>NC_047587.1:2215000-4615000 GCF_011004845.1 Esox lucius | reverse complement strand
TGTATTTATGTATTTATATGTTGTCAATTGTGTTTATGTATTTAGATGTTTTTTTTTTCTTTTAACTGTAGCATGTAGCCTATGTTGGAATGTGGAAAACACTTGCTAGGTGGAGCCAATGCAAGAAATGCAGAAGAAATGAGGAGACGGCAGGGGAATCTCATTGGTAACGGAGAATTGAGGAAAGTACTAGACATGAATATAGGGGACATAACAGAGTGTGTGTTGTGTGTGTGTATATATGGTGTGTGTGTGTGGAGTGTTTGTGTATATGTGGTGTTACCTGAGCGCTGGTCTCCTGGTACATAATGTGGATCAGAGTCTTCTGTCTCATGTGTTCTGGTTCTGGTGTCTCCATCTCTCTGGGTGTCTGGACTGACGTAGATCTCCTCCACCCTCACATCCATCTCTCCTCTGTCAATCTCAGTCTTCTTGTTCATATCTGGCTTGGCATCAGACATTATGAAGGATGCTCAGTGCTTTATTTCTTTGAAAGGCTACTTCATGTGAATTAGAGGTTCCAGTGATTTTATTGGATGTGCATGAAGACCATCTCTGAGTTTAACTCTCTGTCTCTTTGTCTGTGCATCAAAGGCAGAAGTCTCAAAAGAGGATGTTGACATGTGTAAGAATCACTTGGATAGTGCAAGCAGCATTGTCTTCTCCTTTTCATATCTCAGGAAATACCCCATTGCGATATCACTATGTGAAACAGGTTTTCACACTTTTACCAGGCCCTTAACTTCTGATCTCTTAAGAGATAAGAATTTAAATTACATATATTTAGCATCTATACATTTCCATTATTAAAAACAATTATCCTACTTTGTTATTTTTGATACAGGCCATCTGTGGAGCACACAGTAAAATAAAGGGCTTTATCCCACAATACAAAGAAAAAAGTTTAACTCCCGAACAATACTTACGTTAGGCGTAAAGCAGGAATCAGGTGAAATAATAACAAAGCATCTTCCCTGCCTGTTTCTACAAACAACCTCTGTAGCCTCTGTTATTCATAGACACACTTACAGATGTAAGGACGGACACTCCATTCTATCATACATGTTTACATTCACTTTGGTGAAAATCACTGAAGTGCCCTCATTGCAATACATTTTCCTAAGCACCGCCCACTGGAAAATATCTCTGAAGACTGTAATGACACAGTCCACCACCTGAGGGAGCCAAACTGATTCCTATGTGACAGAGAAGCATCTGCTGCACATGGACTCATCTATTATAATATATTACTTCTGCAATATAACACAGTATTGTCACCTTAAGGGTTGAATTAAGATGTGACTAACCAACTAAAGAAAGGTTTGTTAGCAAACCGCCATGGAATAAAAAACTAAAATACTATATGCAAGTCTCAGATTCTAGAGTTGATGGCTCCACCTGGTGTCTGGTTCTGTGTGTTTGTTTTCATTTCTGTGAATAAACGTAACTACAAAAAGCTATAAGAAGTCCGTAGGATCTACATTCTCTGACCAGATTCCTCCTAGGCTGAAAGAAATACTCTGTGTTTTAATATGTTATACTTCATATGGAGGTGGAGGAACGAGGAGAGGGAAGATGGATGTGGAGGAACGAGAAGGAAGATGGAGGTGAAATAACAAGGAGAGGGAAGATGGAGGTGAAGGAACATGAAAAAGGGAAGAAGGAGAAATGGGGAGTAAATATATTGCGGTGAGAGGGAATAACTCCTGTCTAAGCCACTTTACACTGCCTACCAGGATGTTTTAAAACAGATTTTAAGATTTTTCTGATTACTTTTAAGGCACTTGATGGCCACTCTCCCTGTTAAACCTCTGACCTCTTTACACGTTATGTGCCGGCACTGTGATGGTACAAGTGTACCGAGTGTGTAAAAGGAAAAAAGGAAAAGGACGATTGGTATTCAATAACGCTTTTGTATTTTAAACATGAAACAAACCTCCCACATGGCTTCCAACAAGACAAAAAAAAAATCTGTGAGGTGCTGAACAACAGAATATAAACACAACTACACAGTGATTGGAAACAGGTGCGTCCTCTGGATACACCGCTGTCATCACTCTCCTGGTAGTTGGTACACCAGCAAGGTGGAGCGCAGAAGAGGAAGGGGAGCTGCTGTGCCACAGGGAGCAGACATTACAGGCACATACTTTGAGATCCTCTGGGTCTTTTGTCTGTTCTGGAGTCCTGGCAGAAAACTAAAGGGGACAGCATTTGTAGTCAGGGCCCCCGAGGCTCTGGAACAGCCTGCCAGAGGAAACCAGGCTGATTCTGTGATCACTTTTAAATCACTACCACTTACTTTTATTGTAAAGCCTTTTCATAATTTTACTAATTTCCCTTTGTTAATTGATTTTGAATCATTTTGCTCTATAAATAAAGATTAACATCATTTATTATTGTTACTTTAGGTGTTTCATACACTGTCTGCTTGAGTGCCAGAGAGAGTGAAATCACTGTTCACCATTTTCTCACAAATCCAATTATGTTTTGTTTCACATTTTAAGTCATTCCATGTCTCTGAATGTGTTTTTGTCCTATAGTTTATCTCAGCACAATGAAAGTTATCAGGCTGTGGTGGATCCCAGTACCTAGAGGGTTAATGACACATAACCAGGCAGTCAGACACTTCAGAGGTGAAAAAATAAAAGCTTCCACTTTTCATGGTATTTCCATATTTCAATTGTATTTGGTAAGTGTTGAAACATCTTTAGAGCATTTGGAATGATATAATTAACAGAAAACACATTTTTATGAACATAATTTAAAGAAATACATAATTTTTGTTATTAAAGATTCCTTATAACATGAAATATGTATCATTTCTCACCTTGTGGTCAGTAATGTACCATCCACCCATTTCCAGGTTCCCTCTTTATCTTGGTCAGTCAGACCAATCCAGGATCGCTTTTGAAGACCAAAGAGAAATATCTGGTTTTGATAAATACATTTGTATTAATTTACCATAATTTACATAGTTATTAACCATATATATATATATATATATATATATATATATATATATATATATATACCATTACAATACATATGTAATTTTACTTGCAATTACAGTATATATTTTTTGTGTTTAAAATTATATTTTAATTTAATATTAATATATTCCTCCAGCCTTTTTAACCAATTCCATAAGTTGGTTTACAGGAAATGATGTGCCTAGTGCAAAATCTAAATTTGGGCTTTAGATAGATCCCTTTCACCTGTCTTAAGACTTACTTGAGTAATTACGTGTTATTTTTATATTTATATATTCAATGTTATTAATATAATAGGTCCTGTTATAAAAACCTCACTCAGAAGTCTCCCCTTATAACGCTCTCCCTATACTCACCTTTACTTTTGGTTGACCGACTTACAAATGCTTTGTAAACAATTTTTTAGGATCTCTAAAAAATTCTAATGTAGATTAAATTATAGGCACAGTGAAAATCTGTACTCAAGTAGAAGTACTGTTACTCGTCCTAAAATGTACTGAAGTAAAAGTTGAAGTACCACCTGAAAAAACTACTCAAGTAAGAGTAAAAGAGTACTTGGTCAGAAAGGTACTTGAGTACTAGTTACATATTTTGTTCATGTCATTATAACGCCATAGTAACAAGGAACAATTATTTAAGAAAGTACAAACGCAGACTGCATTTTAATACTTGAATGGCCATTTGTTTTCCAGAGCCCATAGAAATGCAGAATAGAAAAACTAAATAAATTGCAAAATTAAATAATACTGTATTTCTATTATTAATCTCTGTTGCAAATAAGATTATTACTTGTTACTGATATATTTTTTTTTTTATAATAATCATCTTGTGTAGTAATGCTCAATACATCTTGTCAATCAAATATATGTTGTTAGTAAGTCAGGTCTTGGGTGGAATTACTGACTGCATTGCAACTAAGCCAACTGGTTTGCAGCAATTGCTTTCAACTAAAATCTAGCTAGCTAGATTGGCATTACTAAATAATAAAGTTCGAATCACTTTTAATCATTTGCGTTACTTGTCACGCGTTACTGCTCACCCCTGGACGTCACTAAAGAAGTTTGCAGCATTTCTAGAAAGAATGTATACAAATTATGTTGGGAAATGTCCCCTTGTCCTGATGAGATTCACACAATTGTCAAAAAGATGAGGCAGCAAAATCCTAAAGCAAACACAGAGCTACAGTGAGGAGAAGAAGTATTTGATACATTGCCGATTTTGTGAGAGACGGAATCTAAAACAATCCACAAAATCCCATTGTATGATTTTTAAATAATTAATTAGCATTTTATTTCATGACATAAGTATTTGTTCACCTACCAACCAGTATGAATTCCGGCTCTCACAGACCTCTTAGTTTTTCTTTAAGAAGCCCTCCTGTTCTCCACTCATTACCTGTGTTAACTGCACCTGTTTGAACTCGTTACCTGTATAAAAAACTCTTGTCCACACGCTCAATCAAACAGCCTCCAACCTCTCCACAATGGCCAAGACCAGAGAGCTGTCTAAGGACATCAGGGATAAAATGGTAGACCTGCATAAGGCTGGAATAGGCTACAGGACAATAAGCAAGCAGCTTGGGGAGAAGGCAACAACTGTTGACGCAATTATTAGAAAATGGAAGAGGTTCAAGATGACGGTCAGTATCCCTCGTTCTGGGGCTCCATGCAAGATCTCACGTCGTGGGGCATCAATGATCATGAAGAAGGTGAGGGATCAGCCCAGAACTACACGCCAGGACCTGGTCAATGACCTGAAGAGAGCTGGAACCACAGTCTCAAAGAAAACCATTAGTAACACACTACACCGTCATGGATTAGAATCCTGCAGCGCACGCAAGGTCCCCCTGAAGTTTGCCAATGACCATCTGGATGATCCAGAGGAGGAATGGGAGAAGGTCATGTGGTCTGATAAGACAAAAATAGAGCTTATTTGTCTAAACTCCACTCGCCGTGTTTGGAGGAAGAAGAAGGATGAGTACAACCCCAAGAACACCATTGTTATGGAAATTTTGAACTAAGGTGCATTTGTCGTGGTGAAGATTTAGCGGTCAATCTACGTTCCTACTCTCACCTATGGTCATGAGCTTTGGGTCATGACCGAAAGGACAAGATCCCAGATACAGGCGGCCAAAATGAGCTTTCTCCGCAGGGTGGCTGGGCGATCCCTTAGAGATAGGGTGAGAAGCTCGGTCACCCGGGAGGAGCTCAAAGTAGAGCCGCTGCTCCTCCACATCGAGAGGGGTCAGCTGAGGTGGCTTGGGCATCTGTTTCGGATGCCTCCCTTCCTGGGAAGGTGTTCCGGTCCCGTCCCACCGGGAGGAGACCCCGGGGAAGACCTAGGACATGCTGGAGGGACTATGTCTCCCGGCTGGCCTGGGAACGCCTCGGTGTCCCCTCTGAAGAGCTGGAGGTAGAAGTCTGGGCATCTCTGCTTAGACTGCTGCCCCCGCGACCCGGCCCCGGATAAGCGGAAGATGATGATGATGATGTTGATTCTAAGTTCTAGGGATATGGCTGGCTCTGCCTGGGGTCTGACTCTCTCTATGTTTCTGTCTGTCTGTTTTTCTGCCAGTCAAACTGCTATAGATGTTAACCATACAGGAAGTTGAGAAAATACTTAACAGTCATCATTGTGGCAGCAGTGTTTTATATATATTTTAATGTTATATTCTTGCCTAATGTGTATAAGGACTCTTCTTTACTATTACAATGGTGTGTCTGGTGTTCTGGGAAACTGGTACATAGAACAGTTGTGCCAATTTGATCAATTGTAAAATGGCTGGTTGAGCAGGCTGGGTGAAATACAGACCAAAAAGAATGGACAGTCAAACCATTAAATAAATAAGGCATGCTTGAAATAAAGTGGTGAGCAATGTCCAGACAGCACTTCATCTTCACAGTTAAAGTCTTTACTGGCACTTGTCTATGTACTTTGGTTCCATTGCAACATACAAACCATGCAGAGTAAACATTTGACAAATTATGCAAATTAGTCAAAATAAACATGACTTCCATATAACCTATAGTCTGACTCCACTGACCCTCCAGACTCCAGCCACCTAGAACACAAACAGATGGAGGTTTAAAAACCCTTCTAAAATCACTTTGATTCAACCAGTAAAACCCCTGGTCAACAGTTAGGACAATTAGGCAGAACTGTAACACACGTGCGTCTTCAAGTTTGTTAAAAACGCACAAAGGACACACATGGTTAACCTCTATAATGTAACAATATTTAATAGTAAACTAAATTAGAGTGATACAAAAACTGAATTAATAAAAACCTTCTATACGTGACGTGTTTCAGTAGTTCAGAGACACACCAACCAATAAAAAACACAAGGGAGATTTATTGTCTTTTTTTCTCACAATACAAAAAGGGCCACTTTCAATTTTCCCACCTTGCCACTTTCCCACCTTGCCAGTAAATCATTAAAATCCATTAAAACCATTAAAAACACCACACAATAGACAACACCCAACAATACAAAACACAACAGCAAACAATTCACACCAAACATATCATCAAGTAATTGATAACACATCACCAAGCAATATACAACATTAAGCAATACATAACACAACACCAATTAATACACAACAAAAAACCAACCAATACTCGACACCAACCAATAAACAACAACAACTAAGACACGACACCAATCAATACACAACAAAAATCCAACCATTACTCAACACCAACCAATAAACGACACCAACCACTTGATAGGAAATGGGCATGAGAAACTTAACACAACACAGATGTGCTGACTACGATAGATTGGGACTGATGCCTGTTACTGATGGGCTCCATACATTCTGTCCATACCTCCTGCTAGGAGTTGCCCATCCATCCATCCATCCATCCATCTTCTTCCGCTTATCCGGGGCCGGGTCGCGGGGGCAGCAGTCTAAGCAGGGATGCCCAGACTTCCCTCTCCCCAGACACTTCCTCTAGCTCTTCCGGGGGGACACCGAGGCGTTCCCAGGCCAGCCGGGAGACATAGTCCCTCCAGCGTGTCCTAGGTCTTCCCCGGGGTCTCCTCCCGGTGGGACGGGACCGGAACACCTTCCCAGGAAGGCGTTCCGGAGGCATCTGAAAAAGATGCCCAAGCCACCTCAGCTGACCCCTCTCGATGTGGAGGAGCAGTGGCTCTACTCTGAGCTCCTCCCGGGTGACCGAGCTTCTCACCCTATCTCTAAGGGATCGCCCAGCCACCCTGCGGAGAAAACTCATTTCGGCCGCCTGTATCCGGGATCTTGTCCTTTCGGTCATGACCCAAAGCTCATGACCATAGGTGAGAGTAGGAACGTAGATTGACTGGTAAATCGAGAGCTTCGCCTTGCGGCTCAGCTCTTTCTTCACCACGACAGACCGATACATCGACTGCATTACTGCAGAAGCTGCACCGATCCGTCTGTCAATCTCCCGTTCCATCCTTCCCTCACTCGTGAACAAGACCCCTAGATACTTAAACTCCTCCACTTGAGGCAGGCACTCTCCACCAACCTGAAGTGGGCAAGCCACCCTTTTCCGACTGAGGACCATGGCCTCGGATTTGGAGGTACTGATTTTCATCCCCACCGCTTCACACTCGGCTGCAAACCGTCCCAGTGCATGCTGAAGGTCCTGGTTAGAAGGGGCCAACACGACAACATCATCTGCAAAGAGCAGAGACGAAATCGTGTGGTCCCCAAACCTGACACCCTCCGGCCCCTGGCTGCGCCTAGAAATTCTGTCCATAAAAATTACAAACAGAACCGGTGACAAAGGGCAGCCCTGCCGGAGTCCAACATGCACTGGGAACAAGTCTGACTTACTGCCGGCAATGCGGACCAAGCTCCTGCTTCGGTTGTATAGGGACCTGACAGCCCTTAGCAAAGGACCCAGGACCCCATATTCCCCAAGCACCCTCCACAAGATGCCGCGAGGTACACAGTCGAATGCCTTCTCCAAATCCACAAAACACATGTGGATTGGTTGGGCAAACTCCCATGAACCCTCCAACACCCCGTAGAGGTTATAGAGCTGGTCCAGTGTTCCACGGCCCGGACGAAAACCACACTGTTCCTCCTGAATCCAAGGTTCTACTATCGGCCGTATTCTCCTCTCCAGAACCCTGGCATAGACTTTCCCGGGCAGGCTGAGAAGTGTGATCCCCCTATAGTTGGAACACACCCTCCGGTCCCCCTTCTTAAAAAGAGGGACCACCACCCCGGTCTGCCATCCCAGAGGCACTGTCCCCGACCGCCACGCGATGTTGCACAGGCGTGTCAACCAAGACAGCCCCACAACATCCAGAGACTTGAGTTACTCAGGGCGGATCTCATCCACCCCCGGTGCCTTGCCACCGAGGAGTTTCTTGACCACCTCTGTGACTTCAGCCCGGGTGATGGACGAGTCCACCTCTGAGCCCTCATCCTCTGCTTCCTCAATGGAAGACATGTCAGCGGGATTGAGGAGATCCTCAAAGTACTCCTTCCACCGCCCAACGACATCCTCAGTTGAGGTCAACAGCTGCCCACCTCTACTGTAAACAGCGTTGGTAGGGCACTGTTTCCCTCTCCTGAGGCGCCGGATGGTTTGCCAGAATCTCTTCGAGGCCAGCCGATAGTCCTTCTCCATGGCCTCACCGAACTCCTCCCAGGCCCGAGTTTTTGCCTCCACAACCACCCGGGCTGCAGCCCGCTTGGCCTGTCGGTACCCGTCCGCTGCCTCAGGAGTCCCACAAGCCAACCAGGCCTGATAGGACTCCTTCTTCAGCTTGACGGCATCCCTTACTTCCGGTGTCCACCACCGGGTTCGGGGATTGCCGCCTCGACAGGCACCGGAGACCTTACGGCCACAGCTCCGAGCGGCCGCTTCGACAATGGCGGTGGAGAACATGGTCCACTCGGACTCAATATCTCCAACCTCCCTCGGGATCCAGTCGAAGCTCTGCCGGAGGTGGGAGTTAAAGATCTCTCTGACAGGAGACTCGGCCAGACGTTCCCAGCAGACCCTTACAGTACGCTTGGGCCTGCCGAGTCTGTCCAGCTTCCTCCCCCGCCATCGGATCCAACTCACCACCAGGTGGTGATCAGTTGACAGCTCCGCCCCTTTCTTCACCCGAGTGTCCAAGACATACGGCCGCAGGTCAGATGAGACGACAACAAAGTCAATCATCGACCTGCGGCCTAGGGTGTCCTGGTGCCACGTGCACTGATGGACACCCTTATGCTTGAACATGGTGTTCGTTATGGACAAACTGTGACTAGCACAGAAGTCCAATAACTGAACACCACTCGGGTTCAGATCAGGGGGGCCGTTCCTCCCAATCACGCCCCTCCAGGTGTCACTGTCGTTGCCCACGTGGGCGTTGAAGTCCCCCAGTAGAACAATAGAGTCCCCAGTCGGAGCACTTTCCAGCACCCCTCCCAGAGACTCCAAGAAGGTCGGGTACTCTGCACTGCCGTTCGGCCCGTAGGCACAAACAACAGTGAGAGACCTATCCCCGACCCGTAGGCGCAGGGAAACGACCCTCTCGTTCACCGGGGTAAACTCCAACACATGGCGGCAGAGCTGGGGAGCTATGAGCAAACCCACACCAGCCCGCCGCCTCTCACCATGGGCAACTCCAGAGTGGTGAAGAGTCCATCCTCTCTCAAGGAGTGTGGTTCCAGAGCCCAAGCCGTGCGTAGAGGTGATCCCGACTACCTCTAATCGGAACCTCTCAACCTCACGCACTAACTCAGGCTCCTTCCCCGCCAGCGAGGTGACATTCCACGGCCCCACGCCACCCGTTCGGGCTGAGCCCGGCCGGGCCCCATGGGGGAAGGCCCGGCCACCAGGCGCTCGCATTCGAGCCCCAACCCCGGGCCTGGCTCCGGGGTGGGGCCCCGGCTGCGCCATACCGGGCGACGTCACGGTACTCAAAATTTTGTTCTTCATTAAGGGGTTTTGAACCGCTCTTAGTCTGACCCGTCGCCTAAGACCTGTTTGCCTTGGGAGACCCTACCAGGGGCATATAGCCCCAGACAACATAGCTCCTAGGGTCACTCGGGTACTAAAACCCCTCCACCACGTTAAGGTGGCAGTTCTTGGAGTTGCCCATGTGACTGACATAGGCTCTATGGATAGGTCCATTGACCATAGGTTGCAACATACCATACAAAGGTCTTTTATAGGATAAACCTTTGTAATTGGAGGGTATTGGAATGTGTAATGGTTGGTTATGACCACTGGCCACCTCCGAAGTATCCCGGCATAAAAGACTGTGTTAACTTCATAATTATTGGAGAGATAGAAATGAGAAATGGAAGGTCAACATCATAGACTCATGCTGAATAATGATGGCTCTCCCCTGACTTCCGGTTGCACTAATTTTGTTCATGGATCAAACTTGGACAGAATCTAAAACAATAAACAACACCGACCAAGACACGACACCAACCACTACCAACCACTAAGAGATCAATAATTAAGAAGATGAAAGCGCTGGTGGTGCTGGGTAAGACGACGCAAGAAGCCCCAGACCTCCATTACCATCCGGGGGGAAGTGATTGAGATGGTGGACTCATACAGGTTCCTTGGAGTGCATCTCAACAACAAACAGGACTGGTCCAGCAACACAGAGGCCCTCTATAAGAAAAGACAAGGTAGGCTGTTCTTTCTGAGGAGACTCCAGTCATTCAACATGTGCAACAGGCTACTGCACATGTTCCATCAGTCTGTGGAAGCCAGTGCACTCTTCTTTGGCATTGTGTGTTGGGGTGGTGACATCAGAACGGAACGACGTGAGCAGGCTCAACAAGTTGGTGAGGAAGGCCAGCTCTGTTGTTGGGCTTTAACTGGACAATCTGGAGATGGTGGAAGAGAGGAGGAGGAGGACGAAGCTCGATGCCATCCTAGAGAACCCCTCTCATCCCCTCCAACACCTTCCGCCACAGACTGATCTCTACATCCTGCACCACGGAGCGCCATAGGCGTTTCTTTGTTCCAGCAGCCATCAGATTGTACAGCGACAGAACCCGTGACCCTAACACCACCACCTCCCCACCATCACCCAGTGACCCTAACACCACCACCTCCCCACCATCACCCAGTGACCCTAACACCACCACCAATAATCCCCTAAACACTTTGAAATAGTGGTGTGATATTTCATAATAATACATTGTATTTCCTAATCTTGTTATTTTTTTATCACAACCAAAGACACCATCCAATACATAACACCATCCAATACACAACACCATCCAATACACAACACCATCCAATACACAACACCAACCAATACACAACACCAACCAATACACAACACCATCCAATACACAACACTATCCAATACACAACACCATCCAATACACAACACCAACCAATACACAACACCATCCAATACACAACACCAACCAATACACAACACCATCCAATACACAACATCATCCAATACACAACACCATCCAATACACAACACCATCCAATACACAACACCATCCAATACACAACACCAACCAATACACAACACCAACCAATACACAACACCATCCAATACACAACACCATCCAATACACAACCGAACACCAAAGGTCCAGTTTCAAATTTGAGGAACATAACGAACGCCTTCAATTCAAGCTGTGGTTTTAACCAAACTCTTCATATTCACAGATGTTCATTTACATGGTGACAGTACTGGAACTTTGGCTACCAGCAAACATATAGAAAAACTACTTAATCTTCATGAACTTCACTGTCATCTGGCAGGCCTAATTAGGAAGAAATAGGGCTTCAACACGTTATTAGTAAATTAAAATGTTGATACACATTAGTCCTACTCAAATGGATTTGACCTCGGGTTCACAGACCACGCTGACCTTTATACACGTCTTCCACTGCTTTCCTCATGAATGAAAGTTAAAACGTAACTTTTAATTAAGGTGGGCTAAAGTTGGACCATTACTTTGTCTTTGTTTGGTCTGTCTGTATGGTGAATTGTAGCCTGTCTTTGTGTCTGCACAACATACGTAACGAAAGAGGAAGTTGACCAACAGCTGGGTTTCTCAGAATATTTATATTTCAGAATGTGTTCACACACAAGGTTACAAGCATTCACTTGTCTTGAGAGAGTGAGAAAACGAGAGAGAAAGAAAAAGAACATCCAGCACATTAGTAAGCTCTAATCTCCCTTTTTGGCCCAGACGAGGTGCAGGTGTGAAAGGGGGGTGCATTTATTTTCCCACTGCCTCTCACAGGGTCCTTCTCACCTCTGTTCTCTGTTTGGTGGCCCTCACCCACAGCTGCTGGTTTCCTCACACTATGTAATTTTAACCTCTGATATTCATAGACATGCCTGTAGATGTAAAGGACGGACCATCCATTATTTATGCTGATGTGCCATAGAGGAAGGTCACACTGACAATGGCTTCGTATTCACTACGTAGTTTTTTTGTATTGTTATAACTGTATGTATCATTTTTGTTTTTGCACACGCTGCTCAGTCGCACATACAGTATAATCGTCAAGCACTTTTGGAAGTTTGTTCATTACTGAATACAGACTTTTTCTCAACTTATGGGGGATGTTGCGGCAGCTCCTTTGTCCTGCCACCAATTTGTTTATAAAACGCCAACCGAAGAGAAAGAAGAGAGGCAAACGTGCCCGTATCCTATGGAGATTTCATACGAGACACTCCAATCTGCCATTACCGAGCATTTTACTTGCAAATGTTCAATCATTGGACAATAAAAAGGACCAACTAGACGCCCGGATTAACTTCCAGTGGGACATTGCGAACTGCTGTGTGCTGGGGTTTGTTGAGACCTAGCTAGACCCAGGTGGCATTCCAGGCTGTGTCCTCAGGCAGTTCACCGACCAGCTAGCGGAGGTTTTCACCTCTATATTGAACCTCTCCCTGTCTCTGTCTACAGTCCCCCACCTGCTTCAAGCAGACCATCGTCCCTGTACCGAAGAAACCTTCCATCATCTGCTTGAATGACTACTGCCCTGCAGCCCTGACCATCATCATCAGCTTTGAGCCACATCTGCTCCACCCTTCCTGACACCTTTGACCCCCTTCAATTTGCATACCGCCCCAAAAGATCTACAGACGATGCCATCGCCTTGACTACACACACTGCCCTCTCCCACCTAGAAACGGTTGCTCCCCTACTGTGCAATATGTATAGGCTAATTCCAAGAAAAGTGAAGCTATATATATAAATATGATTTTACCACCACAGTTTCTGACTGTCTGGGTCTGTGTGTTGTTAACCCTTTAGGTACTGCTATTAACCACAGCCTGACATTAATGAAGATGGTGGGAAGGAGTTGTTCTGTGTTGACATACTATGGTGTACTGGGGCAGCAGAGTGGCAGCTTGAATCGTCAGGTATTGTCTTGATCTGCAACCCAACCAGGAGGACTTTGGTCAGGGACAACGAGTCTTTCTAGCCTGGTACTCCGAAGGTGTGGGCCAGGACATCATGTCCTCCTAAGTTTAAACAGGGCACAAGACAGGGAAAATACGTCATTGTGACTGATCAGGCCTACCACCGTAGTGTCGTCTGCGAACTTGACGATGATGTTGGAACTGTGTACAGGAATGCAGTCTCGGGTCAAGAGGGAGTACAGGTGAAAACCACCATTGTGACACTGCTTATACGGTATTGCAGTTGTTGGACTTAATGAAGCCAGCTAACGAAAATAAATCCTGGACATGTTGAACTTGCTTCGTAGTATAGGCCTCTGGAGTCGAGTAAAGGTTTCGTTTTCCCAGTTGATTCTCATTCAGACGTTGCAGAATCATATTGGGATGTACTCTGATGCACTCTGCAATACCCACAGCAGAATAGCCACATTTGTCAAACCACTGAAGATTGTCAGGAGACATTTTCAAACATGTCCGGTCAACCACTCAGTGTCTGCTGGGGAGTACATTACTTCAGATGTTGCTTCCGCCACAAGTTGGTCTAGTGTTTCATTCAGGCAAATGCCACTTGTTTGTGCATTTATTAAAATGCTTTCAAGCCATTCCAAATGAAACAGGAGAAAATCATCCCCTGACCAAAAGGTCTTGGCAAAAGCAAAGTTCCACACTAATGTCTTGTGTCTGAACTGTAGTCCTTTTTAGAACGGTGATGGAAGCTAGCTAGTCCTTTTTTGATCATGACTAAATGCACCAGAATAAGAATTTTGGCTGGGTGGTCTCAGGAAGGTAGAGTTGAGGAACAGTCAATTTACTTTGGTGGGGAGGTTGATATGATTGACACGTTGTGCGTCGTGTTCTCATGTAATGATAAAAAGTGTAATGACTAATCCTGTACTGTTAAAAGTGAAGTGATAAAAATTGTAATGATAAAAAGTTTAAGGATGAGTGTAATAATATATATTTTTTTAATTGAGAGCATTTTAATAAATATTTGTTTTTATTTGGGTGCATTTTAATAAATTCATTATTTAATTAATTGACAAATTCAGCATTTATTAATTTAGTTATTTTCATCCCTCATCATAGAGTCAATATGTTCACCCGGCACAGCCAGAAGAGGACTGGTCACCCCTCTGAGCCTGAGTCCTCTCTAGGTTTCTTCCTAAATGTCAGCCTTCTTAGGGAGTTTTTCCTAGCCACTGAAATTCAACACTACTGTTGTTTGGTCCTTGGGGTTTAAGTCCTGGGTGTTTTGTAAAAGCACTTTGTGACAACTGCTGATATAAAAAGGGCTTTATAAATACATTTGATTGATTTGATTGATCATAATTGACTCCTGCGTGAACCAAAGTTAGTACTACGCTAGTAGTGTCTCTAAAATGGCGGCGCCCATGAACTAGGTTCGCACCAAGACAAAAAGCTATTTTAACTTGTCAAGTATAACTTCCTAAGAAAAATTACTAATGCATTTCTGATATATTATGTAAAATAAAATTTGGATCACTTTTAGTACAGATGGTAACCATCTGGTCTTGGTGGAAAAACAAAATTTTTTAACTTCATCTGTTATGCATGTGGGCACACATAATACTCCCTAAATTGTTTTTAAACAACACACAAAACTGTACCAGCCCCGGGTCTACCAGCAGCTGGTCAAGTCTATGGAGGAGACGCTACTTCCCATGATAAGTGAGTACAACCTCATGTACAACCTACAACCTCATGACAAATTCAACAAAGACAGGTACTGTCTTTGTATGTACACTATATGACCAAAAGTATGTGGACACCCGACCATCACACCTACATCAGCTTGTTGGACATCACATTCCAAAACCATGGGCATTAATATGGACTTTGCCCCCCTTTTGCAGCTATAACAGCCGCCACTCTTCTGGGAAGGGTTTCCACAAAATATTGGAGTGTCTCTATGGAATTTTGTGTCCATTCAGCCATAAGAGCATTTGTAAGGTCAGGCACATGAACTGGAATGCATTCACCATTCCAATTCATCCCATAAGTGTTCATTGGGGTTTAGGCCTGGGCTCTGTTCAGGCCACTCAAGTACCTTCACACCAACCTTGTCAAACCATGTCTTTATAGACCCTGCTATGTGCACAAGGGCACAGTCATGCTGGAACAGGAATGGGCCTTCCACAAACTGTTGCCACAACGTTGGAGGAATCAAATTGTCTGAAATGTCCTGTTGCATTAAGATGACCTGAACTAAGGGGCCTAGCCCAAACCCTGAAACACAGCCCCAGACCATTATCCCTCTTCCATCAAACTTTACAGTAGGGACTATGCATTCCGGTAAAATCAGAAAGAGCTTTATTGCTGAATAAGATTTACAACAAACAAGGCATTTGTTGTGGCCCATTAGTGCAAACAATTTATAGAAAATAGGGAAAAAAGGAATTAAAACAGTAGACTGTGCGCAATACAACAATAAATAACTAAAAATATATAAAGTGCAAGACTTGCCCAGTTGAGGGTTGTGTGTATGTGGGGAGGGGTTATAGATTTGTCCAGTTGAGGGTTGTGTGAATGTGGGGAGGGGTTATGGACTTGTCCAGTTGAGGGTTGTGTGAATGTGGGGAGGGGTTATAGATTTGTCCCGTTGAGGGTTGTGTCTATGTGGGGAGGGGTTATAGACTTGTCCAGTTGAGGGTTGTGTGTATGTGGGGAGGGGTTATAGACTTGTCCAGTTGAGGGTTGTGTCTATGTGGGGAGGGGTTATAGACTTGTCCAGTTGAGGGTTGTGTGTATGTGGGGAGGGGTTATAGACTTGTCCAGTTGAGGGTTGTGTGTATGTGGGGAGGGGTTATAGACTTGTCCAGTTGAGGGTTGTGTTTATGTGGGGAGGGGTTATAGACTTGTCCAGTTGAGGGTTGTGTGTGTATGTGGGGAGGGGTTATAGACTTGTCCAGTTGAGGGTTGTGTGTGTATGTGGGGAGGGGTAATAGATTTTGTCCAGTTGAGGGTTGTGTGTGTATGTGGGGAGGGGTTATAGACTTGTCCAGTTGAGGGTTGTGTTTATGTGGGGAGGGGTTATAGTTAGTTTGGTTCCGGGTGTATTTTCATGAGCCCTAATTCTGTAGAAAAGAAACTGTTTTGTGGTGTGAGGTTTTGGTCCATGCAACAGATGATACGTGATTTTGACGCACTACACACTTCAGCACCTGACGGCCCCAAGCTCTGTGAGTTTGTGCAGTCTACCACTTTGTGGTTGCAATTTTGTTGCTGTTAGACGTTTCCACTTCACAATTGTAGCATCCTATGACAGAGCCACGTTTAAAGTCACTGAGCTCTTCAGTACAATTCATTGTACTGCCAATGTTTCTCTATAGAAATGTCATGGCTATGTGCTGGATTTTATACAACTGTGAACAGTGGGTGTGACTGAAACACCTCAACTCAATAATTAGTACGGGCGTCCACACATTTGGTTATATATTGTAGATCTACTATAACTTTATTTTATGTTTCTTTGCATCTACATTATCAGTGCATGGATATGAGTGGTGGAAATGTATGTTCATAGATAGAAACTCTTTGAGATAAAACCAATACTCAAGAGTAATTTATTCAATACTTGCAAGCAGAGAGACAGTGAAATCTCAGAAAGTACAGCTCAGAAGGACATTTTCTTATACAGCTAATAGGGTGTGATAAAAACATTTCACAACAGTTACACTTCACCAAGACAATGTTTATCTGGTTCTAGCAGGTTCTTCTAACATCTTTGTCCACCCAGTGGTTACAGGTTGTACAGCTGTCAGCCACAAGTTACATTATTACTCTTTACCAGAACAACATGTATCGCTTCTCACAGGAACAAATTCTGTATTTTTCCATCAGCAAAGCAATAACCTTTTAAACATCATTGTTGCTATGGAGGCAAATCAGAAGTACAACACTCTATTCCATAACAGTACGTGAGGTCAAATATTTGACTGGTACTGTATGTAGTGATGTTAATTATCAGGTTCTAGTGATATTGTTGGTTTTGTCTGATTCTGTCTCTTTCTCTGTGACTAAATGCTCAAAACATTTGATGCGTTTTAGTTTTATTGTTAAATAAATGGGAAGTGTATTTATTACTTCATAACAACATGAGAGACAGACAGAGAGGGACATATAATTTTCAAACCACTTTCTCACAAATCCAGTTAAGTGTTGCCCCACAACTCAAGTCATTCCATGTCTCAACTGGGTTATCTTCCCCATAGTATATCTCAGCGCAGTCCTCCTGATTCTGAAAGTTATCAGGCTGTCCAGAATGCCAGTACCTAGAGGGTTAATCACACAGAACCAGTCAGTCAGACACTGTGGTGGTAAAATCATTAATCTAAGTCCTCTTTTTTTTTACATGTATGTAACATCAAGATACTTTAAAGTTTCCATATCCTAACAGGATGGTATAATCTCTCACCCTTTGGTCAGCACTGTACCATTCACCCATTTCCAGGTCCCCTGTTCATCTTTGTCAGTCAGACCAATCCAGGATCTCAATTTAAGTCCAAAGAGAAATATCTGTTGTTGAGAAACATATCTGAATTAATTTCACTTAATTTAAACAGGCAGGCTTTTAACAATTGTTATAGAAATATACTGAGATGATGTATTAATGAATTCCAAAAATGTATGGGGAATAAAGTTTAAGTGGAAAAGTAATATTTCAAGAGGTGCTACCAGGGTTTTCAATGTGGTAGAGGGGATTCAGCTTTTGTTTATTAGTTTATTGTAAACATCTCTAAAGGTCATCAGCAGGCAATTGGACCCCCTGTTGGGCTGATAAATCCTTCTGTGTATCTGTTCTTTGGTTTTGTAAGTTATGTGGCTAGCTGTCTTGAAAAGGTCATTTACAATGTTCCTGTTGAGCCCTGAGAAAAGGGTAAAACCTAGGAATGGATAAAACAAGGGGGAACATCTATTGTTGACATAAGACAGCTGTGCAGCATCTTGCCACACCACATTACTGTATAAGTTAGTCAATTAGTCAAGCGAGGATGCCTTGGCTAGGCTAAAGCTAACCCCCCAATGGCTTTCACTACCAAGCATTTTCCTCACCAACAACTAAGAATCATCTCACAAAAACAGATTATTAATTGCAGTATCATGTTTTTCACAGAAAAGTGGCTACTCAACAAAATACCTAAGTACGCTATTGGGCTAAAGGGACGCAACATCTTCAGGCCTGACCGAACAGCAGAGGACTCTGGTAAGACCAGAGTGTGCTTTTCATTTATGTGTGATTTGGATGGTGCTTTTATTATTTGCCGGGGATTAACTGACTAACTGCACCACAGTGTTCACTGGTACCCAGCTCCCAACCATCGTTGACCTCCAGCACAAGCAAGGTCACATCCATCCCACAAACTGTTTGCCCTCCTTCCATCAGGCAGGCGGTACAGGTCTCTTCAGTCCCACACCAGCAGGCTCAGGAACAGTTTCTACTGTAACCCTGCTGAACTCTGTACCCGATACTAACCACACACACCCACCCACCAACCGCTTAGTACTGCCTCTCAGGGACCTTGTTGCACTACTGTCTTTGTACTACTGGACTCAGACACTGCTTTACAAAGTCTGATAAGGACATATTTCATTTGCTACATGTCCATGTCTACCTCATTGCTGCTGTTCCTGCATTTCCAAGTTTCAAGGTTTAGTTGTTTAAGGGGGCGGGGGCGATTTGAAGCCATAGCAGTGGGCGTGGTTTTCTTGGGGATTTGAATATTTTCTAAATATTTTGCTTTACACTTGGCGACACATTTAGATATAACATTTAGATTTAACATTTAAAATTTAGATATATATTTAAGATTTAGATTTAGACACAATATTTAGATATATATTTAAGATTTAGATATAATATTCAGATTTAACATTTAACATTTAGATATAACATTTAACATTTAGATATAAATTTAAGGTTTAGATTTAGATTTAACATTTAGATTTTGATATAACATTTAGATATATATTTAACATTTAGATTTAGATATAACATTTAGATTTAACATTTAACATTTAGATATACTATATATATATAGTATATATATAGTTTATGTGTCAAATGTGAGGAAAATGCGCTAAATGTGAGGAAAGTGAGCTAAATGTTGAAAATGTATCAATAAACAAATATACCAATCATAAGTAAGGCACTGTCCCAAAAAACCAATGGGGGATTTGACACCTGTAAGAGTGGAATCATTTAAGATGATATTTTAAGACCACTGTGTCTGACTGCCCTCGTTTCTGACCTTTTAGGTCAGCAACTCCCAACCTACTGTCACGGCTTCGGGGTTTGAGGAGCAAGGAGGAACAGGAGAAGGCGTGGTGGAAGGATATTTAATTGTATCCCAGCGAAAATATATAGCATAAGCTTAACAAAGCGTCGTACAGCTCTTGTATCAGCAAGAGACAATCACACACAAAGACAGGGGGAGCAGAGGGAACATATATACCGGGGGAAACAGCGATGATGAGGAACAGGTGCACTAAACAGGACACAGGTGAAATGTGACGACTTATTACGCCCTTGATAGACTCACTGTTAGTTTTGGTTGGCCAAATAATAAATGCTTTAAAAATTATATTTTCTGATCTCTAAAAAATATAAAATGCAGACACAAATCTGAATGTCAGCAACTAGAAAATGACATAAGGATTTCAATGCCCATGTCTGCTGTTGTTCATTTTCAGGAGCGATGATCACATGATTTATTGACATCACTAGTGGAGGAGGATGCAGCTTTTCCATTTGACCAAAAAACATTCTGCATTTTAGGATGCCCTTTGGTATGCACCCAAAATAATCAAGCCATCAAAATATATTAAAGAGTCAAAATCCCCATAAAACCTAGCGGTATAAAGTGCTATTTGACTATTACTTGTTACATCAACTCTTACACCACCTTATACCCTCAGTGTTTTGATAACTATGTAAATATCGCTAGGACAAGAGGATTTTTATCCATACCTCTGCCTTCATTTAGCCAACACATAGTTTGTAGAGAGAATTAAAGCAAATACGTTGAGAAACCTCTGCTTAGAAACAGTGGGGCAAAAAAGTATTTAGTCAGCCACCAATTGTGCAAGTTCTCCCACTTAAAAAGATGAGAGAGGCCTGTAATTTTCATCATAGGTACACTTCAGCTATGACAAAATGTAGATTTTTTTTCCCAGAAAATCACATTGTAGGATTTTTAATGAATTTATTTGTAAATTCCTCTGTAAAATAATTATTTGGTTACCTACAAAAAGCAATATTTCTGGCTCTCACAGACCTGTAACTTTTCTTTAAGAGGCTCCTCTGTCCTCCACTCGTTACCTGTATTAATGGCACCTGTTTGAACTTGTTATCAGTATAAAAGACACCTGATCACAACTTCAAACAGTCACACTCCAAACTCCACTATGGCCAAGACTAAAGAGCTGTCAAAGGACACCAGAAACAAAATTGTAGACCTGCACCAGGCTGGGAAGACTGAATCTGCAATAGGTAAGCAGCTTGGTGTGAAGAAATCAACTGTGGGAGCAATTATAAGAAAATGGAAGGCATACAAGACAACTGATAATCTCCCTCGATCCGGGGCTCCACGCAAAATCTCACCCCGTGGGGTCAAAATGATCACAAGAACGATGAGCAAAAATCCCAGAACCACACAGGGGGGACCTAGTGAATGACCTGCAGAGAGCTGGGACCAAAGTAACAAAGGCTACCATCAGTAGCACACTACGCCACCAGGGACTCAAATCCTGCAGTGTCAGACGTGTCCCCCTGCTTATGCCAGTACATGTCCAGGCCCGTCTGAGGTTTTCTAGAGATATAACTATAAATATAACTTTTTGGTAAAAACTCAACTCGTCGTGTTTGGAGGAGAAAGAATGCTGAGTTGCATCCAAAGAACACCATACCTACTGTGAAGCATGAGGGTGGAAACATCATGCATTGGGGCTGTTTTTCTGCAAAGGGACCAGGACGACTGATCTGTGTAAAGGAAAGAATGAATGGGGCCATGTATCGTGAGATTTTGAGTGAAAACCTCCTTCCATCAGCAAGGGCATTGAAGATGAAACGTGGCTGGGTCTTTCAGCATGACAATGATCCCAAACACACCACCCGGGCAATGAAGGAGTGGCTTCGTAAGAAGCATTTTAAGGTCCTGGAGTGGCCTAGCCATTCACCAGATCTCAACCCCATAGAAAATCTTTGGAGGGAGTTGAAAGTCTGTGTTACCCAGCGACAGCCCCAAAACATCACTGCTCTAGAAGAGATCTGCATGGAGGAATGGGCCAAAATACCAGCAACAGTGTGTGAAGACCTTGTGAAGACTTACAGAAAACGTTTGAGATTAAGTTTTGTTATTGACCAAATACTTATTTTCCACCATAATTTACCAATAAATTCATTAAAGATCCTACAATGTGATTTCCTGGAATTTTTTCCCTCATTTTGTCTCTCATAGTTGAAGTGTACCTATGATGCAAATTACAGGCCTCTCTCATCTTTTTAAGTGGGAGAACTTGCACAATTGGTGGCTGACTAAATACTTTTTTTCCCCACTGTAGATGCACACTATTTATCTGTAAATTAGTACTAAATATTATTTTTTACTTTTTAAATCACACCAGGTAAGTATTCAAAGAACACTTTCTAATTACTGCTCTCTCTCTTTCTCTCTCACCTGTTCTTCTTCACTGTTTATTATCACCAGGTCTGCATTTCTCCTCTGACAGTCCTGTCTGCTCTCATCCCAGGTTTTTTTCTCAGTGGAGAGGAAGTAAAAACTGGACCCAAAGTATCTCCATACATCTTGACAACGGTTCTCTGTTGAAGAGTAAAGATACAAACATTGAAAAAAGTAGCCAGTTTTATACTTGTTATACTTCTATTTATAAATGTCTTTCTCTGATTTCTCTATAAACCAGAGCTCAACAATGTCCTTGACGTTTCTATCTGAGACTCACAAGACCCATGTACATAATAAACCACCCGGTTGGCCATGGTCCAATCCTGAAGTATGTTTAAGGTTTGGTTTGCGTTCCCCTGCCATCCGCCACACCCAGATTTGTCCATCAGACTGCTAGTGTTCACACAAGGGGAGTTGTTTGGAACAGCAGCTGACAAAGCAGCATAAGCAGCTTCTAATTCATGTAAGTCATTTTGAACACTCTTTAATATTCTCTTCCTTTTACTCCAGTAACTCGACATCACTAGATGGTCCTGTCTCTATAAAACCAAACGTGTTAATAATGTCAGCAAACAGACATGATGGCTGTGTGTAGAAGTAGTAAATTAATGGGGTTAGGGTTAACACCCTGTAATATTTAAAACATTTCTAAACCAACCAATTAAAAATAGTAGTTTTAAAGTTGAGGGTTGAAATGGGTTAAGAGATCTCAACATCATAGTGCATTTTATCCCCAAAAACAGCAGCTCGACTTGGATTTGTTTTCCAGCCCTTTCCAATATGGATAGTAGCAATGATGTCACTGACAGAGTAGCCTACGCATAGTGGTTATAGTAGCAAACGTTAGCTAAATGTTTAGACTGCAAAATAAGCTAACAGCGTATGGGTCCTTTATTGAACTACATTTAGCGAACTAGAAAGCACCGACAAAAACACAATCAGGTAAAACCATACAGCTAATAAGCGGTACTTACAAAGGCAAAACAGTAGATATAAGATTCAGTATTGAAATTATTGACAAGATGTAAGATTCAGCTGCCTTGAGATCATTGATCCTCACATGTAGCACTTATTTCACTCATTAAAATGCAAATCAATTTATAAATGTTATGACATGCGTTTTTCTGGATTTTTTAATTGTTTTTCTGTCTCTCACTGTTGAACTAAACCTGACATTAAAATTATAGACTGATAATTTCTTTGTCAGTGGGAAAATGTACAAAATCAGCAGGGGATCAAATACTTCTTTCCCTCACTGAATACATATTAATGAGATGTATGTAGTGCAACCAGTTTATTTGCTAGACTTGCTCACATAAAGCTGTCTGCTGACTGTGTGCCAGAAGGATAACAAATAAAACCTGTATTTAAATGTATTTATTTGTGGTTAATTTAAGTGTAATGCTCTTTTTATTTTGAAAAATATATAGGCTAAAATGAAATAATCGTGTTTTCTGTAGGCTATTTTAATGATAAGACCTTCAATATAAACACATTATTGTATTCTATACATTCTCCTCCATAGCATCACCATCCAGCCACAGCATCAGTTCACCTACTGGGTCATCATCAAACTATAAAGTAAACTACAGGTGCTGGTCATAAAATTAGAATATCATCAAAAAGTTGATTTAATTCAGTAATGCCATTCAAAAAGTGAAACTTTTCCACACAGACTGATATATTTCAAATGTTTATTTCTTTAAATTTTGATGATTATAACTGACAACTAATGAAAACCCCAAATTCAGTATCTCAGAAAATTTGAATATTGTGAAAAGGTTCAATATTGAAGACACCTGGTGCCACACTCTAATCAGCTAATTAACTCAAAACACCTGCAAAGGCCTTTAAATGGTCTCTCAGTCTAGTTCTGTAGGCAACACAATCATGAGGAAGACTGCTGTCCAAAAGACGACCATTTACACCTTGCACAAGGAGGGCAAGACACAAAAGGTCATAGCTAAAGAGGCTGGCTGTTCACAGAGCTTTGTGTCCAAGCACATGAATAGAGAGGTGAAGGGAAGGAAAAGATGTGGTAGAAAAAAGTATACAAGCAGTAGGGATAACCGCACCCTGGAGAGGATTGTGAAACAAAACCCATTTCAAAAATGTGGGGGAGATTCACAAAGAGTGGACTGCAGCTGGACTCAGTGCTTCAAGAACCACCACGCACAGACATATGCAAGATATGGGTTTCAGCTGTCACATTCCTTGTGTCAAGCCACGCTTGAACAAGACACAGTGTCAGAAGCGTCTCGACTGGGCTAAAGACAAAAAGGACTGGACTGCTGCTGAGTTATGTTCTCTGATGAAAGTAAATTTAGCATTTCCTTTGGAAATCAAGGTCACAGAGTCTGGAGGAAGAGAGGAGAGGCACACAATCCACTTTGCTTGAAGTCCAGTGTAAAGTTTCCACAGTTAGTGATGGTTTGGGGTGCCATGTCATCTGATGGTGTTGGTCCACTGAGTTTTCTGAGGTCCAAGGTCAACGCAGTCGTCTACCAGGAAGTTTTGAGCACTTCATGTTACCTGCTGCTGACCAACTTTATAGAGAGGCAGATTTCATTTTCCAACAGGACTTGGCACCTATCAGATGCCACTATCAGAGCAACCTGGGCTCTCATAACACCTGAGCAGTGCCACAGACTGATGGACTCCATGCCACGCCGCATTGCTGCAGTAATTCAATGCAGAATATTTGTAACTAAGTATTGAGTGCTGTACATGCTCATACTTTTCATGTTCATACTTTTCAGTTGGCCAACATTTCTAAAAATATTTTTTTGTATTGGTCTTAAGTAATATTCAAATTTTCGGAGATACTGAATTTGGGATTTTCATTAGTTGTCGGTTATAATCATCACAATTAAAAGAAATAAACATTTGAAATATATCAGTATGTGTGTAATGAATGAATATAATAAACAAGTTTAACTTTTTGAATGGAATTACTGAAATAAATCAACTTTTTTATGATTTTAAAATTTTATGACCAGCACCTGTATATAGGCTAGTGGGGAGAAAAAGTATTAGATACACCTGCCGATTTTGCAGGTTTTCCTACTTACAAAGCATGTAGAGGTCTGTATCATTTTTATCATAGACACACTTCAACTGTGAGAGACGGAATCTAAAACAAACATCTAGAAAATCACATTGATATGATTTTTAAATAATTAATTAGCATTTTATTGCATGACATAAGTACACATAATAAAAAGACCAACTCTGATATGTATATTCATTGTTTTTTGGGATACAAATGTAATTGGTGCCATTTAACGTTATGATGGGACCCTTTTACTGTAATCAGCTGAGTGTGACTTCAAAATGTATCAACTTATCCCTTCTGATGACATCTTATCATATCCATGCCTGCCTTTAATAAAAAAAGATACATTCAAAATGGAGATTACCTCAAAGTCTCTACAGAGGTGCTTGTATAGTGAGACAGATAGAGGGATGCAAGTGTATCCAAGTCAGGACTGTGATTGAACATAAGTAAGTACAATCTAGAACAAGATACTTATGTAGTATGAGTTGGTTTTGGATTGTGTTGGACTGTTGATGCATGTATATTCAGATCAAAAAATGAGCGTTAGTAATTATTATTATTACAAATATTGTATAGCTTAATGGCAGCTTGTAGTGCTTCCAAGTATTGGGTGTAAAGTCAACGTGATAAACTACCGTGATTAAATATAAGCTTTCTTCTGCCACATATTTTTTTTAAGACATAGTTAGCTAGCAATCTCTACTTTCAAGTTTAATTCAACATACATTACATTACAGGGCGCAAGTGTGGAAGTTGGGACAGCAGATCGCATGATTTCCACATACGCCAGAATTGAGTGAGATACGTAAGATTGGTACATGAGGCCCCAGGAGAGGCAGACAGGCAGAGGAAAGAGATAAATGCTGAAATAACCTGTCTTGAACCAACAGCAATGAGTTGCCAATATTACCTATATTACTTATTTATTAGAGATAAATACCTCACCTAACACAGAGAGTTTTGTCTGTAGCTTGCCTCTCTCTTCAGCAAGGTTGTTGTAGCTGGTCTGTAGCTTGCCTCTCTCTTCAGCAAGGTTGTTGTAGCTGGTCTGTAGCTGGTCTCTTACTCTAGTCAGGTTGTTGTAGCTGGTATGTAGCTTGTCTATCTCTTTAGCAAGGTGGCTGTATCTTTTCTGTAGCTTGCCTATCTCTTCAGCAAGGTTGTTGTAGCTGGTCTGTAGCTGGTCTCTATCTCTAGTCAGTTTGTTGTAGCTGGTCTGCAGCTGGTCTCTATCTCTAGTCAGGTTGTTGTAGCTGGTCTGTAGCTGGTCTCTCTCTGTAGTTGCATTGGTCTTGTAAAGGGAAAAACTCTGTGACAACTTGTTCCTTTCTACCTGAGAATCTTTGATGGTTTTATAATCTGCAAAGTATAAACACACTGTTACCAGTCAAAACACCAGGGACATTGACCGTTGACATCAGGTCTTAATACTTGGTGATAATCAACAACCATATTACAGGAACTCACAGTGGACAGACAGGACTATGATCCCAGTCAGTAGGAGAACAAACAGCAGCCCCAGACTAAATGTAACAACTATGGATCTCTTCCTTGGGGTTTCAGGTTCTGTGGACACATAAAACCAAAATTCCTCAAAAGTTGCCATGAGTATACCCAAAGGAAAACACATAGTGGTCACAAATTATAATTTCCAGATTTTGTACAGATTTCCTTAGGATTTAGAGGTGAGATTTTAAATTACGGTTGAATTGGGTTAGGGATTATATTTTAGGGCTACAGTTAGAGCTACATGTTAGGGATTATATTTTAGGGCTACAGTTAGAGCTACATGTTAGGGATTATATTTTAGGGCTACAGTTAGAGCTACATGTTAGGGATTATATTTTAGGGCTACAGTTAGAGCTACATGTTAGGGATTATATTTTAGGGCTACAGTTAGAGCTACATGTTAGGGATTATATTTTAGGGCTACAGTTAGAGCTACATGTTAGGGATTATTTTCAAATGAAAATCGGTTGTTGCTTCCCAAAAAAGGTCATCATTATTTTCATGCTGTTTGTGTGTGTGTGTCTGTGTGTGTGTTACCTGAATGCGGGTCTCTTGGTACATCATGTGTTGTGGTTCTGGTGTCTCCATCTCTCTGGTTGTCTTCATTGTTGTATATATTCTCCATCCTATCCATACTTCTTCTGTCAATCTTAACATTCCTGTTCATAGGTAGGTTGGAATAGACAGGCTCAGACATTTTCAACGATGCCTAATGATTTCTTTTTTATGTAGGTCT
Organism: Esox lucius; assembly: GCF_011004845.1. NCBI lineage: Eukaryota > Metazoa > Chordata > Actinopteri > Esociformes > Esocidae > Esox > Esox lucius. The sequence goes on along the minus strand of NC_047587.1, from coordinate 4,587,597 downwards.
ACTATAAGTCTATTATATGTTGATTCTAGGTTCTTGGGTTCCAAGGTCCTAGGGTTGGCTCTGCCTGGTGTCTGACTGTCTCTGTCTATGTTTCCGTCTGTCTGTTTTTCTGCCAGGCAAACTGCTATAGATGTTAACCATACAGGAAGTTGAGAAAATACTTAACAGTCATCATTGTGGCAGCAGTGTTTTATATATATTTTAATGTTATATTCTTGCCTACTGCAAATGGGGCATAAGAAACTAGACTTCCTTATAACCTATAGTTAGACTCCACTGACCCTCCAGACTCAAGCCACCTAGAACACAAACAGAAGAAGTTTCTGAAATCAATTTGATTCAACCATTAAACCCCCTGGTTAACAATTAAGAAGGTTAGTCAGAACTTTAACACATGTGTATCTTCAAGTTTGTTAAACACGCATGGAGGACACACACGTTTAACCTCTATAATGTAACAATATTTCACAGAAAACTAAGTTAGAGTGATAGAATTCCTAAAAACGTTCTATATGTGATGTTTCAGTAGTTTAGAGACACACAGAGGGAGACTTTTTGTCTGCCTTTTTTTCTCACAGCACAAAAAGGGCCCCCTTCTATCCTCACCCAACCCCCCACAAACTCACCTCACACAGCAGATACAACACAACACAACACCAAGCAATACACAACACCAAGCAATACACAACACCAAGCAATACACAACACCAAGCAATACATAACAAAACACCAAGAAATACACAACACCAAGCAATACACAACACCAAGCAATACACAACACCAAGCAATACATAACAAAACACCAAGAAATACACAACACCAAGCAATACACAACAAAACACCAAGCAATACACAACACAACACCAAGCAATACACAACACCCAGCAATACACAACAACAACCAAACACTTCACCAAGTAACAGACAACACATCACCAAACAATACACAACACCAAACAATAGACAATATCAAGCACAACACAAACCAACTAATACACAACATTACACCAAGCAATACACAACACCAAGAAATGCACTACACAAACCAACCAATACACAACATTACACCAAGTAATACACAACACCAACCAATACACAACACAGCACCAAGCATTACACAATGCCAACCTATACACAACACCCAATAAAAACAACACAACACCAACCAATACAAAACACCAAGCAATACACAACATTACACCCAACAATACACAACACCACACAATACACAACACCTAAAAATACACAACACATAGCAATATACAACGCAATACCAAGCAATACACTACACCAAGCAATACACAACACAACACCAACCAATACACGATACCAAACAAAACACATTACAACACCAACAATATACAACAACAACCAAACATATCACCAATTAATTGACAACACATCACCAACCAATGCACAACACCAAACAATACACAACACTAAGCAATACAAAACACAACATCAACCAATACACAACATCCAAAAATACACAACACCACATAATACACACCACAACACCAAGCAATACACAACTACCATCAATACACAACACCAAACTAGGCAATACACAACACCAAGCAATACCCTAGACCAAACAATACAATGCCAACTAATACACAACACCAAAGAATGCCCAACAATAAGCAATACAAAACACAACACCTACCCATACACAACACCCAACAATACACAACACCACATAATACACAATACTACACCCAGCAATACAAAACACAAAACTAGGCAATAGACAACACCAAGCAATATACTACACAACACCAACCAATTCACAACACCCAACAATACAATGCCAACTAATACACATCACCAACCAATACACAACACCAGGCAATACACAACACCAAGCAATGCACATCACAAACCAACCAATAAACAACATTACACCAAGGAAAACACAACACCCAACAATACACAACGCAACACCAACCAATACAATAAACATTACCAAACAATACACTACACCAAGCATTACAAAACACAACACTAACAATTACACAACACCAAGCAATACAGGACACAACACAAAGCAATACAGGACACAACACAAAGCAATACACAACACCAATTAATACACAGCACAAAACCAACCAATACACGACACCAACCAATAAACAACACCAACCAAGACACGACACCAACCAATACACAACTAAAAACCAACCATTACACAACACCAACCACTAAACAACACCGACCAAGACACAACACTAACCACTACCGAACACTAACAATTCAATATTAAGAAAATGAAGGAGCTGGTGGTGCTGGGTCTGAAGACGCAAGAAGCCCCCAACCTCCATTACCATCCTGGGGGAGGCGATTGAGATGTTGGACACATACAGGTTCCTGGGAGTGCATCTCAACAACAAACTGGACTGGTCCAGAAACACAGAGGCCCTCTATAAGAAAAGACAAGGTAGGCTGTTCATTCTGAGGAGACTCCAGTCATTCAACATATGCAACAGGCTACTGCACATGTTCCATCAGTCTGTGGAAGCCAGTGCACTCTTCTTTGGCATTGTGTGTTGGGGTGGTGACATCAGAACGGACAACGTGAGCAGGCTCAACAAGCTGGTGAGGAAGCCCAGCTCTGTTGTTGGGCTTTAATCTGGAGATGATGGCGGAGAGGAGGATGAGGGCGAAGCTCGATGCCATCCTAGAGAACCCCTCTCATCCCCTCCAACACCTTCCACCACAGACTGATCTCTCCATCCTGCACCACTGAGCGCCGTAGGCGTTACTTTGTTCCAGCAGCCATCAGATTGTACAACGACAGCACCCGTGATCCTAACACCACCACCTCCCCACCACCAGCCAGTGACCCTAACATCACCACCTCCCCCACCATGAGCCAATGATCTCCAAAACACTTTGAAATAGTGGTATGATATTTCATAATAATTGTATTGTATTTCCTAATCTTTTTATTTTTATCACAACCATAGACATCATCCAATACACAACACCAACCAATACACAACACCAACCAATACACAACACCATCCAATACACAACACCAACCAATACACAACACCATCCAATACACAACACCATCCAATACACAACACCATCCAATACACAACACCGACCAATACATAACACCAACCAATACACAACACCATCCAATACACAACACCAACCAATACACAACACCAACCTATACACAACACCATCCAATACACAACACCAACCAATAAACAACAGAACACCAAAGGTCCGGTTTCAAGTTTGAGGAACGTCTTCACAGATGTTCATTTGCATGGTGACAGTACTGGAACTTTTGCTACCAGCAAACATATAGAAAAACTACTTAATCTTCATGAACTTCACTGTCATCTGGCAGGCCAAGTTAGGAAGAAATAGGGCTTCAACAAGTTATTAGTAAATGAAAATATTGAAACACATTAGTCCTACTCAAATGGATTTGACCTCGGGTTCACAGACCACGCTGACCGTTAAACACGTCTTCCACTGCTTTCCTCATGAATGAAAGTTATAAAGTAACTTTTAATTTAGGTGGGCTAAAGTTGGAGCATTACTTTGTCTTTGTTTCGTCTGTCTGTATGGTGAATTGTAGCCTGTCTTTCTGTCTGCACAACGTACGTATCGAAAGAGGTTGACCAACAGCTGGGTTTCTCAGAATATTTCTATTTCACAGTGTGGTCACACAAAAGGTTACAAGCATTCGCTTGTCTTGAGAGAGTGAGAAAGAGAGAGAAGAAAGAAAGAGAAAGAAAAAGCACTTCAGCACGTTAGTACGTTTCTATCTCCCATTTTTAAGAGCCTCCTATTGCCCCCTGTCGTGTGGCAGGTGTAAAAGTGTGGCTTTGCTTTTCCCGCTGACTCTCCCAGGGTCTTTCTCACCACCGTTTTCTGGTGATCCTCTCCGGGAGTTTGCTGATTAATGTACTGTTCTACTGGGGCCCACAGCTGCTGGTTTCCTCACACAATGTAAATATAACCTCTGATATTCATAGACACAAAATTCTGGGCCCTGTAAATAGATGGCATCTGAGGGCCCCTCCCCTCTTTATTTCTGAGGGCCCCTCTACAAATTAGGGCCCCATTATACTTAGTACCCCTTTTCCCCCAGTCCGATGCCACTGTTCATATGCCTTTTAGATGTACAGGACGATTTTATAATACATTATCATATATGTTAATTACATATTTCAATCTTACAAAATAAAAGTGGCCAATTCTTGTATATTTTGACATACAGCTCAGGGAAAAAATTAAGAGACCACTGCAAAATTATAAGTTTCTCTGGTATTACTATTCATAGGTATGTGAGTAAAATGAACACTTTTGTTTTATTCTATAAACTACTGACAAAATTACTCCCAAATTCCAAATAAAAACATTGTCATTCAGAGTATTTATTTGTAGAAAACAAAGACTGGTCAAAATAACCCCAAAAAGATGCATTGCTTTCAGACCTCAAATAATGCAAAGAAAACAAAATCATATTCATTTTTCAACAACAAAATACTAGTATTTTAACTTAGGAAGAGTTCAGAAATGAATATTTGGTGGAATCACCCAGATTTTTTATCACAGCTTCCTGCGTCTTGGCATGCTGTCCACCAGTCTGTCACATTTATGTTGGGTGACTTTAATCCACTCCTGGGACACAAATTCAAGTAGCTTGGCTTTGTTTGATGGCTTGTGACCATCCATCTTTTGCTTGATCAAATTCCAGAGGTTTTCAAAGGGGTTCAGGTCTGGAGACTGGGCTGGCCATGACATGGTATTGTTCTGGTGGTCCTCCATCCACACCTTGATTGACCTGGCTGTGTGGCATGGAGCATTGCCCTGCAGGAAAAATACATTCTTAGTGTTGGGGAACATTGTCAGAGAAGAAGGAAGCAGGTGTTCTTCCAGGATAACCTTGTACTTGGCTTGATTCATGCGTCCTTCACAAAGACAAAACTGCCCGATTACAGCCTTGCTGATGCATCCCCAGATCATCTCCGATCCTCCACCAAATGTAATAGTGGGTGTGAGACACTGTGGCTTGTAGGCCTCTCCAGGTCTCCGTCTAACCATTAGGCGACCAGGTGTTGGGCAAAGCTTAAAATTTGACTTGTCAAAGATGACAACCTTACTCCATTCCTCTATGGTCCAATCCATATGGTCTTTTGCCAACTTCAGTCTGGCTCTTCTTTCCATCTCATTGATGAAGGGCTTTTTTCTAGCTTTGCCCGACTTTAGCCCTGCCCCTAGTAGCCTGTTTTGAACTGTCCTCACCATGCACTTCACCCCAGCTGTGGTTTGCCTTTCTTTTTGTAGGTCACTTGATGTCATTCTATGGTTGTTGAGTGACATTCGAATGAGTTGACGTCATCTCGGTCAGTGGACAGTCGTTTTCGCCCTCTGCCAGTTTGTAGCTTTGTTGTCCCCAATGTCTGTTGCTTGACCTTGTTCTTATGAACCGCCGTCTTTGAAATGTTCAGGATGGAATTTACCTGATGCTCACTGTATCCCTCTGCCAGTAAAGCCAGAATTGAACCCTTCTTTTCCTCACTCAAAGCTTTTCTTTTCAACTCTTTTGTCATGCTGAATAGTTATTTTTTTATTCAAATTACCTTTGAGGTACTACTTGCACAGTTTTTGCCATCCAGCTGCTCCTATTGTAAGAGGATATTGATGACCACAGCAGTGGTTTTTATACTTTTCCTTGTTAAATTAAATTTGGATCAGTTATTCACCTAATCAGTACCTCATTAAGTAAACTTAGGTGTGCCTGTGTTGGAATTTAACAGACACTGGAATGGAATGGCTGCCATATATGTAGAGATGCTGATTGAAGAAAAAATAGGAGTGGTCTCTAAATTCTTTCCGGGCTGTATTTGTAAAGGTGCACAATTGATATATGAGGCCCCTGGAGGAAGAGGAACCCCAAAGCTCTCTGCTCTCTTGTAGAGGAGACAATGATCTGGTATCTCTGCCTTTCCTCTTCAGAAAGGCAGAGAAAAAGCTTGAAGCGTTGGTGTCAAACCATTTTCAGGTTTTTACTCTTACCTTGTACTTGAATTATTAATTAAGGCCCCTCAATCACAAGACTTCCTGTGATGAACATCATCTTCCCAGAACTGCTGCGGCACAAACTCTCCTGAACACGTCCAGGTGTGGGGCGTCCAGTGGGGCTCATTGTGGATTACAGGAAGTCTAAAGACTAGGGGTGGGACAAATTATCAAAGTTTGAATTTGAATATAATAGTTTTTTCGATTCATTAGGAGGACAAATTCGAAACGAATCGAAGAAATGTGTTACATTGTATTCCATTTGTGCGTTGCCTCAATCAGTAATAAGAAATGAAATTACCCTTTCAGACCAAACAGCAGGGGGCGCGATCCCCATCTTTTGTGCCCAGGCCTTCCTCGTACTGAAACACGCTGTCACTAAGGACGATGGCTGCAAGTGGTAGCGAAACCCCAGGAATTGAGGATGCTCCGTGTTCGCTGCGTTCGCCAGTATGGAAGCATTTTTGCTTTCCGGTAAAGTATGAGAATGATTAGGCGAGTAGCAGACAGGACGAACACTGTTTGTGGGCCATGCAAGACTGTGAAACCCCTACGTTACTGGTAACACCACAAATATGACATGCCATCTCCAACGCCATCACAAAGAGATTGATACACATTTTGCACCTAAGAAACTGACACCTGGGAAACAACATTGCAAAAGTATTTTGCTACCTCTCTCCCAACGAGCAAAATAATCCAAATCAAGGCTACATCACCATCACAGCACATACCATGTGAGGTAATTGGGTGCTTGCTAGCTTCGTTTTACAGACTTGTCCACTATACGAGTCACACACGGGAGTCAATAAAGGGGAAGTACTAAAGCAAGTTGTGGAGGAATGGGACTTAAAAAGGGAAAGGCACAGTTCGGCTGTTGTAACTGACAATGCGCACAATATGGACATTGCAGTCAGTGAAAGGGCCCTTGGACCACATATAAAGTGCGTAATACACACCATTAAGCCGCCACTGGCTGATCTTTTTTTTTTTTACAAATATAATTTTACTCTGTTTATTAATGGCTTCGCTAAAATCAAGTCGACAATATTAGCACTGTCTGCCATCGTGCGCAGTTTCACCCGCGTATATGACGCTAGCCTAGCCTACTACTGTATATGAATGAATGAATTAATGAACTATCTAAAAAATATATATTAAACTTTGTAAAACTGAAACAAGGATTGTGGTGTAGCCTATAACTGTGTGAAATGTATGATGCAAATCGGCTAGCAATTTCGCCAAACAAATATCAAGAAATGTTGCAGCAGTTTGTCTTTCAAATATATTTGAGAAATCCGCGATGGGACTGAGTGCGAAATAGCTTCAGTGACTTCTTATAGTACAGACCGCTGTCAGTCAAAAGGAGATGCAGTTTGACAGATCGTCAGATCCTCCAATCACCACGCGGAAGACTCCGGGCCGGCCCACTCCTCATTCACCCCCAGAGACGCTGAGCGTCTGTGGGCGGGACATAATAACAGCATTTATCCAATCACCGTCTACTTTCGGAGCACTGAAAAAAACTGTTCTAAGCAGCCCCATTGAAGTCAATGGACGCTCGGCTTCAACAGGGAAATGCACTGTGACGCTGCGGGATTGTATGAGAAGAAAATCGAGTCAGCCGACCTGTAGCTGATTCTGAACTAACTAGTTTTAGAGATGAACGTGTTTTAACGCATTTTTTGTCAATAAAATGTTTACACAATAGTACATATTTGACCATAATTCTTTTTGACATTATAGGGGAAGCCGAGCTTCCCTTGCAGTCTTTAAGAAATCCCCACTGTTTAGGATGTTTATTACTCACTTTTTGTCTCTCCCACAACGTTATTCCTCTCTCCTACAGCATCCATCACAATTAGATGCACATAGCCAATTATGCAAATTAGGTGATGGCGTAATTTAGCGACTTCTAGTGACTTTTTAGCGACAAATAGCTACTTTCCTTACCGAAGCAAGCAAGTAAGCAAGTTTATTTATATAGCATAGTTCATACATCGAAGCAATTCAATGTGCTTTACAAAGAAAAATATATGAAAGTGCAATAACATAAAAACAAGTACTCAAATGAAAACATTAAAACAAATGAAAATATCATAATAATAAAAAAATACAATAAGAAAACAAAGGAAGTTATAAGGCTAAACAGTATGGTTACATATTTTTGGGGGGGTACCCTTCAATGTAAAACAGAGGTATTCAAAATAAATAAAATGACTTAGTGTATTTTCTTTGCACTGGAATGAGTCTTTGAATAGGGTAGCCACTCCTCCTCCTTTCCTACCATTTCGACACATATTCATGTAGCCACATTTCTCAGGTGCTGTCTCGTTAAAAATTGCAGCATTACTATCTTCTGTTAGCCACGTTTCAGTGAGAAATATAAAATCTAGGTTGTAGGATATAATGTCATTTACCAAGAAAGATTTGTTGGTGAGAGATCTGATACTAAGTAAAGCCAGCTTAATAGATATAATAGGGGTTCCTGGACTAGTAGGTTGCCGTGTTACAGTTAACAGATTAGACAAGTTTACTTTATGGGTTGCATGCTCACAGTTCATTCTATTTCTAATCAACACAGGAATAGAGATACTGGGTCCTAGCTTGTACTCAAAACAGCAGGGACCCGAAGCACATCACAGAGTATATTTTGTGCTCTGAAGAGTTGGCAACACTGCAAGGTAGCCCGTGTCAGCTGCCTGCTTGGATGGGTGTGAAGTGCGACCACCTTCTTTCACTGGAGCAGCACGGCCACGGCTGTTTTAACATCTAAACAGGTTCTGTTAGAGCTGCCGTCTCACAAACTCTCAATGGATGTACAAACTAGATGGAACAGCTCATACGATGTGCTGGAGTGCGACTTAGAACAACAAGCAGCTATCACGGCGACCAGGATGAGCCCCGAGATACGAAGATGTGCAAGAGATTCGTTGGATACGTTGAATGCTAGTGATATCAGACGCTGAGGATGTGGTCATGGATGTTGTCATGGATGTTGTCATGGATGTTGTCATGGTTGTAAGCAGTTGAAAACAGAGACAACTGTTGTGTGTGATGAGAAGCAGCCCAAAATCTCAGCGATTGTGCCGCTAGTAGGCATGATTAATATTATTAACTGTATTGCCTTGTACATTTCAATGATGGCTTTTATTTTGGAAAGCTACCGAGGAGTTTTTTTTAAGGCAAAGAAGTGGAATGGCCGATTCAATCACCTGATCTCAACCCGATCGAGCATGCATTTCACTTGCTGAAGACAAAGGCAGAAAGACCCACGAACAAACAACTGAAGACAGCTGCAGTAAAGGCCTGGCAAACCATCACAAAGGAGGAAACCCTGCATTTTGTGATGTTATATGTTCCAGACTTCAAGCAGCCATTACCTGTAAAGGATTCTCGAAAAAGTATTAAAAATGAACATTTTATTCATGATTGTGTTAATTTGTCCAATTACATTTGAGAAATAAGGAGACTGTGTAAGAAAATGATTGCAATTCCTAAACATATTAATACAATATTTTTGTTCAACCTCTTGAATTAAAGCTGATAGTCTGGATTTTTTTTTTCTCCATTGTGGTGGCATACAGAACCAAAATTATGAAAATTGTGTCAGTGTCCAAATATTTCCAGACCTAACCCATAGTCACCACAAATGTTCTGTCTGTTTAGCCTTTTTTTCGCTGTCTTGTATTAAATCCAAGCTTTAACTGGAAGGCTGTGTTGTGTGCAGAGGGGAGTGACATGGGAGAAATTGGGAAAGATGAAAACAAGTCAGACCACAGAATTCTGATACGTTTCAGTGGTAATATTGGATTATCAGTTACAATGATTGGGAAGATGGAGGTCAAAGAATAAGGAGAGGGAAGATGGAGTTGAAGGAACGAGGAGAGAGAAGATGGAGGTGGAGAAACAAAGAGAGGGAAGATGGAGGTGGAGGAACGAGGAGAGAAGATGGGGTGGAGAAACAAAGAGAGGGAAGATGGAGGTGGAGGGACGAGGAGAGAAGATAGAGTTGAAGGAACGAGGAGAGAGAAGATGGAGGTGGAGAAACAAAGAGAGGGAAGATGGAGGTGGTGGAATGAGGAGAGAGAAGATGGAGGTGAAGAGTTTTTATTCTGTATGCTTGATCAATTACACAGGTACTGAAAGACTTGTCTCTCTCTATCTCCAACTTATAAGGCCAGTGTTTTGTGTTCAGGGGCAGTGATGAATGGAATGTCGGCTGAGCAGGGCCTTGGCTACTTTTAGCAGTAAGAGAAACAGGCCTCTGCCTGTGCCATAAAACCACCATAAGAAACTGTTCTCTAGGAGGAAGCTCTTGAACAGCAGGGGGTTATTATTACTTACATCCTACTGGTGAACAGAGCTCTATTCCTTATTGGGAAGAGCATAGTTAACTAAAGTCCCCATATAGTAACTGTCCAGATTTTTATATCTCAGTCTTTGACTGGGTTTTCTGGGCAACAAACATTCTATGATTTTCTGTGTCTCCTGGAGCTAGTTGTCTAACTTTACATTTTTAGACTACCTCATAGTGGCTACTATTCCTTGTATGTACATACTGCAAATGCTAATTCCATCATCTGTACTGTTGGAAGAGAATATAAGCTTGAAACTTGAAATAAATAAGCAGAACAATCTATCATGACGTTACTCTGATGGTCTCTGTACTCAGTCTGTGTCAGTGTCATGACGATTGTTCCCGTGGATCCACGTAATTAAACCTGAAATAATAAACTGTTATACGAACAACTGAGAAGTCTTTATTTTAATAAATTGCGAACATTTTCCATCTTTCACAGACTCCAGAACTGTACAGATGTCAGTAATTGCGGTGTTGCGGGAGCAAGGAAACCAGGCGCAGGCAGAGGTAGTCGGTATTGATTTTCGGCTTTTAATAAACAATAAACAAGCACGACCAAACAACAAAAGAAAGGGCTGACGAAAATAGCAAAACGACACTACACAACTCTAAAGAAACGTACGTTCAGACGACGACAACGCACGCCAAACACGACAACAACAATGATCCACACTGTGGAGAGCAGAGGGGAAACATTTAAACACTTACAAATGGTGTGATAGGGACCTGGTGTGCACGATTAAAGATGTGCCAGAAACAAGTCCGGGATGAGTTCGTAAGTGATGGGAACCGAGGATGTATGGAACGGTGGCGCTGCTGCTCACCGTACCATGACAACAGAACTGAGCTGCCAGGCCTTTAATCAGAACTAAGGAACATGATAATATAACTCCTGTCTTAGCCACTTTACACTGGCTACCAGGATGTTTTAAAATAGATTTTAAGATTTTCTGATTACTTTACGGCACTGTGATGGTACGAGTGTAACGAGTGCGTAAAAGCGAGGCAGACGAAAAAGAAAAAAAAAGGATTGCGATTCAACAACGCATTTGTATTTTTAAATCACTACTACTTATTTTTATTGTAAAGCCTTTACCTAATTTTACTTTGTGCTCTATAAATAAAGATTATTATTATTTATTATTGTTACTTTAAGTGTTTCATGCACTGTCTGCTTGGTGATGTCTTGTTGATTATATAACAACTGAAGACAGGAAGCTACTCCTGAATGTGCGGTAGAAAATAAGAAGTGTTTTTATTAATGAATACGTTTGTAACACAAAAAACACAAAAGTTTGATTAAATGATAGGAAGAGAGGGTGAAAGAACAAAAGTCAAAAAGGAGTGTCAGAGAGTGAAATCACTGTTCACCATTTTCTCACAAATCCAATTATGTTTTGTTTTACAATTTAAGTCATTCCATGTCTCTGAATGTTTTTCTTCCCCATAGTTTATCTCAGCACAATCCTCAAGATCCTGAAAGTTATCAGGCTGTGGTGGATGCCAGTACCTAGAGGGTTAATGACACATAACCAGGCAGTCAGACAAATAAAAGTTTCCACTTAATTGTATTTGGTAAGTGTTGAAACATCTTTAGAGCATTTGGAATGACATAATTAACAGGAAACACATTTTTATAAACATAATTTAAAGAAATACATAATTTTTGTTATTAAAGATTCCTTATAACATAAAATATGTGTCATTTCTCACCTTGTGGTCAGTAATGTACCATCCACCCATTTCCAGGTTCCCTCTTTATCTTTGTCAGTCAGACCAATCCAGGATCGCTTTTGAAGACCAAAGAGAAATATCTGGTTTTGAAAAATACATTTGTATTAATTTACCTTAATTTACATAGTTATTAACCATATATATATATATATATATATATATATATATATATATATATATATTCACTCAGAAGACTCCCCTTATAACGCTCTCCCTATACTCACTTTTACTTTTGGTTGACCGACTTACAAATGCTTTGTAAACAATTTTTTTGGATTTCAAAAAATTCTAATGTAGATTAAATGGAACTTCCCTCTTCAACGTCCTACAATTGACAACTTTCCATGTCGGTGTCTGTCAAATAATTAGCTAGGAAAGAACTGTACACTTTTAATCTTTTGTGTTACTTGTAACGCATTACTACCCACCCCTGGACGTAAAGGGTGCAGCATTTCTAGAGAGAATGTATACAAATTATGTTCTCACCTGTTCCTCTTCACTGTTTATGATCACCAGGTCTGCATTTCTCCTCTGACAGTCCTGTCTGCTCTCATACCAGGTTTTCTGCTCAGTAGAGAGGAAGTACAAACTGGACCCAAAGTAGCTCCATCGCTCTTGCCAACATTTCTCTGTTAAAGAGTAAAGATACAAACATTGAGAAAAGTAGCCAGTATCTTGTTGAAGTCAACACTTCCCCGAGTTGGTTTGTTGGAAAGGAGAATAAGACACCAGGAGTCAGGTCAATTACCGTACCGCAGGTCAATTACCATATCCTTAGACAATGTCTAAGGATCAACAGTCAAAACATAATTTTATACTTCAACTACGCCCAAAAGATAGAGGCGTTAAGTTAACAACGCAAGTGTGTCCTTGGCCCAGTTCTATTCCTTATAAGGATGACTGCTAGTACCCCCTTGCCCCCCTTGTGGTTTCTGTCTTGTCTGTCAGACTATGTGTGTGTGTCTCTAACCTGTGTCTTGTTTTTCAAAAGACAGACAAACTAAATCTTTCTCTCCCCGGCAACCGCTTGAACAGGGTTTCCTGTTCTCCTACTTGCACCTTCAGTTTCAACACAGTTACAAACACTTAATATTTTGTTTCATTTCTTACAACAGTTCACTAACTTATACAATTAATATATCTACAATCTTTATACTTCTAATTATAAAAGTCTGATTTCAAAATGTTCAACTTTGTCCTTGACATTTATATTTGACACAAGACTCATGTACATAATAACGATCAGAGGTTGGCCAAAAGATCAAATCTGAAATATGTTTATGATTTGAGAAAAATCTGATCTAAACTGTTAGATATACATCAAAATGAAATGTATCTGAAATACACAAAATGTCTGTCAGTATCACATGATGTGGACATGGTATTAACTAATCTAGTGGCTCAGAGGCCTTGGTCAACCCAGAGGCGGAGCTTTAATTGGTGCAATTAGTGCGCGGCACCCATGGCAGCCAATCACAGGGTCCCCCAAGAAGATTATGTTATAGTTGAATTATAGCAAGCAGAATAAAGTAATATTATGATTAATTTGCTACATTCTGTTTAGTTGACATTGAAGTGATAAACATCTATATTTTTTATGATTCCATAATGCATTGTATGATCGACCAATCTGTGACCATTGGAGTGTAGCCAGCGTTGCCAGATGGGACAGTTTATGCTTAATTGGGCTATTTTTAAAGACAGTGTGCGGTTTTAATGTGGAAGATTGGACCTATATTGTCAGTGAATCTGGCAACCCTGGGTATGACGTCAGATTTTGACGGCTTGTTTGCTAAGAATCTGAACAGTGGAAAAATAAGTAACAAAACATAAAAATGAAAGGTAGGTTATATCTGCCACTCAGAGGAAAGAAAAGCAATACATTATAAAAAATGTATATAATAATATGTTGACCTTGAGAAAAGTCTTAAGTAAAGTTGTTGAGCAGCAGAACCACAAGTAATTGGATAGATCTGACGTTACAATAACAGGAGCCATAGATAATAGAAGGAGCAGCATCGCAGCTTATAGTGAAAGGGAATTACAGTTATGATGAGGTACAAAAGCAGCTAGCAGTGAAGTTTTGAAACTGCAGGTACATTTTGTTGTTGCCTAATAACATGATTCAGTTCATCATGGTACGTGGAACGTATGTACATTTCTGGGAGTAGTATTAAATATTTACTGAAGGGAGAACAAGTATTTGATACACAACTCCTTAGTTGCCCTGGCTGTGTGTTTCGGGTCGTTGTCATGCTGGAAGACCCAGCCACGACCCATCTTCAATGCTCTTACTGAGGGAAGGAGGTTGTTGGCCAAGATCTCGCGATACATGGCCCCATCCATCCTCCCCTCAATACGGTGCAGTCGTCCTGTCCCCTTTGCAGAAATGCATTCCAAAATAATGATGTTTCCACCTCCATGCTTCACGGATGGGATGGTATTCTTGGGGTTGTACTCATCCTTCTTCTTCCTCCAAACACAGCGAGTGGAGTTTAGACCAAAAAGCTCTATTTTTGTCTCATCAGACCACATGACCTTCTCCCATTCCTCCTCTGGATCATCCAAATGGTCATTCGCAAACTTCAGACGGATGGATTTTAATCCATGACGGCATAGTGTGTTACTAATGGTTTTCTTTGAGACTGTGGTCCCAGCTCTCTTCAGGTCATTGACCAGGTCCTGCCTGGTAGTTCTGGCCTGATCCCTCACCTTCCTCATGATCATTGATGCCCCATGAGGTGAGATCTTGCATGGAGCCCCAGACCGAGGGAGATTGACCGCCATCTTGAACTTCTTCCATGTTCTAATAATTGCGCCAACAGTTGTTGCCTTCTCACCAAGCTGCTTGCCTATTGTCCTGTAGCCCATCCCAGCCTTGTGCAGGTCTACAATTTTATCCCTGATGTCCTTACACAGCACTCTGGTCTTGGTCATTGTGGAGAGGTTGGAGTTTGTTTGATTGAGTGTGTGGACAGGTGTCTTTTATACAAGTTCAAACAGGTGCAGTTAATACAGGTAATGAGTGGAGAACAGGAGGGCTTCTTAAAGAAAAACTAACAGGTCTGTGAGAGCCGGAATTCTTACTGGTTGGTAGGTGATCAAATACTTACGTCATGCAATAAAATGCTAGTTAATAATTTAAAAATCATACAATGTGATTTCTGGATTTTTGTTTTAGATTCTGTCTCTCACAGTTGAAGTGTACCTATGATAAAAATGATACAGAATTCTACATGCTTTGTAAGTAGGAAAACCTGCAAAATCGGCAGTGTATCAAATACTTGTTCTCCCCACTGTAATTCCACAAAAATGATTTTGACCTAAGCTGACCATGGGAGAGAACGCTATGCTCCTCCACCGTACTCACTCACTGCTCATATTCCATTCTCTTTTATGCTCACCACCAGTGGAATACAGCTGTATGTGAACTTTTCATAGATTTTGAGTAACGAAGACTGTGCGTCGTGTGTGCCTGGGAGGTGCTGCTACTGTCTTTGTTAGGCATGTTTGTAACTGGGTCCAGGTCCTCAAGTATGTGAAAGGACAGAAGTTTCTTCCAGAATTTATTGTTTGGCCTGGCCAAGTTGCACTGAAAATGACATTTAGTTTTTTAGAATGTCAGACCTGATTTTCAACGTTCGGTGTTGAAGCATCATCTGCACAGTTGTTCTAGTCCAAGTAGGATTTACGAGACTGATAAAACAAGACTTCATTTTTCAAAAGGCCTCTGAAATGTTTTTTGTCTTTCGAATATTACGCGGAGACGGTTTACAACAAGTTTGGGGGTGGGTCTGACCACTACAGTATTTGGTTGGTGCACACCACCCAAAGGTCATGAAAACCTCAGTAATCTCAGGAACTGAACTGTCTGGATGATGCTGCGGCACTTTCAGATGAACATGAAGTATAACATATTAAAACATTAAGTATTTATTTCTGGCTACCAAGGAGGAATATGGTCCTACTGACTACTTTTAGTAGTTATGTTTATTCACAGAGATGGAGACAAACACACAGAACCAGACACCAGGTGGAGCCATCAACTCTAGAAATTGAGACTCACATATAGTATTTTAGTTTTTTATTCCATGGCGGTGTGCTAACAAACCTTTCTTTAGTTGGTTAGTCACATCTTAATTCAACCCTTAAGGTGACAATACTGTGTTACATTGCAGAAGTAATATATTATAATAAATGAGTCCATGTGCAGCAGATGCTTCTCTGTCACATAGGAATCAGTTTGGCTCCCTCAGGTGGACGACTGTGTCATTACAGTCTTCAGAGATAAACATTTTCCAGTGGGCGGTGCTTAGGAAAATGTTTTCCAATGAGGGCACTTGTAGGATTCCACCAATCAGCTTGTTTTACTCCAGTGATTTTCACCAAAGTGAATGTAAACATGTATGATAGAATGGAGGGTCCGTCCTTACATCTGTAAGTGTGTCTATGAATAACAGAGGCTACATGTACAAACTGCATCTCCCCCCCTCCAAAACAGTTGTTTATAGAAACAGGCTGGGAAGACGCTTTGTTATTATTTCACCTGATTCCTGCTTTACGCCTAACGTAAATATTGTTCGGGAGTTAAACTTTTTTCTTTGTATTGTGGGATAAAGACCTTTATTTTACTGTGTGCTCCACAGATGGCCTGTATCAAATATAAACAAAGTATAATTGTTTTTAATAATGGAAATGTATAGATTTTAAATATATGTCATTTAAATTCTTATCTCTTAAGAGATCAGAAGTTAAGGGACTGGTAAATGTGTGAAAACCTGTTTCACATAGTGATATCGCAATGGGGTATTTCCTGAGATATGAAAAGGAGAAGACAATGCTGCTTGCACTATCCAAGTGATTCTTACGCATGTCAACATCCTCTTTTGAGACTTCTGCCTTTGATGCACAGACAAAGAGACAGAGAGTTAAACTCTGATTTGGTCTTCATGCACATCCAATAAAATCACTGGAACCTGTAATTCACATGAAGTAGCCTTTCAAAGAAATAAAGCACTGAGCATCCTTCATAATGTCTGATGCCAAGCCAGATATGAACAAGAAGGCTGAGATTGACAGAGGAGAGATGGACATGAGGGTGGAGGAGATCTACGTCAGTCCAGACACCCAGAGAGATGGAGACACCAGAACCAGAACACATGAGACAGAAGACACTGATCCACATTATGTACCAGGAGACCAGCGCTCAGGTAACACACACCACATATACACAAACACTCCACACACACACACCACATATACACACACAACACACACTCCATCATGTTCCCTATATTCATGTCTAGTATGTTCCTCAATCCTCCTTTACCAATGAGATTCTCCTGCCGTCTCCTCATTTCTTGAGCTCTGTTCGAAGACTTTGGAATGCACTTCCACAATTCATCCCTGACTCCAAATCTGTTACCATCTTCATCCACCACCTCAAGTCTCATCTGTTCAAACAAGCCTATCCCTAGCCTCTGCCCTATGTTGTTTGACCCACCCCCCCTTTTTTGTTTTTGTTTTGTTAGCTACCGTTTGTCTCATTGCTCTGTCTGTAGTTGTTTGTTATGTATGTATTGTAGAGCATTTTTGGGTCTTCGAAAAGCGCTATATAAATTTAATTTATTATTATTATTATGAAGACATGCAGCCCAGATTTACAGACTTGAATTGATCTGTGCTGTGGGACTAGAGACTAGCTTAGGACTTCCAAAATAATGTCTTGGTCCTATGTCTGCATCTGTTTCTCAAAAACATTTACCCACCTTGGACTTTTCCATATTTTATTGAGGAAAAGTCCCAGTGAAATCCCATAGCATGATGCTGCCACCACCATGCTTAATGGTTAAGATGGTGTTCTTACAGTAGGATGATGTGTGGTTTTAGGTTTGCATAAAATGTAGCACTTAGGCAAAAAGATACATGTTGGTTTCATCATATCATCATTCTTCTTCCACCTGGTCTGAGGTGGAGCGTGTGTCCAGCTTCAAATTCCTGGGTTTCTTCATATCTGAGGAACTCTCCTGGACCCTCAATACCTCCACCCTGGTCAAAAGTTGCAACAGCACCTGTACATTTTGAGAAGGCTGAAGAAGGCCTGCTTGACTTCTACTGCTGCACAATCTACAGCATTTTGACTAACTGTGCTACAGTGGGGTTTGATGGATGCTCTGTGGCCGACCGGAAGGCCCTACAACGTGTGGTGAAAACCGCCCAGAACATCACTGGTACCCAGCTCCCAGCCACCGTGGACCTTCAGCGCAAGCGGTGTCTGCATAGGGCGGGTGGCATCATCAGGAACCCGTCACATCCAAGCCACAAAATGGTTTGCCCTTCGGCAGCCGTTACAGGTCTCTTAGTTCCCACATCAGCAGGCTCAGGAACAGTTTCTTCCCATCTACTGTAACCCTGCTGAACTCTGACCCAACACTAACCACACCCACCCGCCCACCTCTTAGTACTGCCTCTTAGGGACCTTGTTGCACTATTTCCTTGTACTGCTCGTCTACCTCAGGAACCTCATTGCTGCTATCCCTGCATTTCAGTTGCACAGACTACCTTACACCTCCAACCTGCTTGATTGGAGTCAGAATTGTCATTTGTAGTTGCTTTTGTCTCATTTCACAGCTATTCATTCCCACTTAATACTTTGTACGTTTGTACATTTTCTGTCCTCTCATATTTGCCTCATTGCTCAACTATTCGTTCCCACTTGTACATACATATACTTAATACTTGTACATTTGTAAATTTTCTGTCCTCTTGTATTTGCCTTCATTGCTCATTTAGAACTGCCATTTGCACTGCATTTGCCTTCATTGCTCATCTATACATTCCACTTGTAACATACACTTCAATTAAAACTTGTACATTTCCTCCCCTCTTCTATTTGCACTTCTGATTAGATGCTACAGTGAGGGATTTTGTTTTTTTTTATCCTCTGCTGATTTTGTACGTTTGCCCACTGACAAAGTAATATATCAGTCTGACCTCTGTGAATACCAACAAGGGTTTTGCCACCAAGTACTAAGTCATGTTTTGCAGAGGGGTCGAATACTTACTTCACTCATTAAAATGCAAATCAATTTATAACATTTTTGACATGTGTCTGGATTTCTTTTGTTTTTATTCTGTCTCTCACTGTTCAAATAAACCTACCATTAAATTATAGACTGATAATTTCTTTGTCAGTGGGTTAACGTACAAAATCAGTAGGAGATCAAATACTTTTTTCCCTCACTGTAACTGCATTTCATTGTATTGTACTCATACTGTTCAATGACGGTACATTTGAATCTAATCTTATCTCAGAGTCTCCCACATGCCTTCCTGCACTGGAAGTACTCACTTCATTGTGTATATCACGGTTTACTATACTTGGAAAGACTTTTGAGGAATTCTTGTCTTCACTTACGAATCCACAAGATCACAAATACACACATAAACAGAGACTTGTATTAATGTTTATGTGTCCACAGAGTCTGAAAGATCAAGGAAGAGATCTATATTTGCAGTGTCTCTGGGGCTGGTGTGTGTTCTCCTACTGACTAGGATCATAGTCCTGTCTGTTTACTGTGAGTTCCTGTTATATGGTCACTGACAGAGATGGTCAGAGATACATCAAAATGTATTTTAAAATAACATACCTTAATTTTAAGTGTATCAAAATAAACTACAAAATACAGCAGCCACACGATGTATCAGCACTTTAATGTTTATCAAACAGTTTGCTAATTACTCATAATTGTATCCTAATTTAGTTACTTGGTTCGGTAATGAAGACTCTTTGCATTCACAAAACTCACTCAATGACAAACAAGTAATTTTTAAGAAGTTAACTGTTGGCACCTGTATTCATAGGAACACATTTCTAAGTAATTAAGCATTTGATTGTTAATCATAGATATAATAATAAATTATGTGTCAGGCAGTCATACATGCAATGGTATGCAAAATCATGATCCTACTAAACAGCTTCTTCAGTTAGGGTACAATCTTGTTCCTTACCTCGTATCTTCTGCACAACCGACAAAAACTTAACATAGACTGAAAGTAACAAGCTAACATTAACTGTGAGGGCTGCACCTCAGGTCAAAATGTTAGCAAGAAAATAACATAAATTGGTAAACGATTTAGCCTAGCCTACTCAAACGAACACGAAATTAACATGAACTGTTAAAATGTAGCAATTTATGCTAAAAATAGATGGAAAGCTGGCAACCTACACTTTTCTCACCTTGACATTCATCTTTGGGTTTGGATACATTTTCTGTTCAGATCTCAACTATTCTGGGAAATCATTGAGTAAGCACCCATCAGAGGTAGCGTTTATTTGATGTCATCAAGTAGACATCATGTAGACAAAGTATTTTATTCTTGTAAATATTTGCAAATTACAAAATACAAAACACTAAAGAATTGTGATACAAAATATGACGCCATTCATGTCAACCCTATCAAATTCAAATGACAAAATCCTAATTTGTATTTGAAATACATATTTTTAAAGCATGTATCATAAATACTGCCAATTCCTGCTCATTGACCATGATGTAGTTGTAAGAAGTGCTGTTACAGGCTTGGCGTATCGTGTAGATATTGTGTGTTTGTATTTATATTTGCAGTTAACAGAACCATCAAAGAGAAAGAAGAATTACAGATCCGCAATAAAAACCTGACTAAAGAGAGAGATCATCTTCAGGAAAAGCTCTCTGTGTTCGGTGAGACTTTACCTGTAAATAATTACAATTTAATTAATCAGTCAAAATGTATCAATTAAAGTGTGAGTATAAAAATAATGACTAAATTTCCATGTGTTCACCTTGGAAATGTTGAAGGATGGAGATACTTTGGATCCAGTTTTTATTTCCTCTCTGCTGAGCAGAAAACCTGGTATGAGAGCAGACAGGACTGTCAGATGAGAGAAGCAGACCTGGTGATCATAAACAGTGAAGAGGAACGGGTGAGAGGGATATACAGAGAAAGCAGTGTGTGTTAGCAGTCCACTTTATTAACCTGCTTTATGCAATGGTTAATAATATTATAAAACGTTGTTTTTTATTTTAGCTCTTCTGTGCTGTTCTACTGATTGTCAACAATACGATCATATTGAATGTGCTTTGCCAATGTGTTCATTATTGCATCATGCCAATGAGATAATTTTAATGAAGTTGCGAGACAACTGGAGAGAGAGCTGGGGAGTAAGACGGCTTGGTGGACCTAAAAGAACGTCCTCTATTAAAACAGAGATTTCTCAGTGGACTTCAAATGAGATTCTGGATTGGACTGACTGACAAAGATGAAGAGGAAACCTGGAAATGGGTGGATGGTACAGAACTGACCACAGGGTGAGAGATTATATCCTCCTGTTAGGATAAGGAAACTTAATTAGTAATAACAAGAATTACATATTTCTACAAATCATGTTCATTTCTACAAATAATTTATGAAAATAGGATACATTTAGGATTTTTACTGCCACAATATCTCATTGTCTGGTTCTGTGTTTTGTTAACCCTCTAGGTTCTGGGAACCTAGACAGCCTGATAACTATCAGGGTCAGGAGGACTGTGCTGAGATGAACTTTGGGGGAAACAAACCTTTAGAGGCATGGAATGACTTAAATTGTGAGCTAATTCGTAACTGGATTTGTGAGACAATGCTGAACAACCCCTAACTCATTCTCTCTGATGCTCACTCTCTCTGATGCTCACTCTCTCTGATGCTCACTCTCTCTGATGCTCACTCTCTCTGATGCTCACTCTCTCTGATGCTCACTCTCTCTGATGCTCACTCTCTCTGATGCTCACTCTCTCTGATGCTCACTCTCTCTGACTTGTTGACTGTCTTTCTGCTTAGTAATTTTCATCCTGTCTGTCCATCTGTCCTGTGTGTTTTTTCCAAACATATTAACTAATGAAGACACATCCTGTTTACATCTTGAGATGCAGTAGCAGCTTCCTGTCTTCAGTCCTGATATAATAGACACCACCAGACGCAGACCGCTGTCGGTGTTATGTTGTGTGGAGGGAGAGGAGGATGTTTTTCCAGTGTGTCTAATTACATTAATAATGTTAGCTACACTGGATCCAGTGTAGAGGATAGGAAACAGTTTGTCTGAGGGTCTGCCATTGTATAATGGCAGAGAGGGATATACAGAGAGAACATTGTGTGTTAGCAGTGCACTTCATTAACCTGCTTTATACAATGGTAAATAATATTATGAAATGTTTTTTTATTTTGGCTCTTCTGTGCTGTTCTACTGATTGTCAACAATATGATCATATTGAATGAAGGAATGTTACTTCCTAAATATGCTTTGCCAATGTGTCCATTATTGCATCATGCCAATTAAGTAATTTTAATGAAGTTGTGAGAGAAATAGAAAGAGGTCTGGGGAGAAAGACAGGAGGGTGGAACTAAAATAATGTCCTCTTTTAAAACAGAGATTTCTTTATGGACTTAAAATGAACGTCTGGATTGGACTGACTGACCAAGTGACTAAGTGCAGTACATTTTAAAGTATCAAAACAGGAAGAATCCCCAAAGTATCCATATGTGTAGCGGCACACTTTCCTTCTCCTTTTCTAATGTGTAACTTATTGCTAAATGTGTACAAAAGTGTGAAACATAATTCCTGGTAGACAGGAAGCCACAGGAAATAAGAAAGAACAATATAACAGTGATTGTGTTTAAGCAGGTTGGTTTTAAAAAGGGAGAGAAAGAGAGAGACTTGGGTTCTTACAGTATTATCTGTGACTTTGGTGACCAGTGTCCTAATTTAATTTAAAATCCAAAATAAAAGCATGTCCTTTTTAGCCACTTGGCCTTATACACTTTTTGTAGTGTTGCACTCTATACAGCATATTAATTATAGAACATTTTAAATCCTTATGTTCTGGTACCTATTGGGCAATTTAAAGCATTGATATCCTGTAATGTTGATGTCCATTATCCACTGGAACTGGAACAACAAGTGTTGTTGTAAATGCATATGTAAGTATGTACATCTGAGTTGTTCTTTTTTTTATTGAAGACAGGGTTTATCTCAAAAAAATTGTAAAAGGTACGGTTAACGCCACAATTTAAGTCATTCCATATCTTTACAGGGTTGTCTTTTCTACTGTATATCTCAACACAGTCCCATTATTATTCCCATTTCCTACTGCATTTCTTTGCTAATAACAATTGGTTCCTGTGATTAATTAGAATGAAGTTGAAGTTTCCACATGCAGAATCAGTCAAGAGTTTGGACATAACTATTTATTCAAAAGTACTTCTTTAGTTTTTGCTATTTTCCACACTGTAGAATAATAGTAAATAATAACAGACATTAAAACTAGGAAAAAACACTTCATGTTGAATCATGTTGCAACCCAAAAAGTGTTAAACAATTCAAGATATATTCATATTTTATATTCTTAAAAATGTAGTCCCCCTTTGCCTTGATGACAGCTTTCCAAAACTGGCATTCTCTAAACCATCTTCATGTGATAATGAGAGACATTTGGCTCTACCAGGTCACAATCAACTCTGTCTTTTTCTCTCTCAATATATATATATATATATATATATATATATATACATATATATATATATATATATATATATATATATATATATATCGTCTTTAATGCACATTTTTAAGCAGTATTTTGGGCATTTTATCTTTAGTTGAATAAAGGAAAGATTAAAAGAGTTGGGGTACTCAAATAACAATGGGCCAAATACAAACCCATGCTAAAATGTTACAGGTGAGTTAGACTGTTACACCTCTCTATACCACCAAGTGACAATGTTCATGTTCCCTAATGATGACAATAATAATTGGAAGCCAGGGTAATAGATGATGGACTAGACCATTGAGAATAGCTTTGTGGGGGTGCGAATGGTTTGAAAGCTCTTTTCTCTCTTTTTAACATTCTCTATCCTACATGTTCCTCTTCACTATTTATGATCACCAGGTCTGCTTCTCTCCACAGAGAGTCCTGTCTGCTCTCCTCCCAGGTCGTCGTCTTAGTAGAGAGGAAGTACAAACTGGACCCAAAGTATCTCCATCCCTCTCCAACATACTGCTCTGATAAAGAATAAACACATGAACAAATGGAAATTTAGCAATTATTTTTATACTACAAATTCTGACTGAAATATGATTAACAATCAAATACTTAATTACTTAGAAATTAGTTCCTATGAATACAGGTGCCATCAGTTAACTTCCCATGAATTACTTGTTTGTCATTGAGTGAGTTTTGTGAATGCAAAGTGTCTTCATTAACGAACCAAGTAACTAAATTAGGATACAATTATGAGTAATTAGCAAACTGTTTGTTAAAAATGTAACTGCTGGTTACTTTAAAAACGTACCTTCATCTGGGTGATGACAGGGATATATGAATATTTGATCTGTTAACTGGGATCTGTTTTCTCAGCCTAACGACTTTTTAGGCTGAGAAAAGCTGTTGCTATCAAACATTGTCTACTTAATCAACTGAGTCAGTGTCCTGGTGAAGGGATGGATCAAATAGTCTGATAGATGGAAGGTTTGCGAAGTGATTTCATGATCCCTGGTAAAATTAGTTTTAGTATTCTTAAAATACAGAAATACATTTGTTAAATTTGATACATCGTGTGGCTGCTGTATTTTTTAGTTTATTTTGATACACTTAAAATTAAGGTATGTTATTTTAAAATACATTTTGATGTATCTCTGCCCATCTCTGTCAGTGACCATATAACAGGAACTCACAGTAAACAGACAGGACTATGATCCTAGTCAGTAGGAGAACACACACCAGCCCCAGACACACTGCAGCAGATATAGATCTCTTCCTTGATCTTTCAGACTCTGTGGACACATAAACATAAATACAAGTCTCTGTTTGTGTGTGTATTTGTGATCTTGTGGATTCGTAAGTGAAGACAAGAATTCCTCAAAAGACTTTCCAAGTATAGTAAACCGTGATATACACAGTGAAGTGAGTACTTCTAATGCAGGAAGGCATGTGAGATAAAATTAGAAATCAAATGTACTGTCACTCAACAGGATGAGTACCTCACAACGAAATTCAGTTAGCATCTAACAAGAAGAGCAAATAGAAGAGGGCAGGAAATGTACAAGTTTGAATTGAAGTCTATGTTACAAGTGGAATGTATAGATGTGCAATGAAGGCAAATACAAGAGGACAGAACAATGTACAAGTATTAAGTATATGTATGTGCAAGTGGGAACTAATGCAAGTACAACTAGCAATTCTGACTGCAATCAAGCAGGTTGGAGGTGTAAGGTAGTCTGGGCAACTAAAATGCAGGGATAGCAGCAATGAGGTTCCTGAGGTAGACGTGTGCATGTAACATCCGAGAAAAATTAAACGCAAGCACAATGGCAATTCTACAGTAAACGTGCAGTGCAGGCAAATTGAAGGTGCAAGATGTCATGTACAACTGAAATGCAGGGATAGCAGCAATGAGGTTTCTGAGGTAGACAAGTAGTACAAGGAAATAGTGCAACAAGGTCCCTGAGAGGCAGTACTAAGAGGTGGGTGGGTGGGTGTGGTTAGTATTGGGGTCACAGAGTTCAGCAGGGTTACAGTGGATGGGAATAAACTGTTCCTGAGCCTGCTGGTGTGGGAACCAAGAGACCTGTACCGCCTGCCAGAGGGCAAACAGTTTGTGGCCTGGGTGTTAAGGGTCCCTGATGATGCCACGCGCCCTGTGCCGACACCACATGCACTGAAGGTCCACGATGGCTGGGAGCTGGGTACCAGTGATGTGCTGGCCGGTTTTCACCACCCGTTGTTGGGCCTTCTGGTCGGCCACAGAGCAAACGCCAAAACACACTGTACCGCAGTTAGTCAGAATGCTCTAGATTGTACAGCAGTAGTGGGAGCCATTGCAAGCTAGTAAATATGAGAATATAACCAGAAATACAGAGCTCAAGAAATGAGGAGACGGCAGGGGAATCTCATTGGTAAAGGAGGATTGAGGAACATACTAGACATGAATATAGGGAACATGATGGAGTGTGTGTTGTGTGTGTATATGTGGTGTGTGTGTGTGTGTGGAGTGTTTGTGTATATGTGGTGTGTGTTACCTGAGCGCTGGTCTCCTGGTACATAATGTGGATCAGTGTCTTCTGTCTCATGTGTTCTGGTTCTGGTGTCTCCATCTCTCAGGGTGTCCGAACTGGATCTCCACCACACTTCCCTCCGTCTCTCCTCTGTCAATCTTAACCTTCTTGTTCATATTTGGCTTGGTATGCATTTTTCAAAAAGCCCCCTGAAATGTTTTTTTTTTTTAGCATATTATGCGGAGATGGTTTACAACAAGTTTTGGGGTGGGTCGGACCACCACAGTATTTGGTTGGTGCACGCCACCCGAAGGCCCAGGAAATCCCAGTAATGGACCTAAACTGTCTGGATGATGCTGCGGCACTTCTTTCTTTAGTTGATTAGTCAAATCTTAATTCAATCTTAATTCAACCCTTAAGGTGACAATACTGTGTTATATTGCAGATGTCATATATCACTGATTCTCGAGAGTCGGGACAAAACACGTTTAAAAAAACTTTTTTATAAAATACACACTATATCAATTAGAGTTATATGTTTCTGCAGAGAAAGGTCTTAGCTATTTAACCATGTAAAGGAACAGGTTCTAAATAAAAATAAAGATTTAACAAATAAACATGTTTCCCTTCAGAACTGGATTTGTGTCAACTCCGTCAGACACACTAAAAAGTATACAATTTTAATTCTCCCAATCCAACAAGAATCTAAAGTTCTGAAGTATGTTGTAATAGTGTTTAGTTACTCTTATATGTAAAAAAAAATATATATTATATAAACTTAAGTTGTGATTTCACATTATTCTGAAAACCCAGATATCTAAATATTTGATATATTTATTTTAATTTCAATATTGTAAAAACATATTCCTTAAATAAATAAGACATAAGATGATGTAGATCTGATGGTCCTTTATTTCAAAAACAACAAACTGAAGGAAGAATATTGTTTTTCCCACAGAATTTACAAAAACATACATCTGACACAGTTGACGAAGATCTGACGCTGTTGACGAAGATCTGACAGTGTTGACGAAGATCTGACGCTGTTGACAAATATCTGACGCTGTTGACGAAGATCTGACGCTGTTGACAAAGATCTGACGCTGTTGACAAAGATCTGACGCTGTTGACGAAGATCTGGCGGTGTTGACGAAAAACTGACGGTGTTGACAAAAAATGTGTGTGCATTGCTGATTTTTGAACAAATGTGCTCTTTAAACACTACTACTAAAATTGCTCATTGTTATTAGAGTATTGAACTTACTGTAAAGCAAACTATAATGAACATATAGCACATACACCGTTTCCAACTATCAAAAAAACAATAAGGGAAACCAGGGGCCCTCCTCCCCCTCTGTTTTCATCTACTTCCCCTACACCACTTCCTGCTCTCCTTTTTCTCATCCACCTCTTCTCCTCTTCCTTTCCTCCTTTGTAAGTAGTCATTCACTTTAAAGTGGCATGTGTGTGTGTGTGTGTGTTTGAGTGTGTTGGATGTGTGATTGCCCTGCAATGTTTTTTGGATGGTTAATATTGTGACCTCTTGCTGAGGACAAGTGCAACAACATGGACCTTCTAACCACATACCATACATTTAAACAAGTTTTCCCCAAAAAGATAAAAAAGTATATTCTAAAAATCACATATGTCAATCATGATGAATTTCTTCATTTTTTATATAAATTAGACCTCTCTATGTGGGACATGTTTTGTCCCGACTCTCAAGAATCAGTGATATTATAATAGACGAGTCTATGTGCAGCAGATGCTTCTGTCACATAGGAATCAGTTTGGCTCCCCCAGGTGGTGGACTGTGTCATAACAGTCTTCAGAGATAAACATTTTCCAGTGGGCGGTGCTTAGGAAAATGTATTACAATGAGGGCACTTGTAGGATTCCACCAATCAGCTTGTTTTACTCTAATGATTGTCATCAAAGTGAATGTAAACATGTATGACAGAATGGAGGGTCCGTCCTTACATCTGTAAGTGTGTCTATGAATAACAGAGGCTACATGTACATACTGCATCTCCCCCACTCCAACACAGTTGTTTGTAGAAACAGGCAGAGAAAACGCTTTGTTATTATTTCACTTGATTCCTGCTTTACGCCTAAAATAAGTTTTTTTTTCGAGAGTTAAACTTTTTTCTTTGCATTGTTGGAAAAATTCCTTTATTTTACTGTGTGCTCCACAGATGGCCTATATCAAAAATAAACAAAGTAGGATAATTGTTTTTAATAATGAAAATGTATAAATACTAAATATATAAAATGTTTATTCTTATTTCTAAAGAGATAAGATTTTAACGGCCTACTTAAAGTGTGAAAACTTGTTTCACTTAGTGGTATCACAATTTTTTGCCCGAGATAGTTTTCCTGAGATAGTAGCTCCCTGTTTATCAGCTGCACAGCCCCCAAAACCCTTTTTTGAATCATCTTTGATTTGTACATTGGGCAGAGACAGACCCGACACAGGGAGCAGTTCACCACACAGACAGACATAGAAGAAACGAAGGCATATTCAACTGAGAAAAGAGCAGACACAGAGACAACGATTTAGACAGACAGAGACAGAAACAGACACACTGAAAGAAACAGAGACCAGGCAGGGACAACTTTGTTACCTATTAACTAACACATTTTACACTTGCATAAATAAAAACTTAGAATTGTCATACAGTAGACACACATAAAGAGAAAGCACCTGGCATTGAAGATGTCTGGGCCCTTCATTGCCAACACGTTCAGGAATGTGAACGTTAAGTACAGTACTGACCACAAGGTGAGGGATTATACCATCCTGTTCCTGTAGGATATAGAAACTTGAACAACAAAAATGAAATATTTCTTCTAATTATATTCATACACATTATTGTTTCCAGTCATGTTATTTCCTTCAGCTCTATACTGTACTAATATTATAGACCAATGATATGAAGAGAGGACTCATTTAGAATGGTGATTTTACCACCACAGTGTCTGACTGATTGGTTCTGTGTTGTTAACCCTCTAGGTACTGGTATTAACCACAGCCAGATCCAAATTAAAGACTCCATAATAGGCTGATTAGATCTATCAAGTGTGTATGTGGTATGAAAAGGAGAAGAAAATGCTGCTTGAAGTGATTCTTACGCATGTCAACATCCTCTTTTGAGGATCCTCTTTTCTGTACTCACTCACTGCTCATATTTAATGTTTTGTTACTTCATTTTCCACTGTTCAGATTCTTAGCTAACGAGCGGACAAAATCCTACGTTATAACCAGGGTTGCCAGACTCACTGACAATATAGGCCAAATCACCCACAGACAACAAAAAACGCACACTGTCATTAAAAATAGCCTAATTATGTGGGAAAATTGCCCATCTGGCAACGCTGGCTACACTCCCACGGTCACAGATTGGTCGATCATACATTGTGGAATCATAAAAAATATAGATGTTTATCACTTCAATGTCAATTACATAGTATGTAGCAAATAATCATAATATTATTTTATTCTACTTGCTACACCTATTTCATTCATAAGAGAAACTTACTGGGGGCCCATCTGATTGGTTGCCATGGGTGCGCGCAACGATCAAAGCTCCGCCTCTGAGTGACTGTCTTATACACAAATGTAGAACTTATCTAAACATTTATATTGACATTTATCACTGTCTCGGTCAACTAGAAGCAGGGAGATTAGTAGAGTTCTCAGTTTGGGGAAGGCCCCATCGTTCATCGGTTTAACCAACCTCTAAGTGATGAGATTTCTCGTGTTCATCTTTGTATCACAAGTGGCAGGTTTCTGAAGGAAAAAGCACGGGGAAAGAAATGGTTCAGGTGGTGGGATTTTTCGTAAATTATGTGTTCATCTCCCGGATTTTCCCATGGGATAGGTTAAACGAGAAGCCTGAGTGAAAAACGTTCTAATTCTATCTGGTTAAGGGCGTCTGCTGTAAATGACTCAACTGTCAGTGTCCCATTCCCACACTACAGCACAGCGCTATCTGTATGCCACGGGATCACCCTCACAACAAAACGCCTGCTGAGGAATGAATCCGGTTTCTATTGTTGTACGAGTCCTTGTTCAAATGAACACACCCGGAATGTCAAGCGAAACATCGCTTCTGTCACAAGACTGATGGGCGGGGCCAAGGGGAGCAAAGTCCACCGCGCAGGTGAGACGGACGCCTGAAGAATTTTCACTGGATTTTCACTGAAGAATTTTCACTGGAGCACTGCTGGGCTTTACTATGCAACTACATCGTAATAAAATGCGCAATACAGTATCGGAAAACAGTATTGTAGGTTAATCGCACGGATTGTTATGCTTTACCATGGCTTTGTCGGAACTCTATACAAAGGTGAGGAAATTACACGAAAGAGAAAGTAATAGCGTGTTTTAACTCATTAAATCTTACTGTACAATCTCCATCGCTTTGTTGACACCTGTTGGAATGGTTACAGATTCGGATTCCTTTACAGTTCATATTGTAATCAATCACCGGCTGCTTTTACGATGACATGATGACAATAGACCCTCTATTTGAGTATAGTTCCAAAGATTACGATTTTGTGTAACACACCAAAGTTAATTTTAATTTTAAACTAGTGATTTCAGCATCCAACAAATAGCATTTACACTGGATATTGTCATGCACAATTTCAGAGAATACACCTGTCTTGAAATCCTTAAGTTGGAATTAAAAAAAAATGGTATGCAATGTGCCTGAGCTTGGTCTAACATAAACATATAAAGTGACATATGGTAGCACAATCCCTGTGAGTAAGAGTTTCTGGGACATCTTACCAATAACAGTTTACATTACAATTAATACATTTAAAACTATTGCATCTTTTAAGGAAGCCGTCGGTATAACTGTGTAGGCTACTGGCCTTTAATATACCAACATAAAAAATATGGCTATTATTATTCTGTTATTAATGGTTCACATTAATTTCACGAGACATCACTGACACCAATTAACCCCAAATCTCTTTCAGTACAACCGAGTGTGGATACCCGACCCAGAACATGTCTGGAAGTCAGCAGAGATTCTCAGAGACTTCAGACCGGGCGATGAAACGTTAGAATTGCAGCTTGAGGATGGCGCTGTGAGTACTATTAATGAACATGGACTATGTACAGGTGCTAGATCCCGATTTCAGCCAGTTTTCCTCAGCTGGAAAACAATCCTGCTGTTACAGGGAATTGAAATTATTATGTGGATTATAATAACATTTTTGTAAGGGATTTTCGAAACGAGAAATCAAGTCTTACAAAGAGGAAATTTCATTGGTAATGTTACTTCAAAAACGTTCTATCGTCACTAAACGTTTTAAATGTATTATAGGGTAACTTGGGGGGAAACGCCCACCTTGAACCAATCAAAAATATTGAGCAATTCATTCAATACCAGTGCTAATTGATAGGCTTATTATATTAGATGTTAATATATGCTCAGTAAACTAGCTATTCAATGAAAACCACTTATATTAGGCTATATCTTGATCTTTTGTTATATTTCAGCAACATTTTTGTTATAATGTTGTTATATTTTGCCAATATATTCTCAGGAGATAAATACCCCCCAGGGCATTTTGCCCCAAAGGAGAGGGGCTTTTAGCTCCAAACATGATCACCACAAATAATAGGTTTGCTTTAAAAAAGTATTATGATTTATTTCTCTGATCAAGTGGATTACTTAGCCTTTCCTATTGACATAACAAAAATCAGTTTACAGGTCTAACTTCATCACATCACATGACAATATTTTCTAAATGACAAAAAATAAGATCAGCTTACATCAAAATCGTTTTTGTGGAATTACTTAGTTGAGATGATTCAACAACATTGTGTAGATGAACAAGAATAGTGGCAATAATAAATATGCCATTATTTTGTGGTTTGGTGGAGAATTACAGGGGTGGGAGGTGTTTAACCCTGGGAGGCGTTTAACCCTGGGAGGTGTTTAACCCTGGGAGGTGTTTAACCCTGGGAGGCGTTTAACCCAAAGCCACCCTTTTGTGGGAGGGATGAGAAAGGACACTTTCTGCACAATAAATGTGCAAGGTCAGTCTGAATGACAAGACAAGAACAATACATTTGAAACATACAACAAGCCTGTAACAAATTACAAACGTAACAGATTACAGTGTAATTTGATTGGGCAGTACATATGACATCACACTGTTTTGCTTGTGAAGTTCCATCAAAGAGTATCTCTGCTTATATTGTAGGAGATCCTGTACCCCCTGGACACAGCTAGTCCTCAGCTCCCACACCTACGGAACCCTGACATCCTGGTTGGGGAGAACGACCTCACTGCTCTGAGCTATCTCCACGAGCCAGCCGTACTGCACAACCTCAAAGTGCGCTTTGTGGAGTCTAAAATCATCTACACCTACTGTGGTACTTAAAGAAATAATGGAACTGAAAAGTCATACCTGGGTGTAGAGTTGCAGATCTGGCTTTTGTGTAAAAATATTGTGATTATTGGCTGTGGTTATTACCTTTTATAATGTTTTATTACATCAACGTTCAGGCATCATCCTTGTGGCAGTTAATCCTTACAAACAGCTGCACATCTATGGAGATGCGGTCATCCATGCCTACAGTGGACAGAACATGGGGGATATGGACCCTCACATCTTTGCTGTGGCCGAGGAGGCTTACAAGCAGATGGCCAGGTACTACATGCAGAAGACGTGGCATCTTGTTATGTGCATACCTATCTTTATCTTTCTATATTTTTATTAGTCACAACATGAATGGGTAGGCTACTCTACATTGTTATATTGAAAAAGGTTAATGTGAAACACTTTGGACCACTCCAGCACATGTCAAGTGCCAATTAACGTTACCGTATACCAGAGGTGTCACTAGGAGCACAATACATTCTGGGCTAAGCCCACCCCCTTGCCCCGCCCGGGACAGGAAGTACAGCGTTTTGAATGTACATGCTGAAAATGTCGTTGTATAGGCTAGCAGCCTACACATCTACATTGTCATAATTTGCGATTAGAATTATAGATGAATAGATCAGGGGCTATTTTTGTTATTATTATTTTTGTTCCAGCTGAGATCCAGGGCTATTCATAAAAGATCCGGAGCTACTCATAAAAGATCCGGGGCTACTCATAAAAGATCCGGAGCTACTCATAAAAGATCCGGGGCTACTCATAAAAGTGCCGGGGCTATAGCCCCAGACACCCAGGGCTAACGACGCTACTGCCGTATACTGTTGCAAATGAATAAGTGACAGCTCCCGCTTAAGTCAAGCACTAACTATGGTTCCGAAGCTCAGTAAAAGAAAAATGTGTTAACACATTAATTTTGACAGCCCTATTACATATACATATACAGCTCCAGAAAAAATTAAGAGACCACTGCAACTTTTTCTGTCTTTTCCAAAAAACTCAAGAAGGAACTCTTAATTTGAACCCTTCTGTTCCTCACTCAAAACCATATTTTTCCACTTTTTTGGAAAGGAAACAAAAAGGTGCAGTGATCTCTTAATGTTTTCCGGAGCTGTATATATATAAATATATATATAAGACCATGTTGTGAAGAGACACACATCAGGTCTTGGGTATAAAAATATTTTAAGAGACCTTGAATATCCTTTAATGCACTATAAAGACGGTTATTAATAAGTGAAAGGTCATTTTCACCACTAGGACCCTGACCAGGTCAGGACATTTTTTCATACTGGAGGACAGATCTTGTAGAACACTGACCAGAGAGACCACCAAGAGGCCACTCGCAACATCAACAGACCAATAAGCTTTGTTGGCAGGACTGAAAAAAGTCTGTGTGACAACATCCCAACATCCCATGTAGTCTGCCAAATCTGAAATGCAAAATGTTCATCTAAATGCAAAACATAATGTTTAGGGAAACATCAGACAAAGAACGCCATCTTTTTACTCTCAAACATGGTGGTGGCAGCATCATGTTATGGGGATGTTTTTCATTGTCAGGGACTAGGGCATTTTGGATCAAAGGAAGAGAGCAAAGTCCTTAAGGAAAAGCATGTCTGCTGTATATATTGAATTTCTATTAAACAGATAAAATGTTTGTATACCGCTACTCAGATACTTTGAATACCCTTTCTTAGGAACAACAAGAACCAGTCTATCATAGTAAGTGGTGAGTCTGGAGCAGGGAAGACTGTGTCGGCTAGATTTGCCATGAGGTACTTTGCCATGGTCAGCAAATCAGGGAGCAAAACACGTGTGGAAGACAAAGTTTTGGCCTCCAACCCAATTACAGAGGTATGTAGTAATTCATGAGTTCTACAGGAGAGATTACTAGTATCGGCAGGTTGCTGGTATGAAATTCTACGTGCCTTTTTTGTGCTTTAGGTGATTAAACGCTAAACGGCTGCCCCTCTGAATCTTGTGTGTGTGTTAGGTCCATGGCTATGTATACATGTGCAAACCTACATTCCCAGTTGTATGCATGTCCATTTACCTAAATTTAGTAACAAAGAAAAGAAGCAAATTGGTTCTGAGAAGTATTTTAGGGCTGGTCCCCACTAGTTAAAAAGCTTTTGGTTAAAATGTACAACTGGGCATAGTTTTTGATCGGAGTTCCTGGAAGTTTTGGCATTTAGGGTTACGGGTTTGGCATTAGGGTTACGGGTTTGGCATTTAGGGTTACGGGTTTGGCATTAGGGTTACGGGTTTGGCATTAGGGTTACGGGTTTGGCATTAGGGTTACGGGTTTGGCATTAGGGTTAGGTTCAGACACAAGGTTTTGGATGTTGAGGTTAAGGTTATGATACGTTTTAATGGTATAAGATAGAAAACTCAAATGTCTATGTTTTCGGTACCTCCAAGGATAGACAAACAAATGTTTGTGTGCAGAACATCAGTGTCCTTTTTATTGTTTAACAGTATTGTTCTCCTCATCGTATGTTAATCTGTCAGTTTAGGTGTTTGACCAGCTGTCTTGTTCTTCGCCCAGGCAATAGGGAACGCCAAGACAACCAGGAATGACAACAGCAGTCGCTTTGGGAAGTACACAGAGATCAGCTTTGACAAGAGATATCAAATCATCGGGGCCAACATGAGGACGTATCTCCTTGAGAAATCTAGAGTGGTCTTCCAGGTCTTACACTGTCTGTTTATTCTCTTGGTGTGATGTTGTGGTGTGATACTGTACATGGTTTACAACACTGTGAAGTGTTATGGTCATAATCGTAAAGACATTTGTGAATCATTTCTAGCCTTGTCCCAGCATGCACTCTCTACTGTAATACTTTATGGATCAGAGTGTCTGTTAAATGAGGTAAATGTTAAATGGTAAATGTTAAATCATCTCCTGTCCATGGTAACACAGTTTATGTTCTGTTCAGTCAGAGGGTGAGAGAAACTATCACATCTTCTACCAGATATGTGCCTGTGCCGACCAGCCAGAGTTCAAGAGCCTGAGACTTTGTGAGTGTTTGAACATGGAGTGCAAACCCTTGGGGCTGAAGTTCTCTGATACTGTACTTAATGTAAACATTTTGCCACTGTATTTACTGTAGACATTCTGCTACCCGTATTTAGTGTAACTGTTCTGCTACTTTATTTACTGTACATTTTCTGATACTGTATTTCCTGCGGATATTCTGATACTATATGTACTGTAGACATGATGCCTCTGTGTTTACTGTAGACATTCTGCTACTGTATTTACTGTAAACACACTGATACTGTATTTACTGTAGACACTCTGCTGCTGTATTTCCTGTTGCCATTCTGCTGCCCTATTTACTGTAGACGTTCTGCTACTGTATTTACTGTAAACACACTGATACTGTGTTTACTGTATACATTCTGCTGCTGTATTTACTGTAGCCTTTCTGCTACTGTATTTACTGTAGGTTGTGCAATATTTGGATGATACAGCCTCTGAAAATAATAATAAATATAACATAACTGGTCATCAAAGTGTGTGTATGTTTGTCTCTCCAGTAAAAGCTGAGGAGTTCTGTTACACCAACATGGGCGGGAAGACAAGTATCGAAGGGGTGAACGACAAGACAGACATGGAGGAGACACGCAGGACCTTTTCTCTGTTGGGTGAGTCTGTATTTACTCACTGCATTTTATTTTATTTATCCAGGAAGTCAGTTGAAAGAAATAGGATCAAGATACTGTAAGACTCCGCAGTGTGATCACAATCACACTGAAATCGAGATGTATATAGTTATAGTTTACTCTAGTGTTTTTCACCCCTTGCGAAAGGTTCCTAGACATACAAAACGCTGTCCCCTGCAACTTAAGCACCGCAGATCCTCAGTGTTACAGCATGGTCACTACATTTTTGTGCTGTTCTGTCGGATGCAAAAGAATTGTCCTGAACGAAATGAATTCTGCATATCGCTATGCTTTTCAACACGTCGTTCTATTTCTATAATTCCATCAGCTCACCTAGGAGTTTTGATCTAGACCGTACATTATTGTGCAGCCCCAGCTGAAAATGTCCTCTTCGGTCCTCTCTACAGGGTTGACAGAGGACTTCCAGGCTGATGTGTTCAAGGTGTTAGCTGGGATTCTTCATCTGGGGAATGTAGACATCCAAAGCGTTGGGTCAGACAGATCATCAGTTAGCGTAAGTTTTGTCTACGTGATCTATTGGAATAAATCAGCTAGATATGTTAATTTGGGTCCCTGTTAGCTTGTGCCAAAGTAGCAGCAGTTGTCAATGGGGTCCATAAAATAAATGTAAACAACAGTAACAACACACCTATTTCTGTCACTATGACCTTTACCCTGGTTACTGACATTCTGTAATGGTTCAGCCTCCTAAAACCGGCTCAGTGGTCACTTTCCTGTTATGATTTACTTGAGCCAATCATCTTAGGAAATACGGTATAAGTCGAGTGCCCTTCCATTCTAAATATGAATGCTGACTGTTAATATTGAACTTCTTTTATGACAAATAACGTTGTGTTTGGTCAAACGTTGTGTTTGGGCTGCTTGGGCTGCTGTTAATAGTAGCCAATTGTGTGTGTATGTGACTCATGACAGAGTCAAATTTACAAGCCTTCGCACTGCAACAATATTTACGCAAAAGGCCAGTCAATACTACAGAACCAGAACCAACCCCATCAGTACAACCGAACCACAAACAGCCCTGTTTCTCCTACAGAACCAGAAGCAACCCCATCAGTACAACCAGTAGCGTATCACCGTCAGCCACTGACACCCACCCCTTCTCTCCCTCTCACTCCCACGCACACCCCCCCCTCACCCATCACTCCCCCAGTCCAGTGACCCCCATCTGGCAGTCTTCTGCGAACTCCTCGGAGTCAGCCCCGAGGGTGTCACCCGTTGGCTGTGCCACCGCCGGATCGTCATGGTGGCAGAGACGGTGGTGAAGCCGGTGCCCAGGGAGCGTGCGGTGAACGCCAGGGATGCCCTCGCCAAACAGATCTATGCGCACCTTTTCGACAGTGTCATCCACAGGATCAACGCAGCCCTGCAGGTCCCGGGGAAACAGCATACCTTTATAGGAGTACTGGACATCTACGGGTAATTGGAATATACACTCAATTCATAGACCGCCGCACATTTTGAAAAATCAAATGATCTAATAGTTCTTAAATTAATTGCAAATATATAACCGAAAGTAGTCGATTGCCTGAGTTTTCGTCCACTTTGCTGTGACGCACCTGAATGAGCTGTGGTGCGACCAGTTGTGTTCACAAGTCACTTAATTAGTTGAATAGAGTTCACCTGTGAGTTCACCTGTGAGTTCACCTGTGAGTTCACCTGTGTGTGCACAGTAGTGCAGTGGATGCAGTGCACTACTACATAACTGACCTAAAACAACCTCATGAAGTATCATATATGTCGTGAGTAAAACCTTGAAATCCATCGTGTCTGTTAGGTTAGTTAGGTAAGTTACACAGCATAGTGTACAGTATACATTGCTGTCTGTTAAATTAGTTAGGTGAGTTACACCGCATAGTGTACAGTATACATTGCTGTCTGTTAAATTAGTTAGGTGAGTTACACCACATAGTGTACAGAATACAATCATCCTCTGTTCACAGTGTTTCGGGTTATTTTTACCCTCTTCCCCTCAGCTTCGAAACGTTTGACATTAACAGCTTTGAGCAGTTCTGCATCAACTACGCCAATGAGAAGCTCCAGCAACAGTTCAACCTGGTATGTACTCTCCGGTTCCCAGCGATTGACATTAACCAAGTTGCTAATTAACAGTGTGATAAATGAATTAAATTAAAATTTAACAGAGCTTCTGAGTTTCCGGGAACATGGTATCGTAATGTCCCTGATGCTCATTGTGCTGAAAGTAGGACTCTTCTTCCCCAATCAGGTTTCACTGTGTGGACTAAGACAATTCTGCTGTGTCTCCTCTGCAGCATGTGTTTAAGCTGGACCAGGAGGAGTATAGAAAGGAGGACATTCCCTGGACGCTGATAGACTTCTATGACAACCAACCTGTCATTGACCTGATTGAAGCTAAGATGGGCATCCTGGACCTGCTGGATGAGGAATGCGTGGTAAGACCAAATGACAAATTGCATGCTTGTTTTTCTGTGACCGTACAGCAGGGAAGTAAAATGAAGGCTTCCGTGACTTTTTAGGCATAGATTTATTTTATCAAAACCTCAACCCAACACCGTTAACTTGGACATAGCCCTAATCTCACTCAGGAAGTTCAACTCCTAGACCAGCATAGCATATGGATTTGTGTTTCTGGTACTTCCTGCTTTGGCCTCTTTCTCCAGTTCCCCCAGGGTGCAGATCAAAACTGGCTTCAGAAGCTGTATAACTATCTGGCCGACAACCCTCTGTTTGAGAAGCCCAGGATGTCCAACGAAGCTTTTATCATACAGCACTTTGCCGACAAGGTGATGTCAGACACCTCTATCCACACACACACACACTACACTTTTACTGACACCTGTGACTGTCCTATTGTTGTATAAACATGTTAGTTCCCCTGTTGTTTTTACATTGTCCGCTGCCAAGCCTGTATGTTGTTAGAATGTTTGCTGTTGTGATCCTATGTGGTAAAGCAATGTTTTTTGTAGGTCGGATGTTTCTGGTTGTGGGCTTGGTTTAAATGTTTGTTTTGGTTGTAACTGCTGTCATCTGTTTCTCTTTACTTAATCCAGGGACCAGCCCTTAGGCCTCCTGCCAAATGAATTGCCTTGTAAAATGAAGGTAAAAGAAATATAAATAAACACATACTCACACTGAAAACTGTTCCTTTACAGGTAGAATATCAATGTTGGGGCTTCCTAGAGAAGAACAGAGACACACTATATGAAGAGCTGGTGGACACTATGAGGACCAGTAAGGTATTGTCTGCTACTCTACTCTATTTATTAACATGTTACTATTATTTAATTATGGGCCTGTAGCATGTATATACTTTATTAAGATAATATGTAATATGCTTATTAAAATCCTACTATTAGTACTTAGATATAAAATCCATAAAAAATAAATTGCAGTTTAATTACCTTTTCTTATACTTTGTTCATTCTATTCTGGAATGTTTGGTTCTTTCTATTCTGGAATCCTACCAGTTTCCTCTCCTGGCGAACTTCTTTCTGGAGGAGGAGCCAGGGGGATTGGGCAGCAAAGGTATCAAAGTGAGGTCAGCGCGACCCGTGGTGAAAACAGCCAATAAGCAACTCAGGACAACTGTGGGAACTAAGGTAACCGGCGTATTTGCATTGCTTAGAGATTACAACCAAAACCAACTACTGTGCAATGCTTTCAGCAGTGTGTCTAATGATTAATAGATGGTTAATAACTCTCAGTTGGGACAATGGAAGATTGCTTATATTAGAAAACGCTTGGGTGATTGTCTTCATCAGGATCTTTTCACAAATGGTGTGTGTGTGTGGTCACCATCGGGATTCTCCACTGAACACTGGTCTTTTCTCCAGTTCCGCAGTTCCCTGTACCTGTTGATGGAGACTCTGAATGCCACCACGCCTCACTATGTACGCTGCATCAAGCCCAACGATGAAAAGATGCCATTCGAGTGTGTATAAAGTCTTAAGAGATAGATGCAGTTTATCTACTCAAAAGAGCCCATGAAGCAAGCTTTGCAGAATTTACAGTATGAAATTAACATTGACCTCTGTAGCCTCTGACCCCATCATTATATAATGTAAAAGGCCCCCGAAGGTCTTACAGTCGGAAACATCTCACTTGGATCCTTTGTTTTGTGTTTGCGTTTACATTGCCGCTTTAATAACTGAAGGTCGTTGTGTTGTGTCAGATATGACTCCAGGAGTGTTAATAATTGAAGGTCGTTTTGTTGTGTCAGATATGACTCCAGGAGTGTTAATAACTGAAGGTCGTTTTGTTGTGTCAGATTTGACTCCAGGAGTGTTAATAACTGAAGGTCGTTTTGTTGTGTCAGATATGACTCCAGGAGTGTTAATAACTGAAGGTCATTGTGTTGTGTCAGATATGACTCCAGGAGAGTTGTTCAGCAGCTGAGGGCCTGTGGAGTCCTGGAGACTATTCACATCAGTGCTCAGAGTTACCCCTCCAGGTGACCATGACCAGTACACCCACCTCCTTCTACAGAAACACAGTAGTTAACTCTACTGACCCCCTTTTACAGTAACACAGTAGTTAACTGTACTCACCCCCTTCTACAGTAACACAGTAGTTAACTCTACTGACCCCCTTTTACAGTAACACAGTAGTTAACTCTACTTACCCCCTTCTACAGAAACACAGTAGTTAACTCTACTGACCCCCTTTTACAGTAACACAGTAGTTAACTCTACTGACCCCCTTTTACAGTAACACAGTAGTTAACTCTACTGACCCCCTTTTACAGTAACACAGTAGTTAACTCTACTGACCCCCTTTTACAGTAACACAGTAGTTAACTCTACTGACCCCCTTTTACAGTAACACAGTAGTTAACTGTACTCACCCCCTTCTACAGTAACACAGTGATTAACTCCACTCATTAATCAACTCTGCTCATTAATCCTGTAGTTAACTCTGCAAACCATCAGTGACCGTGAAGAAATGAGCTAAATCAAGTGTGATAGAGTGCATTTTGATTGACAGGTGGACGTACATAGAGTTCTACAGCCGCTACAGTATCCTGATGAGCCAACAGGAGCTAGGCCTCAACAACAAGAAACAGACCTGTAAGACAGTGCTACAGAGGCTGATCCAGGTGAAGGCAGGACATATGCAGGATATGGAGGCAACAGGGGGGCCTGGTGGTTGGACATGTGCAGGATATGGGGGCGACAGGGGGCCTATGGATCCATGTCACGCTAATACAAATTATTCTCAGAGGTTTTTGTTCTGAATTAAGACTAAGCTTATTGCAGCATTTAGGTGAAACATTTCCTCTAGACTCTAGATTGCCCCCAGAAATGCTGCTCTTCCTTACTACCTCATTGGGGAATCGGATGTTTCTCGTGTGTGTATTGATGTGAAACTGCACTTACACTGATTCATTTTACAAAGATTTCTGACATCAGTAACCTGTAATCTCCAGGACTCCAACATGTACAAGTTTGGCCGGACCAAGATTTTTTTCAGAGCAGGTCAGGTGGCGTACCTGGAGAAGCTGCGATTGGATCGCCTCAGGGGTGCGTGCGTGACCATCCAGAAGCACGTCCGGGGGTGGAGACAGAGAACCAGGTTCCTCTGCATGAGGGGCGCGGCCATCGTCCTCCAACAGTACGTCCGCGGGCAGAGGCAGATACGGTGCGTATTGTCGTTGTGATGTCACATCCTTTCAGTTAGATCAGTGCTAGCGGACTACAG
Organism: Esox lucius; assembly: GCF_011004845.1. Lineage (NCBI taxonomy): Eukaryota > Metazoa > Chordata > Actinopteri > Esociformes > Esocidae > Esox > Esox lucius. The sequence goes on along the minus strand of NC_047587.1, from coordinate 4,545,607 downwards.
TGGATCCTGCCCTCAGGGTTTTGGATGGAAGATGTAGTATTAAGTAACTCGTGGCAGGCCCGGCTCCATGGGGGGGCCAAAGCCAGGCATTGCCCCTCCGGAACTGACTCTTGGACGGGTTCCTTTAAACAAACTTTCTTTGTGTCCGAACTGTGATTCACAGACTGGCTTCATTTAATCGTTTTTTTAATTTTGTGTCTTCACTGGCTGATTATAGAAATGGGTTTATGAATCTTCCCTCTCTGTCTACTCAGTAAAACGGTGACAGCTGCTGCTTTGAAGCAGGGTTGGGCCGCTGTGGTCATCCAGAGGTACTGGAGAGGCTACCTGACCCGACAGATTTATACCATGCTGCGCAACTCTACCATCACGGTCCAAGCCTTCACTAGAGGCTGGCTTGCACGCAAACGCTACAGAAAGGTACTGGGCCTCAGTATCAATAGATCTCATGAAGGCTGTGGCAATCTGCTGTCCGATCAGAGGCATTCGTATGTTGAATACATGTCAGTGGCGTGTGCTTGTATTAGGGGTCTTTTGGGACTTTTTGTTTGTGTATTTGTGTGTGTGTATTTTCATACACATTTCATTCTGTGCATGTGTGCCTTCACCTTTTAACCTGTCTGTTTGTTTCTGTGTGTGTCTGTTTGTTTCTGTGTGTGTCTGTTTGTTTCTGTGTATGCCTGTTTTTTGTTTTTATTTTGCTGATTGTTGTGTGTTACGTAACACCACTCAGATGGTGGAGGTGCAGAAAGCCCTGGTGTTGCAGAAGTATGCCCGGGCTTGGTTGGCCCGGAGACGCTTCCAGACTCTGCGTCGCCTGGTGCACAATGTTCAGCTGTCCTACAGATGTCAGCAACTCAGGAAGAAACTGGAGGATCAGGTACGTTACCATAACCAGCAGAGCACTGAAGAAACTAAAGGACAATGGTAAGAACGTTCTGTTTGCCAGCACAGCACTGACCTATAGCTTCAGAAGTGTTGATACTAGGACCTTGATACTACCGATCGTAGTGGTTTGCAGTTATTCTGGGTCTTGGCTCAAATATCTTAGCCTTAGCTCAAAATCTTTGCAAAGGTCATAGTCTTTGTAATTTCTTAAGTCATTTGGTGAAGAAACACGCCTTTGTGTATTTCCAGGGCAAAGAGAACTGTGGGCTGTTGGAGAGGCTGACCAGTTTGTCCGGCGCTCATGCCCAAATTATAGACAAACTCCATGGCCTTGAGGCACAGCTGGAGAAATCAGCCAAGGAGAAGGCCACGCTTGAGGAGCAAGTGCAGAAGGGCAAGGAGGATGCAGCTAAAACAATAGGCCAACTTCAAGAAGACAAGGACGGGTTGGTGGTGGAAAACCAGAACTTGGAAAAGAAGCTTGCCAAATTAGAAACAGAAATGAAAGGTATGTGAATATCCGATATAGGCTCTTGAATTTTTCGCGACATTATACAGGTGTTGTGGTGTGTCTAGTCTGGTTGATTTGCAGTATATGGTCCTTGTCCATGGAGCCTGACAGGAGTGCAGAAAACAATACAGTTGTATTATCATATATAGTGTGTAACATTAATTTTCAGACAGCTTGGATCAAATCAAAACAACTCTCAAAGAAGATCTGGAGCGAGAAGAAAGATTAAAAAAGTAAGAGTTGCTTCATGGAAACAATTTTCATTCTTGTGAGCCAGGCTAAACCAAGCCCAGTTACTCATCCATCATAGTTGTTGGAATGTTCTGGAAAGAAACGGGGAGAATATTCAAGCCACTAAATTTCAGGTTGGAACAATAGTGTCAAAAGAGCAATATATTGATGTAGTTGTATGTCAGGATTGCAAAGAACTAGCAGATTCTTAATGTATTATTGGTTCATTTAGGATGTATTTATTCACTGTTAATTACTTGGGGGGGGTTGTCAGGATTGCAGAAAACAACCTTGAGCTGCAGAAGGAGGACCATGAGAAGGAGGTGGAGGTGGTCAGGGAGGAGAACCGCAGGCTGAAGGAAGAGAGGGTGCGGCTACAGAGACAGTTAGAGGAAGAGGCAAAGGCCAATGGGGACCTACAGGACCAGGTCATACAGCTCAGCAAGCACATCAAGGTGAGGGTTCAAAGGTCATACAGCTCCAAAAAGCATGTCAAGGTGAGGGTTCAAAGGTCATACAGCTCAACAAGCACGTCAAGTTGAGGGTTCAAAGGTCATACAGCTAACCATGTCAAAGATACAATAGGGTTTACAGGTCATGCAGCATATGTAGTTACATCATAGTTAGGGCACAGAGCAAAGGATAAATGTCCACCTTCTAGGTAGCTTTTAAGAACATTGTTTTGAACAGATCATCTGAGGCTTTACTAATCAAATCGATTGTTTTCTATTTCCAGGTGATACCTGACTTGCGTAAAGATCTTCACATCCTCCACACCCAGAGAGTTGATCTGGAGCGGAGAATGAAGGAGCAGTCAGAACAAGTCAGAGGTAGAACACAATGCACCATCTGTGGGAGACGGCATGTTACCGTTGTTTTGTAAATGTAATGTGTGTGCCGTTTATCTCTTTGTACAGCCAAGATAAGTGAGATAACAAGAAAACTTCTTGGTGGCGTGGTTGAAGAGGAAGTCATTGCCAAGTATGATCCTACTTCATTATGATTATAAAAATGTTTAGAAGACTAAGGTGTGTCCTTACAACTCACGCTTTATGTTGTCATTTAAAGGTTGACAGCTGATGGTCCGGACCAGGTCTATGAAGTAGGGGATCTGTTGACTGTCTTTGATGGGCTGCAGAAAACCACCAGGTTTGCCAAACACCTTTAACCTTTAACCTTACTGATATTTGTAAGCTACTGGTGTTGTTAGCAAGGGAGTGACTACTGAATGGTATTAAATTATCCAAATGTTCGTAAATGGTACATGAATGATCCGGTGTGGCTCAGTTGAGGAAAGTAGTCGCTTCTGATAAGAGTACCTGCTAAATGATAAGAGCCCCTGCTAAATGATAAGAGCACCTGCTAAATGAAAAGAGCCCCTGCTAAATGATAAGAGCACCTGCTAAATGATAAGAGCCCCTGCTAAATGATAAGAGTATCTGCTAAATGATAAGAGCCCCTGCTAAATGATAAGAGCACCTGCTAAATAAAAAGAGCCCCTGCTAAATGATAAGAGCACCTGCTAAATGATAAGAGCACCTGCTAAATGATAAGAGCCCCTGCTAAATGATAAGAGCACCTGCTAAATGATAAGAGCCCCTGCTAAATGATAAGAGCACCTGCTAAATGATAAGAGCCCCTGCTAAATGATAAGAGCACCTGCTAAATGATAAGAGCCCCTGCTAAATGATAAGAGCCCCTGCTAAATGATAAGAGCACCTGCTAAATGATAAGAGCCCCTGCTAAATGATAAGAGCACCTGTTAAATGATAAGAGCCCCTGCTAAATGATAAGAGCACCTGCTAAATGATAAGAGCCCCTGCTAAATGGTAAGAGCACCTGCTAAATGATAAGAGCCCCTGCTAAATGATAAGAGCACCTGCTAAATGGTAAGAGCCCCTGCTAAATGATAAGAGCCCCTGCTAAATGATAAGAGCACCTGCTAAATGATAAGAGCCCCTGCTAAATGGTAAGAGCACCTGCTAAATGATAAGAGCCCCTGCTAAATGATAAGAGCACCTGCTAAATGGTAAGAGCCCCTGCTAAATGATAAGAGCCCCTGCTAAATGATAAAAGCACCTGCTAAATGATAAGAGCCCCTGCTAAATGATAAGAGCACCTGCTAAATGATAAGAGCACCTGCTAAATGATAAAAGCCCCTGCTAAATGATAAGAGCACCTGCTAAATGATAAGGGCACCTTCTAAATGATAAGAGCACCTGCTAAATGATAAGAGCACCTGCTAATTGATAAGAGCACCTGCTAAATGATAAGAGCACCTGCTAAATGATAAGAGCACCTGCTAAATGATAAGAGCACCTGCTAAATGATAAGAGCCCCCTGCTAAATGATAAGATCACCTTTGAGCACCTGCTAAATGATAAGAGCACCTGCTAAATGGTTAAAAAGTACTAGCAAGCATTCTGTTCTCCCAGTTAGACTTGGTCACTGTATTGCAAGTTGAAAACATGACTCCGGAGTGACTCCTCCTTCAACTCCTCACGGCGTGTCGGGTGCTCCTTCAACTCCTCACGGCGTGTCGGGTGCTCCTTCAACTCCTCACGGCGTGTCGGGTGCTCCTTCAACTCCTCACGGCGTGTCGGGTGCCTGCATGCTGAATGAAGGTGGACAGTCTGATAGGCGTTTACTTTTGCTGACGTTCTGGTCAAGCGAAGAGTGTGATAAGAATCAGGAAAGCTGGGAAGCAGGGGTGGGTGGGGCATGTTTCAAGAGGACACATACCGATTGGGAGTGCCTGTGATAAGACGAGTTCATTCTGTAACTACGCATTGGATACCATGAAATTGTTGGAAAAGTTTCAAAAATAGATTTTTAAAAGGACTAACAAGAATCCAAATGTTTGGGTCCAGTGGAAATGACTGCCGTCTGTCCAATGGCAATGCCTGTTGTGGTCCAGTGGGAGTGACTGTCTGCCGTCTGTCCAATGGCAATGCCTGTTGTGGTCCAGTGGGAGTGACTGTCTGCCGTCTGTCCAATGGCAATGCCTGTTGTGGTCCAGTGGGAGTGACTGTCTGCCGTCTGTCCAATGGCAATGCCTGTTGTGGTCCAGTGGGAGTGACTGTCTGCCGTCTGTCCAATGGCAATGCCTGTTGTGGTCCAGTGGGAGTGACTGTCTGCCCTTCTGTCCAATTGCAATGCCTGTTGTCGTCCAGTCCGAGTGACTGTCTGCCCTACTGTCCAATTGCAATGTCTGTTGTGGTCCAGTGGGAGTGACTGTCTGCCCTTCTGTCCAATGGCAGGGTACTGGAGACCCACCAGAGAGAGCAGAAGGAGGGTCACGACAGCCAGGTGAAGGGCCTGACGTTCAAGATGGAGCACCTCCAGAATGAAAACAACCAGCTGCTGAAACTGTTCCGTGAGAAGACGTCTGTCAATGACAGCATTTCCCAGGAGGTGGCGAGGCTCAATCAGGACAATAAAGTAGGAAGGAAGACAAAGGCATACACACTGTATTTTAGACAACATGCTCTAAATATAATAATAACAACAAAACAATAACAGCAATAATAACAACAATGAAAACAGTAATAACAACAATAATAAAAATATGAATAAGTGACAAGAGCTCCATGTGCAGGTCATACCGGAGCTGAGACAGCAGGTGTCGGAGCTACAACGACATGAACGGGAACTGGAAGTCCTGCTGGAGGAGCAGGCCAGAGAGATGACTGGTAGATACACGAAGTACACACTCACTTCAGCCAGAGGTGTTAGAGTCAATCCCATCAGAGGTGTTACAGTCAATCCCATCAGAAGGGTTAGAGTCATTCCCATCAGAAGGGTTAGAGTCATTCCCATCAGAAGGGTTAGAGTCATTCCCATCAGAAGGGTTAGAGTCATTCCCATCAGAAGGGTTAGAGTCATTCCCATCAGAAGGGTTAGAGTCATTCCCTTCAGAAGGGTTAGAGTCATTCCCTTCAGAAGGGTTAGAGTCATTCCCTTCAGAAGGGTTAGAGTCATTCCCTTCAGAAGGGTTAGAGTCATTCCCTTCAGAAGGGTTAGAGTCATTCCCATCAGAAGGGTTAGAGTCATTCCCTTCAGAAGGGTTAGAGTCATTCCCTTCAGAAGGGTTAGAGTCATTCCCTTCAGAAGGGTTAGAGTCAATCCCATCAGAAGGGTTAGAGTCATTCCCTTCAGAAGGGTTAGAGTCAATCCCTTCAGAACGGTTAGAGTCAATCCCATCAGAAGGGTTAGAGTCAATCCCATCAGAAGGGTTAGAGTCAATCCCATCAGAAGGGTTAGAGTCATTCCCATCAGAAGGGTTAGAGTCAATCCCTTCAGAAGGGTTAGAGTCAATCCCATCAGAAGGGTTAGAGTCAATCCCATCAGAAGGGTTAGTTAATCCCATAAATAGGATTAGATTCAATCTGATTCTTATTAGTCAGTTAATTGAAGAAATTCAATTTCTCTATTTTTATTAGAAGAAATGGATGAGATTTCAAATGATCTCCAGAGAAGGCTGGAAGAGGAATGCTCCCAGCGAAGGTACAGTACAGTGGATTTATTTTCTGTTGCGGTGCTACTATACCTGATTCCACCAAAACAAATCATGGAGTCCTTCGCTAGGTGAATCAGGTCTTGGGCTCCCAATGGAGGCGTTTGGTGTGGTATATCCTGAAGCCCTGATGTTATGGGAAAATATGTTAATAACAATTTCGTTTCTTTTAAATGTATATGTTAAAAGCGGTGTACCTTGCGATAGTGTGTTCATTTTGTGCGATCACACGTGAACTCACAGTCCCAATTTAGTCCCTAATGCATTCGCAAAAAAATCATACCAACTGAGCCACACAGGACTTCTGTCAAGACATCATTAAGCCTTACAAGTTCCAACAGTCAGTACTTATCTGATTTTAAAAAACGCCAACGAACAAAATGTTTTTTCTGCTCAGGCTGTTTGAGCAGCAGGCTAAGGAGGTGCAGCGGGTAAAGGAGGAGTTGGAGAGGAAGGTGGAAGAGCTGGTGGAGGAGAAGGAGGTGCTCAGGAGACAGAACCACACAGAGAGCGAAGCCAAGACCAGATTCAGTCAGGAGGCGGCACGGCTCACTGCAGAAAACATGGTCCGTCTGCACGTGTGGGTGCATGTGTGTGGCCGTGTGTGTAATCTACTCCTTATGACACTTTAATATGTTTTCCAGGACTTTGAAGAACAGTTAGATATGAAGGACAGGTTGATAAGGAAACTTCAAAGTCAAGTCAAGAGTCTTCATACCTCAGAAAATGGTATTATCAATGATTACTTTCCAAGAGTAATGTACATTCGATCAAGTTTTTTTTTTTTTTAGCTCAGTCTGAATTTGTTTGTTCTGTTTCCTTCTTAAGCCAGTAAAACACCTGTGGCCACTTTGCCCAAAGAATACCTTGGAATGTTGGAGTACAAGAGGGAAGATGAACCCAAGCTCATTCAATACCTCATTCTGGGTAACTTTTACCTCACTACTTTTGTTGTTGTTTTTTGTTGTTGTTGTTTTTAACATTGTTTGTGTATCATGTGACCACACCGGTATATATTGTGTTAAAAGGAGCTTACAGACACCAAACAATTGCCACAAAGATATTGTGACATCTCAAACAGCAGTGGTGAACAATGCATGCACATTTGTAAAACCATTTTGATAGAGGGGGAAAGTGCTACTTCAGAAACATTTAAGCAATGGCATTTTTGTCTGTCTCGTATGGGCCTTGTGTTCAACCCCAACATGGCTGCCCAGTTTCCCTCCATATGTGTCTGTTAAACCGGCCCATGTTAGTAACTGTACTAGTATCGTCTCCCGTCAGATCTGAAACCCAGAGGTGTGGTGGTGAATATGATCCCCGGCATGGCCGCCCAGCTGCTCTTCATGTGTGTCCGCCACGCCGACTACCTCAACGACGGAGCCAAGCTCAAGTCGCTCATGAACGCCGTCATCCGTGGAATTAAAGGAGTGATCACGGTAAGCACTGTCATCAGTGGGATTAAAAGAGTGATCACAGTAAGCACTGTCATTGGTGGGGTTAAAAAATTGATCACAGTAAGCACTGTCATCAGTGGGATTAAAAGAGTGATCACAGTAAGCACTGTCATCAGTGGGATTAAAAGAGTGATCACGGTAAACACTGACATCGGTGGGATTAAAATAGTGATCACGGAAAGCACTGTCATCGGTGGGATTAAGAGTGATCACAGTAAGCACTGTCATCAGTGGGATTAAGAGTGATCACAGTAAGCACTGTCATCGGTGGGATTAGAAGAGTGTTTACAGTAAACAGGTCCAAACAGTCTAAACGGAGACTGCGAGCCAACAAAAAAACTGTAATTCAGTCAGCGCACATCCTGTCACCTTTGTCATTCTAGTTGGTGTTTTTTTTTTTAACCTCAGGATCACCAGGAGGACTTTGAGCTGCTGTCGTTCTGGCTGTCCAACACATACCAAATGCTCAACTGTCTGAAGCAGTACAGTGGAGAGGAGGTACAGTAGCTGGGACTCCTTTTTGTACCACACACCAGTCGCTCCCAGCCACAGATACTCAGTTGGGGATATTTTGGATATTTTAATTTAGCTACTTAATACTGCCTGAAACCGCTGTTGTTTTGTCCAACATTTTCTTGCAGGAGTTCATGAAGCAGAGCTCACCAAGTCAGTGTAAGAACTGCCTGCATAACTTTGACCTGTCTGAACACAGGCAGATCTTCAGTGACCTGGCCATCAATATCTATCACCAGTTCATATCTGTGATGGAGAAGGCTCTTACACCAATGATCGGTACATTCAGCTCCTATTCTTTTTGCACTGTTCTGAACCGAACTGTTGGCTAGGATGTGTTATTTTCACATTGTCCATTTCTGCTCAGTACCTATTGCTGGACGTGAAACAACAGGCATTGTACTGCTTAAGAGGTTTTAAAGTATAACGTCCTCCACTGTCCCGTCCCCTAGCAGACTTCGACAGAGGCCAGCTCAGTTAAAAATGCTTGGCTAGTTTAGCTTAGTGGTGCTTTTCTTTTTCAGGTAAGGATGACTGAGAAACAAATTCTAGATTTACATCAACGGCCAAAGGAGCATTACAGTTAACTGCCGTCCTCAGGGACATAACCACAGATTAGTTTCAATCTAGTAACCTTTCAGATGCTGTTCAGAATGATTAGGCTACAATGCTGCCATAGTAGCTAAGTACTGTAAAATGTAATGTTTAGTGTAATGTAATGAAATTGACCTTTATCATCAAGATGACACATCTGATACACTCATTTGGTTCTCTTTGGTTCCAGTTCCTGGTATGCTGGAACACGAAAGCATCCAGGGGATATCCAGTATGAAGCCCACCGGGTTCCGGAAACGTTCCAACAGTGTCTACGAGGACCAGGAGGTCTACACCATCTCCTCCATCCTGCAACAGCTCAGCCTGTTCCATCAGGCTATGAGTCAACATGGCATGGATGGGGGCCTGGTCCGACAGGTAGGCGTAGTTGGGAAGAGTGTGCGTGTGTGTGTGTGTGTGTGTGTGTGTGTGTGTGTGTGTGTGTGTGTGTGGGTGTGTGTGCGTGTGTGTGTGGGTGTGGGTGTGCGTATTTAAGAATTAACTTCAGAGTACACTCCCTTCAACACCAAAGACGGCGTGTTCCGTAACTGTCTATTCATGGACCTCTAGGGTTTTTCGTTTCCATTCAACTTGTGTCGATGTGAATCTGTGTGGGCCGAAGCATGTCTGTTTGTTGACACTGTGTTGCGCGTTGCCACAACAGGCTGTGAGACAGATCTTCTTCCTTGTGGGCGCGGCCACATTCAACAACATCCTGCTGCGTAAAGACATGTGCTCCTGCAGGAAGGGCATGCAGATCAGGTAGGGGGTTGTGTGTGAGTCTGTGCTTGTGTGCGTGTGTGTGTGTGTGTGTGTGTGTGTGTGTGTGTGTGCGCGCATGCGTGTGTGAAACGTGCACTTGTGTCAGGTCTACTTACACAAGTGCAGAGAAAAAGGGAGAACAAGTGTGAGAGATGGAAAGTGAAATCCTATCCAGCAAACAGCAAAAGGTCTCGCAACATTTGCCCGGGCGCTGTTCCAGTGGTTTCCCGCGGCTGATGCAACCTGACGTGTGGGCAGGTGTAACATCAGCTACCTGGAGGAGTGGTTAAAGGAGAAGGACCTGCTTCAGGGCTGCGGTGCCATGGACTCCCTGAAGCCTCTGTCTCAGGCCGCTTGGCTTCTGCAGGTCAACAAGACCACCGAGGACGACGCCAAGGAGATCATAGAGCAGTGCTCTGAACTCAACCCCGTTCAGGTACGTTCCACGGCTGACCTAATTGATGGGAAAGAAAGTGGTTGTTGGTTCAAGTCCACGTCCGGGAATAAATAGGGATTGACTGGAGGGTTTTTGGTTTCAGATTATTACTGTTCTGTGCCACACTTTAAAGTCAGACAGTCAGTTCAGACACTAACTCAAGACAATATTTTTTAACTCCACCTCTAGATTGTCAAGATTCTGAATTCCTACACACCCATTGATGATTTCGAGAAAAGGGTCGCTCCATCATTTGTTCGCAAAGTCCAGGTACGTGATATAGGATATTCTCAAAAACTTTCAAATCTGTTTGAAAACCACAGTTGTACTGTACAAACAGTAGAGCTGATGATCCAATGTGTTTCAATGGACTTTTCCTGGCTTCATGACTGGTTTATTTCCTTTGGTTCTAGGGGTTGCTCCAGGATCGCGAGGGGGCATCCTCCCACCTGATGCTGGATATCCAGTATCGTTTCCAGGTCACGTTCCCCTTCATCCCTTCCTCGCAGGCCCTGGAGCACCTTCAAGTACCATCCAGCCTCAGACTGAGCTTCCTCACAAGGATCTAACATTTGACCAATGACCTCTAAACTCTGACCCTTCACCTCATCCCCCCAGTCTCTGAAGCTCCTGCTACCACCACCCAGCCTCAGACTTGAGGTTTCCTCACCAGGATGAAATTACCTTTCACTTCTGACCTTTCACCTCGGGGAAGTAACATTGAGGTTATAGAAGTGGACTTAAAGGTTGCTGGTTTGAATCTCAGGGAGGACATCACAGACGGACTGCATCAGGGGCGTTGCTCTGCATCTGACCTTGTGCTGCTTTCAGCCCTGTTTCCCCTTTACAGGAACCATGGCTCCAAATAGTCTTTTAAAATTATACATTTTGTAATACATTTAGATGGCAATGTTGAGATGATGCCTGAATAATTTGTAATGTAAAAGACAAATTCTGTTTTGCCAAGAACAGGTTTAAGTTAATCAGCAAATCTTGTACTGTTTTTTAACAATTTGTGAGATCATGTTTTGTGTGTTCGGTGTGTCCACCAAATGTTTTTGACCACCATGCACACAGGAAATAAAATACACCTGCTCTTCTTTTTTAAGGATTTGTTTTAATCATGCCACATGAAAGTATTTTTTTCTTACATTTTGTCTATTCAAAATGTAAGATATACAAAATATATAACAACATATCTAGAATGAATTACATTTGAATAAATTGTTTTATCATGCACCAATTGATGTGTTTTCTGTTTCCCATTCTAAGATTTCTTAGGATGTTTTTACACTTGGTTCTTTTCAGCCAAATTTTTGGATAGTATGAACACTCAAAAGGAACTCAGACCCCTTAAAAGAGGTCCCAAAACAAACTGAACTGAGACCACTTCCTGTTTGCCTTTTTTTTAAGGAATGTGAACAACAAGCTTTTCTGGTTCATTTGGAGAGGCATCTGCACTACGCCCTTTGACCCTTTAGGTCTACCAAACATTTCACCTGAGCATCTATATGAGCTCTAATAATAAGTGATTCTGCAGAAATTGTTTGCTGGGAGAGAGAGTTTGTTTGGTGATGATGAGGAGACGAAGACCCTCCAAATATGGAGTGAGGATAATATCAGGCGAATACCCAAAATGCACATCTGTTAATGGTTTGAGTTCCTATATCATGGCATTGTGAATGCGAAGAGCACTACATCCTCAGAATAGGTGAAATAGACCAGAGAACTGACTCCAGAGAACACGCTTCGTTTGGCTGCAGGTCCATAGCCATCGACTATGGCGGGGTTTTGTTATTAGAGCTACTCCTGACCAGCGTGTCTTTTTACGCTATAAGTCGGTTTATGTTTAAGGCAAGAAAGCATAGTCTAGTTTAGTGTCGTCTTCAACAGTAGTTGTGGGGATGGCATTTAGTCAATTTTACCATACTTGTTTCGCTTAACCCGATCCACCATAGCGCTACTGACATGTGTCGGGCCTATCAGAACCGCCTCCCTCCTCTCTCAGCGAGAGCATCTTTCTCTGACGTCATGACAGCTGCATCAGCTGTGAGCCCGAGCCCTTCAGCTTGTAAAGGACCTTTTATCTTACCACCGCTGCTCGGAAAACGGGAATATATATGAGATTTTCCATAAGCCCTGAAATGGCTACACAGGAGGTACAACCGAATGAGACTCTCTCCAACCTAAAAGCGGAATCAGACACGCTGAAGACGAAACTCGAGGACGAAAGAGCGAAGCTGCACGATGTCGAACGTGAGTGGTGCTGAATGAGAGGACAGGGAGAGGAAGGGAAGGCCCCACGAATCAAAACAGACTGTCTGACGAATAGGATTGCATAAAACGTAAAAACCGGATCATATTAGAATATATAATCGAGTATTATATTGGAAACATTTTATTCTGCTTTACATTGACTTGTGCGTTGCATAGGTTATTGAAATAAAATATACAATTATTCTTTATTTATTGGTTAATGGTAATTTGTTGCCACTTGTTCGCCTAGTTAAGCGATCATTGTATTTCATACTAGTAGCCTAGTATTTTGTCATCTCTTCCATCAGATGACAAAAGCTGCTTAGTATGTTTGTATTACATTAGAAATGATGTGGTTGTGGCAAAAACGGTTTCCAGTAGGATAAATACAATTACTGTTAAGGCACCGTTTTATCGATGCACTTTATAGCCTGTAATATTTATCTTTGATTTGTGCCTGTGCGATCAGCAAGATTTATGTAACATCACTTAGTTTATTGCAGTTTAATCGTCAGACAGATTTGATGTGTTAATGGTAAGTTGAGACCGTGTTCGTATATGAAGCACATATAGGCTTACGTCGGATGTAGACGTTGGGCCTACACTAACGTTGCTTGCTACCTTGCTAGGACTAACCGCTATGACGACTGATCGAAACCCACACAAACTTAGATATTGGTCGTAATCTGCTCCGTTGGATAGTGGTATGTGATAACATGTTGGACTAACGTTGGATGTTGGTCCCTACTACTACAGTGCACCAGGTGGCGGAGAAGGTCGATGGACTGGGCCAGTTCATCATGAAGACCCGGCGGACCCTAAAGGGACATGGTAACAAAGTGCTCTGTATGGATTGGTGTAAAGACAAAAGAAGAATCGTCAGCTCTTCACAGGTGAGTGTGCCTGTAAATAGGTTTCTTATCAGAGGTTTCAGAGATTCAGAAAAGATGCTGTCATTGCCATTAATAGGCTGGCCACTCCCGAGATGACCAATGCAATCCATGGACCTAAAAAAAGATTGCAATTGATTGTAGGTGAATGAGGTTGGGAAATTCAGTAAAAAAAAAAAAAAAAAAAGCTGACAGTAGCTGTCTATGAAGATTAAATTATTTTGTTTTTTAAATTCCATTGAGTGCTCATTAAAAACGATTTGGAATCAGATATGTACACAGAATCAATGACCTGCTTGTCATCTCTTCTCCCACTTGTGACTTTTCTTCCAGGATGGAAAAGTGATTGTATGGGACGCTTTCACCACCAACAAGGTATGGAATATCTCATCTCTATACGACAAGGTTTAGATATGTGTACTAGAATAGTTATGCAGAAACTATAGATCGGTAGAAATGTAGAAATGCCAAGAATTATTAATGTTGGATCATAATAAGACATCGGATTATTGACATCATTGATTTTCACAGGAAGCTGTTCTGTATTTTGCCCATCCTTTCATTTAACCACTCCAGCATTAGCAATATGAAGTGCCAGTTAACTCTTCCTTGACAGATATGGATGTTGTTGTTGATTTCTATAAGCAGTAAGTTGGCCACGTTTCAGGGTGTCATCCCTGGCATGGAACTGAGAACACACAAAATCACAGAACGTCTCATTACATGACAAAAATGTGTGATACCGTGACTCATCTGCGTGCTGAAACTGATCCCCTCAAATGCATGGATGGTTTTCCTCCAGGAGCACGCGGTGACCATGCCGTGCACATGGGTGATGGCTTGTGCCTACGCCCCGTCTGGATGTGCGGTGGCCTGCGGGTGAGTCCCTGGCACGTCGTTACGGCCAAATAGGCACACAGGTCATTTAGGTCCCCATTTTTACGATGCCACTGGTGACGGCTAATGTTCCTGTGGTGGGACAGCGGCAGTTCCCTCTCCACGTTTTGTTAGCCACTGTGCTTCCGCTCTCCGTTCGGGGATTTGGGCCGGGTGAGCGATACTGTGACATTGAAAGGCCGTGGGAATAAATTGGAAGCGATTGATTGGTTCGTCGGTTGTGTTTCAGCGGTCTGGACAACAAGTGCTCTGTGTACCCTCTGTCCTTGGACAAGAACGAGAACCTGGCGGCGAAGAAGAAGTCTGTCGCCATGCACACCAACTACTTATCAGCCTGCAGCTTTACCAACTCTGACATGCAGGTTAGAGACAGCTATAATTTTTCTACTTCTTCTGGTTTTATAAACAGGATGGTCTTGCCTGGTTCCTGTGGCTGATGAGTAATGTGAAATCACTGCCCGTCACAAGGTCCTGTACCGCACTCTACACCCTTTTTCCCGACCGGGGAAGAGATTTCCTAGCTTGTTTAATAATTCAGAAGTGAAATGTTCCACAGTCAGTTTGATTGGTCACATGCTTTACCTCAGCCAACACTTTGCTATTTATAGCCCACTGTCAGATAATGCTTAATAGTGAACAGACTGAGTGACAATGACATCACCTGGAATATATGAAGCCCAGTCCGGGAATAGTAATGAGTCGTAGAACATGTTTTTTAGTCCAGTGTGTGGTTCGGGAAGAAACCCAGCGTCTGAACAAGTTCACTTTTGGCACCTGTATTGTTGTGTAATACTGAAATGTTGTTGATGAGGCTGCAGCTAGTCTGAGCTCTAGGTTTCTTCAGAACAACTGCATGACAATACCACATGTTGCGGTCTGACACTGAGAACACTGGTTATGAAAAACTATTTTTAGGGTGATTTTCCTCACCACAGCCCCCGCCTGCTCGCTCTCTAGGGTTTCACACAGAGTATCTGCAGACAACTGCTAACGTACAAATGCCCAGGTAAAACACTCGTCATTGACCAATGGAGAAAACCCTCGTTTTCTTGTTCTGTTTCAGATCCTGACATCGAGTGGGGACGGAACCTGCGCATTATGGGATGTGGAGAGTGGTCAGCTGTTGCAGAGTTTCCACGGACACGCCGCTGATGTTCTGTGTTTGGACTTGGCCCCATCTGAGACAGGCAACACCTTTATCTCTGGGGTGAACATCAGACCGCTCCAAAATTCACAGAAATCACTTACATATTATCATTATTTAAAATATGATATATATTATTAACATTCTATTTTGCCATTCTTACTCCATTTCACTTAATTCTATTATTTTCGGACGTTCCTTTATCTCAGAGGCAAGGACCGGTATTGTTACCCTTTTCTTTCTGCGAACCACAGAACTCCTGTCACCCCATCTATTGGATTTTACAGTATACACTAAAGACTGAGGTTAAAACCCCACTAGTGAGGATGACCTGGCCAGAAAATCAGGCCCAAAATCCTGTTTTCTGTGTGTTTGATATGTAGGGCTGTGACAAGAAGGCCAATGTATGGGACATGCGCTCAGGCCAGTGCATTCAATCTTTCGAGACCCACGAATCGGACATAAACAGCGTCAGGTAAGATACGACCAATAGAACTGTCAACACTGACACTGACGCCTGTTGTTTATATCCAGTCATATCGCTGCCCTCCCCTTTAATATCGCTGCCCTCCCCTTTAATGGTCACCTTTAATGGTTTATTCATGGTCTCCTGTCTCGGTGTGGTCATAGGTACTACCCCAGCGGAGATGCATTCGCCTCAGGCTCTGATGACGCGACGGTGAGTTTTTATCCATAATACCCAGGTCCTCTAACCTGTTTCTGCCGAGCTGGAGATTAAAACCTACAGGAGGGTAGATCTCCAGGAACAGGGTTGGAGTTGAAATCTACAACAGGGTAGATCTCCAGGAAATAGAGCTGGTGACTCGTGGTCTACATAACTTACTGTTTGATCACAGTTTAAGTGGCTGTTCATTGGCAAACATCTAAAATGTGAATTTTCTTAAACAAATTCCTGTGTTTGTTGGTTTCAGTGTCGTCTATATGACCTGAGGGCTGACAGAGAAGTGGCCATTTATTCCAAAGAGAGCATCATATTTGGGGCCTCCAGCGTTGACTTCTCTCTCAGCGGTAAGGCTCTTCCATGTATTAAAATAGTGCGGTAAAACCGGGCAGACCTCCCCTCTGATGGCCAAAGTAAAACCTAAGTAATCATTGTCGACGTTTTCTTTTCCCTTCAGGCCGGCTGCTGTTCGGTGGCTACAACGACTACACAATCAACGTGTGGGACGTCTTGAAGGGCACAAGGGTGTCCATCTTGTTCGGCCATGAGAACCGTGTCAGTGCGCTGCGTGTGTCTCCAGACGGAACAGCCTTCTGCTCGGGGTCCTGGGACCACACCCTGAGGGTACGGAACGGCCAGATGTGCACTTTTACCCATTTCTGTTTTGTCCTCCAGAGACTTGGGAAACATCTTTTGTGTTCGCTTTTGTGTTGGCTTTCTTTCATTCGTTCTTCATTTCCCTCATCTACTAAAATGTCTATTCATCATGGTTTTTACTGACACCTAGTTAAATGTCTTTTTCCTCTGACCAGCATTCTTCATTACTCAGGTCTGTAATTGACTTGATTTGTATCGCAGAGTAATGTATGTTTCTGTGCTTGAATCCTGAATTGCAGGTCTGGGCTTAAGGAAAAAGAAAAAACGACGCAGAAGAGAAACTGACCAAGTGAATTTATTTGCTTGGTAGATGAAGCCAGTGTAAACCAACAGATACCGTGTTCTACTCTGGTTAGATACTGCCACAGACACCACAGACTAAGATAGAGATGTAACGTAGAGGCATGGTAAAAGGCAGGCGTGTGTAAATACTCAGTCTTGCTGTAGTGTGTCTCAAAGTATGTTTAGAACATGGTACTCTGCACCATCCTCGTAACCACAAACGGAGACACATTTATTACAAGCTTTAACAATGTATCACATTAAGTATTTTAGATCACAGTGAATGGATCCTATGGAAATGCACATCGCACACACAAAACAAGGATGTATAGCTACTCTAGTCTGAGGTAGATGATGATCATTTACTTGCATGGGGTTTGATAAGAATATAGTGTTGAAGAATGTCTTCAGTAGCATCATGTAAAAATATGTAGAAAGATGTTATAGGCAAGTGGTCTCAGAGATTGTGATGCAATGCTCAGATATGAAACGTCTATACTTCACGGTTGAAATATTGACATTTGGAGAACATGCCTGAGGACCAGTCATCTTGGTTAATGCAATCCTGAAACTCTTCGTGGACTTTAATTTTTCTGTCCTTCATCTCCTGTCAGACTGTGCAATTCACATGTTGCTTGAGATGTGAACGACAGATACTGTTACCTAGTTAACCTAATTATACAAGAATGTGTGAATACAAATGCACTGATTTAAATTGGTAGATTTACGTACTCCTGTTTGAGCAATTGTTCTGATGGTCGTAATTTTATAATTTGTTGTAATTATTATAGCATATTGTAGTTAAGTGTACATACAAGTGATACCAGAAAATATTCACCTACACCATGGAAATTAAATTAATTTTGATTATCGATTTGGTGTTTCTTGATAAATATATCTTACTTAGAAATATGACAATGATGTCCATGAGAATTGGATTTAATTTGGAATATAGTTGCATATTTACTAAGGTTATGACGCTGACTCAAGGCTTGGCATATATGCAGTAACAGTTAATATTAGTTATATTTTCTCTGGTCACATACTAAACTAAACTGAGAAAGGTTACGTTAAGGGTTAGACTGGGCCCAAAAACAGCTCTGGACTTTGACCCAAATCCACCCCAAACAACCAATTGACCTAAACAGGCCACTTTTAATTAACTCAAACAGGAAGTCATATCACCTGAACTTCCACAAAATAACGCAAGCATCTGCAAGACAGCTGATCTGGAGCAGACATGTATCCCTGCTCCTTTCCCTTACAAAATGGCTAAATTACAGCTGCTGGTTATGTTACTCAATGTTACCCATAGTTCCTCTGGAGAATACATGGTCGTAAAAGAAACGTCAAAAAGGGTGCTAACTGAAAGCGTTTCCCCCAAAAAAATTATTTAATGCAATTTATTGTTCTTGCAACAAAACAAAAACTAAAGAACCACATTACGGATTGTTGTACATAATGCCCAGTGCTACATCTCTGTTAGTACATCAAAACAGGCTCGTGGACATTTGTGAGCACAGCACACACAGACCAGAGCTGGCTAACCGACCCTGCCAATGACAGGAATCACACCATCAAAAATGTTGTCTTTTTCAATCCTCCTGATGGCTCCTGACAGCGTGGCTCTCCCATGGCTCCCTCCACATGGATCCGGGGATGTGCAATCCCTTCAGTGTGTCAGGTTGCTTAACTGTCCCATTGGGCCCGTGAATGGCGACACAACCAGAGTGCATTTGATGTCAGCCAGGAGGTCCCTGATAAGGAGGTCCTTTGTCGGCTATAATCTCGTCACCTTGGTCCAGTAGATCCAGAAGCCCTGACTTCCTTGTGATTTCCTTGTTGGAGATGCTGCCCGTTTGAAGGTTAAATGCAAAGCTCACACTGCCAGACGGAGCAATGTGAGACTTCAGTGAGTTCAGCACCTAGGAACTCAGGGTTTGCACACAGATTTCTGTGCAGTTAGAAACCACTCTGGTGTTGGAGTAGGCTTTTGCAAAATACTGGAGCATTAGCTTATTGATTGTACTTCCACTTGGCCATGTTGGTGGGCAGCCAAACATGAAGAAGAGGTAGTTGGCCCAGGTGATGCAGGTCCTTCTGACAGTGGACTGAGAAACGTTAAACCGCACAGCCAGGTCCTGTTCCAAAATCCTGCGCCTCACACGGCACAGAACCATGAAGAGCTTGTTTATGAGGCACAAGTATGGTGCTCTAAATCCAGATCTCTGTGTGCTTTTGCAGGCACCAGTCAACCTCTACCTGACTCCATCTCAGCATGCACTCGTCTGTTGGCTGTGGGGACAGGTAGACAGCCCTAAGGGTGTCATAGCCCTTGAAACCAGTGTAGAAGAAGATTAGCTCGGAGTCACACTGGAAACGCTGAAGTAGAAATTGCTGGCTCCTAATGTATTGTTATCCAGACTAAGCTAAGAAATCTTCTGTGCTGCCTCAAGTTGGCTCTCCGAAGTCAGAGGCGTCACAGCGTAATCATGATCCGGATACAGCATCAAGAACCTGGCAACAAGAGGAGGGCGAGAGGTAGAACATATACAACATCAACAACCTGGCAACTAGAGGAGGGCGAGAGGTAAAACACATACAGCGTCAACAACCTGGCAACTAGAGGAGGGCGAGAGTTAAAACACATACAGCATCAACAACCTGGCAACTAGAGGAGGGCGAGAGGTAAAACACATACAGCGTCAACAACCTGGCAACTAGAGGAGGGCGAGAGGTAAAACACGTGTCCCCTTTCCAGCCCAAACTACAGGCAACATGACAATCTAGTTAACAAACGCATTAAGCCCCTCGTTAAACGGCCTGTGTCCCTTTCAGTGTGACTGGACGTTTGTCTTTCACGTGTTGCCAGGTTCAGACTCCAGCTCCTCAGTGATCCTTCTCACTTACAGGGGCGTTATGTACTATATATTCCCCACTGAAACATTCACTTCATACTCGCTTTACACACTCACAGCCAGTGGCACCGGACCGTGGGAAAACTAAGTATATAGGGCCCTAACGTGTAGAGGGGCCCCTCTAATAAAAAAAAAATCTTGAATAAAGAGGGGAGGGGCCCTCAGTGACCGCCTATGTACAGGGCCCAGAATTTTGCGCTACACAACTGCTCACAGCATTACCCCCTCCTGACCCTAAACCTGCTCACAGCATTACCCCCTCTGGACCCTAAACCTGCTCACAGCATCACCCCCTCCTGACCCTAAACCTGCTCACAGCATTACCCCCTTCTGACCCTAAACCTGCTCACAGCATTATCCCCTCCTGACCCTAAACCTGCTCACAGCATTACCCCCTCCTGACCCTAAACCTGCTCACAGCATTACCCCCTCCTGACCCTAAACCTGCTCACAGCATTACCCCTTCCTGACCCTAAACCTGCTCACAGCATTACCCCCTCCTGACCCTAAACCACTGTAGACTAGCTAATGCTGTTTGTGGACTGGCTAATGCTGTTCGTGGACTGGCTAATGCTGTTCGTGGACTGGCTAATGCTGTTCGTGGACTGGCTAATGCTGTTCGTGGACTGGCTAATGCTATTCGTGGACTGGCTAATGCTATTCGTGGACTGGCTAGTACTATTTGGGTCTCCTCAAGTAAGGGAAGAGGAGAAAAGTTGTGTTATTGTTGAAATGCAGTCTTGTAAACGTTAGAGGCAGGATTCTAATGCAAACGTCTTGTAAACGTTAGAGGCAGAGTTCTAATGCAAACGTCTTGTAAACATTAGAGGCAGAGTTCTAATGCAAACGTCTTGTAAACGTTAGAGGCAGAGTTCTAATGCAAACGTCTTGTAAACGTTAGAGGCAGGATTCTACACAATGTATGTGCCTTTAAGACTGTCTCCGTTTTACACACAATTGCTGAAATACCGTAAAAACACGCCTCAACACTCACCTTGATTCAAGCTTGTGTTTTTCCTTTATTTCACTGATGTGGTCACTAAGGACAGTGTCGGAAAAAGTCAGTTAGTTTCCATGGTTTTATTTATTTAACACCTAGTGATAATGAGAATGTCAGTTACATTCAAAACAAACATGATGTAACCTAACATCTTTTTTGTTTTGTTATAGTGTGGCTCTCCCATAATCTAATAAAAACTGCAGCAGTAATTAAAAAAACATGAAATAACTTTTACATAGTCTCTGACAACTGTAACATGTTTGAGATATTTACCCAGTAGATCTCCTTGTATTCCTTGATTCTTGAAGTTGGCTCCAAGAAAACAGTGATGGAACTGAACCCTTCTTCAACTTCACCACTCCGGTCAGTGTTTTCACAGTGTTTTCACAAAGCTTTCTACTGTAAAGTGCTTGGAACACACTTGTGTGTTTAGTTATCTACAAAAGACATGATTTAACAGTAATTAATATATTTGTAGCCTGCTAGTTGATTTGGACAAAAAACTAGAATACGATAGCAAATTAAGTTTAAACGTTTATTTGTCAAATGCACCGAACAATCCTGCACAATGAAATTATTGTGACAATGCACCCGACAACTACTTAAGAAGAAGAATATATAAACAAAAACATAGCTAGACAGATAATAATAATAATATAAATCAACAATATACATAACACTGTACACTTGCAGCAGTTTAAAAAGAGTACTGTAAACTAGCAGCAGTCTGGGTGGTATTATTGATATAGCAGCAGTCTGGGTAGTATTATTGATATAGCAGCAGTCTGGGTGGTATTATTGATATAGCAGCTGTCTGGGTAGTATTATTGATATAGCAGCAGTCTGGGTGGTATTATTGATATAGCAGCAGTCTGGGTGGTATTATTGATATAGCAGCAGTCTGGGTGGTATTATTGATATAGCAGCAGTCTGGGTGGTATTATTGATACAGCAGCAGTCTGGGTCGTATTATTGATATAGCAGCAGTCTGGGTATTATTATTGATATAGCAGCTGTCTGGGTGGTATTATTGAACATTTAGATATGGCAAGTGTGGCAGTAATATACATAACAGTGTGAACTAGAAGCAGTTGGTAGAGTTATTGCATATTACAGATACATATGAGTGCAATAAGCTTATGAATGGTGGCATAGCACACTACAACTACTTAGTGGGAATTATGAAGAATTTACACACAGCAAAAATATAAGATGATCAATTATATTATCCTAATGACTAACATTACCTACCTGACTATTGGTTAAAAGGTTAACTAACTAAAAAATTGCGCCCAAAACCACTACCTATTGTAAAGATCCAGTCCCTACGGACTTTTGGATCGGCAGGGAATCGGTGAAGAGAGACTCGCCTGTTGTGCCGAAAATCTCCCCACCTTTGCGTGGAGGCGCACTCTGGAGACGGTTTAGCTAAGCGTTGAAAGTTGAGTAGAAAAAGGGAAGTGACATCATCAACCGGAACTTGCTGAATCAAAACAATGGCCGGCTGTGGAGCTATTTTTTGAACATTCATTCTATTTTTCACTTTTGAGCTATAGATTTTCGCTGTTGTTAATACCATATTAGTGCTATGAGCAAATCATTCACTCGGAGTACCATACGAATATAGCTAGCTATTTGCAGCCAGCTTTAAGCTCCGCAATGAGTGATGTTGTTGAGAAGACTCTTTCTGCTCTACCGAGTCTCCTGTCACTTGACTCGAATGCTGGAGCTGGGAAACTTTCGTCCACCTCTAAATTAGGGAACCTGATCAGAGGTATCACCGAACTGACGTCCAAACATGTGAGTACCGCTGCCAGAAAAGTGACCTACTCTGTCCTACGCGTTATTATGATCAGAAACCATGACAGCACCAAACAAGATTAGCTAGCTAAATTGACCAGCAGTGGAGAACTGATCAGTGTCTTGTGAGCAACATTAAAGAAACATTTCCGGGTCTTGAAAATATGGAATTTTTCAAAATAAAAGAAACCAACATATTTCTTCAAAACGGAGATAAATTGAGTTTATGAATTGTTTAAGAAAATGTACCTCTCAAAACATTGACAACAATTCAAATATGATCATATTTAAGAGTAATTTCGATAAAAAGGTGGGTATTAAAACACGTTCCAAGGGCAATATTCTGACAATGCCAATGACTGAATATGGATTACATATTGCCTCATAGCTCATAAACTATTGAATATTCCAAAGAGAAAGCAATGTAGGAAATGTCCAGGAGAATGTGTAGAGTAAGACAAACCTGTGTTATCATGGGGAATGGTGTGCTACATCTAGCAACACAATATTTCCACACCCTCTTTTTCCACAATGTAACTCAATGGATATGAAATACATATTGACTCATGGATATTTCATATCCATTGAGTTACATTGTGGCCAATGGAATGGGTGGAGTAAAATGCCAGCAACATTTGCAAATACACAGTGCTCCTTGATTTTTTGGAATATATTTAATCTATAGAGTCTCCTTGACATTTCCTACAAAACATTCACTGTGTTGTATAGTATAGTTTTTTCTGTACAGGGCAATATTTATTTCATATCCTTTGAGTTACATTGTGGCCAATGGTATGGGCGCAGAGTAAAATGCCAGCAACAATTGCAAATGCACAGTGCCCCTTGATTTCCTTGCATATTATTATTCTATCCACTCTCCTGAACATGTCCTACAATCCATTTTTACAATATACACTAAGCAAAGTGTCAGAATTGATACATTTAATATTATTAAAATCGTGTTTTACCGAAGACTTCTATTTTGAAGGCAAAATCCGAAAACCGGAAGTCTTATTGTTGCTACGGAATCTCTAATGTTGCCAGCATGACGCTACTGGAAAGCTGTCTGTCAGCTATACGGTACTTACTGTGTAACGTACTATACCTTTTTATCTACATAGTCTTTGTGGTGTATAAAGGCCTATGATTAGAGCCCACTACTAACTGGCTAGCCAAAATCAACCAGACCTGCCTGGTCTGAGCCGCCAAAATTCCCTGAAAACTTTAAGCCAGTGCTAGAGCATATTCCCGGAGTGTATACAGGTCCACTGATCCTCACTATGTACAGAAATATTCCTATTGGGTATTCCTTTTCAGGACGAAGAAAAGCTTATAAAGAAGGAATTGGCTGCAATCAAGGAGCAGGTGGCGTCTCCTAACACTACCATGGTAAGACCTGGCTAGTCTTCCCATCAGGAAGCTACAGAGGCGCTGCAATGTTTCCCTCTGTTTACCAATGTTGATAATCTTCCTTGATAAAGGCTGTCAACTTTAAAAGTAATTGGTCTGTGTACTGTTGTGCTTATGTATGTGAAGTAGCCTGTATTACTGTAACCTGGCAGTTGCTTTCTTAATTGACTAGAGGAGACATACTAAGTTGCATTGAATTTAGTATTTGCTGTCCAACTGGCCTGTACGTCATGATCAGACTGCTTTATCCAGTGCACATCTTCAGCTGCAACCTGGGTTCAAATCCCACTGCTCTTTTAGCAGAAGCTCTCTCCACTGTCCTTTCCCCCACTTTCCTGTCCAAATACAGCATAAAGATCAAACATTTAATGTGTCTTCTGAACTTTCTGCTGTCCTCGTTGCCGCCTGTTGTACGTGGTATCATGTGATTTCAGCGTCAGATGAAGGAGATAATGGTGAGAGCCATCTACTGTGAGATGCTGGGATACCAGGCGTCCGTCAGCTACATCCATGCTATCAAGCTAGCTCAGCAGGGCTCCGTCCTGGAGAAGAGACTGGGTACGTTGCCCTGTGGTTCACACAGTTCTTACCACCTACCTGTCTAGAAAACTAACTGGTGTGAAAGGCACCCAGCCTCACGTTGGCATCTGACACGGGATATTTATTTATTTGAAGGGATAAAGTGTTTTTCTCTGTCACTGGCATCTGCTTACTGCCCTGCTCAGGACCACACCTGCCAGCTACTAATGGGGGTTTGGGTTCATCCAGTGGCCCGATGTCTGCATGCCTGTCTTCATCTGTCTCTTACTATGCTTTCATTTAAATAATAGAATGATCAAATGTTTATTTAAAAAAAAGAAGAAAACAATTGATCTCTGTATTTCCAGGCTATCTTGCCGTGTCGCTGTTTCTCAACGAAAGCGATGAATTTTTGCTTCTTCTTGTGAACACCGTTTTGAAGGTAGATTCTCTCTCTTGGGCCTCGGCAACTCGCATGGCGTTTTTTGAATGAACACTTCGAAAGTGTTTTGTTGTGTTTGGCAGGACCTGCAGAGCACCAACCTGAACGAAGTGTGCATGGCTCTCACTGCCGTCAGTCAGATGTTCCCCAAAGATATGATACCTGCCATCCTGCCGATAGTGGAGGAGAAACTCACACATCCAAAGTAAGCATCTTAACTGGCATCTCTTACCTGGAAGGGACTAAGTCAGTGACGGCACATCTTACGGGCCTGCTGGGGAGATCTAGGTTCTGCCCGGATATCCTGACAACCCTTGACCCGGATCTGTCCACAGGGAGGTCATACGGAGGAAAGCAGTGCTGGCTCTGTACAAGTTTTACCTGATAGCGCCCAATCAGGTGCAGCACATCCACAGCAAGTTCAGGAAGGCTTTGTGCGACAAGGACCCTGGAGTCATGACTGCGTCCCTCCACATCTACCTGCAGCTGGTTAAGGTTCTGCCCAACGTCCTGTCTGCCTCCATGTTGTTGCCTGGTCACCGATTGGATGTCCTTTTCACCCAGCATGTGTTTTTAAAGCACCAAAATGTTTAAAAAAATTTGTCAATTGTAACAATTCCATCCTAGAAGAATGATTTTATCAGCATCTCCCCAGTAGCCAGAAGGTTTCTACAATCGCAAAGAGACGGAAATGTTGTTCTGTCCCTGAACAAGGCCGTTAACCCTAATTAGTCCAAGGTCTTTGCTGAAAGTAGAATGTGTTGATTAATACTTACCTGGTAAAATAAGGGGAAAGAATGTTTTATTGTACTGGCTACAATAGAATTTTCCAACAACTGGTTCTCACTATGATTAGATAATTGCAACCCCATTTCCAAAAGTTGGGACACGGTGTAAAATGCAATTAAAAACAGAATGCAATGATGTGCAAATCATTTAATCCTTATATTTGACTGAAAATATTACAAAGACAACATATCCAATGTTGATACTGAGAAATGTTGTTGTTTTTGGAAAAATGCCCATTTTGAATTTGATGCCAGCAACACATTTCAAAAGTTTGGACATGGGCATGTTTACCATTGTGTTGCATCACTTCTTCTTTTAACAACACTCTGTAACCATTTGGGAACTCTTTCTGCTCTCATGACTGTTTTGAGACCAATTGCTGTAGTTTTGAAAGTGAAAAGTTTTCTCAATTCTTGCTTGATATAGGATTGGAGCTGCTCAACAGTTTAGGGTCTCCTTTGTTGTATTTTTCATTTCATAATGCACCAAATGTGACTGGTCTGGACTGCAGGCAGGCCAGTTTAGCCCCGGACTATTTTACTACAGAGCCATGCTTTTGTAATATGTGCAGAATGTGGTTTGGCATTGTCTTGCTAAAATAAGCAAGGCCTTCTTTGAAAAAGACATAATCTGGATGGCAGCATATGTTGCTCCAAAACCTATATATATTGTTCAGCATTAATGGTGACTTCACAGATGTGCAAGTCACCCATGCCATGTGCAGTAATGCACCCCCATACCGTCACGGATGCTGACTTTTGAACTGTGCGCTGTCCAGGCTTTTTTGAAACATGTTGCTGGCATCAAATACAAAGTGGGCATATATTTTCCAAGAAACATAAACATTTCTCAACATTTGACATGTCTTTGTACTATTTTCTATTGAATATAGGGTTTAAATTATTTGGACATCCTTGCATTCTGTTTTTATTTCCCTTTTACAACATTTCTGGAGACAGGGTTATCGACCAATCAACTAACTGCCATTTCCCAATCTACTAGGAGAGCCCAGAGAGTTACAAAGACCTGACAGTGAGCTTCGTCACCATCTTAAGACAGGTGGTGGGGGGTAAACTACCCATGGACTTCAACTACCACAGTGTCCCGGCTCCCTGGCTTCAGATACAGCTGCTTCGAATACTGGCCTACCTTGGAAAAGAAGACCAGGGGTATACTATAACACAATACAGTGTGACTATCTATAGTATAAAGACCAGGGGTTTATTATAACACAATAATGTGACCATCTGTAATATAAAGAGCGGGTGTTTATTATAAAACAAAAAACTGTGCCCGTTTATAATATAAAGACCAGGGGTATATTATAACACAGTACAGTGTGCGTTTATAATATAAAGACCAGGGGTATGTTATAACACAATGCAGTGTGATGGTCTATTACATAAAGAACAGGGGTGTATTATACCACAATACAGTGTGATGGTCTATTACATAAAGAAGAACAGGGGTGTATTATACCACATTACAGTGTGATGGTCTATTACATAAAGAAGAACAGGGGTGTATTATACCACATTACAGTGTGATGGTCTATTACATAAAGAAGAACAGGGGTGTATTATACCACATTACAGTGTGATGGTCTATTACATAAAGAAGAACAGGGGTGTACTATACCACAATACAGTGTGGTGGTCTATTACATAAAGAAGAACAGGGGTGTATTATACCACATTACAGTGTGATGGTCTATTACATAAAGAAGAACAGGGGTGTACTATACCACAATACAGTGTGATGGTCTATTACATAAAGAAGAACAGGGGTGTACTATATCAAACTACAGTGTGACCATCTATGATATAGTAGCACATTATGCTTGTGTTCACACATACACTCAAATTCTGTTGTCACTTGATTGGGTCAAATCTCTCTGGGCTAGTTGGTGCTGGAGTATCCACTACTTCCTAATACCAGATACCATTTTGCTTTATTGACAAAGGACACGTAACATCCAACCGTGATGTAACATCCAACCGTGATGTAACACCCAACCGTGATGTAACATCCAATTGTGATGTAACATCCAAAACGTGATGTAACTTCCCACCGTGATGTAGCATCCAAACGTGATGTAACACCCAACCATGATGTAACATCCAATTGTGATGTAACATCCCACCCTGATGTAACATCCAATGGTGATGTAGCATCCAAACGTGATGTAACATCCAATTGTGATGTAAAATCCAATGGCGATGTAGCATCCAAACGTGATGTAACATCCAAACGTGATGTAACATCCCACCGTGATGTAAAATCCAACCATGGTGTAACATCCAACCAGTGAACATTTACATCACCTGTCAGCAAGTCCGTTTTCTAAGTTGTTGCTCTGTTTTGCAGCACTAGTGAGATGATGTATGACGTGCTGGAAGAGTCTTTACGAAGGGCTGAGATGAACCACAACATTACATACGGTATGTAGGACAGGTACCGACAGGTAACAGCACTTCACCGCAACTTGTTAGCACAAGTCTTCCTGGGCGCTAAACTCCCCTAGCCTGTCTAACTCTCTGATTATTGTTTTTCAGCGATACTGTATGAGTGTGTGAAGTCCATCTATACAGTTTATCCCAAGGCAGAGCTGCTGGAGAAAGCGGCTAAATGCATCGGGAACTTTGTTCTTTCGCCTAAGATCAACCTCAAATATCTGGGTAAGAGCCTGCCATGTCGGCCTGATCAGAACTCGGGTCGGATCTTTTTGCGTGGTGAGGTTTTAGCGATCGCACAGTGGCCCTGTTGACTGGCAGGACATTGTTACAACCAGATGTGTCCTGCTTGCGTGGAGGGCAGAGCCTTTCTAGTTAAGCATCTCGAATACTCCTCCGGGAAGTAACACTTGCGTTGTGCCTCTCAGGTTTGAAGGCCCTGACTTACGTGGTGGCACAGGATCCTAACCTGGCCTTGCCTCACCAGATGACCATTATAGAATGTCTGGACCATTCTGACATCATCATTAAGCGCGCGGTGAGTGATGAACGATGACAAGGTTCGGTGACACTGTGGCATTTGCCGGCTTGGCTGGTTCAGCGAACTGGTCTGAGGAATCCTAGAATCGGGGGGAATACGTAGGAGACATTTCGGTGAGAAACAACAACAGGAAATGTCAGGAGACATTCTTGACGTGTCTCATCAAATGACCTTTCTGCCCTACAGACACTGGAGTTACTGTTCCGCATCACCAACGCCCAGAATGTCACAGTGATCGTAGAGAAGATGCTGGAGTTTCTCAGACAGAGCAGTAATGATTATAGCACTGTGGACCTGGTGGGGAAGGTAGCAGAACTGGCTGAAAAATATCCTTTCATTAAACAAGATCCCTTGAATCTGTGCAATGGGTTTAATGCTTTGCAAATGGGTTTACTTGGGGCCAGCTGGTGGTTACAGTATCAATATTTTACAATTATATTAATATTGATATGATGTGTGTTTATCTATGTATCTGTGTGTGTTTTGTCTACCACTAGCAACACCAAATAATATTCTGTGTATTTTATATATTTTACTTCGAATGCAGGTGATTTTGATTCTGATGTACTGATTTCAGTCTGGTGCGCTGCCGATTTCTGGTTTGGCTTATTGGATATGATCATTGAAGGCTCTTGTGATAACAGACCTCACAGGGAGGATAATGACACTGTCAGTAGACGGTAGGTTTTGTCTGCTCTTGTCACCAATCCCATTGGTGTGTAGACCGCCCTAAAAACCACTGCTTCCTCCCAACTAAACCTAGTTAGGAATTGAATTTTGTTGTTGTTCCATTCACTTCCTGGTCTGTCGTTCCTATAACCCCGCCCTACGTATTCCCCGGACAATGGCTGGTTCGTCCAAACTATGAACTCCGTGTTCTCCCTGGGGGGAGACAGGATGCAGCCTGACATACCCAACAACTTCCTGAGACTGCTAGCCGAGGGTAAGGAGGCACGCCATACTTCCTGGAGGCCGGGCCTTACCACCAGAACTGGTTTTGCCAATTGGCCGCGTTCTGTTTGGTGGTTAGGGTAAAGGAGTGAGATGTGTTGCCTGGTCTGGATGAGAAGCTCGATTTCATTAATGAATGAATACTATTGAATTTGTTGTTCTTTTCCCTGTGGAACCAGGCTTTGACAGTGTGGAGGAGGACAGGCAGCTGAGGCTGTTTGCTGTGGACTCCTATGTTTTGCTGCTGCAGGGAGAAACCGCCAGTCTGCCCCAGTGCTTCCTCCAGGTCATCAGTTGGGTAAGAACAAAGGTCCCCATTGGACTGTTTCCTGAACTGAGCAGATATATTTTTCCTTCTATTCTTTTAATATTTTCTTATTACATTTTTTCCTATTATGATGTTGTTTTGATGTTTTCATTTGAGTATTTATGCTTGTAAAGAACATTGAATTGCTTCTATTTATGAATTGTGCTATATAAATAAACTTGCATGCTTCTTCTCATCATTAAATCCAGTTTATTTTTGCGGGGGGGACGATGTCATCCATTTATACTGCGATTGAGTAGTGGCCCACCCCAAATGTCCTAGACCTCACATCGCTCATGTAGACAGAAAGTGCTGCTACTTGTCCCATCCCGTAGGTCCTGGGTGAGTACGCCCACCTGAGACCGGACCAGGCCTCGGATCCAGGCAAGGTGATGAGGCTGCTGACCAGGCTGCTGGACCAGAGACATGCCTCAGCACAGACCAGGCGCTGGATCCTGTCAGCCCTGACCAAGCTGTGCTCCAGCCCCGTCTCCATAGCCTTGGCCAGGGACGTTGGTGAGAGGTACGTTTCTCTAACGTTAGCCTGGGCACCCGACTTTCTGTGTCAAAATTCCACTCCTTGAGCTGTCGAATGCCAAACACATGTAGTTTGTAACCTACGCTGATGTTCCTGATCAGCAGTTGTTTTGAAGAAACCGTTCTGTATATATATTTTTTTCAAGTTCCAATGTAATAAAAATGTAGGTACTTTGGGTCGTTGGATACGGTGCTACGGCAGAGGGCCCATGAACTGATGATCCTCAGCCAGGATGCAGGTCTCCGAGGTCGGGTACTATCGGCAGAGGGCAGGCTGGAACACGTGGAGGTAAGGGAACAGCATAGAGAAGGATAGAAGCCTGGATGTTTCCTGGCACGGGGCAGTGCCATTTAGGCAATCGCCATTTTAATACAGTCACATTTATTCTTAATTCAGCTTCTTGTTGTTTTGATTAATGCATATAGTTCATTTTGGTGATTTGCTTTTTCTGGAGCCCCAACGAAATCCCATCCTGTTAAATGTTTTAAAATAATAGAAGCCCTCAATGGAAATGTGGCTAAAACTGCCTGTTGGCCAATAGAGAAATCTATCCATTTCTGTGGAAAACAGTATGACAGCATCATCTACTGGCCATCTCCAACACTGCTAGACACATAAGGTCGCATAAAGTCGCCTCAAAATAGGGGCCAGTCGCCTCAGAATAGGGCAAACATTTGGGTTGGACATCAGGACTTAAAAATTCGACAGACGGCTGCCTATTTTTTTGTTATTTTTATTTGTTAGAATTGATTTGTGGGCCCGAAAACAATTATTGAGGAGTATTACTGATCGATCATTCATTTCCTCATTGAGCTACCTTTGTCTAGTTTAAGACATTATAATAATCACACTGTATTATATCACACTATACAGAGATCATACAGTGTGATATAATAACCCCCCCCCGGTATCAATATAATAATCACATTGTATGATCTCTGTAGATGTCCCCCTGGTATTAATATAATAATCACACTGTATGATCTCTGTAGATGTCCCCCTGGTATTAATATAATAATCACACTGTATGATCTCTGTAGATGTCCCCCTGGTATTAATATAAGAATCACATTGTATGATCTCCGTAGATGTCCCCTGGTATTAATATAATAATCACACTGTATGATCTCCGTAGATGTCCCCTGGTATTAATATAATAATCACACTGTATGATCTCCGTAGATGTCCCCTGGTATTAATATAATAATCACACTGTATGATCTCCGTAGATGTCCCCTGGTATTAATATAATAATCACACTGTATGATCTCTGTAGACGTCCCCTGGTATCTATATAATAATCGCACTGTATGATCTCTGTAGATGTCCCCCTGGTATTAATATAATAATCACACTGTATGATCTCCGTAGATGTCCCCTGGTATTAATATAATAATCACACTGTATGATCTCTGTAGATGTCCCCCTGGTATTAATATAATAATCACACTGTATGATCTCTGTAGATGTCCCCCTGGTATTAATATAATAATCACACTGTATGATCTATGTAGATGTCCCCCTGGTATCAATATAATAATCACACTGTATGATCTCCGTAGATGTCCCCTGGTATTAATATAATAATCACACTGTATGATCTCAGTTGACATCCCCCGGTATTATAATGACCCATAGTTGAGGACTACCTCAGGGTCTCCCTGGTAAAAGGTGGAGTCTTCGTTATTCAGTGACTGGCCAGTGAGGTTGACAGCGGTGTTTCGTGGCGTCCCTCAGGTGGACTCGTCTTTGTCCTTCCTGGATGGTCACGTGTCTGAGGCGCTGGCCGCTGGGGCCGCGCCTTACAAACCCCCCCACCAGAGGCAGGAGGAACTGGCCCACGAAAAAGGTAACGACTCCTAAATATCTGCCGAATACCCCTGGGTGGTGTTTATAGATTACACTATAGCCTGGTATATCTGTTTGTGCTGTTTAGATGAGTTGTGTGGTCATTGTGGTTTGGTTGAGCACCAGAAAATCTGGGACTAGGCTAAACTTTATTGGCGTAGCTTTCCTGAATGGGTCTCTGTTCCAGAATAAAACAAAGCTTACATAAAATAAGGTACATTTTGATCACCTTTCTGTCTGTCTCAGCTCTGAGCCTAGAGCCCTACGGCCTATCTCTGCCTGTCAGTCTGTCCACGTGCAGCATCACAGACAGACTCACGGACAGGCAGTCTCCCACCCGGCTGTCCATAAGCTCCAGTGTGTCGGGTAACAGCACCGAGCTGTCGCTCAAAGGAGGGTATGTACCGCCACACCACATTTTCCTGTCATTTACATCATTCAGTACTGAGCTTTTTATTCAGTCTTTTAGCGTCCCGCTGTGCTTTCAGCTCGACCACTTTGAAGCTGGACGGGGTGAAGCGGGTGTGGGGGAAGGAGGGGTATCTGGTCCAGCAGCCAAAGGAGGTTGTGGAGGAAACCCCACTCCCCCCGACGGAGCTGCCCAGCCCCCTAGGGTCTTTTCAGAGCCCCGTGTCCCAAACCCAGACAGCTAGCCCTGGCCCGGAGCCCGACCAGGAGAGGCAGCAGCTGGCCTCCTCGCTCTTCGTTGGTGTGGGGACACATCACTCAGTCTGTCTGGTCAGATCCACTGCATGCCAATCACTCAGATCAGTCGACTGATCAATCAGATGTATTTGAGTAATGCCTCATGTAATCGAAGCCCTTTGTCACTGTTATTTGTCACATGATAATTTTCAGTATCCCTGCTTATTCCCCAAGGAGCAAGTAGGGACACATCATTGAATGTTTTTAGATGTCAGCTCACTTGTACTATGTTGTCCGGCCCCCAAACAGATGGGCAGAACCGAGGCAGCCCCACAGCGCTTCAGAAGGAAACCCAAAGGAACTGGGTCATCATCTGGTACCAGCGAACACTCCTCTAACTCCTCCCACTCGTCTTCCGGCACCGCTGCGGGCAACACGCTGGACTCCACCACCGCCGCCACAGGTCAACAGATCTCCCAGCATGCACTGGGTCATCCCCCTGTCAACGGAAACCCCATTGTGGAGACGCCAGGACCCCTCCCGCCCGTCAGGGACGGTGGCGTGGCGGCTGAGATACCGACCGGTCACACAGACTCCGGAACACTAGCGGATCCAAACGAAGACCCGGTCCCAGTGAGACCCAGGGACCTGCCTCTCATCTCCCACCTGCCAGCAGAGCTCTCTGGGCTGGCCCGCTCCAAGCTCACCACCCTATGCCCCGGCCCAGACCCCGGCCTGGCTCTGTCCAGCTGTAGGGTGTATAAGGAGGACGCTTTGGTTCTGGTCGTCTTCGTCTCCAACAACAGTGACTCAACACTTCACCGCGTGGCACTGCGGTTCACGTCCAAACAACTAGAGGTATTGTTTCAGACCAACACCACGTTCCCCATTCGTTTCTCAGAAAACCTGTGAAATCCTGTGATTTAGAACAACGATACAGAGATCTTCGGTAAGCTTTAACCCCTAATGTCAGTCTGGTCACTTCATTATAGTGTGTTGTGTTTCCTCCCCTCAGGTCTCCTGTGTCTCAGGTGATCTTGTGGAGGAGGTTAAAGGTCATAGCGTGGCCACGTGTCAGTACGCTGTGGTCATGATGCGAGCCTCCGTCGACGTGGAGCTGGCGGGGTTGGTGTCGTACCAGAGAGTGCCGGGCCAACCCCGGGCCACGCCGTTCTCACTCAGACTCTCCCTCAAACACTTCATCAGGTAAAACTGTCGGGAGCTGCCAGCGCCCTGTCTACCGCCTCTTAGCTACGCACTTTTAGATCTAAGAGAAACCATTTTACTTTGCTAAAAACATTTTTGCGAGAACATTGCCTTATTGGGGGGGCCTTGTGGTTGTTACTTGGTGTATTTATGTAACAGTGGGGAGACCTTGTGGTTGTTATTTGGTGTATTTATGTAACAGTGGGGGGGCCTTGTGGTTGTTACTTGGTGTATTTATGTAACAGTGGGGAGACCTTGTGGTTGTTATTTGGTGTATTTAAGTAACAGTGGGGGGGCCTTGTGGTTGTTATTTGGTGTATTTAAGTAACAGTGGGGGGGCCTTGTGGTTGTTATTTGGTGTATTTAAGTAACAGTGGGGGGGCCTTGTGGTTGTTATTTGGTGTATTTAAGTAACAGTGGGTTGGTGCCCTGTGGTTGTTGCGGACTGTTGACAGTCTACTTCCTGTGTTTGTGCGGACTGTTGACAGTCTACTTCCTGTGTTGGTGCGGACTGTTGACAGTCTACTTCCTGTGTTGGTGCGGACTGTTCACAGTCTACTTCCTGTGTTGGTGCGGACTGTTGACAGTCTACTTCCTGTGTTGGTGCGGACTGTTGACAGTCTACTTCCTGTGTTGGTGCGGACTGTTGACAGTCTACTTCCTGTGTTGGTGCGGACTGTTGACAGTCTACTTCCTGTGTTTGTGCGGACTGTTGACAGTCTACTTCCTGTGTTGGTGCGGACTGTTGACAGTCTACTTCCTGTGTTGGTGCGGACTGTTCACAGTCTACTTCCTGTGTTGGTGCGGACTGTTGACAGTCTACTTCCTGTGTTGGTGCGGACTGTTGACAGTCTACTTCCTGTGTTGGTGCGGACTGTTGACAGTCTACTTCCTGTGTTGGTGCGGACTGTTGACAGTCTACTTCCTGTGTTTGTTTCAGGCCTCTGACTGTGTCCACGGGGGAGTACGGAAAAATGTGGTTGTCCTTCTCTCATGATGTGAAGCAGAACTTGAGGCTGATAACGGCAGGAGACCAAAGCCCTCTGACAGCCACACTGGACACGCTGAGAGACAGATTACACCTCCACGTCGTTGACATCATAGGTGAGCAGGTGCTTTCAGGGCGACCCGTCACAGCGCCTCAGTATTCTTAACAAATCCCCCCCGACTGGGTGAGTTATGGTTACAATCTTTGAAATTCTGCTCTGCTGCTGTTGGGTTGTGTATGTTAACCTTTGACCTTTCCCCTTAGGGTCAGAGGGTATCGTGGCATGCCGCCTTCTCCGAGGTCAGCCGTGTCTGCTCCACTGTCGTGTCCACGCCGACTCCCTGGCCGTGTGGCTGCGTTCTCCCATCCCGGAGTTCCCCGACTCGCTGCTCTACCACTGTCAGAAAGCCCTGGCCGAGGCCTGAGTCCGGTGCCCTCATCCCAGGATGACATGGCCCTCTGCCCTCGTCCACTCCCTGTCGCCCGCCAAACACACGACCGGAGTTTTCAAAGCAGTACGGCTGTGGTGTTTGTTGTCATGGTTACTCCTGCCTGTTATCACCCCCCCCCAGGTTCGTCCGCCAGATCGTCGTGGCGGAAACGGTTTGGCCGTGTGTGAAAGCACTGGCGTTTGCGGGGAGTGAGCAGCGGCCTCATGGGGACAAGTGAAAAGAAACACAAGCTACCCTTTGAAATATTGAGGCTCTGAGAAGTGCAGTGTGAAGTAACTGACCTTTTGTGACCTTGTCCTTGCAAAACACTGCTGTATTTATTTCTTCCTGTTTTGAGGGATTTGTGTGGTTTCATTTGTTTTCATGTGTATATATGCCCACGGATGAAGTTGATTGCCTTTCAACAGTAACGTAGCGTTCTGGTGGTTTCACAAAGCTCTTCGAGGGGTAACCCCGGGAGGGAGAAAATGAAGTTCTGTATTAGTTGTGCTCTGGGACCTACAAGGAGCTTAACACAAACACATCTTTAAAGCTTTATGACATTTTACTTGAATAAGCGTTCGCAGAAAGCTTCCCCATGTCCGGGATGAGCACAGGATGTCATGGGATGCACGTTTGGTGTTGCACATGCTGGATGATCTTGTTGGTGTGGTTAACTGTGTGATGTGTGTGGCGACGACACTGGCTGAAATGTTTTTGTTACTGCTCTTACAAGCCTCCGTAGTTTAAAAAGAAATGATCAATATTCAGAAAGGCTCAAATGTTTCTATTTAACAGTAATTGTTATATTGAACCGTTTTCCTGTCTTTGTCCTTTTTTGTTACGTTCTACAGATGCTGCAGCTGTGATAATACAAATATAAGATTATCATCTGTGGTAATACTATTATCAATAAGGTTATCATCTATGGTAATACTATGGTAATACTATTATGAACAAGGTTATCATCTATGCATTTTATTTCATATTGACAGGTAAGAACTGATTCCCCGGAGTCTTAGATTATTATATTTTTATAATAATGCAATAGCTCAAATGTATTTATTGCATTTATTTTATAGAGTACATTGTTTTATATGTTGGGCATCTTGTATAATACAAGAGCTTTTTTTTTTTCCCGAATGCACATATTTTTTCTTCATTCACTGATCGTGTACAAGGTAGGAACCCGTTTTAAGTCACAAACTTTTGTCTCCTAATCTACAGAGCGTCTTTTCCTCAACCAGTCTGGTTTGTAATCACCTGGAAAATGAATTTGGTCATCAGCCTTTTATATCTGAAGGGATAAGGGGCCGTAATGTTGAAGTGGAACTCTGCCATTTGGAATTTGTCAAACGTTTGTTACTCATTCTCCTCCATGTGGATTCAGAGTTATTTTCTTCTCATGAATAAGAGTTGTGTGAAACTGAAGAACGGAATACATTTTAACGCTAATGTAAACATAACTAACCAAATGCCTTTTGTTCTAATGCCGGGAAGGCATGTTCATTTGTACCTGTGGTACAGAGAAGATATTTGTTTATGTAGCAGTGGTCTGCTGTTTAGTTCTGCTTACTAAATAAACCTGACATGTTTAACCTTATTTCATTTATTTCAGTCACAGCCATTTTTGTTAAGTCTGCCAATACTACTTCGCATAAAACAAATTCATGGTAACATCCATGAGATGGTCTAAAATATAAATACATAATTACAATTTTACAAAAGATCCAGTTTCATCTCTAATTTCCTGATTCCTCACATTCCTTAATTATTTGTATATGGTTGACCAGGGTTTAATTGTTAATATTCTTCATTTCAGGGCACCCGGCACTGATGGCCTTCAGCGAGTCTCTTGACCAACACCCTGATTGCATTTACCACAGTGATACTTCCTCCCAGTGACGGCTTTTGGACCAAAGCCTCTGTTAGAAAAGTTATGAGGAACACTTGTACTTTATTCAATGTAATACATTTGCTATGGAGGGAAGAGTGTGTAAATATTGAACAACTTATTCCAGCAAATGTATTTATCCTCGCTGCATATGTTTTACAAAGGGTGGGGTATAACCAACTCTGGCTACAAACACATTTCAAATGTAAAGGGTTCCAGCACATCCATTCTCAGTTTAGTCCTTATGATGTTCTCCCTAAAGGCATTACTGGCTTTGACATTACATATCTAATTGTTTTAATCCATCCTGCCTTTTTGAGTTTGGCCTTTACCCTGCTGTGGGTTGTAATGAAATCAAATAAAAGCATCATGCTGGGTTCCATTATAATACCAAAAAATTAATTACCCACCTTTAAATATATTTTGAAAGGATCTCACTCTGCAGGCAACTCAGGCGTCACCTGGTGGCCATATGGAGTACTTCAGTTCCTTGGTGCTTCCACATTGATTTAATGTGGGATAACAAATATGTTTTAAATATAATGATGGTCTCTAAAGTTAACAGAAATCTGACTATGGTTTCCTATCACAAATTTCCTAATTAATATTTCAGCGAAGTAGATGAATTTGTTTGAATCCAATAACAATTTCTCATTCCCGATTGGATGGCAGATGACCAGATGATTTTCCCCAATAAATATTTTTTATATTCTCAGTGTCAAACAGTGTCAATGCAGTTTTTCTGAATATTGATCAATGTCCAATGTAAGCAGTATAGGTTTATTAAAAAATAAGTTTTGATATTCCTGTGAAAGTCTAAAGAGCTAGTTTTGGTGTAACCGTCATGGCGTTTGACACGTCTTAGAATGACTTGTTCTTCCCGAAAGGTTCATCGTATCGCTTCTCAGCCTTTTGGTTAAGATCAAGAGAAGAGTCAGGGCCCCAGGGTAACCCTAAAAGAGCAGCGGTTTCGACCGGATTCAGTTACACCATGGCAGTGGTGGCTGGTGCGATCTCCTGGGCAGGGGCACGGAATACCCTGCGATTCCAGTGGAAGAGCCTGGCGAAGCCAGTGGAGCCCAGGAGTCAGGAACAGTTCGGGCAGTTGATGCTCCTCGGGGCGTTGAAGCTGGGCACTGGCGACGTCCTCTGCCTCCAGGGTAACATCCAGAAGCAGGCATTTGACGTCACCTTCTACATGGAGGTGAAGAAGGAGGAGGTCCTGAAGAAGGTGGCCGAGGCAGGGCAGGTTCGTCCCTTCAACCTCTTTCAGGTGACGGACCTGTCGAAGAGGAATTTCTGGGCGGTTACAGTCCATATGTACTTCCCGTTCGTCTCGGATGAGGTATGATGGGCTCATACCTATTTGAAGAGGGCCTACAGGGACGGACGAGACCTGCTCTGCTGCCTTCTTCGGCTCGGTGAGGTAGAGTCTGGGGGTGGTGGTCTGTGGCCGCCCCCACCATCGGGCCAGGGTCCCAGACCACCCCCCCAGACATCAGGAGGTTTTTTGGGGGCGGTGTGGTCGAGGCGGAGGCGGGGACTTGTTTCCTGGACTACCTGACGAGACGCGTGCCGGATGAGGTCAGGGAGGGGTTGGGGACGCCCATCTCACTGGCCGAGGTGGAGTCCACTCTCAAGCAGATGGGCAGGGGGAAGGTCCCCAGGACCACATTTTTGGGTGTTCTTGGACCGGTAGTGGTAGAGGTGATGGGACTGGTGTTGGAGTCGGGGGCAATAGTCGACCATGGCGGTCATGGTGTTGTCCCTCCTTTCAAGAACTACAAGAAACATATATCAAATATTAAGTTCTGCTTTTCTGATGTATCAAATACTTATGTCATGCAATAAAATGCTAATTAATTATTTAAAAATCATACAATGTGATTTTCTGGATTTTCTGGAAGTTTTCAATGTATCCTGTTGGGTAATCTGGTGGGACATTTACACTTAAGTCCGGAATTAGTTGAAGTTTTGTTATTTTGTCTGTTTATGTTTTTGTACTACATGGGTGTCCTCTGCACAAGTAACTCCAGTTTTTTATTCTGATCATGACTGCATTTCAGTCTCGGTGGAATTAAGCGCTACTGCTTTCGAGAAAGGTTATTGGAAGATTAATAATAACATCTTACATGACAAAACTTTTGAGAGAAGTTTCATTTCGTTTTTTCAGGGTTGTTTATCAATGAAAATTGGGAGAGCACAATATTTAGAATCCCGTATTTTTTCCAAACTTATTGCAGAGATATGCGTAAACATATTTTTTTTACCTTCTACAGAAAGAATATTACGAATGGCGGAGTTCTAGAAGTAGACAAGCTATGTGTCCTAAAGAAAAAGCAACAGTTCTTGTTTGAAAAGAAAGCGCACGGCTTCATATTCAAAATACAGCCAGATAATTGGGATAAAGACAAAAGGTGCTCTGCACATCTCTTCTCGGTTCTTCTAGACACAGGAAATTTACTATGAAAAGGGAACTACCTTTTTAGATTGTGTAGATGTTTGAATACCTTTAGTCATTAGGGATGAATTTGACGGATTTGAAAGTAGCAGAACTTTATTCGGCCCTAAAGAGCATGAAGGACAACAAGGTGCCATGTGTGGATGGGCTCTCTAAAGATTTCAATATCGTTTTTTAGGAACAAATTGGAGAACATCTGTTGGAAGTCTTTAGAGCCATTTTGTTTTCCAAGCGCATGGGAGGGAGTCATCTCCTTGCATTATAAAGATGATCCGAAGATATTAGCTAACTGGAGGCCACTGACAATGCTAACTGTAGATTATAAAATGTTAGCTAAAGTCATAAATAACCGTCTGTCCACTCCCATGCCCTACATTGTTGGTGTAGACCAAATGTGGTGTGGAGGGAACTAAATTAAATAGGAATTTGCAATTACACAGGGATATCCTGGCATATGTAGAGGAATCTGTTAGACACTGTTATAAATGTGGACCAAGAGAAAGCCTTTAACATGGTAAATCATGATTTCTTTGTTCAGAACTCAAAAAAACTTTGGTTTTGGGGAAAAGTATACTAAACGGATACAGATTCTTTACACGAAGGTGAGGAGTAGGATAAACATTTATGGTAAGATAAGGAATTTGGTGAAGCAGTCTCGAGGTCTTAGGCAAGGACACCCTGCTTTGTGTATTGAACTTTGGCTTGTGTAATTAGGACAAATCAAAGGCTCAAAAGGTCTCAGGTTGCCCGGAGGATATTTAAAAAACTTCACAATATGCTGACGATAAAGTTTTATATTTGGCAGATGACCAGTGTGAGAAACTCAATATAAGTTACGGATGATTTCTCTGTTGCCTCTGGGCTAAAATAAATAAGAATAAAACCGAAAGAAAATGTATAGGACAGTGGAAATGGAGAACACATCGGTGGTGTGGGTTGTCTAAGTGAAGGGGACCAATGGTAGTGCTCAGTGTCCCTTGAGAATGAAATGAAGGACGATTTGGTTAATTGGACAGTTTAAAATAAAGGAGGTAAATAGAAGGTTGGGACTGTGGAAAGTCAGGAGGTTATCCTGGCAAAGTATTAGTGCTGATGGCAGACATTTTGCCCTCTTTACTCCCTCATGTTTTGGATGTACCAGCCGATGAAGCTGGTGGGTGGAATTTCCCTAATTTCCCTTTGAAACTCAACACCTTGTTTTACACAAACATTTGTGGTATTGTCACCTCAATCGGCCTACACACGTGAAATATTACTCAATTTCTGGCTCTCTGAGCCTTTAAGGTTCCTAGTGAAGCGGGACAATAGCAAGCCAAAATCGTAGTCTGTCTTTTAAGGAAATAGTCCAATGGTCAATAAAATCCCCTGTCTGCAAAGAAAAGGATAAGGTACTTCATCACATAATGTTGTATATTAAACTGAATGAAAATATTCATCCTACAGACATTATAATTATGTCTTCTTCCACTTGGTTGCGTGTGCAAATGAAAGGTTTGGATAACAGACTTGTCACTTGTCACAATTTGTCACGGCATACTTTTTCCCCGGGGGATAATTGTTTAGGCATAGAAACAATTCCCTATGAAGTGAGTGTTGTTAACTGCTCCAGGTTTGCACATCATGAATAAAGCTATACTTGTGAAATTAATCTACAATCTTTGTGCCGTGTGCGCACACAGAAATCACACACAGAGGCTGAAACTCAAATTGCATACTTTCATCCTATATAGTATTCCAGATTAAGTGAAAAGATTTGTATGTCCCAAACCATAGTACGCTGAAAATAGTATGCCACATGTTCCTGTGTGGGCAGGGGTCGGTAGAGTACTGAAAATCTGTACTCAAGTAAAAGTACAGTTACTCGTCCCAAAAAGTACCACCCGAAGAAATTACTCAAGTAAGAGTAAAAGAGTACTTGGTCAAAAAAGTACTTCAGTATTTACATATTTTGCCTTTATACATTAACGCCATAGTAACAACAAGGAAAACGTATTTAAGAAAGTACAAACACAAACTGCATTTTTAATGTTCGACTAGGCATTTGTTTTCCAGAGTCAACCTACAGTAATGCAGGATAAATAAATTGCAAAAAAAAATAATACTGTTGTTCTATTATTAATCTGTGTGGCAAATACGATTCTTGCAAATTAAGACCATCATACATGTTACTGGTAAAATATTACTACATATTACTACTGCATTACTACACAAGATAAATATATATATATATATATTTATCTTGTGTAGTAATGCTCAATACATCTTGTCAATCAAATTAGTAAATCAGGTCTTTGGTTTGGAATGACTGACTGCATTGCAACTATGGCAGCTGGTTAGCAGCAATTGCTTTCAACATAAATCTAGCTAGCTAGACTGGGTATGCTGCTGCTAACTAAAGTGTATTACTAAATAAAGTTCAAGACAAGCCCAATGAACCACTAATACAATTATACTAACAAGCTATAGCGTTATTATATGTTCTAAGTTAGCTAGAATATTATATTATCATTAGGATACATTACTGCATTTCGTTGTACTGTACTTGCACTTGTCCGAGCCTGTCATTTAATTAACAACGTCTTCTCGCACTCCTACGCAGATTTAAAGGAGCGGGAGGGAGCACCCCACCCCAACCTCAAATCACGAAACGAAATAACTCAATATTTCTTGACAAACTACTGAAGACAAAATTGTTAAGAGTAGGTGAAATGTAACAGAGTAAAGAGTACGATTTATAAAAAAATAAATACTTGAATAAGAGTAAAGAGAACAGACCCAAGAAAGTAACCGCAAAAGGACTTGTTCCTCTGAAACTGTACTCTTTTACTCATTTGCGTTACTTGTAACACGTTACTACCTGGTGGATTTTCGATTTTCGAAGCATGAATCAGTGCAAGTTTTTTGGTGTAACATAGTAAAAGTAAAAGAGGAGGGCTTTTCATGATTCCCTTGTCTTTTCACTTGACAAAGTCAGTTATCGCCACTATATTGATAGTTCTTGCAACAATGTAATTCACATATGAAAGAAAAACGAACGTTGTTGTGCAATGAAATGAAATAGCTTTGGCAATGTGAAGTTCATCCTAAGCCTCGCGAGCACGGGCTCAATTCTTATGACTATTCCTAGTAGTAAGATACTGGTATTACTGTCTTGTAAGCTATTAAAACAGCTGCATAAAAGAATTCCGGCTCTCACAGACCTGTTAGTGTTTCTTTAAGAAGCCCTCCTGGTTTCCACTCATTACCTGTATTAACTGCACCTGTTTGAACTTGTATAAAAGACACCTGTCCACACACTCAATCAAACAGACTCCAACCTCTCAACAATGGCCAAGACCAGAGAGCTGTATAAGGACATCAGGGATAAAATTGGAGACCTGCACAAGGCTGGGATGGGCTACTGGACAATAGGCAAGCAGCTTGGTGAGAAGGCAACAACTGTTGGTTCAATTATTAGAAAATGGAAGAAGTTCAAGATGACAGTCAATCTCCCTCGGTCTGGGGCTCCATGCAAGATCTCAACTTGTAGGTCATCAATGATCATGAGGAAGGAGAGGGATCAGCCCAGAACTACACGGCTGGACCTGGTCAATGACCTGAAAAGAGCTAGAACCACAGTCTCAAAGAAAATCATTAGTAAGACACTACGCCGTCATGGATTAAAATCCTCCTGCTCAAAAATCCCCCTGCAAAAATCCCCCTGCTCAAGCCAGCGCATGTCCAGGCCCATCTGAAGTTTGCCAATGACCATCTGGATGATCCAGAGGAGGAATAGGAGAAGGTCATGTGGTCTGATGAGACAAAAATAT
Organism: Esox lucius; assembly: GCF_011004845.1. NCBI lineage: Eukaryota > Metazoa > Chordata > Actinopteri > Esociformes > Esocidae > Esox > Esox lucius. Next base: position 4,501,941 of record NC_047587.1, on the reverse strand, counting down.
AACTTTTTGGTCTAAACTCCACTCGCCGTGTTTGGAGGAAGAAGAAGGATGAGTACAACCCCAAGAAAACCATCCCAACTGTGAAGCATGGAGGTAGAAACATCATTCTTTGGGGATGCTTTTCTGCAAAGGGGACAGGACGACTGCACTGTATTGAGGGGAGGATGGATGGGGCCATGTATCGCGAGATCTTGGCCAACAACCTCCTTCCCTCAGTTAGAGCATTGAAGATGGCTGGGTCTTCCAGCATGACAACGACCCGAAAGACACAGCCCGGGCAACTAAGGAGTGGCTCCGTAAGAAGCATCTCATGGTCCTGGAGTGGCCTAGCCAGTCTCCAGACCTGAACCCAATAGAAAATCTTTGGAGGGAGCTGAAAGTCCGTATTGCCCAGCGACAGCCCCGAAACCTGAAGAATCTGGAGAAGGTCTGTATGGAGGAGTGGGCCAAAATCCCTACTGCAGTGTGTGCAAACCTGATCAAGAACTACTGGAAACGTATGATCTCTGTTATTGCAAACAAAGGTTTCGGTACCAACTATTGAATTCTACTTTTCTGATTTATCAAATACTTATGTCATGCAATAAAAAGCAAATTAATTACTTAAAAATCATACAATGTGATTTTCTGGATTTTTGTTTTAGATTCCATGACTCACAGTTGAAGAGTACCTATGATCGAAATTACAGACTTAAGTGGGAAAACCTGCAAAATTGGTAGTGTATCAAATACTTTTTCTCCTCACTGTATTAATCTTAAAAAATCATTGCTAGTACGACAGATTACCAAATGTAGTTGGAAGTGTTTTGGAGTAGCTTTCCGCTTGCAATGCAGCTTTTATAAAGCGGGGCGCATCGTTTCCATTTATGAATTTAGACAATGCTAATAATGCTAATTGCTTTTCAGAGCGGGACAGAGCTGAATAATGGACTGTTTTGAAAAATTATTCTATTGTCTTCAGGAACAGCTCAGGGTAAAATGACTTTTACCCAAATGTAAGTCTGGGCCAATCTATCCCTTTAATGTTGTAAATGACTTTTAGCTGAAAATGCCGTAATGGTTACGCTGCGTACGTCACAAAACATACGTCAGCTGACTTAATTGCCTGGTCTTTAGACCGCAGTGGAAATGCATGCAACAATGGGCAAAAGGAACCTTTTAGTTCCTTGAAAAGTAGTTCCTGGGACTTAAAGTTCTGGGTTCTTTTGGTGGAAACAAAGCTTAACTGGTTTGGGAGATGCTTCGTGGCCGACTGGAAAGACCTGCAATGGGTGGTGAAAACCATCCAGCGCATCAATGGTGCCAAGCCTCCTGCCATCGTAGACCTCCAGTGCAGGCAGTGTCTGCACAGGGCACGTGGCATCATCAGGGACCCTTCACATCCATGCCACAAACTGTTTGCCCTCCTACCATCAGGCAGGCAGTACAGGTCTCTTAATTCCCACACCAACAGGCTCAGGAACAGTTTCTTTCCAGCTACTGCAACCGTGCTGAACTCTATGACCCAGCACTCAGTGCGTTGGGAGATAGGAAGCAAGTGTAACTCACAGAGGATGGGGTGATATGCTGCCTGGATTTGGTGTGAGTGAGTAGTCTGGCCACAGAGTTTTGAACCATTTGGAGCATATGGAGGGATGTAGATTTGATGTTTGAGTTGGAGTAGTCAAGTTGGAAGGTTATGAACGCGTGTGTTAGGGTTTCAGTAGCAGGACGGGAGAGGGAAGGTCTGAGTTTGGTGATGTTACGGAGATGGAAGAATGAAGATTATACAGTCTGTTTAATGTGCTGATCAACGGAGAGTGTGGAGTCCAGAATGACACCAAGGTTACGTGCATGGATAGATGGAGAAACAATGGAGTAATCGATGCTGAGAGTAAAAGTGCCAGTTTTGAGGGTGAATTTGGTTCCCATGAGTATGAGTTCTGTTTGGTTATTGTTTGAGGAAGTTTTCCTTCATCCATGCTTTATTGCAGCCAAGCAGGATTCAATATGGGTCAGAGGTGTGTTGGTGTGAGATTTGGTGGCTAGATATATTTGTGTATCATCAGCATAGCAGTGGAAATTAAGGTTGAAGTGACAGAGGATTTGACCAAAGGGAAGGATCTAGATGATGAAGAGTAGGGGACCAAGTACTGAGCCCTGGGGGACACCTTGAGTGACTGGGGCTGAGTCTGAGTTTAGGCCTTTGAGTGAAATGTAATGGGTTCGGTTAGTGAGGTAAGAGATCAGCCAGGAGAGTGCAGTTCCCACAAAGCCCAGCCCCTTCGAGCCTGGTGAGCAGAATCTGGTGGTTAACGGTGTCAAAGGCAGCACTTGGGTCACAGAGAATCAGGATGTTGAGGGAACCGGCATCAGCCGAGAGGAGAAGGTCGTTGATTACTTTGAGGAGTGCAGTTTCTGTGCTATGGATTGGCTGGAAACCAGACTGAAGAGGGTAATACAGATTGTTTTTGAGGAGGTAGGTATGGAGCTGTGAGGGAACAATTCTTTCAAGTGTTCTGGCCAGGAAAGGGAGTTTGGAGATGGGGTGGAAATTGTTAAGGATAATGATGTCGTGTCCAGGTTTCTTTAGGATGAGGGGTGACAGGGGACAATGCCGTGTGAGAGAGAGAGGTTGACTACGCTTGTGATGTGTGGATAGAGAGCATGTATGGAGGCTTTAAGCAGGACTGCGGGAAGAGGATCGAGAGAGCAGGCAGTATTTTTGGATGTCATTATGAGTTTTGTGATGTAAGGGGAATCAACCAGACTGAATGAGGAGAGGGGAGAGTCCAGGGACGCAGGTGGACAGATTTCGAAGTTAACAAAAGAGGGGGCTGTGATAGATTTATTAGATAATGAGGAGTTTTATCTTTTAAAAAATGCAAAAAAGAGTTGGCAAGTTTGGTGGAGAATGAGTCATTGCTGGGTTGAAGTAATTTGTTGACAGTAGAGAACAGGGTCCGGGAGTTCATATTGGAGCTGTTGATTAGGTTTGAGATGTAGGAGGACCTGGTAGCATCTCTGTAAACTGAAAGGTGGAGTTTGTGGTCTTCAGTGTGAACAAGATTATGGAGATTATGCCCTTGTTAGTGTTACATTGGAAGAAATGTTGTCAGGTACGAAAATAATAATATTGTGGTCAGACAGTGGGAACAAAAAGGGATTTAAGTGGCTAATGGTAGCTTTTGGAGGAGGATAAATAAGGATGATGGTCAGGGAGTTGGTTGATTTACAGGCAATATATTCAAAGAGGTGAAGGATGGAAGAGACAACTCAGTGATTTTAAAATGGGATTTGTATAGTACAGCAAGGCCACCACCACAGACAGATAGCTAAAACCATTGGGAGTGGCTTGATTTAATATGAAAAAATCTCTGGGTGTTTGCCATGTTTCAGTTAGGAAAAGAAAGTCCAGCTTGTTGTCCAGTATTAGTTCATAGAGCAGGGGGGCTTCATTAGTCATGGAGCGGTTGACTAGGAGAGCAAGGTGAGTAATTCAGCATGTAGAAGTGGACTTGTAGATTGTGGTAGGCTGAATGTAGGGAATGTAGGTAATCATGGTTTACAGTTCGACCTGATTTATATGGAGGACGGCGTGAGTATAATGTTGCTAGCAGGACTAGAGTTATCAGACCGTTCGCGGTGTGAGCCTCGATGTAGGTAGGGGCATCTACGTAGGAGGCCAGACGAATGAGCATGTGCAATTACAGAAGAAATGCAATAGTTTTTGTTCGTGGATTGTAGATCTTTGGAGGAGTAATTCCTGGTTTGAAAGAAAACGGCTGGTGGGAACCACAATACTGCTGGGCAGAGCATTGCCAAAAGGAACAGACGGGCATCAATAGGCAGATAAATGACAGCAAGAATAAATCAATAGTAGTTCAATTAAAGTCACATGGAATCCAGCTCTGCCAACCGGACACTCAATCAGGCCACAACGCAGCCACCTAGCCTATCATTTAGCACTAGCAGCCACTGTCAAACCACATTAGTAACAAAAACCCTGACCAACAGAGAAAAACAAGTAGAAAGTGGAGACTTATTCAGTGTAACTGACGGCTGGGGCCCAGGTGATGGCAAACGAGTGGATACCTGCCTGCCAGCGCGGTCGCCCCGAGGGAATTGCATGAGTGGAGATGGCGTGGAGCTTGATAGCCAGTCAGCAGGTGCTTTAGCGGAATAGCTGACGATAGACGTTAAAACGAAATAGTGGTATTCCAGAGAAGGAGACAATGTTGGAAAACCAACAGCAGTATATTCAAGGACAGGGCAAAGATGGTAGACAGGATCAGAATGAGTACTGCCGCCATCAGGTGAGGTATCCAGTTGGAGGAATTCACAGCAACGCAGTCCAGACACGGATAATAGCAGATGACAGATGCACCGGCAGAAGGCAACACAATAAACAGCAAAAAAGCAAGTGAACGATGAGAGAAGACAGCCAGCAGCGGTTGAAAAGAGTATCACCCTATAGAAATCACCCAAATGGCGCTGATCAAAAGTTTACATACCCTTGAATGTCTTTACAGACACATAAGGTGACACATACACAGGTGAAAATGGCAATTAAAGGTGAATTAATTAACAGAATACCATCCCCATTGTGAAGCATGGTGGTGGCTCAAAGATGTTTTGCGGGTGTGTGAGGTCTAAAGGCATGGGGAATCTTGTGAAAATGTATGGCAAGATGAATGCAGCATGTTCTCAGAAAATACTGGCGGACAATTTGCATTCTTCTGCACGAAAACTGCACATGGGACGCTCTTGGACCTTCCAGCACGACAATGACCCTAAGCACAAGGCCAAGTTGACCCTCCAGTGGTTACAGCAGAAAAAGGTTCTGGAGAGCCATTACAATCTCCTGACCTTAATATCATCGAGCCACTCTGGGGAGATATCAAACGTGTGGTTCATGCAAGACGACCAAAGACTTTGCATGACCTGGCATGCAGAGGCATTTTGCCAAGTCGAATGGGCAGCTATACCACCTGCAAGAATTCAGGGCCTCATAGACAACTATTACAAAAGACTGTACACTGTCATTGATGCTAAAGGGGGCCATACACAGTTTTGAGAACTAAGGGTATGCAGATTTTTGAACAAGGGTCAGATATTTTTTTCTTTGTTGCCATGTTTTCTTTTATGATTGTGCCTTTATGCTATGATCTACAGTGGAATATGAATCACCTAAGAAATAAAAGACATGGGTTTTGCCTGCTAACTCATGTTTTCTTTACAGGTGGTACATATTTTACCAATTCTCCAAGGGTATGCAAACTTTTGAGCACAACTGTATGACCTCAGTATTTCTTGAGTCCTAGATATGCTCTAATGGTCACCATTATAGACATTGTCATTTGTATCTCTGGTACAGAGATAGAGACCCCACTCACTTTACAGGTCCCAGATTCAGATCCATGCCGAAGCGTTTCAAATGTACCTTAGTCAGTGACCGATCATCAGTTCTCCTTGCTTTATTTCACAAACAGGACGTGTCTAATTTACCAGAATGCTTGTCGTCCTTTCATTGTGTTCATCAATTTGTCCAACACCATTAATTATGTGAAATGGAAGATGCAACACTCAAGACAACAGTTATAAAGACATTTAAACAAAATTCCTTGTTTTTTATTGAGTGAACAGCTACAGTAGTCGTGCACATGATACAAACAATTAGTTGAACATTGTGATGACATGAAATAGAAAAAAACATTTATGTGGGTTTATGCTTCTGAATTTACAGCTGTTGAATGTCTACAAAATACAGTGGAGTAGTAGCGTCAGTAGAATAATTACTGGCTATGATTTTTAATTGTGGAAGAGCAGGCATCAGTAGGATGGTAACCAGTGCTTGACTCAGGCTGGAACGGCATACCGGTACTTCTAATGTTAGGCAAAAGAGCCCTCCGGGATGTTTGGAATAGGCTACTTTAATGGAGCAAGCCTTAACACATTAGTTCCTGCACTCATTTCATCCCAAGTCAAATGCTGATAGTAACAGTAAAGTATGAAATTATGGAATTACCACTGACCAAAAAAGTAGGACTGTAACCTGGTTCTATATGCGTTTGTGCTGTCGTAGAAATATGTATATACAGTGTGTATGCGTTAGGTCAGTGCTGGTTCTACGTCAATAGTTAAGCTCCAGTGGTAAGAGTCTGGTGACCAGGCCATCATTCTGGGCAAGGCCACGATCAGGCCGTCCTCTGTTATGGTGACATGTAGTGGTGTTGTGATCAGGCTGTGTCAGTTCTGGGTATGAACCTTGTGTAGTGGTGTTGTGATCAGGCCGTGTCAGTTCTGGGTATGAACCTCATGTAGTGGTGTTGTGGTCAGGCCGTGTCAGTTCTGGGTATGAACCTCGTGTAGTGGTGTTGTGATCAGGCCGTGTCAGTTCTGGGTATGAACCTCGTGTAGTGGTGTTGTGATCAGGCCGTGTCAGTTCTGGGTATAAACCTCATGGCAAAGCTGTGTTTGTCCTCCACAGGGTGCTGTGACAAGTTGTTGGTCTGCCTGATGCTGGCCAGCGTGTTGCCCTGACGAGGACACACCGTGTACCTGGATAACAGTGTCACCAGAACAGCCTTCATCATCACCATGGCGATGTGTTTGCCCACACAGGAGCGTGGGCCGCAGCCGAATGGCTGAAAGAAGCGATTGGGCACCTGATTAAGAGAAGGGAAGGGTGAAAGGTGTCATCAGGTTTGGGATTCAGTCGTCAGATTTCGTGTGGAACCAAGTAAGCCACAAGCTGATTTTATAGACTTACAACAAGAAGAGATGTAGGACCACCCAGACACACACTTACAGTTTGGTCAAAGTTCTCCAAGCTGAACTCATTGGGTTTGGGGAAAAACTCTGTCTTATGCATAAGTCCTATGTTGAGGATGATGTTGGTTCCTTTGGCAACACTGATTCCGTCGATGATGTCATCTTCCAGGGCCTTCCTCATGGTGAAGTCCACCACAGGGTGGAACCTCATGGACTCATTGATGAAACTCTCCAACACTCTGAAGTTCTGGAAGTCGACTGTGAGCACATCTTTACCCCCTGGGAATAGGAGGGGATAATATTGTACAAAGCAAGTTGTGCTCTTTGCTGAAATGGAATGAATCCAAGCACCTGCATCACCTAGAACAGTGTGGATCTCCTCTATGACCCTCATCTCCACCTCTGGGTTCTGCTTCAGCAGCAGCAGCATGAAGAACAGGCTGATGGACAGAGTGTCTGGGGCCGCGATGACCATCTCCAACACACACTGTCTCACGTTTTCTGATGACAGCTCCCCGTGGTTCTACAGAGAGAAGCATGGAGACACACACACACACACACACACATCAAGGCCACCATGAAACCACACAGGCACAGACACACACACACATTACAAGATCAGGAGGCTTTGTCAATTAAATGAATACACCAGCTTATGATAAATAATGATTTCATTAATCAGCAGAGACCCACCTGAGCAAATATGAGTTCAGATGTGAAGTCAATATCGTCATCAAGCTTTTCAGATTCAAGAATGGCTTTTCTTTTTCTCTCAATGAGGCTTTCCATTGTGTCCTGAAGTGTCTTACTAGCAATGAGACAGTGAAACACTACATTAAAGTCAAGATCTGTCATTTGTGCAATTCCGTCAATAGCAAGTACAGGTGGAAAATATTTTGGGAATGTGGCTTTAAGTATGACAAAACATTCAGAAGGTCAGCAGTGTTACCGAAACAGAAGTATAGTAGCTTATGCAAACATTCTATTTATGATTTTAATTCCACAAATAGTTTTCCCCCAGAAATAATCTGATCACATCCAAAGTGTGGACCTACGCTGCTTGCTGATGCTTTTTGTACATCCAGCCACATTTGAAGAAGATATCCGGTTGGATCAGAACTGTTTGCCAGGTGTCAAAGTAGTGCTGGATCTTCAGTAGCAGCTCCTTCTCTAAATCACAAAGGCCCAGCCAAACTGTCAAAAGTGGCGTCCTGTAATGTGTTTAAGACCTCGACACACGAAACAGACATGAACACTTCTCGCTCTGTCACACACACACACGCGCGCACACACAACCCCCAAACACAGCACTGACCATTGAGGGGGACCCTGAGGAACAGCCTGTTGGAGATGTCCACTACAATACACCTGAGCAGGTTGAGAACATCTACATGTCCTGAGGGGTCTGTCATCTCCTGCAAGCACTCCAGGTGTCTGTCTGTGGCACTCGTGCAGATCCCTATGGTCCGCTGCAGGCCAGGACCGGTCAGGGCTGAAGCAAGAAGGTTCTGGGATCAGTTCTTACTGCTGGATCACAATGAATACGATAGTGCTGACAAGAGGCCCTGGTCCTGGGACTGCACACGGCCACAAGAAAGCGTATACGATACAACTTCGGCAACACGAGACGGTGTACCTTTGGCAAAGTATGTCCTCAGTTTTTTCCAGAGCGGGACGTCGCTGTTGAAGATGACGCCTCTTCTGTACATTCCGATACACTGTAGTCCCCGTTTGCTGGCAAATCTGGCTGTGTAGTTGGCACTTTTCAGGACGTGGTACACCGCGGAGGACCTGCACAATAAGACATGATTTGCATCCCAAAAAACCCAGTGAACAAACTGGCATCCTATTCTATGGAGTTAGGCACTAGGTAACACAATTCTATAACATTCTGTGATGCATGAAATGTTTTCAAACAGTCACATTTCAAAAGAACCAACTTGCTAAGAATGAGAGTCTCTTCTCCATTGATCCAGACGCGGACCATACTCCCATATTTTTTGTTGTAGTAGTTACTGGCGGTTCCTATCCCGGTCCAGATGAATCTAGCATAGGAGAGGACAGGACCCAGGCCGGCCCAGAAGAAAGGACCTACCAAGGACATGGACACAGAGAGAGAGAGACTGTGGAGGGGACTGCTTCACGCAGTTTTACAATAACAACCTCTAGATGATTTACATGATCGACCAATGTCTTTCTAGTTCGGATTTGGCATTATTTCAAGGTTCATCACATGATCATCCATCGGAAACAAATCATTGGTCAGTAAGAAAAAATAAGAATGACAACCTATTCCAGCCATGATCTGCTGCTGGCCTGTACACCTGATATTGATTGGAACTGTGATTGGTGGGGATTTGTCTGAGACATGGTGAGGTCCCTTTTAGACAAGAGGACATCCATTTTCTGGAGAACCACTGTATTCTGTTTTTTGGAGGAGCTTGGAAATTTCAGTAGGGTGACCATGTGGCCAAAGAGCACTTTAGATAGAAACAAATACTTTTTAAATACTTCACAAATTCCCCAAAAAAGATTTCTGCCTCAGAAGGTTTCATTATCACATTATCAGAAATAATATTTTTTTGTCAGTGACAGTTGATCGACAAAGAGAGCCCTGTGGAGATGCATTTCTACACCTCGTACATTCATCGTTGGTCCTACCTGGTATGCGTGGCTTCTTTATAAGGCTCCAGGCAGTGATGAGGAGGAGACCGACCAGGAACAGCAACAAGGCCGTTGCTCCGGTCATAGCTGCGTCTGCCACTAGTTTGGCTCCTCTTCCCGTGAGGAGGTCTGGAGGCTGCCGCGTTCGACGGGGGAAAAAGTCCTGTTCCTAAAGCCACAAGTATTAAGTGGATGTATTATTCTCCCCCTGTGGGAGAAGGCCTGAGTTCTGTGGGTATGCCTCGACGGATAAAGGTTTAAATTAAAACATGAATTGCTACACTTGTCTGCGCATCACCAAGGTGAATGTGTCTCTCCGAACAGGTCCAGAGCAGCGTGTCTTCTAACATGATGGTCCCTGCTGATTGAATGTGTTGGAAACAGGCTTATATGGTATTGAATTCCCAGAACCACCCTGTGTACTCTTCACGTCCTAAATGGCACTTTATTGCCTATCAAGTGAACTATTTTTGCTTGGTAAATAGTAAAAAAAGTAGTGCGCCAAAAAGGGATTAGGCTGTCATTTTTAACACAAGTTATTCAATAGTCAAAACAAAATAGAAGAGAAGCCTTAAACCCCTTGAAAATCCTTGCTCTTTTCATCCTTTTTCCAGACTCACCAGACCTTGTTTCATGGGCAGGGTAACCAAAACACACCCCCGTTCTGCGTTTCAAGCCGAACATTTGGTGCTTATTGCCCATGTCTTACCAAGGCTGGAGTTATTAAATTCCACATCAAAGATTGTATAACCTAAGAATGCCAGAGAAAGACAGGTGTTGCTCTTAGTCATCTTATCGTAATGTTGTTGTTTCATTATCTAATGGAGGACCTTGGTCAGCTTTGATGTTCCTCAGAACGTGTCCTCTAAGATACAAGCTGGTTTGAAATAGAACTGTACAGCTGTGAGTGTTATTTCCTCCTCATTCAATAGTTGTTATTATGCTTCTTTTGAGCACTATCCCTCAAAAAAGTATTTTGTAAGTGAAAAGAAATCACTTCTAATAATTTATACTTCCAAATAAAAATGTCTGCCTTTTTCTATAGGTATTTTTATAATTAAGTGAAAGGTTAATACTCACTGTTTTCCTGAACTGCTGCAGTCCTAAACAGTCCCTAACCTGGGTGCTGTCTGTGTGGGTTGTCTGTGTAGCCCCTGACAAATGCCCCAGTTTCATCTCCCAGTTAGTTTTAAAGATGATCTGCATTCTTTTTTTTTTTCAAATAAATCAGAGACCTCCGAGCTTTTGTAAATCCTTGGTGAGGTTCCAGCTATTTCTGGTTGCTTGGTAACCATCAAATTGGACCTTTAAGTGTTGTTAAATGCCTAGAACATTTCACCAATGTCTATAAAAAGCCAACAATGAAGCTATGGTGCAAGGCCGGGGGCTGAGCTGCTTCACGGAAAAGTATCCCCAAAGATGAACAAAAAACACTTTCAATTTTGGAGTGCATGTCGAGTGGACCTTTATGTCTGAAGCATGACTGGGGTCATTCTAAGTTGAAAAGGGCTCACTTCACCTTACACTTTGTTCGGAAGAAAGAAAACCACTCACTCATTATTAAAGAGGCTTTTCAGGAAGAAATGAATTAAGCAGGTCAGACTGACCCGACTAATTTGAGGAGAAGAATAGAGCTTTCATCCGGCAAATTTATAAAAGGAGATGTGAAGAATGCATTTGCCACTGTATTGGACAGGGACACAGTTATCATAAGAAATATTTATTTACTGAAAAAAAGTTTATCTTTTCTTTTTTTTATATATATAGATAAGTCTATAAATTAATAGCTCAGTGGTGATCCAAGTAATTAGGCCTTATTCAGTAGGATACAGTGTCATTGTCTAAGAGGCGAGTAAAACACCCATTGAACATTAAGTGACAGAGAAGTCTGTGCAGTCTCACCAGCGGATAATGTCTGTCCATAAAGACTGGGTCATTCTAGTTCACTCCCTCTCAACGACTGGTTCATTTGCCGGATAAGACAGAGGCTCAATGACGCTGGAGGACTTGGTGCTGTGGCCAGATTTGGCACAATGGCAGAGGGAAAAAACATATTTGTCTGCCTTTTGGTTGTCATAGAGACAAGGTGTCAACTTAGAAAGGGCTTATTGAGAGAACCTAGTCACATGACTTGTGTTCACAAAGGGTTACAAGGCAGGAGAGTGCAGATCCACAGGACAGCTCCTGTGGGATCAAGCCCCGCCCCTAGTCCGTAACATTTTATTTAAAATGATCTGAGGTGAGAACAATCTGTGATCAGCCCCCTACCTGAGAGTCTTTGCGAATACCACCTACAGAAATAGGTTCTACTACAGGAACGGGATGTTCCTGATGGTCAAAGGAATCGTCTTACTGTTATAGTTCAACTGTACGTATATTTAACTGCTATTTAGATTTTTTTATGATGACCTGGCCAAAGGCATTCGAATGCAAGATAAATAGATTGCAGGTAGATTGTGGTAGACTCTGATAGAGTTTCATGGTTTCATGGTTTATTTGTCAAATGCACCGAACAACACAGCGTCATCCTGCACAATGACATTCTTGTGACATGGCACCATGGCACAACTACGTAGTGAGATTTAAGAAGAAAAGTATATAAGCAAAAATATAACTAGACAGAAGATAATAATAATAAATTAAAGCAACAATATACATAACAATGTACACTTGCAGCAGTTTAAAAAAGAGTACTATAAACTAGCAGCAGTCTGGGTAGTATTATTGATATAGCAGCAGTCTGGGTGGTATTACTGAACATTTAGATATGGCAATATGACAATAATATACATACAAATTTTAACTAGCATCAATGTTGAAAGAGTAGGATGGGGGAGTATGAACAGTATGGTAGAAGCATTGAGTATTATACAGCTCTGGAAAAAATAAAGAGACCACTACACCTTTTTCTTTCCTTTCCAAAAAAGTTTAAAAGAAAGGTTTTGAGTGAGGAACAGAAGTGTTAGGGTCTCCTAATTTCCAGAGCTGTATATACAGAGCTGTATGTTTACATCACAAGAACCTGGCATTTTAACATGAGTGTGTAGACTTTTAATATCTACTGTACATTTGAGTGTAATATGCTTATGAATGGTACATGCAAAGGAATATTCTAATGCCCATTAAAAGTAGCTGAAAGTACATCAGAGCGTCTGGAATGTTCATGTGTGATCTGCATGATCATGGATCAGTTGACAAGCAAATATTTTGTTGTTTTGCTGTTAAGAGGTAGACAGAGGTCAACACAGGCATTTTGGATGTTATTAAAGCTATGCTGAAGTGTGGGCAGCATGGTTTTCATTGAGGGGTGGTGTATTCTGTAGTCACTGGTATATCCAAAGAATACTTTCATTGTTCTGCCGAATCTCTTGATATTTGCCATTTTTCAAGCAACATGCACTTTGCTAGAAACTAACCAAGAATACCACAATGAGAATATGAAATCAGAAGGATCCAAAAGCTACTCGTAACTGTAAGCAACTGCTTGCATGCCAACTCACACATATGGTTATAGCTGTTCCTGAATCAAATAACAGACATGGTGACACTGAGCTATTCAACAGACATTTCCAGAGTTACGTAATCCATCTTGGTTTAGACCTTTCAGCAGCATTGCTACAGGCAGCCTTTCTACCGATTTCCTCAGCAGCTTTTCCATTTTATCTAATTATTTTTCATCACGCATTTTTTACCAGGCAATATAATACACTGTCTGTAACAGAGCATGTCAGTGCCTTTGTGGACGTAAGAGCCTGAGCCTGGTTCACTGTCATTGCAGCATATCCATTGTGTCTCCACCGGGACCAGCCATCCTGTTGAAACACTCAGGATTCAGCTGCATAAAGCTGAAGGATGGGGGATGGCCAGCGTGGCGGCATCCGTCCGGGACTCCCGGGGATGCTTCGAGTGTTTTTGGTGGGGACGTGTGCTCTGACGGTCCTCGGCACTGCCAGCTTGGTGTTCCTCCTCGTGCAGCAGAGCCACCTATCGGCACGCCTGGCCCAGCTGGATCAACAGCTTCAGGCACTCTCAGAGACCTCTGGCACTGGGCTGCAAGCTGCAGGTTCACCTTACAAGGCCAGCGAGGAGCCTAGAGACGATACTTCCAGGGACTTCGCAGATGACCCTGGGGTGCTGACAGCACAACACCGGACCAGGAGGAATGTAGTTGACGGGGTTTCACGGAGCAGGACAAGAACCCCAGGAGAGGATGGATCTCCTCACAGGACAAGAGAGGCTGGAGGAGAGGAGCTGGACAGGAAGCAGACACCCTGCAGTAAGAGGAGCAGTACCAAAGAAGAGAAGACACACAGACAGCAACGTGAAGATAGAGACAGGATGATGATGCTGACAAATTCCCTGGTCCAGGTATGAATCCTCTGAAATAATTACTTTGTGTGTGACAAGGTGATGTTGACAGGTAATGAGGGTGGACTCTCTGGGTCCGCTTCTCTTTTATCATTTTATTTTTTTCAGGTTTTCCAAGCAAACCTCCCCCTTTTTTTAAAGGTCCATTCACTGTGCTTTGGATACGGAGATGTTGAAGTGCTATTCAGCACATGTTATTAGACTTCCAAAATGTTTCCTTGGATTTATTTCACAATACATTTAAACTGTTGTTCAAAGAAGAAATTATGTTATATGATTTAAGACAGTGAAATGTAGCTCCTTTGAGCTTTTTCCTAAGTTTTTTCCTAAGTTCCTTCTTTTAATATTTATATATATATATATATATATATATATATATATATATACACACACACACATATACACTCACCTAAATGATTATTAGGAACACCTGTTAAATTTCTCATTAATGCAATTATCTAATCAACCAATCACATGGCAGTTGCTTCAATGCATTTAGGGGTGTGGTCCTGGTCAAGACAATCTCCTGAACTCCAAACTGAATGTCAGATGGGAAAGAAAGGTGATTTAAGCAATTTTGAGCGTGGCATGGTTGTTGGTGCCAGACGGGCCGGTCTGAGTATTTCACAATCTGCTCAGTTACTGGAATTTTGATGCACAACCATTTCTAGGGTTTACAAAGAATGGTGTGAAAAGGGAAAAACATCCAGTATGCGGCAGTCCTGTGGGCAAAAATGCATTGTTGATGCTAGAGGTCAGAAGAGAATGGGCCGACTGATTCAAGCTGATAGAAGAGCAACTTTGACTGAAATAACCACTCGTTACAACCGAGGTATGCAGCAAAGCATTTGTGAAGCCACAACACGCACAACCTTGAGGCGGATGGGCTACAACAGCAGAAGATCCCACCGGGTACCACTTCACTACAAATAAGAAAAAGAGGCTACAATTTGTACGAGCTCACCAAAATTGGACAGTTGAAGACTGGAAGAATGTTGCCTGGTCTGATGAGTCTCGATTTCTGTTGAGACATTCAGGTGGTAGAGACAGAACTTGGCGTAAACAGAATGAGAACATGGATCCATCATGCCTTGTTACCACTTTGCAGGCTGGTGGTGGTGGTGTAATGGTGTGGGGGATGTTTTCTTGGCACTCTTTAGGCCCCTTAGTGCCAATTGGGCATGGTTTAAATGCCACGGCCTACCTGAGCATTGTTTCTGACCATGTCCATCCCTTTACGACCACCATGTACCCATCCTCTGATGGGATGTGGTAGAACAGGAGCTTCGTGCCCTGGATGTGCATCCCACAAATCTCCATCAACTGCAAGATGCTGTCCTATCAATATGGGCCAACATTTCTAAAGAATGCTTTCAGCACCTTGTTGAATCAATGCCATGTAGAATTCAGGCAGTTCTGAAGGCGAAAGGGGGTCAAACACAGTATTAGTATGGTGTTCCTAATAATCCTTTAGGTGAGTGTATATGGATATATACAAATACATGGATAATATATGGATTCTAAGTTATTTTATTTTCAGGTGGACTTAGGTTCTTACCTGCTTGTTGGAATATTCAATAGCAGTTTTACCCAATTCTGTATAAGCTTGTGGCATCTCCAGGACTAGTCAGTCTTTGGATTGTGTATGATAACTGCTGTTTTTCCAAGGTTGAATAGTACGTTTCTGCATGAAAACAAAGATGTGTGCGAAAATCTATTACAGTTATAAAAGGCAAAGCTGAATGATAGAGTCCATCCAAAGGTTTTAGTACTGAAGTTGAGGCAGGCATACCTGCTCTATTCAACACACCACTCTGATTTGTCAGAGACATTCAGCTCCGGAAGAAATTAAGAGACCACTGCACCTTTTTCTTTCCTTTCCAAAAATGTTGAAAAGGAAGGTTTTGAGTGAGGGACAGAAGCATTCAATATTCAGTGGTCTGTAAATTTGAACCCTTCTTTTCCTCACTCAAAACCTTCCCTTTTGGCCTTTTTTGCAGTGGTCTCTTAATTATTTCCGAAGCTTTTAAAGCCGCTGGCACAATGCCATTTCTATACTGACAGACTGCATTGACTCTCCTGAGCTGTATGTCAGGTGGATTGCTTACTGACTGCACGTACATGAGGTGAGTCTCAAACTCTGAATGAGCGTGCGAAGAGCTAGAGAGCACCACTGTTGAACTCAGTTAGGTTTCCATAGATTGTACAGTATTGAGAGAGGAAGACTGAATCCGCAGCAGTGTGTTTTCTATTCCCGTTCCATATGTTCATTCATTCACCCAGATGACAGAGGATACATCCCCAACTGCATCCTATCACCCCTATACACTGTGATACTTTTCATCCGAGTCTTCTGGCCCTCAGAGGACAAAGGTAGTGTACTTCTTAGGTAGGTTGCCACGGTCATTGCCAAGGCATTTTTCCAAGCTGCGTTTCCTGAGGAAGCAGAGGAAGCACTGAGAAGTGCCTCACTAACCCGGGTCCTTGGCTGGACTACAGAGGCCGGCGAAATGTCTACACTCCTGTTTCAATGTCACAGGAAACAAACGCCAGGCAGCTGAATCTGCTCAGACAGGCAGTGGAAATCAAACACTGCGTCAGGGTGTTGTAATGTACACTTTAATTAAAATTGAATGAACTCAGATTAATGTTGTTTCTGTACAACTCGGAACTGTGAATGTTTGGAAAATTTGTTAGAAGTTAAGCTTTTGTTATAGTAATTTGACTCCACTGTTTTACTTTCACCTTCTGTTTCAGATGAAAGTCTTACTGGATCTATGTAACCAAACAGAAAGGATTTGTTTGTCAGGTATGTTACCTCTTCTTATAGCTAGGGCCCACGAAAGACTGTTGTTTTAGGGGAGTTATAATGTAGTCTTTGGATATACGACATGTCTTCAACAATTTGACATTAAAAAAGAAATGCTTTAGTATTTCCATTGTAGTCCTCTTGTTAACACAATATTTAACTATTCCAAGATATTCATCATATTCCCTGTCTCTCCATACCTTCTCAGATATTCCCTGTCTCACCATACCTTCTCAGATATTCCCTGTCTCTCCATACCTTCTCAGATATTCCCTGTCTCTCCATACCTTCTCAGATATTCCCTGTCTCTCCATACCTTCTCAGATATTCCCTGTCTCTCCATACCTTCTCAGATATTCCCTGTCTCTCCATACCTTCTCAGATATTCCCTGTCTCTCCATACCTTCTCAGATATTCCCTGTCTCTCCAAACCTTCTCAGATATTCCCTGTCTCTCCCAACCTTCTCAGATATTCCCTATCCCTCCTATGGCAGATTTTGTAAATGTCATTTCAAATATAATCTTACATTTGTGATTCATAATATGCTAGTGAAATAGCTATGTAGTAGTTATGTTATAAGCTGTTTTATCACCTACAAGCTTGTAATAAATTATCTCGAGTAAATTATATTGGTTTTCTGAATAGTTCATTTATAGTTTATAGTTTCTTATTTTCTATTACTTTTCTGGGAGAACTCACAGACGAACCTAAAGCGTGCACAGAGTTTTGACCACATTATTGATCGTTGCGGTGCCCCTCATTCTAGAAACATACATCAGTCATGACATTAAAGACCGTAATACACAACAGGACAATTAATATATATATATATATATATATATATATATATATACACCTAAAGGATTATTAGGAACACCTGTCCAATTTCTCATTAATGCAATTATCTAATCAACCAATCACATGGCAGTTGCTTCAATGCATTTAGGGGTGTGGTCCTAGTCAAGACAATCTCCTGAACTCCAAACTGAATGTCAGAATGAGAAAAAAAAGTTGATTTAAGCAATTTTGAGCATTGCATGGTTGTTGGTGCCAGACGGGCTGGTCTGAGTATTTCACAATCTGCTCAGTTACTGGGATTTTCACGCACAACCATTTCTAGGGTTTACAAAGAATGGTGTGAAAAGGGAAAAACATCCAGTATGCGGCAGTCCTGTGGGCAAAAATGCCTTGTTGATGCTAGAGGTCAGAGGAGAATGGGCCGACTGATTCAAGCTGATAGAAGAGCAACTTTGACTGAAATAACCACTCGTTACTACCGAGGTATGCAACAAAGCATTTGTGAAGCCATAACACGCACAACCTTGAGGCGGATGGGCTACAACAGCAGAAGACCCCACCGGGTACCACTCATCTCCACTACAAATAGGAAAAAGAGGCTACAATTTGCACAAGCTCACCAAAATTGGACAATTGAATACTGGAAGAATGTTGCCTGGTCTGATGAGTCTCGATTTCTGTTGAGACATTCAGATGGTAGAGTCAGAATTTGGCATGAACAGAATGAGAACATGGATCCATCATGCCTTGTTACCACTGTGCAGGCTGGTGGTGGTGGTGTAATGGTGTGGGGGATGTTTTCTTGGCACACTTTAGGCCCCTTAGTGCCAATTGGGCATGGTTTAAATGCCACGGCCTACCTGAGCATTGTTTCTGACCATGTCCATCCCTTTATGACCACCATGTACCCATCCTCTGATGGCTACTTCCAGCAGGATAATGCACCATGTCACAAAGCTCGAATCATTTCAAATTGGTTTCTTGAACATGACAATGAGTTCACTGTACTGAAATGGCCCCCACAGTCACCAGATCTCAACCCAATAGAGCATCTTTGGGACGTGGTGGAACGGGAGCTTTTTGCCCTGGATGTGCATCCCACAAATCTCCATCAACTGCAAGATGCTATCCTATCAATATGGGCCAACATTTCTAAAGAATGCTTTCAGCACCTTGTCGAATCAATGCCACGTAGAATTAAGGCCGTTCTGAAGGCGAAAGGGGGTCAAACACAGTATTAGTATGGTGTTCCTAATAATCCTTTAGGTGAGTGTATATTACTGCATCAACCAAGCAAATTGTATTATTTCAGCTGCATCTACCAGGCAGCGCTGCCGCTCACACAGGCATATCAATATGTAACTGTATCAACCAGACAGTTTTTGTTTTTATTACTTCGGCTGCATCAACCACGCAGCTCTATACGTAGTAATTAACTGTATCTACCAGACAGTTTAAATTAATATTGCTACATCAACCAGGTAGTGCCATGTGTTTTTTTAATGTATCAACCAGACAATTTTGATTAATATAGCTTCATCAACCAGGTAGCTCAATGTATTTTTTTACTGTATCAACCAGACAATTTTGATTAATATAGCTTCATCAACCAGGTAGCTCCATGTATTTTTTTACTGTGTCAACCAGACAATTTTGATTAATATAGCTTCATCAACCAGGTAGCTCCATGTATTTTTTTACTGTATCAACCAGACAATTTTTATTAATATAGCTTCATCAACCAGGTAGCTCCATGGATTTTTTTACTGTGTCAACCAGACAATTTTGATTAATATAGCTTCATCAACCAGGTAGCTCCATGGATTTTTTTACTGTATCAACCAGACAATTTTGATTAATATAGCTT
Organism: Esox lucius; assembly: GCF_011004845.1. Lineage (NCBI taxonomy): Eukaryota > Metazoa > Chordata > Actinopteri > Esociformes > Esocidae > Esox > Esox lucius. The sequence goes on along the minus strand of NC_047587.1, from coordinate 4,482,681 downwards.
CATCAACCAGGTAGCTCAAACAGGCGTTATGCGCATTTAATTATTGGCATGTTGGTTACATCTTGGATCAATTCACCAAAGGGAGGGTGTCACCCCACTGAGGAACAATCCTTCCCATCTACGGGCAGAGGGTAACTGACTCTAACACAGATCATTAGTAAAATAGGTGTCTGCTTTACCTTGCTTAGGTGAGCTCAGCAGTCGGAAAACCTCCGTTCGTTGGCATAGTCAGTTGAACCCAGGCCGTGGCTGTGCCCTCATGGCCGGCTCGCCAAATGAATGCAGTCAAAACTCTTTGTCCACTACTTTAGGTACATCCGTGAGTTCTCACAGAAACCTAAAACATAATAGGCTATGAACTATAAATAAACTATTCAGGAAACCAATATTATCGACTTGAGAGAATTTATTACAACCTTGTAGGTGATACAACAGTTGTTACACATAAAGTGCTCAGAAACATATGACTGGTGTTCAACCTCAGTGCAAGACAAAAGTGTATGACAACGAAATACAGTTTAGGAATCCTCTTGCAATGAAACATGAACCAACTCCAAGTTACCTCCCCCTGACCTCACTGACCATGTGTGGGTGTGTCTATTCTTGGCTTAGGGCCTATCTGACATGTCTAATTCAGCTCCTCCATACCTGTCTAACCTCCACCCTGTGTGTCCAATCACATGCCACCACTGAACTGTCAGTACTACACAAATGTTTCTGTAGGGACTGCATACAGGTTCTAAGATAATACCTTAATCACCCTATATTAAACCATGAGTGGATCACTCTGTCTAACAATATAATGCCAAGAAGTATACATTGGAATGTGTCCTTAGTTGATAAGAGTGGCTACAATCAATACTAGTCTTGTGATTCTCAGGCTAGTTAATCCAACTATAACTAGGCTGACTGATCAATCAATCAATCACATTTATTGAATTTCAGTGGCTAGGAAAAACTCCCTAAGAAGGCCGAAATTTAGGAAGAAACCTAGAGAGGACCCAGGCTCAGAGGGGTGACCAGTTCTCTGCTGGCTGTGCCGGGTGAGATATTAAGAGTCCAATTGAAATAATTAATAAATGCATGTGGGCTAAATCCAGAGTCTATTTAAATGTAGACTAGGTCAGAAGTATGACCAGATGGACAAGGACAGGGACAGCAACGGGCCCCCAAACCAGGTACTCTGCAGGTGTGGACCAGGACCTCATGTCCTCCTAAAGTTTAAAACTCAGAACAGAAAATGCATTCCTCATATCAACGATTTATAGTGGAGAAGGAGAACTTAGTGGGGAAGGAGAACTGACCCAATCCCCCAGCACAATATTATAGCAGCGTAAGACCTTGGGACTGAGACAGATGGTGAGACAGATGCATTTTCTTCACAGAATGCGCTTATAACAGAATTATTATGCAGCTGGTGGGTTCATGTCTAGATGGCTATATTCTAAGACACAAAATTAATCAATTTCAGTAGTACAATATGAATCGCAAATGTAAGATTACATTTGATAAGAAAAATCACAAAAAAAGTAATGTGACATTTACAAGATCTTCCACACTCCATACCTTCTCAGATATTCCATGTTCCTCCATAGCAGCCGTTGATCCTCCATTTTGAACAGTGAAGAAACCACAATTTAGTATATTTTTATACAATATGCATGAAAAGAAAATGTGTTAACTGTTACTTTTATTTTTCAGGCCAATCATGTGTTACAAATCACATTGTACCTACATACATACATACATAAACACACATGCCCAATCAAGAAAAATATCATAACCAAATCTAATTTGTACTGCCATCACTTTAAAGGTATTACAGGTGTGGATGGAAAGCCCGGAGTCATTGGTACAAATGGCCCACCAGGACCACCAGGACCACCAGGACCACCGGGCCTTCATGGAATGGCCGGGAGACGAGGAAAAAAAGGTAAAAGCCTGGTGATGGCAGTTAGTACAGGCCAATACAGGCAACGTATGTAAATGTAAACCCTCACAACTGTCAGTCTGTTAAAGGACTGAAATGTAAACAGTATGCCTTTGTGTGTGATTTATTGCCCTTTGGTAGTTGGGGAACGTCATTCAGATCCAACACCAATAGTTCTACACTGAGAAGCATTTCCTCCAGGGTTCCTGAATGTGGTTGTTTGAGAAATCATTGCGCATTAATCCATCCATAACACATGTAATTGTAACCTTGTGCCTGACACTCCCAGGACCCCCAGGAGAGAGGGGAGAGCCTGGGGGGAAAGGAGACCCAGGACCCCCAGGAATGAAGGGCGAGACTTACAATGGAGTGATTATACAGGGTAAGAAACGATCATTTGCATTCGGTCTTGCATTCTGTACCTGTACCTTACTCTCCCTGGGTGAAGGAGCTGTGCACTTTGAACAGATGTCCAACAGTGACTTAGAGGAATTGATTAACCCAAATGTTCAGCATTTGTAATTATTCCCCTTTAAAGTTACGTTGCATCTCAGAGAGTCCTGTTAAAAACCTATGCATCGTTCGTGTGTGAAGGGCCCCCGGGTCCCCCGGGTCCCCCAGGACCTGCCGGGATTCCCGGTTCTTGTCCTCAAGGGTTCCCGGACCAATTAAGAGACAACACTGTGCAAGCTCACATTCGCCGACTCAACATTTCTGATTCTGGGGGTGAGTATGCGTTGCTGTCAGAGATTCAGCCAAGAAACAATTTAAAATCTCTATACTACGTCTTTCTAATCCAGCCACATATAATGACACGTTGGATGTCACCTCAAGAGAGAAAGTGAACAGGAGTGTGAGAGTACATCTGCATTAGGATTATATGTGTGGTGAGTATGATGTCCAATTTTTGGGGGAGTATGGTGTCAGAGTCCATGCTTAGTAAGCGCATTTCTCCTCACTGCCAAAAACGCTGCCGTTTTTTTCTTCTCTTTTCCTCAGTGACAAAATGACTATTCAGGCCAGCTGACAGCCTTGCCTGGGCCTGGGACGAGATAATCTTAGATGGGCCCCCCACGCCCAGATCTCTCCTTTTTCCTTGCTCTTCCTCTCCTCTCCTCTGCTTTTCCTCTCCTCTTCTATATATATAAATGTAACTGTAGTCTCATTGCAATGAGAGTGACACTACGAGCTACGTTCCTACAATTCCCATGAGCACTATTCCATATGTGTTAGGACTATTGCCTTGCGCACCAGTGATCGACAGCATGAACAAGCTCACCATAGTCAAATTTAATAAAATACAACGTAATTTCCCAACAACGAAATCCTGGCTAGTGAAAATGCTGAGTGGCTAATAACTTTGGAAAACCACTAGCCACTGTGGCAGGTGAGCAAACAAGTTAATGTCAAGCGCTGCAGACAACACTGTCTCGTTAGGGGAGCAATGTGACAATGAAGCTCCCTCTCGTCAGGTCTCAGAATCCCTCTAATGAACAAATACACTCGCATGCCTTCTTCTCCACTGAAAAACACTGTGGCCTGTGGCTTGTTCTGCACTCTTTAGCTTCAGTACGCTCAGTCCCAAAACATGACACCTTGAATGTCAACGAGACCACTGGACCACACATCCACCCATCCAATGGGTTTGACTCAGAGGGTGAGTACACCGTCAGAGGTTTCACTTACCAACAACCATTTACGATTCCCATGTGTGTCCGTGCCTTCAGCTTCACCACAAAACCCATTTTATTTTTCTTCACACACTAGCCTCAGAAAAGCTTTCCAAAAAGCATGTGGAAGAAGCAATCAACACAGAGAAAACTGTCCCACAGGATGTAGAAAAAGCAATGTACAGACCAACAACTGATGCAGAGGTTGTGGCAAGAGCGTCATTGGATAAAGAGAATGTGGAAGAAGCTAATTACAGACCGACAACTGACAAAGAGGTTGTGCAAGAAGCAAATTACAGACAAGAAAATAATAAAGAGATGGTGGAAGAAGCCAATTACAGACAAAAAATGGACGGCGAGATTTTTAAGGAAGCAAATTACAGAACAAAATCTGTCTTAGGGGTTGTAAAAGAAGCAATATACAGAACAACAACTGACACAGAGATTGTGGGAGAAGAAAATTACAGACAAGAAATGTATTCAGAGATTGTGGAAGAAGTCAATAAAAAACCAAAGTTAAACACAGATATTGTGGAAAAAGCTAATAACCTAGGAAAAACTGACATAGCCATTGTGAAAGAAGTGCCCTCAAAAAAAAACAACACTGAGATTGTGGAAGAAGCATATTTTAGGAAAACTGGTAAACAACTATTCAAATCAATATTGACATAGATAAAATATTGAGACTTCTTATAATTCTAATTCTGCTTATAGTTGGTTGCATTATTTTTAACCAGAAGTTCATGAACTTTTCAATGTTCCCTTTAATGAAAACAAAGGTAGTAGTTTTCTGTATATTGAGAATGTTACTTACAAGCAAACCCCACAAAGGTGTATCAATGAAGATGTTTTGTGCCATTTCAAACACTGCTTCAAAATTATTATATTCAATATGTATTTTCCTTTGATATCTCTAGAATGCATTATCAAAAGCATAACATGCTCCACAAATGTCATCAAAATGGAAACTACATTTGGTGTTTGGATGCAAGATGCTGCTGAGGTAAATGATGAACAAATGTGGACGGCAGAACACTTTTCAGGTAACTTTGGCATTTCTTTTATATATATTGAAATCTGGAAAGAATTGCAAAATCATCAGTTTCTCTGGTTTTAATATTCATAGGTATGTGTTTGAGTAAAATGAACAGTTTTGTTTTATTCTATAAACTACTGACAACATTACTCCCAAATTCCAAATAAAAATATTTTCATTTAGTGTATTTATTTGTAGAAGTGGTCAAAGTAATCCAAAAAAGATGCAACACATTCAATTAATTTTTCAACAACAAAATACTCATGTTTTAACTTAGGAAGAGTTCAGAAATCATGATTTTTAATCACAGCTTTCATGGGTCTTGGCATGGTCTCCGCCAGTCTGTCACATTGCTGTTAGGTGACTTTATGCCACTCCTGGCACAAAGATTCAAGTAGCTCTGCTTTTTTTGATGGCTTGTAACTTTCCGTCTACCTCTTGATGAAATTCCAGTGGTTTTCAATAGGGTTCAGGTCTGGAGATTGGGCTGGACATGTCATGGTATTGATCTGGCAGTCCTCCATCCACACCTTGATTGACCTGGCTGTGGGGCATGGAGAATTGTCCTGCTGGAAAAATCTATTTTTAGAGTTGGGGAACATTGTCAGAGCAAAAGGAAGCAGGTGTTCTTCCAGGATAACCTTGTACTTGGCTTGATTCATGCGTCCTTCACAAAGACAAATCTGCCCGATTACAGCCTTGCTGATGCATCCCCAGATCATCATCAATCCTCCATCAACTTTCACAGTGGGTATGAGGCACTGTGGCTTGTAGGCCTCTCCAGGTCTCTGTCTAACCATTAGACGACCAGGTGTTGGGCAAAGCTGAACATTTGACTGGTCAGAGAAGAAGACCGTTCTCCATTCCTCTACTGTCCAATCCATATGGTCTTTTGCAAACTTCAGCCTGGCTCTTCTTTGCTTCTCAGTGATGAAGGGGCTTTTTTCTAGCTTTGCACGACTTCAGCCCTGCCCCAAGGAACCTGTTTCGAACTGTCCTCACCGTGCACTTCACCCCAGCTGCTGTTTGCCATTCTTCTTGTAGGTCACTTGATGTCATCCTACGGTTGTTGAGTGACATTTGATTGAGTTGACATCATCTCGGTCAGTAGACAGTCGTTTTCACCCTCTGCCAGTCTTTAGTTTTGTTGTCTCCAATGTCTGTTGCTTGACCTTGTTCTTATGAACCGCCATCTTTGAAATGTTCAGGATGGAATTAACCTGACGCTCACTGTATCCCTCTGCCAGTAAAGCCAGAATTGAACCCTTCTTTTCCTCACTCAAAGCTTTTCTTTTCAACTGTTTTGTCATGTTGAATAGTTATTTTTTTATTCAAATTACCTTTGTGGTACTACTTGCACTATTTCTTCCATCCAGCTGGTCCTATTGCAAGAGGATAGTGATGAACACAGCAGTGGTTTTTATACTTTTCCTTGTTAAATTAGATTTGGTTCAGGCAATCACCTAATCAGTACCTCATTAATTAAAATGAGGTTTGCCTGTGTTGGAATTTAACAAACACTGGAATGGAATGGCTGCCATAAATGTAGAGATGCTGATTTAAGAAAAATTAGGAGTGGCCTCTTAATTCTTTCCAGAGCTGTCTATATATTGCTATAATGTTTTATATATTGCTATAATGTTTTATATATTGCTATACCATTTGTATTTTGGCTTCAGGTCGGGTTGTGCAAGAGTACAAGAGTTTTGCATCCTTTCCGGATAGCAGCAGTAGGACCATTGACATCAGGAAATTCCACCAGGGCTGTGGACACGTTGTTTACCATGGAAATATGTATTTTCATAATGCAGGGACATCCAGAGTTGTGAAGTAAGTGTCTTTGTTAAGAAAATGTATTTTTTAAGTTCTACAAAAAATTTATTTTTCTTTACAAAAACAACACTACACATTGAGTTAATGTACGGGGGTTACATAGTATCAGTACTTGTTAATACCCAGGAGAGCCTTGAAGGAGAATTACAAAATGAGACTGTTTGTCGCTAGAATAAACCTTTCTGATTCATGCAGAAACAGAGTACTTCTTTATTTTTCATTTATTCTCCCGGGTAGTCATCATGGAAATGTCCTTGGGTAAAGAATGTTTTTTGGAACCTATACAAGGTCCTCCTGACCCATCCTTAATACTCTGATTTGACAGATTTAATATGAAAACCAGCAGATTACAGACACTGGCCATTGAAAATGCCCTGTACCGGAATCTGACCTATCTCTTTCACAATTCCAAGACATACTTCAAGTTCACTGTGGATGAAAACGGACTGTGGCTCATATTTGCCTCTGATGTTTATGAAACCATAATGGTTGCAAAGTTGGACCATAAAAGATTCTTTGTGTTGTCAGTTGTGAACACATCCTATCCTATACGGAAAGCTGGAAACGCCTTCATAGTGTGTGGAGTTCTGTATTTGACTGACGCCAAAGACTCAAAAGTGATCCACGCCATTGATTTAATGAGAGAGAAAGATTTCCATGTAAGCTTGAATCTCAGACCAACCCATGGCATTATGGCAATGTTGTCATATTATCCTAACAATCAGCTACTGTATATGTGGGACAACAGTTGCTTGAAAATGTGCACAGTACATTTTGCATAGGCCTATAGTCATGAACCTAATGCTTGTCAAGAAACTACAAAAATTGTTTAATGGCTTTGGTTGGAAAATAGGGAATATTTTACCTGTGCCATGAGCTTATCAATGATGTGATCTGTTTATAAAAAATATATTTTTGTACAAGATTACAATGTGATAATTTTCTTATGTATTTTGCATATATAAGCAATAAAATCATATTGGCCTAATGTTATCCAATTTTTAAAGGAGCAGGTGTAAATCCACCAGTTGTTCCCTTTCACAGTTTGACATTGCCATATAAAGCCATATATATTGCCATTCATAGCAAGTCAAGGATGGGATAAAAACATATTCTATTTCACTGCCAGAGTTTTGGGAGGGGAAATTGTAGATTTCCGTTGTAGTTAAGTAATAATGTTGTCGGTGAACAATGTTGTCGGTGTTTAATCAAGCTACTGAACAAATCATTACTGTACAGTAAACATTACTGTATGTATTTCGTTTCTGTTGGGAGACAAGTCTGACCAGGATGATTTACCTTCCCACTCCAATAATGTGGCCCACACTCCAGTCCAGTTGGTGGCGATAATACACCTGAAAGCTTTGGTTGCCAACCACCACATAAAATCCACAGAAGAAGAACGGGATCATGCCAGAGATAAAAACATTTTTTATAGAGGACCAATTTATGTGAGATTTTACCAAACGTTTTACATGCAGGGCAGTCTACCCTGTCTGGCCTAGCTGTGTGTGGTACAACAGTACAGCATAATGCATTTTTTTTTAAATCATTATTTAGAATAGAACATTATAGGTTAGCCGCTTTTAGGTTAGAGTAAGCATATAATTTGTGCCAGTTCACAACATCAAATAAGTAATCACCCCGTCACGAAATGACCTCAAACTGGTGCGAGGGTAGAATAACTGTAACCCCTCCCCCTAGCTGCAAACACCGTTCAGAATACGTAACACGGGGGTAATTGCTGGCCTCGGTCTCGCAGTTTGCTTGACCCACATCATCCAACTTTTACGTTACATCACTCCAATCGTCCCACCTGCACCAGGGCTAAGAGCGGTCAGAGTCGAAGCCGGTCACTCATGCTACCTCAAAAGTGACATTGGTATGACACCGTTGACCTGCTACAACACGCTACGGTCACAGTGACTCAACGAAATTGTGCTCCGGAAGAAACTGTCAAGCCAGGCTTGTTTGGGTTCAATCGTGCTCCTTTACGAGTCGACAGGTAAACTTAGCTGGCTAACATAACAAGTCATATGTCCTTATCAAGCCAACGTTTCGGTGTTTGTTTAGGCTTGTATATCATATTAGCTGGTTAGTTTAAATGATCACCGTGTACTGTACTGTAAGTAACTAGCTAAATAACCTATTCCGGAATGGGAACTTGTTTTCATGAAGCTAGCCGCGTTTGCTACTAGCTAGCCCGTTAACGCTAGCTTTCCCAATCCAAGTTAGGCCTTGGCCTTAATATATTAGTTTTAGTTACTGTTCTTAACAAAAGGGGTTATTTTTGTTTTAAAAGCCACGTCAATTATTTGTTGACGGCGGGCCACTTGAATAACGAGTGGCTACGGTTTTGTCAGATTTCTGTACACTATTCTGACTAGCAACGTTACATAATGTGTAGCCAGCAACAGCTGCCCGAATTGATCCATGCTACTGAGCTCGTTAGTAAACTAAATATACTTCTGTTTTTTATTTGATAGACCGGCTGAACTATGTCCTGCCCATGCGCTTCTGCCGCGAGGATATTCTTAAATTCAGCGCACAGAGGTAAGAACAGATTGCAATAATAACCTGTAATAGCATAATAACAATGCTAGTTCTGTAAACCTTTCTAGCCAAATATGATAGTTCTACGTCACTGGAGAGACTTATTACATATGTGCTATTGACAAAGTAGATTGATTTCCTGATTTCTAATAAATGTGGAGTAAAACAAACGTGTGTAACGCTACAAATGTAGAGCTCATGAGATGGCAGCTACCTATTTTTGCACAATACCGTTTGTTGATGTTGACATGAGGAAACAACATGACTACACCTTTTGTTATTTCATAAATTCCCCGGATTTCCTGGCAGTTGCTCAGGCCATATCAATCCGTTTAAGCACACTCGTGTTCTTTGTAAAAGAGTTCAGCGCAGATACCTGATCATTGATGTAGGGCTAAACGTCTGGTTTCATGGTGTTTCTGTTGTACAGGATTGACTTGTTCTCGGATTCAGCTGTACGCTTTGAGCAGACCTGGTTCACGTGAAGCTACCGTACCTCACAGAGTCTGTGTGAGATCGTTTCATGAAACCGCTGTGTGTTTCGCCTCCAAAGACGGCACCACCAAGGATGGCCCCGGAGATGGTGGAAAGGTACCTGCCGGGCAAAATTATTTAAAATACAAACAGAATCGATTCCCCTGGTTCTTTGCCTCTTTCTGGGATGTTGCATTAAAGTCTGAAAGGCAGCTGCACATCAGGCAAGTTAGGTGTATTCTTCTGAGAGCTGTTGTTTAGATGACAAGCAGGATACAGTGTCTGCCTTTCACTTACACATGGGAGAGGAATCTGAAAGATAAACACCATGACTGTCTGTGTTCTGGTTCTAACATAGTAACGCATTCTCAGAACTGGCACAACCAGTCTGGCTCCCATCAAAGCCTTCTGCCTTATACTTAACGAAGAAAGATCAGTTTTCACTGAAGTTATGCATAATGAGATGTTTAAACAGATATGGGAACCAACTAACATGTAACTCAGATGGAAAACACAAAAAAACATGTCCTATCACATGCATTGAGTAGGCAGTTGTTTCAGGGTGTAATCATTTTACATTTTCATATTTAGCAAACATTTGCGTACTGGCCCTGTGTGAGCCGCGAACCCACAACCCTTCTGTTGCAAGCGCCGTGCTCTACCTCACGAGCCAATCTGTGGCTAAATTGTGCGCCCTCTCTAACGTTTCCATCAAATACAGAAAAGCATCGGTGAAGGAAAGAGGCTCTCCGGCTCTTCTGGTGGATCAGGGAAGGGGGGTAATCAGTTGCGCTGTCCCAAATGTGGAGACCCATGCACACACGTGGAGACCTTTGTATGTGAGTACCGCTGAAAACATCCGACAAGCAATCTCTCACAGCCACATGAACGATTGACTTGTGGCATACAGACTGACTTGTGGCATACAGCTGATTCGTGATGCCATGAACTGGTAACGGAAACCTTTTAATGTTCTCCTTTTTTCCCCCCAGCATCAACACGTTTTGTGAAGTGCGAGAAGTGCCACCACTTTTTTGTGGTGCTCTCGGAAACAGACTCGAAGAAAGGCCTTAACAAGGAGCCAGAGTCAGCCGGCGATGCTGTCAAAATGGCCTTTGCCCAGAAACCTCCCCCGCCACCCAAAAAGGTGCAAGCACCAGTAACCACAAAATAGAACTGGTTTTAGATCCTCTGGTCTCTTAGTTTTGGGGTCTCAAATGTCTACTGGGGGCCCTTTACCTATTCCATTTATCAGATGTATCCCAGAGCTAGCACCTGAGTCAACATAACTGATTATGAAGCTGTTAGCCATGTGATAAACTACTACACTAACGTTTACAAACATTGCAAGTCCGCGTGTAGAGGTTTGAGAACCACTGTTATATTTTCTGTGATATGCATAAACTAAAACACGATATAAATATGCAGGAGCTATAATGCGTTATGGTAGCTAATAACACACCGAAAGCTTATGTCATGATCCTGAAAACATCTGTTAAAAGCTGGATTGCGATGCCGTTATAAGACATTGTTTTAGTACCATATCGTCTAACTTTCGATGTCCGTGTTACAGATCTATGCCTATCTGGACAAGTACGTAGTGGGCCAGTCCTACGCCAAGAAGGTCCTGGCAGTGGCAGTGTATAACCACTACAAGAGGATCTACAACAACATCCCGCCTGGGAGCAAACCGCAGCAGCAAGTGGAGGTGGAGAAGCAGGCCTCACTGACGCCACGAGGTCAGTACTCTGGTCTGCTGCCTGGAGGTTCACGTGTGGCTCTGTTGCTGTTGCCAGAACGGGCGTCGTTTGGTCACGCCTTGACGTCAGTCTGGGCGTTTGTTTGAACACACGGTAAAAAGAGCTGGCGTTGTTTCCACGCCGGGAGTCCCAAAGAAGATGGAGCAGATACTTGGACGTTAGCTTGGTTCTAGGGGTGGGAACCCGTAAATGCCAGTGAGATTCTCAACATTAAGAAGACCTTGACATCAGAGTGTAATCGTCACGCCTTGACATCAGAGTGTAATCGTCACGCCTTGACATCAGAGTGTAATCGTCACGCCTTGACATCAGAGTGTAATCGTCACGCCTTGACATCAGAGTGTAATCGTCACGCCTTGACATCAGAGTGTAATCGTCACGCCTTGACATCAGAGTGTAATCGTCACGCCTTGACATCAGAGTGTAATCGTCACGCCTTGACATCAGAGTATAATCGTCACGCCTTGACATCAGAGTGTAATCCTATCTCAGAAAGTCCATTAAAAATGCTGTGCTCTTGCCACTCAAGCGACGCTTGACCACAATGACTTTCCCACACAGAAGCATTTTGTCTAATGGACGCCAGCAAGCTCCATGCGCAATACTTCAGAACGGTTTTATGGAATTAGGCAAACACTTTCTATAGTCACAGATGACACTTATCAGAAATGTTCTTAGACAGTATTTGTTTTGCAGTGGTCACCATGACCTTATGGAGCTCTCGTCTGTATGTTTTGGCATTTGTTCAATTATTTTACTTTTTCACCCACACCTACCACCTCAGTGATAAAGGATTAAACTAGTTAGTAACAGTGCGGTAATGACGAACTGTAGATTCTTATCCATTTCCCTGCAGAACTGTGGTGATAGTATGGTAGTCTGGCAGTGGTAATGTTGATCTGAGTACTTTTTCATCCTCTCCCTGTAGAACTAGAGATGAGAAGACGGGAGGATGAGTACAGATTCACAAGTAAGTGATTTGATTGGTCCTCCTTGTGCAACTGTCTTTGTATCATTGGCTATTTCAAACATCTCCCTTTTTTGATTGAAACATTCTGTTTGAAATAAAACCGGATATTTCTCCCTAAGAATTGCACAAATGCCAAAGTTTACAGTGTCAGTGTCTTATTGTTTGGGTGTTGGATTCCAATTTAACGATTTACAGTTATGATTCGAAGGTATTAGATCATGTTTGTTTTCCGGCTGTGTAGATAGTCGACAAACTGGCCAGAAGAGGTGACCCACATAATACCTATGTAGTCTTCTATCTATCCTATCCCAGCCCTCAGCCCTGCTCTCCTCTTTTACACCTGGGTCCAAATACTATTTAAATGCTTTCGAATACTTCAGGGGTTTGCTCAAGCCTGCGTAGACGATGTATTGGGCAGGTTTTCTGGTTTTAGGACTCTTGTGTTAATTACTTTGCGACAGTCAAGTTAATTCGAGACCAGGATGAAGTATTTCCAAATATTTCAAATTGTTTGACCCCGGTTGTGTTTTCGCCTCATCAAGCCAGTCCACACTGGCTTTGAGCAGAGCATGGCATGTATATTTATAGATTGCACTTTGACCTATTGCAGCAATACAGGCAATATCGGTTAGTTGAGCACATGCTATAACGTGAAGTATCAGTAAGGTAGCCTGGAAGATTCAGTACCATTCCTGGAGAAGTAAAAACCTCCAGACAAACATGTCATGCATTACAACAGATGTAATGAAATAAATCAATTTGCAATGTTGGAATACTATGCAAGTTTCCCAGATGACATTGGATAGCTTTTGAAAAGTTTGTCGGATGTTGGCCATTTGAGGATGTGACACCACTATAGATTCAGTAAAGACTTTAATGGAGTTTAGACTAACAGGCCCACAATGTTAACTGATCTGCTTGGCTGTTTCCACTGCATTTCACGTTCATTTTGAATTACATTTAGTTTTTTGAGTAAGTGACTGCCAAAATGATACTTCCCGTTCATATAAGCTGGTAAAATAGTGGGCAAAGACGTAACTCGTTTATAGCTGTACTGCTGTTGATTACTGACATTGACATACATTGGCATTTACTTGAATTCTGCGATTTTTAGCCCAACATTTTGTGAAAAATGCAAACAATACCCTGAATGCTGGCAAATTTTGTTGGGATTAATGAGATCTTTTCCTCTGTGATTTCTGGTTTTTCCATTGGTTTGGTTAAATCCATCCCACTGCCAGACCTGAAATCTAAATATTAAATGATTTGTTTACATTTCACGTTGTAGAACTCCTTCAGATAGCTGGGATCAGTCCCCATGGCAACGCCCTGGGAGCCTCCATGCAGCAGCAGGCCACTCAGCAGCCTGCTCAGGAGAGGAGGGGCGGGGACGTCTTAGACTCCACCCACACTGACATCAAGCTGGAGAAGAGCAACATCGTGCTACTAGGCCCGACTGGATCAGGTTAGCTACTGGTCCCTCTTACTGATGTGCTGTCACACCAGTCTGGCATCGGTGGATGAAGGCCAGGGATATGTTGTGGCTTTTCTTCTGAGGCAGATTTTCTTACTTTTTTTACCTATATGTTTACTGTTAGTGTTGTCTTTTTTTTGTTTTTAATAATAAGTTCTGTCCCCTGATATATTTTTTTATATTTCCCGTCCAATAAATTAGAGCATATATGAGACACTGCCAACAAAACATACTTTTGGGAAATCTGACTATTAAGAAACATAATAAACGTCCTTCATTTACTCCTTCTCAGGCAAGACATTGTTGGCCCAGACCCTCGCCAAGTGTCTAGATGTGCCCTTCGCCATCTGTGATTGTACCACTCTTACCCAGGCTGGCTATGTGGGGGAGGACATCGAGTCTGTTATCGCCAAACTGCTGCAGGATGCTAACTACTCGGTGGACAAGGCCCAGCAAGGTCAGGGGTTAACTAAAATACACTCTGGTTCACAGATGTCCTTTATCCTCCGCGTGTTTTAGGACTCTTCAGTTCCTGCACTAGTAAGTAGGAGTGTCTAGGGAATGTGGAGTTTCTGTCGGATACACTAATCACCATCCCGGAAGTGGTGGCTTCCATGCGCCGGCGTTGTGTTCCTGGGGTGTGTAGCGCTTTTGCCAATCTTAGTTTGACGTCCATGTCTAGGCATCGTTTTTCTGGACGAGGTGGACAAGATCGGCAGTGTTCCCGGCATCCACCAGCTCCGGGACGTAGGAGGAGAGGGAGTACAGCAGGTCAGTAACATCCCCGGGTTTTGGTTGGACACTGCCTGTAACATTGCTGCCTATACTGGGCTCATTCTCCTTGTGCACGTGTTGGACGCCAGCTATATAATACTGTCTCCGCTGTGTCTGGAGGAGTTGACTCACTTCTGAGAACGTGGACACGTGCATCTGATCGTAGCGAGCTAGGGAGGGAGGGGCTCAGTGCCAACAGATCGGCCCTAGGCAGACGTTCGGATTCAGCATTGTGCATTATGAGCTCGCCTGTCATTCATTAAAATCTCCACTTCACAGTGGAGTGCTGTGTCTTCTAACATATTGGCTAGCATTGTCCTGATGGTTCATTTGAGCAGATCCTTTGCCAGTAGATAGGCTGTGGGAGTCTTTGTGTGAGATATTGAGCGTGCTCTCAAGAAAAGGACAAAACAGTGCACATATGGTTAGGTGGTTTGTGTCTCACAATGTCCCGTCCAAAACAAGCTTATCTTTGGGTAATCCTGTCAGGTGCTTTTTAAATTGCACCACGTTCCCCAGGCCTTTATAATCTGTCATCTAGTCAGGCTGTAAAGTGGTCTACCGAATTTATTATTATTTTTTTTTTAAATGTTTGCTCAGGGATTCAGTCTGGCAGCCCTCTGTTTCCTGGTGTGATGCTGTAACTGCTGGCAGTGTCCACACACAACAGATAAAAATAGAATCATCATGTTTTGGTCACAGAGGAAAAAAACAACAGGATAACCGCAGGTTCCAACATTTCCACAATAGCCTTGAATCGCTTGTTACTGCTCAGCAATATACAATTTCTGAGATTATTTTGGGTAATCAGTAGAAAATTGCTGTTTTGAAGCATAGCCTTTATATCTGGATCAGAATGTCAAAATCCCAAATGCCCAAAAATCCTGGATGAATTACAGTGTCCGTCAATCTGTAAATCAATTAACTGGCTGAAGTGTGCACTCATTCCAACTGTCGGAACATAACCTACTTTACGTCAGTCAACATTCCATTGTACACAGTGTGTTGCTACTTTACGTCAGTCAACATTCCATTGTACACAGTGTGTTGCTACTTTACGTCAGTCAACATTCCATTGTACACAGTGTGTTGCTACTTTACGTCAGTCAACATTCCATTGTACACAGTGCGTTGCTACTTTACGTCAGTCAACATTCCATTGTACACAGTGCGTTGCTACTTATGTCAGTCAACATTCCATTGTACACAGTGCATTGCTACTTTATGTCAGTCAACATTCCATTGTACACAGTGCGTTGCTACTTTACGTCAGTCAACATTCCATTGTACACAGTGCGTTGCTACTTTACGTCAGTCAACATTCCATTGTACACAATGTGTTGCAATGTAAAACAACATTACCAAGCTGCATTGACACAGCTGGGGAGATATAATTGCTTGACATTGGTGTGTCTATAGGACTTCTAACATCACAGCAGTTTATTGGGCCTCTGACATCACTGTAGCAGTTGTTTTTAGGGCGTCTGACATCACAGTAGTAGTAGAGGTCCTGTACTTGATGTTGGTGTGGTGTGGGATCTGCAGGGTCTGCTGAAACTCCTGGAAGGAACGATAGTGAATGTCCCCGAGAAGAACTCCAGAAAGCTGAGGGGGGAGACGGTGCAGGTGGACACCACCAACATCCTGTTCGTAGCTTCTGGGGCCTTCAACGGACTGGACAGAATCATTAGCCGAAGGAAGAATGAAAAAGTGAGCCAGGAATACTGAGCTAGACCAATCCTTTGATTTATTTTGGTTATTGTAGACTTCTTACAAAAAAGCTATGTCTTTGTCTGTTTTAATATAATTTTTTTTATATATATATATCTTTGTCCTGTGTCTTGTCCCCAGACATTCAAGGTCTTGACCCTGTCCTCCGTGTTCCTTGTCTAGTATCTAGGCTTCGGCACTCCTTCCAACATGGGTAAGGGTCGCCGTGCAGCTGCTGCCGCAGATCTAGCTAACAGCAGCGAGCAGACGGACATGGTGGCAGAGATCGAGGAGAAGGACAGGCTGCTGAAGCTCGTGGAGGCCCGGGACCTCATCGAGTTCGGCATGATTCCTGAGTTTGTTGGGCGCCTTCCAGTGGTGGTGCCACTACACAGCCTGGACGAGGAGACGCTGGTCCGCATCCTGACAGAACCACGCAATGCCGTCATCCCGCAGTACCAGGCCCTGTTCAGCATGGACAAGGTCAGTAGCAGGGGTTGAGCGTTGTGCTGTCCCAGTGGCTCCATGCTGGCCTATGTCTCCATTGGTAGAGCGTTGTGCTGTCCCAGCGGCTCCATGCTGGTCTATGTCTCCATTGGTAGAGCGTTGTGCTGTCCCAGTGACTCCATGCTGGCCTATGTCTCCATTGGTAGAGCGTTGTGCTGTCCCAGTGACTCCATGCTGGCCTATGTCTCCATTGGTAGAGCGTTGTGCTGTCCCAGTGGCTCCAATTTAACTTAATTCCAGGACTGTCTCAAACCAGGACCAGCTTGTCGTGTAGAGATGTTCAGATTTTCATTTTACATTACTGGCGTATTGCTGCCTGTTGTAATCGTTCTGTGCCTGCTTTTGTCTTCCAGTGTGAGCTGAATGTGACCACAGACGCTCTAAGGGCCATTGCCAGGCTGGCTCTAGAGAGGAAGACCGGGGCGCGAGGACTCAGGTCCATTATGGTGAGTCTGCAAAATAACGCAATAAAAGGAGCTCAGTTCAAGCCCATGTTCGGCACTTAAACCCATCATTAGCAGTAGCCATAGTTGTATGCAATGTCTTGATTTGCTACTAAATTGCAAGATTTTTGGTGTGCAACTTTTGAGACAGTGCAAGGTGAAATTAATTAATTTCTCCCCAGCGTAGACCCACATGACCCCTCTCCCCAGCGTAGACCCACATGACCCCTCTCCCCAGCGTAGACCCACATGACCCCTCTCCCCAGCGTAGACCCACATGACCCCTCTCCCCAGCGTAGACCCACATGACCCCTCTCCCCAGCGTAGACCCACATGACCCCTCTCCCCAGCGTAGACCCACATGACCCCTCTCCCCAGCGTAGACCCACATGACCCCTCTCCCCAGCGTAGACCCACATGACCCCTCTCCCCAGCGTAGACCCACATGACCCCTCCCCCCAGCGTAGACAAAGTCCAGGTCAACTGGGCCTGCTCAGCGTTATTATACATGCCACAGTGATGGGATGTTATTTGCGTAATTGTATCGTGCATCTGTGTTCATTATGTTCCTTGATTCATTTATCATGTTTTTTTCAGATAATTTGTCAACCGTCTGTGTATATACAGTGGATATAAAGTCTACATACCCCTTGTTTTTTTGAAAGAATGAGACAAAGAAATCATTTCAGAACTTTTTCTACCTTTTAATGTGACCTATAACGTGAACTATTCAATTGAAACAGAAACTGAAATCTTTGAGGAAAAAAATAAATAAAATCACAATAACCTGGTTGCATAAGTTTGCACACCCTTAAACTAATACTTTGTTGAAGCACCTTTTGATTTTATTACAGCACTCAGTCTTTTTGGGTAGGAATCAGGGTCTGCAATATTTGCCCACTCTTCTTTGCAAAAGCACTTCAGATCTGTCAGATTGCAAGGACATCTCCTGTGCACAGCCCTCTTCAGATCACCCCACAGATGTTCAATTGGATTCAGGTCTGGGCTCTGGCTGGGCTATTCCAAAATGTTAATTTTCTTCAGGTGAAGCCATGCTTTTGTGGATTTGGATGTGTGCTTTGGGTCATTGTCGTGCTGAAAGGTGAACTTCCTCTTCATCTTTCTAACGGACGCCTGAAGGTTTTGTGCCAAAATTGCCTGGTATTTGGAACTGTTCATAATTCCCTCCACCCTGACTAAGGCCCCGGTTCCAGCTGAAGAAAAACAGCCCCAAAGCATGATGCCGCCACCACCATGCCTCACTGTGGGTATGGTGTTCTTTGGGTGATGTGCAGTGTTGTTTTAGCACCAAACATACCTTTTGGAATTATGGCCAAAAAGTTCAACCTTGGTTTCATCAGACCATAACACATTTTCCCACATGCTTTTGGGGGACTTTTTTTTTCTTTTGTTTCTTTAGCCGGGCCTGGATATTTTTCCTTGTAAGAAAAGGCTTCCATCTTGCCACCCTACCCCCATAGCCCAGTCATATGAAGAATACGGGATATTGTTGTTACATGTAGCACACAGCCAGTACTTGCCAGAAATGTAGGCCTCTTGGAAGCTTCTCTGACCAGTTTTCTTCTCAACTTTTCATCAATTTTGGAGGGTCGTCCAGTTCTAAGAAATGTCTCTGTTGTGCCATATTTTCTCCACTTGAATGATGACTGTCTTCACTGTGTTCCATGGTGTATATATAATGCTTTGGAAATTATTTTGTACCCTTTTCCTGACTGATGTCTTTCAACAATGAGATCCCTCTGCTTTGGATGCTCTCTGCGGACCATGGCTTTTACTCTGAGATGCAACTAAGAAAATGTCAGGAAAATCCTAACAGCTGAACCTTATTTGTGATTAATCAGTCACTTTAAATGATGGCAGGTGTGTAATGACTTCCATTTAACATTTGTTTGAATGTGATTCGTTAATTCTGAACACAGACCGTTATAAGAGGGTGTGCACACTTATGCAACCAGGTTATTGTAAGGTTTTTATTTTCATTTTACCCCTTGAAGACTTCAGTTTGTTTTTCAGTTGAATTGTTCACATTAAAAGTGGAAAATGATTTATCTTTGTCTCATTCTTTTACATCACAAAAACCTGGCATTTTCACAGGGGTGTGTATACTTTTTATATCCACTGTATATAAAATCATAAACCTTTTCAGATTTTCTGACACTTCTGTGTGGGACCTCTCTTTTAATACAGGAGAAGCTTCTTTTGGAGCCAATGTTTGAGGTTCCGTGTTCTGACATCATGGCTGTAGAGTTGACCAAGGACGTTGTCCAGGGGAAAGCAGATCCGGTATACATCAGGTTAGCGACTGTTTGGTTCTTATTCTCACTTCTCTGTCAGCAGACCCATGTACTCCCCTTTCCTCTAACATTCAACCCTCTGCCTTGTAGTTGCCTAAGTAAGCCTATGAGTTAAACTACTCTACCAATGTGTTGTGGACATATTTCCAGAGCTCCAGCGAAGGAGACTTCAGAAGAGGAGTACGACTCTGGGATTGAAGAGGAGAACTGGCCCAGACAGGCGGATGCAGCAGCCAACAACTGATCAATTTCTCGTATTCTGTCCCCTCGTTTTAAGAACTGCTGGATCTTGTACACAATCTAGAACCGTCTGAAAACACCTTCCAGGGCCTGCCGTGGGTTCCTCTTATTCCTGTGGCTGAGATCTCTACAGCCCACCCTCAGGCCACTACCAGAACCCCAACACCACGAAACAGTTTCTCCTTGTTTCTTTTCTGTCTAGCCCACCCTCAGGCCACTACCAGAACCCCAACACCACGAAACAGTTTCTCCTTGTTTCTTTTCTGTCTACCCCACCCTCAGGCCACTACCACAACCACAACACCATGAAACAATTTCTCCTTGTTTCTTTTCTGTCTAGCTGATTGTTTTCATAATGAACAATGAGGATTTGAGAAACATTTGGTCCTGTGAATCAGAACCGTAATTCTTTAAGTAAAAAAAAAAAAAAAGACAAAAATGAAGGTGCACAACATGGTGGACCTTTATTAGTATATATATTTTCAATCTTTGGGGATTGATAACACATTTTATCTATCTAAGGATAATGCAGTTTGTATTCTTCAAGTAATTTAATAAAAGGAGATTTTGTTTTCTTTGCCCTTTTCTTCTGATAGCAGGTTGAAAAGGTAAAGGAAACAAATGTTAAAGGGATCATATTTTACACTTGATGGAGACATAGCCAGGGATAGGGATTTTCAGTTCAAGTGTCTTCAATGTTACATCATTAATATACTACAAAGGCCATGACTCGATCACTGGCAGTCCTGGGTTCAAATGCTGTTTAAAATCTTTCATTGACTTTGATAGCGTTTCCTCTAGCCTGATTTGAGTTTAAGTAGGGTGGGATTTGTACTTTTGTGCTTTTCATATGGGTCTGTTGTAACAGATGGGTTCAATCAAGCCCAGCTAAAGAAGTTGAGATTGTTAAATAGTGTTTTAACCTAGGTCTGGTCACATGGGGGCGGTTTTTCAAAAGTTACCTGATAGGGTTATCCCAATTAAATAAGATTAAATCTTAGAATCCCTCCAAATGGTATTCCGATCATCCAAATTACTTTTTGATAATCTTTGTCCATGGCCAGCCTAAACGGATTCTTACCTTCTGGATTTGGATAAAGATTTGGTAATCCAATCTGACATTTAAGGGGTTGTACGTTTTTTTTTTTTTAAACGTCTTTATTATTATTTTTTATCTCAGAGATTGACTGCGTTATTTGTGTGGTAGACTGTAAATGACAGATAAGTACTTACGCAAGCTCTATTTTTAATCAACTACCTTTATGCAGTTCGCTCATTTTTGTTTCAATGTGACTGTGTAGATATTGTACCACAACCTGGCCTGTAGATGGCAGGGTGTAGTACCACAACCTGGCCTGTAGATGGCAGGGTGTAGTACCACAACTTGGCCTGTAGATGGCAGGGAGTACCACCACAATCTGGCCTGTAGATGGCAGGGTGTAGTACCACAACCTGGCCTGTAGATGGCAGGGTGTAGTACCACAACCTGGCCTGTAGATGGCAGGGTGTAGTACCACAACCTGGCCTGTAGATGGCAGGGTGTAGTACCACAACCTGGCCTGTAGATGGCAGGGTGTAGTACCACAACCTGGCCTGTAGATGGCAGGGTGTACGCCTAGGCATCTGATCATTTCTTGCCAAACCGTCTCAATATATACTAATAGTTACCATTCTGAATGGCAAAAACAAAATAGGATTATGAATCCCTTTATTTTGTGCTTTCTTATTGGCCAGACAACTTTTAATATAGTCACCTGTCCAAAGCATATAATGGGTAAATTGATCAGTATGGTCTTCCATTATTTTCTTAACATTCAAATAAGCAGCCATGATAACCTGATCCTGGAAAGCAATAACAGAATCCTAATTATTCTGATCCTGAAGAGAAGTTTTGATAAACCGGCCCCCTGGGGGGTGTTATTCCATAATGCATGTCATTATTGTGATTTATTTTTCTATGGAGTTAAATTAGTGTCCATGCGTATGGCAGTAATCTAATTCCATATTTCCTCTCATGCACCATTCTAGTAAAGTTGTTCATAATGAACCTAACTGGGCTATTCTTGTTATTTAGCACCAGTGCTGCTTATTTAGTCTTTAATCAGTTTGTGTCACAGAATCACCTAAGTGAGTAGGAAAGCATATCATAACACTGTCCACCCTACACCAGGACGCTAATCCTCTGAAATGGTTGCTTATTCTCGCCACTAATGTGCTATTTCAGACACCATTTGGTCGTAGGGGTGACCTGTTTTCTAAAAACAGAATGTCAAAAGAATGGTTATTTCTGTACTGTTTCATCACCTTTCTGTGAACTATTTTGGTAGGAATGTATGCATCTACTGTTTCTCTGCTCTCTCTGTCACAGTTTTATAGGTATGTCACCACCAAACAAGGCAAGGTGCAGGTTTCCCAGTTGCTGTTTAGGATTGGGTCCCCCTATATTGAACAGTATTTCTCTCTTTACATTATATATCGGGCAAAAATGCTCCACGATCATACCTCGTACTTTTAAGACTGATTCTGTGATTACAGGCAACGTTTTCAGAATGTTTTCGCAGCACCGTGTCAAGCATAACTAGCCCTCCCACCTGCCCCATTTGTGTTTGCCTTTAGTGTTACTAAATTGTATGTCGATATACACTTATTTATAATTAGCTATACTTCTATGGACAAGCTGCTCTATTTCATCTTAATGCTCTTTGTGCTATGTTAATAATTAGGTTAGCTTAGATCGACCTGCCTTGTTTGTGTGTTCACTTTCAGTTCCTTTATGCTTTAAGTGGAGTTTTAAAACCCCCCACCCCGGTCAGTTCCCTTGTCAAAGGTCAATGATAAAAGCCTGTAAAACACCCCAAAGTTGTGAAACATCTAAAAATGTATTGATGTGATTGTTTAAATATTATAAATAAAATGTATATCTCTGTACAGAACTATTATATTTGATGTTTTTAAATCACCCGTGGGCTGTGTCAGTGCCCAACCCATGGTTCTTGCAGTGTTCTGTCCCCTCCCCCACCCACCCACCCACCCAATCAATCAACTCCACCGTTTGGCACCAACACCGTTGCGAAGTTCTACCAAAAACCTGCTTCACGCATTCCAGGGGCGGGGCTGAAGATCACCGTGGGAGGGTGGGGGTACGACCGCTCTACCTGACCGGGCGGAGCAGAACTGTCTGTGTGGGCTGTTCCCTGGGCTCGTCTAATCGCTGTGCTGTGTGGCAGCACGGTGTGTTCCTGTTTCCCAGCGTGTCAGCATTTTCCCCTAATCCCCAACCCCCCCACCACAGCCCCCCCCCCCCCAGGGAAGATCTCAGTTTCACGCTTCTTCCTCTCCTCATCTCCTCCAGTGGGGTTTGAGAAAGTGAGTGTTCATTTAAGGTCGTCCAAGAACTGGAGGTTGCGTCGATGTGCTGTGTTTTTTTTTGGGATTTACATTACAAAGTTCAATTAAAAGGGGGAAGCAGCTTATACAAGGGTTTGATGGTTGTGTTATGCTGGAAAAGGATCAGGTTTTTTTTCCTAGGCTCTGGGGGTTTTAGTTTGGGTGTCTGTACAAGCACAACAGATTATGTAAAAATATATTAAATAAAAAAAGATTCATTTGATTTACAACAAACTGTTCTCTGTTTTTTGCAAACTGAATTCGTCAATATCCCAAACAAATTTTTAACAGGCTAAGAATATTCCAACAGTGATTTTTTTTATAACCCTTTTCTTGAAAATGTAGCCCTTTATCAGCAGTACAAATACTACCTGAACAAATATTGGTAAACACATCTGATGATGTCAGTCAGACAGGGGATTATTATTTGATCCAGAGAATTAGCTCGGATGATCATACAGGCTTTCTATCTTGGTGCTACCCATTCGGAGTACGCTGCACACCTGTCAGTCGTTCACACGTTGCTCTGGACCTGAGCGGGAGGAAGACACTTCACAGAGAGGTGAGTGCTGCCTATGAAAAGCAAAGACTGGGTATGATATATAAATATACATATTTTAACTTTAGGAGCCATGTTTCTTGGCTTTATGTTCATTCTGAAGCCGCTTTCGCCATTATTGTCACCCGTCAGAAATGTACATCCTGAAAACTTCTGACGGGTGAAACTAGACCGAACTGTGATGATGAATCTGAGACACAGAATCCGATAGTGTTTGTCTTCTTGATAGTGTTTGTCTTGTGGGTATATGGGCAGTTATACATCCTTGAAAGTTGTGCTTGTGTTACAGAGGGATATATTTTAGTTGCAGTCATTGCTTTTTCGTTGCCCGTGTCCAGGCGAAATGACCAGCCTGGAGGAGGTTCCTTTTAGGACCCCATTAGGACCCCTACAGGAGCAGGGGCCTCGTGGAGGGGTGGAGCTGACGTCCGCCCCGGAGCTCATCATACCAGACCACCTACAAATACTACGAGACACTGAGGTTGGTGGTTAAACGGCTTATGGGTTTTGTGATTATCCTGGCACGTCACATAGAGATTAATGTGAGAAGAGCCTGTGATTGAAGGGTTTGATTTTCAAGTTCCTGCTGTTACCATGGGCAAAGATTCTGAGGCGTTCTTCTTCATCTTTAGTATGAGTTCACTCTGGAGAACTGGGTGATGACTGAGCTCCATGGAGGACACCATAATCCTAGGGAAATACCACCAACAGTCCCAAGGAAGTCCTCCGATTCTGGGGAGACGCTGACCCCCTCCAGCCCTCCGTACTGGCTCATGTTCTCCAGTCCACAAGAGAGTCGTTGGGCCAGCAGGTGTCTTTTTAATCTCATATCATTTGATGCATTGCTGTAAATCAAAACCAAGTTATTTCACAAGAAAAGGTTGCAAACTCAACTGACAAACAGTGGCATGTTGAGTTCAAATAATGTTTGATTTGATTTAAGGTGGAACAGTGATTTGAAGGCACCTGCCCTTCGACCAAGGAGCCACAGCCTGAGCTCTGTGGACACGCGCCACCTTAATCGCCAATTCAACCCCCACCAGCACCGCCTCCGCATAATCAAGTTCCTGGTGTCCGACTCAGAGGACGAAGCCGGCTACTCCGAAGACGATGAGGGATCCTCCACTGAAGATAACGCCACCGGTTCCCTTCGTGGTGCTGGTGAGCGGCTCGTGTTGGGTAGCTCTGCGCCAAAACACCAGATCGTGTCTAGAGTCAAAGAGCACCATCTCAAATTCGCTGGGTCCTCCTCGACTCATCGGCACTCCAGCCCAACGTCCCCCCGAGGCAGAGTTTACCGTGACCGCCAGAGGAGAGCCACCTCCTTCCACTCCGTCCCGGACTGCAGGAGGCAGGGGAAGGAGGACTCTGATCTGGGGAAGGAGGGTTTTGCCAGCCCTCTGTGTCACGGCGGTACAAGACTCTGGGGGAAGGACTGCGAGCAGCAGCACAGGTCGTCGTCCTCTGGCTTGGAGGAGTCCTCGGTTCAGGCCAGCGCCCCCCAGCGCCACGGAGGCAAGAGGCACTGCAGCCGGAAGAGGCATCACTCCCTGTGCTCCTCCGCGGGAAGGAGGTGCTCATCAACTGACACCCAGCAGCGGCCCTCCTCCGCCGGACCCGTCGTCAGGAACCACTGGCAGGTGGCAAGCAAAACAGCCTGGTCCCGCACACCACATAGGGAATCTTTACGTTTGAGCCCTTTAGCAGGGTAGTTCTTATTCCCGAGCAGTTCACAGGAGAAATTAGATGCCTTGCTCTGGGGCCCCAACATAGAGATTTGAACCAGCGGTCACATCAACTCATTGCGATTCCCTAAGGTGACTTCGGGCCCCCGCAAAGCTAGCCGAGTGTCAGGCGAGTGGGTGTGCCATCAAACGCGTTGACCCATGATTACCACATTAAGGGCAGTGTAGGAAACGAAACGCTGTGTGCCTGTGCCTATCAGGCATCCTTAGTTGGGAGTTGAGATATCGGTCCCTATTGGATATGATCAAACTGGGGGAAACAGGGCTGAGTGTCAGAGAACCAGATGGAACCGAGCCCTAAGCCACAAACACGACTGTGTCCGCATTTTTTTTTTTTTAACATCTATTCCAGCCCGTCTCCCCCCCCCCCCCCCCTCCACTTCCCCAGGTCCTGCGCCGCCGCCACTCACACGCCACGGGCTGGGACCTGTCCGCCGAGCTGCTGACCGCACTCGGCCAGGAGGAGCGAGATCTCCTGGAGGCCATCACAGAGCAGGGTTACCCCCTGCACACCGCCATCCTCGCCCTGCAGAAGACCGGCCGCCGCAGTCCCCAACAGGTAGAGTCAGGGCCGAGGACGTTTGTGGCCGTCGGAAGAACGGTCAGAATGTGAACCCACGCTGCGGTGGTAGACCGCAGCTTAGACCACTGGAACTCATCCTTCCTAAACGCCCGTTCTCACCGGTCCCCTTTGCCCAGATTCTGAGTTACCTGGTGGCCAGCGACCGCCTGTGTGCCCTGGGCTACGACCAGGCCCTGGTGGAGGAGGCCATGGAGATGTTCCAGAACTGCGAGAGCAAGGTGAGCGGGACCCTTTCTAGATTGGCTTCATTCACATTACTGCAGTCCAAAAAAAAAAAAAAAACTATTGTTTTTAATCCACAAGTCTGTGTTAAGACATTTGGCATTCTACTTTTCTGTTTTAATTTACTCCAGGCCAGGGAATTCCTGCACCTTTTGGCCCAGTTCAATGAGATGGGTTTCCAGCAGAGCACCATTAAAGAGGTTCTACTGGTCCACGAGAACCACAGGGAAAGGGCCCTGGAAGAACTCATGACACGTCATAGCTAGTCACGCCTGTTACCGACAGACCACTCTGGGCTGTCAGAAGCTGCCGGGTGAAGTTGACTGATTACTAATGTCTTCTGGTCTGCCCCATGGTAATAACCGAGATGCCTGGAGTTAATCATGACACGTCATGAAAAATCTGTGAACTAAATAAAACAGTGGCAGTGAGGAATGTGTGTGAACGAGGCTTTTCACCTTCAGAATTGCATATATTACAAAACCCTACAGAAGCCTCGACAGATTTTTCTTTTTACACCATTGAAAACAAGATCTGACGCACATTTTGACAAGCTCCCAACCCCCCCCCCCCTCCCCCCAAATCACCATAAGAAATTGGTGTGATGACATAGTGACAGAAAACATTCAGCATTTGCCCTTTCAAAAAGGTCCGGGAGGCTGATGACAAGTCCCCAAAAGGTAAGGCCTGAGTTTGATCTACTATACTGTGGCACAGACAAAATAAAAAGAGAGGCTATTAAAACAAAACGTTTATTTACAGTTTGCAAAAACACCAACAGTCCGTATTAGCCTTTGCCAACAGACTTTAATATTCTCATTTAAGCTATGATAGCACAAAATAGATCATTTTTCATGTAGTGTAGCCAAGAATTTTATATAAAATAATGGCCGTCCCCCCCATAAATATAAAGTACCATGATTTACTCTACCACCAACTCAGATAATTAAAAAGATAATTGGATTGATCTGTGAAAAAAAATATTCAAGTTTCATGAAAACTCTTTTTGTAGGTCAACCAAGCCCTCAAACATTGCACTCAAGATTTGATCGTAATGCTCAGTTTGGAGATGCTTGAAACATTAAAAAAAAAAAAAAATACTAGAAATCTTCTGACTGAGCGTTTTTGAGACCGTTACACATTCAGTAGACATTGACACATCTCCTTCATCTAGATGTGTCGAAGAGGGACACTGACAATACAGTGGTAGAACTAAAATAGCTCCCAGCCAGAGTGCACATCCGACCCATCGCTCAAAGACGACAACCCCAGTAAGCAGAGGCGATACACAATGGAGGACGACCGGAGAAAGTTTCTGCTGGGCCACATTAGGTGTTGTAACATCTCTGTTAAAACGGGAGACGTTTCTGCTAGATAAACAAGGGACAGGTGCGCTTCGGTTTGACCCTCGAGCTTAGAGATGGGTGACAGTTGAGTTCAGGTGTCCGGTCTTGATGTTAGATTTGGAAGCTTTTGAGAGATGTTGCTGTGAAGAGAGAAGATATAGATACATATAAAACAGGCCATACAGCCTGGACTTTCAATTATACAGTAAGGAAGACCCGTTTTGGAAAAGTAGGGGGAAAATGTAAAGTAGAAAAATAAAATGGAGGATTGATTAATATTGTTAAGGGATTAGAAGTGACCAAAAAAAGTGTTTTCCTGGATAGGTGACAAATGGGGGAAGTGTATAGTTAATTCAAATGTTAATGCAATCCCACGTTGCATTTTAATTTCCACTTTTGCCTGCATTATTTTAGTCAATATTAAAATGATGTGATTTGTATTTTTATTTTCATGTCTGGTATGCACATTCGCTGTAAATATTAAAATGTTAATGAAAAACCATTTCATTTTCAAAGGCATGCACCCCCTTTGTGGTTAAAACTCAAATGGTATTTCATTTGTGAGAAAACAGCACCACCATTTGCAGTTGAATTTCTGTGCTCTAACTAAGTTTTCCCAACATAAAGAAAATTTAATTTAATTTTCATGTTCTACTGCCCTGTCAGTAATTCTCTGAAGTTGGGACAGTTTCACATTATACAATCATATTAAAGGCAATTTGATTTCCTGGTCAGCTTCTCATAATAGTATAGAGATAATTGAAAATGTAGCAGAATTTTCTGCGATCACTAATAATGACCTTGAACAGTCAGTGTTTGCACATTTTAAAGAAGCAATAACTTCCTCTTGCCATCACCGTGACACTGTTAATCAGTTTTATTTAACAGCACCAGAAATATGACAGATTGTGCAAGCGTTAAGAACTGCTTCCTCTCCAGTTTTCGGTTGATACTATTTTCAGCAGTGAACATTGAGCGTTATGTTATCGGTTGCAGTTGGCTTGCTCATACATTTGGCAACACAATTTAAGTAATAATTCTCTCAACCATGTAGAACTAGTGACTATGGATTAAAAAAAAAAATTTGGTAAACCAGAATTTCATTTGATTTGGGCTTCGTCGATCAAACAATCATAAATGTTATAATTTAATACAAATAAGTCTGCTATATACGATCAGTCATTAGCTAAAAATTTAATTCACTCATTTGTGGGTAAAACATTGAGAATATTAACTAAAACAAGCAGATATTTTCCCAAATATACAGATGAGCCATGTCACAAGAATCGCATTTGACAACTAAACCTTGAAACCTCACACGCATGCACTTCGATAACATCACCTGATGTGTCTTCTGCCAATGGACACGTAAAAAGCACCGTAATTGTCTAGTTCAATATGGCATCTTAAGCTGACGATTGTGACGCTTTTGACGGTCCATATTCCAGAGCTGGTCTTCCCCTGGGGAGAAGCGCGTGAGAGTCTTTCAAGAGCTCTTAAAATTTGCCAACACCAATGGGTCAATATCATTATTAGCGATCGCAGAATATTCAGCTACATTCTTCATTATCATTTCTATTCGGTCATGACCAGGAAATCAAATTGCTTTCAATATGGTCTGCAAAAACAAACATTGCTTGCACTAGCCCTGTTGCCATTGTACCCATACATCCGAGTGTAGCCTAACTATTTCTGATTGGCACGTTAAACAGCGTCCTGCCTTCAGGGAATGACTGCCACGGCCGTAGAACATAAGAAACCAGGCAAGCCTAGTTCAGCTGGCCCGCAATAAAAAAATGCTTCCTACCTCAACTTTCGAACCCGGGTCACTCCTGTGAAACGCTGTGTCGTTAACCACTACACCACTGAACTGTACTCTTGCTGGGAGTCAATATAGCCTCGTCTCTATCCTGAACAAATTACCACTGGCCATTTTAACAGTTAAAGCGGCCATTCGCGAAAGACATTGATAAAGTTAAACTGACTAACGTTTCTTACTGAGTTTACCTCCCCCATAAATAGCAGCTATGTATTGCGTTTGCCACTGGCCGTTTTAACAATGCATTAGTCCGTAATAAGCTTTACTAGCATCTACTAACTTACTGAAATAGTCATAAGAATTGAGCAATTGCTAGCGAGTCTGCCAAAGCCATTTCATTTCATGGCAAAACATACGTTCTCTTTCATTTGTGAATGACATCAGATAACTAACTTTCTCCATATTGACTGTGAATGGGCATACCAGACATGAAAATTCAAATTTTAATATTGACTGAAATAACGCAGGCAAAAGTGGAAAATGAAAATAAAAGGTGGGATTGCATTAACATTTTAATTAACTATGTGCTTCGATAAAACAGGAGTTTAGGGTGAAAAATTGACGTTTGATCAACACCTCATGATATGTTAAAACCTCAGTAACAAAACACCAATTAAAAAATGAGTTAGTTTTATCTGTAGTTCCACCTCAAAACGCCACCTTTCCCTGATAACTCCATAGCTGGATTGCACTCAGTCAACACTGGAAAGGTAGAGGACATCTTCAGTATCATGCAAACCTGGTTAATTTATGGAGTCTCACTGAGCGTTAAATACAGGTCATTCATACAGACCTGGTTATGGCAGTGGACTCAATGTTGACAAAATCCTTCTAAAATAGAAGGCAGAATTACATGGTTACGGCAAAAGAAATGCATCAATAAATTTGTTGCCCGATAAAGCTCTACTCAAAACATTAATAGTTTAAGTTAACAAAAACAGAATTAGTCTACTAGGATGGGATACATTGACTTTAAAAATGTACCTCTCCGGTAAATTATATTTCTATGCTAAACCGGATGTTATTTACTAAATGTGACAGACCGGCAGTCACAGCCACTCATGTCTGACTGGCGTGTTTGTTACTGGGGTTTATCAACGGTGGGCAGAAGTTGGCCTGAATAACGTGTTGGAAAATTACCGAAAATTCCGAATAGGTGCTGGCGACAGAGTTAATGCTGGCGTTACAGTGCGAGACAGAGCTAGCAGCAGGGGCCTTCAACACACCGCGGAGATCCATGCCATTCTGCAGGGACATGTTCTCCTTGTTGCGCTCCACCGTGCGGGGGGTTCTCCCAAGGCGGCCAGGGGTCCTTAAACTTTGCTGGGAAGACAAGATGGCGGTTTCAGGAAGGATTCCAGTTCCCCTAAAGTCCCTTTGGGTGACAGCAGTTCTTCGGACCGGGTAGTGCGCGCATGAGTGTAACTAAGGCATGTTGGATATGCTGAGATCGTGATTTTGACATTCCACATTGTATGGCTTTGATTGTAGTCATCATGCATTGCCCAATTTCTGTATCCTGATCAAAGTTATTTCCAATCCTTTTAATGAATTATCCTAATCAACTGTAATAATTGAATGTGTGCTAACCTAGCCTACATTGACTGAAATGATCAAGGGGGTACTCTTGAGTATACTGTAATTGATTCTGTTAACAGTAAATGTTCCCCTGGATATCAAGAGACAGTTGAGAAGTAGACCAAGAGTTTAGTCTTGGGTGAAACTAATTGAATAAATGTAAATGTGGGAGTGTCAGTTTCATTGTTTCATTGTTGGAGAAAACAAAGCTAAATGGCATTAGAATTTGGAGCCAGTTCTCTCCTGAGAACTTTCATAACAGAAGAATCAACCTTTTGGTCAAGAGTATAAAGCCCCCTGTAACCATAAGACTTAGAGCAATCCATCCTGCAGTTAGTGTATCTGCTGTTTCTGACGTGCTGTTGACTTGCTCCCGTGCAACCAAATAAAATCGACACAACCAACCACTATCTACGCTTGAAGATTTGATTGTAAAATCGTATTACAGAGAGGAATTTGAGTTTCAGATAGGAGCATCTGCTAAATGACAAAACCAAAATTGTGAATACATTACTGACCTTGCTGGCAGACATGGGCACAGGGGAACGACACACGGTTCCTCCGAAAACTGAGCGTAAGGTGCTGTTAGTGGAGCTCGAGACGGTGGACGTGCCATTGAGCTGGGAGAGGAGAGGGGAAATATTACACACCAGCTGGAGATGACCGTTTATGTCAGGGAGAACATGGGAATGAGGGGGGAGAAAATCTGCTTCCTTTCCGCTCAGACCTCACCAAGACTTCCTTAAGGTGATGAATATTAGAAGATAAAATGTAATGGGTTTTATCATAAGACAAGAGAACACCAGTTAATTTGCACACAGGAAGCAAAACGGTGTAAACCAAGAGGGACAGCGGAGTGAAATGTTTGTCTAGACAGAAAGCAGAAGTCCACGCAGACAGAAGTACACAAACACCTCCAGGTGCAGTGCAGATATGTAGCAGGTGCCTGATTGACAGGCAAATTACAATGGCCCTCAAGACAATTTGATGCGTATCTAAATACAGTCCCTGGTCCCAGACACTATACAACACAGTCCCTGGTCCCAGACACTATACAACACAGTCCCTGGTCCCAGACACTATACAACACAGTCCCTGGTCTCTGACACTATACAACACAGTCCCTGGTCTCTGACACTATACAACACAGTCCCTGGTCTCTGACACTATACAACACAGTCCCTGGTCTCTGACACTATACAACACGTTGTAGTCTGAATCTGAGTCAGTAAAATAAATATTTTTTTTGGTTTTTAAACCTGTGCATTTAAGATGGATGTGTCTGTGTGTTGGAATCAGATCTCATTAGGACAAATCTACCACCCCACCACTAGATTACAATGTTGATGACTCCGCACCCCCTGATCTGAAATCCTACATGTTCGCGCTAGTATACCATAAACATCAAACAGCCTTGCAATAAAAAAAAAAACTGTTTTATTGCCCTCATCTCATCTCGGGCTTCATTAGAGCGTTAGCGTGCTGTGCGTTAGCGTGCTAAGCAGAGAACAGGTGGATATGGCCCACGGTGTTGGCATGAAACATCTTTGGTAGAACAACGACTTAAAGCAAATACATACTAAGTTCCAAACTGGTTATATGGATTTAGACTTGTTTTTTTGGAAACATAAGTTAAGAGAACCGGCAATTGGTACGGTTTGAATGAACTCTCAGAACACACGCTACAGTGGCGTTGATTTGGGGTCTCAGATGTAAACCCTCATTTAAGTATTTGAATCGGGGGCCTGGTGCGTATCAAGTCATTTGACTAAGTCTACCTGTCTAGTAATTGTACTTCTATGACGCTTCACCCAGTGACATCACTAACGTGGCCATCAGAAAGTCATTAATCTGGGTTCATCGTTAGTGGAAGATCGGCAGGTAAAGGAGAAACACTAGCGTGCCCACTACTGACCTTGTTGGCAGACATGGGAGTTCTTGGCAAAGGAGAACGACACACAGTCCCTCCGAAGGCCGAGCGTAAGGTGCTGTTGGGAGTGGCGCCGGAGACGCTGGACGTGGCATTGAGCTGGGAGAGGAGAGGGCGGATATATTAATCACAAGGTCACTATTAAAGACACCACTCAACTGCAGGACAGACAAAACAGGGGGAACCTCAGAGAGGACAGAGGAAACGGGGCAACATTCTCATAGTTTAGACACCGGAGCCTCTTCGCACACTTCAATCAGATGAGTGATAATGATTATTATGTAGAACACTTTTCTAATGACAAGAGAACACTGGTTTGTGAGATCTGATTTGTGGGACAGGGGTGTATAATGTCTGCCTGGACACAGGGGCCAGAACCGAGGCACCAGATGGTCAGCAGCTCCACCATAGACCAACAAACAGTCCAACAGGTGCCTATCTATAATACGTTTCTGTATTAAACTCTTGAATCAGCTCCAAAATAAATGTAAGAAAACCAACATTTACCCTCCTGGCTTTGCCAGGTGTGGGGGTCCCAGCCAGCCGTCTTTTGGAGGGTGTCTTCACAGACGTGCCATACATCAGGTCCTGCTCCATCTGCTGACTCTTCTTCTGTTGCTGTACATTTCACAACCGCAAACACCATTAGGAAGACAGCCCTGGGCACTCGCTAGGAAGACAGCCCTGGGCACTCGCTAGGAAGACAGCCCTGGGCACTCGCTAGGAAGACAGCCCTGGGCACTCGCTAGGAAGACAGCCCTGGGCACTCGCTAGGAAGACAGCCCTGGGCACTCGCTAGGAAGACAGCCCTGGGCACTCGCTAGGAAGACAGCCCTGGGCACTCGCTAGGAAGACAGCCCTGGGCACTCGCTAGGAAGACAGCCCTGGGCACTCGCTAGGAAGACAGCCCTGGGCACTCGCTAGGAAGACAGCCCTGGGCACTCGCTAGGAAGACAGCCCTGGGCACTCGCTAGGAAGACAGCCCTGGGCACTCGCTAGGAAGACAGCCCTGGGCACTCGCTAGGAAGACAGCCCTGGGCACTCGCTAGGAAGACAGCCCTGGGCACTCGCTAGGAAGACAGAAGAACACTTCCAAATATCTTTAAACTGGGCACAGGTGAAGCCTTGCGTCCTCTGCTGCTTTAGGTAATAACTGATCCGCCACTGATAATGATAGGAAAAAACAGTGTCGAGGGGACTATTACAGGTCTGTCAAATCTAGTCACGTTTGATCATAGAACACAAAACAGGCGAGGGAGAACGGTAGCAACAATAAAAGCATTCAAACGGAGTGGTTCTCTTTGATCGTACCCGGTCGATTTTCTCCCTCTCCTTTTCAAGGCGCAGAACTTCCCACTGCGCCTCTACATACTGGAGGAACTTCTGTCCGTTCACCAGGAACTCCCTGTTCTGCGCCTCCTCCCACGCATCTATCTGGACCTTCAGGGACTTCTCCAACTGAAAAACACAGATTAACACACACAACCCATATTGCCTGTTATCCAAATTACCACATCGCTTAAGTAACTTTTTGCAGATTGGAACGTCTAATCAAAGTATCTAACACGGCAGAGACCGGACAGCCATGACAAAAGAAATGTTTTGGTGCCAAGCCCTGGACTTTGGGACCTAGGGCAGAATTTGCGAGTTGACGTGTTACATTACAACCAGAAAAGTATGGCCTTTCCCTTTTCGTAAACCGGAAAACCAAATTTCATTGATTGTTTACTCGTCCCTTTCCACTAGAGCCACAAAACACGAGCCAGACATAAGGGTTCCCCACAGGGCGTGGCATCGTCTCACCTTGCGCAGGCTCTTCTGGAGGTCGGCCCTCTGCTTCTCCTCCTTGAGCAGATTCCCTCCCCGGTTGTTGAATCTAGAAGGATCCGTTGCCTTCTTCTGTGTAGAGTAAAATTACGTTTTCAAGAATAGAAGTGACCTAAAACACACTTGCACGTACAACATGAAGGGTCACTTGAGCCAAAAAGAGTTCATAATGTCCATCCACAGCAGGAGTTAATGATGAATGAGGGCGCGGTCAAGAGGAGACCTTAAAACTCATCCTGACTGCATGTTACACTGCTCACCTCCAGCTCCAGGAACAGAGTCCAGCTCTCCTGCCACTTGGTGACACCCTCAAAAAGCTCCCGGTGGTTCTCGTAATGCTCCTTCAGACTCTGGAGCTCCATCTCATGCAGGTTCAGAAGCTCCTCTGTGAACACGTCTGTGTAGGGACGGACAAACCGCAGGCATCGTCAGGCCCGAAATGGAACGAAAAGGTGTGACGCGGCGACAAACGCATTTCACCACTTCCCACGTGAACACGACAATCCACTACATATAGGTCAAACAATCCGATAAGATAATACAATTATGTTCTGATTTGCTTAAAATGTACCAATTCAGAAATGATATGCTACTGTAAGAGGTGTGAGGAAAGAGGTGTTGCACTGCATGACAAATTAATATTCAGATGGTAGATCTGCCTGACCCAATAGCAGAGGATTCAATTCATGTGGACATGAGCCAAAGTGAACCATCCAACTGAAATCGACCAAGCTAGCTAACAGTCACACACCTTTCGCTCGCCTACACAAAACCACACAGTGGAATAGACAACCGGAACACACCCCAGATCAGGGGTAGGGACCTTTATCCAATGAGGGACAGAGCCTGTTGGTTTTCTGTCTTACACCATTAATGGTGTAAGACATTAACCCACCTGGTGTCCCGGGTCTAAATAAGTCCCCAATTATGGGGTTCGGACGACAAAACCGAGTGGAACTGGCCTGGAGGTCCAGGGTTGCGTTTAAAGGGCCCAATGTTATAATTATAACCAGCTTAACAACCGTCAACTGACCGTCGATGTACGGCGTGAAGTCCTGTCTCTGTTGCAAGCTGTAGTAACACTTCTCCCAGAACAAAGCCAGCTCAGTCCGGATGGCTTCCATCACCTCCTTCAGGTTCTGGCTCTTCAGCTCCTCCAGGCGCTCAACCTCTGCTTGTAGCTGGAGGACAGTTAATTAGCCACAACCAATCAATTAGCCATGGTAATGTCATTCTATTAATACAATTAAAATGTTGCGGCATTCTAACATATTTCCAGTAATGGTAAAACATACGGCACATTGATATTAAATTACACCAACATCATTACAGGGCAGTTCATTTACATTTTACAAATTTAACGGTCTTATCTAGAGTGACTTACACCAGTGAGAGTATACATTTTCACACTGGCCTCCTGTGGGAATCAAACCCACAACCCTGGTTTTGTAACGCCTTGCTCTACCAACTGAGCTGCATGGGATCGTTCCTGTTCAGTTTCACCACAGGAAACACCACGATGAGAACCATCTACTACAGAGGCTCCTGTGAGCCATTGGGTTGAAAAATGACTGGAAATGAATGTTCCCATAAAACGATAATCAGCTAGCCAGGGAACTCACAGCGTTCATGTTCTTCTTCCTGGAGTGGAGCCTGTGTTCAGCCATGGCCTCCCTCTCCTCCTGCGGCACCCGCAGTCTCTCCCACAGCTCCTGGATCCTCCGGCGGTACGAGTCGCACTCCCGAACATTCTCCGCTTTGCGCTCCTCCAGCTGAAAACAAAACGCAGGTCGGCCGTTGCAGGTAACACTTCACAGACACCTTTTTACTAAGAACAAAACTGAGTATAATTAGGTATATTTATACCTAATATAACAACCAACCAACAGCCTGCATACCAACTATACAGACTCACGATACACAACTTTTTTATTTCCTTACAAGACATAAAAGCACTAAAAGCCGGTAGTCACCTGCCCAAGCAGCAGTCTGAGAGCGGCGATGTTGTCGTTGGACAGGCAGAAGGCCTCCTCGTCCTCACACACCACGTCCCTCTCAAAGCTGGTGTCCGGCAGGCGATCCAGCTCCTCCATGCACCCAACGATCTGACGCTTGATGTCCACAAACTCCTCGTGACGACGATCCTGGGAGAGGGGAAGTTAAGAACGACATTACAGGGGCCACATGTACGACTGCTACTGAACTATGAGCAGAGAAACTAGCAGAAGCGATTGGTAGATCTGCTTAGTTATTGTTTCAAATTATGTTTTTGTACAAAATTAATGCTGCTCCATCTGCATTGACTTGTTATCCCCTTATATTCACTTTAGTCACTCGCAGGCAGCACTCTACCCACCCTAAATCACCCTGGACTAGCTGGTACTATACCAGTCAGTACTATCCTACCCACCCTAAACCACCCTGGACTAGCTGGTACTATACCAGTCAGTACTATCCTACCCACCCTAAACTAGCTGGTACTATACCAGTCAGTACTATCCTACCCACCCTAAACCACCCTGGACTAGCTAGTATTATACTGGTCTTGTTTATTATGGGAAACAACGACGAGTGTTAATGTTTAGAGGCAGAATTCTACACAGCACCCCTTTAAAATATCAACTTGAGCTGAGCGACTTATTTAATTGTGAAATACATAGTCATGAAAACAACTTCAAAGCTGAATCCTGTGAATTAGGCAATGATGTGGTGAGATTAAAAGGAGATTTCCACATCGGAATTTGACACCCTCACTTTTCAATTGTGACCCATTTCAGAGTCTGAGCTGAACAAACGCAAAAGAAAACGGTCCTAAATGCACAGTAACGTACTGCGCAGACAATGGTAGGCAGTGAGAAGCAGACAAACCTTCTCTTTGGCGAGACCGACCAGGTATGAGCGGTACTCATCGAGGCGCTCCAGCGACGGGACAGAGTCCGTGTCAATAGAGAAGGGCACCAGACACATGACGTCACACAGCTCCCGGTCCTGCTTGTACAAGGCCTTCAGCTCCTTCATTCTCTGGCTCTTTTGCTTCATCAACACCTCCAACCTGGTACGGATGTCCTTCTCCAGCTGTAGCATCGTCCTCCCCTCGTCCTCCTGCAAAGCACGTCAAGATCATTCAAAGGAACGTTAACAAGAGGCAACATAGATGTGTTACTGTGTTCTAGTTTGGTGTCTAGAGAGGGAAAAAACACACGTTTCATGCAGGTTTGATACTACAATGCAGGGGCAAACATGACATTTTGTCCGGCGGTAATTTAATTACCCCAGGCTGCCTGCTGTTTAGTCAGCCAGGGGCAATATTCTGACCCATTAGATTTCTCCCAAATGTAACCGTGTCGTCTGCTATGTGCCTAGATTCACAATGGGCCATTAATCAGCTGGGCAGGAGTGTGTTTGGCCATTGATCTCGGCATGGAGAAGCAGCGGACAGTTATAGAAATCCCTGGGCTTGTACTGTGGTCAAGGTTCCTCTCTCTCGCATTTTTGTGGTCTACAAAATAATATTTCTAAATAATGTTTCAAAATAACATCTCAGACTTACGAGAAATTAATTCAAGTCAACCACAACACCACACCAAGTGAAACGAGTTCAATAAAATCAACTTCAACGCATCTCATACACAGCCTCTGGGTTGTCATCCATAAGGAAATTAAAGACAAATTCAAACCAAAAAGAAATCCGAAGAGGCATTCCTGAAGGCCATTTCCCCAGCAGAGGAGCAGACCTAGCGGGACTAGGACTAGAACAATACCTCAAAAGGGGGCAGTTGAAGATCGGTGCACAGGACATCCAGCTCTTTTCGACAGGTCTCTATGCTGTTCATTAATCTCTTCCTGAGGCGATCCTCTTCTGCAATCATCATGTCCAGCAAGCCCTGGTATGATGGCGCACAAACGCCGTTAAAAACTATTAAGCCTGCATCTCGTTTCTGTACATCTACTGTAATATAGACATTTTCAGTGAATTTAGCGATGGTGGAAAATCCCTTCAGCCAAAGCACACACATCCAAATGGCTTTAAATCAGTGACAGAAATCTAACACCAGAATGGGGAATGGCAAGGATGGTATAAGAAACAGAACTCACTTTGATATGTTTCTTTACCACATCTGTCCTCTGCAATCGCTGATCCTCTGGGATCCCTATTTCCTCCCAGATGGCCTTCAACCGGTTCAGGGCTTGATTCAGACATGCTACGGATTCCGCAGCATGGACTTCACTGTACCGGGGTGAATATCAAAAGCAGATCAGACAAAAGGGCGTGTAGAGATATATAGTAAAACCTGAATACAAAAACATCAAGCTACAATTTGAGTAGAACAGATAGCGTTCTGAGCTGGTTTACATCGCAACTTAACCGGGTTCTTGTCGAGACATTAACATTCCTCAGGCCAGCCAAACCGGTGGATCGACAATAGAGTTACTGCCAAATGTAAGAATTAGGCTGTATTCAAATAACCCGCATTGCAAGCTAACAACATGTTTGTCAGCCATGTGTTTTGTACAATTTGCAAGACTTGTTAACTACCTGATGTTTATTGGAAAGTTCTGGTGAACCGTTGTTGGCAGTGGCACAATTGCACGTTCCTGTAATGGGTGGAGTACCCAAGTAAACCAGGCCTAGTTAACAACAGTACCTTTGCCTTAGCCAGCGGTGTTGCCAAACAGAATAATAGTTAGAGTACCGACCGTTAAAATGCTGACAGAGCAAAGTCCTGCCAACATTCAGCTAAACAGTGGTTAAACCATCCTCCAAACGTTACTGCAAATAGCTTACCTTTAGGTCTACCCGTTGGTAGCTAATAACTAAGGTTTTCCTGATAATTAACCAAAAAGCTAACGACACCACACTCAAACACAACATGAAACGCTTACTTAAATCAAACTGACAATCCAGCTAGCTAAAATGCATGTAAATACAATAAACCTCAGTCAGCTAACCACGTTAGCTAGGTAGTAGTAATTAGAACACAGCATGCCAAAAAACGTTTCCACTAACCTCCTCCTCATGGTTGTACGTCACCTTCAAAAGTCACTGTTAAAATTTTAAAAAGTACTGCCTAAAATACCTCTATTCAAACGCAATTGCATAAAACGAAAGACAATCATCTATCTAAACTTCAGAGCGTCGTCTCGTCTGTTGTTTCTGCGCCAGGGTTCAAATTTTGCACTGAAATATTGCCTCGATTCCGATTGGACGAAAACAGGGAATGCGTCACAACAAATGGCTTATGTGGGCGTGCCTAAATAGCTTGTTGAGTCAATAGCCAACCTTTGAATTTGTTTGGCCTGGTCATACAGGTGAATGTGAATTCACAACATATAAACATATTTTTGTTAGCTCCAATGGTTATGAAATGAGCTGGCATTGTTTCATTGTTGTTTGGTTCTCATGCTAAAAACAATTTGTTGTAACGTTTTTTATATATATATATATTGGACTCAACAGCATCGAAACATCTCACACGCTTGGTTTCAAAACAGTTTCGAACGGTTTCGAAACGAGTGTAGGCCTACATGTGACCTGGTTTCTTTAATAACTACTGAAATTACAGCGGTATAAAAACATATAGCCGTCTTGTGGGTATAGTGTTTTGGAAATTAAATAAATATTCTTTGACATGACTAAAACAAAAACTGTTGAAATGATAGCGGGCTTATATTAATATTGTTTTGACTGCTCCATACCGAAAAATCAAAATCTCATTTGATAAAGAGCCAAGAACATGACACACAATTCCCAAAACAAGCGCAGAGCACTCTCAGCACGTCATTACATCGAGACAAGAGCGCCACATCTCGTTCGGTCCGGGACAAAATTAGTTTGACACCCAAAACTAAGGATGAGGTGGAAGGCAAATTACATGATACATTAAAGAATGGTTGCCTACATAATATGTATTTTATA
The DNA here is from genome assembly GCF_011004845.1 of Esox lucius. Classification (NCBI taxonomy): domain Eukaryota; kingdom Metazoa; phylum Chordata; class Actinopteri; order Esociformes; family Esocidae; genus Esox; species Esox lucius. Next base: position 4,442,079 of record NC_047587.1, on the reverse strand, counting down.
TGCTCATGATAGCCTAGAGTTTCAATAACATAATAAAAATAATATTTATTCCATTCATACTGACATATTTTCCAGGAAGTTGGACATGCAGAGCATTTGCAAAGAATACTTTATTGCCTTTTTCCTTCATGTACACAAAGATGGAGAAAATAGCATGATTCAACACTGAACATGAAGACCCAATCAGTTAAGCTAATAAATAAACATGGAATATGCAAACAGCAAAAAAAAAGAAAAAAAAGAAATACAACAACAAGGCTGTTTAGGCTACTTGATTGTTTATGGAGTATTGAGTTAAATGTGATAAAAAAGAATTGCAATAGAAACTCATCATTGTCCTCTTTGCAAATCAGTGACAGGGTACTCCCAGGCCTTAAGCCAAGGGTCATGACAACATAAACAACCACTGGTGATCCTAGTGAGGGTAGGACCTCCTCTCTGTGGTCAAGACTTTCCTCAGCACATCTGGACTGAACTGGTAGGTTAGTTTCTTCTTGACCTTTTTGATCTCTCCCGTCTTGCCGTAGTTCCTCAGGGCCCTGGCCATCTTCTGATAGGTCATCCGCTTCCTGTTTCCTTTCTGCGTGCCCCAGCGATTGGCCAGGGTCTCCTTGTGTTTGGAAGAGAACTGGAAGATGCCCTTCTCTCTGTCCACCCACCACACGCTGTCCTTCATGTCTCCTTTCCTCAGAAGATCCAAGAGGAACTGGTACAGCCGAATCTTCCTCTTGTTACCTGGATACAGAGGTATAACATAAACAAGTTTGCACTGCAATTCAGAGTGTTCAACTCATAAAACACATATTCCTGTATTTCCCATTATCGAGTCTCTGTAGTCATGAACATCACAACTGAAGACATCTGCCATCCCTTTCCTGATGACCCGGTTTGACATGACTTCAACTGGGTCATGCAAATGGATAAGCCAGTACGGTTGATTCAACTGGGTCATCCGGATGGATCAGCCAGTACGGTTGATTCAACAGGGTCATCCTGATGGATCAGCCAGTACGGTTGATTCAACAGGGTCATCCGGGTGGATCAGCCAGTACGGTTGATTCAACAGGGTCATCCTGATGGATCAGCCAGTACGGTTGATTCAACTGGGTCATCCTGATGGATAAGCCAGTACGGTTGATTCAACTGGGTCATCCTGATGGATCAGCCAGTACGGTTGATTCAACTGGGTCATCCTGATGGATAAGCCAGTACGGTTGATTCAACTGGGTCATCCTGATGGATAAGCCAGTACGGTTGATTCAACTGGGTCATCCTGATGGATAAGCCAGTACGGTTGATTCAACTGGGTCATCCTGATGGATAAGCCAGTACGGTTGATTCAACTGGGTCATCCGGGTGGATCAGCCAGTACGGTTGAGAGTTTTGATCGGTTTTCCTGGGTCACCCGAATGGTTGAAGTCCAACATGTTTACTGAACTGGCAGAAGACTAAACTGGTGATGTCTGTGCTGAAACTGCCTTTGGGCCACTGGTGGCCTCTAACTTGCTCTATGACTCATTCTGTGATTCATCCTCATATGCAGGACAAACTCAGTTCCACCAAGGAATGAAACGCGTGTACAGAGGCTAAAAAATAACTTATCAGTTAATTCTCGAAGGAACTTACTGGGGTCTCCCGCTGAGGAGAAGGGGGCGTGGTCTCCGTAGTCCTCCTCCTCTCCCTCTGACACCTCCAGCGGGGGGCTGTGGCCCCCAGGTTCCTCCTCCTCTGAGCCGTACACATGTGGGGACACGGGGGCCTGTGGTTGGTAATAAACCGCCCGGCTGTAATAGGGCATCTGTGGAGCAGAATGGACGTGAGACCTGGCTCGTTGCGCTGTGGGTTGCAGTGTGTTACATAGTAGTGGATCCGTTTTTAGGAGTCCAATCAGAGTCCTCAGAATGTCATCCATGGCGCCAGTGCAGCCAGTGGCAGACAGCGTTGAGATGAAATATGCAACGTCTAACATACGGTTATATACAATGGGTGGTGAACATATAAGATACTGGGACACGCATGGTGAGTATATGATATGCATGGACTCACACTAGAAACACATTCGGTGTAGCATGCACACTTTTATTGTAGGAGTCGTAAATATGCAGTGGGTAACTTTTGCTATTGGAAAAATAATAATTTAAATCTCTATTGTGGGCTGTGTGTATACATAATATTTGGTTTGCATGTGTATACACTTAAAAAAACTATAGCAAACATCAGCCATTGCTAGCTAGAAATCACTGGTCGTCCCCTTACTTCCATTGATGTTCGCAAAATGGTGTTCCCAACAGTGCCTGTTTGATTCAATTCCTACAACTCCCACAATTCCCCTCTCTCTGCACTCAGAGAGTGGGCTGCTACTGTCAGCTTTCTAAAGCTGACCACAAAACTCAGCTGTGCAATAATAACTGTAAATTAAGCTTGTGTTGATCAGCAAGGGAGAAACAGCTTGTAATGTTAATCTGTGTAGATTCTTTCTTGGGGTAATTTCTCAACGGTGAAATCGGTATGTACTCACACACTACACATCCTCATAATTTGTTTGATTGTAAATCCAAAGTTTTGTGATATAGAGCCAAAATAATGCTTACTCTCCCAATAATTATGGGTGGTGCAGCATAGCGTTTTTAAATCCTAAATCGTAGGAGTTGCTTTGTGAACTGGCCATGTAGACTTTTTCATTGGGTTACTTTAGATATGTCAAAATGGTTTGTCATCTGTCTGAAAGAGGAAGTAGTGGAAGGTTAACCAAAGAATAAAAAAACTGACAAACACATAACATGACTGACAGGCCGTCATAAAGGAGAAATGCCCTCAAAAGTCCAGGCAACATGTTGTTCCAGACAGATTTATATTTACTTAAACTTTGTAGAAATCCACTTCATGTGTATTCAACCGCTGTGTTTTACATGTATATCCGACCCCCCCCCCCACCACAGAGACAAACACGCACACACACACACGCACACACACACACACACACACACATACACACACACATACACACTGCTGTGCCTCAGAGAATGTCTCAATAAGGAGGTTGAGTAACCGAGAGCAGCCCTGACTGTCCACAGCCCCGTGGTTGGTGAGTCTGCAGTCCATGGCACATGTTAACTGGGCTAGTATGATGGTGGCTACAGTGTCTTCACTCAGGAAAAGCACATTGTTGAGCAACCCCCTGCAGTTCAGTAGCAACCCTAAGCGTCTCAAACCGGGTCCCCTGAGATGCACAGCAGAAACGCAACCCTATGTTTCAAAGGTGCTGTCAACCTGCTGCTATTCTCAGGTTATGGATGGGATTCACCACCCCCAATCTGCCCAGACGGTAAAGCCCCCACGGTGGGTCAAGGTACAACATCCTGAAGATCCTGCTGAGGTCAAAGCAGTGACCTTTGTAGAGTACAACCTTACCTCACACAGGAAGCATTGCAGGTTGTGACATCAAACCCTCGCAACTAATCTAGAACTCTGCAGCTCCCTTGATGGTATAATTCTCCCATGACTCTTTGCTCCTCCACACTACATGGCCAGCAATGCTTCCCTGAGGACCGGCAGCAGGAGCTACTCCTTAATACTTCCAGGCAATGTTCAAACTCTCTTTCCTAAACCTTCTGAAATTAATCAGACTGGTACCGTTTGGGAATTAATGCTGCAGGGTTTGAAGGCCACCCTGCCACAGAAGTGCGACACCTTCCTGTGTCACACACGTAGACAGTGAGTTCATGAATCTGAGATTTGCTGGACCACTACTCCAGATTTTAATCTGCAACCGCAAAGATTGTTGGATGTAAAAAAGTAAACAAGCTAACAGACTAAATATCCCTTGCATGTCAAAATAAATACAGTGGATAGAAAAAGTCTACACACCCCTGTTAAAATGCCAGGTTTTTGTGATGTAAAAGAATGAGACAAAGATAAATCAAGGCAGAACTTTTTGCCACTTTTAATGTGACATCTGTGGGGTGATCTGAAGAGGGCTGTGCACAGGAGATGTCCTCGCAATCTGACAGATTTGGAGCGCTTTTGCAAAGAAGAGTGGGCAAATATTGCCACGTCAAGATGTGCCATGCTAATAGACTCCTACCCAAATAGACTGAGTGCTGTAATAAAATCAAAAAGTGCTTCAACAAAATATTAGTTTAAGGGTGTGCACACTTATACAACCAGGTTATTGTGAGTTTTTTATTTTTCCCCCTCAAAGATTTCAGTTTTTTTTATTCAATTGAATTGTTCACGTTATAGGTCACATTAAAGGTGGAAAATGTTCTGACATGATTAATCTTTGTCTCATTCTTTTACATCACAAGAACCTGGCATTTTAACAGGGGTGTGTAGACATTTTATATCCACTGTAGTTAGGAATTGGGTTGTGTATCAAGACACCCAGTCATGACAAATACACAAGTATCCTTCCTAACTCTGCTGTCAGACATGCATTTTAAAGTATTGTCACATACAACAACACTATAGTCTTCACTGCTGTTAAATTTCAGACTGGAGAACCCAATCCCTTCAAGTTTTGATCGTCTCCTTCCAGTGAGGGATATTGATACCTGGTTTATGATACAAACTACGAGATAGAAACAGTATTTTTGCCCTCCATGACCAGAATCAATAGCCCTGCTACGGAGAAAAAACTATTAAAATATATGGATCCTATTTTACATTTTGTTAATGTAATTTACATTTAGCAGTGGCTCATATCCAGAGAAACTAACAGTTAGTGAAAGCAAATTAGTAATACTGCAGTAAATGTGACAAAATAGTCACTTTTGTCCTGAAAACAAAGTACTATGTTTTTGGTAAATCCAAAACAACACATTGCAGTTCAGGTCTTCATAATTTCCGGCATGGTGGTGACTGCCTAAATATGCCTGTCATGGACAAGGAATGGGATGTTTTTGATTTTTAAATCTACAGATCCTTGAGGTTCACCAACATTATCTAATCATAAGTTGAGTGCTTTTTGTTTCCTAATCAAAACTGTTCACTTTTTATACTTTAAAGTACTTTATACATTTCTTTCAAGAACAATTGGCACGCCATAGGTAGACATTTATGGAGTACCTGATAATCGTTAAGGTCTCAAAACAGCACAAACATGTATTAATAGTTAAACATGAAGCGCGCAGGATTTTATAGAAATTATATAGAATATTCTAATCACAAAAACTGAACTGTTTCAGGATGAGTGACGTGTATTTGTTTTAGTTATCTTCTCAGCCTCGCAAATGCAAAGTAATCATTGAACAGGGAGAAATCACACACACCTGGATAGTTTTTCTGTATTGTATTGTTATTTGTTTATTACTACTGATGTGTGATTGAGGTAAAGATGTTATGGGATAGTACAGCAAAAGTAATGTCTTCAGTTATGTCTTTCATATTCTTTGTAGACACATTCCATGTTTTGTGTGAAGGAATATTTTGTTCAACACTCTGCTTTCGGGCACTAGCTGATAAAAGCAGTCGTTCCAGTTTTAAGGTTTTAATCACAGATCAAGATTGAAAAAAATTGGTGTTTAAACTTTGACTAATCCGCAGATATAAGGTAATTAGCAAAAACGGAGCGGGAGGCTTTGGCAGAGTGTTTACTTACACGACTGGAAATTTCACAAACAGCTCAATTTCCAACATGTATGAAATTCTAGCTTCATCCCACTGTATAGCGATTTGGTTTGTGTAGAAATGTCAGTGGCAAAAAAGAAGTGCATGTGTTAGCATTTTCAGACTTTTTTTTGTTAACTCAGCATAATGTGACATCACTATTTCACAATGACACCTTCAAAACATATCTTTAAACATCCTGCATACTATGCATTTGTTGTCCATTATAATGTTCTAGAGGCAATTCTGAGACCAAAAGAAGCATCAAGCATCAATCTGTAGTGAGAAATCTTACAAGGCATTCAAAACAAGTATTTACATGTTTTAAATAGCCCACACTTTACATGAGGTTAGTCAAAAACATTAACTAAGGGTTTATATATATAAAACTTTGAAAGTCATTTATCAATTAACAAGTAACTAGGTTACTAATGCTTATGAATTTGTAAACATTAGTTGCCCAACTAGCGATTCAATAGTGAATAATAAACTATTAATTAAATAGTTTATTATATATTGTACAGATTATAAATTATAAGGTAAAACAATAAAGTGATGGAAGACATGGATTTCTGGTGGACTATAACCTTGCCTTGCATGATAGGCCGATTCAATGCTTTCACATTCCAAAAAGGGAAAATAAGCTTTGCCCTCCTCTCATTTGCAACTCTTAGAGTGTCTTTCCAACTATGTATGCTCTTCAGAAAATAAAGTGCTAGTTGACTGGTCTCCTCACAAAAGCCATATTCCTCCTTTCCCTAATCCATTTCTCATTTGTCGAGCCAATACCAAAAGGGTATGGTGGGACCTTGCATGGGAGACAGAACACAAAGCAATCGCTTAATAGCAAATGAAAACCCCCTTACTGGCATCTGCTAACACAGAGACAGAGGTAATTCCCATAAGTTAATCCAACACTGAAAAAAACCCACGGTTCTTCAAAAGTGACTCATGTACAGTATGCATATTCCTATGACAAAACAAAAGCTCACAGACACAATTAAAAGTAATTGACCTTTTCAAGACGATGCATGCAGGCATATACACACACACACACACACACACAGACACGCGCGCACAAAAGAACATGCCCTTTAAAAGAAAAGAGCCAAAGGGCATGACAGGTTGCTCAGAGAGCTCAAAAACCCTCCATGTGCAGCAATCTGATTAGTTTGGAACATGGTCTACTATAGTCCAGGGGTTGAAGATTAATTTGGAACGTGGCCTACAATGATCTGGCGGTGATAGATTCGTTTGGAACATGGCTTATGGTGGTCTAGTGGTTGACGATTTGTTTTAAACTTGGCCTACGGTGGTCCAGGGGTTGAAGATAAGTTAGGAACCTGGCCTATGGGGGTCTAGAGGTTGAAGATTAGTTTGGAACGTGGCCTGCGGTGGTCCAGCGGTTGAAGATTAGTTTGGAATGTGGCCTGCGGTGGTCTAGTGGTTGAAGATTAATTTGGAACATGACCTATGGGGGTCTAGCGGTTGAAGATTCGTTTGGAACCTGGCCTATGGTCGTCTAGCAGTTGAAGATTAGTTTGGAACCTGGCCTACGGTGGTCTAGCGGTGGAAGATTCGTTTTGAACGTGGCCTTCGGTGGTCCAGCGGTTGGAGATTAGTTTGGAACGTGGCCTACAGTGGTCTAGCGGTTGAAGATTAGTTTTGAACGTGGCCTTCAGTGGTCCAGCGGTTGGAGATTAGTTTGGAACGTGGCCTTCGGTGGTCTAGCGGTTGAAGATTAGTTTGGAACGTGTCCTTCGGTGGTCTAGCGGTTGAAGATTCGTTTGGAACCTGGCCTTCGGTGGTCTAGCGGTTGAAGATTAGTTTGGAACCTGGCCTATGGTCGTCTAGCAGTTGAAGATTAGTTTGGAACCTGGCCTACAGTGGTCTAGCGGTTGAAGATTAGTTTGGAACGTGGCCTTCGGTGGTCTAGCGGTTGAAGATTAGTTTGGAACGTGTCCTTCGGTGGTCTAGCGGTTGAAGATTCGTTTGGAACCTGGCCTTCGGTGGTCTAGTGGTTGAAGATTAGTTTGGAACCTGGCCTATGGTCGTCTAGCAGTTGAAGATTAGTTTGGAACCTGGCCTACGGTGGTCTAGCGGTTGAAGATTAGTTTTGAACGTGGCCTTCGGTGGTCCAGCGGTTGAAGATTAGTTTGGAACCTGGCCTACAGTGGTCTAGCGGTTGAAAATTAGTTTGGAACGTGTCCTTCGGTGGTCTAGCGGTTGAGGCCGCTGCTTCCAGTGCACATGCATTGATGCATCTGGTCCGCCGCTGTTTCATCAAAAATGTACAGAACAAAATGTTATTATAGTCCCCATTGTTGACTATATCCCTTCCTCAAGTCTAAATGGCAAGACTGCAATGCAAAAGCAACACAATTACGCAAGCAGAACGAAAACTGTCAAAATGAAAGAGCATTAGCCATATGAGCAGACAGGTGCCAAATGATAGGAGAGAAACCTGAATAATTGAGTGGAATAACATAACGAATGCAGATTCTTCCATGCATGGACTGCTATTTTCAAATTGGGCCATGGATTCTTAATGGGATTGAGATCAGGATTTTGTCTTGTCCACTGTAGAACATTCACATTTTTGTTCTTGAGCCACTCCGATGTTTCTTTGGCCTGCTGAAGATTTCCTCTCATGCTACCACTACACTCCCAGACACTGAACTCTACAGCTCCTTTAAAGTGATTTTAGCCCTCTGTGGCTTTTCTCCTAATTCTCCTTTTTTCTCTGTGTTTTGAGGGAAAGCCATGTTTTAGGCAGTGTCTTTGTGGTTTGATGCAGCTTCCACTTCCTGATTATGGACTTCACTGTGTCCACTGGGATATCCAAACACTGGGAATGTAAACTGGGAATGTTTCCACACAAGGGTGAACACCTTTTGAATATTCTTTTGAGTATTTCCTGACATGAGACAGATTTCCCCTAAAGATAATTGATTTTGAGCATGTTTTAAAATGACAAATGGTAGGTGCTTCCTGGTAATTTGTTCTCATTTAACTTAGCCGGTAAAATAAGGGTAAAAATAGCAGAACAAACTGTGGGCTATGAGGTCAAATCTAGTCACTGCTTTGTCCTCCACCGCAAAGAGACTGGGTATGTAAATATATAGCATAAGCATAAATAACCATTTTGTCAGGACTTAACATTCACACATAGGATACATAGAGACAAGATTTGTCAGGGGACACCTACTATTTGGGTGTTATGTAAAAAAAATTATGTAAACATAGGAAAAAAAAAATCTATTAGAACTGTAATAAAATCATCTAAACTATTATAATTATTTTTCTGAAAAATAAAAACGCTTCCCTTGTTTGGAGCCCAAATCAAAATCTAGCTCTAAACTGTGGAAAGCGGTCGGTGACAGAGCTGGACTGACCTGCTGGGGTATGGATAGAGATCCCAGTCCTGGGTCGACCAGAGGCAGGTGGAGGGTGTCTGTGTCGGGGTAACGGTATTGGTTGAGGAGATGCTGAGAGTGGACGCTCTGGAGCTCTGTCAAGTGAGTTGATTGTGACGAGGTTTCCAGCAAGTCGCTCTGGTGCATGCCTCGGTCAGAGTAATACTCCCATCCATGTTCTGCACCACAGTAGAGACACACCACTGGGTTATAAGTCCTTATAAAGCATTACAAAGGCTCACACATGGTTGTAACAAATTATGTAAGTATTACACAGGCCGGCTGAAGCATGACTCTCAATTATTTTCAGAGAGCACAATAGGAATTTCAGTTCTGCACCTCCTAAACTGACTGGATTTCAAATGGAATTCACCCAAACTCTGTTGGGCAGTGTTTCAATCATTGGACACGAAGTGTCATCACTATATTCATTGTCCATCCCACCCACCATCATGGAGTTCTCCAACACTGGTGATGTATGGGAACAGCTCAACTGGCGGTGGTCGAAATATCTCAGGCTCGTAGGGGATTATGTCTTCAGACACCTTTAAAAAATAAATAATAATAATGTAATGTTTGCCAAATGCGTGAAACGTTTTGGTTGGTTGCAAAGGGAACATGTTTCAGAGCATGGGGTAACGCTGTAGCTCTGTCAATGCTACCATTGACACACATCGTGTGTAGTAAAATGTTACTTACACATCTCATTAGATAAATATATGGTGTTATACAATACCATAATGAACAGTTAGTACATTTGGACAGTTATTTCTCCCACATTATTTTTGACTTCAGAATTAAGGTAGTTATACAAGCGTTAACATGATTTAGCAGACACTCTAATCCTGGGTTAGAGCTGGGCGATATCAACAATAACAGTATCCTGGGTTAGTAAATTGCTCCAAGTTTACATGTACGTGAATAAAGACGTTTATAAGTACATTTATAAAAATGGCTATAAGTACATTAAGAAAGACTTTTGTAATGATATCATTTTCTAATGAAACCATTCAAACAAAACTCAGTTCTACCTCGGAAACAGAGGTCCAAGACTTTTGACAGGGTAGGAGGTTTGGGGGGGAGGCTCAGACTGAGATCAACATTACAGAGATGCACTGAGAAGCACATTCATACGTTTTACACATTTCAGCCGCATTAAATTAACAATATAACATGTATACTTACAGATGAGGTGACATAGCTTTCCATCATGATTGTGAAGACGTCTTAGGCAACCTCTATGTTTGGGTCTTTCCGCAAATATACCCTTCTATTTACTTATATATATATATAACAATTTAAATATTCATATCTATGAGAAAATACCAAATATATCCCTTTAAATTTCTATTAAATTCCAAGTCCTATAGTTGAAATAACAGATGATACACTTTTTCAGTCTGAGACTAAACTGATACTGTTGATACTTCCACTTTTCTCTTGTTCATCAGGCAGTTGGTTGATTTGTCAAGTGAGTTGTCAGAGGCCGTGGGCCAATCGTATTCATTTCATGAGTTGGGTTTCATTGTTGTCAGCCTATAGTTTTAACTGGGGTTCCACCTATCTATCAGGATAATATCCATTGTGTCTATGAAATACAAAATAAATTATTGTTCGTAACATAAATTAAACCGCAAAATAATCCAATGCATTTATGTGTTTATTTTACTGATGGTATGTTTACATTTGTCAACAAGGGTTCAAGAGTATTTTCCCTTGCTAATCCCAAAACGTATTCTACCCATTGTAAAAAAATATTTGTACATGCAGTATTGGCTGAAAGAAATATCGGCTGTACTGTTTGTGTTCTACTAGATGGAGACTTGTATCAGCTCGATGCAGCAATTCTGTTCTTGTGACAGTATTCTCTGTATCTACATTAAGCCATAGATAAGGCTTTATTGTGGAAGAGTTTTTCAGAGAAGTCTAAACCAAAAGTGAAGTTAGGAAAAGCGCTAGTTCCCCTATTTTTTTTAAAAGGTTCAGGATTATATCATACATTTGAGGAAGTGACACATTGGGACACAATGATACAGACACTTGTATTGTATTGGCAGAATGAACATCAGGGCAGCAGCCTCAGGAGGACCTGTAAGTTACCATGCAGTTTTTATTGAACATGTTCATATCCACTTTCTAAAGATAAGCGGACTGTTGTCCTTGGTGAAATTAAGCAGAGACCAATTCTAAGACACTTCACAAACAAAAACCCACACACAGACACATTCACGCCCACAAACAACATACACAAACATTCATACTCACATTTACCCACACACACACACACATACACACACAGTCACATACACACACAAAAGCATGCGAAGACACACAAACACGCACAGACATTCACATAAATACTCATGTAGGCAAACACACATTTACAAGTTATCGAAATGGGGACACCAAATAGACCTCACCATAACCCTGACCTTGAGCTCAATAACCTTTATTATTTGTTATGTATAACATTTATTCCTAAACCTAACCTAGCTTTAATTACTAACCCTAAACCTTGACCTAAACGGTAATGCCTAAACTTAATCCTAATGCTAACTGTTTTGCCCTAAACCTAAAAATATTTAAGATTTAACTAAAGTTTTGGGACATTTTTGTCCCCGTTATATAGTAAAAAAACACACACACACACACACACACACAGATACACACACTCTTGCTCTCTGTCTTTCTCTGTCACTCTGTTAAATGAGGAACTATGAGTGAACTAACAGATTCAATTCCTTATTAGATGCAGGAGTCATTACAGACAAAAACAACTGTTCCAACTTAAACCACCACAGCACACTGATGCCTGGTAACCAAGTAAATTGGATTTTGAATGTAAAGAAAGACACCATTATTTTAAAGATAAAAACATTTCGGTTTATTTTTGGATTTCACTCATTTATTTCATTTTTTCAAGAACTATTTCCAACTGTCATTTTGCATGAATCTGCTTTAAACAAAATGTCCCAATCAACAGATCAGATCTAAAATTATTGTCAATCTGTGAAGCCTCTTGTGTTTTCCCGACAAGTTGGATTGTGTTTCCTGTCACCACAGGAAGTCTGTTAGATCTGCAGAAACACTGTCTGTTGCACAACAGCTTCGAGAGCGTCTTCACAGCAACTGTCTGTCCTGTTCCCCAATGGCCCCCTGTCACCTTCGTGGTGCCCTACTTTTGACAGGGCCCATACACTAGTGCCATACAGGGCAGTCAAAAGTAGTGCACTAATTATGGAGGGGAGTGCTGTGTGGGAAGAATCCCCTGTCTCAGCTTAACTCATCTGAAGTTATGGAAAACTACTGGAAGAGGGCATTTAGAAGAAAATCATGATCTGAATCTGGGTTTCACCATATATTTCAGAATAAAAGGGTTATCCCAAAAATGACTCGCACACACACACACACACACACACACACATGCTCAACCACTCTCTCTCCTTTTCTCTTTCCCTCACTCTTTCTGTCTCTTATTTCTGACCTTATACAAAGACACAAGTGTTGACCACACCAAACCAAAATACCATGTGGTGATCTATATCAGTTCTGTGTATTGTAGCAGCCCTTTATCTGTCAGGGCACATTTCCTGCAGATCCTCTGCAATAGAAGCCCTGTTTACACCTGCTTCTAACATTCTGCTTTGGCCCTGATCATGTCCACATTCTGATTAGGACAATATTTTCAGGCAAGCGCGGATGATCAACAAATCCGTTTGAGTTCAGATCATACGAGTGTAAACGGACAAAATCCGGTCCTGAGGTTAGGACAAGATCGGAGAATGGCATGTTCTAACGGCGAGTGTAAACAGGGCTGTAGACACAGCCACAGGAACCACAGGAACCAAATAAACCACAACTGCCTCACCAATACTGGCCCCCCACAGACCCCCACAGACCCCCACAGACCCCCCTAATCCCGACATGCGACAGCTCAACATTGAACAATGATCCAAGTATCTGGATAACGTGGGGGGGGGGGGGGGGGCATCTCCACTTAGGCAGCCATAGGTGACAGTGAGCCCCAAAAGCAGGGCCGCGCACAGACTCTTCACAGACGATGTAAGAAATCTGAAAAAATAAAATCTGATTTAAGCCCAAAGAGCAATGGATGTTGTGGCGCTTGTTGAGTCTGAGAGGAAAAAAGCAGGGGCTCAGATATTTAGAAAATGACCTTTTAGTTTTTATTTTGGCCTATGTATTCCAACATTTTGGTTTTGAAATGTTACAAATATAAACGTATCAGAGTGATGGCAAGAGGGTAGTGTAGACAGAAAACTGGTCTGGTTGTCACTGGTCTGGATGTCACTGGTCTGGTTGTCACTGGTCTGGATGTAACTGGTCTGGTTGTCACTGGTCTGGTTGTCAATGGTCTGGTTGTCACTGGTCTGGTTGTCAATGGTCTGGTTGTCACTGGTCTGGTTGTCACTGGTCTGGTTGTCACTGGTCTGGTTGTCACTGGTCTGGTTGTCAATGGTCTGGTTGTCACTGGTCTGGATGTCACTGGTCTGGATGTCACTGGTCTGGTTGTCACTGGTCTGGTTGTCACTGGTCTGGATGTCACTGGTCTGGTTGTCACTGGTCTGGTTGTCACTGGTCTGGTTGTCAATGGTCTGGTTGTCAATGGTCTGGTTGTCACTGGTCTGGTTGTCAATAGTCTGGTTGTCACTGGTCTGGTTGTCAATGGTCTGGTTGTCAATGGTCTGGTTGTCACTGGTCTGGATGTCACTGGTCTGGTTGTCATTGGTCTGGTTGTCAATGGTCTGGTTGTCACTGGTCTGGATGTCACTGGTCTGGTTGTCAATGGTCTGGTTGTCACTGGTCTGGATGTCACTGGTCTGGTTGTCAATGGTCTGGTTGTCACTGGTCTGGATGTCACTGGTCTGGTTGTCACTGGTCTGGATGTCACTGGTCTGGTTGTCACTGGTCTGGTTGTCACTGGTCTGGTTGTCACTGGTCTGGATGTCACTGGTCTGGTTGTCACTGGTCTGGATGTCACTGGTCTGGTTGTCACTGGTCTGGATGTCACTGGTCTGGTTGTCACTGGTCTGGTTGTCACTGGTCTGGTTGTCACTGGTCTGGATGTAACTGGTCTGGTTGTCAATGGTCTGGTTGTCACTGGTCTGGATGTAACTGGTCTGGATGTCACTGGTCTGGTTGTCACTGGTCTGGATGTCACTGGTCTGGATGTCACTGATCTGGTTGTCACTGGTCTGGTTGTCACTGGTCTGGTTGTCACTGGTCTGGATGTCACTGGTCTGGTTGTCACTGGTCTGGTTGTCACTGGTCTGGTTGTCACTGGTCTGGATGTCACTGGTCTGGTTGTCACTGGTCTGGATGTCCCTGGTCTGGTTGTCACTGGTCTGGATGTCACTGGTCTGGTTGTCACTGGTCTGGATGTCACTGGTCTGGTTGTCACTGGTCTGGTTGTCACTGGTCTGGATGTAACTGGTCTGGTTGTCAATGGTCTGGTTGTCACTGGTCTGGATGTAACTGGTCTGGATGTCACTGGTCTGGTTGTCACTGGTCTGGATGTCACTGGTTTGGATGTCACTGATCTGGTTGTCACTGGTCTGGTTGTCACTGGTCTGGTTGTCACTGGAACTTGCCCACTTGTCTTCAATGATGATGCAACTGCTGATGGCAGCAGGATACATTCTGAATGGTACAGAAACAATTTGTCTGCTCAGATTCCACCAAATGCCTCTAAACGTATTTGACGGCACTTTGTCATGTAGCAGGACAATTAGCCCTAAATACACTTCGATAGCCACCAAGGAGTTTTTCAGTGGAAGGTTATTAACTAGCCAAGTTAAACGCCTGATCGGAATCTAATTGAGCATGAAGAAATTAAAAAAAAAACGGCTTGAGAAAATGAGCAGGAAATAACATGGCAGTCAGGCCAGACAGAGTATCCCCAGGGGAGATCCCAAGCATCTGGTTATTTCTATGGCTCGCAGATTTCAATCGATCAGTGCAGGAAATTAATATGTGACAAGTTAGAAAACATGATCATTGTGTTGTACACAAGGTGAATCTGTCCAAACATTTTCTGCACTGTTAAATGTACAAAACATGCCATTATTTCAAACTGTTTTGTCTGTTGTGGAAGAAAGGCTGTCAAAGGGAAGTTGACAGTCTGCTCTTACAGTGACCCTTTAGGGTCTGCTTGAACACAAAGGCAAATTAAGAAAAATAAAATGTGTCACTGTCCAAATACATTTAAAGGTATTATTTTTAAAACCTTTATTTCAACAAGAAATACAAACTGAGACCAAGGTCTATTTATAGCAGGGCACTGCGCATACATGTTAACACATACAGTTTAGGTTCAATGACTAAAAACAGACAGAAAAAAAAACAGACAAAACAAGACGCTCACAGCACATGAGAAAGTACATTGCTTTTAAACTGAACACTGGTGTTTTCCCCTCAGTGGCCTCATGTTTTTAGTGGATACTGGGCCTGGCGATGTCTGCAAGGTCCTTTAGGTGTAGTAAACTAAACAAATGCAGCGCACTTGCCTTTACACTGTGGAAACAGTACAAAAAGCATACATACAGTGGTGAGAACAAGTATTTGCAGGTTTTCCCACTTACAAAGCATGTAGAAGTCTGTAATTTCTATCATAGGTACCCTTCAACTGTGAGGGAAGGAATCTAAAACAAAAATCCCAATAATCACATTGTATAATTTTTAAGTAATTAATTTGGATTTTATTGCATGACATAAGTATTTGATACATCAGAAAAGCTGAACTTAATATTTGGTACAGAAACCTTTGTTTGCAATTACAGAGATCATACGTTTCCTGTAGTTCTTGACCAGGTTTGCACACACAGCAGGGATTTTGTCCCACTTCTTCATACAGACCTTCTCCAGATCCTTCAGGTTTCGGGGCTGTCGCTGGGCAATACGGACTTTCAGCTCCCTCCAAAGATTTTCTATTGGGTTCAAGTCTGGAGACTGGCTAGGCCACTCCAGGACCTTGAGATGCTTCTTACGGAGCATCGAGAGACATCAAGTGTGTCATCAGCTAGCTTTTTGAACCTATAAAGCATCATAAAATTAGTTTTCTTTGCATTTAAAACCTGTTTAAGTTAGCAGTATCTTAAAATCTGTCTCCAGCTGCGATAATGCTTGGTCATCCATTAAAGCAATAGAGTACATGACAGTGTCGTCAGCCTAAAGATACATTTTACTCTTTCTTATCTCATCACTGTTTATGTACAGAGTGAAAAGTAATGGACCGAGTATAGGACTTTGTGGGACCCCTTTAACCACCCTGACTGGGTGCCATCTACTTTAACAGCCTGACAGACAGCGGGGCATTTGGTTCTAGTCATATTGACAACAACTTACTCAAAAGGTCTACAGTGTCAGGCTTTAGACAAATCTACAAACATGACATCACAGCACTTACTATTGACGAGGGCGTCTGAAACCAGACTGAATGTTGGAAAGAGTATTGTAAATCGTTAAAAATGATTGTAGTTCCTTATTCACCAATGAAACAGGCAAGAGATGAGAGAGGCTTAGAGATGGACCGATAATTATGCAGTTCACAACCATCACCTCCCTGGTGGAGTGGTAAAACAAAAGCTGTTTTCCAAGCTTCAGGAATCTTCTACAACTGGTGTTTGATTGAAGATGTGTGTCACTGTACTAGCAATGACAGGAGTGGCCCACTTCAGAAAATATGGATCACCGGCAGTCTCCATCATAGCATTTAAAAAGTATCTAGATTTTACCTTTTTTTATTCCTCCAGTCCATTTATTTCTGAGATACCTAAAAAGCACCCAATCAGCTTTTTCATCAGTTTTCTTCGCCAGGCTCGATTCTTTTATAGGAAGAGGCGTTTGAAGTCAGAGGAGAAGTAATGATTAGTTAGATTTTTTACCCTAAGTGTCTTTAGCGGGGCATGTTTATCAGCCATGGAGGCAAAGATTCAAGAGAAGGAGACCACTAACACTGGGTCCATTATGCAATTCCTGGATAAAAGCTCTGAGTGACAAAGGTCATGGATACATTCTTGCTCTCTGAAGTGTTTTTTAGTTTCTCTTTAAAATTATATTGGGGTCAGGTTTTTTTTGCATAGTGTCTCTGATACATACAATAAGGCATTGGTCACTGATGTCATTTGCAAATAACCCAATAGCTACATATTTGTGAGGTGTGTTTGTTAGAACAAGATTTATTATTGTAGATTTTTCGGATCTTTTGCATTAGAATGGGTAGGTGTAGTAATTAGTTGAGAAAGATTTGATTCGTTACAAATGTCTTTTAGCATAAGCGATGCTGGCATCAGCCAGTCCAGATTGAGATCTCTGATAATCAATAATTCAGAGTTTGCATAATTAGACATTACCTCAATCAATTTGCATAGAGCAGATACTGGAGCTGAGGGTGGGTGACAAACCCCCACTGGCATTAATAATGCATTATGACCAAGGGACACATTCAGAAGTAAGCATTCAGGCTGTTCCAGACAGAGGCTGAGATGGACACAGGGACGTCTAGGTTGCATTTAACATATATGGCAAAACCTCCACCTCTACCAACTTTGTCTGCTCTGTAGATATTATACCCTTCTAATACCTCTACCCACTCTGTCTGCTCTGTAGATATTATACCCTTCTAATACCTCTACCCACTCTGTCTGCTCTGTAGATATTATACCCTTCTAATACCTCTACCCACTCTGTCTGCTCTGTAGATATTATACCCTTCTAATACCTCTACCCACTCTGTCTGCTTTGTAGATATTATACCCTTCTAATACCTCTACCCACTCTGTCTGCTCTGTAGATATTATACCCTTCTAATACCTCTACCCACTCTGTCTGCTCTGTAGATATTATACCCTTCTAATACCTCTACCCACTCTGTCTGCTCTGTAGATATTATACCCTTCTAATACCTCTACCCACTCTGTCTGCTCTGTAGATATTATACCCTTCTAATACCTCTACCCACCTCTGTCTGCTCTGTAGATATTATACCCTTCTAATACCTCTACCCACTCTGTCAGCTCTGTAGATATTATACCCTTCTAATACCTCTACCCACTCTGTCTGATCTGTAGATATTATACCCTTCTAATACCTCTACCCACTCTGTCTGCTCTGTAGATATTATACCCTTCTAATACCTCTACCCACTCTGTCTGATCTGTAGATATTATACCCTTCTAATACCTCTACCCACTCTGTCTGCTCTGTAGATATTATACCCTTCTAATACCTCTACCCACTCTGTCTGCTCTGTAGATATTATACCCTTCTAATACCTCTACCCACTCTGTCTGCTCTGTAGATATTATACCCTTCTAATACCTCTACCCACTCTGTCGGCTCTGTAGATATTATACCCTTCTAATACCTCCACCTCTACCCACTCTGTCTGATCTGTAGATATTGTGCAGGCTTGGATAAGGCAGGCCAAAACATTGTTTTCCCGTGGTGCATGAATGAAGGAGATATTCACTATGATGTGAGTGACAACTTACTGCCAAATGCCGGAGACAGCCTTGGTGCAATTAAGTGTGTGCTAAATATTTCTTTCTTAACCGTACTTTGATTTATCGCTCCTTTTCTGTGTTTGATTAGACAGAAAACCTACCGGATGTTGTGGTTAAAGTGATGTTTTTGCATCAGTGATTGGAGATGACATCTTCACTGACCCTTGCTGTGATTACACTTGGGATGGAAAGGATAGATTTCCATTCAGTTTTGATTGGAAGGGAAGAGCATATTGTCTCATGTGGAAGATAATGTAGCAATTACCTTCAGGAGTTCACTGGGTCCTCTTGAAATACTTGTCTTGCATTGTTTACTGTTGGATGACTGTTTTTCTTGATTTCTAAGATGATGTTTATGAAACTGGGGTCAGCATAACTTAATGAGCACAACAGTATTCTTTTGTTGCAAAACAACAACTGCTTTTTCATTGCTTTCGCACACAATGCAAATGCTAAGCACATTTTTCAAGTCAGTAAACATGACTCAAACAAAATGAAAGCATTTGGTAACTGCTGATGCAAACAATTTGAATACTTTAATGTATTCGGCCGTTGCAGTATCACATGGAACTAGCTAACACTACATTAACGTAGCTAGAGGGTTTATAAAACCTCTGACCAAATTTAGAATTTTTCCTCCATGTTTGTTTCTTGCTTCTTCTTTTTTTTATTTTTTTTTATTTGATTGGGACAGTGCATGTTAATGAACAAGACATGGAGTACATGCATGTAAACATGTCGGATTATAGCCAAGGGCTAATTTCCATCCGTAGTCCCACGGGCTAAGATCACACAGCTCACAAAAACATTGCAAAATAAAATGTACATCTAAGTCAATTCATAAACTAGCTAAATCCTATATACAATATTCACACAGGACTACATTCAACTTCACAGACACTCATCCATATACACATTACAAAGTAAAACAATTTAAAGAAGGATAAAACATGCTAATGTGTGCAACTTTGATTTGCCCATAGCCATTTCTTCAACTAGACTTTAAACGAGCTATATGCAGTGTTGCAAACTATCATAGGAAGTAGCAACTCTCTGGGAAATGTTTTGTATCGAGTTCAAAACAGCGTTGCACCACACTCACTACAGCTTCCACGAACGGGTGAGAGGATGTTTCTTGAAATGTAACTTCAAGCTTAGCGCTTTGCAACCAGCATTCTGTTCAAACCATTTTTTAAACACAATCATTTCTAGACCTCAAAGGAGTTCTGGTAAGATTTTGAGGTGTGGTCTTGAGACACTCTGCCAACACTAACAAGCATTTAGATAATAGATGATCAGGACGTTGTCATGAATATGAAGGGCCAAAGGTAAGCTCACCAGTGTTTTGGAACAATGTGTAACAATATCAGACAGAGAGCTAAATGAGAGGCAGATGAGGGAGAGGTAGAAGAATTATCTCTAATGACATTCGTGACACTGTACTTGACCATTCATTATATTTCTGTTTTTTATTTTCATTAAATCTGGACAAATGGAGAAAAAAAAACATGTTTGCTTTGTCATTATGTGGTATTGTGTGTAGACTCAAATACAACACTTATTTTTTTCATTACAAAATTATCCATAACATGAACATTGTAAAACAATGGTGAATATTTGCTTAGAACAAATTAAGGGAAAATAATTTTGAGGGTTCAAGTCAATGGGTTAGGGGCTAAGGTTAAGACAAGGACATGTCAGCCAAAAACCTTGAATTGGAGATGGCAGTAAATAAGCGTAGACCTAAGGACCTAAGGACCTCAAGAATATGGAAGCATTCTGTATGGAATGGTCTTAAATCCATTCAACGGTTTTCTCAAATGTCATAAACATAGGAATACGTTTGGCAAAGGGGTGGGGGCAGTATGACCTGAAAACAAAGGTAACAATAATGTTGGCAGAATCTGTTAGAAAAATAAATGTATGTTTAGAGACATGATTTTACTTGTATATTTATTTTTTCCCACTTGCTTTGGCAAAGTAAAAAAAAAAAAGTCACAATCCAATAACGACCTTGAATTGAAATCAAAATACATTTAACATGTTGGAAAGTTATGATATAGTTCAGTGCCTTGTTGTTTATTTGATACAGCCCCTTTTGGTCATTCTTATCAAGAGGGCCAGTAACGTTGGCTGTAACTGCTGCACTAAATGCCTGGTTAAGCTGATGCATCAAATGTCGTCTCTGTCGCCATCTGCTGGCATTGACTAGTGACTCTCCAAACACACTGAGCAATACCGGACTGACTCACTGCCAGAGAGAAGAGAACCAAAACACGGGCCTGGCTGACATCATCTTACGGATGTTTCTAATAACGTAAGGGTAACTGGTATTTGCTCGCATTGGATCAACGGAGAAGTAAAGTTAATCTGTTCTCAGTAATATGGCCTAGCATGATCTTTACAAGGCCATCCCAGCAATATAATTTGGATGCTGCGGCAAAGAGCGACGACATCCTTCCGCACGAGCTACTGATTGTTATCCCCGCGAAGGATTTATCCCGGAACCCCCCGCGCGCGCGGAACATAAGGGTTCTCTTCCACACTGTGAAACAATCATGACTGCTATGAGGACATTGACGGCCGCGGGACTGTTTTTGGCTTTTTGCGCGTTGGGGCTCATAGCAGTGGCAATATGCACTGACAATTGGTACGAGACGGATGCAAGGAGGCACAGGGAACGTTGTAAAAATTATTCCAACAAAAGGAACGACCCCGGATACATCTACATCTCCAACCATAACCTTCCACTCCGCATGCTACCGAAAGAGAATAACGTGGAAAGGAAAGGGTCCAGCGGGGGAGTGCTTCTACGGGGCAAGCGGCACTTCTTGCCCCCTGCTCCGGCCATGGAGTCTCTCTGCAGTCGGCAGTACAACTCCACCATCACTGGGCTGTGGAGGAAGTGTCATCGGGAGGGATTCGACCTGGAGACAGAAGATCTAATCTTTAAAGGTTTCATTATTTCATCACGTCCTATCAGAAAAATGTATTGTCTGTATACTTATAATGTCAGTGGCGCTAATGTCTTAGTTTTTAAGGCCTGTTTTGTGCCCAGTGATGGTGAACAGAGCGAGTCATCATCGGATTTTGAGCGCTGCATGAGGCGCTATCCGAGGTGCTGATTGCTGTATGCTAGCGGTTAGCCAGCGGTCCGCCCACATCCAGGCCTACGCAACAACAACAAACACGGCATTCCCTCCACCATTTAATAACACTGTGACAGTAATATGGCAACATTGTTGATGTCTGAATTAGCTGTGTCACTCAACGTAATTCTTTGTATGTATTAACGAGGGCATTGGATTGCACTAGGCCTATTGTGTGTTAAGTATTTATAGTGATCTAGCAAAACGGCAACAGGGCGCGTAGTCAACAGGATACACTGGCCAGTGATGTAAGACTGGGCTTTATAAACCCTGAATGTGTGTGAATTATATTTATATCCACGGTGTAGCCTGGGCTAACAGCCTAAATGAGATGTTTAAGTATGTCAATGTTTTATTTTGTTTTATATCTTTCCACACAACAACATATTTTTTCTACTCAGGGAGACCCTGAAATACCATTCAAACGTGGCCTCTTGTAGTTAAACACACCTACGTGTTGGTTCCACTCTCTCTTTGCAGGTTTGGTTCAGCGATGCATACCAATTAAATACTACTACTCCTCATCAGCCCTGCCCAGAAATCTGAACATCAACTTAACCAGGACCATCCGACAGGACGAGTGGCACGCACTCCGTGAGTTATCACCCCCCCCCCCTAAAAATTGTTTGTTGTTCCACTCCACCCCTGAATGTGACTAACTCTGGACTACATAATAAAGGCTCACAAATGCTCCTAAAAGAACAAAACAGTTTTTCCTGCTGTGGGCCTTCCAATGCTGTGTTGTGTTTGACCAAGTCTCTCTCCACTTGTAGACCTGCAGAGAATGACCGCCAGTTTCATAGGAATGGCAGTGTCCATCATTCTGTTTGGCTGGGTGATTGGAGCCCTCGGCTGCTGTAAGCAACATGACCTGATGCAGTATGTAGCTGGACTCCTGTTCCTGATGGGAGGTAAGAACTGAAAATGTGCACGCATGCATGCCCACACACGCTCAGACACACACACAAATATAAACACACACATTATCCAGTATGTAGCTGGACTCTTGATTCTCATGGGAGGTGAATGAGAAAGGCTGTGCAAAGGGCTGAGTAATATCAGAACACACCACTGGAGGGCAGCAGAGTGTTGGTCGTGGAGAGAAAGGGTCTGTCACTATAACTTTCGGGCAAAAACACAGCTACTGTCATAAGGCCTGCTTATATATCTATTTTATCTTCACAAAATGCTATTTTTCCTAACTGTAACCACAGCAACACAAACAGCCTTATGCCCAAGACTAGTCTTAAAGTAAACAAAACATTAAACAAAGATTTTAATGATTTTCTTTAATTTTGACTTTTTCTGGCTGTTTAACCTGTGGAAATCTTGTTTATTTTCCAAATGGCACACTACTCCCTTTAGAGCGCACTAGTTTTGACCAGTGCCCTGTGGCACTAACCTATGGGTGTTCATCTAAGGTAGTGCACTACAAACAGAACTGGAGGCTCAGTCACTGTCCTGCTGAGAAGACATATGTTGAGTTCTAAATATACTCTGGACTCTTTCCTGACAGAATGGATGTAACATTAACCTGCCCTCTGATTGGCTGGGTGGGAAAGTTGCCATATGTCTTCCAACTATCAGCACAATCCTCTTAGATCTGCAAGTTGAGTAACTATAGAGTAGCTATAAAGTAGTAGCCTGGACTAAGACATAAACCTCATTGTATATTGTCAGCTATGCTTTGGCTGTGTATTGGCTATGTATTGTTTAGGAATTGACTATGTATCGGCTATGTATCTGCTGTGTATTGGCTATGTATTGTTTAGGAATTGACTATGTATCAGCTATGTATCTGCTGTGCATTGGCTATGTCAGAAAGTCTAAAGGGTGTTTGGGGGGGGTGTATCTATTTCATGGATTATTAACAGTTAATACTCTAAATACTCTCTCTCTGACCCTCCTTCCCTCCCTCTTCTCTCTCTCTCTCATGGGGTCCTCCTACCTCTGCCTTCCCCAGGGACGTGCTGTATAATCTCACTGTGCACGTGTGTGGCCGGCATCAACTTCGAGCTGTCCCGCTACCCTCGTTACATGTACGGGATCCCCGAGGACATCAGTCACGGATACGGCTGGTCCATGTTCTGCGCGTGGGGGGGGCTAGGCCTCACCCTGTTGGCCGGGTTTCTGTGCACACTGGCCCCCTCCCTCTACCCCCCCGTGCCCCACACCACGGCGGAGAGGTCACAGCGCAAGCCCCGACACGAGAACGGCTGTGTGTGACAATTAAAAGGGAATTATAATTTCAGATGAATTGGGAATGTCCATTCTAGTAATGGGGATCTCCATTCTAGTAAAGTGAATGACCATTCTAGCAATGGTCACTGACACTTCTAGTAATGGGAATGTCCATTCTAGTAAAAGGAATGTCCATTTTATTAAATGACCATTCTTGTAAAGGAAATGTCCATGTCCATTCTAGTACTGAGAATGTCCATTCTAGTAGTGAGAATGTCCATTCTATTTTGGGGAATTTCCATTTTAGTAATTGGAATGTCCATTCTAGTAACAAAATATCCATTCTAGTAACTCTATTTCTGTGTGGCGTTCCGCCAAACCTCCCCGGTGCCAGGAGTGTGTGATACCAGAGACACTCAGTATTTTCCAGACTTTCCAATGACAGGACTCACATTCCTCCTGAGTCCTGTCCATACTCTATTCTCTAATAGACAAGTAGAGTCATCCCCTCCACTGAAAAGGGACGTTCTGTCTGGACTGGGACTTTACCCTAAGAACTAAGGGACTAAGAACCCTGGGACTAAGAACTAAAAAAGACACAAAGAGAACCCTGTCTCCACAAAAAAAGACACAAAGAGAACCCTGACTCCACAAAAAAAGAGACAAAGAGATGTTGGCTCTGACTCTCCAGCTTGAGGGGATGAGGACATTTTACTGAAGAGGAATTCAGATATTATGGTGCTTTTTATTTAGTCTCTCCTCTTCCTCTTTTTGTCCTAATCCAAACTGTCAACCGTTTCAGTACAGAATTATCTTTTTGTCCAATAATAAATTGTTCAGTGTTATTGCTTGCTATACAACAGGAGAAAAGTACTTTCCTAAATATCTTCCTGGACTTTTGATGCTGGTTAAAAAAAAATGTATGAACGCATAAGAATGATAATGGCACAAACTTAAAGGGACGAATTCTAACTTACACGTACGTATTTTTTTATTTTTTTTTTACTTAGTCTGCCATTGGCTTCAATGCATGGCCAAGTGAAAATTAGACATAGGTCTAAGTTAGGATACGCCCGAGGTTAAGAATTAATAAAGTTGAAAATGAAAATAATATGCGTGTGTATTCTCACATTTCCAAAGGGCGTGTAGTAGTATTACTGTATGTGCCCATTGAATACAAAGTATTATGTTAATGTCGAATTTATGTATGCATATTTGCATTTGTGTGTAAAACATTAAGATACAAGATTGTATTTGATGGGAGATGTTTTGATGTTATCATTAAAGGTTTGATCTTGATAGCCCAATCAAGATATTTTTGAAAAATAAAGTGATCTTACAAACCGCCGCTCTTATGGTTGTGAATTATTATACGAGATTAACTGGGAGACTGAAGCATTCTGCCTAATTCGTTCGTCAGTCGGCGAAACCGGTCAAAACACCAGTGAAAAGGAAAAAAAGCTGTAATCAGTGTTCGCTAAACAGTGAAACAATATTTATCGCAATTTTTAAAACCATTTTACGTAAAGCTAATGTGTTTGTGGAAAATCTGTGAATTAATAATAATAATAATAAGTCCGACAATATCACAGACAGCCATTGACAGTTTTCACGTGTCGTCACGGCATATGGGAGCGCCCACTGGGCGGGCTAAAGAAACTCTCCTTCCATTGTCCACCATCGACAACTCCACAACTAACAGTAGTTATACTTCGAAGTGACAGATAGTTGCATGTTCATTGGATGCGCTAACCGCATAATATATATATACATGTTGTATTTGCAATCATATCTAAATGTAATCATCGTAAAGAATGACATGATCTGTTTTCGTCTGTACCAACTCGAATGGCCTAGTTAATGACGTCAGTGAAGCTAGCTAAACCTCTCTTGTTAAACACATCGCGTTAGCTAAGTTAATAACAGAGTAAATACAGGGGGAAATCGCACCAATCTAAATAACGCAGCGGGTGCTGTATATGGGTCACAAGTGCTAAAGCCTGTATTAACATTGTTCATCATTCATTTATTTATCTAATGTTATGTTGAACAAGATAGGTTTAGCTAGCCTAACTAAGGTTAGCTAGGCCACTGGAGTTGGTTGCATCGGTGCAGATGAAAACAGACCATGTCATTAATTACAATGATTACAGTTAGATATGATTGCAAATACAATATATATGCGGTTAGCGCATCCAATAGAACTGCAACTATCTGGCATTTAGTATGATTAGTAAAAGTTGTCGATGGTGGTCAATGGAAGGAGACTGTGGTTTGCCCGCCAAGGGGGCGTTCCAATATGCCGTGAAGACACGTGAAAACTATCAATTGCACCTACATTTTTTAAAAAACATAAGTATTTAAGTGTTTATTAGGTATAAATAGCCCAGACCTTTATGAAACCACACAAAAACCCTTAGGTATGCTGTTTTTATCTGAGTTCCCACTCACAAATACATTGGGATTTGGATTGATAGGAGTTGGAGTTTAAATAGCTTTTGTATTAGCTAATTTAAAACAGGTTTCTCTCACAGAAACAGACCACGTCACTCTCTAAGTAGCTGAAATCAGATTGTACTGTCCACCTTCCTATGTTAGTGATTATTGTATTCCAATTTATTGTGCAGCTGCCACAGTTGTAAAACCTTGCTGTTTACTCTAGCAACCTTCATTTTATCAAATTACTGTTTTAATTACACATCAGTTTCTAATTAAATATCACTTCTGAACAGGGCTTGACCTTGTTCAAAAGCCATAGATGACGTCATTAATCCATTCTGGTTTACAAAGCCACTACATAATTAATTCAGAATGACCTCACTAAGCACGACTATATAATTACCTCAGAATGACCTAACTGTGCAGTTGAATTATGACAACCAGTGTTACAAAATGTGTTCTCAGGAATGGGTTACACTTGAAGTGAAATACAAAATGTTATACATCTTTATGTTCTTGCACCCCTCCAGTCATTTGAGATGTGGATTAGGGATTTATGGAAAAGTTTTTGGTGGCTGTGATGTGTTGTTCTATATTGTGTTTAATTCTGCTTTGATTTTGTACTGATGTAATCTTTAAGTTTTGTTGCAGGGCTCGTTTGGAAAAGAGACTAATGGCTCAAAAGCCCTCCTGCCTAAACAAAGGCTAAATAAAATGTTATGGGAGACGTGACTGACTGATATCCAGTGTGTCACTTGGCACGACAACATATTTATTGTGTGTTACATATGTCATATAAACAGTTTTAAAAGCATTTGTTTCAAGTATCTTTTATTGAAAACACATGAAAATAAAAATTCTGGATATTTTGTATTTCTTTAGTTGTTGTAATTTGACTGATCCAAAATTCTGATCCAAGTAGTTTGCCCACTAAATTACTATGCTTTTTGTGTTGAGTATTTGCTAATTACCGATAGTTAAATACTCCATATGATATAGGTTATATTTTTGGTATTTAATTTATTATTTGGTCAAGCCAGCGGAGAAAGAATGGTGGGACCTGTATACCAGCAATTTAGACAGCTGGACCCACCTAGGCCACTCAGCAATAAGTGTGTACAAATGTGTTATCAGTAAATTCTGTGGAAGGATGGCTTGGGCTGACATATGTTAAGGAAAGAGTTAATGGACCCTGTACTTCTCTACAACAGCAGACGGACAACAGTGGTTGTTTTCATTGCTTCTGACGGTGCAGCGCTGAAGGGAGGTGGCTGTCATTTTATTTGGCCACTTCTGAAGCCTGCCAATTCCTAAATAAGGCTCTGTAACAACTCAGCCACCATGGTACAGTTGCAGACACAAGACGAATGCACACGAATGGAAAACCAATTTGGCCAGCATAAGACGTGCCATTAGTCTAGTGTCCACTGACAGAAAACCTGAAGTTGTGTATTCTGATTTATATACGGTACACCAACAACAGTATTTTATTTCATTCCAAAGAGAGTTTCTTCTCCATTGACAACTGAAACATAATAAGGACATTTGTACTTTGTACTAGCATGTGCCATTAGGTAATTATTTTCCTAAAAAGCACTAATTAAATCAGTCTGACATCTAATCTAAACACAGCTGTTAATCTAATTACCACTCTCCCTCTCTCTATTATTTTTCTCCTTGTATCCTTCCTCTCTGCTCACTTATTCTTCTCTTCCTCTATCTTGTTCTCCCTCTCCCCTCAGTCCCCCCCACCCCCCCTTTTGGTTCCCCTGTCTAAACACCTTCACTCAGCAGACCCTTCAGCCTCTCCAGTTCAGATGGCTCTGAGTGAATAGACTGTGAAAACACAAATGAAGAACAACCACAGCAATCTGCCTGACTGGATTAAAGGAAATCAAAAGCCAGAAAAACAGAGTACTCTGAATAATTTGTTATAGGTATTATTCTTAAAGTTGGACAGTTGACTGAAACACAGCACCGTTTGAAGTCATAGGCGTTCAAAAAAGGAGATATTACATCAATAGACTATTGGCTCTATTTTCTCAAAGGCAGGATTTGTGTTGGAGTCGCAATTCATTGGCTGAGCTGGGTAAAAAGTGCAGAAACGTTCAGTGCAGAGCTAACGTGTGTGTGTGTAAGTGTGTGTATGTGAGTGTGTGTGTATGTGAATGTGTGTGTGTATGTGAGTGTGTGTGTGTG
Organism: Esox lucius; assembly: GCF_011004845.1. Classification (NCBI taxonomy): domain Eukaryota; kingdom Metazoa; phylum Chordata; class Actinopteri; order Esociformes; family Esocidae; genus Esox; species Esox lucius. Next base: position 4,413,567 of record NC_047587.1, on the reverse strand, counting down.
TTGAGAAGGGATCCAAGGGAAGGAGAGGCAGTGATGGAAGAGGGAAACCAGACAGAGGAAATCACACCCAGTCCCTCCTGACAGCCCCTCCACCCCTCTCATCCCTCCTTCTGCCTACACCGCCCTCCACCCCTCTCATCCCTCCTTCTGCCCTCCCCTCCCCCCTCCACCTCTGGTCGTCGCTCATTCAGCCCACAATGTGCTCCCCTCCAACCTTCATCCACCTCTCCATCCATCCCTCTGCCCCCACCACCTCCCTATAGCTCCCCTCATCCCCTCTCCATCACTCCCTCTGCCCCCACCACCTCCCTATAGCTCCCCTCATCCACCTCTCCATAACTCCCTCTGCCCCCACCACCTCCCTATAGCTCCCCTCATCCCCTCTCCATCACTCACTCTGCCCCCACCACCTCCCTATAGCTCCCCTCATCCCCTCTCCATAACTCCCTCTGCCCCCACCACCTCCCTATAGCTCCCCTCATCCCCTCTCCATCACTCCCTCTGCCCACACCACCTCCCTATAGCTCCCCTCATCCCCTCTCCATCACTCCCTCTGCCCCCACCACCTCCCTATAGCTCCCCTCATCCCCTCTCCATAACTCCCTCTGCCCCCACCACCTCCCTATAGCTCCCCTCATCCCCTCTCCATCACTCCCTCTGCCCACACCACCTCCCTATAGCTCCCCTCATCCCCTCTCCATAACTCCCTCTGCCCCCACCACCTCCCTATAGCTCCCCTCCACTCTTTCTTCTCCTCTGCACGACATGTGACGCTGTTCCTCCCTCTATCCCTCATTCTCTCCCAGCAGCCACTGCACCAAGGACTGTCTCTCTCAAAATGGTCACGTTCGGCGGCTACTTCGTGGTAGTTCTCTCAGTCGAGAGGAATGAAGGCACATACAAAGGCGGTCTGCATTTTCCACTACATACTCCCCTACACTCCAGAGGAGAGAAACGAGAAGGCTGGCACACCGCACGTGTCTTTCCAGTAATCCCTGCAACCATTTCTAATGGATCAGTCATTGCTGTGTGTCCTGTGTGGCTCATGCCATGGAGCACGGTCCTTGTAACGCCAAAGTAGTGGGTCAAAAAAATACAACAATGAACTCCAGACGTTCACGACTGCATGTTACTTTGGATACGAGTGTCTGTTAATGACTTGTAAATGTTAAATGTCATTGTCCATTAGTGTTCCATTCCTCCAGGCAGCGGGGGAAAAAGCACCCAACGGTTCTCTCATGTGCTCTGTGGCCAAACAGGAGACTGTTGTGCTTACTGTAACTGCCACATTAACCCCCACAACATTGATACTATACCCTTTACAGGAGGCTATCAACCACAACCACTTGGAAATGTGCCCGAAACAAACATCACACACGCTATATCATCCACATTTCTGATGTTTCCCGTGGATAATGGCAGTGGAAAGGAAAGACGTCTTGGAAAGTAAAGAGACAGCGAAGACCGAAAACGTTTCCAGATGTATGAGAAATGCTGTGACAATCCTTTGGCGGCATTAAAGCTAGATCAGGGAATGTTTAGTTGAAAGTGCATGGGCCCCCAGTTTTACTGTTACAATCAGCAAAATGCACATTTAAATAAATAAATTAACAAGAGGAGGTAGAACTGTTAACAATGAAAAGATCCTTAGTTCAAAACCTTTATTGAGTATTTAGAATCAAATTAATGTGAGAACCCAAAACCAAATCTTTGTTTGCAGTAGCAGTTTCTCCTGACAGACTTAGCCAAGAATAAATAGGTAAAACAGTACAGAACATTTGGCTTCCTAGAATGAGAACAGAATTTATCGCCAATAAAATTCATAACATAAAACTGTCAACTCTATGCCTGCACAGGTACTTGAAATTGTTCCACACCATCAGTACCCTGGGGAAATCCCTGGGGAGGCCGGAATTGTAGCTCACAGGAAACCAAAAAAGATTCACAAAGACCTCTTTGATTGCACTCACTCTCAGTTTTGCGCGACCATACCGTCTAATCACACGGAGACATTTAAAAGGCAAACGCGGGTCTATGTGCACCGACATTTGGATGAAAGTTCAAGAAAGCCTGACATACATACAAAACATAGACGAGGCTATGATTGAAATCGCGTTTTTCAGTGGGCAGTCATATAGCCTAGCTATTATGCAGTAGACCGTCAGCTCCGTTGTTACGGATGTAAAAAGACCAGCCTGGCTTAAACTCAGTCGAGCATCACATCCATGTCTCCAGTTCCCCACTCCACACTCGCACCATCTCTCTCTGATACCGAGGAATGTGGTACTGATTTAATTACAAGTCTTTCCAGCGGACACATTAACACGACAAGAGGTAGGTCACCAACACTGAAGACGGTGCAGACAGCGAGAGGAAAAAGAAAGGCAGGGAGGGAAAGGAAGAAACTTCATCATAGAATATGTTCATACTACAATTAAGTCTCCAGCTGTTTATTGGGCTGGAAAGTCATAGTCGCATAACATACACACACGCACGCACGCACACACACACACTTTTATAAGCATATGCTTAATAACAGATAAAATGAAAACGTCACTATACATTAAGATACTCCGTCTTGAGGCGACTCAACCTTGTCCCATGGCTACGAACAATGAGAGATAGCAGTTCATGTTTATCTCTGAGTCCAGTCGATATCTCCGTTGTCTCCCTCATCGCGTCTTTAACTTCGTGGATAGGCTTCAGGATGTAGTCATTGAGCTGGCTTTCTTCTCTCACGTCATTGTCTTGACTTAATTTGAACTTTACCTCCAACTCGAGTAGAGACTTCTCTACACTAGTGAAAGCTTCAGTAATCTGCGTGATCTCCCCTCTGAGAAACTTTCCATAGCTGTCCTCTCCGTCCAGGTCGTGAGATATACTTCTTCCTAAGCTTTCCAGCATCCTTGCGGCGTCTTCAATTTGGTGCTTAACGATTATAAAGTCGTCACGTACCATCGAATAAGTTTCTTCCTGATGCTCTCCGCACGTGCGCCTGTCTAAGAATTTAAAAAGCATTTGACATTGTTCGGGGTCGTCGTTATCCTCGTAATCTCCGTCCGGTACGAAAAAGTGATGGAAAGTCCCGTTGGACATCTCCGGTTGTAACGGTCCGGTATATACTGTCTCGTAAAGCGGCAAAGAGGACACTACGACGAGCAGCACTAGGGGAATAAAGCCCATTTTATGCAGTTTTATGTAGTTTCAACACGGTTTGATTTGACGCTGTTGTCGTTGAGCGGCACTAAACATGTGAAGTATCTGAGGGCGCGTTGGGTTTACCAGCCGCATCGTGGCGCTCAGCTCCTGCCCACTGCATTCCGACTCAAATTACAACTATCCATCACTGAAAAAAAGGCACAGACAACCATAACGTCAATACCACTGTCCAACACGAAATGAATTAAATGAAAAATAGTAGACAACAAAGAAGAATATACATTCGGTTAGAATGGAAAAGAGCCTACTGCCTGTGGTGGATGGGAAGATAAAAAGAGGTCGATTGACATTGGGACTTAAGACTCATGGCATAGGGCCTTTATTATGACATAGGATCTGTAATATGACATATGGCCTTTAATATGACACAGGGTCTGTAATATGACATAGGGCATATTATATGTCGTAGGGTCTGTAATATGGCATAGGGCATATTATATGTCACAGGGTCTGTAATATGACATAGGGCATATTATATGTCATAGGGTCTGTAATATGACATAGGGCCTTTAATATGACACAGGGTCTGTAATATGACATAGGGCATATTATATGTCATAGGGTCTGTAATATGACATAGGGCATATTATATGTCATAGGGTCTGTAATATGATATAGTGCCTATTATATGTCATAGGGTCTGTAATATGACATATGGTCGTTAATATGACTAAAGGCTTATTATAGAACCCTGAAGTTGAGGGTCCCGCTCAAGACACCAAAAGTCACACACAAATCTGAATGTATTTATAATGGCATTACTAAATTAAACACATTGCAGTCATGAATGAATAAATACCGCCATAGCCTCTCCTAAAACCCTAACTCAGTGATTGTGCACTTAATACTGTTTCTCGGCACAGCGCTTTGTAGAGGACAGGAGTGGGTGTAATTTAGGACACCCGCCTCTGCAATTTTGTTTCTCAGCAGTTCCTCCACCAAAATGTGTAATATATTACCGTAACAGTCATCCAGAAACATGTTGACAAAGAGGAACGTTAATAATTGATTGCATGTGACAGTTGGTGTCTCAGTACTCAACACCATCAGAATAACAGCCCTGCTAGCTGTGCAGGAGATGTGTGTTTCTGACAAAGACAGAATAAAAGAATGGGGGTCATTGAAATAGATTTTGATTCATGAAGTAGCCTATTACTGAGTCTGGCTCAGTAAATCATGTCCAGAGCCTTGGTGTGTATGTGTGAGTACTGAGATAAGTTAATGGTTGCTGCGATTAGCAATTGCATTGGCAAAACTTCATCAGCAAATTTGACAAACTTCCTAAATCATCAACTCTTGGTGAGCACTAAGCACTTTTAGTCATTCAGTTAAGTAAAGCATCCTTGGAGAAGCCACTGAGTAGAGAGAGCGAAGCCTCCGGCAACAATCTTTATCCATTTACTGAGACTTAATTGACGATTTCACCACACAACGGGACCCATCACAACACAAATCCTAAAAGACCACTGTGATACTCATCCATCTCCTCTGCCCACCACCATGGATAACAAGCGAGCAGGGACCTTTGTGTCCTGGGACTACGTGGTGTTTGCCTGTCTGTTTGTGGTGTCCTCTGGAATCGGGGTGTTCTTTGCGGTGAAGGAGAGGAAGAACCCTTCCGCTGATTTCCTGGTTGGTGGCCGTCAGATGACTTTCGGTCCCGTGGCGCTGTCCCTCACTGCCAGCTTCATGTCCGCCGTCACGGTGCTGGGGGCGCCGTCAGATGTCTACCGTTTCGGGGCGTCGTTCATCATTTTCGGCGTGGCCTACACCTTCGTGGTGATTGCTACGGCAGAGCTCTTTGTGCCAGTCTTCTACCGATCAAGGATCACCAGTACCTATGAGGTATGGTATTTTTATTTATTTAGGCCGGAATTCATCCAAATTCATAGAAATTGTGACATTTACAATGGTCATGCCGTGCCCACGAAATGTCATTCTGAAGTGAGGGTACTTGCTAATGTAGAAGTTGTAGGTTTCATCCAAGACCAGTTTGATCTGTTTTGACCTTTGTAAAAAGACGTGCTGGGTTAATGTGGCAGTGTTAATTTAAAGAATGTACTCCAGGATCTTAAGAAAAACAAACGTATAACATTTTGTAGGATCTGGATTTACAGTACAGCTTGTGACTGTTACTTTCAAAACCAGTGTTGGATGAGACCCAGCGAGGTGTCAATATGGACTTCCATTAACAAAAAAGCTGCCACTCAGCCATTCGCTACGTTAAACAGAAATACACATATTAATACCTGATTGCCCCTTTAAACTTTAACCAGGAAGACTTGGCGCGGTGTCAGAAAATCCGCTGAATAACATAACACAGCTATTGACATTGTGCTCTTTAGTTTGCCAGTAGTCGTCATCACATTTATTAAGGGTGATGACAGACTGACAAAGTGTGATCACAGGGTTCTATTGATGCACATTAACAATGTTTTAACTTCAGGCGTCCTGCGTGTTTGAAATCCCTCTGTCACTTCTGCTGAGGTCTCCAGCTGGCCTACACGCTAAGCGCTCCGGCCTCCCGGCGGGGTTTCCTTTGAGGGTTCAATGTAGCCGGCTATCATAGCAGGGAGCGAGAGAGAGAAAGGAGTGGGAGAGACGGAGGGAGAAACCAGCAGGCAGACACACAGAGACAAGGACAAGGAGTGAGGATAACAGGGAGAGACACAGATGTTCAGTGTGTTTGACAACGTGTTTGAGAAGTCTTCCCCATAAAAGTCACACAGTGATTAACAGTGGGGATGTTGACAATGTTAGAGCTCTTCAACTACAGACTGTGGGGGGGACGGATGGCAGAATGGTGGTTTGCGACCAGAACAGTGCCGGTGGTGAAATTGGCACACACTCGAGAAGATCAGGTGGAGATGACAGGTGCCACAATGTCCGTGAAGGATACATTTTTAATCTAATCTTCGTGTTTAGTTTTTCCATGGACACTTGGAGAGCCTATTCAGTTCAATCGTAGAAACATCTCTTAATCTGAGCTCTTTCGTCGGTGTCTGAGAGAAAAGCTCATTTTCTGGTTCACTAGATGACCTGAATTATAGGTGATTATATTTCTCTGCGAAGCCAAGAGAAACTCTCCAGGGTAGAGGGAGAACATTATCCTACTAGATTGCACACCAAGTTATTGCATGATAACTAACTTTGACCGTGATGAACTAGAAACTGTATAATTTTGTATAATTATTTTTGTTATTGTAGTATTTTATGGTAGCGGACACACTAACAAGGTTGTAATATGAGGGAAAATGTGTTCTTCCTTTTAGTTACTGAAAGACTTCATGGTAGTGGAGACTTTAATAGGCTTGAAATAGGTGGAATAACAGTAGTGTTTTAGCCACGAGCAAGCACTTTAAGTACATGGTCACAGACTGACTGATATAGGTTTAACCCAAGCCTGACCTTGATATCTAAGCACTCAAACAAACTTGAAACCGATGTTTGAACTCAGAACTGTGTTTGAACTCAGAATTGGGTTGCCATTCAGGAAAACTTTGATCTAAAATGTGTGTGTGTGTGTGTGTGTGTGCATATTTTCTCTCTAGTATTTAGAGCTACGGTTTTGCAGGGGGGTTCGTGTGGCTGCCACTCTTATTTACATTGTGCAGACGGTGAGTTTGGAAATATACACACAGCATGGAACTCCACCGTCGAGCCAGTATGTGAAAAATGTAAACAAACATTAGAAGGATTTTCACGTCTTAGTTCGTTTTCCTTGTATTTTTCTCAGGACTCGGTTTTCATGTGTTTCAGATCTTGTACACGGGGGTTGTAGTATATGCCCCTGCACTGGCCCTCAATCAAGGTATAACGTCTTGTTGAAAAGAACAAAAACACGTGACTTAACAGCTAGCTATTTATTACTTTTTTTTTTAATCTTGTTTATTTTACCTCACAGTGACTGGCTTCAACCTTTGGGGCTCCATTTTCGCAACGGGTGTTGTATGCACATTCTACTGCACGCTGGTGAGTCTGGCCCGGACATTCTGTCCCGCTCCCTGGAAGGCTAATCCCTCCATGCCGACAAGTAGCTTTGCAGCCCACCACTGTTCCTCCTCAAAAGAAGAGCAGCCTCCCTCTCTCTACTTCTGAAAGAGGAGCGGAGAGCAGCTGAATAAATAGGCTGTCTGGTAAGATAAACAGCCCCAGGTCAGGAAGTGCAGCTGCTCAGCTATGTGGTAGACGGTGATGGCCACGAGGGCAGTGGTGGACTGCGTGTGACTCAGTGTTGCTAAGGGATGAGTTTGGTCAATTATCGTTGGTGGTGTGTCATAAGTGTGCGTGTGGATGTGTGTCTGGGTGTATTTGTGCGTATGTCTGTGTGGGTGTGTATTTGTGTGTATGTGTGGGTGTATGTGTTTCTGTCTGGGTGTATTTGTGGGGGTGTATTTGTGTGCATGTGTGGGTGTATGTGTTTCTGTCTGTGTGTATTTGTGTGTTTGTGTGCTTGCGTGGGTGTGTGGGTCTCCCTGTCCTCCTCCTGGGCATGTAGGGCGGGCTGAAGGCGGTGGTGTGGACAGATGCGTTCCAGATGGTGGTGATGGTGGTGGGCTTCCTGACTGTGCTGGTCCAGGGAACGCAGAGGGCAGGGGGCGTGGCCTCCGTGTGGGATGTGGCTAACAAAGGAAACAGACTTGATGTCTTTGAGTAAGTCCAGCCCACTTTGTTTTTCCGCATTTTCTTTGTATACAATCGGTTTGAGACCAAAATATAGAAATACTTAAAAAAATAATAATCATAATTGAAACACTACATAAAATCCCGGATCAACAAATAATCTTGCATCCCCAATAACTATAAGCTCAAGGTAAGTGATTCCCTCAAACACGCTAAGTGCATTTGAATGTAAGATACAGGACATGGAGGTCAGTGTAGTAGCCAAGCCTGGACAATCTTCAGGCTACTTGTCCATCTCCAGACCTATTGATGTTCCTGTTTCCGCTGTATGCACTGATATCAAGAGTTTTAATGTGCATACCACTGTAGTTAACCTCTTTGGACGTGGCCACGAGGGACATCTTGATGGAAGAACCCAGCAAAGGACTGTTTGAATGGTGGAGAAAGTAACTTGATCACCAGCCAAACAGATTCAAGCTGACTTTCAGACAAGGTACGAGAGTTTCAGCTCTCACCATCTGAGGTGGGTTTTGTGGTAGGACACCCAGATGAACTCCACTGCATATAAGAAAGTACTAAGAAAGCATGACTGCAATTTGCCAAAACACACCTGAACATACCAAAATTCTACTGGGAGAATGACCTGGGTACCTCTACAGTCAAACATGGAGGTTCAGTAAGAAACACCTCCCCTACAGTCAAACATGGAGGAGGAGGTTCAGTCAGGGACACCTCCCTACAGTCAAACATGGAGGAGGTTCAGTAAGGAACACCTCCCTACAGTCAAACATGGAGGAGGAGGTTCAGTAAGGAACACCTCCCTACAGTCAAACATGGAGGTTCAGTAAGGAACACCTCCCTACAGTCAAACATGGAGGTTCAGTAAGGAACACATCCCCTACAGTCAAACATGGAGGAGGAGGTTCAGTAAGGAACACCTCCCTACAGTCAAACATGAAGGAGGTTCAGTAAGGAACACCTCCCTACAGTCAAACATGGAGGAGGAGGTTCAGTAAGGAACACCTCCCTACAGTCAAACATGGAGGAGGTTCAGTAAACAACACCTCCCCTACAGTCAAACATGGAGGAGACACCATAAAGAACAAGGTTGTATAATATTAGCAGTGCAACAAACAACTGTAAAGACCAAATATTTTAGTCAGTTTCAACTTATTTTTAGAAAGTTGTTTGAAGAAAGAGCAAGAGTGCCAATAGTTTGGGCCACAATTGTGTGTTATGAAATTTGGACTTTGCTCTTTTGTTCTCTGTTCCTCTATGATTACTCAAGCAAGGGGCTGGAGGCTGACACCACAAATTCCAATGGGACCAACTCATTGAAAGCATAACTCCTGGGATTTAAAAATATAGTCTTCTTTTAATGATACTTGTAATATTTATTTTCAACAGGAAATGTAAAAAGTTAATGGGGAAGGTTTCAAATGTGTAGAAGATACAAAACAATTACCAATGTGGATAGAATAGATGTTTCACTTTTATTAACACATAAGAAAATAAAAAAAGTATAGACACAGCAAATAAACTCCAAATCATTGTGTGAGTGGGCAAGGCACTAGAATTGCACTAGAGTGTATCAGATGTCATTAAGAAGTTAATTATGGGGCCACATTTTCAAAATAAAGGAGGAACTGTAGCCATATTAGATCAAATGTAAATAATTATGTAGATATGTACATAAATATAAGGTAACCTAGACCCCTAATTTGAGGGAACTTCTGTTTTTGTCCAAAATTTTAAGACAACTATGAAATATGTTTTTGTTTGGGCATTGGTCAGTCATCCCCAAAAGGAAGGACAGCTTTAAAGATGAGGTCCTTTGCCCTCAGTTTCGACTTCAGCCCTCTAAGACGCCACACATTCTGGACCATCTCTGTAGGAGGGACCTTCACCTGGCTAGGTATCTACGGGGTTAACCAGTCGACCATACAGAGATGTATTTCCTGCAGGACAGAAACGCATGCCAGACTGTGAGTACTTTCCCTGGCTTAGACACATTTCCTTCTCACTCTGCTCAGGTCAGTCGAGCTGTGTGTAAGTTTATGCATTCAACATAGCAGAAACCAGAAATCATTTAGAGATGAATCATTTCTCGAGAGTGACACACACTCCAGATTTAAACACATCACTTAGGAGTTTTGGAGACCACGAATCCAAAGTAGTGCTCTTACTTACGGTCCTATGAACTGGATCAGCTCGAAGGACTAAGAAAACGGTGCCATTTTGTAATGGCACCATATTTTAACCATATTTTACACCACATTCAGAATGACGCATTACTGGGGTTATTTTCAAAACATAGTAACCGAAATTAACAAGGTTGAACTCGACCTTGCCCAAATTACTTTTTGCAGAGGTTATGTATTTCATCACATAAAATAAATAACTTGCAATTGAGGTACAGAACAGCAGTGCATTTTGTCTACGATCAACTCACAACTAACCTTTTTGTTATTGTCACATTGTTTGTCCATTTCTTAACCCATCGCCACTCCTTCAACCGGTCAGAGCTCTGTACTTCAACTTGCTGGGTCTCCTGACCATCCTGGTGTGTGCCGTTTCCTCGGGTCTCATCATGTACGCATTCTACACTCACTGTGATCCGTGGACTGCCGGGTCAATCACTGCGCCAGACCAGGTCACCACCACTCCATTTCTAATCGTAATTCACTTGCCCAGTCCCGTGTTAACTTTGTCATGGCACAGGACCAGGGGGATGGTTGGTTGGTTCAGCATGGGGTACGCAATGCCAGGGATGTGGGGTTTGATTCCTACAGACGGCCACCACGGTAGTGTATGTACTCACTACGGTAAGTTGCTTTGGATCAGCCGAAAGTCATTTAGCAGAGACTCCCTTTCGGAGATACAGTTAATCCATTCATCTTGAGAAGGTAGGTGGAGCTACTCAGTAGTAATAGGTACACTGCACTCGATGAAGTAACTAGAACTAGTCAGTACTAGTAGGAAAACAACACAAATAATAAACATAAAAAGCCTGATGGAAAAAGAGGGGGAGGCTATGCAGTTAATTTTAGGTACTCTTTGAAGAGGTAGGTCTCAGATGTTTTCTGAGAATTGGCAGGGACACTGCTAACCAAGCCTCAAGGGCAAGTTGGTTCCAGCATTGGGGTGCTAGAGTGCCTTAAATGTAGACATATATGTGTTTAATATACACCCCTAATTTCACATGCTGTAATTATCATTAAGGAGGAAATGTACATACAGTTGATTCTAAATGCACTCTGTCTAATGTGTACACTTTCCAGCATGTTCATGCTCTGGTGAACTTCATCCTTTTACTCTGGATAATTACTGTAATCTTCACAGCCGATGTCTTGTCTTGTCATCCTGTTTCTCTGTAGTTGATGCCTTATTTTGTCATGGAGGTTCTCGGCGAGTTCCCTGGTCTCCCAGGGCTGTTTGTTGCCTGTGCCTTCAGTGGGACCCTCAGCACAGTGGCGGCCAGCATCAACGCCCTCGCCACCGTGACCTACGAAGACTTTGTCAAGCAGTGTTGCACAAATCTGTCCACCAAGGCCAGCGGATGGATAAGCAAAGGACTCTGTAAATATATATTTCAGTCACTACCAGCCGTATCGTTCATGGCCATTCATCGCCAACCAGCTGGCAAAGCACAGTATTTGCAATGCCAAGATAGCGGGTTCGATTCCCAGGACCACGCGAATGTACAAATGCATGCACCCCTTGACTTTGCTTGGGATCGAAAGTGTCTCCCCTCTGTCATTTCCTAACTGTCTAAATAAGCGGTCAAAAATACACGTACAAGAATAACCTCCTAGATCCTCACCATCCCTCCAGGTGTTGTGTTCGGCGTAGCCTGCACAATGATGGCAGTGACTGCATCTTACATGGGAGGGATTGTCCAGGCTGCCCTGAGTATTCATGGAATGTGTGGCGGTCCCATGTTGGGTCTGTTCTCCCTGGGCATCATCTTTCCCTGGACAAACTCCCAGGTCAGCGAATAGAATCCCTCGTCAGCTCTTTGTCATGGTCCTTCGAGCGGGACTGAACCTTTTGGTTCTGAACCATGACAAAGGCGTCTGGACTGAAATCTTAAAAAAAAAAGGTTTTTAGTTCAGGAGAAGGCTTAATGTTTGAGGAACGTAACACAAAACAGATAATATTACATTAATAATTTGCCTTAATAAATTCAATACAGTTCGTCAAGTAACTTTCCAAACTTTCTGTATATTTCTTCCCTTACCAAAACTCTAAATATAATATTTCTTTCTGTCCAGGGAGCTGCAGGTGGGCTGATAGTGGGCATTGCCCTGTCGTTCTGGGTTGGTATTGGAGCTTTCATCTACCCTGCTCAAGAGATCCATACCAGACCCCTGTCTCTTAGTGTAGACGGATGTCTTCAACCTAATTCATCTATCACACATACAACAGCTCCTCTCTCCTACCAGAACGCCACTATTCTATCACCAAGGTAAAGTATCTGTCATCCACAGGGTGGGGGGCATTTTAAGTGGAGAGAAAATGCAGCAAAAAGTTTTGCAAGAGAGTTAATAGGTGTGTCAGAAATATGTTGGAGCGGGACGGCCATGTTGGAAGGGACAACCAGGTGGAGAGTGATGGCCATGTTGGGAGGGACAACCAGGTGGAGAGGGACGGCCATGTTGGTAGGGACAACCAGGTGGAGAGTGATGACCATGTTGGTGAGGGACAACCAGGTGGAGAGGGACGGCCATGTTGGGAGGGACAACCAGGTGGAGAGTGAGAGCCATTTTGGGATGGACAACCAGGTGGAGAGTGATGGCCATGTTTGGAGGGATAACCAGGTGGAGAGGGACAGCCAAGTATTTCATTGCTTATAAACCTGTATAGAGTTTGCATCCATCTTATCTTACTGAAGTCGACAATCAAACAGTGCTTCTTCATTGTCTTGGCTTACTTCCTGCATCTGCAACTTGAAGCATCTGATTAAAATCATCTGACTTGGCGTTTCAAAGGCCATTTAGCTGACACCCGTATCCAAAGCAGCATACCGAAGTTAGCGCATACAATTCTGACCTGGCTCCTCATGGGTGTCAAACCCACAACCTCTAGTGTTGCAAGCACCATGCTCTACTAACTGTGTTACATGAGACCGGGAGTGGGCCCATGTAAAATGAACTAACATTAAACTAAACATACCTTCTCTAACATACTCCTTTTATCATTAAATACACAAAAACAGGTCAGTGTGTCCTGGATAAATATGGCCTCCTCGATCAGCACGACTTGACATTCATCACGAACCCCATAATGTCCACGTCTCCCTCAACATTTCTTATTTTTAACGCAGTTCCGTCACATTTGATTTCCCGTACCTTACGTTTCCCCGGTGAAATGAGACCTGTGAATGTCAAAATGGTGACTCCCGGGTCCTTCACAGGTCACCCCTGGCTGATCACTGGTACGCCATCTCCTACCTGTACTACAGCGCCGTGGGATTTACGGCCACCATTACTGCAGGCCTGCTCATCTCCTTCCTCACAGGTACTTTCCATCTGTAGAATCTGAATGCTAGAATGGACAGAATCAGAACACAGAATGGACCACTGAAATCAAAATGATAGAATGGTCATTATGCGGTAGAATGTGCTGATAATTAGTGTTAAATTGTCATGTCAATAACAGGTCCTCAGCCACTCTATCATTAGATACTGTACCGAATTATTGTTCCCTGTGTTCTAACATCTGAGTTATGGTTCCCTCTGGTCTAACATCTGAGTTATGGTTCCCTGTGTTCTAACATCTGAGTTATGGTTCCCTCTGGTCTAACATCTGAGTTATGGTTCCCTGTGTTCTAACATTTCAGTTATGGTTCCCTGTGTTCTAACATCTGAGTTATGGTTCCCTCTTGTCTAACATCTGAGTTATGGTTCCCTGTGTTCTAACATCTGAGTTATGGTTCCCTGTGTTCTAACATCTGAGTTATGGTTCCCTCTGGTCTAACCTCTAAGTTATGGCTCCCTCTGGTCTAACCTCTGAGTTATGTTTCTCTGTGGTCTAACCTCTAAGTTATGGTTCCCTCTGGTCTAACCTCTAAGTTATGGCTCCCTTTTTTCTTACCACTGAGTTACGGATCCCTGTGATCTAAACTCTGAGTTATGTTTCTTTGTGATCTAGCCTCTGAGTTATGGTTCTCTGTGGTCTAGCCTCTGAGTTATGGTTCTCTGTGGTCTAATCTCTGAGTTATGGTTCTATGTGGTCTAACCTGTGAGTTATGGTTCTCTGTGATTTAATCTCTGAGTTATGGTTCTCTGTGGCCTTACGTCTGAGTTATGGTTCTATGTAGTCTAACCTCTGAGTTATGGTTCTCTGTGGTTTAATCTCTGAGGTATGATTCTCTGTGGACTAACCTCTAAGTTATGGTTCCCTCTGGTCTAACCTATATGTTATGGCTCCCTTTTTTCTAACCACTGAGTTACGGATCCCTGTGGTCTAACCTCTGAGTTATGGTTCTCTGTGGCCTTACCTCTGAGTTATGGTTCTCTGTGGTTTAATCCCTGATTTATGGTTCTCTGTGATCTAGCCTCTGAGTTATGGTTCTCTCTGGTCTAACCTCTGAGTTACAGATCCCTGTGGTCTAACCTCTGAGTTATGGTTCTCTGTGATCTAGCCTCAGAGTTATGGTTCTCTGTGATCTAGCCTCTGAGTTATGGTTCTCTGTGGTCTAGCCTCTGAGTTATGGTTCTCTGTGGTCTAACCTCTGAGTTATGGTTCTCTGTGGTCTAACCCTTGAGTTATGGTTCTCTGTGGTCTAACCTGTGAGTTATGGTTCTCTGTGGTTTAATCTCTGAGTTATGGTTCTCTGTGATCTAGCCTCAGAGTTATGGTTCTCTGTGATCTAGCCTCTGAGTTATGGTTCTCTGTGGTCTAACCTGTGAGTTATGGTTTTCTGTGGTTTAATCTCTGAGTTATGGTTCTCTGTGGCCTTACCTCTGAGTTATGGTTCTCTGTGATCTAGCCTCAGAGTTATTGTTCTCTGTGATCTAGCCTCTGAGTTATGGTTCTCTGTGGTCTAACCTGTGAGTTATGGTTTTCTGTGGTTTAATCTCTGAGTTATGGTTCTCTGTGGCCTTACCTCTGAGTTATGGTTCTCTGTGGTTTAATCTCTGAGTTATGGTTCTCTCTGGTTTAATCTCTGAGTTATGGTTCTCTGTGGCCTTACCTCTGAGTTATGGTTCTCTGTGATTCAAGCACACCCCTAACCCATTTATACTGGTGCTGACATGTGTTTGGATCATGTGGATTATGTTCACATTCTGATTGTGCCCACATTTCCAGGCAGTTGTAGCCAATTAAATGGCACATTGGCAAGTGATCTGAATCAGTTCTTAAGTGTAAACAGGGAAGATGACTACTAAATCCGCAAAATACACATGTAAGTGGCAGGCCAATACAGGGTCATTGTAGTCATCTTACCTGTCTAGTTATGGTTCAGCACACAAGGAGTAGATAGATGGATTCAACTTGCACTTCTATATGATAGCATCTAATACATATATATTCACACAAACCCTTTTAGGAAACCATTGATTATTCAGCATGTACTGCTGCAACGAGAGAGACAATGTGATTAACTAACTGACCCGACTGATTTTGAAGAATCAGAGAGGTAAATCTTGGCTCAAATGGAAAATTGCTCCAGAGGGTCAAAACTAGTATGATACATAGCTGTCACACAGGGGAGAAATCCTTGGTGAAGTATAATTTCCTGACAGTCTTTCCTTGACAATGTACAGCTAGGTCCAGAAATATTTGGACACTGACTCAATTTTCATAATTTTGGCTCTGTACGTGCAGACTATCAGCTTTAATTCAAGGGGTTAAACAAAAATTTGAAATGGAGGATTTAGGAATTGCAACCATTTTCATACACAGTCCTCTTATTTCAGGGGCTCAAATGTAATTGACACAACAAATTAACACATTCATAAATAAAATGTACATATTTAATATTTTGTCGAGAATCCTTTGGAGGTAATGACTGCTTGAATTCTGGAATGCATCGACATCACCAAATGCAGGTTTTCTTCCTTTGTGATGCTTTGCCAGGCCTTTACTGCAGCGGTCTTCAGTTTGTTTGTTCGTGGGTCTTTCTGCCTTAAGTTTTGAGAATTAATCCGGCTGCTTCTGTCTTCTGTCACATCATCAATAAACACTAGTGTCCCAGTGCCATTGGAAGCCATGCATGCCCATGCCATCACACTGCCTCCACCGTGTTTTACAGATGATGTGGTATGCTTCGGATCATGACCCGTTACAAGCCATCTCCATACCTTTTTCTTACCATCATTCTGGTACAGGTTGACCTTTAGTTTCATCTGTCCAAAGAATGCTGTTCCAGAACTGGGCTGGCTTTTTTACATGTTTTTTTGGCAAAGTCGAATATGGCCTTTCTATTCTTAAGATTTATGAATGGTGGTGAACCCTCTGTATTTTCTCTCGTGAAGTCTTCTCTTTATGGTAGACTTGGATAAAGATATGCCTGCCTCCTGGAGAGTGTTCTTCACTTGGATGACTGTGAAGGGCTTTTTCTTTAACATGGAAAGGATTCTATGATCATCCACCACTCTGGTCTTCCGTGGACGTCCAGGCCTTTTTGTGTTGCAGAGTTCACCAGTGCATAATTTTTTTCTCAGAATGTACCAAACTGTTGATTTGGCCACTCCTAATTGTCCTGCTATCTCTCTGATGGATTTTTTTTACAGCCTAAGGATGGCCTGTTTCATTTGCATTGAAAGCTCCTTTGACCGCATGTTGTGGGTTCACGGCAACAGCTTCCAAATCCGAATGCCACACCTGGAATCAAATCCAGACCTTTTACCTGCTTAATTGATGAAGAAATAACGAACGAATAGCCCACACCTGTCCATGAAACAGCTTTAGAGGCAATTGTCCAATTACTTTTGGTCCCTTGAAAAAGAGGGGGCTACATATTAAAGAGCTGTAATTCCTAAACCCTTCTTCCAATTTGGATGTGAATACCCTCAAATTAAAGCTGAGAGACTTTTAGGTTTTGGTAAACAGCCAAAATAACAAAACTTGTGTCAGTGTCCAATTATTTCCAGACCTAACTGCATGACTGAGTGAACATTTTACCAAAATAGAAAATTAGGATTCACTCTGCGACCCCATTTATAGGGTCCATGCTAAGTGCTATGTATCCTCTGGCCCAATCAGGACACACCAGGAGCCAGGATGTGCCCCCTTGGCTTCTAAGACCTATTTGTAACCTATTCTGCTTCTGGTCCAAGAAGAACAGGAAGATGTGTTGGTGTGGCGTCAACCACGACTTAAAGCAGGTGACAGACTTTCACACATTCACAACACACTTCCATGATCTTCTGTTTCCAGGACACATTACTCAGTGTTGCTGAATGCTGATTTCTTATAGGCTAGAAGGTTATTCTAATAGGTAGATTAAGATGCAGGCACATGTTGTTTAAATGTCAGAATTACAGTACTGGGATTCCATGTAGCCTCTGCTTTTCTCTGGTAATAACTGATTAACTTTGGTGTGATGCTCTGATGACAAGGTTAGTGAGTATTTTGGTAAATACCTTGGGATATATGTCTAATTTGTTTTCTTAAAGTGGCTCTCAAAAACTCTTGACCCTCATGGAAAGTGAAAAATAAAATCTTCAAATGTTATAAATTAATTCCAAACAAAAAACAGACATTTTATTTGCATTAGTTTTCACTCCCTTTACCAAATATTTGGTAAAGGCGCCTTTAGCAGCAATTACAGCCATTAGTCTATTTCAATAAGACCCTACCAGCTTTACACATCCGGACACAAAAGAAGAATGTTTGCCCATTCTTTTTTTTAAATTACTTCTGCTCTGTCAAGTTGGTTGGGGACCTTTGGTGTACAGCAATTTTCAACTCTTTCCACATTCTCAATTGGACTAAGGTCAGGGCTTTGGGCCACTCCAGGACATTGACCGCTTTGTTTGAAAGCCACTCCAGTGTGGCTTTGGCTGTATGTTTGTCCTGCTGGAAGACAAATCTTATCCCAAGTCCCAGGTCGTTTGCAGATTTCAGCAGGTTTCCTTCCAGGACACCTCTGCAGAGGCCAAAAACTCTATTTCGGTCTCATCCGATCATGAGATCTTCCTCCACTTGGTCTCAGAGTCTTCCACATGCAACTTTTAGCTGAGATCTGATGGGACTTTTTTCCCCAACAAGGGCTGTCTTTTTGCCACTCTTCCGTAAAGGCCAAGTTTGTGAAGTACCAGGACTATTACTGCAGCATGCAGTGTCTCCCAGTTCAGACTTGGGAGTTTGTTACTCCTTTAGGGAGTATGCAGCGTCTCCCAGCTCAGCCGTGGGAGTTTGTTACTCTTTTAGGGTTGCCATATTCTTCTTGGAGGTCTCTCTGACTAGCGCTCTTCTTGGAGGTCTCTCTGACTAGCGCCCTTCTTTCTCTGACTAGCGCTGTTCTTGGAGGTTTCTCTGACTAGCTCTCTTCTTGGAGTTCTCTCTGACTAGCGCCCTTCTTGGAGTTCTCTCTGACTAGCGCCCTTCTTGGAGTTCCCTCTGACTAGCGCCCTTCTTGGAGTTCCCTCTGACTAGCGCCCTTCTTGGAGTTCTCTCTGACTAGCGCCCTTCTTGCCAGATGTTCAGTTTTTGAGGACGGCCTGCTCTAGAAAGATTCACAGTTGTGTTATATTTTTGTAATTTTGTAATAATTACAAATAATAATAATAATAATTACAATCCATTTTGTGATAATGAATGTTATTGTGCTCCAGGGGACATTCAGTTCCTTAGATGTTCTCACATCCTGTCCTGATTGATGCTTTTGAAAAACCTTATTCCAGATTTGCTGTAAATAAAGCCTACCCTTGTCTTCATGATGTAGTTCTTGTAAGGAATCGTACTAACCAACTGTGGAATCATACTGAGCCAGGTGTATTTAGCCTGAAATCATGAAACCCTTTAATTACACACAGGTGGACTCTATTCAACAAATTACTTGACTTCTAAAGATAGTTGGTCACAGCACAGGTTATTCAGGTGTCACAGAAAAGTCTTTGAACATTATTTTCTGTTTTGAAATTAATTTTGATCACTTTTGAGAAGATTTTCTTTTCACTTTGACATGATGGATTTTTGTGTGTTTTTGATCAGTTGCAAAAACTCCTGATTAAATGCATTTTGATTTCATGCTGTGACAATCAAATGTGGGAAAAGTCCAAGGGTGATGAAAGGTTTCCAGAGCCACTGTAGATGTAAAATGTATTCTATATCATTATATATAACAGTTGGAACACAATACCAGTGTTAGATAAGTACCAGAGTAAATCCAAGCGTCACCTCTAAGGGACATTAGTGGATGTATTTATGTGGTTTTACTCCTCATATCCGTCTCTTTTCTACTAGAACACGACGAGCACAGACACAGTCGATGATGAAGGCCCCTTCGTCAAGGAGGATACCCGGAGGTTGAGGGCAATCCGGAAAGTACAACCGGCTGAAAACAGCTACAATATGCAAGAGAAGGCTTACGACAATGCCGGCTTTGCTGAAGATAAATAGCCTTTTAGAGAGCCACAGGGACAGAAAGGCTAGCGGGTGTAAAACCACTTTAATGTACTAATTACGGTAAATGTTAAAAGCATTTATTATGTTTCGTGTCTGAAAGGTGATAAACTGCTTAGATAATCAGTGACTATGTGATATAAGGAGACAGTCCCTCCCCTCGGCACTCGCTTAACTAAAGACGTTATATTAAAACCGTATGGAAGTAATCAATGCAACAGAAGATGTCGTTTGCTTTGTTCTCCGGGCATTCAGACGACCTTAGCTTGTACAGGAACAGACGTTCGTGCGGAACACAGAAATGCTGTGGAAGTCGGCAACGAACAAACTGACCTCCGAATGTCAAGTGAGCTTTGGGATTGAAACACTTATCACGCAGAGAGCATATAAAAAATATGAAAATAAAATGTCCCCGACGACTCCCTACAGTAGAACACAAATAAAGTCACATCCTGTAACAGCAGATATCAAAGATGAAATCCATGATTTATTACAGAAGAACTGAAATCAAAATCCTTAATTACGTCACATGATATTTCGTTTGCTCCTTATTACATATTTGGGTACGTTTCCATATTTAAAACAGTGATAAGGTGAAAACAATGTTCAGTATTGATACACCTCATGTTAGAGCAACTGATGACTTGTATAGATTATAAAAATATGGTCTACTATGGCCTTGGCGCCAGTTTTGACTGCCTTTCCAAATCACTATGGATTTGCCATGCCAATGTTTAACAAAGGAGATCACATTATAGAACAGACAGGCACTCTGACTAGTTTTACCGTGTGTCCTCATCAAACATTGCAAGAATAATATATATTATAATATAATTATATTTTTCATATAGATAAACAAAACAATATTATATTTTGCAGCCAGAGTCGAATCTTTAGCTTCAAGGTTTCCTGTGTCTGCACCACTACCAGTCCAGGTCCCAGTGTTTGTGAAACACCTCTGTGGCTATGACATAAAAAACACAATGCGAGATTCTCTCAATCACA
This sequence comes from Esox lucius, assembly GCF_011004845.1. Taxonomy (NCBI): domain Eukaryota; kingdom Metazoa; phylum Chordata; class Actinopteri; order Esociformes; family Esocidae; genus Esox; species Esox lucius. The sequence goes on along the minus strand of NC_047587.1, from coordinate 4,393,143 downwards.
AATGCCTAAATACTTTGGAGGAAAGTATAATCAGCCTTGTATATCAACCAGGGATTCAATCAAGCAATGGCTTTCTTGACGAGAGACATGAACTGTGTGATCAATCATGATGAAATAAGAAAAGTATATTCTTTGTGACAGAACAGACACATTGTTTTTCAAATACACTATCATTGACAACACAGGTAAGCTCTAGTTGAAGTAGCTGGCGTTAGTCATGCATACTCAACACCAAAAGTGCACTAATAATAAATTCATACCAGCTCCAAAAACTGTTCAACAGAGAGGCTGTAGTCGAGTTTACAACATGCATAGATTTCCAGTGACATTACATTGAAGAGATGTTTTCAGAGCTTGAACTGCCAGCTCAAAACCAAACCCTTCTCAATTGCCTGAACTTATATGAGGAAACAAACAAACATTTAGCAAAAAAGTTCTTAACTGATATGTTATATTCTGACATTTTATTATGACAATAGCAACAGTGGTATGTTTAAAATAAAAAATATAAATATATTTCTAGTTGTACATGGGTGTACTGATTTTTTCTGATACTCACAATAATATCAACTCTGGTATGTGTGCCTTACAATAAATTAACATTCATGCTTTTCAATTTAAGGTGCTTAATCATTTCATGAGTGTTGGTGAGTAATTGTCATGCAAATGCAAGAGTGCGAAAATATATATTTTTAAAGCAGAAGAATACCTTTTCATTGCATCTAAGAAAATATGATAAAAAGTGAAATCAATTGCCAAACATTCAGAAGACACCTGAGGAAAAGCATGAGTTTTACATCAATAGAAATGTGAAAACTTGAAGGAGCGAAGCCCATGAGGCGAGACTGAGTGGTGAATGTCATGCTGGTCGATAGCGTTCAGAATCCTTTCTAAATTGTTACACATAACAAATAATACATCGCAACAAAAATGGAAAAAAGGTTTATAGAAAGTATGCTCAAATGTATATTCAGTACCAAAGTAAAATTGTAGCAGTTAAATGTTAATGTACATAAAATAAGACGTTAAATAATATACAGTAAAAGTGAAAACAAAATGGGCTTGCAAAATTACAGTAAACTTCAACACAGATTTCCAAACCCTTCCTGAAATCCGTATTGGAATGGTTAATGGAATATCCTTTTGAAACAAGTAAAATACGGTTGGCAAGCCAATTACTGAGACCACAACAACCACTGTCTGTAATTATCAGACTCGAAGGTATGCACAGATAGAGGAGTATGGCTACAAAACCACAGATGAATTGTGTGACCTTCAAACTAATAATGCAGACGTTCCAGTTCTCTGCTTCACTTAAGTTCCTAAAGTACCACAGAAGTGCTATAAATCCTGGTCCTGGATGTGGTTGGAATCTGGGCCTTTAGGAATGTAATGATAATGTGCTTGTTATTTATTTAAGCCTTAAATACCTATCCCAGGCCTAATGTAAACAGAGGTCTATCTATCATTCAGCATATCTCCAAATTTAAACCAGGTGGTTCGAACCCTGAATGCTGACTGTCTGAAAGGCATGGTATATGAGAATGTATGCAATAGGTGTGGCAAGAAAAATTGTCTACTACTCTAATTGCATTGGTAACCGGTTTATTGCAGTATATGGCCAATATTCCACGGCCAGGGCCGGCATCAGGTGCCTCCGTGTTGTGTCTTGCCTTATAACACCGGCGTTTTGTTGGCCCATATACCACACGATGCCTTATAACACCAGCGTTTTGTTGGCCCATATACCACACACGATGCCTTATAACACAGGCGTTTTGTTGGCCCATATACCACACACAAAGCCTTATAACACCAGCGTTTTGTTGGCCCAAATACCACACACAATGCCTTATAACACCGGCGTTTTGTTGGCCCATATACCACACGATGCCTTATAACACCAGCGTTTTGTTGGCCCATATACCACACACGATGCCTTATAACACAGGCGTTTTGTTGGCCCATATACCACACACAAAGCCTTATAACACCAGCGTTTTGTTGGCCCAAATACCACACACAATGCCTTATAACACCGGCGTTTTGTTGGCCCATATACCACACGATGCCTTATAACACCAGCGTTTTGTTGGCCCAAATACCACATGATGCCTTATAACACAGGCGTTTTGTTGGCCCATATACCACACACGAAGCCTTATAACACCAGCGTTTTGTTAGCCCATATACCACACGATGCCTTATAACACTGGCGCTTTGTTGGCCCATGTACCACACACAATGCAGCCCCACTGGTTAACTGTCCGATGCCAGAATGAAAACTTTTATGTTTCTCTGGCGCTATAGTTATTTTTCAACTAATAATAATTTTCTAAATCTATCATATATTCTGTACCTTCAAACATTCAATGTCAAAACTAAAGTGTGTCATTGGATATCTAAAAATGCCGAAATGAGAGAGAAAGTGTGATTGGACATCTAAATGGACGAAAATGACAGTGGAAATGTGAGCATGCGGAAATGAGAAAGAATTTCTGATTGGATATCTGAACATATAAATATGTATAAAGTGTATTTGATCACACTGGTAATAACTTCACAGATGTTTTGCTTAGTTTCTTTGGATCTGCATTAGCTGATACCATGATGGTACCAAGGTATGTTTGTCGGTCAGTTCACAAAATGCTTGATCTTAATAACTGTAAGACTCACTAAGTGCAACATTACAAGTTTTCTGTAGACTTTATCTCTCAAATATGAAATATGAACTTGTCATTTTACATATTCAGAGCTTTTGACTGCAGGAAATACAGGGTTATTTGACCTTTTGTCCCTTTCAAATGTTCAGCATTCAGCGCCACTCAACAGTTTAGTGTGACATTGTCATGTGAAGAGCTTGGATGTCTCTTAACGCCCAGAAAATCCATGCCACAGGTATGTCTAATCTGACCCAGTTTCAAAAGACTCCCCAAAAGCCCCCTATTGCCTATATACCTATGGAACATAGTCAAAAGTAGTAGACTGAATAGGGGACAAGGTGCCATTTGAGACACACTCAGCCCTTCCAGCAGCCAATAGAAAACAGGCTCTGTGCTTCCAGTGACCAATGGGAAACAGATTGTCTCTGTGGGTGGAAGTTCAGATCTGCCAGCACTCTCACTGGGGTGGAATCAGGACTCACATTCTACTGTGGAGTTTTAGTTCTCTCTGCTCTGCAGCACTGACAACAGAGAGAGTGAACAGTAATATATATATATTTTCTTTTCATTCCTCAAATAAAAAGCATTGGGGAGGAAACAGTTCAGGTGTAATCGTTCTATGGAAAACATACTGGAGAAAATGTAAAGCATTTGCGGCACAAACAGGCACGCGTGACATTTGTGACACATTTTGTGTTTTGTTTAACTGCTAAACAGTAGGCACAGCAATAAAGTTCACATATTAACATCTCGGATTAGACAAAGAGCCGTATTCAACCAGCGTTGCTGAAGCCCAATGGACTGAATGTTAAAATTAACAGTAATCTCAGACTGTGTCGGCAAAACCGTAGGTGCAGGCTTGGCTAACACTTGATTACTGCTTTTGCATTTCAGTCATGCTGTAACGCTGAACTTCCACAGGTTGGCCTGAACAGAGCCCAAAGTCCACACCAGCACTATTATAAAAAAGTCCAATGGACAGCTCGCACAGGCTAGAAACACACCATTAACAGATGCATCAAGACATGGGTATTGTCCATCCAGGAACACAGAACAAACTTAACCATGCATTTTACATGATTCGAATAGAGGAAAGTAATCCTCCGCCACACCTCTGAATGGTAACATCTCCCCGGATATGTGTTTTACAGTTGCTGCCGGACAAATAAACCAAAATGCATTTACTGTACAAATCATCATGCTTTAGGGCAATACCACTTAGTCACATTGCATAAAAAAACATTATCATTATTATTGTCCATTGTTATTTTTGGTAGCCAAGTACGGGACATCACTTAAGCAACAAGAATAATCCCTATTAGTGCTACACTACAGTAGCACACTGTCAGACATTAACGCAGGCCAAACTACAGCCACGTGGCGAGCAGCACCCAGAGTATGAAACGTAATAGCAGGCTGCTAGGCTAGCTGCCACACAGAAATAGAATGACATAGAAATGGACAGACAGTGACACCCCTTGGACCACAGCGACACCAGCGGTGCGGTCACGGCGGTCCGACCTGCCTCGGGTCATTGACTGGAAGGGGGAATGTCCGTCTGAGTTTGTGGACGTCCACGGTGTGAGGAAAGAAGAGAGCAGACCGTCTGAAGTTAACTGATCTGCAGCCCTTGTTCTGCATAGTCAACATTACAATTGCACAGGTTGGTCTCCCGTCTCAAAGCCAGGACAGGACACAGGACAGGACACAGGACAGGACACAGGACAGGACACAGGACAGGACACAGGACAGGACACAGGACAGGACACAGGACAGGACACAGGACAGGAGTGACAGGACACAGAACAGGAGTGACAGGACACAGGACAAGACACAGGACAGGAGTGACAGGACACGTGACAGGAGTGACAAGATGGAGTGTATATTGTCTGTGTGTATATATTGGTGTGTATATTGTCTCTGAGTGTATATAGTGGAGTGTATATTGTCTCTGTATATTGTCTGTGTATATAATGGTGTGTATATTGTCTGTGTGTATATAATGGTGTGTATATTGTCTCCGTGTATATAATGGTTTGTATGCTGTCTGTGTATGTATGTATTATGGGTTAAAAATGTAACAATAATGTATGTATTATGGGGTCATAACATAACAGTAATGTATGTATTATGGGGTCATAATGTTACAGCAATGTATGTATTTTGGGGTCATAACGTAACAATAATGTATGTATTACGGGGTCATAATGTGATGTGATCAAGTACTAAGAAGACAATGTAATGTGATGCCTGGATTTATCAGGACATACTGTCCAAAATATATGGATTATGGAGACATACTGTAACATGTATGGATTATGGAGACATACTATAACATGTATGGATTATGGAGACATACTATAACATGTATGGATTATGGAGACATACTGTAACATGTATGGATTATGGAGACATACTGCAACATGTATGGATTATGGAGACATACTGCAACATGTATGGATTATGGAGACATACTGTAACATGTATGGATTATGGAGACATACTGTAACATGTATGGATTATGGAGACATACTGTAACATGTATGGTTTATGGAGACATTCTGCAAAATGTATGGATTATGGAGACATACTGTAACATGTATGGATTATGGAGACATACTGTAACATGTATGGATTATGGAGACATACTGCAACATGTATGGATTATGGAGACATACTGTAACATGTATGGATTATGGAGACATACTGCAACATGTATGGATTATGGAGACATACTGTAACATGTATGGATTATGGAGACATACTGTAACATGTATGGATTATGGAGACATACTGTAACATGTGTGGATTATGGAGACATACTGTAACATGTGTGGATTATGGAGACATACTGCAACATGTATGGATTATGGAGACATACTGTAACATGTATGGATTAAGGAGACATACAGTAACATGGCTTTACAGCTTATGAAGACCTACTGTTACACGACTGTATGGAATATGAAGACATACTGTAAAAAGGCTTTACAGATTCAGAAAACATATTGATATTGTAACATGCCTGTACGTATAACAGGGACACAACGTAACGACTGCACGCATTAATGGGGACATTACGCGATCCACACTAAGGCCACTCGTGGTGACATCTCCGGCCGTTCTTCTTCCGTTCCTGCTGGAGGTGCTCCAGCTCCGCTTCGTACATCATCTCCTGCATCAGGTACTTCTCCCGCCGCATGCGATCACACAGGTCTTTCGGCATGTCCGGGATTAGATACGCGATAAACGACTTGATGCCAAAGACGAGGTGCTAAGGAGAGGTATTAAAGGAGACAACTTTATTATTCACTGTCACTCTCAGGTCACAGAGATTCTACACAGGCAAACATTCACTCTGTGATTGGGTTAAGGGGTCTGTGTTTTTCAGCTACTCGGATGTCTAGAATCCCCATGGTGGTTGGGAGTGTTTGGCCAGGGGTTTCTGTTTGCAGTAGAAGTAGGTACAGTACCAGTCAAAGGTTTGGACACACCTACTCACTCAAGGGTTTTTCTTCAGTTTTTAAAATTTTCACTGTAGAAGAACAGCGAAGACAGGAAAACTGCTAAACAGATGAAACAGTTCAAATACACTTCTTATTGTAAATGCTTCCAAGTAGCCACCCTTTGCCTTCATGGCAGACCTGCACCCTTTGCCTTCATGGCAGATCTGCACACTCTTGGCTTTTGATCAGGAAAATGTAGCAGATTTCGAGAGTTTCTTTAAGTGCAGTCACAAAAACCATGAAACACTATGATGCAACTGGCTCTCTTGATGTCCAACTCCCAGAGTTCCCTCTGCTGTAGAGGATAAGTTCATTAGAGTTACCAGCCTCATAAACAGGCAATTAACTTCATCTCAGATTGCAGCCCACATAAATGCGCCACACAGTTCAAGTAAGGGACACATTTCAACACCAACTGTGTCTCTGTAAAGCACTTTGTGACAACTGCTGTTGTAAAAAGGGCTTTATAAATACATTTGAATTTGATTGATTCAGAGGAGAGTGTGAATCAGGCCTTTATGGTCAAATTGCTACAATGAAACCACTATTGAAGAATAATAAAAAGAAACTTGCTTGGACCAAGAAACATGAGAAATGGACATGTGACCGGTGGAAATCTGTCCTTTAGACTGATGAGTCCAAATTCGAGATTTTTGGTTCCATCTGCTGTATCTTCATGAGACGCAGAGTGGGTGAACAGATGATCTCTGCATTTGTGGTTTCCACCAGGAAGCATGAGGAGGTGGTGCGGGGATGCTTTGCTGATGACACGTCTGTGATTTATTTAGAATTCAAGGCACACTCAACCAGCATATCTACAGTCCCAGTATTGTGCAGCGATACGCCATCCCATCTGGTTTGCACTTAGTGGGACTACCATTTGTTTTTCAACAGGACAACCACCCAAAACACACCTCCAGGCAGTGGAAGGGCTATTTCACCCAGAAGGTGAGGGATGGTGCTGTCCTGGCCTCCACAATCACCCAATCTGAACCCAACTGAGATGGTTTGGGATGAGTTTGACCGCAGAGTGAAGGAAAAGCAGCCAAGTGCCCACATACGAGGAAACTCCTTAAAGACAGTTGGATAAGCATTCCAGCTCAATGCCGAGAGTGTGCACAGCTGTCATCAAGGCAGTGGGCAGCCTCTTTGAAGAATCTACAATATCAATGTATTTTGATTTGCTCAACACTTTTTTGGTTTGCTACATTCCATTGTGTTCCATTGTGTTATTTGATAGTGTTGATGTATTCACTATTATTCTACAATGTGGAAATAATAAAACTAAAAGATATACATTTGAATGAACAGGAGTGTCCAAATCTCTAACTGGTACTATATGTGCAAGTCATTGCTTTATTTTGGCAGAGCTGTTAAACCCCAATCAGTGTCAGTGAGAGACATGAGGTCAGAGGATAGGCAAATATACACATATGCATATATATATATATATATATATATATACACACACACACACACACACACACACACACAGAGAGCTATATATTATCTCTCTCTCATGCTAAATAAAGCGACAGGGTTGACTGTAATGGGGATATACCACAGGGACTCTGTATGTGGAATGATCCAGGTATAATCTGTGAGACATTAGGCGATCACAGAAGCCCAATGGTTGGACGAACCTCGAAGACGATGATGAAGGCCAGTCTTGCAGCCAGGACGTGCCAAAACTGCAGCGTGAAGTCGTAGGGTACGGGGCTCCAGGGCGGAGCTCTGTAGTCCCGGTAACGGCAGTACCTGCTCTGCCCGGCGCTGACGTTCCAGATCTTCTCCATGTCAAACACAGACAGGCTGCTGTTCATGTAGCCGCGCAAGCACCTGCCAGGGAGAAACAGGGACCCAGTCACATGCGGAAGACGGAAACTGGACGGCCGGCGAAAATCTAGCCAACGTACAGACGTTGGATTGGTGCGTTCCCCTCGGCACGGACAGACACCTGCGGCACAGTACGGCAGACTCGGGTGACCAAAGCGGGAGGGGAGAGGAACCTACTTCTCGTGGTGGTACCCCTTGTCCACGCACGGTCCGTATTTGAAGGCGTAGACGAAGCGGGGGATGTAGTCGGACGTGATGGCGATGACAAAGGCGTTGGTGATGACGGCCAACACGCCAATGCCCTCCAGGATGCCGTGCCAGATCCCTGACCGGGGGAACAGTCGGCACATCGCATTTGGAAAAGGCCCTACTTCATCCTCACCAATCAGCCAAAAAGTTTCCATAGGCCCTCATTCATGAAACCTTCTCAGAAAAGATCTCAGATTCAAGATTAGGGACAGACTTACGATGGTCTCTAAGTGTGATTTACGAAACTGTCGCCCTTTGAAATCGGATAAAGCCGTGGACGCGAGAAGGTGCTGCACATGTCCTTACTTACATATGACACGCCCTTAATTTATCCTCTCATTAGGCAATTTAAGACCTATTAGCTAATCAAGATGCCAGCCACAGAAATTATAACAACCATTTATGATCTCCAAGTATGAAGATACAGCCTGAGTGACTCAGGAAAAGCAAGGCAAAGCAAGTTAATTTGTCTAGCGCATTACATACACAAAGGCATTTCAAAGCTTACAAACGCATAAACAACAGAAATAAGAGAGAAAATGCAGAATAAAGTGAAATAAATACATAATACAATAATAGCCTAGAGTAATGACACAATATTTTATATTGTGGCACGTTTTAATGTGTTATGGTCCTTGTCATCTTATTTTATCTTACCTATTATTATAATTATAATGGTGGTTGTTGGTACTGAGGCTGTTACGATTGTTTTTCATGATAATGGTGGACTTATTGCTTTATGTTTTTACGTTGGTTTACACGGTCTCCGACTGGGTTTGATCGGAAGGAGGCGACACAGATAATATTGATGAATACCAGCTCTGTCTGTGAAATGATCGTACGCACATTTCATGTATGAGGGCCATTATCTCTAAATATTCTTTGTTTTTGCAAACAGCCAGCTACTCAATACACTACTCAACATGTCAGACTGTGAAACCCCCAGGAGAAACTGTGCTTTCCACAGCCCATGAACATTTCAGATAAAATTCTCCACTTCTGCCCCTGTTGAGTACTAAACAGAGGAAATGACTGACAAGCCGCATGTCTGTGGCTGCCTTCACTGACCTATGTCTGTAGCTCGGGCAGGCATTGGCCTCCTCCACTGAGTGACGAACTTGTAGGCATCCAGCCGGATCTCGATGATGTTGTTGAGCAGTGCAAGCAGAGGAGCCAATGGGAATGCAGCTACGAAAATGGTGGTGAAACCAAACTGCAGAACTGGGCAAAGGAGGAGGAATGAGGAGGAATGAGGAGGAAGAGCAGTAGGACAAGGAAGAAGAGGACAAAACAGACAATAGGACAGTGAAGTGGGTCGGTTTGAACCTCCTGCGGTTAACCTCAGTCACAGATTGAACAGAGCAAAACCCCAGATTTATAACATTACCCATATTTGTATTGATTCATAAAGGAAACCACCACAGATCCAGCCAGAACATTTGGTGCATTGTGGGAGGGAACTCATCTGTCTAGACGGAAAGCCAGAGGCCCATTAATAACGACCACGTACATTCACACAACATGTACACACAGAATGAATAATTCTCTTGTCCTGATATCAAGTGCTTGAGCGAAACTGTGACACCGGGCAGGCAGCCACCGGCCCACGCTGCGAGACTAAGAGCCCAAACGAAGCAGCAGAACAGGCAGAGCCGACCGAGGATGCCGAGATTGTGGCGAAATTCAACCTAACGCCATTTACAAAGTTCAGATCAGAGATTGTTCTGCCAAAAAAATTTGCTCTCGCTCAATCCGACGTACGCTAAAGGCACAATATGCTTTCGGTTTATTGGCATAACTGTGGTCAACATAAAAACTATAGTTGCCTTGTCCAGCTGCCCACAGACATCTCTACCAGAACGAGATGAGAGACCCGTGGATCATGAGGTAGGAGAAACCAGTTAACGACCTCCTTAGTGTCACACAGTTTGACAACAAAGTAGCCTGGAAATGTTCCCATCACCCTTGCAGACTGCCGACAACATACTCATCTAAACATATGGAGACTGTAACCACGCCACATTTAAAATGAATCAAGAAATCCTATATTTTAACACTATATTTTCTGTGTAGTAGTTATTAATGTACTTCATTTAAACCATATAAAGTCTGGAACATCACTTACAGCCTCCAAAGGAGAGGCTTGTATGAAGAATAATGACTTGGGTTTCCAGTTTATTGTTTCCTGGTGGTGAGTCGTGGGGTCCTCTGGGCATTACTGACTCAAATAAATAAAATCAATAAAAAGGCCTGTTTTTTTTTTTCACTGAACGACTCAAAGATCAGAATAAGTAAAAAAAGTTACATTTCCGTTCCTTGTCCTTGTCACTTGGAAATCCAGCACGCCAAGCGCAAGCACTTGACTACATTTATAACACAAAAATGTTAAGAAACATACTAATCTTCTCTACAAGGTTGTAGCCGTTGTCATTTTACTGTGATTATAGAAGACAATTTGTTGGTGGTGCGACCGAATCAAACGCAGGTTGTACCAACTGAAAAACCCAGTGGCGTTAGTGGACGACGTTGGGCCGAAGCCCAGGAAGATGTCTCACCCATCTCCAGGTACTCATCCACTAGTCCGTGGGCGTTCATAGGCTGCAGGTTCCAGTCTTTGTCCCACTGAGGAAGCTGCACTTTGTTCTCCACATTCTCTCCCTCTCCTTTCCTTTCCTTCCTCTCAGTTTGCTTGATTTTCCGCCGAGACCACCAGTTCTGTAGTAGCCTAGAGTTAAAGAGTGACATTGACAAAATGAATGTTAATGACTAAGGGAAAGGGAAAAAAGACAGAAAAACAATATATCATATCAAAAGCCATTTAGCAGACACTTAAAAGCGACTAATAGAGAGAAGGAGATGATGTTCTTCCTGTGAGCCCAACAGTTCTGGGACAGAATGAGTACTGAGAAACGTTAGCTATCTGTCGCCTCAGACCCAGTCATCCCTGACAAAGCCCTGCAGGAGCACTAGGCCGAAAATCAACTAAGGAGCATTTAGATGTGTTTCTTTCTGATGAAGAAAAGTTGGCTTGTCATATGCTAAAGTTAAGATCCTAAGCTGCTCCAAAGCTCATGAGGATTTAGGATTTTATTTATCGGAATCCTCATTAGCTACCGTCAAAAGCAGCAGCTACTCATCCTGGGATCCACACAAAAAATTCATGTGTTGTGTTTTGATTTTTTGTGGAGTCTGGATGGAGTTTGTCCTTATTTTATTCTCTTGTTTGTACTTCAGGGCTCTCATTCCATTGTTGCAACTCACTATAAACTTTGTTTTTACCATGGAATCTCAGATGGAGATTTAGACTTTACCAGCTGTGTGTTTGTAGATAGACTCACTCAAATAGTGTTTACCCAACTGGAACTACTGTGTAACTCTTAAAATGAGAACTGCATTTACTCAGAAACCATTAGGCATCAGTCACAAGTAAAAAGTAACAGATTACATGAGATTCATTGACCTAAAATAACTATTATTTTCTTTAACAGAAAAACTATTTGTCCTCACATGCAACAAAGCTTCTCAGTTTGAATACCACAGGAGGTCCAGCCTCTAATCACAAATGGCAGAAACTCACCTCCGACTTCAAAGAGACTTCAGCCAAAACATTTAAATACATACCAAAGATAAAAAGGACATCACTCTTGATAATAACCTAATTATCTCATTCCTATATTTCAATGTTACTACAGGACACAGACATCTCCCCACTAATAAGTAGCCAGCCAACAAACAGATGGGATCCAGATGCTCTAGAAATCACCAACCAGGATAGATGTAATAAAGTGTAATAAAGCATTCTAAAATGTTCCACCATTTATGGATAATTGAATAAATCCAACGGTGTCATCCATTTGTACGATAACATCATCATCAACATCATATGAGCTGGATCAGGACTTCCCAACCAGAGATTGATTGCAGTGAGATGGAAGTGTACGAAAACCCATGAATACTCATGGATTTTGACAGTCCTTTGTAGTTTTTGTCCATACATTTTAACCAGAAACCAAAACCTGGCGGAACATTTAGATTGCGGATTTACACCTAGTCTGGGAATTGAAATGTTTTAGTCTGTGAAACTCGGCCCTGTAGGATTATAATGAAACATCTTCTGCATTTACACATGCAGCTTAATTCTGACCTTTTACCACTATTTACTCTTTTGACCAGTCAGCTCTTTTGTCATTGACCGGGTGAAAGATCAGAATTTAGCTTTTCTATCAAAATGCACACAAGCAGGGTATCAGTTACGTGAGGTAAAACTGTAATAACATGGGAGATGAGTAACGTGAGGTAAAACTGTAATAACACAGGAGATGAGTAACGTGAGGTAAACTGTAATAACAAAGGAGATGAGTAACGTGAGGTAAAACTGTAATAACACAGGAGATGAGTAACGTGAGGTAAACTGTAATAACAAAGGAGATGAGTAACGTGAGGTAAAACTGTAATAACACAGGAGATGAGTAACGTGAACTAAAACTGTAATAACAAAGGAGATGAGTAACATGAGGTAAAACTGTAATAACACAGGAGATGAGTAATGTGAGGTAAAACTGTAATAACAAAGGAGATGAGTAACGTGAAGTAAAACTGTAATAACACAGGAGATGAGTAATGTGAGGTAAAACTGTAATAACACAGGAGATGAGTAACGTGAAGTAAAACTGTAATAACACAGGAGATGAGTAATGTGAGGTAAAACTGTAATAACACAGAAGATGAGTAACGTGAGGCAGAACTGTAATAACACAGGAGATGAGTAACGTGAGGTAAAACTGTAATAACACAGAAGATGAGTAATGTGAGGTAAAACTGTAATAACACAGATGATGAGTAACGTGAGGTAAAACTGTAATAACACAGGAGATGAGTAACGTGAGGTAAAACTGTAATAACACAGGAGATGAGTAACGTGAGGTAAAACTGTAATAACACAGGAGATGAGTAATGTGAGGTAAAACTGTAATAACACAGAAGATGAGTAACGTGAGGTAAAACTGTAATAACACAGGAGATGAGTAACGTGAGGTAAAACTGTAATAACACAGGAGATGAGTAATGTGAGGTAAAACTGTAACAACGGCTATGGTACTTACGGATAACCCAACTCCATGAAGTTGTTCCAGATCTGTTTCAGCACCATGATAACCCCCATCTGCAGACAGAGGTCGATGAGGCAGCCACTCGGGTGGCACTGAAGGAGGGAAAACAATCAAACACACATTCAGCACTAATTACTGTGTAACGAAAGAAACTATTAACTACATGTCACTGGGGACAATAAAACAACATTAAAGTTGAATTACCAATCACTGAGAAAAATTTAACCTTTTGTTTCATTTCACTCAGTTATGAATGAAACTTGGAAAGTCGAAAATAATGCAAAAGAATTTGAAAATGATGCAAAGACATTTTGAAACTGAGAAATGTTATTGTTTTGGGAAAAATACATGACCATTTTGAATTTGATGCTAGCAACTCATTTCAAAAAGGTTGGGACAGGGGCATGTTTACCACGGGTTGCATCAACTCTTCTTTAACAATATTCTGTAAGCGTTTGGGAACTGAGCAGACCAATAGTTTTGAAAGTGAAATGTTTTCCCATTTTTGCTTGATATAGGATTTCAGCTGCTCAACAGTTCGTGGTCTCCTTTGTTGTATATTTTGTTTCATAATGTGCCAAATGTTTTCAATGGGGGACAGGTTTGGACCGCAGCCAGGCCATTTTAGCACCCAGACTCTTTAATTACAGAGCCAAGCTGTTGTAATACGTGCAGAAAATGGTTTGGCATTGTCTTGCTGAAATGAGCAAGGCCTTCCCTGAAAAAGACATTGTCTGGATGGCAGCATATGTTGCTCCAAAACCTGTATATATTGTTCAGCATTAATGTTGCCTTCACAAATGTACAAGTCACTCATGCCATGTGCACTAATGCACCCCCATACCATCATGGATGCTGGCTTTTGACCGGTGAACTGATAAGAACCTGGATGGTCCCCCTCTTCCGGAGCTCCGTCCAGAGGACGCAGTGTCCATGATTCCAAAAAAATCTTTCACATTTTGGTGACCCCACCCCCCCCTATTTGTTTAGCATTACACAATGTTTACAGTCTTTTGTTGCTGGCATTAAATTCAAAGTGGATTTAATGCCAGCAACAATATATTTTTCAAAAAACAATAAAATGTCTCAGTTTCAACATCTGATTGAAACTGAGACATCCCTCTGAGACATGGCTCAGTTTCAAACTCTCATTAAGCACAGATTAAGACAAGGCTTAATCTGTGTCTGCGAAACGGGCCCATAAGGTTTAAATGATTTGCACATCATTGCATTCTGTTTTATTCATCCACACTGTTTTGTATAAGGGATTGGATGTTTATGTCTCTTAAATCTTTTAAATACAATTAAAAATATATATAAATCTTTATTTTTTGCTCATAATCATAGACAGCAGCATTCATTAGTACTAGATAAATAACTACTCCAAGGATTAAGGTTCGGCTAAAGGTTTGAGAAGGGAAGGATTAAGGTTGGGTTTAGGTCAGAGGAGGGAATGATTAAGGTTTGGATTAAGGTCGGAGCAGGAAAGGATTAAGGTTTGGGTAAAGGTTGTATCAGGGAAGGAATAAGGTTTGGATTAAGGTTGGAGCAGGGAAAGATTAAGGTTTGGATTAAGGTTGGAGCAGGTAAGGCCTGGTTATGCTGCTAATCATTTGCTCATTTCAAGCCACAAATGGAGTTTTGAATCTCAGCAATGTCACAAAAAAAATTGTTCAAACTATATTAATCATGAAAGAGATTCCATCCATCCATCCATCTTCTTCCGCTTATCCGGGGCCGGGTCGCGGGGGCAGCAGTCTAAGCAGGGATGCCCAGACTTCCCTCTCCCCAGACACTTCCTCTAGCTCTTCCGGGGGGACACCGAGGCGTTCCCAGGCCAGCCGGGAGACATAGTCCCTCCAGCGTGTCCTAGGTCTTCCCCGGGGTCTCCTCCCGGTGGGACGGGACCGGAACACCTTCCCAGGAAGGCGTTCCGGAGGCATCCGAAAAAGATGCCCAAGCCACCTCAGCTGACCCCTCTCGATGTGGAGGAGCAGTGGCTCTACTCTGAGCTCCTCCCGGGTGACCGAGCTTCTCACCCTATCTCTAAGGGATCGCCCAGCCACCCTGCGGAGAAAACTCATTTCGGCCGCCTGTATCCGGGATCTTGTCCTTTCGGTCATGACCCAAAGCTCATGACCATAGGTGAGAGTAGGAACGTAGATTGACTGGTAAATGGAGAGCTTCGCCTTGCGGCTCAGCTCTTTCTTCACCACGACAGACCGATACATCGACCGCATTACTGCAGAAGCTGCACCGATCCGTCTGTCAATCTCCCGTTCCATCCTTCCCTCACTCGTGAACAAGACCCCTAGATACTTAAACTCCTCCACTTGAGGCAGGCACTCTCCACCAACCTGAAGTGGGCAAGCCACCCTTTTCCGACTGAGGACCATGGCCTCGGATTTGGAGGTACTGATTTTCATCCCCACCGCTTCACACTCGGCTGCAAACCGTCCCAGTGCATGCTGAAGGTCCTGGTTAGAAGGGGCCAACACGACAACATCATCTGCAAAGAGCAGAGACGAAATCGTGTGGTCCCCAAACCTGACACCCTCCGGCCCCTGGCTGCGCCTAGAAATTCTGTCCATAAAAATTACAAACAGAACCGGTGACAAAGGGCAGCCCTGCCGGAGTCCAACATGCACTGGGAACAAGTCTGACTTACTGCCGGCAATGCGGACCAAGCTCCTGCTTCGGTTGTATAGGGACCTGACAGCCCTTAGCAAAGGACCCAGGACCCCATATTCCCCAAGCACCCTCCACAAGATGCCGCGAGGCACACAGTCGAATGCCTTCTCCAAATCCACAAAACACATGTGGATTGGTTGGGCAAACTCCCATGAACCCTCCAACACCCCGTAGAGGGTATAGAGCTGGTCCAGTGTTCCACGGCCCGGACGAAAACCACACTGTTCCTCCTGAATCCGAGGTTCTACTATCGGCCGTATTCTCCTCTCCAGAACCCTGGCATAGACTTTCCCGGGCAGGCTGAGAAGTGTGATCCCCCTATAGTTGGAACACACCCTCCGGTCCCCCTTCTTAAAAAGAGGGACCACCACCCCGGTCTGCCATCCCAGAGGCACTGTCCCCGACCGCCACGCGATGTTGCACAGGCGTGTCAACCAAGACAGCCCCACAACATCCAGAGACTTGAGGTACTCAGGGCGGATCTCATCCACCCCCGGTGCCTTGCCACCGAGGAGTTTCTTGACCACCTCAGTGACTTCAGCCCGGGTGATGGACGAGTCCACCTCTGAGCCCTCATCCTCTGCTTCCTCAATGGAAGAAGTGACAGCGGGATTGAGGAGATCCTCGAAGTACTCCTTCCACCGCCCAACGACATCCTCAGTTGAGGTCAACAGCTGCCCACCTCTACTGTAAACAGCGTTGGTAGGGCACTGTTTCCCTCTCCTGAGGCGCCGGATGGTTTGCCAGAATCTCTTCGAGGCCAGCCGATAGTCCTTCTCCATGGCCTCACCGAACTCCTCCCAGGCCCGAGTTTTTGCCTCCACAACCACCCGGGCTGCAGCCCGCTTGGCCTGTCGGTACCCGTCAGCTGCCTCAGGAGTCCCACAAGCCAACCAGGCCTGATAGGACTCCTTCTTCAGCTTGACGGCATCCCTTACTTCCGGTGTCCACCACCGGGTTCGGGGATTGCCGCCTCGACAGGCACCGGAGACCTTACGGCCACAGCTCCGAGCGGCCGCTTCGACAATGGCGGTGGAGAACATGGTCCACTCGGACTCAATATCTCCAACCTCCCTCGGGATCCAGTCGAAGCTCTGCCGGAGGTGGGAGTTAAAGATCTCTCTGACAGGAGACTCGGCCAGACGTTCCCAGCAGACCCTTACAGTACGCTTGGGCCTGCCGAGTCTGTCCAGCTTCCTCCCCCGCCATCGGATCCAACTCACCACCAGGTGGTGATCAGTTGACAGCTCCGCCCCTCTCTTCACCCGAGTGTCCAACACATACGAAAGAGATTCATGATTTTAAATACTATGACGATTAAAGCCCAAATAATCATAAAATGTGAAGCAAAACATAATCATTAACATTAACACGGACTATGGTGAATCGTTCTGTTCATGTGCTGTAAATTCCCCAAACGGAGAACTAATGGGCAGCCCTCACAACAATAATGACCTTTTTATTGCTTTATTACTGTTTCAATAGATAATAACCATCGCTAACCGTGTAGAAGTAGCAGCCAAGCCTGCTTCCCAAATCCCACCCTATTCCCTATGAAGTACACCACACTGTCCTGAGCCACACAGGAAGTAGGGGGACTTATGGGCAACATGCCGGCTTTGATTGCTTCCTGATTCTACTCACCTCCTCCAGTCTCCACCTATTGAAGAGTTTATTATATTTTCCTGGTCTGCCGGCAAACCTAAAGAGATGAAAGGCATTAGCTTATAGAATTAAATTATCCAGACAGGTCAACACTGAAATAACACTAAGCTGGGGGAAAGATTACAGCTGCTTGTACAAGTTTAACCATGAGACAGCACACAGACTATTTGTCGGATCGACTTGGAAAACTGAAGAAGCTATGAGACTGAAAAGAGGGAAAAGGCTGCAGTGTAACTATGATGTGAACATCTAAAATGTACCTTCCCAGGAAGAAAGCAATGTAGAAGGTGGAGCTGTTCAAGTTAACAAACTGGAAGAGAAACATCTTAAGAGCAAAGCTGTTCTCCCACTCTGACTCGGTCCGGGGGTGTTCTGTGGGGAGGAAACAGACAGAGATGGGAAGAAGAGGGAGATAAAGAAAGGAAGGAGAAACACAGAAAGTGAGTAATTACGAGAGAGCAACAGAGAGAGAGAGTGACGCAGAAAGAGAGAGAGATGTTGACTGAAGCAACATTAATGTGCACCTAGACAGATATTGCTTACCTAGATTGGTGAGGAGATAGGCCACCTTTTCATATACCTGAGGACAGAAATAAGGCAACATTTGACCCTGACTAAACACAAGTCAACTGCTGTGTCAGGAGAACGTGTCGTATAAAGATACGGAACGAGCAAGTGAGAAAACCAGCTTCACAAAAGCACCTCAAAAAGACACCTCAAAAACAAGCACTGAAGAAAACCTCACTCCCAATGTCATTGCAGTACACCACATACAGTTTTTGATCATGTTTGACACAAATTGGACTTCTGTATGTGCCTGCTTCAGATGCTGTGGCTCAGTTGAGCCCAGCACCCACCACATTCACAGACATGACAATATCTGACCGTGCAAGACGAACCCGGCACGACCATTTAGCCAGAATCACCAGGTTAACTCTGACTGTGGATCAATTACACAACGGTACCCTACCCAACAGTTAGGCCAGGTTCATCACGGTAAAGTATGAGTCCCATAACTAGCCTGTTAAAATAAATAATGATGGGTTTAATAATATCCACTGTTAAATCAGAGTTGTTAACTGTGTTTGTTCCATTGGCCTCCACAGCTTCTATTCTACCATTCTACTTCCAATCAGTTGCATTCCATTCTACTGATATCCGATCTATAACATTTTCCTCAATTCCACTCCAATCCAGAATAATCTATTCCATTCCAATATATTCAATTTAAATTCAATCAAGGCCAGTCCCACTCTGTTCCAAGGGAGGGTTTGGCATGCTCCACCCTGAGGCCCGACACGCACCACATTGAGGGACATGATGATCATGAAGTTGATGCAGACGCCAGTTCCCGACGTGGCAAACTGCCAGTTCTTTTTCACAAACTCCCATTCGAATGACGCAAACTTCTCCATGGCAATGAGACGGAACACCACCACCGCAAACACCGCCGTCAGGACCAGGGAGATCTGAGGAACAGAGGCACACAAACACACATGGATGGAGCGCGGTGGAGGGTGAGATGGAGAAAGAAACAGTGGGAGAGAAAGCCAGGCAGTCAGACAGGAGAAAGAAGAAAATGAAAGTTTTAAATGAATAGTCATCATCACATGGCCTCATATTGGTAAACAATAAATCCTTGTTACATGAACATCGTTACTCTCCAGACACTTCATATTTCTGATGAGTGATGAGGATCACTGGAAAAACCATACACACAGCGAAGTCAGTTTCCAAACAGTCTCTCCTGTCTTTATATGTTACAACCACCAGGGGGAGACAGCAAGCAGCCAGAGGCTGAGAATTGTATTACACGCTCAAGACGTTTCAAGTAAACAGAGTTCCTCGATTGGGGTCAGTTCCATTGGAATTCTGTCAATTTAGAAAATAAACAGAAATTCCAGTTCCAATTTGTTCAGTCGCTTGCAATGAAACTATTTAAGTTAACAAAAAGAAGGCTGTGATTAGAAACAGGAATTCACCCAGCCTGTGTACTGTCTAGACGCCAAAAACAGGTCCCCTGAATAATCTGGCGAGATTATGTTTTAAAGGAAAACAGACACACACAGACAGACAGAAGCATTTATAAAAACTGATGACTAACTGAAAAAAGGCAAGAAATTAACATAGAAAATGACAGACACAGACAGATTCAATTAATTCATGAGACGTCTTGGTCCTACCATGAAGAAGACCCAAGACACAGTCAGAAATACAGACATGGAGACAAACATCTTGGAATTCATGCGATATTTGGGTCATGCCATGAAGAAGATCCCAGGAACAGACAGAAAGACAGACAGAGAGACAGATCTTGGAATTCATGCAATATCTGGGTCCTACCATGAAGAAGATCCCAGAGACAGACAGAAAGACAGACAGAGAGACAGACATCTTGTAATTCATGCGATATCTGGATCATACCATGAAGAAGATCCCAGAGACAGACAGAAAGACAGACAGAGAGACAGACATCTTGTAATTCATGCGATGTCTTATGCCATACCATGAAGAAGATCCCAGAGACAGACAGAAATCTTGTAATTCATGCGATATCTGGATCATACCATGAAGAAGATCCCAGAGACAGAGACCATGAGTCTGCTCAGTTTATCAGAAAAGGGCTGGAAGGGCTCCGGCTTGCCTGAGATTGGGTTCACCCTCTCTACACGGGAGTACTTGGCTTCGAACTGGGGCCGCAGATTCTCCTGGGGCACAAACACACATACTCCAGTAGTGTATATCACATGCACGGCTCTGATATCTATAACTGGTACTGTCACTGACTGCTCTTTCCGCCAAGTCAATTGTGTATCCTACGTTACATTCTCAAAATTCTGGAATGTGTGCACATATTTCGATAAACAGTTATAGGATAAATCATATGAATAAGGTAGAAAGTGGAGTTATCAATAACCCAGATATTACTGACTAATACTACACCAACCTCTTCCTCCTCCCAGTCGATGAGATCCCAGTCATAGGTCAGCTCCGCCCGCCTCCGCTTCCAGAACTCCAAGAACACTGTGGCTATGGGGACAAACATTCCATTAGAACACAGAACACATTCCAATAGAACACAGAACCCATTCCAATAGAGCACAGGACACATTCCAATAGAACACAACACATTCCAATAGAACACAGAAAACATTCCATGGAATTACTGTATCAATCTACTCCAGTGTGAAGGGGGCTGAAATATGATTCATACTGTTGGACTGAAAGAGGGTTGAAATTCCTCTTTGTCAAGGATGTCTGATTTCTGAGGTCAACATCCTTGACAATAGTGGGGAAGGGTCCTGATTATTCGTGTTCTCTAATAGACACCCCCTGAACCCCGAACCCTTTTATACACACATAAGATGACAGTGAGTTGCAATGGAGCTGCAACATATATGAGGAAGTCCATACAAAAGCCTGCTGTACAATTTCAGGTTGATGTAGCTTGACCCACTTATGCTTAAATAGAGGGGAGTAGAGGGGAATGTTTATTTTAGATGCCCATGTTCCTTCCCTTGGTCCAAGCCCATTTTTCAACTCAGTTACAACACACACACACACACACACACAGACACACACCTGGAGAACAGTCTGCAGCAGAGCTGCTCTACATTGCCAGTAAAAAAACTACAGAACAATGATCCTGATTGGACTAGACCAGGGTCCCTATTTAAACAGCAGCACAGATCTAGGGTCAGCCCCCCTCCCTCCAAGTCATTTAAGTCCTTATGATCTCAGTACTGGCAGACTGTTTAATTAGAGCCATGTCATGTTGTTACACAGGGCCGATATGTGGGGCTTCACCTTCCCTACTCTCCATAAAACCTATTAATGGGATGTAAAACAGGGAAGTTAAAGCTAAAGTCTGTGTATACACGCACACATGCACACACACACACGCACGCACATACACCCGCAGGCACATACGCGCGCACGCACGCACACAAACACACGCACACATACACACAAACGCACACACGCACGCACAGCCATGCATGCACGCACACACACTCTCTCAAATTCTCTGTTTACTTTACCCCAGATACACCAGTCACAAGGCCCAGTAGCTCCGTTTGACCCAAACACACACAGTCGCTCAGCAGTCAATTTAATGGGCTTCTGTGTACTTCATCCGGCTCGCAAGGGAGGCTTGTTTTAGGCCTGCTACTGAACCAGGGTAATCATTCACCACACACATCCGTGCCAGCTGCAGCGCCGGGACCTCGTCCCAAATGACGCATAATCTCCTTTATGGTCCACAACTTATGGGAGAGAAAATGTCTATGGGACCCTATGGGAGAGAACATGTCTATTTGTTGTACTCTTCGGAGGCGAAGGGGAAAGGGCAGGACACAGTGAGGAGAGACATTCCCAGGCTCCCTGTGTTCTAATGCAGCTCCCACAATCACTCACAACACAACTTATTACATTAACCCTGAAACAACAGTCCAGCAAATGTCCCTTGAAATAGGGTGAGACTTCATCAGACTAGGCTAGCTGACCCAGGCTACAATACTAGCGTGTTCAGGTGCAGTAGTCTTAAGTGTGTTCTGTTGCAGCAGTCTTAAGTGTGTTCTGTTGCAGTAGTCTTAAGTGTGTTCTGTTGCAGTAGTCTTAAGTGTGTTCTGTTGCAGTAGTCTTAAGTGTGTTCTGTTGCAGTAGTCTGCAGTGTGTTCTGTTGAAGTAGTCTGCTGTGTATTAAGTTGCAGTAGCCTGTAATGTTTTCTGTTGTAGCAGTCTGCAGTGTATTCTGTTGAAGTAGCCTGTAGTGTGTTCTGTTGCAGTAGTCTGCAGTGTATTCTGTTGAAGTAGCCTGTAGTGTGTTCTGTTGCAGTAGTCTGCAGTGTGTTCTGTTGAAGTAGTTTGCAGCGTATTAAGTTGCAGTAGCCGGAGGTGTGTTCTGTTGCAGTAGTCTGCAGTGTGTTCTGTTGAAGTAGTTTGCAGTGTATTAAGTTGCAGTAGCCAGAGGTGTGTTCTGTTGCAGTAGTCTGCAGTGTGTTCTGTTGCAGTAGCCTGTAGTGTTTTCTGTTGAAGTAGTCTGCAGTGTATTCTGTTGCAGTAGTCTGCAGTGTATTAAGTTGCAGTAGCCGGAGGTGTGTTCTGTTACAGTAGTCTACAGTGTTGCAGTAGCCTGCAGTGTGTTCTGTTGCAGTAGTCTGCAGTGTGTTCTGTTGCAGTAGTCTGCAGTGTGTTCTGTTGCAGTAGTCTGCAGTGTGTTCTGTTGAAGTAGTTTGCAGCGTATTAAGTTGCAGTAGCCGGAGGTGTGTTCTGTTGCAGTAGTCTGCAGTGTGTTCTGTTGAAGTAGTTTGCAGTGTATTAAGTTGCAGTAGCCGGAGGTGTGTTCTGTTGCAGTAGTCTGCAGTGTGTTCTGTTGCAGTAGTCTGCAGTGTGTTCTGTTGAAGTAGTTTGCAGTGTATTAAGTTGCAGTAGCCAGAGGTGTGTTCTGTTGCAGTAGCCTGTAGTGTTTTCTGTTGAAGTAGTCTGCAGTGTATTCTGTTGCAGTAGTCTGCAGTGTATTAAGTTGCAGTAGCCGGAGGTGTGTTCTGTTACAGTAGTCTACAGTGTTGCAGTAGCCTGCAGTGTGTTCTGTTGCAGTAGTCTGCAGTGTGTTCTGTTGCAGTAGTCTGCAGTGTGTTCTGTTGAAGTAGTCTGCAGTGTGTTCTGTTGAAGTAGTCTGCAGTGTGTTCTGTTGCAGTAGCATGTAGTGTGTTCTGTTGAAATAGTCTGCAGTGTTTGGTTGCAGTAGCCTGTAGTTTGTTCTGTTGCAGTAGTCTGCTGTGTGTTTAGTTGCAGTAGCTGTCAGTCTGTTTAGTTACAGTGGTCTGCAGTGTGTTCTGTTGCAGTAGTCTGCAGTGTGTTCTGTTGTAGTAGTCTGCAGTGTGTTCTGTTGTAGTAGTCTGCAGTGCGTTCTGTTGAAGTAGTCTGCATTGTATTCTGTTGCAGTAGCATGTAGTGTGTTCTGTTGAAATAGTCTGCAGTGTTTGGTTGCAGTAGCCTGTAGTTTGTTTTGTTGCAGTAGTCTGCAGTGTGTTTATTTGCAGTAGTCTGTGGTGTGTATGGTTGCAGCTGTCTGCAGTGTGTTTGGATGCCCTAGTCTGCAGTGTATTTGATTAGTGTTCTTTGTTGTAGTAGTCTGCAGTGTGGTTAATTGCAGTAGTCTGCAGTATTTTTAGTTGCAGTAGTCGCCAGTGTGTTTGGCTCCAGTAGTCCTGTAATGATGTGGTGCGTTGCAGGAGCAAGGAACCAGGTTGCAGGCAGAGGTAGTCGGTGTAGTCTCTTTTAATTGAAACACGAGCAGAAAAAACAACGAAAGTAAATGGCTGACTTCAGCAGCAAAACGATTTAAACAAAGGTTTTCAAGACTTACGAACAACAGCAAACACGACAAGAACAATGATCCACACAGTGGGGAGCAGAGGGGAAACATTTAAACACATACTGATGAGCAAACAGGGACCTGGTGTGAACGATGATGAAGACATGTGACGCAAAACATGTCCGGGATGCATTCGTGGAGTAATGGGAACTGGAGATGTACGGGACGGTGGCACTGATTCTCACCGCACTGTGACAAGTCCACAGTGTTTGGATGCAGTAGTCTGCAGTGTGTTTATTTGCAGTAGTCTGCAGTGTGTTTATTTGCAGTAGTCTGCAGTGTGTCTATTTGTAGTAGTCTGCAGTGTGTCTATTTGCAGTAGTCTGCAGTGTCTATTTGCAGTAGTCTGCAGTGTTTATTTGCAGTAGTCTGCAGTGTGTTTATTTGCAGTAGTCTGCAGTGTGTCTATTTGCAGTAGTCTGCAGTGTGTCTATTTGCAGTAGTCTGCAGTGTTTATTTGCAGTAGTCTGCAGTGTGTCTTTTGCAGTAGTCTGCAGTGTGTCTATTTGCAGTAGTCTGCAGTGTTTATTTGCAGTAGTCTGCAGTGTGTCTATTTGCAGTAGTCTGCAGTGTGTCTATTTGCAGTAGTCTGCAGTGTGTTTATTTGCAGTAGTCTGCAGTGTGTCTATTTGCAGTAGTCTGCAGTGTGTCTATTTGCAGTAGTCTGCAGTGTTTATTTGCAGTAGTCTGCAGTGTGTTTATTTGCAGTAGTCTGCAGTGTGTCTATTTGCAGTAGTCTGCAGTGTGTCTATTTGCAGTAGTCTGCAGTGTGTTTATTTGCAGTAGTCTGCAGTGTGTCTATTTGCAGTAGTCTGCAGTGTGTCTATTTGCAGTAGTCTGCAGTGTGTCTATTTGCAGTAGTCTGCAGTGTGTCTATTTGCAGTAGTCTGCAGTGTGTCTATTTGCAGTAGTCTGGAGTGTGTATGGTGGCAGTAGTCTGCAGCGTGTATGGTGACAGTATGTTCGGTTATTTGGGCATGCATCTCAAATGGTTGTCTATTCTTTATATCAAAACTACTTCTAACAGATCCCTGTGGTCCCTGGTCAAAGTAAGTGACATAGAAAGGAAAGTGGTTGGACAGAGAATTGTGATGGGACCCAGTCTAAAAAACAAGTGTGTTCGCCAACATGCCTGTTGTACTGCGGGTGGTTTTCCTTCCACACACACACACACACACACACACACACACACACACACACACACACACACACACACACACACACACACACACACACACACACACACACACACACACACACACACACACACACACACACACACACACACACACACAGCCAAAACCTCCAGGGAAGTGTTTCATTAGTCAGATAATTAAGACTTAATGAGTAAGTCTGAGTCTGACACTGATTTATTAAGTTCTTTTTATACCTCCCCTCTTTCCTCCTCTGGATTCTATAGATTTTTATTTACATTTTATTTTATTTAGAAATATTTTTGTCCCCTCCCAAGTTCTGTTATTGGTTACACTTTATTTACAGAGTAACAATTTTCCTCTGTAGATGTTGTTTAGCAAATGTGTCTGCAGGTTTTTGGTTTTTCCTTTAAATTGGTTCCCAGTTCAGACCAAAACAACCAGGTGAGGTTAGAAGCTAACCAATGAATTACCTAATTAATCAATCAAGAACAAAGTGAGAGTGAAAACCTGCAGACCCTCGGCCCTCCATGGAACTGGTTTGACACCTCTGTTCTATAGGGTCAGGCTAAGCAGAAGGCTTAGGGTAAGAGTTAAAGTTAGGGTTAAGGTTAGGATAAAGGTTACGGTCAGGGTTAGTAGAGTAGAGAATCTGGAGAGAATCTGGAGAAAGAGACAGAATCTGGAGACAGATTCTCTGGCACTCATGCGCTGGAGGTGAAAGCATCCCCCAGCCAACAGCCATGACTGAGCTTGTAGGTGCCAGAACTAGCACAAGAAGTCGCTTAACAATGAAGCCCTGTCTGAAATCGACCATTCCACACTCAGAGGCCCTGAGCCCAATCTGATGTGTTTTAAGATACATTTAAATGGCAAGGACAAAAACCATGGTAATGGAATTTATACCTTTATTTAATAGTTAACTGATTACGGTATGCTCACATTTCTCCTAGCTATTACTATCTCAGGTGAAAAAAATAAAAAACATTATGAGCTGCTATAAAAAGCATTAGTTCTGTTAAAAATAGATTATATTTACTGACCGTTTACAGTTGTGTAACCTTACATGGTGTGTCTGTTAGCTCTGTGACGTTAAGCTTCCAGAATGATTGAAAATAACCAAATCCACTGGGCTGTCTGATCGTGCAACTGAGCGACTATATCCAATCAGATCTTTGATAAGCTTTAGGGACGCTAAATATAATGTACTTATACTCCTCCCGTGGCTAGGGTAAAAGATGTTGAGAGATAGAGACAGAAAGAGACAGATCGACAAAGACAGAAAACAGACAGAGATAGAGACAGACGCACAGAGTCACAAAGGGAGACAGAGAAACAAAGAGTTGAAGAGGGGGAGAGAGAGGGAGAGAGAGGGAGAGAGAGGGAGAAAGAGAGAGAGAGAGGGAGAGAGAGGGAAGAAGGGATAAAGACACTGAGAGTGCGGACACTCATCTGTTCACTTACCCCATATAGCCATGAAAATAGCGAAGAACACAGTTCCTCCATTGTCGAAGAGATGGGTCACCTTGAGCCAAAGACACAAGACAGTAATGAATTAACAGTTTCCTTCAGGATACCGTAAAAATCACATCCTCTCAACACCTGTCATAATGAATGATATCCCTGCCGTAATGAAACGACGTGAATGATATCCCTGCCGAAATGAAACGAAGTGAATGATATCCCTGTCATAATGAAACAACGTGAATGATATCCACGTTGGATTGAAGCAATGTGAATGATATCCCTGTCATAATGAAACAATGTGAATGATATCCCAGTCATAATGAAGCAACGTGAATGATATCCCAGTCATAATGAAGCAACGTGAATGATATCCCAGTCATAATGAAGCAATGTGAATGATATCCCAGCAGGCAAGATGGTTGTAATGTTAAAACATATATTCACATCTCATCGTCACACTTGATGGCAGGTCAATCATCCATTAAGCCATCCGGTCATGACAGCTTGGCTTTCAGAAACAGCGCTTGCTAAGAGTAACTGCACTGTTTCTACACATACCATACATTATAACTCTCTAAGTTAAATTACTTTTAGCTCCATTTCCTGGGCTTAGTAAGAAGCCACCAAATCATGTGCTCACTATGCTGAAGATCTATGTAAACGATCTCGAACGGAGATTACCATGTAACTGACGTTTGCATTGACACAGCTGTCACTGAGCCAGCAGCGTGGAATAGGACCGACTATAATGGAATTAAAGAGAACGAAGAAGCTTCCGGGTCATATCGCTGACCTTTGCATAGACACAGCTGTCACTGAGTTTCCAGGGGTGGCAGCT
This sequence comes from Esox lucius, assembly GCF_011004845.1. Lineage (NCBI taxonomy): Eukaryota > Metazoa > Chordata > Actinopteri > Esociformes > Esocidae > Esox > Esox lucius. Next base: position 4,365,587 of record NC_047587.1, on the reverse strand, counting down.
CTCCTCGCACATAGGACACATAATGGTTGTGTTGGCCTCACAGATCTCCCTGCTAATGGGACAGCATCACAAGACTTGTAATTATCAGACAGACAACAAACAGCCAGTAGAAACCATGACTAATCTGTAGGCTTTTCATAGACAATATCCACAACAGTATTACAATGAAATCATGGCTGTTGATAGATTACGTACATATCCAGTACTAGAATAAAATCCCGGCTCTATGAACTTCCGAATCAAAAACACTTGAGTCCAGCCCACCATCTGCGTCCCCAGTCACACCCTTTCTCACTCTAGACGAAAGTAAAGTGAGAAAGGGTGTTTCTGGACAGAGCGGACAGAACTGTTACCGAGGAGGTCGTTGGCGCTGGGGGGAGCTGACTGACCTGACTTGGCTGGTGTCCATGGTGATGAACCCGTAGAGGAAGACCAAGAGTCCGACCAGCGCAGCAGGTATCAGCATGCCCGTGTACCAGCCCAGCCAAGCAAAGTACAGCCCGATTTTCTCCCCAAAGTAGCGCCTGGAGAGGAAAGACCCAGTGATCAAGACGGATAAGCAGAAACTCCCAGTAAATGGTTGGATTGACTTTTTAATTCAGTCCCGGGTGTGACATATGCATTCGCCTGATGGGAAACAACACTTTGTCACCAGGCAAGGTGCTAGCTGACCTTTTCCACAAAGTAGTTCATTATCAAAGTGCATTTCAGGAGTGCAGGTCCAGTAAATAGTAAGGATTTCCAAAAACCAATGACCCCATTCAGACCAGCCAGACTGGAAAGAATTCTAGAAATAAAAACATGTACATACAGCTCTAGAAAAAAATTAAGAGACCACTGCACCTTTTACTTTCCTTTCCAAAAAAGTTGAAATTGAAAGCTTTCTATTTGCAGTGGTCCTTTCTGATCCTCACTCAAAACCTTCCTTTTCAACTTTTTTGGAAAGGAAAGAAAAAGGTGCAGTGGTCTCTTAATTTTTTTGAGTTGAGGTGTTTCAGTCACACCCACTGTTCACAGTTGTATAAAATCCAGCACATAGCCATGACATTTCCATAGAGAAACATTGGCAGTACAATGAATCGTACTGAAGAGCTCAGTGACTTTAAACGTGGTTCTGTCATAGGTTGACACCTTTACCACAAGTGAGTATGTGAAATTTCTGCCCTACTAAATCTGCCCCAGTCAACTGTAAGTGCTGTAACTGTGAAGTGGAAGCGTCTGGGAGCAACAACAGCCAAGCCACCAAGTGGTAAACCACACAAACTCACAGAGCTTGGGGCCGTCAAGTGCTGAAAGTCGCCTATCATCTGTTGCTTCACCACAGAGTTCCAAACTGCCCCTGGAAGCAACAGCAGCACAAGAACTGTGTGTTGGGAGCCTCATGACATAAGTTTCCATGGGCAATTGTACGCAAACCACACATCAACATGCGCAATGCCAAGCATCAGCTGGAGTGGTGTAAAGCACACCGCCACTGCACTCTGGAGCAGTGGAAATGCTTTCTCTGGAGCTTCACTATCCAGCAGTCTGATGGAGGAATCTGCCCTTTGCAAGTAGATTCTTGGAACCCGGGTGGTTCAGATGGGCCACCTCTCCACCACCACGTACTCCTCCAACACCATTATTGGCCTGCACTATTACAACCTGATGCTGGATGAGCACAAGCAGCATAGCCAAGTGGCCTACAGCTGAAGGAAGTTGAGAGAGGGGGATGAATGATGTGGCGTCCAGCAAAGGATGGAGGAAAGAACAACCCAACAAGTCGGTAATATATGAGCCTACAGCTCTGATGCGTTTTTAATGCAGGTCAAATGAACAAGAACATGGTATAACAATGAAAATAGACAACAATTATATTGACTGGGACTAATTATAAAGTTGATGAGTGATTTCATGTTTTTATGTGATTCCTAGATCTCCTAATAAACATAGTTTTGATGCTCAATGGCAAAATGTTTTGGGGTGGCTCAGACATAATGACAAGGGAATGATATGCTCTGTATGCTAGAAGCATTGTGGAGGCAAAGTGTATCCAGATATTATCTAAAGTAAATCACAGAGTGTATCCAGATATTATATAAAGTATATCACAGAGTGTATCCAGATATTATATTAAGTATATCACAGAGGGGTGTCCGGTAGAGCGTGGAATGGCGGGGGTACCACCTTTGACAACTTTTCAGCCAGGAAAAACCCTGATAGCTCATAATGCTGTTGTTAATGTGTAATGACAAAAAAACATAAACTATTAATCAGGACTGAAAATAGTATAGGAAAATAGTCTCTATGACATTTTGAGATCATTCTAATTCTGCACAGGGTTGACTTTTAAATTGGTGAATTTCCAAGCATAGATGGATCTAAGTTCAGTTTAAAACTGATTAAAGAAGTCCAATGAACAAGAGAACAAACAGATGGACAATAAACCAGACATATTAACGGCATGGTACAGGTGGAATTTCAAACTGGATTGGTTCAGACCTTGGTACACGACTCTGGAGAAGAAAACTTTCCCTCTGGTTCCCTGTGGAGAAAATATTTCCCTGACAAATTGCACGTCTGGAGGCAAAGTTAAGCCCAGGATCATTAAACTAGACTACACACACACACACACACACAAACACACACACACACACACACATGTGCGTGTACACACCAGCTTACCTGATAAGGTCGAGAGGCTGGTATTTGTACCACATTCCCCAGCGAGCCCATCTCTCGTACAGCAGATGTCTGTGGTTCTGGGCACCATGGGTCTTAATAGGATGTCTGCTGTTGTATCCACCCTGGACAGAAGCATAGAACAGTCATATTTCTGGAGGGCATCCTGAGAGATGGGCCGGTGTGCTCCAGTATATTACTGGAGAACAACTAGCCTTCTTCAGTATTGTCTGGGCAGCAGTCTGCTCTAACAGGAGACAGGGAGACACTAGTCTAACCTCGACAACACTAACAGGAGACAGGGAGACACTAGTCTAACCTCTACAACACTAACAGGAGACAGGGAGACACTAGTCTAACCTCTACAACACTAACAGGAGACAGGGAGACACTAGTCTAACCTCTACAACACTAACAGGAGACAGGGAGACACTAGTCTAACCTCTACAACACTAACAGGAGACAGGGAGACACTAGTCTAACCTCTACAACACTAACAGGAGACAGGGAGACACTAGTCTAACCTCTACAACACTAACAGGAGACAGGGAGACACTAGTCTAACCTCTACAACACTAACAGGAGACAGGAAGACACTAGTCTAACCTCTACAACACTAACAGGAGACAGGGAGACACTAGTCTAACCTCTACAACACTAACAGGAGACAGGGAGACACTAGTCTAACCTCTACAACACTAACAGGAGACAGGGAGACACTAGTCTAACCTCTACAACACTAACAGGAGACAGGGAGACACTAGTCTAACCTCTACAACACTAACAGGAGACAGGGAGACACTAGTCTAACCTCTACAACACTAACAGGAGACAGGGAGACACTAGTCTAACCTCTACAACACTAACAGGAGACAGGGAGACACTAGTCTAACCTCTACAACACTAACAGGAGACAGGGAGACACTAGTCTAACCTCTACAACACTAACAGGAGACAGGAAGGACACTAGTCTAACCTCTACAACACTAACAGGAGACAGGGAGACACTAGTCTAACCTCTACAACACTAACAGGAGACAGGAAGACACTAGTCTAACCTCTACAACACTAACAGGAGACAGGGAGACACTAGTCTAACCTCTACAACACTAACAGGAGACAGGGAGACACTAGTCTAACCTCTACAACACTAACAGGAGACAGGGAGACACTAGTCTAACCTCTACAACACTAACAGGAGACAGGGAGACACTAGTCTAACCTCTACAACACTAACAGGAGACAGGGAGACACTAGTCTAACCTCTACAACACTAACAGGAGACAGGGAGACACTAGTCTAACCTCTACAACACTAACAGGAGACAGGGAGACACTAGTCTAACCTCTACAACACTAACAGGAGACAGGGAGACACTAGTCTAACCTCTACAACACTAACAGGAGACAGGGAGACACTAGTCTAACCTCTACAACACTAACAGGAGACAGGGAGACACTAGTCTAACCTCTACAACACTAACAGGAGACAGGGAGACACTAGTCTAACCTCTACAACACTAACAGGAGACAGGGAGACACTAGTCTAACCTCTACAACACTAACAGGAGACAGGGAGACACTAGTCTAACCTCTACAACACTAACAGGAGACAGGGAGACACTAGTCTAACCTCTACAACACTAACAGGAGACAGGGAGACACTAGTCTAACCTCTACAACACTAACAGGAGACAGGGAGACACTAGTCTAACCTCTACAACACTAACAGGAGACAGGGAGACACTAGTCTAACCTCTACAACACTAACAGGAGACAGGGAGACACTAGTCTAACCTCTACAACACTAACAGGAGACAGGGAGACACTAGTCTAACCTCTACAACACTAACAGGAGACAGGGAGACACTAGTCTAACCTCTACAACACTAACAGGAGACAGGGAGACACTAGTCTAACCTCTACAACACTAACAGGAGACAGGGAGACACTAGTCTAACCTCTACAACACTAACAGGAGACAGGGAGACACTAGTCTAACCTCTACAACACTAACAGGAGACAGGGAGACACTAGTCTAACCTCTACAACACTAACAGGAGACAGGGAGACACTAGTCTAACCTCTACAACACTAACAGGAGACAGGGAGACACTAGTCTAACCTCTACAACACTAACAGGAGACAGGGAGACACTAGTCTAACCTCTACAACACTAACAGGAGACAGGGAGACACTAGTCTAACCTCTACAACACTAACAGGAGACAGGGAGACACTAGTCTAACCTCTACAACACTAACAGGAGACAGGGAGACACTAGTCTAACCTCTACAACACTAACAGGAGACAGGGAGACACTAGTCTAACCTCTACAACACTAACAGGAGACAGGGAGACACTAGTCTAACCTCTAAAACACTAACAGGAGACAGGGAGACACTAGTCTAACCTCTACAACACTAACAGGAGACAGGGAGACACTAGTCTAACCTCTACAACACTAACAGGAGACAGGGAGACACTAGTCTAACCTCTACAACACTAACAGGAGACAGGGAGACACTAGTCTAACCTCTACAACACTAACAGGAGACAGGGAGACACTAGTCTAACCTCTACAACACTAACAGGAGACAGGGAGACACTAGTCTAACCTCTACAACACTAACAGGAGACAGGGAGACACTAGTCTAACCTCTACAACACTAACAGGAGACAGGGAGACACTAGTCTAACCTCTACAACACTAACAGGAGACAGGGAGACACTAGTCTAACCTCTACAACACTAACAGGAGACAGGGAGACACTAGTCTAACCTCTACAACACTAACAGGAGACAGGGAGACACTAGTCTAACCTCTACAACACTAACAGGAGACAGGGAGACACTAGTCTAACCTCTACAACACTAACAGGAGACAGGGAGACACTAGTCTAACCTCTACAACACTAACAGGAGACAGGGAGACACTAGTCTAACCTCTACAACACTAACAGGAGACAGGGAGACACTAGTCTAACCTCTACCACACTAACAGGAGACAGGGAGACACTAGTCTAACCTCTACAACACTAACAGGAGACAGGGAGACACTAGTCTAACCTCTACAACACTAACAGGAGACAGGGAGACACTAGTCTAACCTCTACAACACTAACAGGAGACAGGGAGACACTAGTCTAACCTCTACAACACTAACAGGAGACAGGGAGACACTAGTCTAACCTCTACAACACTAACAGGAGACAGGGAGACACTAGTCTAACCTCTACAACACTAACAGGAGACAGGGAGACACTAGTCTAACCTCTACAACACTAACAGGAGACAGGGAGACACTAGTCTAACCTCTACAACACTAACAGGAGACAGGGAGACACTAGTCTAACCTCTACAACACTAACAGGAGACAGGGAGACACTAGTCTAACCTCTACAACACTAACAGGAGACAGGGAGACACTAGTCTAACCTCTACAACACTAACAGGAGACAGGGAGACACTAGTCTAACCTCTACAACACTAACAGGAGACAGGGAGACACTAGTCTAACCTCTACAACACTAACAGGAGACAGGGAGACACTAGTCTAACCTCTACAACACTAACAGGAGACAGGGAGACACTAGTCTAACCTCTACAACACTAACAGGAGACAGGGAGACACTAGTCTAACCTCTACAACACTAACAGGAGACAGGGAGACACTAGTCTAACCCTCTACAACACTAACAGGAGACAGGGAGACACTAGTCTAACCTCTACAACACTAACAGGAGACAGGGAGACACTAGTCTAACCTCTACAACACTAACAGGAGACAGGGAGACACTAGTCTAACCTCTACAACACTAACAGGAGACAGGGAGACACTAGTCTAACCTCTACAACACTAACAGGAGACAGGAAGACACTAGTCTAACCTCTACAACACTAACAGGAGACAGGGAGACACTAGTCTAACCTCTACAACACTAACAGGAGACAGGGAGACACTAGTCTAACCTCTACAACACTAACAGGAGACAGGGAGACACTAGTCTAACCTCTACAACACTAACAGGAGACAGGGAGACATTAGTCTAACCTCTACAACACTAACAGGAGACAGGGAGACACTAGTCTAACCTCTACAACACTAACAGGAGACAGGGAGACACTAGTCTAACCTCTACAACACTAACAGGAGACAGGGAGACACTAGTCTAACCTCTACAACACTAACAGGAGACAGGGAGACACTAGTCTAACCTCTACAACACTAACAGGAGACAGGGAGACACTAGTCTAACCTCTACAACACTAACAGGAGACAGGGAGACACTAGTCTAACCTCTACAACACTAACAGGAGACAGGGAGACACTAGTCTAACCTCTACAACACTAACAGGAGACAGGGAGACACTAGTCTAACCTCTACAACACTAACAGGAGACAGGGAGACACTAGTCTAACCTCTACAACACTAACAGGAGACAGGGAGACACTAGTCTAACCTCTACAACACTAACAGGAGACAGGGAGACACTAGTCTAACCTCTACAACACTAACAGGAGACAGGGAGACACTAGTCTAACCTCTACAACACTAACAGGAGACAGGGAGACACTAGTCTAACCTCTACAACACTAACAGGAGACAGGGAGACACTAGTCTAACCTCTACAACACTAACAGGAGACAGGGAGACACTAGTCTAACCTCTACAACACTAACAGGAGACAGGGAGACACTAGTCTAACCTCTACAACACTAACAGGAGACAGGGAGACACTAGTCTAACCTCTACAACACTAACAGGAGACAGGGAGACACTAGTCTAACCTCTACAACACTAACAGGAGACAGGGAGACACTAGTCTAACCTCTACAACACTAACAGGAGACAGGGAGACACTAGTCTAACCTCTACAACACTAACAGGAGACAGGGAGACACTAGTCTAACCTCTACAACACTAACAGGAGACAGGGAGACACTAGTCTAACCTCTACAACACTAACAGGAGACAGGGAGACACTAGTCTAACCTCTACAACACTAACAGGAGACAGGGAGACACTAGTCTAACCTCTACAACACTAACAGGAGACAGGGAGACACTAGTCTAACCTCTACAACACTAACAGGAGACAGGGAGACACTAGTCTAACCTCTACAACACTAACAGGAGACAGGGAGACACTAGTCTAACCTCTACAACACTAACAGGAGACAGGGAGACACTAGTCTAACCTCTACAACACTAACAGGAGACAGGGAGACACTAGTCTAACCTCTACAACACTAACAGGAGACAGGGAGACACTAGTCTAACCTCTACAACACTAACAGGAGACAGGGAGACACTAGTCTAACCTCTACAACACTAACAGGAGACAGGGAGACACTAGTCTAACCTCTACAACACTAACAGGAGACAGGGAGACACTAGTCTAACCTCTACAACACTAACAGGAGACAGGGAGACACTAGTCTAACCTCTACAACACTAACAGGAGACAGGGAGACACTAGTCTAACCTCTACAACACTAACAGGAGACAGGGAGACACTAGTCTAACCTCTACAACACTAACAGGAGACAGGGAGACACTAGTCTAACCTCTACAACACTAACAGGAGACAGGGAGACACTAGTCTAACCTCTACAACACTAACAGGAGACAGGGAGACACTAGTCTAACCTCTACAACACTAACAGGAGACAGGGAGACACTAGTCTAACCTCTACAACACTAACAGGAGACAGGGAGACACTAGTCTAACCTCTACAACACTAACAGGAGACAGGGAGACACTAGTCTAACCTCTACAACACTAACAGGAGACAGGGAGACACTAGTCTAACCTCTACAACACTAACAGGAGACAGGGAGACACTAGTCTAACCTCTACAACACTAACAGGAGACAGGGAGACACTAGTCTAACCTCTACAACACTAACAGGAGACAGGGAGACACTAGTCTAACCTCTACAACACTAACAGGAGACAGGGAGACACTAGTCTAACCTCTACAACACTAACAGGAGACAGGGAGACACTAGTCTAACCTCTACAACACTAACAGGAGACAGGGAGACACTAGTCTAACCTCTACAACACTAACAGGAGACAGGGAGACACTAGTCTAACCTCTACAACACTAACAGGAGACAGGGAGACACTAGTCTAACATCTACAACACTAACAGGAGACAGGGAGACACTAGTCTAACCTCTACCACACTAACAGGAGACAGGGAGACACTAGTCTAACCTCTACAACACTAACAGGAGACAGGGAGACACTAGTCTAACCTCTACAACACTAACAGGAGACAGGGAGACACTCGTCTAACCTCTACAACACTAACAGGAGACAGGGAGACACTAGTCTAACCTCTACAACACTAACAGGAGACAGGGAGACACTAGTCTAACCTCTACAACACTAACAGGAGACAGGGAGACACTAGTCTAACCTCTACAACACTAACAGGAGACAGGGAGACACTAGTCTAACCTCTACAACACTAACAGGAGACAGGGAGACACTAGTCTAACCTCTACCACACTAACAGGAGACAGGGAGACACTAGTCTAACCTCTACAACACTAACAGGAGACAGGGAGACACTAGTCTAACCTCTACAACACTAACAGGAGACAGGGAGACACTAGTCTAACCTCTACAACACTAACAGGAGACAGGGAGACACTAGTCTAACCTCTACAACACTAACAGGAGACAGGGAGACACTAGTCTAACCTCTACAACACTAACAGGAGACAGGGAGACACTAGTCTAACATCTACAACACTAACAGGAGACAGGGAGACACTAGTCTAACCTCTACCACACTAACAGGAGACAGGGAGACACTAGTCTAACCTCTACAACACTAACAGGAGACAGGGAGACACTAGTCTAACCTCTACAACACTAACAGGAGACAGGGAGACACTAGTCTAACCTCTACAACACTAACAGGAGACAGGGAGACACTAGTCTAACCTCTACAACACTAACAGGAGACAGGGAGACACTAGTCTAACCTCTACAACACTAACAGGAGACAGGGAGACACTAGTCTAACCTCTACAACACTAACAGGAGACAGGGAGACACTAGTCTAACCTCTACAACACTAACAGGAGACAGGGAGACACTAGTCTAACCTCTACAACACTAACAGGAGACAGGGAGACACTAGTCTAACCTCTAAAACACTAACAGGAGACAGGGAGACACTAGTCTAACCTCTACAACACTAACAGGAGACAGGGAGACACTAGTCTAACCTCTACAACACTAACAGGAGACAGGGAGACACTAGTCTAACCTCTACAACACTAACAGGAGACAGGGAGACACTAGTCTAACCTCTAAAACACTAACAGGAGACAGGGAGACACTAGTCTAACCTCTACAACACTAACAGGAGACAGGGAGACACTAGTCTAACCTCGTTCACTGGATTGAATTGCTGTCACATGGAACACTGGGAGGCAGTAGAGGGAGGGTCCTGTCTTCTATAGCTAGTAGAAAACGTGTGTATGTCTACAGTCTTACAGTTATTCTAGAAGCCTTAACCTAACCACACCTTTGAACCTCTGTCTATTCCTAACAATGTACATTTTTGTTCTCATAAATGTTGATGACACAACCCATTTCAACAGGGAATAACACTTTGTGGCCATGGAATCAAGCAGAAACCAAGAGTCACACTACACAACGATAGACTGAGAATCTAACGTTGTGGGTGTTTCGTCCGCTTTGCATTACGATTCAAGTTCCACTTTGAGGTGCTTTGTGACCAGACAGAGGGAAAAGAGATGGCTGGTGGACAAGATTAACACCACCCTAATTATATACTTAAGTAACAGGTGAAGTTTGGGTTAAAATAAATCCTGCCGACTAAAGCAAATGTATCTCTCCCAAAGGGTTTCTGCACAGTAGAACAATCGTCATGTTTGTAATGTCAGTTTAAACCATCACAGGTCTCCATGTAACATGATCAAATCCTGCCGACTAAAAAGGCAGTGCTCGGGCGAATGAACGAGGTCATTCAAATCCCTGGAAAACGGCTAGCAGAAACGCCTGGAGTTCCATTTATGGTGCATGACCATCTTAAAGAACATGGCGGTTCTCACCTCATGTGGAGGAAATGCTGCCTCATACGTCCCATTGCCCAGTAACCTGTTGATACCTACGACAGAAGAAAAACACACTTCATACCGATTCCAACATTACGCGGGAAATACCAAGTTATAATTCAAAACACACATAAGATTGAATCGTCGCAAATTAAAACAGAGGCCCCAGGTGAGGCTGTTATCTGAAGCGTTCACCATTCCAATAGTGATCGCGACACGGCGTTACGTAACAGAGAAACTCTGTAATGAGCACGCTCTGTTCAGCATCCCCCAGGCTGCCTCGCTGTCTGTGGTGATGTTTGATTAGCCACTCAGCCTCTTGCACAAGATAACCGCTTCCTGTTATTGTTGGAAGAAGCGCGGTCGGTGTCTATACTGTTCTAGCTACTGGGCTGCAAGTCAAATACAGGCACATTACGGGGAATTGCCTTGTCGTAGCCTCACAGCTGCTTTAACTATGTGTCTCATTGCGCAGGTGGACTCAATGGGTTCAGCGAGGTGTGCCGGACAATCTGTGTCCTCTGTTACCGTTGGAACAGTGGCGTATTGGTCATTGCATTTAGCCTGGAATACAAATTTAGCCTCCTACAATGTCTGTCAGTGGAGGAGTGCTGACCTGGGCTCAGTTTAGCTCCTACGCTCATACTAATAAATCAGTTAATCTGTGTCCTTTTTCTCAAGACAGAACTTAAATGAGAGGTAAAAAAAGTGTTAATCAACTCTAATCAATTATAGGTCCGGCGATGTCAACAACTTCAAGTCCAGGTTCTGCTGGCTCCGTGCCCAGAAGATGCCACCCTGAGACATGTATTCAAAGTTCAGCCAACAGTCATTAATTCTCGGCCATGATAATCATAATAATTTAGTAGACTCACAACATAGTGGAGGAGCTGCTGAGACGAAGGGGGACAGGGGGTGTGACCAACAACAAGTTCCACACACACACACACACACACACACACACAGACACACAGCGGCTGTACATGTATGTTTTGGTATAAACAGACAGACAACGTGACGGACGAAACACTCTAGACAGGACTGTACATTTGTGGGGTGTGTTGTGTTGGGGGTTGTAAAGGGTTGTACTGAGAAATGGGGATGTGGAGGTTTTGCTGAAACAATGGAGGGTTAGGGTCACTAGCAGAACACAGAGTAGGACTGGAGAGGTAACTGTCTGACAGAAGATACAAAAGACATTAGTAAGACTTGAAAGTAGGTGAGTGTGTGTTGTGTGTTTGTGTAGGTGTGTGTGTGTGTAGATGTGTAGGTATGTGTCTGTGTGCGGGTGTGCGTTTGTGTGTGTGTGTATGTGTAGGTGTGTTTGTGTGTGATAATGGAGGGTACATTTATCCCTTGGCAGCATCTCTGAAAGCCAGCGTCATGCTCTGATTGGAGAATGAGATTGAAAGGTCACACACAATTGCAGGGGATTTGAAAAGGATATTTTGCACTCTTTGATCTTATTGGTTGTGGAGGAGGGAGCAGACACGGTATTAAAATATCACAGAGTCCTTCAAGGTCAAACAGTAACCAGAAAACATCTGACAAGAGGTTTAAATGACAGGGGCAAGTCCGGTTTCAGATCTGTTCATGATTTATGTACAATAAAAAACTATCTAGGACCAGGTGAAATGTAGACAATTTGGAAGAGGTCTGTCAGAAGTGGAGGATATATTCGTGTGAAAAAGCCTGGTCAAAATTTTTTGGAGAGAGAAAGCAGGTCAACGCAGATTAGACTGGTCCCAGATGTATGTGTGAAATACATACAGAGGATGCTTCACCTAACGGTCTTCTGGATGGTTTTTCTGCTGAGCAGCCCAGTTTTATAGCAGCTGTTAGACAGCAGCAGATACCAACTGATGTCAGACCAGACCAGTTATACTAGCATCCAGAGCCGTGTATTTACAGAATATAGTTATGCCAGCCACCATGCTGGCATCGCTAACGGTCAACATTTTGGTATTGGGGCAGTAGCGGTGTGTCTCTGACAATTTTCTATGAAATGAAAGATAATGTGTGTACAGTACAGTACAACTTGGAACTGTCAATTACCAGAATGTCAATTACCATAACATCAATTACTAGAATGTCAAAGACCAGAATGTCAATTACCAGAACATCAAATACTAGAATGTCAAAGACCAGAATGTCAATTATCAGAACATCAAATACTAGAACGTCTCTCAGAACATCACTTCTAGCGACCAGTGACTGGCAAGATAAGACTGGATTCAACTTCATTGTCATTGAATTGCACGAGTACAGTACAACGAAATGCAGTGGTCAGCCAAAGATGTGGTCGCCCAAAGATGTGGTCGGCCAAAGATGTGGTCGGCCAAAGCAAAAAAAGCCTGAAGCTGTGTCTACATTGGGTGTTGTTAAGGAGTTACATGGCTATTATTGTTCTATTAGAAAAAACTGATTCAGGATCAGGTTAGTCAGAAAGAAGCAGCCAACCAGAGCAAAGAACAGCAGAAAGCTGAGAATGTAGTCTAGACCGGATTCAGTTAGAGTACGTTTGTAATATATCACCAATTCAAATGGTTGAACTGGACCAGTCTGATGTATAGCACAAACAGAACTTGGACCAGGCTGAGGTATAGCACAAACAGAACTTGGACCAGGCTGAAGTATAGCACAAACAGAACTTGGACCAGGCTGATGTATAGCACAAACAGAACTTGGACCAGGCTGGAGGGGAGATAAGGAATGTCTCTGGGGAAAAGCTGGGTGCCGGCTGTATTAGTGCTTAAATATACAATCTTATTCAACTCACATGGGTATTGCTCAATAGGACACAGATCTAGCAAGCCAGGCTGATGGAAAATGGTGAGAAGGGGATTAGCTAATATTGGATGAACACCAACAACAGTGGGTCTTGTTTTAATCAACCCCCGCCAATAAAAGCTTTGCAGTACAAAACAGCATTTTTTTCCACCCACAACCAGTGCTTAATTTGTAAATCGTGAAGTCCCGGAACACATTGGGGTGTGCAAGAGATCATGGATCCGGTTGGCAAATCGACGTGAATAGGCAACAGCACATCAGCGCAAATTGCAGAAAACAAAAGGCAAAAACTTTCTCAATCTTGTCAGGCAGTGCTGAGTCTACAAGAAGCTGCATGAATAGACAACTTCATGAACTCTGATTGCTTTTAGTAGAATGTTTTCAGTGCTAAGCGAACACAGTGATGGAAGAAGACAAGTCATGCGTGGCAGACGGGATCTGTGAAAGGTAGGTGCCAGAACAAACTGAGGAAAATCTGAGAGGGGCTGGATCTTGTTCTGGCAGGATCTGCCTCAAATTAATCACTGTTCTCCAATCACAAAGGTATGAATGAATAACCAAAGCCACCGAATTCCAACTGCTGTACATAAACTAAACCTCTTTTCAGTCAAACTGTGACATAGGACATGTACACAAACAGCATTTCAAAAGTCGCACCATACCCATCTTAGACTTGCCATCCTCATACTTGGTGCGCTGGAGAACATGATGGACTATTCTGCTTCTGGTGGAGTTGGAGAAGAACGTCTCTCTGTTGTTGATGGTAAAACTAAGGATATTAAGTGAAACAATCAGTCAGCATTATTAAGATTAGGGATACACAGATAAGAAAATGCTTATAGCCGATATTCACAGACCACAATCCGATGTTTTGTCATTTCTGTATCGGTGTACCCTGGCATAAATTACATTTAAAAAAATGGTTGCTTCTTATGATGTATCTTATTTCAACAAATGTAAAATCAATCATAAAGAAAGATAGCTTTCTATATCTTTTTAAAACAAAATAACAAAACAAGTCTGATAATGACAGGAAAATGAATACATTACATGATAAACACATATTCCCTTTTGGTAATTGTACATTATATAACGCTTGGATATAAATGTAGTAAATAAGTTATTAACTACCCAAACTGCTTAAACAAATGCCATTGTTGGTATGTTGATAGGGAGTAATATGTCAAGTGTTTAAATTAACATTGTTTCTGAAGATTGTAAAGTGCTCTGACATAGTTAGCAGTCTTGAAAGCAATTAATCTTGGCCAGGCATGGAGTAAAATGTTTGGTTCACCAGAAAACGTGCAGGCTGGGTTCAAATTCTACCAGCCAGTCATTTTAGCAGCCAAAACCCATCCCTTTCTGTTTCCCAATCCTGGTCCTGGGGACCCAAAGGGGTGCACGTTTTAGTTTTAGCCCTAATTGTTGCCCTGCCACTTACACACTTGATTGACGTAATCAACCTATCATCAGGTATTTCATTTGAATCAGGTATGTGAGTGCTTTGGCAAAAACAAAAATGTGCAACCCTTTGGGTCCCCAGGACCAGGATTAAGAAACAAAAAAAATGAGTGTACTGTGTAATGATTCAAAAAAAGTAAAATAAAAAAAATATATATAGCAACGGGTAACGTGGTATATAGCTGCTCAATTTACAACAAATTTGGGGACCTCACTTGAGTCTAATGTAAAACATAATGTAAAATATCACAGATCTGAAAAGTTCAGCTAGGCCGGAAAGTAACGGTGGTAACGGAGACAACAAGCAGTGCCGCCACGCGCTAGCCGACTAGAATCTGACCTGAGGTAATTTGACTCGTCACTAGCAGTTGTAGTAGAAAATCTAACTAACATGCCTTGAACCTCTGTTACAATCAATAACAAAACAAAACAAAAATCTATGAAGGAAAGCTGGCTTCATGAGATGTCGTGCCCTGGATACTAATCTTTCAACGCGCTATCTCTCACTCCCTTACTGAAGACCGCGCACACGCTGAAGTTGCTCGCACTGTTGCTGGATTCATTGACAGGATCCAATTACCAGGACAGAGGGCTCTAATGTGCTTTTCTCGCATAGCACGTATAACACAATAGCACCAGGAGCTCAATATCCCTAAAAACAGAGTAAACTCGACAGATTATCAATATACCAAGGAATGCAATCCATGTGTATAACATTAAGTCAATGTAAAGGAACAGAAAGTAAATGAATAGTTTTTTCTTGCTGTAGCTGGTTATAGTTTTGCCATGGGTGATGCTGGAGCTCCACGGGAAAATGAACGCAGCGGAAACGTCGGAAAGAACAGTCCGTTTAAAAAACGGGCAAATTTAGAGCAATCGCCCCGATATAGATTATTACATTTTCGCCCATAAACTGCTGATTCTGATTGCTGGACAATATATCGGTGCATCCGTAACTAGATCATACATTTGTGCAGCGCTTTACTTGGGCTAAAATAATGCAGGAACTGCCAAAAATGCATATGTTAATAAGGATTGTTCAAATAAGGCTTGATCCTTTGTCTAAAAAAGGAACCAGAACGTTGTTTGCCTAAAATGAGAAGAAACAGAATCCATTCGGGCCCAAGTAAAGCACTGCATTTGTGTGAAACCAAGGAGAGAAAGGGAAATTAATATGCCCCTGAAGACTTTCAGCAGTGATTAGCATTCATGAAAATATCAACATCTCATCTAAAAAATATTTCCAGTGAAGATAAAAAGAAAATCAGAAAACTCCAAGAACAAAGAATGTTCACCAAATGAAAAAAAAACTGGCAGAAAAAGCAATTTAAACAAGTTGAATTATTGACTCTCATCAAAGAGATCTTTAAAAAAAACAATTTTTTTGATGGATCGAAGAAAGTATAGAGGAGGGATGGTCATAACCGAAAAGGCTATTGTGGAACATGTGGAAGCTGCATTTTTACTTCATAATTGTTTTGCGGGCTACATTACCAAAGCTTGGATGGTGTCAGTGAAGCTTTGTTACCACAGCATGGGATTCGTTTCAATTGCAGCACTGAGTTCAATGAATCGCGCCTCCAGCCCAGGGTAGTATTAAACAGCACTTTTCAGGTTGAAATCACCACTCGCGCAATAACAAATACTTCATTCTAATCATTTTATAGTTTGCACAAGTGATTTTTGGGTGTGAACTGTAACGTGTGTGTGAAGACAAATCATGCTGCAGAACAAATGAAACATATGTCAAATTTTAATTTTAGGGTTAGATTTATAACATACTGGTGCATGCGTGCCCTGCTGGAAGGGTTAGTTTCATAACATACTGGTGCATGCTGACCTGATGAAGGGGTTTGTTTTAGGGTTAGATGTATAACATACTGGTGCATGCGTGCCCTGCTGAAGGAGTTAGATTTAGGGTTAGATTTATAACATACTGGTGCATGCGTGCCCTGCTGAAGGAGTTAGATTTAGGGTTAGATTTATAACATACTGGTGCATGCGTGCCCTGCAGAAGGAGTTATATTTAGGGTTAGATTTATAACATACTGGTGCATGCATGCCCTGCTGAAGGAGTTAGATTTAGGGTTAGATTTATAACATACTGGTGCATGCATGCCCTGCTGAAGGAGTTAGATTAGGGTTAGATTTATAACATACTGGTGCATGCGTGCCCTGCTGGAGGGTTAGTTTTAGGGTTAGTTTCATAACATACTGGTGCATGCTGACCTGATGAAGGGGTTTGTTTTAGGGTTAGATGTATAACATACTGGTGCATGCATGCCCTGCTGAAGGAGTTAGATTAGGGTTAGATTTATAACATACTGGTGCATGCGTGCCCTGCTGGAGGGTTAGTTTTAGGGTTAGTTTCATAACATACTGGTGCATGCTGACCTGCTGAAGGAGTTAGATTTAGGGTTAGATTTATAACATACTGGTGCATGCGTGCCCTGCTGAAGGGGGCTGTGTAGCAGTCTGTCTCCTCCAGATCGGGTAAGGCCTCTTTGTCCAGCTTCATAGGGTTCTTGGGTAACCAGCTCTTTATCTGACGACACCGCAAATGGAACCGGCTACAGAAAGAGAGACAGACAGAGAGACAAACAGAGAGAGAGTGACAGAGAGAGACAGACAGAGAGAGACAGACAGAGAGAGACAGACAGAGAGAGGGCCAGAGGACACCGACTCCATCAGAGATTGTTGTCTATAATCTATGAGAATTACACGGCAGATGGAACATAAAGACAAACAGATTTAATTTACCAGGATAAGCCAGCCAAGTAACACACTGATCAATAGAAAAAATAAACATACAAATTGTTCTATATTAATAAATACAAAAAAACTAAATAATACAGGGTTAATATATAGGATTGTGACCATGATCATTAACCTGTTAAAAGTTGGATTGTTTAACCAGAGGAAATTATCATATGGAGACATTTGACATTTAATGGCCATCAGTCAACAGAAAACTCAGTTTAATTGGAACTATGAGTAAAAGGAAATTAAAGCCAATGATTTGATTTGTGTTTAGCATGTTTTTCACAAACACAATGGAAGCAATGATTAACTGTATATCCTTGGCAGCAAGCACTCTTTACTTTATTCAGGGTGACTTACTGGGCTTAAAAGAGCTTACTCTAAACATTTACAAACACAACAGGAAGATTTAAGTGGTGCTAATCAATCCAGTAGTAATTCATATTCTCAAAGGCAGAGGAGCTCAGGGACAGTCTGACCCAGTCACTCTAAGGGACTGTTCGTCTGCCTCCCTGTGATGAAGGCAATTGGCTGTCTAATACCAGACACGTTGTTCAGTCGACGAGTAGTGTGTATGAACAGTGCGGGGACCCTGGGCCACATTACGGCATCCCTCAGGGCCTATAAGTAAAACGGCCATCTCTTAAAATACCATCCAGTTTGTTGGGTCGCAACGAATCTGCTGCAGTGCCACACCTCCCAGTGGCAAAAGCCGTAGCCATGTCTCCTGGTCCATGTCTCCTGGTCCATGTCTCCTGGTCTATGTCTCCTGGTCCATGTCTCCTGGTCCATGTCTCCTGGTCTATGTCTCCTGGTCCATGTCTCCTGGTCCATGTCTCCTGGTCCATGTCTCCTGGTCTATGTCTCCTGGTCCATGTCTCCTTGTCCATGTCTCCTTGTCCATGTCTCCTGGTCCATGTCTCCTTGTCCATGTCTCCTGGTCCATGTCCTCCCTGAGTTACACTCTTCGCTCTTCCGTCACAAAAATGATATTCTAATCTACTCAATTCCACAAATAAAGGCCTGAGCTTATTTTGTTGACAGAAGCCGAGCGCTCCATCTGTCTGTACGTGGGGCTCGACCACAAGCTCAGCCCCGACGAAATGACAGCGACACTCATCCACTTCCCTGATTACCAATAATTTCTGCATCTTACTATGATGTCCAGCGCCCTGCGGGTCTGAGCACAGGGTCACACCAGTCACGCTGAAAGCCCACGCCCCTTCATTTTATTACATCAGCGACTTCCGATCTTTTCCCCAACAGCATGACGGGAGGCTCGGCGCAATGACATGACTTGTACTCCCTTCCAGTTCCCTGAAGACTGATAATGGCTGCATCTTAAAACAGCTGATGAGAGAGTCACCGCGGACGACTGCTCCTGCCGGGGTATTTCCGTCGGAGACCTCACCGGCACAGAGCGGCTCACTCACCAGCCGGCCGTGACACAACTCAATCAGATATTACGCAAATCCACTCACCTGCCCATGGTCTTACTCTTCCAATCCGTAAAATAGCATTTCTTTCTGAAAAAAAAACCAACAAATAACAATAATGTCGTCGGCACCGTGAATCCTTTTGAAACTGCGTGGTGGGCATTATCCACAGCTTATAAGGCGTCATAACGTGCATTATGAAGTGGGCGTTGGTAGTGAGTGACAGCGTTACCTGAAGGGCATCCTGATGTTCATCTGCTCAGCGTATTTGCAGAGCGTTTCCCAGGGAGCGTGGATCTTCACAAACATGATGTCAGTGTTGGTCAACGAGGGCTGGGAGAGACAGGGGCGTCAGCAAGCTTGAGACAACACGAGAACACGCTAACTGCTTACTGCTACTGCAATACCCAACGCTTTCTGCTGTCTCTGTCAGAGATTTCCAATTAAAAGCTACATCAAACGCCCTTTTCTGTCATATTCTGTGAGTATTCACCCGAGGACACTCTTCTCTTAGACAAATCTGAGCTGGAGCCTGAACACTGCGGATTCTCTTTCTCTATAAACAGCTCCTCGGCAGTATCACATCATCATAATCATTGTCCTGACAACCATCATCAGCCTCATAATCTATTGTATCTTTATAATCCTCCTCATAATTATCATTGTCATGGTAATTGTGGAGGAAGATGTTGTTACCAGCCCAAACGGTTTCCTGTCATAGGAATGCAGAAGGGAAGAGAACTTTGTTCTGTTGTGGACCGTGATGTACTTTCAGATGTTGTTATCAACTCTAACTGAAAACAGATGCATCTCCCCTTGAAAAAGCCAAATACACGACGCTCTCTTTACGGGGGTAGCAATCAACCCTGGGAGACGCTTGCTTGTAAACTGATTAAATGCAACTCCTTGGTATCTGGACAAATCTTTGATTCTTTGGTAATTTCCACAACATCCTCCTCATTACTGCGTGGACTTCACCTCTTTCTCCAGCATGAGACCCTCTGCCCTCAGGTTCCTCTCGAAGGTGACTCTCTTCTCCACCAGAGGACTGGACTTCTTGTAGACCAGGATGTAATCGATCCTCTTCTTCCCATCTCGGAACAGCAGGACAGACGGTTGACCCTGGTTGGATCCCTACAGGAACATTGGTTAAGACTTCATATCAAGGTTATCTGCACTACAAACACCTCTACATAAATGTTCATAAGCACACGAATGTCAATTTCTTTAATGCATGATAACAGCACTATAAAAAATATCACAGGATTTTCATAGGCCATTTGCAATGAATGTGTTACGGAAATCCAAAAGGATTTATGAGAATGACTTCACAAATGCTCTGATAGTGAACTCCTACATCACAGTGTGTGTTTTAAATACAGTGTGTGTGTGTGTGTGTGTGTATGTGCTTGTGTGCATTTAAGCTGGCGTGTGCCCATTTCCACACGTGCATGTGTGTGTGCGCAGGTTTTACCTGAAGCGAGTCTGTGCGTGCTTGTAATCTGGCTCGGCTGGCAGGTTTCTGAATGAGAAACGACTCATCCGTCCTCCCTGCTTCATACGCGGCGCTGACCTCTGACTCATCCGTCCTCCCTGCCTCGTACGCGGCGCTGACCTCCGACTCATCCGTCCTCCCTGCCTCGTACGCGGCGCTGACCTCCGACTCCTCGGCATAACGGTCTTTCGCAGCCTCTGCTAAACACAGGAAGGCCGTCGTGGTAAATGGGCAGGACGAGGAGGGGCACGACCGTGGCAAGGAGTGACCTGACCACGCTGTCATTGTGAGCTCCACACAACGTTGTTACTCAACATTCGTTTGGGGTTTGAATCCTTGTCATGAACGTATTATCCAACGCCTTTATCAATGAAACGAAACGAAAGCTAGTGTGTACCTTATGTGGATATTACCTTATGTCCTAAACCCTACAGGAAGCAGTGCAAAAACAAAGGGTGAGCATTGCAAGACAAATCCTTTCTCTTGTGCCGCCATGTCAGAGTTTGAAAGAGGCCTGCAGGTTTATCAGTTTTCTTTTAATCCCAAGGGGGATTTCAGCAGGGAGCTCAGCTCTTTCATCCTCTGACTCTATAGGTGCAGAGATTGTTATTAACTCTGGCTTTGTCCCTGGAGAGAGTGGGTTGAATGTCCACCCCTGCTGCGTAATACGACTGTTACTGCCGTGTCACAGTACCGTCATCATCATTACCATTATCCTTATCATGACCGTCATCTCCGTCACAACAGTTACTGTCATAATCATCCTTATCGGACACCTCATTATTAGTGTTGTGTCAGATCCAGGGCACTCCCACACAGATTGTAGTATGTGGGAAGAGACCCAACAATTATGCCAAAGCCATATATTGTGTGCCGATACTGTAGTTCACTTAAAAACGCCTTTCTTAAATGTATTGTAATGCAATTTAATCATTTAATTTATATCCAACATCAACCTCCTGGCCAATTGATTTCGAAGCAAATATTGAATTCAAGTAAAAATCAATCCATCACAACTTAACGCAATGTTAAAAATGCAGTTTTCTCACATAGTAGGTATGCAGACTAAATACAGAATTACACTGATGTGAATTGGGATACCATTCTAGTAGTTCTATTTCTAACCAGTCACTGCGGAATACATAGCACAGAGAGGTTTCTAATTTCACTTCGGGAACTAAAACATCTTGATGTGTCTGTGTGTTTATGCGTCTGTGTGTGTGTGTGTGTGTGTGTGTATGGTCTATTGTGATGACCCAAATGACTTGAGTGATCATGCGATTGATTAATATTTGCACCGGCCTTCCCCGACATCTGACAGCGGCAACCTTTCAGGGTGTGTTGGCACTGACCGCACCTTGCTCACGACAGGGCAGGCCCCGTCCCAAACGGCCCCACAGGGCCCTGGTTGACAGTAGTTCACAGCCGAGGGGGCTTTGAGCCGTTTGGGACTAGTCCCGAGTCTCTGAGTCATGCAAACTGCTCATTTGAACGTGAACAGCCTTTGAGTGAGTTCTTGCACAGCTTCCGATTTAAATATTAGGGCTGGATGTTTCTTTCTCCTACAGCAGTGATATTTTTTGTAGTGACATCCTTACATATAACAGGAATGGTTTTCATTATTCACTGCTTTACAAAACAGCTTATCCAACCTCCTAAGGCCCTATGATTTCAGATCCATATTATGTTTATGCTTAAATGTCACTGCCACTTTGAAGAAAATGCCGGCATGCCCGTTTGAAAATCACATAGAATGTCAAATAGTTTTAATATTTTAGGTAATTGGATATTCAACCACCAGGTACAATGGCTAAGGTTGGGTTAAGGTTGAAAGATAAAAGGTCAAAACTCTGAAAATGGTGTATGCTGCACCTTCTTTCACACAACTGAATGCATCATCACTCTTGCCAGGATCGACAGTGAATAACACCTTATACCATAACATATTATTAAAATGTTAATAACCAGTCTATTTAGTGGATTAAGTACCTCATATGATAATACTAAACAGTACATCAATCTTGGATAGGTCATGAAACTCCCTGAACGTATTTATATATAGATCTACCTCAGCCTATAGCAGGACGGATTGATGGATTAACTGACTTGACTGACAGACCGACTGACCAACCAATCTCTATCATCTGACCTATAGAGCAAGTGACCGACCAACAGACTATTTTAACAGCCGATGAACTGACTAGCTGTCCAAATATTTGACCAGCTGACCAATTGATTGATTAACTGACAAACTAACTGACCAATTGATCGACTAACTAACCAATTGAATTAGCAACTGACTGACCACTTGACCAACTAACCCACTGATAACCCAGACAACTGATTGACCGACCAATGGGTCAACCAATTAACTGACCAACTGACTCACCAACTGATTATCAAACTCACTAATTGACTGACATGTCAACTGACTGACTGACCAACTGATCGATTGACTGACATGTGGACCGACTGACTGATTGACTGACATGTCGATTGACTGACATGTCGACTGACTGATTGACTGACATGTCGACTGACTGATTGACTGACATGTCGACCGACTGACCAACCGACTGACTGATTGACTGACATGTCGACTGACTGATTGACTGACATGTCGACCGACTGACTGACTGATTGACTGACATGTCGACCGACTGACTGATTGACTGGTGTGTCGACCAACTGACTGATTGACTGACGTGTCGACTGACTGACTGATTGACGGACGTGTCGACTGACTGACTGATTGTAAATGATGATAAGACCGAGGTCATTGTTTTCAGCCCGAGTGAGAGGTCCCAGTGTACAAGCCCAGACTTGGGGAGTCTATCTCCCTTTAAATCTACAGGAGTGCGGAACTTAGGTGTTCTTGTTGACCAGTCCTTAAAGTTTGATAAACACATCTCATCTGTAATCAGTTCCGGTTTCTACCAACTTCGTTTACTATCTAAAATCAAAGGCTTTCTCACTCCAATAACTCTGGAAATGGCGGTTCATGCTTTCATCACGTGTCGGCTGGATTATTGCAACTCACTATATTGCGGTATATCAGATTCTCAAATTTCCCGTCTTCAGTTAGTCCAAAATGCTGCGGCCAGACTCATCCTTAATTGTCGCAAATATGATCATATCTCTCCTATCCTCAGATCTTTACACTGGCTACCAGTTCGGCAGAGAATAGATTTTAAAATCCTCCTCTTTGTCTACAAATCTTTACACAACATCTCTCTGAACTTATTCATCCGTACATTCCGTCCAGAAGTCTCAGATCCCATGACCAGGCGTTGCTGGTAGTCCCTCGTGTCAGACTAAAGCGTAGAGGGGAGCGTGCTTTTGCGGTGGCAGGGCCTTGT
Organism: Esox lucius; assembly: GCF_011004845.1. Classification (NCBI taxonomy): domain Eukaryota; kingdom Metazoa; phylum Chordata; class Actinopteri; order Esociformes; family Esocidae; genus Esox; species Esox lucius. Next base: position 4,341,520 of record NC_047587.1, on the reverse strand, counting down.
ATGTGGAACACCCTGCCTCTAGAGATCAGAACGGCTCCCAACCTATCTGCTTTTAAGCCTTTGGATAAAACATACCTGTTCTCGTTAGCATATTGATTACTTTTCTTGGGCTGTTTTTACTATTTTACATTTGTGTCTTTGTTTTAAAGTTAATCTTAGCTTAGATGTTCTATGTGTTTCTGGGTTGTTCTGCTGCTTTTATTTTTATATGCTTGTTCTGTAAAGCACTTTGACTGATTGACTGACATGCCAACCAACTGACTGATTGACTAACGTGTCAACCAACTGACTGACTGACTTGTCAACTGACTGACTGACTGATTGACTGACATGTCGACTGACCCACTGACTGACTGACTGACATGTCGACCGACTGACCGACCAACTGACTGACCTATTTTGGAGGAAATGAGAGTGCAGGAGGTGCTGTGGCTGTGGGTTAGGGGCTGGTTCTGGGCCTGAAGCTGACAGTGGTCCGGGGCCAGGGCCTGGTTCTGTAGCCAGGGCTTGGCTAGCTGGTTCTGGGGCTGCAGCCGAGGTCCAGTCGGGTGCTGGAGTTGAGGCTCTGACTGCAGACGGTCCTGGAGATATGGAGGTGAGAACAAATATCTATTCAGCTGAGTACTGGGATTTTCAAATGTTTTTTTTTTATCTACCTCTGAATAAAGTACTATTGAATTGCGACAGGCAGGGTACGGGTTAAAACAAGTCATGGATAAATATTAAAGCTTCCGATTCTTTCAATGCATTCTTTTCCACCTGAAAGTGGCTAAACTATTACACGAAAGGAACAAGATGGGTGAACTGCATTTACCCAGTACTACACCACCACAATCTCTGTACTACACCACCACATTCTATGTCCCATGTATCATGTATCATGAACCCCCATAATTCATTGCTGTTTACAGTACCACACTGTAATAGAGAATTCCGGCAGCAAACTAGGATTGTTGCTGTAAATGTCCATTAGTTCCATTTGTATTGGTACCTGTGGGTGTGTCTCGGGCTTGTCGTCCGGGCTGAGGGGCATGGACAGGCAATGGTTGAGGTTCTGTGGGTGTGTCTGACTCTGGGCCAGGCAGGGCAGACTGCGCCGGGACGGCTTCAGTGTCTTCTCCTTTAAGATCTCGCTGATGCTGGTGTGCATGCCTGGCGGAGGGAGGGAGGGAGGGAGGAAGAGGAGGGGGCGATAAAAAAGGAGAGACAGAGGGGAGTAGAGGGTGATGAAAGACATAAGAGGTGGGAGAGAATTGGGGAGGGGTTGGGGAGAAGAAGGGAGGTGCGGTAGAGGGAAAGATCCATTTTCCAGCATGAATGGAAAACCTGTTTTGTTGTCCTACGTTATTTTCCGCACTGACTGGAGCATCCCAGAATCCACCACGGGGCTCCAGTTGCTCAAGGGCACACTGACACTAATTGCCTTGTCTTCCCTAGCGGTTTTGAATTGGTACTTTCCGGCTGCTGGCCTGCTCACTGAACCTTGAAGTTAGCCCCGCCCCTCAGAGGAGACACGGGAAGGAGACAAGGGAATGACTTGAATGACTTGGGGTGGACAGCGGTGTAAGCTGCTGCCTCTGGCACACATGGGTTTGAATCCAGCCCAATGCTCTTTCAGTAAAACCTCTATCTTTCACCGCTACCTTTATTATATAAAACATGTCATGTCTAAACAAATATATATAAACATAAAATACATAAACATATCTGTACTATAAGATACCCTCCAGTCAGCACCAATATGACTCTCCAATTAATATCCAGACTATAAGATACCCTCCAATCAGCACCAATATGACTCTCCAATTAATATCCAGACTATAAGATACCCTCCAATCAGCACCAATATGACTCTCCAATTAATATCCAGACTATAAGATACCCTCCAGTTAGCACCAATATGACTCTCCAATTAATATCCAGACTATAAGATACCCTCCAATCAGCACCAATATGACTCTCCAATTAATATCCAGACTATAAGATACCCTCCAATCAGCACCAATATGACTCTCCAATTAATATCCAGACTATAAGATACCCTCCAATCAGCACCAATATGACTCTCCAATTAATATCCAGACTATAAGATACCCTCCAATCAGCACCAATATGACTCTCCAATTAATATCCAGACTATAAGATACCCTCCAGTTAGCACCAATATGACTCTCCAATTAATATCCAGACTATAAGATACCCTCCAATCAGCACCAATATGACTCTCCAATTAATATCCAGACTATAAGATACCCTCCAATCAGCACCAATATGACTCTCCAATTAATATCCAGACTATAAGATACCCTCCAATCAGCACCAATATGACTCTCCAATTAATATCCAGACTATAAGATACCCTCCAATCAGCACCAATATGACTCTCCAATTAATATCCAGACTATAAGATACCCTCCAATCAGCACCAATATGACTCTCCAATTAATATCCAGACTATAAGATACCCTCCAATCAGCACCAATATGACTCTCCAATTATAACTAATCACAGCACCACACTACTACGATAAGGACTAGAGATAAGCTAGAGAGTGGAAACAGCGTCTTAGAAACAGCAGAATCACAGCTGATACAGCACCAGCTTGTTTTTTACTCACAGCAATGGTGTGAAATGCATTACTAATAATGAAATGCATTATAGGGAACATGTTCAGGTAAAACAAACATATACGTTTACAGTATCAAATCAGGGCTGGCAGGAGTTGTGTTATAGGATTTTTTTACTTATTTCAAATGAACAGGATTAAATGAACATTTGAGCCCCTGGGCGCTCCTTACCCCTGAAGTGTTGTTGTCTGTTATTGGATAACTACAAAAGCACATCATTTTCAGTCTGAAAGGCTCATGCATAATTTTATTATCCTGGACGTCATAGGACTTTACAGTCATCTGCAAGGTTATTCTGACATCAGCAAGATTAGTGAGCGCAGGCGTGACTCCTAAATGGCAGCCTATCCCCTACACAGTGCATTTGTTCTGACCAGGGCCCGGAGGCACCACCCTGAGGGCCCTGTCAACAGCAGTGCACTATGTAGGGAATAGGCTGCCATTTGGAATGTAACAAACCCCACTCATTGTCTGTCTGCTGTTTAATTTAACACCCCAAGACTGGGGTCGGAGATGCTGGCGTAGCTAATTACAAATTGTAAAGAGATTTGTTCATTAGATACAAACGTTGTAAATGACCGGCAGTGACCCGGGACAACAGTTTCTCCTTCACTGTGTGCTTTACAACCCCTTCCTGAATGAGGTTTTGACCGCACCCCACACACAGCACTGTTATATAGTGCATACTTTAGACCAGGTCATGGTCAAAATCTGTGCATTCTGTTGAAAAATGTATAGTGTAAAATGGCTGCATATAATCTTCATTCAAATAATGACATAATGGCCGGATATGATCTTGATTCAGATGGAGCCATGATGACCGGATATGATCTTGATTCAGATGGAGCCATGATGGCCGGATATTATCTTGATTCAGATGGGGCCATAATGGCCGGATATGATCTTGATTCAGATGGAGCCATAATGGCAGGATATGATCTTGATTCAGATGGAGCCATAATGGCCGGATATGATCTTGATTCAGATGGAGCCATAATGGCCGGATATGATCTTGATTCAGATGGGGCCATAATGGCCGGATATGATCTTGATTCAGATGGAGCCATAATGGCCGGATATGATCTTGATTCAGATGGAGCCATAATGGCCGGATATGATCTTGATTCAGATGGAGCCATAATGGCTAAACATGATCCTGATTTAAAGGGGGCCGTTCATAACATCAAACCACTATGAGAATGTGGCTCCCTCATCAACTCCCAGCATTACCCAGGAATTATCCTGGAAACAGACTGCCGTGCTCAGCTACACAGCTGCACTGATCATTCCCACTCCTCCTCCATCCATCTCAGTCCCTCCTGCTAAAACCCTCTTTATCTCTCCTGTCGTCTGCTCCCCCCGTCTCTGGTTCCCTCTTCCCATCTCTCTCCCTCCCTACATCTCTCCGTCCATCCTGTTTACTTTCTTCACTCACTCTTTCCTCTGGGCAGTGTGCCGCTGCTGTGAGGACAGAAGTAATAAGTCATTCATGTCTCATCACATCGATTTCACTGGGGTTTCCCCGCGTTGCTGTTGGGCGAGAACAGACCCTTTTTAAGATGTATGGCACATGGCCCAGAGATAGAGAGAGAGAGAGAGAGAGAGATGGACAGGGAAGAGACAGATTCAGAAGAAGATGCATGATGCTTTTGAAATTACAGAACAGTGACCAAAATGGTAATTATTGAACTCCCGCTGAGAGAACATTGAAAATAACTGAGACATATCAACTCAATGTGACGCAGTGGCCAGAACTATAATTCTGAGATCATACTGCTTCCTCTGCAGACACACTAAACAGACCAGTAGTAAAGTCTAGTCAGTCAGTCAGTTAAGGAAGCTATAGTTAGTAGTAGTACATGTGGATCCTCTGCCTCGTGTCTTGTGGAAGCTTGGGCACCTGTGGGCGGAGGCTGGAGAGTACATTGTGGCATGCCTTCCAGTCAACACTTCCTGGTTGAGCAAGCAACTTGATAAGAAGCAGAACCGCATAGGATGTGCTTCAGAAGACACGTACTTCGACATTGAGTGTCCAGGGAGTTGCTGCATTCATGCAGGGTTATCACGAAGTGGGGGAGAAAACGGGTTAAAGTAAAAAAGCCAAATAAAATCACGCAAAATACATTTGTTCCAGGGAGAAAACTAACTTTTTACACTTGGTATAAACACTGCTACCAGATGACAGATTTGTCATTGACAGTGATAAATGGTGAATATGAGTGAGAAAACCAACACCAATGCTATGCTGTGGTTAGAACTTTAGGTAACAATTTATTTGAAGGGGTGTGCATAAGAGTGACATGACACTGTCATGATACTGTCATAATCATGACATGACACATGAAGGAATCATTTTGAACGTTTATGAATGTTGTCATTAGGTGTCATTACGTCATTTTTTATGCAAGGCTTACATTGTTTGGGATGTCTTTGTTATGACAACTTGACATTAACTGTCAATGTCTTGATGCAGGACATCCATTCATGTAACTAGTGGTTTGCATGAACAATAGGCTAAGTAATATACATTATTCAAGAGATAATATACATAATCCAGTTTGTTAATATGATTACAGTGCGGTAACCATTATTAAAAGGTAGACTGGCTACTTGTGTCATCAAAGAGGTGAGACACATACAAAATGTATGGTCGCATTTGAGGTTGATTTAGAATTTTGAAGGACACGTTTATATTGAAGGACACTTGGTTGGCCTCTAGGGGGCAGTTTGACCTGGTTGTGTTGCGTTGGGATGATCAAAACACCTGCAGGTCCTCATAACTCTTCAAGGAAAAGCCATGTCTTTTTCATCATTTAACCTGTTTTCCTGGTCGGTAAAGTACAAAAGTACACTGGACCTTTCGATACAGTTTGATAACCTGCCTGTTAAGTGTATGTAGAGGGTTGGAAAAGCGCGGTATTTGTATAACTATGATAGAGACCCATGTCTATGTAAAATGTCGTGTCGGCGGTGCATTCCTTTGGAAAAAACAAATTTGTTACTGTACTGTACTTTTTTTCTTTTTTTTTTTAAAAACAACACTCCTGGCAATATCCCTAGGATTAACATAATATAATTTTGTAAATGTATTGTTTAGGAACTTTGCAATCATTGCACTATAAGGGTTGGCGATTAGCTAGTTCCTTGTTCCTTGTTGTTAGCTGGCTTTGGTTGGTAATTAGCTGGCTCCAGTTAGCTGTATGCTAGCTCCAGTCAAGTATTTGTCAGTTCTGGGTAGCACTTTGCTAACTTGCTCAGCCATGTTCTATTTGTGTTAACCATGAAGGTAATTTGTTAAACTATCACTATCTAGCCTAATTTATAAATAATATTTTCAATGTGATTATATTATGAATAGTTTATATTACTTAGGCTATTTATCATGCAAAGAACTAGGTACTGTACAGATACAATACAGTGTATAGGCTGTTCATATGGGACCTTGTACTAACAAATGTGCTAGCCAGCTACGGAAGAGGATTAGTGCCAAGCAATAATAAAAAAATTAAACCCTCTCGACATTAAAGTCATTATAATGCGAGATTAAACTTGTTACATTTCGAGAAAAAAAGTCTAAATACAATCTTGAGAGTAAACTCATTAAATATCGAGAATACATTTGTTGTGTTTCCAGAAAAAACTCTTTATATTTCGAGATAAAAGTCAAAATACAATCTTGAGAATAAACTCATTAAATATTGAGAATAAAGTCGGTGTGTTTCGAGAAAAAAATATTTATATTTCTAGAAAAAAGTCTAAATACAATCTTGAGAATAAACTCATTAAATATCGAGAATAAAAGTCGAAATTAAATGTAGAGAATAACGCATTAGATCAGTGTGCATTGCATAGCCTACTGATAGAAGACGTGGTTGAGTTGGATCAATTAGTCAAACTATATTATAGACTTTCTTTCAGTAACAAAGAAATACTATCAACTTCAGCTAATTATGACCTACGAACTATAAGGAGAATTTGCAAGCGGCTAGGTCTTTTTAGAAGAAAAAATCAGTCCAATTTGCACGATGTACTTGCTTTTGTCCAACATGAATTGACAACCAGTGGACAAATGCAAGGTTATCGCTGGCTTCACCTACGCGCGATTCATAAAGGTTTCGTGGTTTCCCAGGATACCATAAGACAGATTATTAAACTTTATTTTCGATATTTAATGAGTTTATTCTCAAGATTGTATTTCGACTTTTTTTCTCGAAATGTAACAAGTTTAATTTCGCATTATGATGATTTGAATGTCGAGAGGGTTTTATTTTTTTATTATTGATTGGCACTAATCCTCTTCCGTAGTATAGGCTGTTCATATGGTTCAAATTACATTTGCATTGGCATTTGCAAAGGCTTTCTGGGATGTGAGCAAGGCTTGTTTACTGGGTCTATAAGGAAATGGCTTGATGACAGTCAACTGGTTTACAGGGTCTATAGGGACAAGACCTGGTGAAAGTAAACTGGTTTACAGGGTCTATAGGGACATGGCTTGGTAACAGTAAACTGGTTTACAGGGTCTATAGGGACATGGCTTGGTAACAGTAATCTGGTTTACAGGGTCTATAGGGACATGGCTTGGTAACAGTAAACTGGTTTACAGGGTCTATAGGGACATGGCTTGGTAACAGTCATCTGGTTTACAGGGTCTATAGGGACATGGCTTGGTAACAATCATCTGATTTACAGGGTCTATAGGGATATGGCTTGGTAACAATCATCTGATTTACAGGGTTGTATTTCCATTTCACATCACACACTGATTGTATAGAGGGACACAGAAAATAGATATTTTGCATGTAGAGAGATTATTACACTGTTTCCTGTTTCCTACCCATTGGAACTGTTCCTATCCTATGTGCTGGTTTTGGCAGGCCCAACCGCCCCAGGGGCATCCATAATGGAAATATACAGCTGTTGCCCGGACTTATTCTTTAATATACAGCCTTACCAGAAACTAGAATTCCAATGTGGACTGTTGAAAATCAGACCACTCACTCTAAAAGCAATTCTTGTATGTGAATAAATCAGTGGATGCAAATGTAACAGCCTGACAGAAACCTGGCCAAACTCAGATGAACATACAAAAAAATGACTTAGACTTTTCAGTCAAGCTAATGCAGACATCTTTATGGTTAACAACGCTTACTAACTGTAATTACCATCTTAAGACCATGCAGCCTAGTTTATTGACCAACACGGAGACAGTCAATTGGTTTATTGGGCCAATTATAAAATCCAGAGTAATCGCAGGCCAGCAACTCACAGATACAATTTTTTTATCTATGACACCTTTCAGTCTGGTTTCAGATCTAACCACAGTCCCAAAACTATCCTTTATCAATCAGTTAATATGTGCATAATTTAGATGGTTTTTTTCTATTCTTGATTTTTAAGGGCGACTAGAGACATATGTTGGTCTTTGAGGTCAGGTGATCTCTTAGTTCTTATTCAAACTTTCAGGCAGACTTCAATTGGTGCAGCTGGCCAACGAATCCTTGCATGTAACAAGTTTAACTTTTGGCGTCGTTTTGGGACCACAAATGTTTTCTACATAACTCAAAAAAAATATTTAAACTTTTACTGCTATGTTGATGATACTCAGTTTTACCAGCATATGAAACCCAGGGGCAACACATAAATATCTCATTTATAATTCTGTATTGTTGGCATAAAAGATTCAGACAAAACTGTGTTTTTAGTCTGTAAAAACATGCAAAGAAACCATCTAACTCCAACTGTAAAAAGAGACAGCTCCGTCTTCAGAGCAAAACAATCTTTCTAAGACTTTAGAGTAATATTAGACTTGGATCTTTCACTCAACACCCGCTTATACTCAACCCACTTGAACTTTCTTCATTTTGGGAACCTAGCCAAAATCTGAATTTATCTCTCAGTTACTGAAGCAGAAAAACAAATACCTGCTTTTTATTGCGTTCCATCTACATTACAGTATCGACCTTTCACAGGCAATAATGCCACAAATCCAAAACACCTTTAACTTGTTGTCAGAGTCCTTATAGGAAACAAACAGCATGATTAGATGGCTTCAGTTCTTGCTTCACTTCACTGTGGCTCCGACTGTTAAGTCGTATTATTGACCAAAAGGTATTATTATTACCAAAGCCTTGGGCCTTCACGTCCCCACCAACCATGGGCACATGGTCATTTCATTCATAATGACTGAAATATTCGAGTCCAAGAACGCCAGCCTTCTTGTCATCTCTGGAATATGAAAGGCCACATCTGGAGACTGGGCATTCTCCTACTGAGCACCATGGATCTGTAGCAGTCTGCCAATACATTTCCAGGCAGCAGACTCTGCATTCGCTTCCAAATCCAGCGCCACTTTAATGAACGCTGTGAGTCATTTGATTACTATGGTTGTTATTGTGATATTTTCATTCCCTTGCAGTTATCAGCTATATCCTTAAATCTTTGCTTTACTTACTCCATAACTCTCTCAGCCCTCCACTTTACCTTCTTGTAATTGCTCCTTTTTCTTATTGTTTTTAATGGTGTTTTGAGGCTTGTTAAAATGTACCTTCAAATAATACAGAATTAGATTTGATTTGGACATGTGACAAATAAAGCCATTCGGGGCATATAATTCATCTTCAAATTCACCACAAAGCTGAGCTGATGTTGATCTGCCGCTGTGTTCAGAGTGCAATTCAAACAAAATGTTCTTGGCCTGGCAGTGATGTGAAGCCACCTATCCACTTTCTCTGCGTCTCTCCTGGTTTGTGGAGAACGACTTTCCCCACTTGCGCTGGAGCTACGAAGCTCAAGGGGAAGACGGCCTGGTTTTGTGTGTAGAGTTTGAGACGGTGCTGCTTCCATTAAACCAGACAGTTCATTTGGATTACTGAGTAAAAAGACCCTGTCACTTTCTCCACACTGTGTTGTGAGATATAGACTTAATTCAGAATTAACTGAATATATTTGTTTGCTCTTAATTTATAATGAATATATTTGTTTGCATCAAACCGCACACAATGCCCAGTACACAAACATTGAACACAGTTTTAGCTTTTTGCGCAAATGCATTGATTGTGAATGAAAAACAGAAATATCTCATGTTTATACATATTCAGACCCTTCGCCAAGACACTCTAAATTATGCTCAGATGCATCCTGTGGCCTTTAATGAGATTTCTCTAGATCCTGATAGGAGTCCCCCTGTAGCAAATTCAAAGGAGGTGAACAAGGAAGAGATTTCTCTGCAGAACCTGCCAGTAGGACAACCATCTCCACAGCACTCCATCAATCATATGTTTATGGTAGAGTGGCAAGATGGAAGCCACTCCCGAGTAAAAAGGCATATGACAGGCCGCCTGAAGGACTCTGAGAGCGTGAAGACAGAGACTCTCTGATCTGATGAGACCAAAAACACAGTATACCACAAAATAATTCAGTCGTTTTCTCTTGGGGCTGGCTTGCCATGTCACTTTTTTGACTAGCTAAAACTGTGCATGGTATGTTCAGCAAGCAAACAAGCAAGGTTAATTATGTAGCAAAATTCATTCAATGTGCTTTACAAAGAAAGAAAGAAACAATACAATTAAAACAAATACTACAATAAAAACAATAAAACATCATAATAAGAAAACATAGAATAGGAAAATATAAATAAAAGCATAAATAGAAATAAACAAAATGACAGCATAACTGGTAGATTCCATAGTAGATTCCATGAGGAAGCTATAAAAGCCGTGAGGCTAACAGTGTGGTTACGTTTAAGCGCTCAGTCATAGGCGCATGAAAAGAGAAGTGTTTTAAACCTGGATTTAAAAATGTATACGTTTGGGGCACATCTAATATCTTCTGGTAGTTTATTCCAGTTGTGTGCAGCATAACTACTAAATGCTGCTTCTCCATGTTTAGTTTGGACTCAGGGCTCTACTAGCTGACCTGTGTTCATGGATCTAAGAGCTCTGCTCGGTTTATATTCTTCAAACATATAAGAAATGTATTTGGGGCCTAAACCTTTCAGTGATTTAAAGACTAAAAGCACCACTTTAAAATCTATTCTGTAACTGACAGGAAGCCAGTGCAAATATTTAAGAACCGGAGTGATGTGCTCTGTTCTCTTGGTCCTGGTTAACATTCTAGCAGCAGCATTCTGAATGAGCTGCAGCTATTTTATAGTCTTTTTGGGGAGTCCAGTTAAGAGGCCACTACAGTAGTCAACCCTACTAGAGATAAAAGCATGGATGAGCTTCTCTTGGTCTTTTTGGGTCTTTTTAAAAGATCTTGTGAGCCCAATTCAAAGTGATCTTCCTTGTTTGTCAATGTGCCATTAAGACTTCACAAATTATGCATGTGGAGACAAGGGTTTAGGAACAGCCAACACAGAAATAATTTAACTCAATGATACAATGCATTAGCACACGGGAATTTTCCACACTGTAGAATAACAGTGAAGAAATCAAAACTATGAAATATCACACAAGGAATCTCCTTACAATCAAAAAGTAGAAAGTGGTCAAACTAAAGAAAAACTCTTGAATGAGTAGGTGCCCAAACCTTTGACTGGTACTATATAACAAAATCATTTAGAACATAAAAAAAATTCATATATGAGGTAACTTAATATTCCATCAAGTGTCCCTTGATATTCAGTGGATATTAAAAGTCTACACACCCCTGTTATAATGCCAGGTTTTTGTACAATGTACATAAATAAAGGCTACATCTAATGTGAAATCTAGCTCTTAAGCTGTTCTGTGTCCTGGAGGGCTGAATGGATCAACATTTAAAGAGAGAGGGAGTTAATCCTGTGTACTAATGTCTGTGTATGTGTCTCTGTCAGTCTGTGCGTCTGTCTGTCTGACTGTGTGTTTGTGTGTCAGTCTGTCTGTGTGTGTGTACGTATGTATGTATACCACCAGTCTTATAGTAATAGCATAGTAACCCTATAGTAGTAGTAGTATAGTAATCCTATGGCAGTAGTAGTACAGTAACCCTATAGTAGTAGTATAGTAATGATATAGCAGTAGTAGTAGTATAGTAACCCTATAGTAGTAATAGCATAGACATTCTATAGTAGTAGTAGGGTGGATTGATTTCCTGCCTGTTGGGCCCTGTCCGGGGCCTCCCCCGGGTAGGGCCACAGTGTCGCCCCCGTCTCAGTTCCAATGTCTTACGCTGCTATATTATTGTGCTGGGGGAGTAGGGTCAGTTCTCCTTCCCCACTAAGTTCTCCTTCTCCACTATAAATCGTTCTTGATATGAGGAATGCATTTTCTGAATGTTCCCAGTCTCCTCCAGTTTTAAACTTTAGGAGGACATGAGGTCCTGGTCCACACCTGCGGAGTACCTGGTTTGGGGGTCCCCTTGCTGTCCCTGTCCTTGTCCAGCTGGTCATACTTCTGACCTAGTCTAAATTTAAATAGACTCTGGATTTAGCCCAGATACATTTATTAATTATTCCAATTGGACTCTTAATATCTCACCCAGCACAGCCAGAAGAGGACTGGTCACCCCTCTGAGTGTATAGTAGTAGTAGTATAGTAACCCTATAGTAGTAGTAGTAGTACAGTAGTCCTATAGTAGTAATAGTAGCAGTAGTAGTAGTAGTAGTAGTAGAATGGTAATCATATAGTTGTAGTAGTAGTAGTAGTAGTATAGTAATTATATAGTAGTAATAGCATAGTAACCCTTTAGTAGTAGTAGTAGAATGGTAATCCTTTAGTAGTAGTAGTAGTATAGAAATACTAGAGCAGCAGTAGTGGTATAGTAATCCTAAAGTTGTAGTAGTATTGTAACACATGGGAAATCAGGTGGAGTGAAAACACTATTTTAGGCTTTGGGCTATGGTTAGGTTAAAGGTTATATTGAGATTTAGGGTAAGAAAGTACTCAGAAGCTTAGTATAACAAGTGTGTTTATTCCATGCCATGTATCAGTATGCTGCAATCAACAAATATCAACAAAACCAGTTCTACCACCCTGGTACCCTAAAAACCATGACCCATTGTGTCATTGTGTTGACTTAAATGTAACCTGAGGCACTTTCCCAAATGTATAAAAGCTATACTGCGTGCTCGGCTCACGGCTTTTAGTCCTATGTAAACTTAATGGGTTGTGTGCTGACTCATCGTGTACAACAGGACAAGCAAAGACAGAACAGCACTAAAATCTTCCACAATCATATTTCATCGTTGGGTGCACGTCCTTCTTCGGCGCGCGTATAAGACAACGGCAAAGTGTGTTTGCTGTTCCCACAAGGATGGGAACAGCAAACACATATATATGGTACTGGTATTCGATGAACCATGTCCTACCAGTACCAGCTGACCCACAGAAATAGCAGATAATAATGGACGGGATAATCTGAGCAGAGGGATCAGATCACGGGTCACTGACACACAACATAGGCCCAGCACACCACTTATAATCACTTCTTCTACTTCTGAAATCAGAACAGAAATATCTCCTCTACTTCTGAGATCAGAACAGAAATATCTCCTCTACTTCTGAAATCAGAACAGAAATATCTCCTCTACTTCTGAGATCAGAACAGAAATATCTCCTCTACTTCTGAGATCAGAACAGAAATATCTCCTCTACTTCTGAAATCAGAACAGAAATATCTCCTCTACTTCTGAGATCAGAACAGAAATATCTCCTCTACTTCTGAAATCAGAACAGAAATATCTCCTCTACTTCTGAGATCAGAACAGAAATATCTCCTCTACTTCTGAAATCAGAACAGAAATATCTCCTCTACTTCTGAGATCAGAACAGAAATATCTCCTCTACTTCTGAGATCAGAACAGAAATATCTCCTCTACTTCTGAGATCAGAACAGAAATATCTCATCTACTTCTGAGATCAGAACAGAAATATCTCCTCTACTTCTAAAACTTTTGAACTCCAATACTTTAACAACTGTAATGTGTGTAGTTATTCTAAAACCTGAAACTTCTCCAACGCTTCCAATACTTCAAATATCATTAATACTTCTAAAACCTTTCGAACTATATAAACCGTAATACTATGAAGAGGGTTTAATAATTCAAACACTTACAATATTTAGAGTGGTTTCTAACACTTCCAATCGAGCTAGCACCACAACAATCATTGGTTTCGTTTTTTTATTTACACACATTTATTTGAAAAAATTACCAGTTTCTCCACTCCTAATTTCTGCACTCCAATTCCCAACTAAAGCCATGTTTCATCACAGCAAACCAGACAGTCAAAAACCGAGAAGGGTCTCTTTCAACGGACCCCCTTGCAAAGCCGGTTGGCCTCCTGCCAATGCCGCCCACTCAACTAGAAGTATCCCCCAGGACCTGTTAGCAGAAGAAAAACCCCTTTTCAACACCTGCCGCGATTTACCTTGCAGGCGCCTGATCCACTTTTTGTGGGGTGAGGCAGGACAGGCCTGTCTGACATTCCCCCCAGCGGGTGGGGCAGAGGCAGTTTTCACTGTCCTCCATGGGACTCCCAGGCACTCAGAAGACTGGAGCTTTAACGCAGCTGAACTGGATCGCAGCGCCATTCAGGCCCATGACTTATATTTTAATCATGCAGTTTGCAATTCCAGAACACGTAACATATGAAAGCCTGCGTTGTTGTCATTCTGACAGAAGTGGCAAAGAGACAGACAATGAGTAATACACGTCGAATCAAACGTTGTGTAGTTTTGCCCCCCATTACAGGCAAGTCTAGATCGTATGTGACTCCAAACAATGACCAGGAGACACCTGCCAGTTGGCACGGACTGATCTGCGGCCAAGACAGCTAAGGATATATTAGAAGGGGCTCTGGCGGTTTCCTTTGGGGATGTTGCTGATAGCCCTGTAGTAGAGGCACTTGTAGCCAAGCACATTAACGAGGGCTTCGGGTCATTGGGTTGCCTCCTGTCTCTGCGCTCCACCCTCCATGTTCCTTCTTCAAGACTTGCTTCCATACTTTCAATAATTCATTGCCTGTGCAGTTGAAGCCCCAAAGCTCCCAGCCTCACTCAGCTCACAGAAAGTATATTTCCCCACTAAGCCCTCAGTGCTGAGAGGAACCCTCCCAATTAACCCATGAGAGGGAGCCTCCCCATTAAGCTGAGAGGAACCCTCCCCATTAAGCCCTTAGCAATGAGAGGAACACTCCCTGTTAAGCCTTCGGAGCTGAGTGGAACATCTCTCCAAGCGACAAACACCTCCAACAGGACTCGCACTGCTCAGCTACAGTATTAGAGGAACACTACTTTTCTGGGACACTTTCATTCTCCCTGCTTCCCTCCCTTTATCTAGTCCTCCCTGCACCTTAACACAGGGCTGCATACAGAAAAAAGCCCTGCTGCGGAGTGGGAGGACAAGATGGATATGGTCAAAAGAGAGGAAGAGGATGAGAGATAGGTAGAAAGAGCAAGAGAGGGAGCAATTGAAGGAGACGGAAGAAGAGGCAGAGATAGAAGAGGAGGAGATAGAGAGGCAGAGATAGAGGAAGAGGCAAAGACAGAGGAAGAGGAGACTGAAAGGCAGAGACAGAAGAAGATGAGGAAATAGAGAGAAAGAACGAGGAAGAGGAGAAAAGACAAAGGAAGAGACAGTGTACGGATGCACAGAGAACAAACGCAGTACATAAGCAGATAAAACACACATACACACACACACAGACACACACACACAGACACACACACACGCAGAGAGATGCATACACAGACACACACAAATACCCACAAACACACCCACATACACATACTGACAGGCCACAACCCCCAAAAACTGCTGAACATCCCACTGTCATTGCTCAGTGAGATTGGGGGTGATGCCCTGGGCTTCTCCTGAAGAAGCAGTTTCAAAGCCATCCACGCGTTTCCCTGGTAACCTTTTAAATGAGCCATGAGTCCCAAATGACCCCCTATTCCCTATTTAGTTCACTACTTAGGATCTGCCCCATTGGGGTTTGGTCCACAGTAGGGCAAAACCTATGGAGTATGGGGGTCATTGAGACTTATGTACACAGTCTGCCGGGATCGTGGGGGGGTGCTTGGACGTCATTAAAACACAGGTGTAGCTTTCAAAACTATATCTTAAATTGAGATCATGGATGTGTGTTGAATAATCATTGTCTTAAAAGGAAGAACAAGGAAAAGTACCCCATTAGCACTCAGTGTTTTCCCATAACAAATATATATTTAAACAAAGGCAGCCAAATACATTAGGCTAGCATTAAAATACTTTTTAGAAATTAGCCAAATAAAAAAACATCCATCCATCCATCCATCTTCTTCCGCTTATCCGGAAAAAAAACCATTATTTGGCTAATTTCAATGTTTCACTTGTCCTCGAATGCATCAAATAAATATACTTTAAAAACAAACTTTGTCCGTGTGGCAGTTAAGAACTAAAAACCCACAAGAATATGAGTCAGTTGGATGCATTTCTGTAAAATGGGGAAAACAGCATCATAATGTCTTAGTCAAGTATCTTTTTCATTCACAGAGTTTGAACAAAAAGAGCAGAGGAAAAATAGGTCAGAAACACAGTCACACACACACACACACACACACACACATATATAGACAAAGACAGGCGCACACACACACAGACAAATACAAATGCACCCACACTTCAGAATATAAAAACGTGTTGTTCATAATATTGATAGTGATCCCTCAGAGTGAGAGGTCCTTGGCTGAGGCTGTCTGGTGGTCTAACCCTGTGCACTGTGCCCTTCAAAAAGGATTCAGGCACCTTCCCTTTCTCCACATTTAACTGTTAAAAATATACGTTTTTGGCCATTAATCTACACACAATTCACCATTATGACAAAGCAAAAACATGAAAAATGTATCCCACGCTATGGGGATGCTTCTCAGCTGCAGGGATGGGGAGACTGGTCAGGACTGAGGGAAGGATGAGTGGAGTAAAATACATTGAGGTTTTTGAAGAAAATGTGACTCAGAGCACCCAGGACTTTGCAACAAGTCTACAAATGTCGGTGAGTGGCCCAGCCAAAGCCTGGACCTGAACACCATGGGACCTCTGGGAACAGAACTGGGAAAACTGCGGATCACTAGGTATGCAAGGCTGGCCTACCCAAGAAGAAGAATCAAAACTGTCAAATCACTGTCAAACATGCTTCTGCAAAGTACTGAATAAAGGGTCTGAATAAGTGAGAATATTTGAGATTTCAGTCAATTATTTTCAATAAAATGGCATACATAAAAAAAAAACTTTGTCAGTCTTGGGTATTGATGGCGGAGACTGTACCATGATCATTAGACTTCACCACTTTCAGCAGGTTGTACCATGATAGTCAGCCTGCACTGCGTTCTGGGCCTTCACACCAGGCAGCCCTGACTATGAGCTGGCACAAAACCTCAACATTTCACCGCTGCAGTCAAGAGATTAAAACATTTTTTTCTCTTGTCAGCCATTTTTCCCTGTACCTCCTGTTTCTCTCCATTCATCAGTCTCCTGCAGCCCCCTTCCCCACCTCTCGGCCTCCTGTTAGTAAAAATACACTGCTTTGATCTTGACCAATTTGCAACCCAAAAGGTTTGTGATCTATCATGATTTGGTAAAGCTAGGGTTTGAATCAAAGCATTTTCTCCCTGCCCCAGTTTTGTCATGAACAATTTTATCTCCAGCCCTGTCTCAGAGCATACAAATCCAAAGGATGAGGGGGGTTGAAAATCACAGCAAGCTTTCCTTTTAAGCATTAGCAGCAAGCCATTATGCTTTTTTTTCAGCACCTCTCATCCAACCAGGAAATGACTTGGGTCAATGCATACTCACTCACCTGACAACCTTAGCTGTTCAGGCACCCTGGCCACCTGAGGGAGGCGCTAGAGTATGATCTGACCTGGAAATCAACGGATGATCCCTCCTTGCTGCCTAGACAACGATGGCCAATATGCATCGTCAAAGGGGCTTCCACGTCACCAGTCAGCTAGCAGCAAAGCCTCAAACCTTTGTCTGTCGGAGGGGTGTCTTAGAACTCTGTGCCACATGGAAGGTCCCTGCATATTTTAAATGTATCAGTTGATCCAATTCACAATGAAAAACCACCACAGAAGTTGAAATTCTCCTTTTGAAAGTTCAGCAAAGGTTCTCGACAACCCCATTTCCAGAGTTGGGACACTGCATAAAATGCAAATTAAAACAGAATGCAATGATGTGCAAATCATTTAATCCCTATACTTAATAAAATAGAACTGAGAAATGTTGTTGTTTTTGGAAAAATACATGCCCATTTTGAATTTGAATGCAGCAACACTTTCAAAAAAGTTGGGACAGGGGCGTGTTTACCACTGTGTTGCATCACTTCTTCTTTTAACAACACTCTGTAAGCGTTTGGGAACTGAGGAGACCATTTGCTGTAGGTATGAAAGTTAAATGTTGTCCTATTCTTGTTTGATATAGAATTTAAGCTGCTCAACAGTTCGGGGTCTCCTTTGTCGTATTTTTCAGTTCATAATGCGCCGTTTTCAATGGAGCCATGCTGTTGCAATATGTGGAGAATGTGGTTTGGCAGTTTTGCTGAAATAAGCAAGGCCTTCCCTGAAAAGGGTGTCATCTGGATGGCAACTCGAAAACCTGTATATATTGTTCAACATTAATGGTGCCATCACAGATTAGTGCATAGTGCCTGACCAGTACGCTGACAATAAGCCAGATGGTTCCTTTTCCTCTTTAGCCCAGACGGTGCAGCGTCCATGATTCCCAAAAATAATTTCCAATGTTGATTTGTCAGACCACAGGACAGTTTTCAACTTCGCCTCAGTCTATCCTAAATGACCGTGGACCCAGAGAAGGCAATGGCGGTTCTGGATCTTGTGGACATATGGTTTCTTCTTTGCATGGTGGAGTTATATTTAGTTGCATTTGTGTATGCAGTGACGTACTGTGTTCACACTCAATGGTTTTCAGAAGTGTTCCTGAGCCCATCCAGCGATTTCCACTACAGAATCATGTCTATTTTTAATGCAGTCCCGCCTCAGGGCCTGAAGATCATGGCCATCCAGTACTGGTTTTCGGCCTTGTCCCTTGCATACAGAGATTTCTCCAGATTCTCTGAATCTTTAAATTCTGAAAATTGTTGCACTATTTGCCTGCATAGTCTTTCACAGAGTAGTGAACCCCTCCCCATCTTGACTTCCAAAAGACTAATTATTTCTGGGATTCTCTTTTTATACCCAATCATGTCGTGAAATGTTCCATTAGGTCTTTTTAGCATTACACGTCTTTTCCAGTATTTTGTTGCCCCTGTCCCAGCTATTTTGAAATGTGTTGCTGGCATCAAATTAAAAGAGGGCACATATTTTTCTCAACATTTGACATGTTGTCTTTGTACTATTTTCTAATGAATACAGGGTTTAAATGATTTGCATATCACTGCATTCTGTTTTTATTTCCATTTTACACAGCGTCCCAACTTCTTTGGAAACGGAATGGTAACTTTCCTCCAACCAAAGAACAGAAAAAAGAATACAATATTATTAATGTATTGCTTATATTTAGCAGCTAACAAATTATTGCAGGATTTGGGACAACACCAAAGACATAACCAGCCCACTGAATCAGTGGTGTCCTTTTGGCCCATTAAGTTAACAGATAGAAACCCAGCCCCGGACCACTGTTGTCTTGGAACAATCCATCTAGGATCCTGGCCGAGTCCAGTAAAGGTCATTGCTCAGTAAATCAAGCCGGCTGACCCAGCCTCTGCCAGCCCGCTGTCAACTGGCGTGTGTCTCATTGAGCGGCTTGCTAAAATCCTGTATATCAAGATGATGGGCTCCGCTACGGGTCGTCGTCTTGCAACCTGCTGACTGCGTATTGATCTTTACCAGGCGACGTCAAAATCTTTACCAGGCTACGTCAAACGCCAAAGTATTTCTTACACACAAAACCTGTCCGAAGTCCAACTGCTTAATCTGGGGCATCCCACTCCTGACGTGAACTGTCCTTACCGTCAAAGACCCTGGGGCATCCCACTCCTGACGTGAACTGTCCTTACCGTCAAAGACCCTGGGGCATCCCACTCCTGACGTGAACTGTCCTTACCGTCAAAGACCCTGGGGCATCCCACACCTGATGTGAACTGTCCTTACCGTCAAAGACCCTGGGGCATCCCACTCATGACGTGAACTGTCCTTACCGTCAAAGACCCTGGGGCATCCCACACCTGACGTGAACTGTCCTTACCGTCAAAGACCACGGGACACTGTGAGTAATCAAACAATGAACTCTTGCTGGGCCGCAATGGCAAGGCTGTTATTTGTGCAGTGGATAGACTGTGAACATAATCATTTTTGGTTTATTGGCAGAGCAGAGTCACCCGACGGTTTGGTCTTTATAGATAAGCTTGAGAAGGTTTCCCTGACCTAATACCATTGTCTACACATTTCGGTAACGATCAGATGGATGGTTACTGGCTACATCTAACAACAGCTACAGCGATGGCGCACGGTGCCACGAAGAGCAATGGAAAACAGAAGGCCATAGGCCATAGATAAACCCCAGAAAGGAAACCTGATATCTGCAGTAGATATTGCCTGCTGACAAAAATGACAATGTAAAAAGCGTAAAAAAAATTGTATAACATAGCTTATCTGTGTTTTACATTTCTAAAATATGCCACACATTCAGGGGACGTCACACGGTTCGACCAAAAGCATTTTAAAGGTTGTGGGGCAAAACATTTAACTACCACTCGGACAGATACTCTGGAGTATAGGTCTATTAAATGGTATGGGTCTTAAGGTAATATACTCTAATCATTTCCACCCAAATGAGGACTAGCCAAGCTGCAGAGTCTGGCTCCCCTCTAGATTTCTTTCTAGGTTTTATCCCCACTAGGGAGTTTGTACTAGTCACTGGTCTTTAAAATACTTCACATTTGATTGATTAATCAATGCTGTTCAATGAGTTCACAAACCTCACAAAACACAATAGAGAAAGGCTCAGGTATAGGAGGATAAGAAACTATTGAAAATAACCAATAATAATGTGTGTTTTATGATCATACAATATAGGTCATTATTTGTGCTAGTTATTTTAAGAAAACCTTTATTTTCCATTTTTTATCGAAATCATTTCCGTAATTCCACTAAGCAGAATATGTCGTAACAACCCTGAACACTGACAACACCAACTGTCTGTATTTGCTTGGATCAGTATTTCCCCAAATCTGCTTTCTAATTGATGTGAAACCATCTGTCCAGCGCGGGTTAGGTAACAGCACAGGTGTCTCGCCACGCCAGGCCGGAGCTGAGGGCGTTCTGACCAATCAGAACATCCCTTCACCAGACAGACAGATGGGCACACTCATTCAGGTGAAGGCCTGCACACACACACACACACACACACACACACGCACACACACACACACACACGCACACACACGCACGCACACGCGCACACGCGCACACACGCACACGCGCACACACACACACACACACACACACACACAGACACAAACATCCCCACACAGACACAAAACACCCACAGACACACACACACACACACACACACACACACACACACACACACACACACACACACACAGACACAAACATGCCCACACAGACACAAAACACCCACAGACACACACACACACACAGACACACACACACACACACACAAACATCCCCACACAGACACAAAACACCCACAGACACACACACACACACAGACACAAACATGCCCACACAGACACAAAACACCCACAGACACAAATTGGTTATCACGAAATGAAAAATAAATAAATAAACTCTCCACCTGGAAGTGTGGATTATCACTTAGCAACGGCTCTGAAGGAGAAAGAGTCTTTCTTGTGACTGCATTGGCCAAACTGCATTTGATCCAAGTGTGCAAACTATGGATGAGGCCAAACTCTGCACTTGTCCCAAGTGATGGAAGATAAGCTATTAACTATGGATGAGGAAAAACTCAACAAAAAAAAAACTGCGCAGTGCAGTTCACCAGTCACACAAGCCAGCACACAGCCATCAACGCAAAGACACATACACACTCACACAGACACATACACACTCACACAAAGACACACACACACACACACACAAGCCAATGCATAGGGAGTTAACTGCAGGCCTAGATATCCTTAACAGCCTGCTCAAGTAAATGCCTACATAGCTGGAAAAAAATCAAAGAAGATTTATTATTAGGAAAATAAATTGGACAATGAAATAAAAATATAAGTTTCTCAGGAAGCAAAAAGATAAAAGAGAAGAGAGTTTAAAAAAACAAGAGATATTATTATTTCCGATGATTCTGTCTTCTGTGTGTATGTGGGTGTGTATGTGTGTGTGTGTGTTTGGATGCGCGTGCATTCTTTATAATGTGGTAGCAAAAATAAATCTCTGGTGATCAGCAATATTCTTTGGTGCAGGCCATTTCTTTTTGATATGTTTTACCACAAACTAACTAGTTATTACCAGGGGGAATACAATGCTACTGATATGGTCACAGTATCCCACTCCAACAGAAATGCTTTCCTGAGCCACTGAGAATACTACTAGATGAGATGGCATACATTAAAATGGAGAAAATGATACACACATATTATTTTGTTCCATCTCTGTGGTACACTGCAATCACACAGCAGTATAACTCTAGTCATGCTAGTTACTAAGCATCTAGATATAGTACATCCTCAGTACCCACTAAGCACTGGTATTTCACTGTTCAGAATGACGCGTGTTATTCAGTGCACTTGACAAATAAAACACTTTGATTTTGATGTACTACATCCTCATTACCCACTAAGCAATGTGATATACTACAGTACATCCTATTTACACACATAGGGGAAACTGGGATCTACTAAATCGTTATTTACCAACTAAGCACTGGTTTATTCTGAAACATTTATTACCTACAAAACACTGGGCTATTCTAAATCCATATTACCTACTAAGCACTTGGCTGTACTATGTTAGCTTCTAAGTACTAGGGAATTCTTCTGTACATCATCATGGCCTAATAAGCCCTGGGCATAACTTCCATCCCCCATACATTACCCACTAAGCACAGGATTATTCTACATTATCATTTCCAACTAATCACAGGCCTTCACTACATTCTCATTGCCGACTAAGCACTGGGCTATAATACATCCCTTTTGCTGAGAGCATGTCATCTTTGCCAGAAATCTCATTATTACTCATCAGAGGCCACTTGGATAGTAATACACCAGCAGACCAACAGACCAGTACACCAGCAGACCAACAGACCAGTACACCAGTATACCAGCAGACCAACAGACCAGTACACCAGCAGGCCAACAGACCAGTACACCAATACACCAGCAGGCCAACAGACCAGTACACCAGTATACCAGCAGACCAGTAAATTAACAGACCAGTAAACCACTACACCAGCAGACGAGTAGACAAACAGACCAGCAGACCAACAGACTGTCTGGCTCCATCACTTCTCTCTCTCCCTTACTTATTAAAACAACTAAGAAGAGGACACATTAAATAATTAAACGGAAGTCATTACAGTGGTGCTAATGTTCTTTAAAAAGCCGGGCATACATACAGCACATTGCACAATGCTGCCCATAAACCCTGCGTCACAAAATGCACCCTCTCCCAAATACAGCGCACTTCTTCGGACCCAAAAACAGTGCGCTACTGCTGTTCCGTTTGGGGCGTGGTCCCAGTCAACAGAGAGGAAGATAAATGAGGCAATAAATATTCCATCTACAGTATGTGAACGTGCATTACACCCCTGCTAACAGCGAGAGCCAGATGTGCACAGAATTGGCCGTAATTCACTTTGTGCAGAGGGACTCCGGCGTGCCGAGCACGATCAGCTGGTCAGACAGGGTGATGAATCCAACTTTAATTTGACAGAAGACTAGATGGGGAGCTGAGTGAAACAGGGGGTGGGCCGGCACTGGAAATGAAACAGACTGTCTGGGACGCCCATACTTCTTTGACGCCATCTTCTGTCTGAACAAGTTTCCCGCACAGTAATGAAGGGTGGTTGTTAAATTAGCCCTTTTATTGTTTGTAATGGCCTAACTTGAACCAAGATTTGTCCACTGGGCTCCCTGGGATTTATTTAGGACATTTCAAACGGACAGACATATCCGTTGCCACTCCGCGACCCCGAGGTCGAGGTCTGTCCAGGTTCTTGAGCTTCAAACTGCTGCTTCTCGTTGCAGAAAAGCCTTCTCAGATCCACAACCAGCCTGGAATCCAAACTGATATGATCCGTTTTCAGTCGTTTGACCAGGGAGAATGAAGCATGTCAACATGTAATCCAGGCTACTCTGTATACGTCTCCCTCTAAGCTTTTGTGTCAGTCGTGATGGATCAGGTATTTTGACAGTTTCCACTCTGAGAAGTGGTGAAATGTCACATAAACCGGAAGGTGGCTGAAGGCTCACACAGTGCCTCACATCACGGTCAAAGCACAGGGTGGGAGATCTCCATTACACACAGAGACAAGGGCAGAGAGCACCTTGGCCAACTCCCAAATGTCCCTTTATTCCTTGTCAAGCGCCCTTGAGTCTGTCAAAGGGAGTGTCTTACATAGAGAATGGGGGGCTATTTGAGACACTGACAGACATGCCCCTCTCCTACACTCTCCAGGGATAATTCAATTACCACAGAGCCAATAGCTAGAGTGGTGTGGTTGCTATTTCCACCCGTGGCGTTTTATCATACACACAGGCTTGGCCTCAACTGACAGCCTGTTCCCGTTTTTGTGCACTACACTGAACACAGTCTAAGTCAGAGGAGGTGCACTACTGGGAATAGAGTGTAATTTGGGACGCGGTTGGAGACAACCTGCTTTACATTGAGGGGTTTTTGCCGACCGAAGAATGAGGGGGTTTGCGCTGATTTTAAAACCGCATTTCAGAGCCATCTGACATTTTTTATATTTCCTTTAGAAATGTTAATGTTTTATATTTACATCATAAAACAAATGTGTTTTTTCTATGCAATTGTTATGCATTGTAACTTTTAAAGTAAATAGCATTTTAGCTTTAATCAATTCTGAAAGTGAAAGAATGATTCTTAAAAGCTGATTTGCATTCCAATTTGATTACTGTACTTGATATAAATCCCAATAAAGACAATAAAATATCAAATTAAAGGCAAAGGGGTGTATATTCAAAACAATTTGGCCTCATTTGCTTCGCAGAAAAATAAATGTAATATGGCTAAAATGCAGGAGTCTGAATATAAACAAGGTAATGGCTATGGAGACTGTGAACCTGTATTCCTCAAGGTGTCAGAATTACGGCAAAATCTCAATAAAACAGACTACTTTTTGGCATAATTATGGGGTTTATTAATTGTATGCTATTTAGGTGGAAATTCATTTTAAAATTAATGTCAGTGTAGTTTTGTAATTGCAAAATGGCAACAAATGCGAAACATATCTTTACATAATTTCGTAAAAGAGAAGGGGTGCGTCTTCCGTCATGACGCGCGGTCTAAGGTGCACGCTCGTGACTGCTTGTCATTCCAAAAACAAAATTTTCGAAACTCGTGAAGAATTTTCAAGAAGTCAACTTCGACCTAAAACATTCCAGTACCCAGTGTTGTCAAAGCCAAACAAAAAAACAGCCGTATCTACTAACCTTTTTGCTGTTTGAAGGACTGTATGGACCCCGAGTGATGCACCATGATGCCGATTGGATGTTGATTATTTCCTCCGTAAATAATATTCCGTATTTCGAAAATCAATGTTGCCGAATACATGGGAAACTATGGTGGGACTGCGTAGGTGTCCTCACAGCTCCCGTCCATGCCCAGTAGACTTCACTGAGCACAGCGGCGATGTCTATAGCGATGCGCAAACCCCACAACACCTGTACTAAGCGAGCTCCATCCCTCCGCATGCTGCTCCTCGACCATGGCTGTTGTTATGGTAACGAACCGTAGGGGAGGTCCTGTGATGATCCCGCCTTTCCACCGCCTTCGCGCGCAGAGCGGTCCCGGTTTTGAATTCAGGCTAGTCTGGTCCCTCTCAACATGGCTCGAGTGTCCACTCCTCTTGTTAACCTTGTGAACTTAACTGTGTCCCACTAAGCTGCTTCTAAAAATACCACTTGTTTGTTAATTCGGTTGTTTTCTGTGGTAATTGTTAGGATTTGAGGCAGTATTTGTTCCTGTAGAGGCAGTTAAAGTCTCAAACACACAGAAGGATAGACTGGTCCCAGTGGACTGTGCCTCCATTCTGGTCTACTCAGGCAGGTCAAACAAAGTAAACCAGGGTTGAAAAATACATTATTAGGAGGATATGTGACTGAGAAAAATAACTATGTAACTAATAGTGTCTCCGCTTTTATGACTAGAGTGGAAGCTACCTCCTCCTGGTTTTATTGACACACACACACACACACGCACACACATAGCCTATATTTTCCTGTGGTTGGCATCCTGTTGTGAGAGAACAGAGTATCATCTAAATTAGTATAATTTTCATGGATTGATTTGGTAGCCCATTAATTCATTACTGATGTGGCAACAATGCCTAAAATAAGGGTACACTTTCATCACTTCTGTAACAGAGCACCAGAGTTCATACGAAGTTAGCCTTTCTCTAAATGTGATATTCTCCCATCTGATTAATATGCTTTCGTTCCAGTTTCATCATCACCTCCAGTCATACTAAATGTGGAATAAAATAGAATAGAGATGAGATGAACATAATAGATAAAAACAATCAGGACAATAGATGTTTAAAGGGATTAATCACAAAGCTTTTTCCCCCAACAGTAAAGCCAATCGTTTCTCTTCAAGTCAAAGTCATTCGTCTTATCTCAATGTCAATGACACAGGACAGCCAATCACCATTGTTATCTTAATGTCAACTGGCATACGGCAGCCAATAAAACGTTGGCTTCAGTTCACAGCTTACGACAGTCTGTCATCTTGTTATGGTTTGGAAAATAGAGCCACAAACTAAACAGTTCATTAGGTACATTTTCAATGTTTCAAAAGTATTTATGGGATCAATAACCCTTTGTGATGTGACCAAAGTACTCATTGATTTGACCTTGTCTGCACAGCAGTACCCAGTGTTCATACCTATAGTCTCTCCCTCTGACTGACTGACTGACTGACTGACTATGATTCAGTCTGTAGTCCATCCCAGACCGAAGGACACAAATACCATCTGGTCTCCTCTCAACTCCTCACAGCAGGCCTCTCTCTCCTCCCTCTAATGTCTTATGTCTCTCTCTCTCTCTCTCTCACACACACACACACACACACACACACACACTTCCATCTCTTTCTATCTCTGTTTCTCTTTGTATCTCTCACACACTTTTCTCTCTTCCCACAATTCTATCTCTACACCCCCTCTCTGCCTCCTGTCTCGCTCTCACACATTTCTCTCCCTCCATTCCTCTCCTGCACTCCCTATCTCTCTATCTCACGCTTGCCACTGTCTCTCCCTCTAGCTCACTCTCTCCCCTTTCCCTCTCACTCTCCCTCTTTCTCTGTGTTTCTCTCTCTCTCTATCGCTCCATCTCATGCTTGCCACTGTCTCTCCCTCTCTCTCTTTTCTCACTCTCCTGATATGTGTGAAGAGCAGATAAAGGATTGCAGTGCCTGCCAGCTGCCTGATGCATAACACTCTCCTCAGACACACACACAAACACAGACACATGTACATGCACCAACACAATCATGCACACACACACACACATTCACACAGTTCTGTCTCTGTATCTTGCTGCCTCTGCTTCTGTGCCAAAAAATAAATAAAAAATCTGTTTTTAAAAGGTGACTGTTAAAAAATGCATTTCCTCCATGTATGTGGAAATGGTTTGATGTAGGTCAGGACCACAGCTCTACAGAAGGACTGGTTTATATAGAGGAACACTGCCGCCTTGTGGTGGCTGGGGAGGACAACATGCGTTTTGTTTTTGGTTGGGGGTGATCCAGGATTGCTGCTTGTGTTAGTGATGATGATGATGGTGACGATGAAGAAAACAAATCATTCACAATTAACTTGTCAAGTGTCTTGGGAGGTCCACATTATTTAGGGAATATGTGTAATTAACTAGTAATTAACTAAAAAGGTGACTGGACTCTTCGAATTGGCTCACTCTAAACCTTGATGGCTTTAACACCTTAACCACCAACCACTTACTCTGTAAGGAAACCAGTACATCCTTTGTAATTGATGTGAAATATCCCTTTAAACAGTTATAATGGGTTACACCTGTGATTCGTCTCTAGGCTAGAAGAGGGCTCAGAGGTGACAAGAATTACCAGTCATTGGCGAGGTATTCAAAATAAATATCATCAGGTAACTCAATTGACAATGAAAAAGAAAAATGCCAAGGAAATGGTTTCACTCAAAATTTGTTACCTCTTTTCAGACCTTATCACTCCTTCTCCCGCTTAATCCCATTGGGTCGATTGATATTACCCATCTGTGTCTCATTGTTTCACCCAAAGCGGAGCCTGAATCACGAACACAGCATCATTCATGTTGAAAACAGCGCAATCAGGAGTTTTAAATGCATTACTATAGACACTTCATCCTCTGTGCACTCAGCTGCAGCTAGCAACAAGGCAGTAATTTGCTGAGATGGTTGTTTTACCTCCTAGGAGAAAGAATACAACAGGGCTCGACAAAACCTCCGGATTGAAATGTCCTTTTAGACAGGTGCTTCAAACAGCAGTTGCTAAAATGCCTCATGTCTGTCTGTCTCCTGGGTTGATCTTTCAGAAATGTAATTTTATGCTGTCCAGATATCTAGCTACCTCAGAAGTGCCAATGGCACAAACACGTGCGCACGCGCACACACACACACGTAAACACAC
This sequence comes from Esox lucius, assembly GCF_011004845.1. NCBI lineage: Eukaryota > Metazoa > Chordata > Actinopteri > Esociformes > Esocidae > Esox > Esox lucius. The sequence goes on along the minus strand of NC_047587.1, from coordinate 4,313,108 downwards.
ACACACATACCCCTGCACAAACACACACGCATTCACACGGCATAGTGTCTGGATAGCACAGTCTATTTGTCGGTCACGTGGCAGAGACATTAATCTAACAAGATTACATTTTCATCAAAATAATCAACTTTTCCTGCACAGTGTTCACTCTTGAGCCAACAGAGTGCAGCACCAGAAGAGGACCTGACAAAATATGTATGTATGTATGTATGTTACATGTGTTATTCCGTTCTAACTGTAACAATGAGCCCATCCCCCCCACCAAAGATCCCACTAGCCCCCTGGGAGGTTTATGGATCACAAATGCTCCAGTGCCCATCTCAATCCCCTGTACAATGTCAACCATCACTACATTTTAAACCTGCGACAGCAACTCCTGATGTTCCGGAGACTTCCAGAAGTTACTAATTACTAACGCTTGCATGGTAAGTTCTACCCTGTCAGAGATCCCTCCTGGTCTGCGTACAATTTTAAACGGATCGATAAAAGCCCTTTATCTACTTCCACAAGTCATTTGTGGATAACATTTGTACGCCTCTGCTAACTAGTTTGCACAATGACTACAAGCACAGCTAGTTAGCATCTTCACCAGCACCATAACTAAGCTCTGACTTCAGGGAGAAAACTACTAGGGAACAATAACGACCACAGGCATGTCATTTAATGTCAGGGGAAGTACGGATGTCAACCTAATTTTAATCGGGACTAAGATTGGCAGCGATCTGTCCTGAGCACACTTTAAGACATGGTCAGAAGCCAATCAGGATGAGGGCCTCGAAGAGCTGTGGTCCGGTTGGTTAGAAAGACCAATAACGGTTTCTGTTCCCAGTTCGGTCATGCCGTCTCTGATAGACTCACCAGAGCCAATTGGAGAATGCCAACTGCATTCTCTTGATTCTTCTACGCCTCTTCACTTCAGAACAGGAAGGTCAAAGCCTCTCCTCAAACGGGTTTTTGAGAAGGAGGTGGGCGCAGGAGGGTGCGATTCAGATTCCTTTCAGGTCTCCGTACACAAGAGGTTCATTCAACAGAGATCCTGTCAGAGATAACCATTAAAGCAGGAGGCTCACTGACCTGAGTCTTGATCCGTCCCAGTGTCTCCAGTGTGAAGGCTGCTCGTCAGGGAGGAGCTCCAGGATAAGGAATGACTCAGGGAGGGTCGTGGCTGGGGCTCAGGCTGTAGCTGGACATGCCGTCCAACGTCTTCCCTGGTCCTGGTTCCCTGGTCCGGGTCATCTAGCGGTTGTGGATCCAGCAGGGGCTGCTGACTCTCCTGAAGACATGACCCTGGACGGGAGGGGTCAAAGCACATGTCCATCGGAGTACAAAGCATACAATCAACTTCGTGGCCTTCCTACACACACTCCACACACTCCACACGCTCCACACACTCCACACGCTCCACACACTCCACACACTCCACACGCTCCACACACTCCACACGCTCCACAAGCTCCACGGCACTTTCGAAGTTACCCTCGTCTTTGAGAGCACTTACGAGTCGCACTTCGTGTCAGTCTGAACATTCTTCGGGGCACCAGGCAATCTCACCTCGTTACAGCCACATCACAATCATTTCAAAGACACGTGGAGGCAAACACAGACACGGATGGAACTTTTGAGCCCAGAAGTTTGAAGTTTAGGTCTTAACGCCGCTGGAGAAATGTCCTGGCTACAGTGTCCGAATACTGCCCCGCCATCTTGTTCCTCCCTCTCTTCGGGTGACTGGCGGATGGGCCTCATGCATTTTTAACACTTGTTCAAGACTTCTTTGTACTCTGGAAAACAGCCTGCTGACACTTGACACTAATGGTGGACAATGGGACCCAGGCGTGGTCCATGAATCACAAAGCGGATCAGAGTATCAGAGTTCTGATCTGGGATCAGTTCACCCATTTAGATCATTATTGTATGGGAAGGGAAGACACCCCACCAAACCCTCTTCCACGGCTCTCGCCCACCCATCATCAGCCCCCCCAGATCAGAACCTCCTTCCACGGCTTTGGGTAAATACAAGCCTGGGTTTTATTAGTCTTTCAAAAGCAACCCATTGTTGGAAACATGAATAAGTAAGTACTGCCATCTTTCCTACTCATCAAATATTCAAAAGGTTTACAATTAAATACATTTGTCACAATCACTTAAAATAACAACCCGCCAAACTGCTTTGCGTTGCAAATTAAGGAACTTATTTGTTGATGTAGCTGTTTTAAAGTTTGTGATACCTCGGTATGTAACAAAACCCAATAAACATTTTGACAATAGCAGCTATAAAAGCTGGAAGATAGACTTTCCCCCAGAGATTTAAGCCTGGGATTGAAGCCACGCCCTCATAGGTGAGTGACATCATACACCCTCTCTGGCAACAAGCCATTCTGCTTGTCTTCCAGCCACCGGCCTAATACCATTATTGATTTCCTCGATTGTGCTTGCCTGTCTCCTTGGCCAATGTTCTAGAGACTGTGAGGTAATTTCAGTTCCAAATGAAATAGTCAATCACATCCGACCAACCCCCCCCCCCACCCCCCCCACCCCCGCCTACAGAGTCCTCGATCGAGGTTGTCAGTTGAGCACCATCAAGTCCGAATGTATAGGGCCGAATCGATTGGAAGTGACCCGGAATAGATTGAATGCCCAGGCGCCGTGCAACTGTTTTCCATCCTATGGGTCTTCTATGATTTCTAGAGGGGATTTATCACTAGTCATGTGGTGGAATAGTGAGGCAGTGGTGTTACGTTGTTTGTGAAAGTGGTGTTGAGTGGAAAACACTACATTAACACTACATAAATGTGGCGAAGCCAGTCTAGCTCACTGTTGCCCAAAGGGTGAAATATTAAAATATTAGCCTCTGATATCGCATTCCTCAACACCGAAAGTCCATAGGGCTACTCCTCATTTTCATGCATCTTAGGAGAATGTAATACATTTTTTATTACATAATGATCCATAATGTACAGTCCTTCAGAAAAATTGCCCCTGGGGTTCATTCTGTGGTCGACCATCCACTAATATGTGAAATACAACTCATATTTGCTCACTACTGCCATGACAGTGCATACACCCAGCTTGACTTGCTTACTGAATGTGACATATAAACATTGAATCAATTACATTTTCTATCAAATGTATTTATAAAGCCCTTTTTACATCAGCAGATGTCACAAAGTGCTTTTACAAAACACATGGCCTTAAACCCCAAGGAGCAAACAACAGTAGTGGTGAATTTCAGTGACTAGGAAAAACTCCCTAAGAATGTCAAAATTTAGGAAGAAACCTAGAGAGGACCCAGGCTCAGAGGAGTGACCAGTCCTCTTCTGGCTGTGCCAGTTGAACATATTAAGATTACAATTATAATAATTAATAAATAAATGTGGGCTGAGTCTAGAGTCTATTTAGTCCAGGTCAGAAGCATGACCAGATGGACAAGGACTGGGACAACATGGGGGAGGGGGAGGTGTCAGCACAGTGGCAGCTGAAATCATCAGGCATCGTCTCGATCTGCAACACAACCAGGAGGACTCTGGACAGGGACAGCAACGGGTCCCACAAGCCAGGTACTCCGCAGATGTGGGCCAGGACCTCATGCCCTCCTAAGTTCAAAACGGGAAGAGACTGGGAAAATTCAGAAAATGAATTCCTCATATCAACAGGGATTTATAGTGGAGAAGGAGAACATAGTTGAGAAGGAGAACTTAGTGGAGAAGGAGAACTGACCCGACTCCCCCAGCACAATAATATAGCAGCGTAAGACCTTGGGACTGAGACAGGGGGGTCCGGCGAACTGTGGCCCTATCTGGGGGATGCCCCGGACAGGGCCCAACAGGCAGGAAATCAATCCACCCACCCAATCTTATATCATATGCACACCGCGGATTTACTGTTAATATTCAACATGCACTTCATAACCCCTCAAACAGAAACAGCCTCACACAGAAACAGCCTCACACACAAACAGCCTCAAACAGAAACAGCCTCACACACAAACAGCCTCACACGCAAACAGCCTCACACGCAAACAGCCTCACACGCAAACAGCCTCACACACAAACAGCCTCACACACAAACAGCCTCACACACAAACAGCCTCACATGCAAACAGCCTCACACGCAAACAGCCTCACACAGAAATAGCCTCACACACAAACAGCCTCACAACCAAATAGCCTGGAATAGCGTCTCTCTCTGGGATTCGGGTGAGGAGGTGGAGGAGGTGATGTGCAGATAATTTCTGTCTTTTTGTGTTCAGACTGATCTGGTCCACAGAAGAGGGGAGGAGAGTCGAGAGGGGAGTGGAGGAGGAGGAGGGGAGGGGGGATGAGAGGAGAGGAGAGAGGAGGGGGACTGAGGAACTGCTGCAGGGAGAGTGGGAAAGACAGGACCAGCCACACACATACACACACACACACACACATTCACACAAAGACACACACACACACACACAAATACACACACACACACGTGTATACAAACACACTCAGAGAGACACATAAAAATTCACCCACATACACACACAAAAATACACAGACACACAAACACAGACACAAACAGACAGGGCCAAGCAGGACTGCATCTTCATAGTCCCAACATCATGACTCACTGTTCACATTACAGAGGTACAGTGCGACGCTACATGACACGTTCAGCTAAACCGTCCTCTGCAAACAAACCAAGCCCTGGGGCTCGGACACGCTGACATAACTAACTCGCCCCAGTCTCAATTCTAGTTCAGTTAACACAAATGAATGTACATTTATTTGTTTGTCATTGATTGTTTGGACAGTTTCCGGTTGTATGTTCAGCATACAGTACAATATAGAATGTGATATTGTATACCCATTCTGGCTACAAAAAAGATATATCCCCTGCGCATTGAACAGTCCGAAGGAGGAGAACGACCGGACACTAGCAGTTAAAAAGACTATTTGTGTCAACTGGCATAGCGATGCAAAATGTCTACCCAAATTAGCTGGCACTATTAGAGTTGGTGACAGCTAGATCCGGTGCTTACTATGCACAACATATGCCAGCTCGAATCCCAAACGGAACCCTGTTCTCCTCACAGTTCACTGTTATTTTCCAGTAGGCGCCATTTTAAAAACTCGTGCACTACATGCGGAACAGGGTGTGATTTGGGCCAGGTCCTATGTATTGCGTAATACTTATCTCAGAATCTGCCGTCGGCAGGCTGAATCCAAGAGAACCGTCAGCAGTGTTCTCTGTCTGGGATTCCAATGGTGATGTCTGCGAGCTCAGAGTTCCACCAAAAAATATCAATAAAATGGTCTGTTACGGTGCCCACAGGTGCTCACGAGATCCACTAAGAAAAATCACATTATATGAAGACGCCTTGGTAGTTAGAGTCTCTGATCGAAGGGTTGCTGGATCCCTGAGCTGGCAAGGGGGGAAATCTGTTGTTCCGTCGATCAGTCCTTCGGTTCAGACAATTAAATCTAATTGTTCCAGTAAATACATTTTGGATGAAGAGCCTCAGCAAAAACAAAATATGCTGCATATTTAAAAAATGGAGTAACCATCAAAGTAAAGTTAGGCAATCAATGTGCTTTGCTATTAACGTGTTTTACGTTAATGCATTTTGTCCAGGTAAAATAATAATCTGCCAGTGATGGCAATTAGTGCCTTTTAGATACTTCCAGTCGTAATATGGGCCCAGTGGTAGATGCTGTATATATGCATATGTTGGGGGCATTACAATGTTTGCTTATCGACTCCGGCTTCCTCGCGATTACGCTTATACCCCCCCGGTCCTGAAGCATCTCGCCTCCATTAAGCCACTGAAAAACTAGGAATCTGATATAGTTAGACAAGACATTAACCTGATCGATTAACCGAGCACTACAGGTCACGCTGCTACTACTCCGACCCTAACCTGGGATGCGCGCTGTCTTTTAAACAGCTCGAGTCCAGGTATGAAGGAGTGCCTCAGTTCGTGGTGGCAAAGCTCTTAGTGCTGTTCCGTCATTATCACAGAACATGGGGCCGAACACTATCAACGAGTAAGATAGAAACATTAGGCTAATCGATTGGCAAGCACTGCAGCCACTCACCCCTCGATTCCTGGACCATAATAAGTATTGTATTAGTAACCAAACAACACACCCTCTGGCCTTTTTTTTGTCCAGGTGCCAGCACGCAAGTTATGCTCTTCCTTCACAGTCGTCTTATGTCCAATAAGTCTTTTGACAATAATTGGGGGAAATTACTAAATTGACCTGCCAGCGCAAATGCATCCTATTTCAATGCTACGTGTGCGCCGATGACGTTGTATTGATTGCAGAACAGGGCTTATTAAGCCCAATCAAAACTCACACATTTAAGTAGGCTAACACGTTGGTTGAGCGTGATTAATGTGGGTGTCCGAAGGACTCAGGACTTCTCCAGAGCAGTTTCTCAATGAACAAAGCTCTTGCAGCAAGCACCGGATCATGATGGGTGACGACGGGTCCTGGTGGAGACCGGCTGATAGATTAGACGATCCCATTGTCTTCAGCATGGAACAAGGGAATACACAGGCACCGAAATTATGAAGTTCGTGCAAACGAGTTTTTCTTAATGTTTTCGAGAAACCCAACCAAAGTAGGTGTGTTAGGACTCGGTATGTAAAAGTTGTATACAACGTTTTATACAAACTAACATCACATGCTAGGTTAAACTGACAACGGCGTTTCGTTCAAGTGGAGGTAGACTTTGAGTAGTATTTTGATTAAACATTATACGTGTTAATTATAGGGTAATGACACCTTATGTTTGGTAAAATGTAAATGCAGTCTACACTAGTCAGAATGAGTATCTAAAGAAGTTGAACATAGATTCTGAACATTCATCCGAAACCACTCGCACAAGCCATAGGCAGCTCAAGTTGTGAAAAATAAAGTTATTCATTCAGCTATGGGCTACTGGAAATGATACAAAGAACGTTATTCATGTAGCAATGAGCATGATTTTTGATGATGTCCAACATAGATTTCATATATGCACTGTAGTTAACTTATTTAAACGGGGTAATATCAGGAGGACAAGCATAGGCTACACCTTTCCAATTACTGTATGCATGGTTAAATAATTGAAAAGGGCGTTACTAATGGTTTTAAATATCGGAAATAGTTGATGATTTACGCACATAGACTACTACATAAAAATGCCTAAACATCCAAAATACTGTTTTCATAACGGCGCGGATTTGCAAGAGTACAGATAGGAATCTAAATGTAATGTTTATTTATTATGGAGACGTGTTGACTGTTCGGAGAGTCGCTCTGCTTTTAAGGGAAAGTTGTTTCAGACTGCAAGCATATAGGCTATACCAATGCTGCCCCACGCCAATACAAACAGAACATGAATACATTCCACCACACAAAAATTATTATTGAAGTTAGGAGAAGTGGCGTACCTGTCCGCGTTGGGGAAAGTTCAAGTCCTGGGTCGACAGAATGAAAACGAACTTGAACGTCCATGACGCGATTCCCGTTATCTTGTAGCTTATCCTCAGAGGCAACAGACTAAGCTTTAAACTAACTGTCTAAGATTAAATTAAATATGCTTCCCTGGAGCTGAATCGGACCATCGGCTTCCATTAGATGCACAGACTGGCGCGCGCTGGCCTTTGACATGTGCGGCATAACACAATTCATGGGTGGGGTTTGAAATGCGGTAGGTTATGGGTCTAGATAAGTATAATAACATATAGGCTACTAATTATTGATTGGGGGAGTGGTCAAGTAGCGGAGGAAAAAAAGGCACTTAATAAGGGATCTAAGATGACAAATAAGGTGACAGTATGTTGATAATAATATTGCTATTTAATGTAAAAAGTAGAACATTTTGAGTGGTTAAAGTTTGAATTCCCGAGGCATTTGGCGTTACAGTGGTGTAAAAGCATCCTCTGGGCGGCGGCATGGGTCTGAATGTCCGCGCGTTCAGAAAAAAACATTCTTTCACCACTTCACTGGCCAATAAAGCATAATAGGGTAGTAGGGGGTAACTGGTCCCTGGGGTAACTTGCCCCCCCCCCCCCCCCCATGTAATTCACAAAGGGGAGGGTCCCACATGGTCTGACCAAATGTTTTGCCCAACACTGGACAGTGGCATCAACGAGTCTTTAGAGCCTGGTACTCCAGAGGTGTGGGCCCGCCTGGCCCAGTTTCCCCATGGGGGACCAGTTACAGCCAGTACAAAAAAGCTATTTTCATATAAAAACATTTAATCAAATATAAAAGTATAAATTGCATACATTTGGTTCCCTTTGGTTCCCTTATAATTTATTCGTAATCAATCAATCAATCAGCAGTTGTCACAAAGTGCTTTTACAGAAACACCCGGCCTTAAACCCCAAGGAGTAAACAACAGTAGTGTTGAATTTCAGTGTCTAGGAAAAACTCCCTAAGGCCGAATTTTAGGAAGAAACCTAGAGAGGACCCAGGCTCAGAGGGGTGACCAGTCCTCTTCTGGCTGTGCCGGGTGAGATATTAAGAGTCCAATTGGAATAATTAATAAATGCATGTGGGCTAAATCCAGAGTCTATTTAAATTTAGACTAGATCAGAAGTATGACCAGATGGACAAGGACATTTTCCCAGTCTCCTCACCTTTTGAACATAGGAGGGCATGAGGTCCTGGCCCACATCTGTGGAGTACCTGGTTTAAACCAGGTACTTCCGAAAGCATTTTCTGAAAATTCAGAAAATGCATTCCTCATATCAACAACAATTTATAGTGGAGAAGGAGAACTTAGTGGGGAAGGAGAACTGACCCAATCCCCCAGCACAATAGTATAGCAGCGTAAGACCTTGGAACTGAGACATGGGGGGTCCGGCGACACTGTGGCCCTACCCGGGTGAGGCCCCGGACAGGGCCCAACAGGCAGGAAATCTTCACCCAGCACAGCCAGAAGAGGACTGGTCACCCCTCCAAGCCTGGTTCCTCTCTAGATTTTTCCAAAATGTCTGCCCCTTGTTTAGGGAGTTTTTCCTAGCCACTGTGCTTCAACACTGATATTGTTTGCTCATTGGGGTTTCAGGCTGGGCGTTTTGTAAAAACTCTTGGTGACAACTGCTGATGTAGAAATTGCTTTATAAATACATTTGATTGATTGATTTTGATGTCACCTTCAGGACTGCAATGGAATAACTCTCACACTACTATGCAGCAAACGATAGTGCTGCAAAATAATTTAGTTAGGTCGTCACACTAAATTAAGTAAATAAATGGCACAAATTAGGTCAACATAAGGTTACTTTTTGGAACATGGTCTGACAATAGTTTGGCCTGTGAATAGGAATTATTTCAAGGCCTATTCACAGGAACAGGGCCTATGAGACTGTTATTTCTGGGCTAAATTGTAACTGAATCGATAATATTCAATTTGAGAAAGATCTGGAGGACACATTGTCCGCACCTAGCCAGACGGTGGCAGTCGAGCCCATGGAAATGTCGTCCTCTTATACAGGGGGTCTCTTTTAGTTCGCAACGTAGTATGACGTTTTCCATTGGTTGAAAATCAACGCAAACGTTCTTTGCAACCGTTCCCAGTTCTAGCATTTTCCTGAACACAGCCTGTTTTGTGTTTACATTGGCCTATAAGATAGCTACGGGTTCTTCCGCTCTATTTCCAGTAAACGTTTTCCAAATGACAGGTCGTCTCAACAAAAGGTTTGATTGGAGAAATATCCGCTTCTAATACCTAGATGATTTACGTTAGCTTGTAGATTTGGCAGGAGCTTGTATGTGCTGTTGAAATAAATAAGCCATATTTTGCTAGCCTTGCTTGGTAGTGTCTAGATTTAGGTAGCTAACGTTCGCGCATTCTTTCCAACTAGCTAGCCGTCAAACATTAAAAACTGACACTAAAAAGTTGATCGCCTTGCTCAAGTACAGTACTATGGGGATGTGCCTACCGTGCTTCGGCGGTACTGCCGAAGACGTGGTACCCACACCAGATCCAGTAAGTTACTTGACTAGATGCGATTGTAAACGTTTACATTTTTATTATTGAACTCTGCACTTCCTGTATGACCTGATGCATTGCAATAGAACATTTCTGTGTTTTTAGTCACAGCTGGCACTGTGGATCTTTTTTTAAGAAATATAAAATTGTTGCTACTCAAACGTTTTGGCAGAGTGAATACAACGCTTGTTAGTGCCGTTATGTCAGACAAGGAGTTTATTATTTTAAAAAAAATGTTATTTGTCTAATTGTGTCATGTGAGTGGTATCATAAGACGTTGTGAATATGCTGTATTGTAGTAGTAACCCTTTCAAATACAGTGTAACAGTCAACCTCATGCTCTGTTTCGTTCACAGGAGACGAGGAGACGTCAGCTAGCCGAGGCAGCTGAGAAGAGACAGAAAGAGGTATTACTGGTTACTTCAAATCTAGGGCTTGTTTCCCAGACGCAGATTTAGCCAAGCCAAGAGAAGAAAAAAAAAAACCCATAGAGATTCTCCACTGAGCTTGATTTCTAAGACTGGGATGTGTCTTAATCCGTGTCTGGGATACCAGCCCTATATAGATATATTCCGCACTGCAATCCCATGTGGCTTAGTTGGATAAGGGTATGGTGTGGTTGTTAGTTTAGTTCCCACAGGAATCCTATAAACAAAGTGTGTATATACTGACAACCCACTCAGCTGGGTTTTTAAGTGTCTGCTAAGTGACATAGTATCTACAACAACTGGCCTGTCAGTCTGAGCGCCCAGACACTCTCACAGCTTAGTTGACTATAGACAGACCGACGGGAGCCTACAGGGAGAGCATACGGGTGGCCGAGTGGCACTCTTGCTAGAGGTCCTCTTACCGTTATCATAACATGCTCGGCTGGCTCAGATCCTTTCCTACAATTTGAGATCCTTGAACCCTAGAGTTCCAATAGTTTTAGTAGTTGGGTCGCTGTTTGCGCAGCTCCTAAAATCGTGAAGTCTCAAAGATCGGTGGGTATATTTACTGTTACACAGAAATTCTTCAGTCGGAGCCATTTGTATCCAGCACGTAAAACATGTCGGCCAAGGTGAGTATTGTGGGTAATGTCTTAAGGTCTGTGATTGGCTGGTACTTCCTCCCACCTTGCCCACCTTACCCTGCTGACCCTGCTAAATGTTGAGTCCCTCTCGTGGAAATGTACCCGTTGGGTCAGGAGTCCCCAGTCCTTCCAGGGTTCCAGGGTTCCAAGCCTGTTCAATACATATTATTTATCTGGACCCCACTGGTCTGTCCGTACAAGACAAACTCTTTAAAAGCTTTCTTTACTTTTGTTCCTGATCATTTTGTTTTGTGTTACCAGCTGCTGTATGTCCCTTGTGGTAGAAGCTGGCAAGACAGCACAAACTGGTGTCGGGAACCAATCTCCTCTGCTCTCACTGACAAAACCGCACTGTGTACTGGAATATGCTATCAGCCTCTTTTGCCAATGGCAAGTCCTATAACCCAGCATGCCTCTAACAGCAGGACACTGCCGCATCTATCTTCTCACATGTACTGCATGTTTCTATGACCACTGGATGCCCTGCCCAAGGCAACCTTTGTCCACTTTCAGGCAGCTTATTTTGACTTGCAGCTCTTCACAACATCAATAGAGTCAGCATACTAGTTGTGGTTAGATCATGTAGGTCCCTCTGTATTCGTTTTTAATTTAGAAAGAATCAAATAATAATCCTGGAGCCATGATGCAGAAAGATGCAAAACTAATGCCCCAATATGGAAATAACTCCACCTACAGTAAATAATGCCCCAATATGGAAGATTTTCAGATTTTTCTTGAGATGGAATAAGGAAGCTACTCCACCTAAATACAATACTTTTCCAAACAAGTTGGGACGCTGCTTAAAATGCAAATAAAAACAGAAAACCAATGATGTGCAAATCATTTAATCTCTATATTTAATTGAAAATATTACAAAGACAACATATCAAATGTTGAACCGGAGAAATGTTATTGTTTTTGGAAAAATATATGACCATTTAGAATTTGATGCCAGCAACACATTTTAAAAATGTTGGGACAGGATATGTTTATTACTGTTTGTAGCATGACCTCTTTTTAAATAATACTCTGTAAGCGTTTGGGAACTGAGGATGCCATTTGCTGTAGTTTTCAAAGTGAAATGTTTTCCCATTCTTGCTTTATAGGATTTCAGCTGCTCAACAGTTTGCTCAAAGGTCTGCTTTGTTGTGTTTTTCATGTCATAATGCAAAATGTTTTCAATGGGTGACAGATCAGGACTGCAGGCAGACCAGTTTAACACCCAGGCTCTTTCACTACGGAGCCATGCTGTTGTAATACGTGCAGAATGTGGTTTGGCATTGTCCTGCTGAAATGGGCAAGGCCTTCCCTGAAAAAGACTGGATGGCAGCATATGTTGCTCCAAAACCAGTATATATTGTTGTGTATTAATGGTGCATTCACCCATGCCATGTGCACTAATGCATCCCCATACCATCACAGATGTTGGCTTTTGAACTGTGTGCTCATAAGAAGCTGGATGGTCCCGCTACTCTTTAGTCCAGAGAACGCAGTGTCCATGATTCCCAAAAATTCACCTCACCTCAGTCCATCTTAAATGAGCTCAGGCCCAGAGAAGGCAGCAGTGTTTCTGGATCTTGTTTATATATGGTTTCTTTTTTGCATGGTAGAGTTTTAACTTGCATTTGTGGATGCAGCGACAAACTGTGTTTACAGACAATGTTTTTCAGAAGTGTTCCTGAGTCCATGCAGTGATTTCCAATAGAGAATCGTGTCTGTTTTTAATGCAGTGCCGCATGACGGCCCAAAGATCACGGCCATGCAATATTGTTTTTTCGTGCTTGTTCTTTGGGTACAGAGATTTCTCTCGATTCAATAAATCTTTTAATGATATTATGTACTATAGATGATGAGAGCCCCAAACTCTTTGCAATTTTATGTTGAGAAACTTTATTCTTAAATTGTTGCACTATTTGCCTGTGCAGTCTTTCACAGAGTAGAGAACCCCACCCCATCCTGTTTTCAGAAAGACTCATCCTCTCTGGGATGCTCTTTATACCCAATCATGTTACTGAACTGTTGCCAATTAACCTAATTATTTTTGTGATATTCCACCAAGGTCTTTTTTTGTATTACACAACTAAATACACATTTTCAGTTTCAGCATTTGATATGTTGTCTTTGTACTATTTTCAATTGAATATAGGGTCCAAATGTTTTTCACATCTTTGCATTCTGTTTCATTTCCATTTTACACAGTTTCCCAACTTTTTGCGAAACAGGTTTGTAATACCCCAGTATGGTAATAACTCCACCTATGTAATTTACCAATAAGGAAATAACTCCACCTACGTAATGTCCCAATAAAGAAATAACTCCACCTACGTAATGTCCCAATAAGGAAATTACTCCCCCTAAATAATGCAGAAGTTATGTTTTAAGGAGAAGGTTCTGTAGATTAATCAGGCAGGCAACAGACAGCTTTCCAGGGGTGAAATGTGAAGCTGTAGCTGCGCCAAAGTCAAATGCTGTGTTTTGTTGACAGTTATGTAGTTGGCGGCCCATCACGCTGACCTGTTCCAAAGTAAGTCTGTTGTCTGTAAACTTAACTGTCCTTAACTCTGCACTCCAAGAATGAAAGACAACACGCCCGAAAAGGTCAATAAAGTGAAGTAAACGGTGGACAAAAAATTTATTATTTAGTTATTTATTCTATAATATATAACATAAACATATGAAAAGGCTCTGTGGTGTACACCAGCCTGTTAGAAGAATCTACCCTGAACATAGAAGTCTATTCTTCATTAACACCTTTAAATGGCTGAAACCCCAAATGGCCCTCTGTTCCCTATATAGTATAACTATTGACCAGAGGTCTGCAGATCTTGGTTTAAAGTAATGCACTATACAGCAATGTGAAAATACATCTCCGGAAAATATTAAGAGAACACTGCACCTTTTTCTTTCCTTTCCAAAAATGTCAAAAGGGAAAGTTTTGAGTGAGGAACAGAAGGGTTAAAATTAAGAGACCACTGCAAATTGAACGCTTGTGTTCCTCACTCAAAACATCCCTTTTTGACTTTTTTGGAGAGGAGAAAAAAAAGGTGCAGTGGTCTCTTAATTTTTTTTCTGAGCTGTATGTCATTACACCCTCTAGAACGTCTCAACTTCTTTTACATTTTGGACCTTTGTGCTAAATTACAACCACATTCACTTATAAAGGTAACCAAATTCAATTAAATACATAAACAAAAACTCTTTCAAACCATTTATGCAAGTAAGATAAACAAAACTGCAATTTCCTAGGGGTAAAGTACACCCCTACATTTATCATCACATTAAATGGCTACATTTGAATCAGGTGCAAATTCATCGTTCATGACTTAAAAACAATAGAAGACATCCATTTGTTAAACTATCCTTTGAGTGAAAGGAAAATGACCTTTTTTTTTTTTTTTAAACCAAAAAAGATTTCGAAAATCATTAGACCAACATGGGAGGCTCCAGCAATTCCTAGAATTCCACTGTCCAACCGACGGATCATCTGGAAATACCTAGGACAGTTCATCCCACCAAATTCTTCTCGAGCTGAGCAAAGGACCGACAGTTGCTCATAGAAGTCTCAAAAGACCTCCAGGGTTACATCCAGGGATCGTGCCACAATCAGTGACAAAGTGCATGAGTCAACCGTCAGAAAGAATCACCACAAATTTGGCCTTCATGTAGGTCAGTGGCATTATGGTTTGGGGCTGCTTTGCTTCCTCGGGGCCTGGCACACTTGCCATGGAGTCAACCATGAGTTCCATATTGTACCAGACAATTATTGTGGTGAATGTGAGGCCAACTGTAAAAAGCCTGAAGCTTAACCAAACATGGATATTGAAATGGGGCAACGACCAAAACACACAAGCCAAGCTTCAACAGACTGGCTCATTAAGAAGAAATGGAGGGTTATGGTTTGTCCGGGTCAAAGACCAGTTCTAAATCCTGGCTGTGGCAGGGACTTGAAGCAGACTGTGGATGCAAGACAGACCTTGCTCGTGACCCGGTTTAAGCAGTACTGTAAAGAAGAGTGGGCAGAATTCCTTCCAGTCGCTGTTTGAGACTGATTGACAGTTGCAAGAAAAGGTTACATGAACACTAGGTATTGAAGCAATATGCAGATTTATGCAGATTTTTGATGAATAAATGATTGGAAAGTATTATCTTTTCGGGCAGTTTTGTAAAGAATACAGTGGTTTTAAAGTGAAGATTTCAATATTTGTGGGAAAAGAATACAACTTTCCACGTGGCGTACTCACATTTTTACATGACTGTATGAGAATTAGGATGTCATTTGGACTCCAAACCCCAGTCTGTAGTATGTTGCTGCTGACATTCCCATCTGCCCATTGCCTCCTCTCAGACAAACTACAGGGGTGTCAAAAACCCAGAAGCAGTTGAAAAAAAGAAAAAGAAACAGGAGGAGATCGAGAAACAGGCGATGACCACGTCTACTTCTGGGGGCGGAGGGCTGAGGGTGAGTGCTTTGCTCCAGACCTAGTTGACGTACGCTGTCCCCTCAGGTCGCCACGGATACGTTAAGCCTCCTGCTGACATGAGACGCTTCTCAAATGCAGAGTAGGTCTGACGTCTGCAGGTATCTTTTACTCCTAGAGGTATGTTTAGATTCTTCCGAAAGTTTGCCTGGGTGTGCCTGAGCTGCTGTGTCTGGTACACGCGTACCGCTCTAGCATAGGTTTGAATCCCGCCCACTGCTCTTTCAGTAAAACCTTTTTAATTGTTTTTATTTTCTGTCAAATAGAGTAAAAAACACACTTGGGGCGGGGGTGGGGGGGGGGCGGTATTTTAAATACCTATACGCTACCAGTCAAACTACCTCAGGAAGGTGGTTGAGAGAATCCAAGTTGTGTGCAAAGCTGTCATCAAGGGAAAGGGTTGCTACTTTCAAGGATCTAGAAAGTGGCCACCCTATAAATGTATTTTGTTTAACACTTGTATGTTACATGATTGTTGTCTTCACTATTTTCTACAATGTGGGAAATGGTAAAACTAAAGAAAATGCCTTGAATACGTAGTTGTGTCCAAACTGTTGACTGGTAATGTATGCTTTATGTATATATTTATAACCTATTCAGAGAAAAGGTATTTTATGAAGTGCCCTTAATTTTCTTGTATTTTCTTCTCTCTGTAGTGGCAGGTTGGCTAAGAAGATGGACATGGAGACATCCTGAAAGGTTCTATCTATAATGGGTTTCAGCCAAGAACATGAAGTATCCTGGTACCAGTTGACATTTTGGCTGTCTTTTTATTTCTTCTTTTTTTTTTTTAATGCAAGCTTTTTCAGAGGAAACTGCGTGTCTGCATCTGCCGAGTGTGTAGAATAGTTTTGCCGTGCTTCAGTGCTGGTAGAAAGATTCTTCTGCCTGTTGTTGGCAGTGTGACTCATGGGTCCATGGCTCCCCTAATGCCAAGATGTACATGAGATCCAGAAGCCAGCCTGGAACAGATGGGATGACAGTGATATGGCATAAATACAGGAAATATGCTAACAGCAAATATGCTAACAGCACATCTGGAAACTGTAGCAGGCGTCTTGCAGCTCTCTCTTTCTTGCCTTGTCTCTCTGCCTGCTCTCTCTCTGCCCTGTCTCCGCCCCCTCTCCCAGCCCTCTGTCCCCTCCGCTCTCTCTTACCATCTCTCTCTGCCTTGTCTCTCTGCCCCCTCTCCCAGCCCTCTGTCCCCTCCGCTCTCTCTCTTACCATCTCTCTCTGCCTTGTCTCTCTGCCCCCTCTTTCTGCCCATCTCTATCTCTACACCCTCCTCGCTCTTTCTCACTCTTTCTATTTCTCTCTCTCTCTACCATTTCAATTTTGCTGCTTTAAAACCATGGTGCTTACTGCTTTTGTATTTTTTTCAGACTTTTACAACTTTGAGGAATGGTCTTGTCACTTCATGATACTCCACACTGCTAAATTGACATGTGCCATAGAGCACTACAGGAGTCATATTGTTTTGTACATCACAGTGTTGAAATACTACTATATTTTACATAACTATGTATGAAGGAAACCATTTTGAATGCTGGTTTTAAACGTTTGTGCACACACATTAGTACTTATTTACTTCAAATTTCACTTTTGTGTTTGGCTTTTGTATTGTCTGTGCAATATCAATTATTTCACAAAATATTGGTTTGTAATGTATGAAGGATGTTCTTCATGCCTGATGTAATTGGTGAAAATGTTTACTGTGTATGTGCAATATGTACTTTCAACATGTACATATCATAAGTTGTCCAACTGTAACACAAAGGACAATGAGGATTGTGTCTATGGGTTTAACCTGTAAACCACATTGCTCCAAACACTAAATTAAATGGAAGGAAAGAGGCATGCCTGTAGTAGCAAGTGATACTATTTAGTGAATTAAGTATTTACTTTTTACCAAGCTTGTTTATGCTTTTCACCCTACCACCTTGTTTGATTCCGTGACTGCTTCACGTGTTCTTGACATTTTTAAGGGGCGTGAAGTAATGCCAATGTAATTTTGTTTAAATAAATTACACATACAACTCCTTGTTTCCTGACTTTTTTTGTTGGTTTTGGATTTGTTGTTTTGGAACACGACCTCCCTGGAATTTTCCTTCACTCAGGTTGTAATGCAATTGTACAGTAGCTGTCAGCAGATGTATTGCTAATTAACTCTTATTACAGTATGTATGAATTATTTATATTTTGTTCGTCAGGTATCACCAGGTTTTGGGGCGTGATATCATTTTGGTTATCCATTCGAATGCAATATGTTATTGGCAACAGTTTGTTCAAGCAGCCAAAAAAATCATTGGATTCAGAATTGAACGACACCGTTGACAATATGTAGTTTTTGTGTGAGTTTTTTATTTCTTTTTTTGCTTTTGAGTAGTTCTGATATTAGAAAAATAATTATGACTAGGAGTGTTCTTGGGATTTGTAGTCTTTCAGAATAAATTCTGGTGTCAAACCTGCTACTACCAGTGTATCTTTAAACTACGTACGAATGTAATTGGCTGAATGGACGATCGACCCACCCAGGAAGAACTGATATAAATACTCAGCAACTCTGCAAGTCGGCCTCTCTCTCCGGCAGAATCGGCTGTAGTGTGTGGTTTGAATTTCGTCAGCATTATGGCCGTCATTATAACGTTGTGTTGTTTTTGGCAGCCAGACCGCACGCATCCGTCATAAAATGACATGCATTTATTGGTGAGTGAAGTTAATGTTTTATTTACTTAACAGGTATTTTGGCTAGCTATTGCTGTAGCTGGTACTAGTCTGTACATATTTTACATAGGCTAGTCTAACCATAGCTCACTGACTTATATGCTACTCTTCGTGTGATAATCAGGAGGACACTAGTTATTTTAACGTCCCTATTGAACGATTGAATTATACGTAATTTGAGTTAAATGTGTAGCGTACAAAATATTAAAACTTGGTCGAGCTCCGTTAACGTTAGTGCGCTCGTTTGTCGCCGGGTAAGGGCCCAGAACCACGTGGGTTTATACTTTGGTGACCTAGTAACTGAGTAGTTGCATACAACTACACGTAATACCACTATAACCATTGCTGGTCTTTCAATGATGATAACTTTGTCCAGTTCTGCTACTGAATAATAGTGAACGATATTTGTGACTCTGAGAAAGACCTTGGTTTTACCACGATAATATAGTCTGTTAAATTAGCCTACCGTGGCGCTGGCGTACACTAACTAGTACGCTAGATACACTAACTAGTTGGCTTGGATGTTTCCTTTGAACCAATCATTGATTGAATGCGCGAAATATGGTGACCAAATCGAAGCATGGCAGAGTTTAAACGCCAATGTTAAGAGAGAACCTTAATCTCAAAAGTAGTTTTCTCCCTCTGAATGCGAATTTGGCGTGTTTAAATCTTTTGCATCCTGTTTGGTGTAGTCTTGTTTCTTATTCTGTTGCTTCTGTGCTTAAACCAGCCCTTTTGTCTAACTAGTGTTTTGTTCCAGGTATTTTGATGGTGTCATGAAGCTGGCTTTTCTTCTGAATACTGGTCGGCCAGAGGATGCTACTGAACTTTGTACTGCGTTGAGGGCATGTCACATCAAGTGGTGTCTGGGCTAGGTGAGTGTGGCAGTGTTAATTGGCTGTCAGTGGTTAAACTGAGTTGTGAGAAATGGTTATAAAAGCATGTTGTAATTGAGCCCACCAGTCCATGGACCAGAGTTAGTGATGAGACAAAACTAAATAACTTTTCTGACACCTCATATGAGGGCTGGCAACAGCCCCTGATTCTAACTCTACTCTGAAGCTCTGAATGGGACTGTTATGTCTTATTTTCTGGGAGGTTTGTGTGCTGTCAATTGGTTCAAATTGCAGTTTATTCAAGAAATTAGGCATTGTGTAATTTGCCTGCCATGCCAAGGCCTGTACTTGTCACAAACACTTTTTTTTTTTTTTTAATACTAGAAACTAGTTGGTGCGATTGCCTTGGCAACAAAGCACATGGGATGTTTCTTTGGGCAGTATTTGCCAGGTGCTCTGTGTTAAATCTGTTCTCTTCTGCCAGGTTCTCATGTGACCTGAGCCTACCACAGGACTCCTCCCACTCACTGCCCTCAGGTAAATCTCTAGCGGATTATTCTCCCAGTCCTTCAATAACAGTTGGCGGTGAACCAGTGATGAGACAACTAAATAACTTTTCTGACACCTCATATGAGGGCTGGCAACAGCCCCTGATTCTGACTCTACTCTGAGGCTCGCTAAGTCACTAAAGATCACAGCTAATAAGTGCTTATTTGTGAAATGACACTGTTTGATGGGTGTTTTCTGTGCAGGTTTGTTGAGGATTTCAGTGAAGAGAAGATGAAGTCTCTGAGACTGATTCACCCAGAGTGGTGACTTCATCAGGCTGCATGTCCATGACCAGACTGGTTGATGGTGAGTCCTACTCCGCCCGGTAAACCTGCAGTTGTCTGTAGTATTATGTTATGGAGCAGAACCAGTGATGAGACACAACTAAATAACTTTTCTGACACCTCATATGAGGGCTGGCAACAGCCCCTGATTCTAACTCTACTCTGAGGCTCTGCTAGTGACTGCTACAAAAGCTGCTACCTGGGGATTTGTGTGATTTGAAGTTTGTTTCTACAAGATTTGTCTGTTGTATCAAGAAGGATTTGGCTTTTAGACTGATCATCTGTTTCTCCTTCAGGTTGCAGGGAGATGGCCTCACCGTTAGCACTGCAGATTCTTGCCTGCTCCCTAAACATCAGGTGTCCAGTGTCGTACTTTTCCTTACATTCTATTCAACACGAAAGGACTTCACTTAATTGACATCAGCTGTATGGTTTCTCCAGTGTGAATCATCTGATAAAAAGATTTTCCATCGAGTGGTTCCTTTTTAATTTGCTGTTGTAACTTTTACCACTTATAGTTCTCATCCCCAATGCCACTCATTTAAGCTGGTTCCATTAAACATGGCCATTACTTAAATTATATCCAGAGGTCCCCAGGTCTCAATTCCAATTGAGCTCATTTAGATTGTGGAGGAACGGGAGGTCTGCAACAAATGTGTAAATCTTCAAGAAACTGTGATTCATTGTGTTAGCTTGGGCTAAAATCTATACACGTTTCCACCTTGTTACTCCTGTTCATTCAGGTCTAAACTGGTGGATTTTTATGCAGGCATGTTCAGATTTTTACTTAATTCCATTTCGATTTGTCCAATTTCCCACTAACCTTCCCTGACAGTGCAGCTGGTGGCAGCAGTAAGGCCTCTCTCCTGTGTGAACTCTCTGATTTATGGTTATGCTTTTAGTTCTGGTATCATGCACAGCCTTAATGTGTCACGGTTGTATTCTCATCACCTCTCCCTGGCAACAGGGACCTAATGGTTCTACTTCACTTGTGATTTTGAAAGTTCAATAAAGTTGAGTCAATTTTCTCATTTGATCTTATTCTGTAATGAAATACTAAACGTGTGAATTAAAATCTTCCAATGTCTGGAGGAATTATTTATTATTCATGACATTGTTAATGGCCATGTTGGACTTAATCCTTTGCAGAGATCTATAGTTGGTGTAATATTTAAATGGTTGCTTTTGTGGTTACCGTGTGATGGTTCTGTTGGCTTTGCCAAATGGCATGTTCTGATTTTCCACAACATGGCCCTCATCAGTTGATTTAGCAGTGAATCTCAGACCAAGATCAACAAAATACGTTGCAACTGGTGGACTGGACACGTCCATTAAGCAACGCTACATGCGTGGCATACCAACCAAAAGTTACTTTTCTCTCCCGACTACCAGTGAGCAACCGTGACTGCGGTTTCCCACTGCTGCTTGCTTAGGTTCCATGAGACTAGATGCCCGTTTCGTCGCTTCAGAAGCGGTAGATAGCCACTGGCGCTGTGTGCAAAGATGTTAGTTTCATCACTTCCGGTAATGGTCTGTTCCTGTGAAACGACTCGAAGTGAACGTCGGAAACCGAATCGCGTAGGCGAGAGCAGCCGGTCATTTGGATCCTTCATTTTTAAGCTCAAGCATGGTCAAGCCATTTCCGCACTGCAGAATCAAATTGTGGAGAGAACCATCGTATTCCACGCGCATTTTCCCAGTGGGGTCACCTTAGTAAAGGGAAAACCATCGGGCGACCTAATTAGGACAAGAACGATATAACCTATTTGAAAATGCATCTCATGCACCAAAGTAATTCTAGGCCTGCTGTTTCGTCTTAATTTTGACATGCATTTATTGTTGGGGTTGTTGGTCAGCAATTTTAAAAGATCCGCACGTGAGCCAAATGAAGGAATGAATCTCAAATAACATACTTGCAATACTATATAGTATGCCAGATTAGTATGCGAGAAGATAAATATGTCCAAAACCACAATACGCTGACAATTGTATGCCAAAAGTTCCCGGATGGTGTATCATTTTCTGGTGTATTCTCGAAGTATGCATCCATGCATGCTTTTTGAGGCAATATAGACCACAACCCCTTGCGCAATAAAAGAGGGATTCTCGTTTCTTCACTTGAAAAAGTCAGTTATCGCTACCAATATTGATAGTTATTGTATCAAAGTAATTCACGAATTAAAGAAAAACTAACGTTGTTGTGCCATGAAATTAAATACATTTGGCAATGTGAAGTTAATTTTCTTAGTATTAAGATATCAGCAGGCCTATTACTGGCTAATAAGCTATTAAAACGGCCAGTGGTAAAAGACATACAGTTCATAGAGGCTATTTGTGTTGCAAGTCAACTTCATAAGAAACGTTAGTCAGTTTAACAATGCTTTATGGTGTCTAGCTAAACATTAAACCTTGGCGTGATGTTAATGCGTGACAAAATGATCTATTGAGAGACGAAATTTTATAACGAGGATTTATGTACCAATCGGTCCCAATACTGGCATACTAACTTGTTAAACAGTACGTACTTCACCATCATCCGCCAAGTACGTATTTGTAGTATGTAGTATGCGATTTGAAATTCAACTTCGGAATGCCCATTACTAAATTCGGCAATGCAGTTTAACAGCAGTACTGTAAATTGACCAGTAGGGGGGACTAAAGTATCACCATCCACCAACTGGTTCTTGATCTGGGCGCTTGCGTCTGTGAAATTAATGTCTTTAAATTTGCTTACCGGACGTCACGTCTGATATTTATATTTGTCCAATGGACCGAAATTAATTTGGCACGAGCAGCAACAAACAAATATACTCGACACCGCTGAGTCAAACAGCGTCAAGACGTCTTGTTTACGTGGTGTCCACGAGAACTAAACCAGCAGAGAAGTTTATGGAGACTCTAGCTAATCTTCAAATAAGGTAGTGCCCAATTAGCCGATGCAATGCAAACTAAAAGGTTTTCATTGTAGAAAATATACATGAACACTCAGTCATCCTAAGCTTAGCTATTAATCATCAATAGTTAACATAGTATGGTAGCAAAAAACTAATATGAAAAGATAATCGTATTTAATTGTTGACATTCATAAAAATGGTGGTCAACAAAGTAAAAGATGAAGATAAAGACAAGTCCATTTACAAGATAACCAGTATAATGGTGTACTGTAAATATGGTTAAGAAACTAGTGTGATTACTTTCACTCATAAAACATGTATTGCTTGAGTCATGATGACCTTCGATAGTCGTTATCAAGAAGCTGGAGAATTTAGGAGAAAAGGAAAGGACAACCATCATTGGAATCGTATTACTCAAAATATACCCATTGTAACAGTAATACCATATGCACACTATAAAAACAATGAATGCTAAATACAAAAAAAAACAAAAGAAAAACATGCTTTTAGTACCATATATAGCAATCGCAATCCCAGGCTAATAGTTATTGTAAAATCATTGCATAGATTCTCAGGCTGGAAATGCAAAGAAAACATCCGCAGTAAAGCAGGGCATTTTTTGGCCCACCATGTCACCAGACTGGGATTAAACCTTCATTTTGCTAGTTTGAGACAAGGTCCACTGGATCTGCTGCTTTGAGAGAAGTTCTAAGAATCGTTGGATACCATGAAGGTGAGGAGAACAAAGAATCAAGCTTTTTTAAATGTTTGGTGTACTTCTAATTTCTGCACAAACAAACCTTAAAATCTATGCCGATGTGACATGATCAGCCAGAAACCCGGGGGGGTGCTGATTGGTACCCTATTAGCAGAAGGGGAAAAGACGTATTTCAAATAATTCTGCTTTGCGGGTAGGCTACTTCGTTCTGCACCCCGAATGTTCTACTATCTGAAGTGAGTAAGAGCATTTTTCCCCTCAGAAAGAGATAGAAGATCAGATACAGGAGGTCCAATCAATCCTCTTAAACACTATCAGGGAATTACTGATCTACAAATCACCCTGTATTCCAAATAACCACTCATTTTGTGATTGTGTGGCGATTGTGATGTGTCCAGACTTGCTGCCAGCTTAATTGTGTTCCTTTAATTCTCTGAATATCTTTAATCTCCTGCTGCATGGTGTGCTGTCATCTTCACGTCCTGCTGCGGTGGTGTGATGACATCCCTACTTCCTGCTGCGGTGTTGTGCGTCCATCTTTACTTCCTGCTGCGGTGGTGTGCTGCCATCTTTACTTCCTGCTGCGGTGGTGTGCTGCCATCTTTACTTCCTGCTGCGGTGGTGTGCTGCCATCTTTACTCCTGTCCTGCCATCTTTACTTCTTGCTGCGGTAGTGTGCGGCCACAACCAGATAGCTGTCTGGGCTGAGGTCCTTGATGTTGAGGGTGTTGGGGGACTTGGGAGACATGACAGAGGCCTTTCCCTCCACTCTGGAGATCTGAAGCATTCTACACGGGTCGTGTTTCAGCAGGTAGCTCTCGAAGGTCTCCCAGCCCCCACCCACACGAACCATGACATGCTTGTTGTGCAACATCTAGGTGGAGGAAGAGGTGGAGGAAGAAGATCATTTTCAAGAGGCGGCAAATGTCTAACAGAAAGATGTGTTCAATTTGTTTGTCATGATTTGGTTAACCAGGAAGGTATATGGAGTGGGTGGCATTTCATATGGAATTATTCTAGCAATTTTAAGGTTGACTTTTTTTTAGCACAACAAACTGGTTTCTTAATGTTAAGTTTTTGGGGATGTAAGCTGTGGAGAGCAGTCAGAAAAGGAAGGTATTTTTCCAAATATCTTATCCAACCATTTGGTTTTTAGGCTAGAAATGTTATTGATCAGTTTGAATCTTTAAAGCAGCCATTTAGGTGTTTTTACCTAAGTTGGCCTGTAAATAGTGCTTTTAAAAACGACAAACACCTATTGACTCCTGGCTGCTAGCGCTTATTACATCATCTGGGAGGGTACCATGGCAACAACCCCTAAACCACGCCAATATATAATGAAAAGGACTAGCTGCTATGTTTTGCACACACACATATATAGAAACTGACACATACACACACACAAACAAACAAACATCACAACAAGACAGCGATCAGAAATGCTTTCAATCCACGCATTAACGAGAGCCGTCGCACCACCAGAGTGTCTCTGATGGGACGTAGCGCCCAAATGCGAACCGCTGAACTCGTTGTGTGTGAAAAATGTCCACGCTGACCTCCATCTACACTCTGGCCTGCACGGGAGGACCGAGCTCGAGCGTGCGAACAAATGGTTGTACATTTACAGTCTTATGGGATCTCCGCCATACCGCCTTTCATCTCCTGAAGCTGACCGCTCTCCCTCCGGCCTTCCGGAAGCATAAAACAATCACATCAAACATTCATGAGGCTCTTAACAGAATCAATCAGCAGGCCACTGGCTGGGCAGTGGCTCCAATTATGACAGGACGGTCCCCGGGCTCCGTGGCTATGGCATATAATGGGCTTTCGGTACGGAGGGCTTTTCAATCACGAATACGGCTCCTTGATACAGCAGGACCCGAGCTGGATCTGTACCCAGGAGAGAGGGGGTAGCCCGGGGGTTGAACTGTTGGCCTGGTAGCCTCGTGTGAGCTCAGCGTACCAGACTGTTCAACCCCGCCCCTCGTGGAGGTACAGCACACTCATTTACTCGGTGGGCTGAGAAGGTCAGTCTCAGCTGACCGCTGCTGGAAGGACAAGGGAGACACACAGACACACCATTCAGGGCAGGAATGTTCCCCACTTAACAGACGTTCTTTCGCTAGCTTCTAGAACCACGCAGTCACATTCTAAAGCCACAACATCAGACTCCACCACCACAAAAGTCAAAAGTGGAAGTAGAATGTTTGGCCTGGTGGTCTTCTGATAAGCTGAGGGGAAGACGTGGTTACTGTGTGGTAACTGTTAGGGTTGGGTATAAAATCTAGTAAGGCTGTAAAACATAGCTGAAATAGGAGTGGTTTTATCTTAACAGAGGCATAAACAGCAAATGCTGCACATGGTGGCTCAATCAGGAACATAATATTGCTTGGTGAGACAGACTAAAGAAATCCCAAGTCTACACCTTCGGCGTCGCCCTGAAGGACATGATCCAGTTGCAACCCCAGGACCTGCTTAATTTCGTTTTCAGATTACTGTAGTCTGATCGGTAATTTATTCCCAAGCAAGGGATCAAAGTGTGCAAGACAAGCTATTTCTGACTTGTCAGCAGTGCACTTCATTGGCCGGGGGAGAGAGAGAGCCGGGGAGGGGGAGAGAGAGAAAGGGGAGAGACGGCAGGATGAAAAGGGGGAGGGTGAGACAGAGGGAGGTGCCACCCTGCCGGAATGTTAATGAAAGCTTTTTCCCAGTGGAGACGACGTGCTAGCCGAGAACCAGAGTTAGCCCTGCCTCTGTGACCTGCTGAAATTGTATCAGGCAGCTTGAAAAGAAGCAGACATTTCTGGACAAAGAATAATCAACACCCTCCTCTCTGGTTGCTCAGCAACTCTGGTTGAAAGAGATGGTTTCTATGGCCCAGAAGGCAGGGACAAAATGCTGATTCTTTTTGTTTTGTACGGTAAGAAACATGGTTGTCAGAAAGCTCACCTCATCCACCAACAACGTGGGAGACTCACTTGGGTGTGACGCGATGGTTCGTGCCAGAACACTCACCGTACATCGACCACAAGGACGAAAGGTGCGGAGTGATGTGCCGAGTAGGAATCCAGTGATTGGGCCAAGTTTGGAATTTAACCAGGACACCAGAATGTCATCATACCTCTCATCTTACAATGAGATTCCATGTTTTTAATGTTTTTTGAAAAAGAACATTAAAAGAGAAGAGAAAACGAGGATAGAAGGTGTGTTGGAATAGCAGTGGAACAGATTTTAACCATAATAGCTCCAGTACCAGAGCATCATAGCCCAATTGCCCAACCCTGCATAACTTCAGGGGCCAGTCACCCTGCATAACTTCAGGGGCCAGTCACCCTGCATAGCTTCAGGGGCCAGTCACCCTGCATAACTTCAGGGGCCAGTCACCCTGCGTGACTTCAGGGACCCAGTTACCTTGCGTAACTTCAAGGGTCAGTCACCCTGCATAACTTCAGGGGCCAGTCACCCTGTGTGACTTCAGGGGCCAGTCACCCTGCGTAACTTCAGGGGCCAGTCACCCTGCGTAGCTTCAGGGGCCAGTCACCCTGCATAGCTTCAGAAGCCAGTCACCCTGTGTAGCTTCAGGGGCCAGTCACCCTGCGTAACTTCAAGGACCAGTCACCCTGCGTAGCTTCAGGGGCCAGCCAGCGGTCTAGGCTTGTGGGACGCGGGTTGCTAAGTAGGTCTATCTCATATGTGATGGTCATTTCTAGAGAAACATCTTCTCATGCACTCTGTTTTGTGTGACTTACATTTTGTGAGCGATCATTGCACCGATAACGTGTTTACAGCGTTGTGTTGCCAATATCTGTCAGTAGAGAATCAAAAGGTTTCTGGACAATCATTTCATGTCTAGTCTAACTGCTTTTGCAAAAGTCAAATTACTTTCCCAAAGGGCTCAAGATCTATGTGGAGACGATATTTGCAACCCTATTTCTGTCCTGAGGCTCAGACTGTTCGCCACCACAAGAGGTCCTCCTAGAGTTTGTTTTCTGAACAACATCCTGTGTGCTCACTGCTTTCACAACATCCTCATTCTCTGGTTGAGGGTTGCCAGGTAACCAAAATCTCAAGGGTACCAATGTTATTACCACACAAATTTGTACTCGTCAATGGATTCATTTATTGTAAGGCAATTTTTGCAAGTTTTTGTTTTGTTTAAGGTACATAATTTATTAACAGAAATGATATGTAAATAGATAAGGCATTAAGAATAAACTTGTTAGGGCAATAGCAATTTGGCAAAAATAAATGCATCACTGTAAACCATCCTTGGTTTTTGAAAAAGTACTGGAAAATTCAAATGTACTTTTTATTATTCATCAAACCCATCTGGTGGATTTGGAGGGCTGTTTTTCACATTACCGGGGCTAAACCAGGACCACGGTAGCCCTGGCTGGCCCATAGAGGTAGAAAAGGGACTCCAGATGGATACAGCCCATTTTAGCATGGACAGACAGGGTGAGCCCTCTTTCTATCTTCGTGGGCTGTCCCCCTTGACCCCTTGACAAAGACAGACAGTTGGAAACCATCCCCAGAAAATAAATATCACAGCAAAAGAGGATCTGCTCCCAGCAGAGACAAGAGGCCTGTCATCCTACAGTCAGGTAGTCCAGACATCAACACACTGTAATACACACACTGTGTGTGAGGGTCAGTTCACACTGAGATGAGAAACCTCACTGTTGGTTAACAAAAAATCTCTTGGATCTATCCTGCCAAGAGTGAAAGGTCAGCAAACAACAAAGTGGTCCGAAGTGGGTTACCAAAATATAGACTCATCGAATTCAGAATTATGAAAGTGGGTTTGCTATGGACACAGAATAGGCTGAGTCATTCTGCAGGCATCTGTATTCATCAAAGGCTTAAGGTCACTAAGCACCCTGAGGAGCTAAAGAAAGTCAGAATGTCAATTGAGAAGTATCAAATTCAGACCCAGAAATCTCGAAATGAGGCAGAAACATCTATTGTCACTGATGACCTATGGCCACTTAGGAGCTAAGCAGGGTTGAGTTCAATTTCATTTCTATTCTGCTCTCTTCACTGCTTCCTTATTCAGAATGAATTGCAATAGACACCAAAACATGAAGGAAATTGTTCTCTGCTACATATATTTTGTGGCCTGCTAGCTGTGTGGATGGTGTCTGGCTGTGTGGATGGTGCCTGGCTGTGTGGATGGTGTCTGGCTGTATGAATGGTGTCTGGCTGTGTGGATGGTGTCTGGCTGTATGGATGGTAATTGGCTGTGTGGATGGTGTCTGGCTGTGTGGATGGTGTCTGGCTGTGTGGATGGTGTCTGGCTGTATGGATGGTGCCTGGCTGTGTGGATGGTGTCTGGCTGTGTGGATGGTGCTTGGCTGTGTGGATGGTGCCTGACTGTGTGGATGGTGCCTGGCTGTGTGGATGGTGCCTGGCTGTGTGGATGGTGTCTGGCTGTGTGGATGGTGCCTGGCTGTGTGGATGGTGCCTGGCTGTGTGGATGGTGCTTGGCTGTGTGGATGGTGCTTGGCTGTGTGGATGGTGCCTGGCTGTGTGGATGGTAATTGGCTGTGTGGATGGTGTCTGGCTGTGTGGATGGTAATTGGCTGTGTGGATGGTGCCTGGCTGTGTGGATGGTGCCTGGCTGTGTGGATGGTGCCTGGCTGTGTGGATGGTGCCTGGCTGTGTGGATGGTGTCTGGCTGTGTGGATGGTGTCTGGCTGTGTGGATGGTGTCTGGCTGTATGGATGGTGCCTGGCTGTGTGGATGGTGTCTGGCTGTGTGGATGGTGCTTGGCTGTGTGGATGGTGCTTGGCTGTGTGGATGGTGCCTGACTGTGTGGATGGTGCCTGGCTGTGTGGATGGTGTCTGGCTGTATGGATGGTGCCTGACTGTGTGGATGGTGCCTGGCTGTGTGGATGGTGTCTGGCTGTGTGGATGGTGCCTGGCTGTATGGATGGTAATTGGCTGTGTGGATGGTGCCTGGCTGTGTGGATGGTGTCTGGCTGTGTGGATGGTAATTGGCTGTGTGGATGGTGCCTGGCTGTGTGGATGGTGTCTGGCTGTGTGGATGGTGTCTGGCTGTATGGATGGTGCCTGGCTGTGTGGATGGTGTCTGGCTGTGTGGATGGTGCCTGGCTGTGTGGATGGTGCTTGGCTGTGTGGATGGTGTCTGGCTGTGTGGATGGTGTCTGGCTGTGTGGATGGTGCCTGGCTATGCGGATGGTGCCTGGCTGTGTGGATGGTGTCTGGCTATGCGGATGGTGCCTGGCTGTGTGGATGGTGTCTGGCTGTATGGATGGTAATTGGCTGTGTGGATGGTGCCTGGCTGTGTGGATGGTGTCTGGCTGTGTGGATGGTGCCTGGCTATGCGGATGGTGCCTGGCTGTGTGGATGGTGTCTGGCTGTATGGATGGTAATTGGCTGTGTGGATGGTGCCTGGCTGTGTGGATGGTGCCTACAGCTGAACTGTGTGCAACAAGTAAATAATGTAATCTGTCAGAGGTTGATCCCCTGGTCAGCTCTCATTTCACACAGTCTCAATAATTCCATTTTGAAACAAACAAAAATAAGGTCATTGTGTAAGACATCATAAGGTGTGTGTGAGTGTGTGAGTGTGTGTGTGTGTGTGTGTTGTACCCTGATAAATAACATCTTCTCTCCAACACGGTAACGGCCCTGTGACTGTCTCTCCACACAAAACTTGTTGGGGCACTTACAGGGAGGGTCCTCAGAGATGTGCTTCACCTGAAACACACACACGCGCACACACACACGCGCGCACACACACACGCATGCAAGCACGCACACACACACATGCACGCACGCACACACACACACACACATTCAATTAGATTAACAGGATGATGTATCTGTGTCTTAAATCTCCCCAAATAACTCAGAATAGAATCTCTCTGCAACTTTGCAACCTCACTCACAGCATCATCCAGCAGCTTCCCTGTGCTCTTTTTACCAGAAGACAGACATTTTGTAGTGGTGGTGGATGGGGATGTTGGAGATGTAGATGGAGAAGTTGGAGTTTGAGGGGTTGGAGAGGCCGATGGAGGGGGGGACGGAGAGTGGAATGGAGGGGGGGACGGAGAGTGGGATGGAGGGGGGGACGGAGGGGGAGATGTAGAGTGGGATGGAGGGGGGGACGGAGGGGGAGATGTAGAGTTGGATGGAGGGGGGGACGGAGGGGGAGATGTAGAGTTGGATGGAGGGGGGGACGGAGGGGGAGATGTAGAGTTGGATGGAGGGGGGGACGGAGGGGGAGATGTAGAGTTGGATGGAGGGGGGGACGGAGAGTGGGATGGAGGGGGGGTGGGAGTGGGGGGTGGAGGGGTGGAATGACAGTGAGATGGAGGGGGGGGTGGGGATGGAGAGACCGGGGAGGGTGGAGGTTCAGGTGTTCTTTCCTCCTGCTCGATCTCCTTCTCCAGCTTGATAAGCCCTGGGGGCTCCACATTGTGCCTGAAGACAGAGACAATAGCATCAAAGTTTACATAAAGGTCTGCACGGCTGTGGTCTAGGCTGGTCTACTGGTCTGCACGGCTGTGGTCTAGGCTGGTGTAGTGGTCTGCATGGTAGCAGTTAAAGCTGGTCTACTGGTCTGCATGGCAGTGATCTAGGCTGGTCTACTGGTCTGCACGGCTGTGGTCTAGGCTGGTGTAGTGGTCTGCATGGTAGCAGTTAAAGCTGGTCTAGTGGTCTGCATGGTAGTGGTCTAGGCTGGTCTAGTGGACTACCAGTCTAGTGGTCTGCATGGTAGCTGTCTAGGCTGGTCTACTGGTCTGCATGGCTGTGGTCTAGGCTGGTCTACTGGTCTGCATGGCAGTGATCTAGGCTGGTGTAGTGGTCTGCAGGGTAGCAGTTAAGGCTGGTCTAGTGGTCTACTGGTATAGTGGTCTGCATAGTAGCAGTTAAGGCTGGTCTAGTGATCTGCATGGTAGTGGTCTAGGCTGGTCTAGTGGTCTACCGGTCTAGTGGTCTACATGGTAGTGGTCTAGGCTGGTCTAGTGGTTTATTGTTCTGCATGGCAGTGGTCTAGTGGTCTGCATGGTAGTGGTCTAGGCTGGTCAAGTGGTCTGAATGGTAGTGGTCTAAGCTGGTCTAGTGGTCTGCATGGTAATGGTCTAGGCTGGTCTAGTTGTCTACACAGTAGTGGTTTAGGCTGGTCTAGTGGTCTATTGTTCTGCATGGCAGTGGTCTAGCGGTCTACTGATCTAGAGGTCTACAGGGTAGCAGTCTAGGCTGGTCCAGTGGTCTGCATGGTAGTGGTCTAGGCTGGTCTAGTGGTCAATTGTTCTGAATAGCTGTGGTCTACTGGTCTACATGGAAGCAGTCTAGGCTGGTCAAGTGGTCTGCATGGTATGGCTCTAGTATGGTCTATTGGTCTGCATGGTAGTGGTCTAGGCTGGTCTAGTGGTCTAGGCTGGTCTAGTAGTCTTCCGGTCTGCATGGTAAAGTTCTCGGCTGGTCTACTGGTCTGCATGGTAGTGGTCTAGGCGGGTTTAGTGGTCTACTGGTCTGCGTGGTAGTGGTCTAGACTGGTCTATTGGTCTGCATGGTAGTGGTCTAGGTGGGTTTACTGGTCTACTGGTCTAGTGGTCTGCAGGGTGGCAGTCTAGGCTGGTCTAGTGGTCTGCATTGTAAGGCTCTAGGCTGATCTAGTGGTCTGCATGGTAGCGGTCTAGGCTGATCTACTGGTCTGCATGGTAGCGGTCTAGGCTGATCTAGTGGTCTGCATGGTAGCGGTCTAGGCTGATCTAGTGGTCTGCATGGTAGCGGTCTAGGCTGATCTACTGGTCTGCATGGTAAGGTTCAAGGCTGGTATGGTAGCGGTAGCACAATCTTTAAAACTGGTTTGTTTGTTTCCACACATTCTCCATCTCTCTTCCCTCTCTCCGTCTCTCTCTCTCTCCGTCTCTCTTCCCTCTCTCCGTCTCTCTTCCCTCTCTTCATCTCTCTTCCCTCTCTCCGTCTCTCTTCCCTCTCTCCGTCTCTCTTCCCTCTCTCCCACTGTCTTATCCAATAACCTTACAATACGTCCGCCGCCACAATCTTTCAGAATGTTTATTTAAATATTTTGCTTGTGTACAGACTGAGAATAATTGCTTCTGAGAGGATGTAATCAAAGGATAATTCAACGTGGAGCCTACTCACAAATACACATGCATGCAAAATATATTGCACATACAAATTCAATTAGAACAGAAGGGTTTTAAAAGAAATAATTGAATAAAAAAGGGAAAGGGGGAAAATCCGTAACGCATTCTGCCTCACCGAGATGCTATCCTTCCCAGCTGCAGGAGACAGAGACAGACTTCCCTGGGCTGTTTGTGAAGAACTAAGGAAAGGAACAGACATGAAGCAGTCAGCGGTGATTGATTATTTTCACACTGAAACTGCGTTAAAGTGACATGGGAAAGTGGTACAACACTCCTACATACATGCCGGCGATGGTGCGGGGAAATGAGCAGCGTTGCCTGGGATAGGTGCTGACTGAGTTATTGATATCGGCGTGTTGGAAGCGTGAGTTGAAAATGACTGAATATGTTTAATTCTATTAGCAATTCTTAAAAAAAATGTGGACAGGAGTGTACCAGCCTCCACCCGCAATTCACGCAGGCCTAATGTGGTCTTAGTTAAATACATTTGAAGATGGAGCAGAAAACCTCACACACGTCGGAGTTTGAATGAGCTTTCCCTAAAACACAGTGGTGACGGTGGATGAGTAATGGGCGCGACGTGACACAGCACACCATGCATCATGACTGCTCCCCGAACCCATCGTCGTTACCTGTTGACGTGCTACTCCATCCGTTACAGGGCAAATGACAGGGAGAGAGAGGGAAGAGCACAGTTAGCCAGTGGCAGTAGCCCACACTTGCTGTAACATAGTGGTTGTGCCGACTGCATCGTCGCCTGGCTCCAACGACCCGCATTCTATCGGCAAGTTATCCGTCATCAGGAGAACGTTCCCCCGCGCCAGCTGGATCGGGTTGAAGCCAACCTACCCGGTGGGTCTCTGTAGTGCTCTACTTTCAACCAGGGCCCATGCGTCTCATGCCAAATACAGTGCACTACGTATAGAATAGGGTGCAGTTTGGGACACCTGACTACATGAGGTGAGCGCCGCGATAGCATGGGAGACGGCCACACAAAACCGAGTGAAACATGTACACAACGCTGGCCTACTTTCTCGACACAGCAAGTTGCCGTTATCTCCGCTTGCACTTAGCAGACCACGTGTCCTGGGACATTCTGGACGTTCCACGACTGTTTAAAAAAACTCACGGCATCTTCTAAACCAAGATGCCCAGCGGTTAGAGCACCAGGCTGGATCAAATCCCAGAGCCGACATTAAGAAAGGTCTCTCCCGTGCAAGACAGTCAACCCTAAATGCTCCAGGGTCGCCATAATTGTTTCTCCAAAGAGCTTCTCCAACGAGGTACTCCTGAGAGCTACTCCATAGAGCTACTCTAGGAAGTTACTCCAGCGAGAGCCACTCTGTAGGGCTTCTCTGTCCTTCTCAGTCCTTCTCAATAGAGATATTACAATGAGCAATTCCAGGGATCCTATTCCAGGAAGCCTACTCCAGATCCTACTCTCAACTAAACTGAAACCTGATCATGTGATCGGGTGTACTCTTTCTGCAGGTGCATTGTTTATTTTGTACCTGATGTGAAGTGTCTTTGGGTCCCAGAAAAGGGTTATATAAGTGGTATTATTATTATTTATGTATTATTATTATTATTGCTCCAGTTGCCAACCAGTGTAATCAGGTCACTCAGATTCGGTGATGGGAGAGATGCTTTTGTATGGCCCTCTTTGCCTCCTACAATCAGCTCACCAGTCATTGATGGTAGTCTGGGTCTATCAAAGTCGATCTGGATCTATTCGCCTCTCTAGAATGCTTTCAGCTTTAAGTAGTTCCAGACAAGACCATATTTAGTTGATTTTACGGTCACATCCTCAATCTTCAACTATCTTTCTGGTTAATTATTATTTGGCTATATTTATTCAAGCTGAGAAGTAATTTTTTTTCATTAAGTAAGTACATCTTGTTTGAACTAATGTATTTGTTTTTGTGAAATTTCGAATGATGTGGAGGTTTCCATCCCACAGACACAAACGTCAAACGTTAAATGTGATTGGGTGTACTCTATCCGTAGGTACATTTTGTCGTGTTGTGGTTTTAACTGATAAATAAGGAGCACCAATGCAAAGGGCCATGCAGTCGTACTCACCCAGTCCCTCAGACTCAAACAGGCAGGTCTCCCCAACCCCCACCCGACGACACCAGGTCAGGAAGTTCGCCGTGTTGTCCCTGGCGAAGAAGGACCCGGAAGGCGCGCTGGCACGACACGGGATCTTTCCGGAAGGTATGACCTATGGGGGGAGACATTGGAGGGAAAGATTACCTCAAGGGAATTGGGCGTCATTGACTTGAATGGAGACACTCGCTCTATTCCTTATATTTCAACCCTGGAAAATGAACATCAACTACAATGTCGGTTTTTCCTAGAGCATGTTTGCCAGTCAGACAGATCCAGTCAAATCAGCATGCTGTGATAACGCCACTGAGTAATCAACAAGAATGTTCTTGAATATGCTGAGTCATTAAAGCAGTCTCAACATGTGTACCAAATTTTCTCACACAACGACTATCCTTGTCTGATTTCTGTATGCATTAATGTTTCAGACCATGGCTATGTAAACTGTTTATTGACCAATAGCAGCCATTTTATTTTAGGTACCAATTTCAAAAATATTTTTGTTGAGCTGTAGACATGACAGCTGTTGGACATTTGTTGCTTGCGCCAGTAGCGTTTTAACCGTACACTCAGCATGCAAACAGTAACAGTACACTCAGCATGCAAACAGTAACAGTACACTCAGCATAATGCCGTTGCGTTGACCATATCCGCAGATGTTGAGATGGGCAACATTCAAGTCTTTGTCGTTGTAAGTACAGTAGCGGCACATGTGGCCATGGGTTTTGCTCCAGACTGTGGAGTGTGAAGATGAGCAACAAGATGCAACAGTTTTACATTGTTACATTGCTTTCTTATCCAGGGCAAATTCCTGGATACAGAGTGTATGTATGTCCACATTTCTCACACTGATCTACAAGGGACCATGGGGGACTGACTCTCAACTAACCCTGTACATCTACTCATATGTGTATCAGAGACTTTATTGCTCTCCCAGCAGCCTGGGTTTAAAAAGTTCCTGCTCCTCCTCCGCACAAGGCAATCAAATTCAAATATGAAATGCACAGGCGCATTCTGGAAAGGAAAATCCTAACCCAAATCCTGACCATAACCTTAAAATAGGCCGCCAATATTCAGTTTATATGCATATAAAATATAATCTTTCTATATAAGTC
The DNA here is from genome assembly GCF_011004845.1 of Esox lucius. Classification (NCBI taxonomy): domain Eukaryota; kingdom Metazoa; phylum Chordata; class Actinopteri; order Esociformes; family Esocidae; genus Esox; species Esox lucius. The sequence continues at coordinate 4,277,223 of NC_047587.1, read as the reverse complement.
ATTTAGCAGATACAAAGCAACTTAATTGAACAATTAGAGTTAACCCCTGTGTTTGGTGACAGATTTGTAGCCTAGTCAGGTCAGTAGTCAATCAAGCCACTAGGCTAACTTCTGTCTGACTGCTGTCCCTTGAGAACCAACAGTAAAAGCAGCTTAGCTTAAGTTAGTGTTGTGTATGTTATTTTAATTTGATTGGCCGGTGAGGAAGATTGGGAGGAGTTGCTTAAACATCATCCTGGGAAGAAGCTCCTCCTCCCAACCCCACTTCTATTTCCAGGCCAAATAATGTTTCTGTTCTGCATTAAATGCACAGTAAAGTATCCATTCTGTATGTTAAGATGAACACACTAAATGTTAGTCACTGTGGATAAAAGCATCTGCTACATACGTATAAAATGCAAATGTATATGCACGTCTGTATTCACAAGGTGTGAGAATGCAAAGGATACTGGGTAATGGCCTAATAAAGGACAAAGGGGTAAAGATTTTCAGACAGTGACCACATAACTACATGACGCAACAATCCAACTTCAGGCCCCAGAGGAGCTTCATTATTACCTTCAGAGAGAAAAAAAAAAACATTTCTTGTTAACTCAGTCTCAGATGGAATCCGGGTTCCCCAACCCCCAGTCTGCTGGGTTCCCCAACCCCCAGTCTGCTGGGTTCCGATTAGAACACTACAACCTACTACCCCCACTGACGCCTAACCGCAGATTTCTTCTCCATCTGTCGAGGAGCTCTGGTTTCAGCTCTGGATCAAGGAGCTTTTCCCTTTACAGATCAATACGCTAGATGGGTTGAGCCCGAGAAAGGGAGGGGTGGAGGGGCAGAGTGGTGGAGAGCTAGCATGCTACTCCACCAGGTCTGTTCTGGTGTGATTTGGGGATCAGATGACAGTGTAGGGTCAGCACAGGCCATAGCTTTCCCTCCAAAGCTGGGTTCAGAGACTATTTGACAATGTTTTCAATTAGTACATTTGTGCTTTACTGAGTTTTCCTGTTTTAATCAAACCAAGGGAAACCCTTTTGTTGCAATATACAGAATACGCAGCAGATTTTTATTAAATATACCGTGTGTTGTATAGAGAAAGCAGGGAGTTATATGAAATAAGCAGGGAGTTATATGGAATAATCAGGGAGTTATATGGAATAAGCAGGGAGTTAAATGGAATAAGCAGGGAGTTATATGGAATAAGCAGGGAGTTATATGGAATAAGCAGGGTGTCTTATGGAATAAGCAGGGAGTTATATGGAATAAGCAGAGAGTTATATGGAATAAGCAGGGAGGTATATGGAATAGGCAGGGAGTTATATGGAATAAGCAGGGAGTTATATGGAATAAGCAGGGAGTTATATGGAATAAGCAGGGTGTCTTATGGAATAAGCAGGGAGTTATATGGAATAAGCAGGGAGTTGTATGGAATAAGCAGGGAGGTATATGGAATAAGCAGGGAGTTATATGTAATAAGCAGGAAGTTATATGGAATAAGCAGTCCATAATACGGAATAAGCAGGGAGTAATATGGAATAAGCAGGGACGTTTCACATCACAATCATAGGTTGAATATCTGATAGTTGATACTCAGGTTGAATTCAGTTACCACCTGATTATAAAAGCAAGACTGGATAACTGTCCATTCCCTTTCTTGTTTAACATTTTATCTACAATGTCAAGTAAAGCTATTTGAATTATAAGACCATTCAGAAGTTATTCTGGCCATGACTCATGCTGTTTTCTTGCAGTACTCCTTTATCAGTACTTACTTTAGATAACGATGGAATACGCTTGTGAATACATTTAGAATACAGACCTATTTGGTGTTCAATATGTTAAACATTATCATTCTACTACATTATATGGAATTAGCAATGCATTATATAGAATAGGTAGGGCAGTATCTGGAATAAGCAGTTCATTATATAAAATAGGTAGGGCAGTATGTGGAATAAGCAGTTCATTATGTAGAATAGGTAGGGCAGTATGTGGAATAGGCTCTTCATTATATAGAATAAGTAGGGCAGTATGTGGAATAGGCACTTCATTATATAGAATAGGTAGGGCGGTATCTGGAATAAGCAGTTCATTATATAGAATAGGTAGGGCAGTATGTGGAATAAGCAGTTCATTATGTAGAATAGGTAGGGCGGTATCTGGAATAAGCAGTTCATTATATAGAATAGGTAGGGCAGTATGTGGAATAAGCAGTTCATTATGTAGAATAGGTAGGGCAGTATGTGGAATAGGCACTTCATTATATAGAATAGGTAGGGCGGTATGTGGAATAAGCAGTTCATTATATAGAATAGGTAGGGCGGTACCTGGAATAAGCAGTTCATTATATAGAATAGGTAGGGCAGTATGTGGAATAGGCTCTTCATTATATAGAATAGGTAGGGCAGTATGTGGAATAAGCAGTTCATAATGTAGAATAGGTAGGGCAGTATGTGGAATAGGCTCTTCATTATATAGAATAGGTAGGGCAGTATGTGGAATAGGCTCTTCATTATATATAATAGGTAGGGCGGTACCTTGAATAAGCAGTGCGGTATATTTGGAATAGGGGTCCATTTGTGATGCAGACAAAGAGAGGTGCAATGAGGTCATGGTGGAAAAATGTAGTCTTTTCTTTCTTTTGTGGGGATTTTTCTTTCTTTCCTTTTCCCTTTCTCTCCAGACTTTTCTAACTGGCTTCTCTCTGGAAGGGAGTCTCTGCTTGCTCTGCAATATCTTGCATTCTTTGGATAAAGGTTATGCCCACATATCTTTCAACTAGAAAACCACTAGGTTGGAATGAGTCCCTATGTGGACATCCAAGATCAACTGGTCGGTGAGGTTGTAAATTCGATCCTAGGCCAGGAAAAATCAACACACCTTTGATTGAGGGTCCAGCAATAGACTAGACTCCAGTCCAGGGGAATTAGACTAGACTCAAGTCCAGGGGAATTAGATATGGTGACCAAAAAATTCATAATCATTGCTTTAAGAGGTGTGCACACCGCATCCCTTCCTGTTGTCCTATCAGATCCAGACAGATACAGACTACAATCTACTAGCCTGGGGAGGTACAGTGATGCTGTTAGTCCACCTACCACAGCCTTCTATCCCTGCTGGGGTAATGTATGGTAATGTATCTCAATGTATCTCTAATTGTGGGCGACTGGGGCCTTTTTAAAAATGAATGATTTAAAAGTAACTTCAGGATCTACGGTGTTATTTAAATTTTATAGCATAAAGCCTAATCTAATCTGTCACGACTACTCATAATTAACGAACATGACTGGAAGAAATAGAAACAGGAAAAATAATCAATCATGTGTAGTAGCTGACTGGCTGGCTGGACCTTTCAAGTCCATTGAGATATAGATCTATCGAGCTTAGAGATGAAGGCTCACTCTCCCTTCACGTTTTATCACGTTTCTCACTCTCTCCCTCTCTCATTCCTGTCTCTGACCCTCCCTCCTTCCCTCCCACCCTCTCTCTCTTTTCTCTCTCTTTAACCCCTCTCTCACTCTCTTTATCTGCCACTTTCTTCACCTCTCCCTCTCCCCCCACTCTCCCCTGGATCAATATACTCCTCTATATTCAGCAGAGCCCTCCCCATTGCCATTGACCTCAAGTATTTCCACACCTCCTTGGTGAAAGCTGCTTTCCTCACACCAGCAGAGCGGTCAGCAGACTTGGTCCTGGTATTCAGGACTATTTCACATCAGTCACAAACATTGACTGTTTGCTTTCGTCTACCCAGAATGCCAGGTGGCCAGGGTTCACTTTTCAGCGCTTTATTTTTCTATTGGTTCCATTCTATTCTATTGATTGTATTATATTCTATTGGTCCTGTTCTATTATGTTGGTTCTATTGTATTTCTATTGGTTCCATTGTATTCCACTGGTTCCGTTGCACTGCTCAATTAAGGACAGCTAAATGGTTATAAATGTTTTAAAATATAATTTAAACCCAATTCCAAACTTCATCTCTCTCTCTCTCTCTCTCTGTCTCCCTCCCACCCTGTAATGCCTTAGTGAAAACACAGAGGAACTTCAACTGAACGAACTTGAGGAGCAAGGAGAGGAAAACAACAGAGCCCATTTCCCCTCTCTATTGTATCCTCAGTGAAATGATTATAATAAGCAACTCTCCTGCCCAGTAGTATAACTCAACAGCTATTGCCCTTAAGCTCTGAAAGCAACGCAACTGATTACCTTATATTTCAACCATGAGTTTTTCTTATTAATGGCCACGTCGTTTCATGTAGAAGCCACAAGCCCTAAAAACTCACATCCAAGTACGGTAATAACGCAGAAATGCTTTCCGAGATTCTGACACGGTCTCCGTCACCTCTTCACTCCCTGTGCTTTGTCTCAGTGTGTGCTTTGTAATGAGCAATTAAATCTGTAAGTCAAGCTAAAGTAGGTCTTTGTGACTACTGTGAACAACCCCTGCCAGTGTAGAACTAAAACACAAATCAATCTGAGGTGATTAGAACTGTTTGTTGTATATATTAAATGTATATGTGTTCTAAGACACAAACCAGTCTGAGGTGATCGGAACAGTTTGTTGTATATATTAAATGTATATGTGTTCTAAGACACAAACCAGTCTGAGGTGATCGGAACAGTTTGTTGTATATATTAAATGTATATGTGTTCTAAAACACAAACCAATCTGAGGTGATCGGAACAGTTTGTTGTATATATTAAATGTATATGTGTTCTATATAAAACGTGTATAAATAGTATGTTGTTAATCATCAAACAGCCTAGTAGGGAACTCTGTGAACTGAAAGGGTCTACTCCTTAAGGCACCAGAGTTGGACAGCACAGTGACAGGTATATTACTTTACCGGGCTACTTTAGAGTCGGGCTTGGGCCAAAAAAAGCGAAATATTCTCATTAATTTACAGCGTAAACGTTTTTTTTGTGTGCACAGTGTATTTCCCGTCCTCGGTTTCATCAAAGTTAACAACCCGTATCTCTCGTTAGACTAGTCGTATAAAATAGCACGGTCAGCATTTTCACAAGCCATACGTTGCCTGCATGTACAGTTTTACAAGTTACACTGTACCTTCCCGTGCGTCCTTATTCACTGAAACCGCATGTGGGCTCTATTCAGATGTGAGGCCGTAGTATGGGGAAAGCTTGTACCAACATCTACAGCCGTGACATGATATGCCAAAGTCCATGCAATAACAGCCTTGCTAGAATATCCGAAAAGATACTTTTGCCCTGAGAACCAAAATACTGGAGGGGATACCAATGTTTTATTAGTGATTCAACTGTTCTGGATTAGAACACTGGAGAACTTAATCATCCAATCAGCAGAGGCTATATTTTTTCTTATTTCTTTATACATTCGCTAATGAGAAGCCATGAGGCTGATGCTAGCGTGGCCATCTCAGCTTCTTATGGTAAGGCTACCTCATGAAAGCCTACACCATGGATTTAACAGGATCATTTTCATCCAATAAACAAATGTATTTGTTGAAGACATTTTAAGACATTTCTGAGCACCAAAGTTCACCAAAGTTCATAAAAATACAGTATAACAAAGAAAATAAATATCTGATTCCAACTATAGCTCACAACCAACTGAAGCACAACAAAAGCAACCAAAAATACTTCCTAAATGCCAGGGGTTATTGTTCCGGTCAGAATGATAGTTAGAAATGTCAGTACCTTTCCATTGTCAGGACCTGGTGTCTCTTCACGGGTCTGGTTCTGCTTGAACTTCTCCTGTAGCGTCTCAGCCAGCCTGCACAGCAGGTAGCCGTTATCCAGACGCTCCATGAAGCTCTCGGCTGTGATCTCCAGGCCTGAGAAAGGGAGCGGAGGTCACGTTAACACAAAACATCTCTAAAATTCGCCTAGGCTTGGCACGACATTGTGACATGCTTTTTGCTTTGAAATGCAACTGATCCAAATGAACAACCCCCTGTTTTTAAAAGAGTGTGGGTGGCTCCATATGAGTCAGAAACATGTATTCAAGTTTCCAACTGAGTACAAAGTGAAAATAAGAAAATGTCATAAAGGCCAACTCACCAGAAACGGTGACAGGACCCTAATATAAAAAAAGGTTGGGTTTGGATGACCATATGTGAACAATAAAACTCCTAGTGCAAATCATCCCAGAGACAACACAGAGGCCTTCAAATCATCCCAGAGACAACACAGAGGCCTTCAAATCATCCCAGAGACAACACAGAGGCCTTCAAATAATCCCAGAGACAAGACAGAGGCCTCCAAATCACACCAGTCACCACAGAGGCCTTCAAATCATCCCAAAGTCACCACAGAGGCCTTCAAATCATCCCAGAGACAAGACAGAGGCCTCCAAATCATCCCAGAGACAACACATAGGCCTTCAAATCATACCAGAGTCACCACAGAGGCCTTCAAATCATCCCAAAGTCACCACAGAGGCCTTCAAATTATCCCAGAGACAAGACAGAGGCCTCCAAATCATACCAGAGTCACCACAGAGGCCTTCAAATCATCCCAAAGTCACCACAGAGGCCTTCAAATTATCCCAGAGACAAGACAGAGGCCTCCAAATCATCCCAGAGACAACACAGAGGCCTTCAAATCATCCCAGAGACAACACATAGGCCTTCAAATCATACCAGAGTCACCACAGAGGCCTTCAAATCATCCCAAAGTCACCACAGAGGCCTTCAAATTATCCCAGAGACAAGACAGAGGCCTCCAAATCATACCAGAGTCACCACAGAGGCCTTCAAATCATCCCAAAGTCACCACAGAGGCCTTCAAATTATCCCAGAGACAAGACAGAGGCCTCCAAATCATCCCAGAGACAACACAGAGGCCTTCAAATCATCCCAGAGACAAGACAGAGGCCTCCAAATCATCCCAGAGTCACCACAGAGGCCTTCAAATCATCCCAGAGACAAGACAGAGGCCTCCAAATCATCCCAGAGACAACACAGAGGCCTTCAAATCATCCCAGAGACACCACAGAGGCCTTCCAATCATCCCAGAGACAACACAGAGGCATTCAAATCACCCCAGAGACAACACAGAGGCTTTCAAATCACCCAAGAGACAACACAGAGACCTTCAAATCACACCAGAGACAACACAGAGGCCTTCAAACCATTTCTGGTGCATGCAAAGCAGAGCTGTCCGTTTCTAGTCTTGATTCTAGGCTTTGCATTTGGAGTTGCTGCAGATGTCTGAAAACAGGACGACCACATGAGTGTCAAGGAAACATTAGCCAAACGTTAAGTGTGCCAAAATCGACTGTTTGTTAAGAAAAAGAAAGACAGCTCAGCAATGGCAAGTGACCCAGTAGGCCACTATAGTGAATGTACAATCCAAGCAGATCAGGGACACTCTCCATTGATGTGTCAAAGACACAGATCCAGTACCGTCCTGGACCCAGTTCTTATAGACAGATGAGAGACGGATGAACCTGTATCAGGGTGATGTAAAACCTGAGGGTGGAGAGACGGATGAACGGATCCAAAGCCCACCACCTCATCTGTGAAACACGGTGGAGGTAGTGTCATGACTTGGCCATGTATGGCTGGATCTGGAAGTGGAAATGGAACTGGCTCTCTGTCTTCAACTATGTGTCTACTGACAGCAGCAGTAGGATGCATTCTGAAGTGTACAGAACATCTCTTCTGCTCAGATTCAGTCACTCAACTCTAACCATGTGGATGGTTTCTCAGACATATGGCCCTAGCTGCCGAGGAATTCCTCACGGCCGACAGGTGCCGAGGAGTTCCTCGCGACCTACAGGTGCTGAGGACTGACCCAAGCAGGAACTCACAACACAAGACTGAAGGCAAAAAGCAGACATAAGCAGGAACTTTTAGTGGTCTTGTAGAACCAAGACCAATTTTAAGTCAGCTTGTTTTCATGCAGTCAATGGCAGGCAAATTATGGTAGTTTCTTGGCATTTCAAAAAAATTATTGCAATTGTCACATTTTTCTGTTACTTTATTAATGGACACCTCGATGGTAGCTAAAAAAAACATAATACTGAAAGTGAAGAAGAGACGTTATTCTACTACACAGCCAGTTATATGGCAAAAACACAATTTAAAACTGAAAAGATATTATGCAGTAAAACTTTGGGAAAGGGGTTTTATGAAGAATTCGACTGGCAACCGGAATAAAGTTAACTTTGTTCAACATTCCAGCTGAGCAGAACAACTGGCCTCACGTACAGTGGAGATTTGTTTTTCAATTGAATTGTTCACATTATAGGTCACATTAAAGGTGGAAAAAGTTCTAACATGATTTATCTTTGTCTCATTCTTTTACATCACAAGAACCTGGCATTTTAACTGGGGTGTGTAGACTTTTTATATCCACTGTACATGCCGACACGGACCTATCTTCCTCCGTGGCAAAGCTACCTGTCTCAGTGTCACCACGTCAACCATAGCTGATGTTGGCTAACTTCGTCCCCAGGCCGGAATGGCTGAAGAGCCGGCCCAAGGGCCAGTTGTCGGACAGGACCATTTGTTGCTGAATGGCACCGGAGAAACGCCAACATCGGACCACGCTCAAAAACAAATGTAGTCAAGGCTGATGTTTGAATGAAGTCACGGCTGCTGCGTTCGCCAATGAGGAAGATTTAAAATGACGCTGTAGGTAAAATCAGCAAGTTCAGTTGCCCTTTAAACTGTCTGATGGGACACAGACTGTTGTTATTGGTAATGTGTTGTTAAACAGACATCATTGTCATCATTACCATCATGACCCTTCACACCGATGACTTTGGTCAACACCTTTGTCAGGCCTTAAATTAAACAGAAAGCCCATTGAGTATGCATGACATGCCATGCAGGGGAAATGTTGACCTGCTACATTGATCCAGTTTAGCTCTCTTAGTGGCCCATGGACTCTACAGCTATTGACAGAAGGCACAGTCTGGTTGGTAGCCAAGACACTGTCAGGCAGATATGACAACTGAACAGACAATGGGTCATCTGACTTCACACGGTAACACCTCATTATCCTTCACAGCTCCCGAAAGAGAACATGCACACAGACACACACCCGCACACACACACACACACACACACACACACATGCAAGTACACACAGACACCAACACACATGCACTTGGACGAACACACACACACACACAAGAGTATGTTCACACACACACACACTGTGCAGTAGAGAGATAGAACAGTGATCAACATGTGGTATTTTCAGTTGACTACAGTCCAGACGACAATTCCTTCTCAGTTAGATCATTCTGACTTGGGGGGGGGGGGGTTCTGACTGTGGAAAAGAAACTACGGGGATTTCTTTTCTCTGTGTCTTTTCTTTTCCTATGTAATGGGGGAGGGGACTGCAGGAGGGGGGAGCCTGGGTGTTTGAGAGTTTTAATGAGTTCCAAATGTGGTAATTAATCCCAGAGGAAGGAAAGGGAGATTGAAGGAGAGAAAGAGAGACTGAAAGAGTGAAATGTAAAGATGAGAAAGAGAGAGGTGTGAAACAGAGAGAGAGTAGAGAAAGAGATGGAAAGAGAAGAGACAGATTGGAGGGGTGGAGATGGAGAGAAATGTAATAACCTTTGTATAAACACTCACCTTATTAGTTTCATTCACCCCCCCCCCACCACCACAGCTAAATCTGTTGCAGTCAATCATGAAGAAAGAGATAATCATTATCAGTTGCTGGGTATTTGCAAACCTGTACAGGTGTAGAATTGCCATTTGAGCCAATTGAGTACGGCAGGAAAAACAATCCAGCAGTGGATTTTTGTGGATTATAATGAGTTAACATTTTTGCAGGTGTTGAAACTGTTGTAATAAGGGAACATCAAGTACTATATTTCAAAGTGCAAATTCAAAAAGTGGACTCTTTAAATGTTAAAACAAAATTTTTCTGCATTGCTGTTAAGTTCTGAAACGGGTGATCAAACGACGGTCCCACATCTGTAGAAGCGCAAGGCAAGGCCAGCTGTGTATGGACCTGGTGTTTCCTTCAGAGTCATCTTCCAGCCCCAGGCTGCCCAGAACACAACACACACACACACACACACACACACACATAGGCCATGCCTATTCCCTCAGCTATTAGTCCAATGCCAACACACTCATACAAATACACTGACACATTTGTGCACTAACACACACACGCAATGAATGATAAGAGGCAGGAACTGACACATATACGGAGATAAGATCTGATTGGATCAAAAAGCTACTTCCTGGAATAATAATTACTTGAGGAAAAAGCCAGGAGCCTGCTGAGCTGGTATCACGCAAAACAACTCTACAAGGCCTGATAATGGAAAACTAGAGATAAGTATATTCATGTCGCGCTTTAGGTCACTAAACGTACTAATAACAGACATTATTCAATCTGGAGATGGTTTCAAAGTCACACATTCTCCATTCTTGCCTCATTAATGGTCGCTAACGATCTTAAGATCAATGGGAAAACGCGAGCCCCTTGAGAATCCATACAAATGAAAGGAAACCGTGAATAATGGCTGAAGCTGAATAATGGCGCCCACAGAAAACCAATGGGGGTGCATTCATTACGCCGAATTCGGTAAACATTTTGCGTAATGAATGAACCCTGGATCTTCCCCACAGAGTGGAGCACCTGCGTTGAAGGTGGAGGTCAGCGTACACCCTGTGGTTTATCACACTAGGATTTTGGTTTATTCAGCCTGCCCATGTGATGTGTGTGCGTGCGTGTGTGTGTGTGCGTGCACCAATCCCTTTACAAATAAGCCATAAAGGAAAGAATAAATTGGACTGCGTAGCATGTAAAGAACCAACTGCACTCGGCTAAGCACACACGCGTATTTGAGTCTCAGTAATCCGGCCTGGTTAGAATAAGCGTATACGCAGCACTGAGGAAAACCCAAACCTCCTGCCAGGAAGAAATAAGAAGAAGAACCAGGCTCAGGACAATACAATGGATACAGCTGCTGGATGTCAGCGGGCAAACTAAGAAAACTACTCGGGGGGTAATGTGCCAGCGATCGATAATACTCTAACCCTCAAAGCAACGGTGGGCAGTTTTCATTTGGGTGGCAATCGAATTCAGTGTCCTTACCCAGCATGCTGGTGAGCCACAGGGCCAGGTCCTCCTTCATGGGCAGCAGGCTGGCTTCGTGGCGGCTGGCCAGCCATTGGCTGTACTGTTGCACATCCGTCAGACCCGGGCCAATGGGCTGCTTGGGACTCAGTGAGCTGCACATCCTGGTTCCCGCCCCGTCACTGGTCTGACAGAGGAGAGGAGGAAGTCGCCAAACGTCACAACAAGCAGGTGTTCACTTTGCTACGTAAACAGGGACACCAAAGTTGTATGCCCTGAATAAAATCCTATTTTTACTAATACTAACCCTAGCCTCAATTGTAATGTTTGACCTAAACATTTAACCCAAAAACAGTCCTTTCTCAAAATGGGGACAGGAAAAATTTCCCCGCTAGGCAATTTTTTCAGATTTTACCAAAGTTTGGGGAAAATGTTGTCAGAAGCACAGTCACACACACAGACACACATTCCAGTAATACTAACTTTGTTATGTTATTGTCATGTTCTTTAAACCTAACCTTAACCCTAAATACAACCTTAACATAAACACATAAACCCTAAACTTAGCCTCAATAACCTTCATACCTAAAATTAACCTACTGCTAACGCCTAACCCTAAATTCGGTCCCCTAGACTCTGGAACAGCCTACCAAAGAATGTCAGAGATGCTACGTCAGAGCATTTTTTTTAAATCTGACCTAAAAACTAATTTTATAAGATGGCTTTTACAAATATTTTATCATTGTTATTTTATATAATTTTTTTTGTTGTACTTCTTTTACTTTTTTAAATGTGTTTTATATATATATTTATTTGTATGTATTTCTATTTTTATTGATAGAAAAGTGCTATATAACTAAAGTTATAAAACCGTAATGCCTACACTGAACCTAGCGCTAATGCTTAATCCTAAGCCTAATTGGACAATTTTACATGTTTTACTTTGGTCATAGACACAGACACACCAGAACTACAATACCATTCTTAGCAAAAGCCTACCCACACCTGTCACAGTCTCTAAACGTCTTTGAGTTTACATAAAATTCCAAAAGGAATTTCTTTGATATTTTTCCTACAAGATCCACAATCACAAAAAAACTTTTTTCAAATGAAAAAGAAATACAAAATGAGTACAAAATGTGTTAATTGTGTGTTATTTTACCCCAGAGCAATTATTTGGTGGAGGCATCTTTGACAGCCATTACAGATGGGAACCATTTGGAATAATATACTACGAATTCTGCACCACTCTTAGGTTAATTGTGTCAACTGTTTTTATAAAAATTGCTCAAGGTCAGTACATTTGGTTGGCAATCATTGCTAGAAAGCAATACATAAACCTTCTCATATGTATTAAGCAGATTTGGATCAGGATGGAGTTTGCACCATTCAGGACCTCTTCAAGTCATACTGGTGTGTTCAGGGAAATAAAATCTGCAATTATCCAGCAGAGCAATTCCACTGGTTAGGTTTTCCTACAACTTGGGTAGATTTTATATTTGTACAACTCCTCTCAATGTTGATTGTGACAAACTCCTGCCGGTAATTAGAAAACATACCAAAAATAGAAGCACCATACCTGAAAATACAAAGAGATCAGGGATTTTTATATTGAAGAATGTGTTTATTTTAATTAAGTGTGTATGTCCATGTAATGTTGCATGTTTTATGTATGTGTATGTCCATGTAATGTTGCATGTTTTATGTATGTGTATGTCCATGTAATGTTGCATGTTTTATGTATGTGTATGTCCATGTAATTTTGCATGTTTTATGTTTGTGTATGTCCATGTAATTTTGCATGTTTTATGTATGTGTATGTCCATGTAATGTTGCATGTTTTATGTATGTGTATGTCCATGTAATGTTGCATGTTTTATGTATGTGTATGTCCATGTAATTTTGCATGTTTTATGTTTGTGTATGTCCATGTAATTTTGCATGTTTTATGTATGTGTATGTCCATGTAATGTTGCATGTTTTATGTATGTGTATGTCCATGTAATGTTGCATGTTTTATGTATGTGTATGTCTATGTAATGTTGCATGTTTTATGTATGTGTATGTCTATGTAATGTTGCATGTTTTATGTATGTGTATGTCTATGTAATGTTGCATGTTTTATGTATGTGTGTGCCATGTGTTTGGTTGTGTTTACACTTAAATGAGACCCAGGCCTCAACGTGTCCCAAAAACATAACCGATTTTATTCAAATCAAAACCTGACACAATACAGATTGAAAATATGTATCTTCAGGTATTTTGGAGGCAGCACAGTTGAATTAATCTGCATTAACCGGGTAGTTAATCAGGATCCAAAGAATTATGAAAGCAAATGGAGCAAAGCACAGGTAAAAATATAAAACCCTGGAATAGGAGGGGGAGGGGGGTTCAGCACAAAATCACACCCATTTCAAAGCCAAAGTTCATTTCAAACCCAGAGATCAACCATAATGGCTTTCCAAGAGTTGTTGAGTGGTCCAGTCTTAGTCCTAACTTAGAGGTGTAGTTGGCCCATTTTTCATGTTGCCTTATTTTAACTATTTGTTCTTGTAGAATATGAACAATTTCTCAAGGGCACAAATAAATTAATTTCAACTTCTCTGATTAAAACAAATAATATTTTGGATACTTTACACTCCAATCACTTGACCTGCGGTAGTTCATCCCACAAATATTTTTTAAAAAAATACAGAGCCTTGCAAAAGTATTCAGAAGCCTGAACAATTCAATAATATTACTGAGTTACAAAGGAAACACTGATGTATTGTTTTTCTGTTATTTTATTCTGATATTTCATTTTAAAACTCCATCTATTATTGCACTGTGTCAACAATCTTGATGAGAATATACAATGAAATATATGTTGAATTTAAAAAGGAAAAAGATTGCTTGCATTATTATTCAATCCCTGCTGTGAAACCTCCTACTTTACATAGATTAAAGAAATTGCTCTGAAAAGGACACCACCACCTTACCATTGGCCTCCACATCTCAATGTGTGAATTGAAGTTGACTAAGATCATTGGTCAGGCTGTGAATCTGAAGGAAAATGAACATGGCAAAAGGGCATTCGACAGACGTTAGAGATAAAGTAATACAAATGCACAGATTAGTAAATGGGTACAACAAACCATGAGCTAATATCCCAATGAGCACAGTTCAATCGATAATCAGAAAGTGGAAGCTGCATCACACCATATAGGCACTGCCAAGCTGTCCCTCAAAAGCCTGCCCTCAAACAAAACGGAGACTTTTGAGAGAAGCCACTAAGAAGGAACTACAGAGCTCAGTGGTTGGGAGTAAATTAATAGTGCACCAGTCAACCATATGAAGAGCTTTGCATAACATTGGCCTGTGTAGGAGGTTGACAAAAAAGAAGACGTTTACTCACAAAGTACCGTTTGGAATCATCCGTAGGTTTCCAGAAATCTTGACATTGACCCAGATGTGATGTGTGAAAAGGTTTTTGTCGGGTAAGACCAAGATAGAGCTTGTTGTCCAAAACTCAAAGCAGAATGTGTATCACAAACCTAACACGGCCCTGCCTCAGCACACACCAAGTATGGTGGTGGCAGCATCATGCTGTGGGGCTTCTCATCAGAAGGGATTGGGCATCTTGTCAAGTTGAAGGAAAAATAGACGGAGCAAAATGTGGGGAAATACTGCAAGACAACTTGCTTCATTCTGCTAAAAAACTGAAGCATGGGAGGGAATTCACCTTTCAGTAAGGCAATTATCCCATTCACTAAAAACAAGGGGGTGAATGTCCTGCAGTGGCCCAGTCAAAGTTAAGATCTCAATCTTGTTGAGAATCTGCAGGCATTATGTCAACATTGTGAGAAATAAGCATCATTCAAACAATCTAAACAACCTGGAGCAAATCTGCCAAAAACATGGGCCAACATCACCAGGACACTTCGGGCAAAGCTGAACATCATAAAATCAAAGGCAAACTTCGAAAATTGCTGCCATCAATGATTTCTAACCAAATATACTGAGCTTCATAAAGTTACACAAAAATTGCTGGCATATGTTGCCCGTAGAGTTTTTCAAAGTATGATTCACAGCTGAAATGACTTCCAAAGTAATCACCAAGTAATAGCTCTGGGATGTGAAGACATACTTAGTATTTTAATTTTAATTTATTATATTTCCTTTTGAAATATGTAGTTTGTGTAGATCGTCAGGAATTAAATAAAGATCAAATTTAAATGCAGCAGAAGAATAATCATATAATGTATCCTTAGGTGTGTACAGTAATTAAGCACCGTATAGATCTGAAAGACAACTGATCCTAAATCCGCACTGCTATTCCTAGTGTGAATATGGGCCCTGAACTACTTTAACCTGAGTGTTCCTTTCAGGGGTTTTTTTTGCCCCCGTTTTTGTGCCCCAATCCTGTCCTATGAAAACAAAAGAGGAGCCTGGTACCCTACTCGTGATAATGTCTGGAATGGAGTGAATGGAATGGAGTAAATGGAATGGAGTGAATGGAATGGAGTAAACGGAATGGAGTAAATGGAATAGAGTAAATGGAATAGAGTGAATGGAATAGAGTGAATGGAATGGAGTAAATGGAATGGAGTGAATGGAATGAATTGGATGAAATACAGTAAATGGAATGGAGTGGATGGAATGAAGTAAATGGAATGGAGTAAGTGGGATGGCATAAGTGGAATGGATGGAATGGAGTAAATGGAATAGAGTGGATGGAACGGTATGGGACACATGGAAACAATGTGTTTGATGTCTTTGAAAGAGTTGTAGTATTTCATTTCAACCATTCCTCCAGCCCATCCAAATGACAGTGCCACCAAGAAATAATGATAATTATCTGGATACTAATATTTTTCCTTTCACACACACATACAAGGCGTGTAATGATGTCACATTTGAAATGGACATGTGTTCTATGTAGAGTGGGGAGAACACGTATTTGATGCACTGCATTGTATGATTTTTAAATAATTTATTTGCATTTTATTGCATGACATAAATATTTGATCACCTACCAACCAGTAAGGATTCCGTCTCTCACAGACATGTTAGTTTTTCTTTAAGAAGCCCTCCTGTTCTCCACTCATTACCTGTATTAACTGCACCTGTTTGAACTTGTTACCTGTCCACAAACTCAATCAAACAGACTCCAACCTCTCCACAATGACCAAGACCAGAAAGCTGTGTAAGGACATTAGGGATAAAATTGTAGACCTGCACATGGCTGGGATGGGCTACAGGACAATAGGTAAGCAGCTTGGTGAGAAGGCAACAACTGTTGGCGCAATTATTAGAAAATGGAAGAAGTTCAAGATGACAGTCAGTCTCCCTCGGTCTGGGGCTCCATGCCAGATCTCACCTTGTGGGGCATCAACGATCATGAGGAAGGTGAGGGATCAGCCCAGAACTACACGGCAGGACCTGGTCAATAACCTGAAGAGAGCTGGGACCACAGTCTCAAAGAAAACCATTAGTAACACACTACGCCGTCATGGATTAAAATCCTGCCGTGCACGCAAGGTCCCTCTGCTCAAGCCAGTGCATGTCCAGGCCCGTCTGAGGTTTGCCAATGACCATCTGGATGATCCAGAGGAGGAATGGGAGAAGGTCATGTGGTCTGATGAGACAATAATTTAGCTTTTTGGTCTAAACTCCACTCACCATGTTTGGAGGAAGAAGAAGGATGAGTACAACTCCAAGAACACCATCCCAACCGTGAAGCATGGAGGTGAAAACATCATTCTTTGGGGATGCTTTTCTGCAAAGGGGACAGGACAACTGCATCTTATTGAGGGGAGGATGGATGGGGCCATGTATTGCGAGATCTTGGCCAACAACCTCCTTCCCTCAGTAAGAGCATTGAAGATGGGTCATGGCTGGGTCTTCCAGCATGACAATGACCCGAAACACACAGCCAGGGCAACTAAGGAGTGGCTCCGTAAGAAGCATCTCAAGGTCCTGGAGTGGCCTAACCAGTCTCCAGACCTGAAACCAATAGAAAATCTTTGGAGGGAGCTGAAAGTCTGTATTGCCCAGCGACAGCCCCGAAACCTGAAAGATCTGGAGAAGGTCTGGATGGATGAGTGGGACAAAATCCCTGCTGCAGTGTGTGCAAACCTGGTCAAGAAGTACAGGAAACGTATGATCTCTGTAATTGAAAACAAAGGTTTCTGTACCAAATATTAAGTGTGCTTTTCTGATGTATCAAATACTTGTGTCATGCAATAAAATGCAAATGAATTACTTAAAAATCCTACAATGTGATTTTCTAGATTTTTGTTTTAGATTACGTCACTCACAGTTGAACAGTACCTATGATAGAAATTACAGACTTCCACATGCTTTGTAAGTGGGAAAACCTGCAAAATCGGCAGTGTATCAAATACGTGTTCTCCCCACTGTAGGTCCTGACAGCAGAGACACCTATCTGCCCATCGTGTCCAACGCAGAACCAACACAAGACCACCATCCGAGGATGAGTATTTGGCCTCACAGCCTTGGAGCTGGTCGCACCTGACAGAGGTCCCGAATGTCCTCGCACGCATGTCCCGAAACACCACCCTATTCTCAGTCTATAGCAAGTGGTACATTACTTTTCCCCGGGCTCCAACCAGATGAGGTGCCTAAAAAAGGGGAATAGGGTTCCACGTGGGCCCGGCCCCGGCCCCCGGTGTGGAATACAGGATTCCAATGACACGGAACGTTCTCAGTGACCCTGACAGCCCGATCCTCAGCACTGGATCCACACCTAGAACAGTGGTCTGTTTCAGCCAGCACAGAACCGTGGGATCTCTGTCTCTTCAATGCAGCCGACAAGAAAGGAATGACATCAAAGCCATAGGCCGATATTAATACTTAAAGAGGTTCACCGTGCTTTTAGGTGCAGCGTGCATTCAAATACACCTTTGTCAAATATTAATAAAATAATGTCTTTCATGTGACAACTTTTTATTCTTTAAGGTTTTGAAATCTAAAACTAACTTGGCATTCCCTTTGATCACATAATTAATAAGGTGGATTAGGTTTAAAGAATCATCGGGTTACATTGATCAGGTAGATGGTGTTATCTGGTTATAGTGATCAGGTTTAACACAACCCCGTTTCCAAAAACATTGTGGAAAATGCAAATAGAAACAGAATGCTGTAACGTCTGCTCCGCGGGGCAAGACAAGTCCTCTCACAGACAAGCTTTATTGTCTGTACTCGTTGCCACAGCCGTGCGGTGCAGTCCTTTTTCTAATTTCCAATAAAGAGGAATAATACTGTACTGTACTTCGTTCTGGTTGTTTTTTCATTTCCTTTTGCCTCTTTTTAAGCAGCTGCTAACCTCGCACATCACAAATGCAATGATGCGCAAACCATTTACCCACATATTTAATTGAAAAGAGTACAATGACAACATGTGATATTTTGAAACTGAGACAGTTTATTGTTTAAGAAGAATACATGCCCATTTTGAATTTGATGCTTCACTACAGAAATATGTCTGTTTTTATGTCGCCTGAGGGCCTGAAGATCATGGCCATCCAATATTGGTTTTCGGCCTTGTCCCTTGATCATGTTGAAAAAAAAATTCTGGGTGGGATATTTGGGTTGCTATATTACCTGCTTTCAGGCTGAAGTAGTTGCAGCGGGTAAATTAAATACTAACCATGTGTTTCTCAGGATCATTTTATGCCAACCACTCATAACATCATTAGGCCAACAATGTAGAGGTGTGTAACCCTTTTATTACTACCACTGTAGGTTTTGCTGTTGGGTTGAGGTATTAATGTATAGAACAACTGGGAGCCAGATGTGTTGCTGCAAGGCTGGATGAATGGACTGAAAGGAAACATCAACAACCAGCTAAGCACAGGGTTTATTTGCTCAGAGCGGAGATCGGGATACAGCGGGTCCTCTGTCCACAGCGTTCCATGTACCGTAACACAGAGGGGGAGAAAGGATCATCGTAACAGCACACAGACAACTATTCTGAGACAGACCCGGGTTCGCCTGTTGGCTGAGTGCCCCCTCAGACTGCTATGTGGACAGGGTTTGCCAGTTTGCCAGACTGCTAGGTGGACAGGGTTTGCCAGTTTGCCAAACTGCTAGGTGGATAGGATTTGCCAGTTTGCCAGACTGCAAGGTGGACAGGGTTTGCCAGTTTGCCAGACAAGTTCACCATGATGCTGGTTAGGACCGACTTCTGCAATCTAGAGAATGTCAGAGGTAGTAGAATATGACTATTGTACTTTCCTGTATATATAAAAATGACATTCTCCATAAAAAAGACCTAAACACAGACGGACTACTTGTCTCTTTTCCCAATGATATGGCCCATTGGAGATTGACTCTAATATTTATGTTGCTTGCATTTTGGCCTGTCACACGAGGCCTCTGGGATGCACGTGTGACTATAGTGTACTGGGATATCACATATCCACCCGTCTGGCCCGGGATTACACACACCAATACAAATATTAAGAGATGTAGCATTGTGAGGCTTCAGCATTACGAAGCTTATACATTACATTGTCCAATCAATAGTTCCATAAAGAAGACATGTTTGTGTTGCATTGGCAGTATTGACAAATGGCTCAAAGAGGTCAGTGGAACACAGGCCATGGGAGATTGAAGGACTTTGTCAGTGGCAGTCAAAAACTCTCATTTAACAAAGTAAATATTTATCAAATATTTTATGAATGATCAATTAAAACAGGCCCAAAATCGAATAACTTAAGTTTGGTTTTGATACATTTGGTTGCTACAATAGCGAGCATAAAGAAATTGTTGAGTGTAGTAAAAGTTGGTTTAAACTGCAAAGCAGTGGATTGTGAACAATGACATAAAAATACAGGGTTTGACATCCACTAAAAGATCATACTTAAATGTTTACCTCAACATACAAAAAATTACCTAAAATGGCTTATTTTGCCAGGGGTCAGTGACGAGACTCTCAGGCTTTCCTCCAAGGACCCCCCCCCCATGTTGCCATGACATTTCCATTGTTTGGGTGGAGTTCCATTAATCTCTTTGCCGTATCTATGCAACATGAACAAAGGTCTAGAATGGAAACTACAATCTGAATGCTTGTCATTAATGGACAAATGGACTTTACAATGCTGGTTCGCTACTCTACTGCAAACACACAAAAGTCTATTTAAAACCTCTTGAAGACTGACACACACCAGTCTATTTAACCTCTTGAAGACTGACACACACCAGTCTATTTAAACTCTTGAAGACTGACACAGCACCAGTCTATTTAAACTCTTGAAGACTGACACAGCACCAGTCTATTTTAACTTATTGAAGACTGACACAGCACCAGTCTATTAAACCTTTTGAAGACTGACACAGCACCAGTCTATTTTAACTTATTGAAGACTGACACAGCACCAGTCTATTGAACCTTTTGAAGACTGACACAGCACCAGTCTATTTTAACTTATTGAAGACTGACACAGCACCAGTCTATTTTAACTTATTGAAGACTGACACAGCACAAGTCTATTTTAACTTATTGAAGACTGACACAGCACCAGTCTATTGAACCTATTGAAAACTGACACAGCACCAGTCTATTGAACCTTTTGAAGACTGACACAGCACCAGTCTATTTTAACTTATTGAAGACTGACACAGCACCAGTCTATTTTAACTTATTGAAGACTGACACACCGCAAACCTCTTGCTCACTCAGTTAATTAACCTCATCCCGAAAATCATGTTCATCAAAAACAAAAAACACATCCGGCCTGTGTTGGCTGAGACTCCAGACTCTATTCATTACCCTTCAATCAGTCATGTGCATCTAATCAAACATTAAATCCACACACTGGCAGGGGAATCTACTGGATGTGAATAAAAAAGAACATTAAATCTATACACTGGCAGGGGACTCTACTGCATGTGAATAAAAACAAACATTAAATCTACATACTGGCAGGGGAATCTACTGCATGTGAATAAAAACAAACATTAAATCTACATACTGGCAGGGAAATCTACTGGATGTGAATAAAAACAAACATTAAATCTAAACACTGGCAGGGGAATCTACTGGATGTGAATAAAAACAAACATTAAATCTACACACTGGCAGGAGAATCTACTGGATGTGAATAAAAACAAACATTAAATCTACATACTGGCAGGGGAATCTACTGGATGTGAATAAAAAAGAACATTAAATCTAAACACTGGCAGGGGAATCTACTGCATGTGAATAAAAACAAACATTAAATCTACATACTGGCAGGGGAATCTACTGGATGTGAATAAAAACAAACATTAAATCTAAACACTGGCAGGGAAATCTACTGGATGTGAATAAAAACAAACATTAAATCTAAACACTGGCAGGGAAATCTATTGGATGTGAATAAAAACAAACATTAAATCTAAACACTGGCAGGGGAATCTACTGCATGTGAATAAAAACAAACATTAAATCTACATACTGGCAGGGGAATCTACTGGATGTGAATAAAAACAAACATTAAATCTAAACACTGGCAGGGGAATCTACTGGATGTGAATAAAAACAAACATTAAATCTACATACTGGCAGGGGAATCTACTGGATGTGAATAAAAACAAACATTAAATCTAAACACTGGCAGGGAAATCTATTGGATGTGAATAAAAACAAACATTAAATCTAAACACTGGCAGGGGAATCTACTGGATGTGAATAAAAACAAACATTAAATCTACATACTGGCAGGGGAATCTACTGCATGTGAATAAAAACAAACATTAAATCTAAACACTGGCAGGGAAATCTATTGGATGTGAATAAAAACAAACATTAAATCTAAACACTGGCAGGGGAATCTACTGGATGTGAATAAAAACAAACATTAAATCTACATACTGGCAGGGGAATCTACTGCATGTGAATAAAAACAAACATTAAATCTACACACTGGCAGGGGAATCTACTGGATGTGAATAAAAAAGAACATTAAATCTACACACTGGCCGGGGAATCTACTGGATGTGAACAAAAAAGAATATTAAATCTACACACTGGCAGGGGAATCTACTGGATGTGAATAAAAACAAACATTAAATCTACATACTGGCTGGGGAATCTACTGAATGTGAATAAAAACAAACATTAAATCTAAACACTGGCAGGGGAATCTACTGGATGTGAATAATAAAAAAATAAAAACATCTACACACTGGCAGGGGAATCTACTGAATGTGAATAAAAACAAACATTAAATCTAAACACTGGCAGGGGAATCTACTGGATGTGAATAATAAAAAAATAAAAACATCTACACACTGGCAGGGGAATCTACTAGAATAAAAAAGAACCGAGCACAACAGCATCTTTATTGTCTCCTTTTTCCATCCCAACCAAATACGGTCACATTGAAAGTCAACAAATCGTCAGTTGAAGTCGACTCGGCTCACCCGTCAGACGGACCGGATGCACTTTGAAATCGCCCCACCTGCCGTGACAAGAAAAGAGAAGTCACCCGTCTCATTTTCTGTACTGTCTCTGGCAGAAGCCCTCCACGGCGCTGTCGTCCACTAGAGGCCTCTATCAGCACTTACAGTAAGTCTCAGCCACATCTAGAACTATTCTAAACTGACAATGTTGTGCAACTGAAATTGCAGTGAAATACACATCTTGCCAGACATATTAGACTGACGTGAAAACACCACTAGTCTGCCTGTCTCCTGCCTGTGTACTGCCTACAGTTTCCTGCACAGGCGGTTGTTAAGTCGTCCTGCTCTGCAGGCAGCACGGCCCCACCTGTCAGGGCAAACAGACAGCAGATGTATGGTTCCACGCAAAGCGCAGCAGGAAGATCAAACACGGATGTCAAGCTGCTATCATCACAATACGATGGCCGCCTTTCAACGTGGAATTATCAGTCAGACACATGATGACCTACCTTTGTTTTTTCAAGCAACCAAAACCTATGTTTGTTTGTTTTTTTTCTTAACCCATTATTTTCCCATCTCGTGCTTATGGCCTGCAACACCCAGTACACTGCGGGAGTATGTTCCAGCACCTTCTACGCATTTACCAGTACAATGAGTGGAGAAGAAGACTTCCTTACAGTAGCCATTTTAATAAGACTGATGACCGTGGAAAGAGCTCTGTCTGACAGAAGCTCCAGTCTTAGTTCGACAGCGTATGTACTACACAGTGTTTGTCAGTCTTTGACAGATCCACAGAACGCAATCTTTTTGCAGACAACTGGCAAGGAGACGAACAGAGACACACAGAACACACAGGCTAGCGTTGAAAGGGTCCCTCGACCTCCAACCTCCGGCCATGACTCAGATACTGTCACACCACGGTGAGGAACACCGAACAAACACAAATTTGATGGCAAACTCTGGGCCCCTGAAAACAGCTTTTAGACCAACCTCGAAGAAGCAGCATGCAGACGCAACATTCCCATGTTTAATATTGGACAGTCCCGGGCAAAACGGAGCAGAACG
The DNA here is from genome assembly GCF_011004845.1 of Esox lucius. Classification (NCBI taxonomy): domain Eukaryota; kingdom Metazoa; phylum Chordata; class Actinopteri; order Esociformes; family Esocidae; genus Esox; species Esox lucius. The sequence goes on along the minus strand of NC_047587.1, from coordinate 4,253,733 downwards.
CAGGGCCTCTATCCCGGGTGCGGCCCCCTGTGGAGGCCCCTGGCCAGGGTCCTTTGTATCTATCACGGTATATCTGTCAAGCTAGCTCCAGAGATATCTACAGAGAAATCAGAAATGCTTTTAGTGTAAAACCAGAGTGGGAATATGTAGTTTTTATTCAAAGGTCACATGTGGAAATGTAATAATTCAAAGTAAATGTGTCTAAAAACATTAAGTTAGGTTATTTTCAATGTGTGAAAATTTAGTTATTGGGTTATTCAAAGTAAACAATGACATATACATATGTCACAAGTTTGTCTGACTCTCGATAAGCAGATTAAGGACCCCGCCGCAAAAACCCGGGAGTATCACATCAAGACGACCCGGGACAGTGCAGACATAACACAACCTAGTTGGCTCCTGATGGAATCAGGACACAGACGGGGTCATTATGGGAATCACGGAATGTTGCTGTTGAGTCACTCAATTAGGAAAACACACAGTCCAGTCATGTCTGGGACCCCTTACTGTTCACCGTCCTCCTGACTCACAACCAACACTCCTCGTCCGTGGGCTCTCACTGGACTTCCCTCTCCAGTCTCCTCTTGTGTTCACAACAGCAGAAGGATCTGGTCGGAGGTCACTGGGGGGTGGGGGGCATTGATCGACTGTTACACGGTACACCTAAGCAAAGGGGTAAGGCACGAGGGGGTGTGGTATATGGTAATTATACCATGATGTAGGGACGCTGTTAGGTATGACACAACGCGGAGTGCCTCGACACAATATATAAAACCCCATGTTTCCTATTTCTTCCGTGAACTTGGAGATCGGGAAGACATTTCCCACCTGATGTCTAAGGTGCTACTGCCTTCATCCGTTCAACATTCAGGTGTCAAACCAACTGGTTCATGTTTCTTCTAAAGACATGGGACTGGGATTGGCGATGTCATGTCCACATTGTTTTTACGTTTCAAACCTTACATGGACCATTCTTTCTTCCGTTGGATCACTGTGAAAACGCATGTTAAAGCTGACTTTCATCAAGATTGTACATGGTCTATAACTGTTTTCTCTCCCTCATTGTCGGTGAGCTTTTTTGGCATCCATAGTATCCGTAACTGTTCTGGATGTGATGGTTAAAAAAACTTAGCATACCTGAGCTTCAGAAGTTTGTACATTCTGATGTGCTACTTCTGGGATGTACTCTTTTGACTTTTACTGGGGCAGTTGTTGGTTTCTTATGGGTTGTATTAACTTGAAAAACATTTGCTTGACATGTATTTCTCATACATGACAATACTCTTTTAGAGAGAAATATTAAAAGATTGTGCATCAACAATCTGTTAATACTCTAGAGTAAAGTCTTTTTTAACCCCCACACCCCAAAAAATATGCTGACTTAATGCAGAGTCCAATGAAGTGGATTTGCATTTTTGGATTGTCACAATTTTTGTTTTGGCTCTTTATTCCTGCACTTGAAATATAATATGCTACAATGGCGATGGGGTAAAGTGGAGATTGTCAGGTTTAATTTTAGGGTATTTTAATTAAGATTGGAAGAACCATTAAGACATTACAGCACATTTTATATAGTCCTGCCTGTTTTAGGGTACCAAAACTATCTGGGCCATTGGCTTCACAGCTGCTCTTCATTATGCAGGTGTGTTTGCTAGGATTGTTAATGGATGCAGAAGAGTTATCAATCTTTTGAGCTGTTGAGTCAATTCTACTCTCTGAAAAAATCTAATAAAGGATGATGTAATCTTTAAAAAATAAATCATTATTATTGTGATCAGCCTGGCCAAAATGGCAGACCATGTTTTCACTTAAAAGACTCCCAGATTTTTGGTAATACATTGAGTTTCCATAATAACACTTCTAATGGGCTCCATTTCTCCAACATGCCAATACTTAGAAGTCCACACTCAAAATGTTTTGTAAATATATTGTCTGTCAATTCTGGGAGACATCAAAGCTTTCATTTTAAATGACAAATATATGCCCATAATGCAATTAGCATAAGCCCTTAGAGCAGTGTTTCCCAGTCTTGGTCCTGGGGACCCCAAGAGGTGCATGATTTTTGTGAGTGTGAGTGCTAGGGCAAAAGCAAAATAAAAACGGCACCCCTTGGGGTCCCCAGGACCAGGATTGGGAAATATTGCCTTAGAGTAATAGGAATAGAAATGCGATAAGGCATAGACATTATATCACACACTGTATGTGAAATCACAACATTAAATCACAAAATGCTGTTTGAAAGAATTGTGGGCAGGTTAAACGTTATAAATGGTTAACGAAGCAGTAAGGCTAACGAAGGCCTCCAATTAAACCTTCATGTTTATTCAGTCAATAGATTATCCTGATTACAACACGCTATAACTAAAGCACTTTTTACTTTTCTTTTAGCATCTTTAACTGATTTATATTACCATTAAGAAATGTCTTGGTTGTGGCATATTGCAATACACTAAGTCAAAGGACTGAATCCAGGCACTCTGTGTTGCGTTGTGACTAATAACAACTTGTATACCTAGTGTATATCAATATTCTTGGCATAATTCAAAGAGATTTTTCTGTCCTCAACTGGGATATCATAGATTGCCTTTGGTGTTGAGATATCTCCACTCAGACCCCAGCTGCAAAATTGTAGGCTATATGCAGTTAGTGAGATTAAAAAAAGGTATAATAAATAGTTTTTTTTCTCTGTTATTTTATTATTTCAGTACATGTGTTTATGTCATTATGCATTTTCCTTTTTACAACTGTAATAACATTTCAAAGCTGTCTCCCTTCCAGTAGATATTCCTGTCACTCATAAAAGGATCCAACCACAAGAGTGAAATAACCAAGTTTAGCCAATTTAATATGGCATAAACACAAGTACCCACACAGACATACACATACACGCACACACACACATACACACTCATCGGTTGTGTATATAACAAAATAATGTGTTTGAAAAATAATTCATATGAACTTCATTAAAAGTTGGTCAGCAGCAGATTTATAGATTCTTCTGTAAAACAACTAGACTGACTACAGTTAAAACAGACAGCTTGTTGGAATTATTATTTTATTTTATTGTGTCTCGTTTAAAAAACTATGAAGAGAACGACATGCTGTAACTATATATTTTTTGAAAACACGATAATCTGTCTAAAGATGAGCAATTTAGCATTTTTTCATTTTTTCCTTAATATGTTAATCTGTTAAACTGTACGTGCTGTAATAGGGCAGTTTCTCTCATATCAAGACTGAACATAATATATGAGAAGCTTTCTGCATGAAGGTTAGACTCATGAATAGACTCATGAATAGATCATTTTAAAAATAAATAAATAAAATAACAATAGAACTATTGTCGAATAAGTTGGCGCAGCCAATTATTTTATTCAAATTTTAGTTCGAAATATTAAGCAAAATTGCATCTAATGCAACCACATATATGGAAAAAATTAACTTTTAAATTACATTAAATATATGAGGGCTAATCAAATAGTCTACAGAACTCATCAACAGTGGAACGCAATCAACAGTCCCGTGCATCATACACTCACCGTTTTCTGCAAAGCTCTTCACCCTCCTCTCGCGCAGTCTCTTTGCTCCTTTCTGCGTTCTATAGTCATGCTTTTCACCTCCGCTCGTCTACCTTCCGCTCTCTCTGTCGCCGAAAAAACTAATCTCGGCTACGTCGGTCATATCCTTGTCTCCCAAAATCTTTACCAAAGTCAAGAATCTTTCTGTGGTCGATCCCTACCGCACGCGGATAGGAGGAAAGTTTATGATTAGTCACACAGGACTGGGTGGGAATTTTATGATGGGTTTTTCCTCTCGCACAAGTTGACATTTGAGAAACTCCTTGGTGTGCAAAAGTGCAATTGTATAGATGCTGAACTGAAAGTACATTAGGCTAATTAGCCCAGCTAACGTGCAGTTTTAGCCTAGTTATTGCAATTCACTAAAAGTAACGCAATAGCCTAATCTGAAAATAGACAGTAGTAATGTTAGATGTTATCATCAACAATATACACATTTATAAATTATGTAAAAGAATGGTAAACACATGGAAAATAATTAATTATAAATGACAATATTTACTGTTTTTCAACTTAATTTAGTAATGGTTAATGATGTACATAACTTTTATTTTGAACGCTTAAGCTTTTATTTTGAAGTAATCTTTACGCTTACCCCGAGACCCGGAAGATCACTTCACAACACCAACTGATGGGGGAAAGAGAAATGACGGGAGAACTAGTTGTGAAAGACAGTTGAGTTTTCATAACATCTTTAAAAACATTTCAAACGGCAACATTTTGACATTTCCAAGCGTAAAACATTTGATAACGACTACGAGACGCCACGTGCAGATGTCCCGAGAGCCGATAGCGCCACATGGAGGCTGTTCTAAAGAACTTGGAGAGTACCGCGGAGCTGCTTGCCTTGTCGCAGACCGACATAGTGCTGAAGTGGGACAAACAAACGCTCGACAGGGCCTTTCAGTGGGCTCAGTACTGCGAACAACTCTACACAAGGTTCCACGCAAACCCGACGGTCAGGGACATTTTGGAGAAACAGCTACAGGCAACAAACGAACGATTACAAGTAACTTTCCCGGGCTACACGGGTATCTTTTTCCCTGACCTTTTGCAGTTTCAGCATTTGCTGCTGGTGGGGTTGCTAAAGAACGCCTCTGTTCCGAGCTCAGTGATCAAACTACTTTTTGACACAAGTTCTTCGACGGTTGGAGAGACATTTAAGGACACTGTCGGTTATTGCACTGAGCTCATTGTAGTTAAATCAGCATGCAAAGTCTTAAGCGGCCTTAATGCGAAACGCGCTGTATCATTTCCTAGTCCTGATGCTGAAGTGATGGGCACGGCACTGATGGACATACTGGAGACCATACTCTCACCAGCCACAGGCAGGCCCAAAGTGGACCTTGCAGAGACGTTCTTGGACTCCATCTTACAAACCTGTGGTGAAAATAAAAACGTCTCAGTGATTCTTGCCGCTGCTCTCCTGGCGAAGAAACACAACAGTCACAAAACAACGGCACTGCCAACAACAAAAACGGCATCGACAACGACTTCTGGAGCTGATCCTGAAGACTTCCTCCTGGACTGGCTGCAACAACAACAACCAGACCTCCTCCGGAACATGTTGTCCACGATGCCCAGAAGGCTTTTAAAGGACCTCTCCCAGCACTCGGTGAAGTTTCGGCTGGCTTACCATAACATGTTGAAGTGGTGGGGGTCGCAGTTGGAGTATGACCCGAGCACCGGGGAGTGGCTTCAAATCTGCGCCAGCGACGGGCTGTCATTCAAAGATTTGGCCGACCGTTATAGGTTAGTGTTGGGGGCCTGTCCGTTGATGAAAGAGGAAGTTGAGAGGGAACTGAGGGCACTGATGGCTGCCGACGGGGACTTTGATGTCAGAGGGCTCAGTGTGTGGACGGACCTCCACGCTGAGCTTCACGGAGCACTTTAACTGTGCCACATGTGTCTCCTCATCCGTCATGTGCTGGCAGCGTTGCCAGACAAGCAGCGTGGGTCCCTGTTGGACCTGGTTTGGTGCCATTGATTTAAACAGCACGGATGCGCTGCTGCGTTTCATGTGTTTGTCCAGTTACAGTAATAAATGTTTTGTTTTAACAAATCACCAAGTGAAGTGGCCCTCTATTTCTTTGAACGAGATTTGTGTTTGTATTGTTGGGTCCCTTTGTGTTTTCTCCTTGGACCCACTGGGAGTCTTTCCACATCAGAATGAGCTGAAACACAAACATCAACTGGCAGCAATGACAGATGGAAGCATCAGACGTTGCCCGGGCAACCACTGCCTGGGTTCTGAAGGCCAGCGAGAGGATAGCGTGAGCCTCCCAAATGAGTCCTCGGGGACACAAGGACCCGTGCCTCATCGTAGATTCAATCTTCCTATCCGATCAGTTTGGGGGAGGTGGGGGGCTGTGAGGGTGAGGAGGAGGAACACAATGGGGTTTTAAGGTCATCCTGCATTTTGTCATTCTAGATGTTGTGATGTGTGAAAATAAATGGATCTTCTATCTCAATTCTGCTCTGAACAAAAAAACACAACATGCCATAGTTTCATTGATTTTGACGGGTGGATGTACTATCTTTGCAAAAGGGAATTGCTCATTAATAGGGTTGTGTACAGACATTTCTTGAGAAATACATTATAATATATTCTATTTAAGCTCCTGATTTTGATATTCTTTCTTGCAACATTTCTATTTTACAGTATTTATTTGGCTGTTTTGCGGTTAGTTTCTTTAGCTGTTGGTGTCAGGATGGGTAGCGAAGCTGCTTGTCTACATGAGTGACACTGAATAACAATTAGACGGTCTCACAGCTCGGCCCACATATGCCCTGAACACCTCCCTGGCTGGGACCGTAGCAGCTGATTAACATCAACATGCTTAATATTGACCAGTGTTTCAGTATATATTTGGATTATTATTTTTGTGTTTTCTTCAGAAATCCTTTCAGTTTAAATTAACATAGTTCTTGCCTGTTTTCAGATCCTTACAGTTTTGTCTCCATGGAAACCATGTACAGTATTTCAGTGTGTCTCTTTTCACCAGACACGGAGGAGGACGGATTCAGAAAAATCCCTGTCAGAGGCCAGCGTTCCCCAAGTACGTAACGAATGTTTGAAATTTGTATTAGCAAATCATAATTTAAAATGTAATTTAAATGATCTTTCTCTTCAATTTTTGTGTCTCTCCGCTTTCTCACGCACCATCTGTCGGCAGTGTGCTGTCACTTCAGCTGAGCAGAGACTCCCTGATACTACACCAATGGTTGGCCGGCCCTCAATGTCATGTGACTTGGCGCACAGACCCCAACTTCACACACACACATACACACACACACACACACATCCCAAACTCCACCCAACCACCACCTAGCCTTCTATGTGTACGGCGTTGCACTTCTGGTGTTCTGAAATCAATTAGTCAAATCAGACATCTTCAATCAAACAAAGAACAATTGCGTAACACCCTCAGACTGCGGATTACTGCCCCCCAAAGACTGACACCACAGTGTGTGTGTGTGTGTGTGTGTGTGTGTGTGTGTGTGTGTGAGAGGGAAACGCCAACATATCCACGGCTCGTTGAACCCACCGCCACCTAGACGGCAGAGGGAGGGGCGGACGGACGAGGGTCAGCGGTTCTGGGGCGATGGTTACACAAGCAATTTATTAACACCTCCCGAGGAACATATGTGCGGAGCTGGGAAAGGAAAAAACAATGTGTTTATTACAGCGTTTCACCTGCTCCTTAATTCAGGATTTACATGCAATCAATTGGGTGGGCGGGTGACCTCAGCTCATGTCTCCTTTGAGAAAATGACATTTTCTTGAGGGAGATTTTGTAAACAAACTTGGGGATGAGGACGAGTGATAACATGTATGTGGGGTCCTTGGTTTTGCTAATCTTGTTGAGTGTTTCTGATAACGTATAGTTAGCATGTGCGGTACATTTGATGATGGTAGCTCTGTCAGACCAATGCTTTAAATCCCTGCTTCTCTTGCCCTATAGTCCCGTATTCATTATCACCAGAGTCGGGCTGTTTCTCCTTCTCACACCTTGGCTTCTTCACAGCATTCTTCTCTCCCTCTCTGATTGTGCGTTTCTTTTATTCTCACCCTTTATCTCTCTCGGTCTTCCTCTGACTAACTCCTATCTCCTCGCTCTTTCTAGCTCCTACGTCACTCTTCTCCCGTTCTTTATTCTTCACAGTACAACACAGGGCTACAGCATGGGGATGTTTATTGCTGTGGTAGAGCTGCGGTCTGACTCACCTTGCCAAAACGCACACATACACACACACACGCACGCACGCACCAATGAAAGTGTGCAAGCCAAGGCCAAACCTAACAGAATAACAGTATAGTTTATTGCCCTTCTCCATCCTGCAGTGAGTAGGCTGTTGGGCTTGGGGACGCTGTATTGCTTTTGGCCGTGACAATATGTTGCATATTTAAATGTTAAGGCTCTCTGTGAAGTGCTGTGTGAGACTGACATATCACAGGTAATGACAAACCTAATAAAAACCTAAAATGACTTGGAACATACCTTTGAATATCTTCAGGACATCTCTTAAATTTAATTTTAAAGAGTTAGTGTGATGAGGAATGAGTCGTTCTTCACTATTTTTCTCTTGGTTACAGTGGTTTAAAACAGCACATTATTTCAAGACGCTTTGTGTTAAATACATGTTTGTTTTACAAGCTCTGTACAAAAGCACTGGGTTAAGAACATTGTAAAGGCAGGAGAAAATGACACGGCTGTGTAATAACATCAAGTGCTTCAATAGTACTTCAATAGGCTGGAAATTGACATCGCTGTTTGATGGTATTATCTCACACCAATCCAATTTAAAGGTTGATACCTCCTCAAAGAGATGGATAATCATCTCTGGTGGAGACCGTGTCCTAAAGCTGTTATCTGATGCTTGGAAACACAGGAAAGACAGACTGTTTATAAGAACACACAATGTATAGATTGAAAAACAAAACAACATGGTTTTACAGATTACAGTACAGTTGCATCATCTACTTTTACTTGTGTAGGTTGTGTACTGTATTCAGTACTTCAGCCTTTTCAAAAAGTGCACAACTTTTTTTATTTGCAGTATTCCTTTATTATTTTTATATTTTGGCTATCCTTCGTCCGCCAAGGCTGTTCTCAGCCCCGTCTTAATTCCTTGGACGAAAGAGATTGCTTGAGTGTGTGTGTGTTTATGCTGGGGGGTGTGGGTGTGTGGGGGGGCTGACTAAGGAGGGGGTTGAAGGATAGCATTCATTAAAACTCAACCCCAGTCCCCATCTGGTGGTTTGAATAGAGCCTCCATGGGGGTTTGTAGAGCCCTCCCATGGTCCCAGGGCCCCTCAACTGGCACGTGCCTATGAGGCTCCGGCCTGTCCTGTGTGTGTGTGTGTGTGTGTGTGTGTGTGTGTGTGTGTGTGTGTGTGTGTGTGATTGGACAGGCAGGAGGGCCCCCTCAACACACCTGTGTCCCTCAAAGGATCTCATCCAATCAGCCGAATCTGGGGACCTGATCTAGCATGAATAAATGGATGGGTTTTTATATGTCATTGTATGTGGAAGAAAATGTGCGAATTGTACGTGGAATTGCATAATTGTATCGACATAGTTTATCAAATAGTTTAGTCAAAAATCTTGTTTATTGGGACTTTTCGAGGTTTCCATGACAATAGCTACATCGATAGCAACATCTTTTCTTTTTATTGCAATACTTTGGCCCCCGAGCAACGACCGATGCGACGCCATTCATCTATCCGCTAAATATCCCCTGCTCTATGAAGTCTTAAAATATCAGATTCAGATATTTCTAATTTGCAGAAATTATATTTTGGAAAATTGTGAGGATGGTGGGAGGAGACTAGATACATTTTTTATGTAGACCTGTTAATAATATCACGTGGAAACTGAAAATCAAACAGATCATCAGATCTCCCCTTTTACCGACTGGGCAAAACAAGCCTATTGTGATGTCATCAGTTTGTACTGCTTCAACAGTGTTCATGGCACCTGAAGGCACCTGAAGGCACCAGACAGTTGTCATAAAGGTAATTAACATTACTGCACCACTAGTTGCTATAGAAACTATATGCATCATAATTCCTTCCTTCTTACAAGTACTGTCACCTTTGTGCTTTCTTCATTTTGCTTCATACTCCTTCAGAGAACACCAAAGTAGTTTTTGTCTATTTTTTACATTGATCGAAAACCCTAGATCAAGAAAGGATTGACAGAGTGGACTTATGAGGACAGATGGGTCAAGCTCAGAGCCCAACTGCCTCCAAATGCCAGCCTAAGTTCATAGAGGACATCCTCCAGTTTGTGCTAATGCTTACCTGTTGTGGGTTAGCTGTACCCAATAAGAGTGACCTAATCTGTTTCCACTGGCAGGTCAATATCTTCAGAAAGAAGAAACAGAAAAAAGTCCCAAAATTGGACCATGAGAGCACAGACATCAGAACATGAAAAAGATAGAGATTTTAAGGACAAGGACCGAGAAACAACCAGATCTCCAAAATAAATCTATCCTTATGGGAATAAAACTCCAGTCGAGGAGATCCACATTCCCTGAATGATCTCTTAACAGGTCTTTCCCCCGGCCTCCAAGCTCTATATGCCCCTGCTCACTGCCTTCAGTGCCTTACACCAGAGGTCCCCAGTTTAGCCAGGTCTGAGTTATAACATCATCCAGATCATGACCTTGCAGCTGCCCCTCCTGATTCTCTGTCTTCAATGGGGAAAAGCAGAGAAACAAACAGATCTCCAACATATGTTTCTCCTAGTGGGACCAAACTTCCAGTCGAGGAGATCCACGTTCTCCCTGAGACATCTGCAAGAAAATCCAGATCTCCAACATCCGTTCCTCCTAAATGAACCAAAACTCTAGTCAAGGAGATCAGCATTCTGCCTGAGTCATCTCTTAAACTTCTTGTAATTGCTTGATTCAGGGAACTTTGATATTCTGGTGCTTTTAGACCTGTGGGGTGCCTCCAGGCTCCACTTTGGGCCCCATCCTCTTTTCACTGTATATGTTGCCCCTGGGGTCAATTTTTAAGAAACACTACTTAATTTCACTAATTTGCTAATTATGTACACATCTATTTGCCAGTGAAAACTGTAAGTAAAGATTCTGTACAGCCTTTGTTGGACTCCTTAAAGGACATCAAAACTTGGATGTATTTAAACTTTCTCACTCTTAATGAAAGTAAGACAGAGATTGTTATGTTTGGACCTTCAGCAGCTCGTCTTTTAACTGGAAAAATAAAGCATGAACACCACCAGTCTTGCCCTCCCTCCCTTGGCTTCCTGTCCGTTTCAGGATGGATTTTAAGATTCCCTTGCTGGTTTTCAAAGTTTTAAATGGGTTGACCTTGTCTGGCTGAACTCTTACACCACCAAACTCCAGTTAGAGCCCTGAAGTTGACCAACCGGATGCTCTTGGATGTCCCAAGATCCAGGCACAAAAATAGAGGGGATGGAGCCTTGGCAGTGGGTGTCCCCATCTTCTGGAAGAGCTTACCTGTGCCCGTTAGAGCTGCGCCGACTCTACAAACCTTCAAGTCACTGCTGAAGACGCACCTTTTCGCTCTGGCTTTTAATCCCAGCTGACCTTGGCATCAAATATATTTTACTGTGCTGCTGTTCTGTTCCTTTTCTTTTCATTTGTTGCTAACTTTGTATTTGCTTATTCATGTATTTGATATTTTGTCCTGTTCAGCACTTTGGTCAACTGTGGTTGTTTTATATGTGTTGTATAAATAAAGTTGACATTGACATTGACAGGTCTTTCTCCCGGCCTCTAAGCTTCATGTCACGCTGCTCACTGCCTTCCCTGCATTACAACCGAGGTCCTGAGATTAGCCAAGTCTCAGTTATAACTTTATCCAGGTCACAACCTTGCAGGAGGGTCCAAGGGACTGGCAGATGTTCCTATGAGGGTCCAAGGGACTGGAAGATGTTCCTAGGAGGGTCCAATGGACTGGCAGATGTGCCTAGGAGGGTCCAATGGACTGGCAGATGTGCCTAGGAGAGTCCAAGGGACTGGCAGCTGTCTGTAAGAGGGTCCAATGGCCTGGCAGATGTTCCTAGGAGGGTCCAGTATACTGGCAGCTGCTGCCAGTTGTGCCCATCACCTGTCCAGAAGACAAGAGAACAAAGACCACTGCTAAGAAACCAGCTGGCTGCCAAACCAGCCTTTCATATGTTTCATCCAGCAACCATCTATCTGATTAATCAGACATCCATCCACCCATGCATTAATTAACTATCCATCCAGTTCGCCAGCCATCCATTCATTAATTACTCTATTAACCATCCATCCAACCATCCAGTAACCATCCATTCATTCATATATCCATCCATTGATCATCCAAAAAATCCATCCATTAATTAATTAATTATCCAACCATCCATCTGATTCACCAGACATCCATCCATTCATCCAACCATCCATCTGATTAACCAGCCATCCAACCATCCAGTAACCATCCATCTGATTAACCAGCCATCCATTCATCCATCCATTAACCATCCAACCATCCATCTGATTAACCAGCAATCCATTCATCCATCCAACCATCCAGTAACCATCCATTCATATATCCATCCATTAACCATCCAAAAAATCCATCCATCCATTGACTATCCATTCATCTGATTAACAAGACATGCATTCATCCATCCATCCAGTAACTATCCAACCATCAATCTGATTAACCAGCCATCCATCCAACCATCCAGTAACCATCCATCTGATTAACCAGCCATCCATTCATCCAACCATCCATCTGATTAACCAGCCATCCATTCATCCATCCAACCATCCAGTAACCATCCATCTGATTAACCAGCCATCCATTCATCCATCCATTAACCATCCAACCATCCATCTGATTAACCAGCCATCCGTTCATCCATCCATCTGATTAATCGACCAGCCATCCATTCATCCATCCATTTATCCAGCCATTCATCCATCCAACCAAACAGTAACCATCTAATTATCCATCTGATTAACAGCCATCCATCTGATTAAACATCCATCCATTCATCCATTAACTATACAACCATCTGATTAACCATCTATCCATTCATCCATCCAGAAACCATCCATCCATCTGATTAGCCATCCATCCTGAAACCATCCATCCATCTGATTAACCAGCCATTCATCCATCCAGTAAACATCCAACTATCCATCTGATTAACCAGTCATCCATCCATCTGATTTACCAGTCATTCAACCATCCATCCATCCAGTAAACATCCAACCATACATCTGATTAACCAGTCATCCATCCATTCAGAAACCATCCATCTGACCAACTAGCAGTTCAACTATTTAACCTTTACATTAAAAAAAAATTATAATGTTAATCTTTTTCATTGAAAAATAAAGGCATTGTATCATAAAATCTTATTGTTGTGATTCTGTATTAGTATATGATGACAGGGATTTTTGGGGGAACAAAACAGCACAAAAACAAACTGTCATGTCAAAGGGCTTATCAATTTACCAGTGCTAATCTTTTGTCTCGATTGGGGTGTGTATTGAATGGGCGGAGGCGGGGTGTTAAGAACCATGATGTATTGCTTCATATTAAAACCGAGAGAAACAGGCCATAGAGCAAAGAAAGCAGAAGCCATGGCCTCCCGACAGAGCAGAAGATGAAAAGAATATATTTAGGGACTAATGAGTGAAACAACCAGACACGCAGCTTCTTTGCTGCCCCGCGACAGTCTGCTCACTGTCTGGGTGTGTCAGAATGTAGCCAGCTCAGAACCAGACTTAGGGGGTTGAACAGTGCCGGGCAGAGTACGCCTTGCTTCCGTGTGCAAACAGCTGCGCGCCCAGATCCAAAATGGAGGTACATGACTGGAAAGCATATATCAGATATTAAATTAATATAATGGTACATGACTGGAAAGCATATATCTGAGATTGAATTTATAAGAGAAGATAGATAACAGAGCATAGTTATGCGGGTTAATTTGCAAATAATATGAATGGGACTTTTCCAGGGCACCTCAAGCAGGAGCTCGAATACTAATACCGTTAGAGGTGTTGCTGGATGTAATTTATTTTCCATTCAGGCAGAGAAACATCTGATCTTTCTCAGACCACTCGCCCTCCGCTAGCCTGTAGTAGTACCCAGTGTACTCTCAGTCATGGCACTTTCATGAACGGCTGAAAGAAATTTGTGACAGACAGATTGATGTTGTAAATCTCCAGTTAACAACGCAAATACAGTTAACGGGGTAGAGGGGAGGGGTGGAGGAGGGGTATCGGCTATGGAGTGTGTAAATGTAAAAGCCCTGAGGAGGTGTAACGTTGCGCTTTCGGGTGTCATAAAATAGTAATTACACCATTACGTCCTCCGAAAGCCTGGATCGTGATTAATATACACCGCCTGGATTTTTCAAAATGGTTTTTAATTTAGGGGAGGCATGGATCCATGACAGACATAAATAATTCATTAAAATTAATCAAAAATGTTGGGTGATTTGACGGTCAGAAATCCCACCATACAGACAATATATTCAATCATACAGACAATCGAAGCTATTGTTAAGTTGCGAGAACGCTCACGGTATTTTACTTCCTCTATCTTTCCGATATGTTTCTGATGGGACGGAGCCCGCGGTCTGGTCTGCGGTGGCGGCGTGTCTGCGTTGTGTCACTGCGAGAGCAGCGTGTGCCCGAGTTGGGCGCGGCGTGTTAATGAGAGTCAAGCGGAGTCCCGGGGGTGTAGTAGAGCCCCCTGTCATCAAATAATCATTCTAGACTCGGGCACCTCCCATTTGTGATCCCCCAGGACTCCAGTAGCACCTGGCGCCCCAGTAGACCTGCTGTACCACACACGCACACACACACGCACGCACGCACGCACACACACCAGACTACTATAGGCTAAATATGAGTTAGAAATAAACCTCTAAATAACACAAGTGCTTCCAACGATATTAACAGTTACGGGGAATAGTATATAGATCTGTGGCCATGAAAATAATCACGACATGAGCTTTGTCCAATTAAGGCCTTAACCGGCTTGTTCATCTCCTGGGTAACAGCCATGACCATTCCAGCTGGTTAGCCGTGAAAAAACATGTTCCAGTCGGTCGGCTGGTGACACCATTGTGTTTCCTGTGTAATTAACAAACCCAGAGAGGGACAGAACAGCGACCTGCCTAGCTGAAGAGGAGTGTTTCCTGTGAACACGGCCCAGTTCTGTCAGGTGTTTTGGTTTCAAAGGATTTATTGTACAGATTTCTGCTGGTTATTGAAAGTGGTGTTTGTTTAGATTAAAAAGGTAAATTGATTCTATTAAGGATTTTTAAGGAAGGGTCCATCGTTGTTAAGAACTTTGTTAAAACTCAAAGGTTGAGAAAGTACTTCTAGAACATAGAACATAGTGTTGCAGGGATGGGCAACACAGAAGGCTTGCTGTTTACCAGTGTTGGTCTGTAATTCATTAATTGGTGTGTAATCCATTTAGATTTGATTTGTTTCTTGGCAGGTCAGTAGCGCTGTATGTTATAGAGGTGTGACATAATTGGTTATTGACCAATGCCAGACGTACACTCACTTAAAGGATTATAAGGAACACCTGTTCAGTATCTCATTAATGCAATTATCTAATCAACCAATCACATCGCAGTTGCTTCAATGCATTTAGGGGTGTGGTCCTGGTCAAGACAATCTCCTGAAGTTCAAACTGAATGTCAGAATGAGAAAGAAAGGTGATTTAAGCAATTATGAGCGTGGCATGGTTGTTGGTGCCAGACAGGCCGGTCTGAGTATTTCACAATCTGCTCAGTTACTGGGATTTTCACGCACAACCATTTCTAGGGTTTACAGAGAATGGTGTGAAAAAGGAAAAACATCCAGTATGCGGCAGTTCTGTGGGCGAAAATGCCTTGTTGATGCTAGAGGTCAGAGGAGAATAGGCCGACTGATTCAAGCTAATAGAAGAGCAACTTTTACTGAAATAACCACTCGTTACAACCGAGATTTGCAGCAAAGCATTTGTGAAGCCACAACACGCACAACCTTGAGGCGGATGGGCTACAACAGCAGAGGCCCCCACCGGGTACCACTCATCTCCACTACAAATAGGAAAAAGAGGCTACAATTTGCACGAGCTCACCAAAATTGGACAGTTGAAGACTGGAAGAATGTTGTCTGGTCTGATGAGTCTCGATTTCTGTTGAGACATTCAGATGGTAGAGTCAGAATTTGGCGTAAACAGAATGAGAACATGGATCCATCATGCCTTGTTACCACTGTGCAGGCTGGTGGTGGTGGTGTAATGGTGTGGGGGATGTTTTCTTGGCACACTTTAGGCCCCTTAGTGCCAATTGGGCATCGTTTAAATGCCACGGCATACCTGAGCATTGTTTCTGACCATGTCCATCCCTTTATGACCACCATGTACCCATCCTCTGATGGCTACTTCCAAAAGGATAATGCACAATGTCACAAAGCTCGAATCATTTCAAATTGGTTTCTTGAACATGACAATGAGTTCACTGTACTGAAATGGCCCCCACAGTCACCAGATCTCAACCCAATAGAGCATCTTTGGGATGTGGTGGAACGAGAGCTTCGTGCCCTGGATGTGCATCCCACAAATCTCCATCAACTGCAAGATGCTATCCTATCAATATGGGCCAACATTTATAAAGAATGCTTTCAGCACCTTGTTGAATCAATGCCACGTGGAATTAAGGCAGTTCTGAAGGCGAAAGGGGGTCAAACACAGTATTAGTATGGTGTTCCTAATAATCCTTTAGGTGAGTGTATCTGTGTCTGTTCTGCTGTTGGGTAAATGCAGTGACATGCCTGTAATACTCTTTATACCAACATCAATTTGAATTCAAATCACAACTTATTTTATAAATAGTTTGTCTTTTTTTGGTTTATTAAGAAACCAAAAATTATTTACTTTTCTAGAATGCTATTTTGTTTCTTCAATCGACTGACTTCAATTTTAATTGAGCCAACCCAGCTCTGTACATAGTTTTCCTTCAGTAGACAAAGGCATGGATCGCCTTTTAACACCATAGCTTTCAAAAGATTCCTTTGTCAACAGCTCTCTACAGATTAAATTCCATCCTAGGGTACAGAAAATTAGGGTTTGTGTTAATACAGGATTCGGTGATGGGAAATAGCTGTCATTATCCATAACACAGAGAACTTTCTACTGGTTAAATTATTCTTTCATCCAAAGTGACGTTGGATCATTATGCATTCAACGTATGTGTGGGTTGCCTCCAATGACTAAACTCAGAACCTTTGACACAACTGCCATGATCCACCAAACTGCCATGATCTAGCAAACTGCCATGATCAACCAAACTGCCATGATCTAGCAAACTGCCATGATCTACCAAACTGTCATGATCTACCAAACTGTCATGATCAACCAAACTGTCATGATCTACCAAACTGTCATGCTCTACCAGACTGCCATGATCTACAAAAATGCCATGATCTAGCAAACTGCCATGATCTACCAAACTGTCATGTTCTACCAAACTGCCATGATCTACAAAAATGCCATGATCTAGCAAACTGCCATGATCTACCAAACTGTCATGTTCTACCAAACTGCTATGATCTACCAAACTGTCATGATCTACCAAACTGTCATGCTCTACCAAACTGTCATGATCTACAAAAATGCCATGATCTAGCAAACTGTCATGCTCTACCAAACTGTCATGATCTACCAAACTGTCATGATCTACCAAACTGTCATGATCTACCAAACTGTCATGCTCTACCAAACTGTCATGCTCTAACAACTGCCATGATCTAGCAAACTGCCATGATCTACCAAACTGTCATGATCTACAAAAATGCCATGATCTAGCAAACTGCCATAATCTACCAAACTGTCATGCTCTACCAAACTGCCATCATCTACCAAACTGTCATGATCTACCAAACTGTCATGCTCTACCAAACTGCCATGATCTACCAAACTGTCATGCTCTAACAACTGCCATGATCTACCACACTGCCATGATCTAGAAAACTCCCATTATCTACCAAACTGTCATGCTCTACCAAACTCCCATGATCTACCAAACTGTCATGATCTACCAAACTGTCATGATCTACCAAACTGTCATGATCTACCAAACTGTCATGCTCTACCAAACTGCCATGATCTACCAAACTGTCATGCTCTAACAACTGCCATGATCTACCACACTGCCATGATCTAGAAAACTCCCATTATCTACCAAACTGTCATGCTCTACCAAACTCCCATGATCTACCAAACTGTCATGATCTACCAAACTGTCATGATCTACCAAACTGTCATGATCTACCAAACTGCCATGATCTACCAAACTGTCATGCTCCACAAATGTGCCATGCACTACCAGAGTACCATGCTCTACCAAAGTACCATGCTCTTCCAAAGTACCATACTCTGCCAATCTGCCATGCTGTGCCAAAGTACCATGCTCTGCCAAAGAATCATGCTCTACCAATTGTATAAAAAAACATGTACGTCCCTCTGTAGAATTCCAAAATACCATTTGTGACCCTTAAGCCAAAAGGTTTGCACATCTCTGCTATACGAACCAGGAGTCCACTGCCAACCATTACTGCCAGTTTCAGTCCTCAGAGGCCTCCCTCTCCACAACACTCCATTGATCCACAATTGAGTGACAAATGAGGAACTGGAGAGTAGAGAGGATTGATTAGAAAAGGTGGTTAATGAGGGACTGTTAAGCTTTCCCTCAGAGTAATACCTCTTCCCTTTAGGCATCAGAGTAATACCTCTTCCCTTTAGGCATCAGAGTAATACCTCTTCCTTTTAGGAATCAGAGTAATACCTCTTTCCTTTAGGCATCAGAGTAATACCTCTTCCCTTTAGGCATCAGAGTACCTCTTCCCTTTAGGCATCAGAGTAATACCTCTTCCCTTTAGGCATCAGAGTACCTCTTCCCTTTAGGCACCAGAGTAATACCTCTTCCTTTTAGGCATCAGAGTACCTCTTCTCTTTAGGCATCAGAGTACCTCTTCCTTTTATGCATCAGAGTAATACCTCTTCCCTTTAGGAATCAGAGTAATCCCTCTTCCCTTTAGGCATCAGAGTACCTCTTCCCTTTAGGCATCAGAGTAATCCCTCTTCCCTTTAGGAATCAGAGTACCTCTTCCCTTTAGGCATCAGAGTACCTCTTCCCTTTAGGCATCAGAGTAATCCCTCTTCCCTTTAGGCATCAGAGTACCTCTTCCCTTTAGGCATCAGAGTAATCCCTCTTCCCTTTAGGCATCAGAGTACCTTTTAGTGCTTCAACAACATCATGACCAGTTTACAACCATATGGGGTGATCTGGTTTTTATAATGTAATTTCAACCAGTTTTTAACCGACAGGAAATTACATCTGATTGGGACATGCAGTACTGACTAGAGTTTTTGCTGACACTGAGAAGGGACGTAACAGGCAGGATCAGGTAAGACATGGTTTAGGTACTTATTTCTTTATAAAATGATTTGAGCATTTATATATCACACATTTTTGACATCAACAAACCTCTCCAATAAACACAATATTATTAGAAGCCATAAAATCACATTTATAATTTATATATAAACATACATACATAAACATCAGACTCCAAGTCTGAATATAGCATATTTTGGTCATGTTACACATTCTTCAGTATTCGTATATTTTTCTGTATACATATATTTTTTAAACATCCTTGATGGTAATTATTATAATATATAGTGATCAATGAGGGGAAAGGGCTAAGGTACATCTGAACTATGAACTCATTCAAGCCAATGAACATTCATGATAATCAGTGAGCTATTACAGCAATGTCCCCTTATACTCTCAATTAGTACACATAGCAACCGAGATCCAAACAAAATCCCTTCTGTTCAGATTTTCAGGTCTTCTTATCTGGCGAAATGTTAAAATCGTCTCTGGATTATAATGCAGTGTTGTAATTGGTCTTTTCCTAACACCGGCTATTTATATAAACGTACACTTTTTATGTTAGCCTTTATCACATGACTCCATTAAACAATTACATTACCGTAGATACAGCAAGCCAGTTGTCACACTATTCTACAGAACAGAAATGGAATGACCCTATGCAGCAGCTTCGTGAGGAGTTATTGCAACGCACATCAAACACAGTTGCCCAATCGATGATGCCCTTGAGAGTTCTCCTTCACATACACACATACCCTTTGAAATACCAGACCAACACGGAGAACATGCGCTCATGTAGCCAGTGTCCATTTTCAGACTTCTTATTATTGTTATTATTAATTATTACATTTTTGTCCCTCATGGCTGCCAACGTTGTAACATGTTAAGTCCACGTTAAGTCACTGATATGGCACAGGACATATTACCCAAAAACAAAGCAGTGAAAGAGATGAGAACTACCAATGGCTGTGAAATAGCTGTACTAGAAACATTGATTTCAGCAAATTCATGCAACAACGCACATAGAAATTTTACATTTGAGTTCACACCTCACACCCATACTTCACACACCCACACACACGTTTTTTTCTTTTTCTTAGTGGTTTCGGCCTTGCTTGAAAACAAGACTTTTTTTGTAGCAGATCAGACAACTCCCTGAAAAGGTTTTGTCCATGAAAAATATGGCCTTTATAACAATGTTCACACAGATCGACGACCCAAATCCACAAGAGTCTCACAGAAACAGTAACGTCATATGTACAGTTACATAAAATGCCATGGATAAGAAATATAATAATAATTATGATAGTAGTATCTAGTTTGTTTTCAAATACTTACAGTATCAGTGCAATCAGAAACTGGTATTTTAAACAAGGTTTTTTTTAGACATGTGATGGTCATCTGCAACAATATCTGGCTCGTTATGTTGTTTCAAGTACACACTGACAAGGTAAAGGAGCCTTAAAGGTATTTTAACTCAGCCGATATTTTCCCTCGAACTGCTAGGAGTGAAAAGTCTAGATGGTTTAGACGCGGATTCTATCACAATCTATTTCAGATTGTACTGCATTGTGCTGAACTGGAAATATATTTTACACTCATATTTTGAACCAACGGGTGTATTTTTAGTTTTTTTGTTGTCGTTGCTGAATTCTTTTACATTTGTATGCTTATTTGTGCAAACCACAACATTATTTGTACTTTTATTTTTTTTTGGGGGGGGGGGGGGGGACTTCCATAGCCTGATCCCAGATCTGTATATGCCGTGATGATTGTATTAGTTGCTATGGTTATTATAAGACCTGTCAGGACAGCACAACCAGATGGGAAACCAGGCTAGGCTCCCCCAAAACCCCCGTAAAATCCCTATATTTGGGGCCACATGTATCAGGGCATCTGGGCACAGGCATGCTGATCTGGGATCAGCTCCATATACGTGTTACATTACTCTTTGTGACATAACTGATCCAAGATTAGCACCAGCTTCCTGGTACATACGGCCCTTTGGTGTGGGAGGAGCCTCAGTCAGCCCAGGTGTGTCCCACTGGCTCCTCCTCCACCTTCTCCCAGCCGTCGGGCGCCACCCAGCCCCCGTTGATCCCCACGGCGGTGGCCCCGTAACTCTTTCCTGCCCCCACGGCCGCCATGCCGCCGCTGTAGCCCTGGGTGATGTCACCCGTCTCCTCTGCCAGCTCATCCTCCTCGATGAAGCCACACTTCTCGTCGCTGGTCATCTCCGGGTCGGCCCATGGCTGCTTCTCACCCGACGCGAAGATCCCATAGAAGATGACGCCACCGTAGTGGACGAGGGCAGCGATGAGGAACACCCACTGCCACTCCTCTCGGGTCTGACGAACGGGAGGTGAGGCACAAAGTGTGAAGATGACGATACACGAAGACGGTGATGACAGATCACAGGAAGTGATGACAGAGCCCAGGAAGTGATGACAGAGCCCAGGAAGTGATGAAGTGTTGGAGCTGACTGAGAAGCCTGGTGCAACAATAAAATGAATGAGTGCATTACCAAAAAATAATACTGACCTTGTTTTTTGTCATGGCCCCCACAATGAGAGGGCAGACCATGCCGGACAGGGTCCCCACGCCATTGGAGATGCCCATCAGGATACTGGCATAGCGAGGAGCGATGTCCAGGTGGTTCACATTGAAGCCTACAGAATACACAGTTTCATGAAATAGTGTCAAATAGATCTCCCATTTGTGTGTGACTTCAAATCTGTTGTGGATACATTGTTCCCGGCCATTGCACGTTTCCTACTGAAGGTTTGTAATTTACCATTGGAATTTAATTACGCTTAGCAAGGTGATCAATCGGAGCAATGCCGATAAGCAGATAATGTCTAAAATATGTTTGCTCCTCACCTGATATAGCGAAGCCACTGAAGCCAACAGCCAGGACCAGGAAAGAGATGGCCACACCCTTGGTGTGAGAGAAACCCACCACCAAGAGGAGAGTGGCCTCCATTCCAAACCCTACACATCAACAACCACAGACAGACAACCACAGACAGACAACCACACACAAGACAACCACACATAGACAAGCACAGACAGACAACCACAGACAAGACAACCACAGACAGACAACCACAGACAAGACAACCACACATAGACAATCACAGACAGACAACCACACACAAGACAACCACATATAGACAAGCACGGACAGACAACCACACAAGACAACCACAGACAGACAACCACAGACAGACAACCACACACAAGACAACCACAGACAGACAAGCACAGACAGACAACCACACACAAGACAACCACAGACAAGACAACCACACATAGACAACCAACGAAAACCACACATACACACCCACAAACAGACAGCATCAGACAGGAAACAGACACAGGCAACAATCACTGATCACGCCCAGTAGTGTTTACATTACAATACCAATCGTTTCATTTAGAAGATGCTCTTATCCCGAGTGACTTTCAGTAGTGCATTTAACTACAACAGCTATACAAGACATAGTCAAACATCAATCATTGCTGACATGGACCTTGGAGTTATGTCATTTACACATTATGAAGTCCTTATGTAGAAGCTAATATGAAATCCTTACATAGACATTATCAAGTGCTTATGAAGCTAATATGAAGTCTTCATATAGGCATGATCAAATCCTCACATATACATTATTAAGTCCTTATGAAGCTGATATGAAATCTTTACATAGACATTGTCAAGTCCTTAGGAAGCTGATATGAAGTCCTCACATATATATTACTAAGTCCTTATGAAGCAAAAATGAAGTCCTCATGCAGACACTATCAAGTCCTCATGAAGCTAATATGAAGTTCTCCCATAGACATGATCAGGTCCTTATGAAGCTGATTTGAAATCCTCACATAAACATTATCAAGTCTTTATGATGCTGATATGAAGTCCACACATACAGCTCCGATAAAAATTAAGAGACCACTGCACCTTTTTATTTCCTTTCCAAAAAAGTCTAAAAGGAAGGTTTTGAGTGAGGAACAGAAGGGTTAAAATTAAGACACCACTGCAAATTGAACGCTTCTGTTCCTCATTCAAAACTTTCCTTTTCAATTTTTTCCGGAGCTGTATACATTATCATGTCCTTATTAAGCTAATATGAAATCCTCAGGTATTCATTATCATGTCCTTATGAAGCTGATACGAAGTCCTTAAGTTGCCCTCACCTCCACAGTTCATGATCTTCCTGACGGTGGTGGTGGACAGGATGTTCCTGGAGCGAAGCCAGTCAGCCAGCTGCCCTCCAATGGGCACAATGATGGTCATCACCAGGTGAGGCAGCGCCGACACCATCCCCACCTGTCAACACAAACATAAACAACAACAGGAACAGGAAGTGAGCCGATTGACCTCCTATGGGGACTGGGGATGGTCGTCCTCAGGAGAGGCAGCCCGCTCCAGACAAAATTAAATATTTCAAGATGATGTCATTAAAGGCAACATGCTTGTCAATGTCACATGTAAAATCGTGCATTCCTCAAGTAATTTTTTTTTAATATCCGTGTTGAAATCCAAAGGATAACGCCACACGCTGCAAGTCATTCTCCAAAGTTGTTTTATTACAGACACAGCGTGTCAACCCTTTCAGGCATCCAATGAATCATAACAAAAAAAATCCTTCCATCAAAACAGTTACTTTCCCTGTACTTCTGCGCTCAGCAACTGGCCATCTGTCCCAGAGAGGCTAACAAGACTAAGATCACCACATTGAGTCAGCACTGAACCTCCCTGAATCTGGATAAATGTATGTACTGAAACTGTAGATCGACAGTAAATGAATGGAATATGCATAGGATTTATTCAACTCTCATTACCCATTATCTTTAATGAACGCCTGATGAAAATCTAAGATCTTATATGAAAGCCTGATTTGTTTAATGCTATTTCACCTGGGAGGCTCATTTAGCTCAAGGACTAATAACAAAAGTCTAATAACACCATCAATGGTGCCCAGGAGAATGGGATATTCAACATGAAAGACAAAAGACATCCTGGGAAAAGAAAACAGACACAATTCTCAG
Organism: Esox lucius; assembly: GCF_011004845.1. Lineage (NCBI taxonomy): Eukaryota > Metazoa > Chordata > Actinopteri > Esociformes > Esocidae > Esox > Esox lucius. Next base: position 4,229,663 of record NC_047587.1, on the reverse strand, counting down.
TCAGGAGGTCCTCAACCAACCATGTAGCATATTAACAGGACAAGAGTGTTGAACACTAAATCCAAACTCAAATATGACAGTTTTAAATGGATACCCCCCCCCCCGAATCCCCCCCAAAATATAAGACTCTCCAAGAACAAATGTTATTACATGCCTAACTCCGGTAACCCACCTCGGCTATATTTCAAGGCCAGTAATAGACGAGTGCCATGTGAATGCACCCAGCACCTGAATTAAAACTGTCACACCGGCCTGAATTATATCACCACCAGAGTCATACAAGCATGCCCGTGTTCCAAATTGTACCATAAAAACTATAAAGTGTACTAGTTTTCACCAGAGCCCTGACTGACATTAGCGCACTATATGTGCAATAGGATGCTTTTTGGAATTCAGACCGATGCAAACTCAGGTATCTGAGCACATCCACATCCAATGTTTAGGTAGAAGCATTCTTTCTGTACCTGAAATTGTGGCTCTTTCCCCCAACCAATTCATCAGAACCTTTTATATTTCAAAGAGCTAAAACTACCACTGTAATATGGGATGTCAAGGGTGCCTCTTAAAGTTTCAATCTTTTCATCAGGATATGAAATACAAAGGATTCATAAATAATATATAAGATCCGTTTTAGCTTTACCTTGCTGATCTCGAAGCCGAACACCTCCTCGAAGTAGGCTGGCTGACTGATGAGGAGCAGATAGAAAGTCCAGCTCCGGCAGAAGTTGGCCACGATAATTGCATAGACGGGCATAGAGGTAAAAAACTTCTTCCACGGAGTCTTGAATTTCTACACAACATGTAGAAATGAAAAGCACAGGTCAATAGAATAGGACAGAATTGGGCATGGGATGGGTAAAGGGTACATTGCCAACATACCACGGCTAAGAGCTGATCTTCACAAACCGCGAAGTTCCTGGTCAGAGCGTTTGGATGTGGTATGTTGGCAACACACTACAAAGCTCCAATATGCCTTATTGCTTTTATAAACGGTACAAATGCAATTCGAGCCATAAAGAGTGATGTGAAGGCACACAGGTGGTATACAGTATCATACACCACAGTCAGTCAGCATTCAGTTCAAAATGTGTTATAAATCATATCCTTAAGGAAGAGGACGAGGACATTTTTACCCACACTGACACTAATGTACTGCACACATTTTATACTGGTCCCCCTGTGGGAATCAAACCCACAACGCCTGGTTCTCCTCATCCACACCCTACGTCCAGGATAATGGACGGCGGATGAAGTTAGATGAGGAGAATGGAGGGACAGGAGTAGAAGAAACAATGGCGGAAGCAGAAAGAATGAAGGAGGAGTAAGATGAGAGGAGGAGGATGGTGGAAGGAGATAGAGGAGAAGAGGAGGCGACTCACATCGGCAGGGCCCATTAGTTGTTGACCCTCTCCGATGCTCTCCTCAATGTAACGTCGCTCCTCGTCTGTGATGGTGGGGTGGACCTCCGGACTCTCGTAAGACACCAGGATCCAAAACATGTACCAGACTATCCCAAAGGACCCTTAAAAAGCCAAGGAGATGGACGGAGAGAAAACAGTGTTAACATCTATTAATATAAATGGTTTTATAGAAATCTATAGATATTTATGGTTCAATCACTCAATCAACAGACAAAGCATTCATGAAAATAAACCACATGATCTGTGAAAGAAAATCCCTTTAAAAGATATCGGTCTTCTATGAACAATGATAGCTGGGATACTACACTCAGGTTACTCTATATTGGTGTTGATTTTCAATCCCCATTAGCTGTCGCCATGGCAACAGCTACTCTTCCTAGGGGTCTGATGCGTAATAAAAAGCCATTAGAGGCGACCAAAACTTTACAGAAACAAATCTGATTTGCCTTCATCCACCATACATACAGAGATTTTTACTCTGTGTTTTTTAACAATGCCGCGTTTAGGAACAATATCCCAAAACGTTAACATGTTTGTTTTTTCTTATTCATAGGAAACACTTTACCATATAGATAGAAGACAGAAGACCAGCCAGAGTACTGCACCAAGATGCCAGCAAGAGGCATGGCTATCACAGCCCCAGCATAGGACCCACAGAAGGAAGTGGTAGCCAAACGACTCCTTTCCAGTGGTGGGGCCCACTTACTCCAGATCCCATGGCATGCTGGGTAGGTCACGCCCTGCACACGAACACGAGTACATTACATGAATTATACATTATAGTACAGACAGATTCAACTGCAACCTGAATTAGACTAGGGAGAATTCTCTGTTAAAAGTGCCAGTTTAGGGAACGCTTAGTTTATTTTAAGTATTTTCCGAACAATCAGATGAACACACAGTATGGCTGTAACAGCAGACGTATTTATAACCGTAAGGTTCATGGGTTTTCACGCCTCGCACGTGAAACCCAATGAATACTTAAAAAAAGGAAAAAGCTAATTTAAGGAATATTGAGAATATGTTCATTGTAGTAGCTTCCCTGGGACCAAAAATATTTTTAGCAACTTTAAACCCACGAATGGTAAGTGGAGTCCTTAGATTCTACACATGCCTTTGTAGACAATACGCGTGTTTTTACAGAGCTTTAATGGGATTTGGTGTCATTTATTTTCGGTCACCCGATCTAATGTTCATAACTCACTGCTAACTAACATCGAGTCCCTTTGGTTGTGCAGTTGCTAATGATCAGTCTCTTGCATCGCTGTTGAGGAATGTTTGCTCAATCGTCAAAGCTGAGCTGTAAACTCAGCAACCTTGCTTGGTTATTGAGCACGAACACCGCTCTCACAGGTCATGTCAGTTGGGTTCAGGTCTGATCAAAGTCTAAGGACAATAATGCTTAGTAAGTTTAAACATGTGGTCATTTGTTCACAAAGGTTCCCTTTATTTAACATAATGTTTATATTGACGATTTGATAAAACTTGGTGTCAAAACACACATTCAGGAAAGGGGGCAAATACTTTGACACTGTACGAATGACACTGACTAGGCAGGGTATCTACAGCATTTTGGGCCTAGAAGTAGCATATCATAATTGAACGCTCAATTATCATTTACAATTAGTGGTGTTACGGTAGACCTAACCCGCGGTATGCTACGTGTTGTGTTTTGAGCGTCATGGTACGGTTCGGTTTCGGTAAAGCCAGCCCAAATAAAAACACATCGCTAATACTGTTTTGCAATCATATAGTCGGGCTACTATCTGCTGAAATATACGGAGGAACCAAATAAGGTGTTTCTATTTTCAACCACATAATACATTGCTAGTCCTTTCTTTAGTCGTATCAGACTGCTGCTAAGGGCTGCTTGACCGCATTGGGAAGATGAAGTGTTGCGGTTTCATTGTGTTTCCGCCTAGGTGAGGTTGCCGTAGATGTGCCAATGTCTTTGAGGTGATAACAAGCCAAACATTTTAGTTACTGTCATTGCAGGTAAATGAGGCCTAGATGTATCTTTTATTAGGTTTTTGCAGGAGATTTGAAAACATGCACTTGACTGTACAATCCAAAATTAGACAAGATCAGAGAGTGTATCAAATGTGTTTTAACTAATACAGACATTCAGATCCGTTCATTCAGTAGTCTATCAAACTGACCAATAAACTGACCAACTCGCCAACCAACTGACAAACCAACCAATTAAACATCAAACTGACCAACTGACTGACCAACCAAAATTCTACACAGTTCACTACATTTTTATTGAAGAGAGAAAAAAAGCACTGAATAGTAGGCACATAGGGAATTTTGTGCCATCTAAATGGCCTTGATATATCTTTACAATTTAAAAGCTGCAAAACCAAAACTTGAATTAAAACGAAGCCAGTCAGCCGGTGGGGGACTGGGGGAGAGATGGTTTGAATGTGAACTGTTTTTCAGGTAATTCACCTAGCATCCACATGGAGAATACCGTGTACACATTGCTCCGTGAATGTTATTTCAAACTTTTCCCTTACCTTTATAATAAGCACCTTAAATTCAATATTACTTCAGGGAAATATGTCCATATAACTAATATTTGAAGTTATGTTGTGACCACTTACTGAGTCCTTCCAACTTTTACTCCAACGTTAAAAAAATCAAATTTAATCAAACACAGGATTTAATATCTACAAATTACAACTCAGTATTAAATCAGAACGGGACCAGAACAGTCAATATAAATGTCGTGGCACACGAGCGGCCATTTTCTCTCATTAGTCAAAGAACAAGCAAGACAAATTGGATTGAATCAAAACCAAACTGACACAACGCATCTGAGCTGAACTATCCTAATCTGGATAAACGGGTTAAGGTGGGACTGAGGGTCCATCACAAATGTCACCCTATTCCTCTCACAGTGCACTACATTTGGAACAAGACTGGTCGAGAGCAGTGCACTCTACAGAGTGTGATTCGGGACACATGGCAACTGAAACAGACTGGGCAGATTCAAACCGACCATCCTACTCCGACACAAAACAGGGAATTGCTCCCATTAATTATCTGTTGCTCACTAAGTGGCACACAATCAACAATTGATAGACACAAATTGCTTGGGCTAGCAGTGGGAGTCACCGTGAAATGCTAATGTTTAATTTGCAGTAATAAGTCGATACAACACTGACCACGGCAAATGTTCCCCCGGAAATGACTGTCTGTGTTCTTTATATTCCGACAATTTCAGGTCTGTAACTCCCCCTGCAAAACATACGGGAAGAGCGTGGTGGCGGTGTATGGATCAACCCCAACCCTCCAACAGGACGGAGGCCATGGCCATGTGCTTCCATTCACAGAACAAGAGCATTCTAATAGAACAACACAAATAAAGGAGGGACGACCTTGATGGAAACATAATGATCCTTTCACAGCTACGTCCTTCAGTCCCTTTCAGTCCCATTGGCTCGTCGGGAGGCAGTGCGGATGACGTTAGGTTTTTCCTTTCTCTTGTTATTTTCGTTTCTAAGTGAGTGGACATCTCACCCTCCATCACTCTCTCCCTTTCTGTCCCCATCCCTCCATCCCTCCACCTCTCTATTGCCCATCTCTCATTCCTTCCATCTCTCACTCCTTTTCTCCAACAATATTCACATCCACCTTTACTATCTCTCCATCCACCACCCGTCTCTCTCTCCATTGCTCCCTCCCTTCATTCCTCACTTCATCTCTCCCTCAATCTTTCCATCTCTCCGTCCCTCCCTCCATCTCTTGAGATCTCCGTTCTGCTATCCCTCCATATCTCCTCCCATCGCAACCTCCACATCTCCCACCCACTTTTCACCTCTTCCTTTCCCCCTCGATCTCACCCTCAGTCTCTCTATCCCTCCATCCATCCCTCTGTAACTCCAACTCTCTTCCCCTTCCTGTACCAGTCCCTTTATCCACCACTCCCTCCATCTTTCAGAGGAATTTTGTTAGCGCTCCAGCTCAGGGGCTGCCAGGTATAACGAAGGCTTTAAGAGCTTCCCAAAAGACCCATGACTCCATCTTGGCTGACAGGATTTTAGTATTTTAGAATGATACACAGAACCATTTTGAAGTGGGTGCACTTTAAAATGCGGTTCCTGTGTTCTTTTGTTCACAATAGGAGTCCATTAAAACAAATGTGTTTGTGCAAATGCTTAGACAGGAAAATACTTTCCTCAATATCAGGGTGGCCTTGAGTGCTGCAGTCTGTTGTTGGGTATCAGATAGTGGATAGAGCTTAGGGTCACTAACTGAAAAGTCACTGGGTTGAATTCCCCATCCTACAATGTAAAACGTTTGTGTTAGTTTATGACTGCGGGTAAGAGCAGCTGCTGAATGACTAAAGAGTAGACCTCTACTGTACAACGCGGTATTGCGAAAATGTGTGCGTTGTGGACCTGTCTCATGTTAGTCATGTGTGTACCTGCAGTATTGATGTTTCTTCGTGTGGATATGCATGATTCATCATCGGTTGTCCCTCGGGAAAGAGGTATTCTGACCTCAATGGACGGTTGTAAAACGAGTGCGGTACTGGACATACATGCAATCCTGTAAGAAATCCAAATCCAACCAAAACATTAATTCAGCAGTTTTACCTCGACCAGGCCTTGTAGAATCCTGACACAGATGACGCAGCGATAGTCAACCCGAGCCGCGGATGGAATCAGCATGTTGAGGGTTGACGTGAGGAAGATGGCTAGCCCGAACACTCTACGAACAACGGGAAAGCCCAAAGGGAAACATTTTGTAATTCATCCAAATCCCCGACAGATTAACCAACAGCCTCTGACATATAGGCCTAGGCCCACATTAAATTAATATGGGCCTTTAAACCAAATAAGACTAACTTTTTGTATGGAATGGAATGACTTCGAATGGTAGTCATCAAGAAGGTTATATTATAATAATTGCAATCTGCAGGATTTTTAGCCCATTTAGCCTACATTAAAATTATCATGTTGTAAAGTTAAGACAAATCTAAAATTCAGAGTATGAATCATATTTCTGTAGCCCCCTGAAATAAAATGGTGAATTTCAGCAGAAGCTTCGTTCGAGATTAAATTAAAAGGTGAGGACAGAAACAGCGGGCGTCCTTCTGCAACAGAAGGTGTCTGTGTACTCAGCTGACACATTCTAGAGACGGTCCCTGCTGGATCGAGCCAACACGCACATTTCGTCTCAATCTTTCTTCTTTGCATTAGAATAGGAATAGCATAGAACAAAATATAAACTTGTAATTACCTAGTTATGTGTTTGTCTGTAGACCTTTTAGGCATATGATTTCAAAGCAACAATTAGGGAAATAAATTGTATTTTGATTTTTTTTGGGTTGGAGTTAATTTTATTTCGTTGTGTGTGTACACGTGCGTGAGTGTGCATATAACAAGTCTCGCATAACTATGACTGGTTGGTTGCCATGCCTCCCACCGTAGGAAAAAAAGATTCGTAGCGGTAGTCCCGTGGGATCTCATTAACACGAGAAGGCGCGTGGAGGCAGGCCTCGCGGCCAGTAATAGGATCCCCAATAGCTGGCGCGAGGTCAGGCTCTCAGCCCCCACAACACCGCTAAACCCGTCGATCTGACATTCATCTGGCTTTAGCAAGGGTCTGCTTTCAATGGAAACTGTATTCTGTGGTTATTACACTTCAGTAGCTGGTTTGATAACGAAATGGTAGCCTATATACAGCTATATACAATACAATATATATCCAGATAATTAGGCTATACCTAATGTATAACCTATCTATGTGTGTTATTGTTTAATTTTTTATAATTACCTATTTGCTGCTAATCGTGAGCATATCCATCCTCCAGGTATTTGGGTGACGATGTAGCCCCAGAAAAATGAACCGTGGATCATTCCCACCGTCTCTGGGTCCCAGTTGAACTTTGCTTTCTTCACAGAACCAAATAAAAACACATCAAAACCTCAGTCAACAACCAACCAACGGGTTATGCTCAATTACATAGCCTACACATCTGTAAACACGTGACGCATGGTGCATGTTGACAGTCCCACACCAAACTAGGCTATAGTCTTTATAACAATGTACCGTTACTTCATCACCCGAATATTGCATAGGCTCTGCAGTGGACCAAAAACTTGCCATCTTGATCAACACGTCGTTTCCGATTAGGATATAATGGAGTCATTAAAACACAACATTTTGCTTTGCTTTACAGAAGGCTGGGAAAATGGTGGATTTTAAAATGTTAACCATAATTTTGCAATTTGTAAGTTGGCCTAACAGACATTATGTTAAAGAGTATAAAAGTCGTGACCACTGCAGGGCCCTTTTGTGTCAGTTTGCGGGATGACTCATTCTGTTGAAATCGTGCCTCGGTATCTCAGAGGCTGATAGAAAGGGCGGAGACTAAGTTTATGTCTGCGTCACACATTTGCTATTCTCTATTTAGAGCAGCACTTGTGACCAGGGCCATATAAAGTTATGGTCATGGCCCTTGATCAAAAAGTAGTGCACTAAATAGGGAATAGTCTGCAATATTAGATAGGCCCTGACAAATAAAACAAATAGTGGGCTATAGAAAATAGGGTGCAGTTTGGATGCAGACTAGACAATAAGATAGGCACCTCTTTGATGACGATCTTGCCGTTCTCGTGCACCGTGCTGTTATTGACCATGCCCACAATAGCCACGCCCAGGTTACAGCGGATGCCGAAAGAAATGCAGAAGCCGAGGCCGCTCATGATGGCGATGATGTAGCGGCGGGGAAGGCCGAAGCACGTGCAGTCACATAGTGGCGGTTTCTTCTCGTGCTGCGCTGAGGGCCGTCCGTCCTCGGTTAGCTCGATCACCTCACCTGTCTTCTGATGTTTCTCCAGCGCCCTTCAGACCAAACAAGCACCCGTAGGCCTATTAATAACCAGCCTTTATTTTGCCTACTTTAAAAAATCCTCGAAATATAAGGCCATTCTTTCCATGATTAGGTCCGTTTACAATTTCCATGGAGCCCATTATGCTGTCAATTTAAACTATAGGCCTCTTGGCTAAGACAATCAACGCGAGATATAGCTATGCTGACAAAGGTGTGACATTTCGTTGGGTTATTTGCTAAATAATATTTATTTACAGGTCTACCTTTATTCTTTTTTTTCCCGAGGCCTATTGACCACACGAAGGAATTCTGGAAGATCATTCGATTGGTACATTTTGTTCTCTAAATTACTGTAGAATGAATTCTGTTTAAAATAATGCTGTATTTAAATATAGTCAACTCGTTCTTAAAATAAGTTGAAACATCTCTAGAATACGAATATAAACATAACCTAGAATATTTGACACAATTTAGTTATTTTACTCAAGTGCAACCAATGGGTGAGCGCTGATGTTACCGATATAACAGTTTTTCTATGCCATTTTTCGTTTTGTGTTTAATTTCCACCTGTTCTGAGAAGTACAGCTGGGCAATACAAAGACAATAAAACGACCTTGATACCGCATTGCAGCAGTCACAGTGAACACTACATTTCCATTTACAGTTAGGCTGTGAGTCGGTATACGGAGACCCCAAAATGATAGCGAATTGAATGTAACGAGATAGTGTTTAGAATTGTGTAAGATGACACCTGAAGATGTGTCATAATATTGTCTATAATTCGATAGATCTGACGGGTTAAGATCCAAGTCCACAGTGCTTTTAATGTGTGACGTTTAATTAATACACCATTAAAAACATACATATTACATATATATATATATATATATATATATATATATATATATATATATATATATATATATATATATGTAATGTTTGATATATATGTTAGGTATATTTGTGTTTGGTAGCTAATAGAATGCGGTCTACAAGATTTTGTTTATTTTTTAAGTTGTGTTTTAATCAAATCAATGAACGATCTTTATGGTTCAGAAAAAAAGGTGTCAGCAATAACAAAATTGTGCTTTTTAAAATAGCGTTTGCAAACTATTAAAAGGATAATAATTTCTGCTTTTTTGATGTTATTATTCGATTAGAATCTTCATTATGAAACAAAAAATGTGATCACCGTTATATCACAAGGACCTTCGTGAATGCATTAGGAGCCTCTTGTAAAATCCCTTTCCCTAAATCCAAAGCTGTCTGATATACACCCAATAAAGAACAGTGTGTTCCATGAAAGTTTATATCAAACAGATCGATCTTGGTTAATGCTGTTAAATATAAAATAGAACATTTGAAATACATCTCCGACGCTGTCATGACGCGTTCAGTTGCATGAATTATTAAAAAAGCACACCAGCCGCTTGGGAAGGAGGAAGGGGTGGTGCTGGGGAGGGAACTAAGGTGGGGGGTAGTGAGTCCCTCTCCCGGGAAATAACTGATCCTTAAATATTCGACTGGCTCTGACATTATGCTTTTCCTCAATTGTCCTCACTTCCTGTCCTGTTAATAATCAATCTAAAAAGGCCCATGTATTTTTCTCCCTTGAATTTAATCCATGATCCCAAATCACAGCAACCAATTTGCAAGTAAGATTTTTTCTCAGGGGATTTTTGTGGATAGTAGATTTTTTACCCCCGTGGTTTTGGTGCAAATTATTTTTTCCTCAGTAGCGTGTAAGGGTATGGCGGGAGGAAAGTCACACCGACATTAAATACGAATACATATTCTACGTTTTCTATTCTATATAGGTAATTTTTTATTGATTTAAAAAAAAAAAATACAAGAAAAAAACTAAAGAAACGGGGGGGTGCAGGGGGGGGGGTAGCTACTTCCTTTACCTGTAAAGATGTCCGAAGGTCTTTCCTGCCAAATTCTTCAGCCCTTCTTTACTGGGTGGGAATGCACGCTGCTTAACTGGTTCTGGGCCGGATTCCATGATGCCAAATTCTCCTCTGTTCGATTTCTACGATTTTACAATAACGAATTCAAGTGTAGAATATTAATGAACATATTTGTCAAGATGATAATCCAAATGAAGTGCCTCTTTCTATAAAGACAATTGAGGTTTAGACATCCAATGTCAGGTGTTTTGAAAGAGCTTTGAAAAAACGACTAGGCAGTATTGCAGAAATACACGACCAATCAGATGTGGTACGGTTTCACAGTCACAAAACAGTAGTCTGATAAATCTTCCTTTGCCTTATGCAATGTATATCCATTCAGTGCCATCTTGAACAGATCCCTGTCAAATGGTACTAAAAACAATCACTCTCTTGATAAAGTTTCAAATGTATCCATGTTATGATAAGATCAAGAAGGGGAAAAAAACGTCGATGATAGCGCTGAAAAGTCCAAATTATATCGTTATTTTCCAGTGGAAGACGGTGCACTATCTCTTATCTGTCGCGAGGATCTCCGGTGAGGCGGTTAGAAGATTCAGCACCACGGAGAGCGAACGGCTGCGCGCGCCCAGTCAACTGTGTCACGTACCTGTCGACAGCTCCCCTCCGCGGCGCGCAAGACGCAACACATGCGCATTGTCCTCTAGCCTCACACCAGCAAGCTCACCCAACCAGGGGTTTTCTAGTTCTTTTTTTGTTTTAGCCTAAAAGACCGGGAATATTGGCAAGTTTGATGTAGATTCAGAGTACACAAATCGTGACTAAAATATGATTATCGTTTAGCCGGAAAACCAACAAGCATACAATATTGCCTCTCGGTTTAGACCGCAGGCAACTTTTCTATGCTTTCTCTTGCTCTCCATCTCTGGCGGTTAACAGAGTGATATTTCAAGGGTCCATTCCGGGGCTCTAGGGGGCCGGTACTATGGTTACCAGATTACAATATGAGTCATGTCCTCTAGGGTCCTCACTCCGACCGGAGACAGCTAGCACAAAGACAAGTGGTCTTATCCTCTCATCGTTTCTTATCGTTTAGGACGAGGCTATTCTTCTGTTTGTCAGTTTCTTTTGACTCTTTATTTCCCTTGAATAGACTCAAAGGGCGGTTTCATGATGGATTATCATTGTGGCATTGTGAATGCATGATTCAAGTCTGTCTGTATGCCTGAATATTTAAATGCAAAAATCAGTTCATCGTCAATGTTTGGTGAACAGTTTTACAGTGTGTGTATCTGTTATTTTTCAAGAAATTATTTTATTTTTCATTTATTTTGAAACATTATACCTTACATCTTCCATTTCAGAAAAGCTTTAAGGGTGAAGAAAATTGATTAGGCTTCATAGAAATAAATACGTACAATAAGATTAGGACAGCACGCTGAGATCAAGTACCGTGACCAATCGAAAAAGCTCTCCATATTATTATTTCCTTAGCTCTATATGCAACTAAAATGGAAAGTATTGCATTGAAAAACACTCGTAGGATGAACTAGCAATGCTACAGGCTACACTGCTGAAATGAGCGCGCAGGTAAAAATGTTATCCTAGTTAAACACACACCTGAGCTAATCGATCGGTTAAGTCACTGACTAAATTCAACGCGCCTGTTCTTCCGTGTTTAAATTAAAAAGTGTCTGCGGCACATCCTGATCAGAGTGTCCTACCACTGTATAGGGGAAATATACGTCACTAAGAAAGCAAATAGTAGGAACAGTATAGGCACCTAGCAATAAGAGTGTACTTATACAGTTACCACAGAGCGGCAGTGTTGTGTAGAACGGAATGGGCTGCTTACAACTCTATCTCCGTCCCAGAAACTTCCGCCCAGTAGCCGGGGTGCGTGATTACTGAGGCCCACCACGTAACCTAATATAACAGGCGTGACAGAAACGCCCATGCGGAGTTTTAATGTTCAGTTTTAACTTCGGTTACTGGAGCTTGGTATCCCTGAAACCCGGATGGCTACAGCAGCATAGGTGGAAATGATAAGCTCTAGTTCTTCTGAGGAATCTTTTGAAAATCCTTATATATTTTTATTGAACTCGACTTGACATCAAATACTGGGTTTGTGAATACGTTTAATATGTGCCATGTCTATGAAATCCATACAAAGTCCATGCTCACTAGAAAAAAAGCTGCTAATAAACATTTAATAATAAATTATAATAACAAATATTATTGTACAGGTCAACGTGAGACCAAAATATTACTAATATATATAAAATAAACAACGTTTACACAAATATGCTTCATGCATTCAGCAATGCTGGGGTGCTGACAAGCAAGTTATTTTAAACCCAAACGGGCATCTGGTCAGGTCTGAACCTGCTGCAGAGTAGATTTATTTTGCTGAGTTGCTAGGAGTACATTTCCTTATTTTCACAAAAAGTGATTACGGCCAATGAAAAATGCTTTAAGTTCTTCTCCAATTTAAACTACTTTGAAAGTTCTTGCGTATATTTTTTCAGAAAATAAGCGTACGATATTGAAAAATACACCTTCCTGTCTGACAAGTGAGCAATGCAGATTTCTGCTCAATTTGAACAGAGCCTGTCTCTCTGTCTGGCTTCTCCGGGTCACGGGACGGGCCTTGTGCCACCTGGCCGGATCACCCACGAGCCCTCGTTGTGTCTCCACCCGCATCACAGGGGAGTTACAACCACCCCAGGGCCACCGTGACCCACGGCCCTCCGGCTCCCCCACCACTCAAACAGTCGCGACGTCATGCCCCTCCCCCCGGAGTGCCGCCGCGGCTTGGTGAAGCAGAACATGTCTTGCACCTCCTTCCTGAACTGCCGGCCCACGAAGCAGCTGAAGAGAGCGTTGACGCAGGTGTTCAGGCTGCAGAGGCTCATCTCGAAGGAGAACGCCAGGTCCAGGCCTCGCCAGGACGCCGGGGTGGACGGGCGCACCAGCCGCACCACGATGGCCGCGTTCTTTATCAGGTGGTAGGGCAGGTAGAAGAGGATGAAGAGGACGAGCACGCTGGTCAGCACGCGGGTCAGGCGGAGACTGCGCCTCCTGCTGCTGTGGAGGTGCACCTGCGGCCGGCGGCTGCGGAGACGCAGCTCCCTGACGCTGCGGAGACAGGCCGGTGAGGAGTGTAAGTATTGGGGGCACGCAGTAGCGCGCCGGGCACATTTGCTGTTCTATGGAGTGGACTGAAGAAATGTGAGATAATCAAGACGGTCAGACGCACACGCAGCTGGTGAGGGGAGAGAGGCTGTGACGAAGGCTGGGGGGGCGGTAACGAAGGCTGGGGGGGAAGTGAAATTGTACAGTTCCGGAATTGCACATTTCAGATTTTCAACATTTGCATATTTTTGATCTTCCTAAAGAACCTAATTGGCATGCAGAGTTTAAATGCAATGAAGTACTACACATTAGTCTTTTTTTGCCCAAGATAAATCTGCCAAGACACTCTTGGCACCCCTAAAACAAGTTGACTGTGTAATATAATTGCACCGTCACTGGTTCTCCCAGTTCAGTCTGCATTGACACTATCTGACTTTACATCTGAATAGCTAGAATACAGAGCCAAACAACGGTCACTTCTTTACTGAATACTATCGCCTGATCATAGCCGCTGCAATAAGCCTGTCCTCCCCAGTGACGGCGCCACCAGCCGCCTGAGTAGCTGTATATGCTCCCAGTCTAATCAACCCGCCAATCCACAAACTATTAGCCACCCACCTGCACAGGTAGCAGTAACCGATTAAGGACAGGGGCAAGAGGAAACCCATGGCGGTGCTGGACAGGGAGTAGGGCAGGGTCTCCTCTGGTTCGCTCAGAAACGTGTACAGCGTGCACACGGTGCGCCCCCCCTGCCCAGGACAGTGCCCCAGGAAGGTCATGGCTACCAGGGGGAGACTCAGCACCATGTTGACCGTCCAGCCAGCCGCACAGAGGAGATACGTCTGGCGGCGACCGAGCAGCACCGCAGAGCGCAGGGGGTGGACGATGGCCAGGTAGCGGTCCAGGCTAACGCAGGTGACGAAGAAGATGCTCAGGTAGAAGTAGTTGTGGTACAGGAGCCGTACGGCCTTGCAGAGCGACAGGCCTAAGGAGAAGTGACGTTTAATTGTCTGTTCACGCAAAATGCTCCAAAACATGAAAACACCAACGATACATTATTGGCAATTGGATTTACTTACCTAGACGCCAATTGAGACCTGAAAACAGGGTTAACAGTTAACGTGACATAAATGATAAAGTTGAATTCACATTAGCCAGTTTCCAGATCTGTTTGTGCTCAACCTTACTGCGGTCCATCCACAGTGATTAGGAGGTCATAGGTCAGCGGCATGACTGAAACATTGAGCTTTTACAAAATGGTATACTGGTTTCAAATGATAAAAAAGCTACTTGATCCTGTTACAGCATTTAAAGCTTATGCACTCCTCAGATGACGACCGGCAAGCAGTTGTGGCCTCACAAACAGACAACGGACACCTCGTGCGGGGTAATTTTTTGGTCAAATAAATGAGGTCAAATCCAAACCGTTCAGATGGTAGTGGATCAGGAAGGGCAGGGCCGACAACCAGGAGGTATCAGCCATAGTCAGGTTGAAAAGCAGGACACTACTCCTGAATAAAACAGAGAAAAAGGAATAAGAAACAATGAGACTGAAATCCTTTAAATGTATCTAATCTCCAATATACTCAATATACACTCAGACATTTTTGTTGTGGGTATTTTATGTCTGTTGTGTTAATGAATCATCAACACATATGCAAACAGCAAACTTTGTTTTACTGTCCCTGTGGGACCCAGAACATCCCTATACCTATAACTAAACACTAACCTGTCCCGTAACCTCCAACCTAAACTCAAACAATGTTAACAATTTAATGTTTTTTTTCTTTTTCTGTAATAATAATAACAGGCCTTTATTCTATATTCACTGCTTAAACCGACAAGATATTTAATGTTAAAATAAATATATGACTTCCCAAATCGTTCTCCTCATTAGCTTTTTGTAGTGACTTGACGGTCCCCAGAAGGGAAAACATAGGCAAGCACATCTATTGGCCACCTGGTCCAGCGCTTCAGGCGGTGGAAGAAGATCCACAGGGAAAGCAGGTTGAGGGGAAGACTTATGATCAACACCATCAGGAAGAAGGCTGGCATCAGGTACAGCTGGACCTCCCTCATAACCTCCTCTCCCGGACCGGACAGGTCACACAACACACCCTCTATAGGCTAGAGGATCAATCAATCAAGAAATCTTGCATACAAGCTCAGATGACTGGAAGATCAATGAATGAAAGAAATGAGCAAAAGACTACGTACGAGCTGTAACTTAATAGGAACGTGAACTCCTCTTGCCGTGTGCTTTATTTATCTTGGTAAAATTTAGTGTGGGCTAAACTAACATTAAGAACTGACCCTGTGTCTGCCCTTGTTCTGTCTGGAAGAGCGATAAACACTGTCTAATCCCATGTGTCATCAGGTTATTGTAATAGCACTCTTGTAATCACTGTTCTGGTCTTGTGCACCTAGTCTACAGACTTCAACCAAAAGAAGATACACTTCACATTCCTAAATAAGATTGTGTTTAGCCTTTTCGAGAAATAAAATCTTATTAATTAACCTTTACAAATAGCACACTTCTAATTTCCTGTAAATCTTAAATTAGTTATAATACATCATTAAGATTCCTACTAATCATACTTTCCTAAAGTGTTTTCTCCTGGGCTCCTCTGGTGGCCTACCTGTGGTGGGCGGTTTCCCATCTCGTGGTGCTACAGTCGCCTCCGTTCTGGAAGACTTACCGTGGTCCAATCCACTGACTATGACTGGTCTGTCCAACACATATTTTGGCTGTATTATGGGGAACCAAGCGAGTGTGTGGGCGTGAGCTGAGTTTGAACGTGAACAAATATTGAATAACTTTATCTTCTCTGTACTCCAGCCATCTGTTGTGTTAACATGGACTGCAGAAGTAATCTTGTAACCTGTGAATGCAACGTTGGAGACAAACGGCGTTGAAACCTAATTCAGACGTTAGAAAATCCGGGACAATAGAAATATGCATCTATATTTATATCTTTTCAAGTGTTAAAATGTTGTAGACAAATTTGTATATATATTTTTCAAAATTAAACTACAATAAGCTTTCGTCATTGAGTTATAAAGCATTACCAATACACCATGTATTTTGTACATGGTATTTTATTGTATTTTGTATTAGAGTATTTTTCTGAACAATGATTCAGACACACAATGTATTGGTAATTTATTTGTAATTTATTGACTTTAAGGCATACATTCCAACAGAGAATTATTTAGCATACATATAAGAGCAGCTTTATCAAAATAAAACTATAGAAAAAAAGCAGTTTAAAGATCCAACATGATCATTTTAAACTATTTTGTTTCTTCTTTTTTTACAGAAATGATGAAACAGATTCATGCCTTAATACATGATCAATTCAAAACACAGAGAAGGAAAAAAAAGTATTTCTAATGAGTAAACATTTTTTCAAAAACGTATATTTTTTATAAACACTTGAATGTGTTAAAAAACAATATATATTATATAGATTGGCTGTGATGAATAATTAAGGCATAGTCAGTCAGGTATTACTTCAATAGAACCTGGAGTATAGAAAGGCATAGCATTTAAACAGTCAGATGTCAATTGCCTGTTTTCATCAAACCTAAATTTGAGTGTTTTGCCTGAGACTGAGGCAGACAGCTTTTATAAAGATACAACATCAAATACAACGATTTTATACATATTCTTACATAGGTACATTTAATTATTTTTCAAAACATATCCTTTAATTAGAAATAACAAAAGATGATGGCATAATAATTTCACTGTTACTTTACAAGTTTTCCTTCCTTTCGAAACTCTTCATTAAAGTCAAAATATACTAAACATGAAATCAAAAGTTGAACCTATTTAAATATATTTAAATAACGTCCACTTACACATACCTCTTGGATAACTACAGTACAACTGTTGTTTCTTGTGGATATGTATTAATAGGATTCACATCAAATGCTCCCCGACTACCCAGAATCCCACATCTATGAGTCATCCGACCAACACAGATCTAAGACTCAGGCTCAGTCACAACCTCCGAACCAGGAACAGCGTCCCCGTTACAGCACTAAGATTAACTTGTTAACGTCTGGGTAGATCTGATTTAAAAAAAAATCCTGATCCCAACCTGCCTGCCCCGTCTTGCCAGCTCCTGTCATGTTCATGCCAGAGTCATGGAGCATAAAACCAGTCAGTGATCAGACTAGTGTCATTGCGCAGGAAGTGCTTTGTGCAAAAACAGTTATCTAATATTTCCATTTTTCTCCCCATCGTGGACCCAACCAGGAAATCAGACCAGTCGTGATGAAAGGATAAATTATAACTGGTTTGTTTTGGGTGTCCAGGAACACAGAAGGAGATATGGATGAAGGCAGAGTGTTGGAGAGAGCTGGATGGACGAATGGAACGATGAAGAGGGAGGGATGGAGGGAATGGAGAGAGGGATGGAGGGAGAAATGAAGGAATGGAGAGAGGACAGAGGAAGAGGTGAAGCCCCAGTAGCTGAGGAAATGCTTATCTTTCATTAGTGCTAATGAGTGGGTAAACAGAGATGCATTAAAAAAGGATTGATCTTTCTCTTCTTTATTTCTCTACACACACCTGCCTCCCTCCCGTCCTCTCTCTATCTTCTCCAGGAACACACAGTCAACAGGCCCCAGCTGTTGCTCCCACTCTTCTCTCCTCCATCTTCCTCTCTCCTCTCTCCTTTCTCCTTTCTCGTCTTCCCTCTATTTTTTACTCCATCCACTGTCTTCCATAACCTCTTCTCTACTGCATAAATCCTGACTTCTAAAATGATTATGCAGCACTGGCCTTTGAGAGGGTGAAAGCGACATGGAAACAGTACAAAGGTCAGGCAACCTCCTGCGATAAAACACTCAAAACCCAACAGAACCCTGAACCAGGCGGTTTTGTACTGTCAAGAAATGTCCAAAGAAATCACATCTTGCATTGACATCTACTTCATCCTTCAGTGAAAGGTACTAGGGCCAGCCCAATTCACACTAGAGTCAACGACTTCTTTTGACTTGAGTCCATAAGGTATAGACTCCATATTATGCCTTCTTATTTGAAGTCTGAAGTCTTCTATTGTGTGCTACAAAAGGTGAAATACTCTTTCACATATTGTCTAATAGCTGTCTTTGGGTGCTGTCTAAGTTGGCAAATTAACAAAAGCATTTATCTATTTACTTCGGTCGACAAACAAGCGTGCAGGTACAGGAAATTACATCTGACATTGTTCCAATGGAACTTCGTATGATCGTTTATTAGCAACTTAGCTATAACAGTTCTTCATAGACCTCAAGGGAGTCACCTCTCGCTTCGAAAAATCAGCTTGTGGAAATTACATACTGGTTGATTTTAAGTATTTTCAAGAAGTATTTAACAAACAACCAAATATATAAAAAAAAATAAAAAAATAAACTGCAGCCTCATTATATATTTAACAGTGATTTCTTTTAAGGCATTTTGTCTTTGGTTGTTATAGTGGCACTGATAACATATCAACACAGTGTTGTGTGCGACAGGCTTGGAGCTTGGTAGAGCTGCCTCACATTAACACTGTGTCTGTATAGCATTGAGATTGGAAATCACTTATTCGGCTACGATTTACTAAAAAAGAGACGGAACATTCCGAGAGAGCGGACGGATAGTACTACAGACATTAAGGGAGTTGGACAAAGTGATGTGAAAATGAAACCACAGCTACGCATGCGAGTAGTTGTGTTTCCCAGAGTATAGATCTATTTAAATCTACAATGTCAACACGCAAGATGTTTTCGGTTAAATGTATGTAGATTGTTAGGTTCTGTTTGCCCGTGATGTCTTTTTGTCAAGTGTCACTGGGAAGGTAAGCCGGTCCCTCTGGCTTCAGTCAATGGGACGCAGAATAAATCAACAAATATCACTGTAGTGTGTGACAGAAGTACAATAATGTTGATTGAAGATGGAAGTTCACAGGCATAAATGGATAAATATGGCACAGGTGTTTGCAAGTCACACTCAGTGTAGGATCTTCTCGTATTTCAAGATGACAACAGATTTATATAGGGCCTTTCATAAGGCGTTACTCACACCTCTATTTTTGTGAGGGTTTCTCTCTGCAGCAGAGAGCAATTTATGTATATTAGAAAACAGCCATTGCTCAGGCCCATCACCCAGCGCTCAGGAACAGGCTGGATCCCAGAGGATCTCCTTAAAACCAGCCCAGGCCCCAGCCCAGTCTGAAACAAGGTCCAGTTCATTAGGAACCAAATGGAATAAAAGGGACTTGAACGGGAGTCCACGCTATCTGGACTCGTCCAATGTGAAACACTAATTCAAATTTCCGGTTGAAAGACATCTTAAAACGTTTTTTGCGGTGTGCCCTAATGAACAAGATCCGAAAGCGAACAAGCGGGCCGAAGGCGAGGACGGGTGCTAGAGGCACTCTGACAGGACTTCGTGGCGAGATATGTCGGGGTAGATCATCGGGGTGCAGAGGCAGTCGTCCTCCCTGCGGCTCAACTGGATCTTGAGCTTCTCCACCTGAGGTGAAACAAACAAATTATCGGATGGTCTTGTGATGATGTTGTTCTGTCCCATGTTGTTGCTATTTATGAGAGTGTGTTTACTTACCTGGTAAAATAAGGGCAAAATACAGGAAAATACTAATTATGCATTTTTAATGTTACCTCATAGTTATGTAGGTACTCCTGGACGAGGTAGCGTTCCCGTTTGATCCTTGCCTTCACTTCCGACGGAACGTCAGGAATTATCCACGCCACAAAGAACTTCACCAAGAACACCACATGCTGAGAGGCAAGAGGAGACCAATCAATCGACCAATCAACCAATCAATCAACAAATTAAATAAAAGGGAAAGAGATTTGGAACAGGTTGGCGTCGGGCTAACACTGGTACCACAATAGCATAACGTAGCATCTATGACCAGTTAGTGCTACGCTAAAGGCATGACGATATCTGGAGGTGTGCCATCTCGACGAATCACTTCATTTTTACGAATCACTTGGGGGTTCCGAGCCTGTCCTGTGCATTCCACGTTCCGTGGGGGGTCCCGGTACCCACCTCCATGATGATGATGAAGGCCAGCTTGGCAGCCAGGATGTGCCAGAACCGCATGGTGTGTTTGTACTGGTCAACACCGGGGGGGTTGCGGTAGTCACGGTACCTGTGGGGAAGAATGAAGGAGCCGTTACACACAAACCAATACTACAGCCCCATACCAGGGCTGGGACTAACCCCCATACCAGGGCCGTGACTTACCCCCATACCAGGGCTGGGACTAACCCCCATACCAGGGCCGTGACTTACCCCCATACCAGGGCCGGGACTAACCCCCATACCAGGGCCGTGACTTACCCCCATACCAGGGCCGGGACTAACCCCCATACCAGGGCCGTGACTTACCCCCATACCAGGGCCGGGACTAACCCTCATACCAGGGCCGTGACTTACCCCCATACCAGGGCCGGGACTAACCCCCATACCAGGGCCGTGACTTACCCCCATACCAGGGCCGTGACTTACCCCCATACAAGGGCCGTGACTAACCCCCATACCAGGGCCGTGACTTACCCCCATACAAGGGCCGTGACTAACCCCCATACCAGGGCCGTGACTTACCCCCATACCAGGGCCGTGACTAACCCCCATACCAGGGCCGGTTCAAGGCTTTTGGGGACCCTAAGCAAAATTATTGACCGCTCATGTCACTCATGCCAGGAACCGGCCCTGGCCCCCGCACCCAATCTGGAGAACCCCCACCTGCAGGTGGTGATGACTGAGCTGTCAAACCAGTTCGGGTTCTCATCTGGGTCCGGTTTGTTCCATTCTTGGAAGTGGGAGATGTTGAACACCGACAGGCTTTGGTTGATGTAGTTATTCATTGTCTGGTTACCACTGTACACATACAGGTGGGCCAGCCGAGGAATCATGTCCGATGTGAAGGACACTATGAACGCCTGAAGGGGGGAGAAACGGACACTGTGAGGGCGTTGTGGACGAAACACAGAACGAAGTAAAGAAAACGATTGTGGTTCATATTCTATTGAATTAAGTCCATGTTAAATCTCCTTAAGTGTGTTAACGGGAGGTTAAAGATTTGTAATAATGTCACTCCTACTCCTAGCTATTTTAGAGATCTGCTAATACCACACAGACCACTCGTATAGCTAGCTGACCACCAGAGACCACAGGAGTTGACAAAACAGCATAAAAACATTGGGGACCAACTAGTAGTCCTTGATTGCTCAGTTGGTGGAGCATGGCACAGTAGCTGGAGCATGGCACAGTAGGTAGAGCATGGCACAGTAGCTAGAGCATTGCACAGTAGGTAGAGCATGATTCAGCTGGTAGAGCATGGCACAGTAAGTAGAGCATGGCACAGTAGGTAGAGCATGGTTCAGCTGGTAGAGCATGGTTCAGTTGGTAGAGCATGGCACAGTAGGTAGAGCATGGTTCAGCTTGTAGAGCATGGTTCAGCTGGTAGAGCATGGTTCAGTAGGTAGAGCATGGTTCAGCTGGTAGAGCATGGTTCAGCTGGTAGAGCATGGTTCAGCTGGTAGAGCATGGTACAGTAGGTAGAGCATGGTTCAGCTGGTAGAGCATGGTACAGTAGGTAGAGCATGGTTCAGCTGGTAGAGCATGGTTCAGCTGGTAGAGCATGGTTCAGTAGGTAGAGCATGGTTCAGCTGGTAGAGCATGGTTCAGCTGGTAGAGCATGGTTCAGTAGGTAGAGCATGGTTCAGTAGGTAGAGCATGGTACAGTAGGTAGAGCATGGTTCAGGTAGTAGAGCATGGTTCAGCTGGTAGAGCATGGTTCAGTAGGTAGAGCATGGTACAGTAGGTAGAGCATGGTTCAGGTGGTAGAGCATGGTTCAGGTGGTAGAGCATGGTACAGTAGGTAGAGCATGGTTCAGGTGGTAGAGCATGGTTCAGTTGGTTCAGGATTCAGTGGGAAAAGTAGGAAATAACTAATTCCAGTCTCCTGTACTACCGGACTGCCATACTCACATTGGTGACCACCGAGAGGACGGCCACTCCATTGAGTATTTCTTGCCAGGCTCCGATACTGTGGGCCTTGGCCGCCACCGGCCGCCGGAACTGGGTTGTGAACTTCCACGCGTCAACTCTGACCTCTATGATGTTGTTCATCAGTGCCAACAGGGGGGCAAGGGGGAAGGAGGCCACGAAGAGAGTGATGAAGCCAAACTGAATCACTGCGGAGAGAAGATGCGATGGTAAGATACTGAGAAACAGCACCCTCTGCAGGAGTGCAGGGAGTCTACAGATGAACTGCGTAACATAAATGCTACTTCAGACTGAAGTGCTGTATTTCGGCCTCGGTCAGCAATGAGTGCATTATATCTTTTTTTAATGCTATATTTTTAAAGTTTCTTGGCACCAATTACATGCCACTCCACTCCACTGCCCAAAGTAGAAAAACTCAAGAGGAATACACCAGTAGCCACAGGCACCAACATCATTTTCTAGTACGGTGTCACCAGGTGACATACTGGTTTTCCAAAAGGAGACTAGGTGAGAGAACGAGGGGTTAAAGATCAACCAAACAGAATCAACACCAACCATACCAACCACTGATCCCCAGCATTTAGCCAATATCGTTCATTACAATACGGAGTGTAAACTTAAAAAAGTAAAGTTAAATCACAAGTTTTTGGTTTTTGCCCACTCTTAGAACCCCAGGCTGCTCACCCATCTCCAGGTACTCATAGAACAGTCCCAGATGACCAAAGTTCTGGAGGTCATGGTCCTGCTCCCAGCGGCTGTACAGACTCTCTGGGTGGTTCCGGGCTTTACGGCTCCCCCACCAGTTCATCAGCCACCTGCAGCAGAACAGCACAGCGGTTAGTTACCACAATTACTGGCCTTCATATTATATGATTACTACATCTCTACTAAAGGATTACTACATAACTACTATAGGATTACTACATAACTACTAAAGGATTACTAATGTCTACTATAGGATTACTACACAACTACTAAATTATTACTACATAACTACTATAGGATTACTACATGACTACTATAGGATTACAAAATAACTACTATAGGATTACTACATAACTACTAAAGGATTACTAATGTCTACTATAGGATTCCTACATGACTTTTGTACAATTAGTATATGATGACTATGATTACTATGTGACTACTATAGGATGCCGTCAAGACTAATACTGGATTAATGTACAACTACTACATTAATACTAATGGATTAATAAATGATTACTACATAACTACAATCATTTACAATCTTTTACATTTTAGTCATTTAGTAGATGCACAGCGATTAACGATTTTATTAATCTGGGTCACAATATTGGGCATCAAGCTCTAACTGTTTCCGAACCCCTATGTATACAATCAGTGTCATATATATATATATATATATAGTGACATATATCTACCCCCTAGTGATCCTTTATATGTAGGGTATATCTGTGTCCAGGCGAAACCACCCCTCAGCGAGCGCAGAACGAAGACCATTCAAAGAACTCACAGAGAATAAAGACCATTCAAAGAACTCACAGAGAATGAAGGTCATTCAAAGTACTCACAGAGAATGAAGACCATTCAAAGAACTCACAGAGAACGAAGACCATTCCAAGAACTCACAGAGAACGAAGACCATTCAACATACTCACGGAGAACGAAGACCCTTCAACGTACTCACAGAGAATGAAGACCATTCAAAGAACTCACAGAGAACGAAGACCATTCCAAGAACTCACAGAGAACGAAGACCATTCCAAGAACTCACAGAGAACGAAGACCATTCAACATACTCACGGAGAACGAAGACCCTTCAACGTACTCACAGAGAATGAAGACCATTGAAAGAACTCACAGAGAATGAAGGTCATTCAAAGTACTCACGGGACCAGCGCTTCCTGGATGTTGCCCCACACCTGCTTCCCCACCATCACAATGACCAGCTGAGTGGTCAGCTCAATGAGACAGCCGCCGGGGTCACACTGTGACACGAGGGGGGAGGGACCAGGTCAAGTACAGGGTTTCACAGACACCACAGACACTGGTTTCACTACCATGTCTGTGAATGTTTGTAATGCCGCTATACCACGTGATTCATTCAGTTTTAGTCATGTCTGTGAGTGGTCGTAATGCTGCTACACCACATGATTCATACAGTTTAAGTCATATCTGTGAGTGGTCGTAATGACGCTACACCACGTGATTCATACAGTTTAAGTC
The DNA here is from genome assembly GCF_011004845.1 of Esox lucius. Classification (NCBI taxonomy): domain Eukaryota; kingdom Metazoa; phylum Chordata; class Actinopteri; order Esociformes; family Esocidae; genus Esox; species Esox lucius. Next base: position 4,205,129 of record NC_047587.1, on the reverse strand, counting down.
ATATCTGTGAGTGGTCGTAATGACACTACACCACGTGATTCATACAGTTTAAGTCATATCTGTGAGTGGTCGTTATGACGCTACACCACATGATTCATACAGTTTAAGTCATATATGTGAGTGGTCGTAATGACGCTACACCACGTGATTCATACAGTTTAAGTCATATCTGTGAGTGGTCGTAATGACGCTACACCACGTGATTCATACAGTTTAAGTCATATCTGTGAGTGGTCGTTATGACGCTACACCACATGATTCATACAGTTTAAGTCATATCTGTGAGTGGTCGTAATGACGCTACACCACGTGATTCATACAGATTATGTTATGTCTGTGAGTGGTCGTAATGCCGCTACACCACATGATTCATAAGTCATAGAAACAGGTGACTCTACCTCCTCGTTCCTCAGCTTGCCGAACATGTAGATGTAATCCCCAGGATAGCCGACGAACTTCCCCTTGAAGAAGGCCACGTAGAAGCAAGAGGAGTAGTAGTTGACGAACTGGAAGAGGAACATCTTCACCGTCAACTTGTTCTCATACTCCAGGTGGGTCTTGGGGATCTCTGAGGAAGTAGAGAGCCACCAAAAAGGGGATTTCCTGGGTGTACATTTTTCCGCATCGATTCACCCAACCGATGTTGAATTGTAAAATAAAATATTCTTAGTGTCTCTGCCAAATGTCCTTCCACCGTACCCATGTCTGTGATCCAGATCGCCACCCTCTCATACATCAGGTTCAGGATCATGATGATGATGAAGTTGATGCAGGACGCCGTGACAGAGGTGGCTAGCTGTGGGGTGATGAGGGAACCCACCAGCTCGATCTTTTTGGTGGGGCTGTCCTTTATGATGCTAGCGAACGCCGCGTACACCGCCAGTCGATACGCTATCACCCCGATGATACACGCGATGATCAGGGCGATCTAATGGGGAGACAGAAGGGTGGAAAAAGAGGAGGATTGAGAGGGAGGAGAGAAAGATGGAGAGATTGGGGAGTGGAGGTGGAGAGAGGAAGGAGAGATGAAGGCGTAGACGTAAAGGGGTAGATTGTGAAGGGTTTTGGTCTGTTCAGTCAATTCAGAAAGTAAACGGACCGCTTAATGTATGTAGCTGTCCACTGTTAACTCCTGCCCACATAATGCTTTCTGAATCCCAAACTCTACTCCTATTTGTGGCCATAGGAGAGCTCTTTAGAAACGTTATTGAGTATGGGGACATATTCCAAAGTATGTGTACACCAATGCCAACCATAAAAGCTAACACAAGGAATTAGCATTGTTTTTGAATTAAGAAATAAATTGTCATGTAGTGAGAAGTCGGATTTGGTAGAAATCAAGAAAGTCTGGGCAGGTAAATTAAATTGAACTGAAACATGAATGATAGACAGGATGCCAAACCAACAACACGCTTCAAAACACAAAACTACAGCACAAAACATGCACTTTTAGCAGAATATTTATGCACTGACTCACAGTTGTGGATTCATAAAGTATCTCACAAACGTGAGTACACCCTCACCTTTTTGTAAATATTTGAGTATATCTTTTCATGTGACAACACTGAAGAAATGACACTTTGCTACAATGTAAATTAGTGAGTGTACATTTGCTGTCCCTCAAAATAACTCAACACACAGCCATTAATGTCTAAACCGCTGGCAACAAAAGTGAGTACACCACTAAGTGAAAATGTCTAAATTGGGCCCAAACTGTCAATACTTTGTGTGTCCACCATTATTTTCCAGCACTGCTTTAACTCTCTTGAACATGGAGTTCACCAGAGCTTCACAGGTTGCCACTGGAGTCCCCTTAAACACCTCCATGACAACATCACGGAGCTGGTGGATGTTAGAGACCTTGCACTCCTGCACCTTCCGTTTGAGGATGCCCCACAGATGCTCCAAGACGACCACTGCTAAAGAAGCTGAAGGTAAAGGTGATGGACTGGCCAAGCATGTCTCCAGACCTAAACCCTATTGAGCATCTGTCCGGAAGTTCCAGAAGACCCCGCGGTTATTTCATGCCACTCAAAATATTTTGACATTTTCACATAGGGGTGTACTCACTTTTGTTGCAAGCAGTTTAGACATTAATGGCTGTGTGTTGTGTTATTTTGAGGGGACAGACAATTTACACTGTTATACAAGCTGTACACTCACTACTTTGTAGCAAAGTGTAATTTCTTCAGTGTTGTCACACAAAATGATATAATCGAATATTTGCAAGAATGTGAGGGTTGTGCTCACTTTTGTTAGATACTGTATGTTCTGGAATAGTAGCAGTCAGTACTATTTCTAGACAATATCTGTAATATTCAGAGAAATTGGGGAGCCTGATAATGATGATTAAGGAAACTAGAGTTGATTGATGATCTTAAGAAGATGTAGAAGGTAAGAAGACAAGGAGGACAGAGTGAGGATTTAAAGAGGAGAGAGTAAGGAGAGAGTGCGGATTTAAGGAGGAGAGAGTGAGGAGATGAGGAGTGAGTAAGGCGAGAGTAGATAAGGAGGAGACCAGGAGGAGTTAAGGAGGATATAAGGAGGAGAGTGTGAGGAGTTGAGGAGAGAGGGAGTAGATAAGGAGGGGAGACTCAGGAGTTAAGAAGGAGAGAGCAAGGTATGTAATGCAGTGCTCACCCAGAACAGCACGGTGGCTCCAGACAGGAATGTACGAGCACACTTGGATGTTACGGGTAAGTAAGGCTCCATCTCCTACAACATGTAACCAAGCAAAGCAATGACAACAACACACAGTCAGTCACCATGGTTACCAGGGTCAGCCTCCAACCAACGCACACACACACACTTAGAAAAAAGCTTCCAAAAGGTTTTTTTGGCTGTCCCCATACCAGAACCCTTAAGGTTCCCAGGAGAACCTTTGCTGGTTCCTCATTAAAATCCTTTTGGCTTCCATATGGAATCTCTTGTGGAAAGGGTTCTAAATGAACCCAAAAATGTTTTCTAACTGTAAGCAAAGGGTTCTTCAAAGGGGACTGCAGAAGAAACCTTTCAGGTTCTAAATATCACCTTTTCTTTTAAGTAGTTGTATCAGAACCTCATTCTGCTGACCAGAGAGCCCAGCTCATTACACTGATGAACCCAGGATGTTCTGTTAGCCTGGTTTCAAATGAGGTTGTGCTGTCAGTGTGGTTCTGGCCACTGATGTGAGGTTGAGAGCGCGGCCATGGGAGTTGGCTGACAGCTCAAACAGATCTGTTACCACCAGGCTATAAAACACAACCAGTGAAGCTGTGTTTCAGCGTTGCTCATTCAACGGGCTGGTGTGATTCACCAGCTCAGCGCGGCAGTCAGTCAGACCAGGATCTCGTTCATTCCAGACATGAGCCATGAGCACAAGCCACGCCCGAAAAACCACGGCAACCCCTCAGACAGGCGTTCCCGGTGCCAGTCTTACCCACAGCACCACGGTGGCCCAACACAGGACTACCTTTCCCACAACATCGGTTGCTGTCCTGTCAAGAACAGACTCCATCTCCTGCAGCACAAGTGACGGGCGGGTCAGGGGATGAGGGCCAAGTGACGGGCGGGTCAGGGGATGAGGGCCAAGTGACGGGCGGGTCAGGGGATGAGGGCCAAGTGACGGGCGGGTCAGGGGATGAGGGCCAAGTGACGGGCGGGTCAGGAGATGAGGGCCAAGTGACGGGCGGGTCAGGGGATGAGGGCCAAGTGACAGGCGGGTCAGGGGATGAGGGCCATGTGACGGGCGGGTCAGGGGATGAGGGCCAAGTGACGGGCGGGTCAGGGGATGAGGGCCAAGTGACGGGCGGGTCAGGGGATGAGGGCCAAGTGACGGGCGGGTCAGGGGATGAGGGCCATGTGACGGGCGGGTCAGGGGATGAGGGCCAAGTGACGGGCGGGTCAGGGGATGAGGGCCAAGTGACGGGCGGGTCAGGGGATGAGGGCCAAGTGACGGGCGGGTCAGGGGATGAGGGCCAAGTGACGGGCGGGTCAGGGGATGAGGGCCAAGTGACGGGCGGGTCAGGGGATGAGGGCCAAGTGACGGGCGGGTCAGGGGATGAGGGCCAAGTGACGGGCGGGTCCTTCTCCTGTTTATCTAGTAGCAGTCTGTTAACACTCAATCAGTTTTTATAACCATCTTTTAAACAGTCTGTATTTCAACAGTAAATATTTCAGTCGTAAATGTCCCCACAGTGTTGTCAGTAGCCAACCCACATTAACATGCAGTATCCAGTCCAACCGTTCTGAACTCCATCTACAAGCTTCAGCGTGAATAGGAAATACATAATTAATCACTAAATCCTGACATAAAGGATCAGCTCTGGAACACTTCATGTACTCTAGACAGCATGTGACCACTGCCATTTGAAATATCTCAAGGAGACCATAAAATGAGTCAATACCATTATAATGAAACAGCCATAATACTTTTATTTCCCAACCCCCCTTTACTTATTAATAATAACAGTAATGACAGTGGATTAGGTAAATAAAGTCTAGCCCTATAACCACCTGCGTGACGGTGTTCAGGCGTCGGGCGGTGCACTTGGTTTCGTACTCCGGCCTTCGCTGGAGCTGCTGCTGCTCCTCCTCAAAGTCCACCAGGTCCCACTCATACTCCAGACGGGCCTGCCGACGCTTCCAGAACTCCAGGAAGAGTGTCACTGCGAGAGGACAGTGGGGGAGGAGGGGCATTAAGACCTATTCAAAATGAAGTAGCCGGCCTGAAATAACCGCGGGGTCTTCTGGAGCCTCCGGACCGCAAAGACAGGGAGGTTGCAGGAAACTCGGACACAATTGGTCCGAGAAAGTAGTGTACAACTCTAATGTCCTATAGTGAATATTCCGCCCTGTGTTTCCAGAGCAACTTGCCAGCTGAGACATGAATGTGATTATACTGGTAGATTATGCGCTTACAGGGAACATATTTTGAACTCAGGCCAGATTGCATCTTTAACTTTACAAAGTACTCTAGGGTTTATGTCAGTGTTTAAGTTACTGGTAGCTATTCCAAACCGGAGGGGCTGTTTTCTGACTAGTGCTAAGACTCTCCTCTAGAAGCTTCCTCTAGATGGCGCTCTGGGCACATCCGGCACATTTATAGGCTGTATGAATTGGTTAAATTCCTCAGTCCTTTTATGGACCCTTCTGAAAAAGTTGGCGAAGAGCATGAACACGCACATAAACTACTATAGTATAAAATTAACAATCCTTTCCCACTCATGCTTCATCAAACACATTCGATTCAATCTCCAAATAAAATGATTTAATTTACATATATACACTGCATTTTTCTAATTATATTTAAAGAAAAATTAGAAAAAATGATAACATATTGTTTGTAAATATTTGTGTTGTTTTCTCCTTTCAAATGTGGTATGGAAGATTTCAAAATGGTTCCATAGTCCTTCACAATAGTGTCCATAGATGACATCACACATTCTCATCAGACCAACGGCTTGAATGCCCATGTGTCCAGAAAACAAACTCTATATGTGTTTTAGCCTTTGGCTGTGAATATACTGCATGTATACATTCTATACGATTTTATTTCATTTCTAAGGCAACCTGGTTTTTAAACAGTAAATGGTTTTGGAGGACATTGTTATTGGTCACTTACCCCAAATGCCCATGAATATGGCAAAGAAAACAGTCCCTACGTTATCAAACATATGAGATTGCTGAAAATGCAAAAACACAGAAAAACAGAGAGTTAATTCATATACAAAAGAACATCTTTGAAAACCAGAAACTATGAGAGGATCTGAACAATCATGCATGCCAACAATAACTTGAGACCTCAGGATGGGAAGGTTCTATCTGTGTAAAGCCTAGTTATAATTATTTAGAAACTGTTTTGTAGTGAAGTATTATTTCAAATGTCTAAAAGGTCCTCACCTCAAAAGTATTTAAAATACAGAGCATAAAAGTCCTGTAACATCTGATATGTTATTTCATTGATTATGCAATCACAGATAGAACCTTATGGTTCTGAAATATGAATATGAGCTCAGCAACATGGTTCTATCAGCACAGAATGTTGATATTAATTTCTATAGAAAGGTTAAGAAATGAAATGATCATTTTATTATTTGTTTGCATCCAAGCGATATTCCACAAAAATAAAAAATGGCTTATAGTTTATAGAAAACAAACAATATTGCTCAAAATTAACTCTGGATGAGTAAAGTGATAAATGTTGTTAGTATCTGACACCCAAAATCATTGAACTACTTGCTATTTTTCAATAACATGTGAAATAACCCTTCAATTCATGTTTTTACATTGATTAAGGTGAAGACAAATGCAGCAGTGCCTGGGCTTCAAACATGCTTATGGAACCTGTATTTTTATGTTTTTACCATAGTTATCTTCAATCTTCAGTAAAAGTGGTGAAACAAATCAAAGTCATTGCAATAGAGGACAATAACTTTATTTAATAAATAATCAAACCTCTCCTTGAACTGCCACCTTAACGTGGTGGAGGGGTTTGAGTACCCGAGTGACCCTAGGAGCTATGTTGTCTGGGGCTATATGCCCCTGGTAGGGTCTCCCAAGGCAAACAGGTCTTAGGCGACGGGTCAGACTAAGAGCGGTTCAAACCCCCCTTAATGATGAAAAAAATATTGAGTACCGTGACGTCGCCCGGTATGGCGCAGCCGGGGCCCCACCCTGGAGCCAGGCCCGGGGTTGGGGCTCGTATGCGAGCGCCTGGTGGCCGGGCCTTCCCCCATGGGGCCCGGCCGGGCTCAGCCCGAACGGGCGACGTGGGGCCGCCCTCCCGTGGGCTCACCACCCACAGGAGGGACCATAAGGGGCCGGTGCGAAGAGGATCGGGCGGCAGTCGAAGGCAGGGGCCTAGACAACCCGATCTCTGGACACGGAAACTAGCTCTAGGGACGTGGAATGTCACCTCGCTGGTGGGGAAGGAGCCTGAGCTAGTGCGTGAGGTTGAGAGGTTCCGATTAGAGGTAGTCGGGATCACCTCTACGCACGGCTTGGGCTCTGGAACCACACTCCTTGAGAGAGGATGGACTCTTCACCACTCTGGAGTTGCCCATGGTGAGAGGCGGCGGGCTGGTGTGGGTTTGCTTATAGCTCCCCAGCTCTGCCGCCATGTGTTGGAGTTTACCCCGGTGAACGAGAGGGTCGTTTCCCTGCGCCTACGGGTCGGGGATAGGTCTCTCACTGTTGTTTGTGCCTACGGGCCGAACGGCAGTGCAGAGTACCCGACCTTCTTGGAGTCTCTGGGAGGGGTGCTGGAAAGTGCTCCGACTGGGGACTCTATTGTTCTACTGGGGGACTTCAACGCCCACGTGGGCAACGACAGTGACACCTGGAGGGGCGTGATTGGGAGGAACGGCCCCCCTGATCTGAACCCGAGTGGTGTTCAGTTATTGGACTTCTGTGCTAGTCACAGTTTGTCCATAACGAACACCATGTTCAAGCATAAGGGTGTCCATCAGTGCACGTGGCACCAGGACACCCTAGGCCGCAGGTCGATGACCGACTTTGTTGTCGTCTCATCTGACCTGCGGCCGTATGTCTTGGACACTCGGGTGAAGAGAGGGGCGGAGCTGTCAACTGATCACCACCTGGTGGTGAGTTGGATCCGATGGCGGGGGAGAAAGCTGGACAGACTCGGCAGGCCCAAGCGTACTGTAAGGGTCTGCTGGGAACGTCTGGCCGAGTCTCCTGTCAGAGAGATCTTTAACTCCCACCTCCGGCAGAGCTTCGACTGGATCCCGAGGGAGGTTGGAGATATTGAGTCCGAGTGGACCATGTTCTCCACCGCCATTGTCGAAGCGGCCGCTCGGAGCTGTGGCCGTAAGGTCTCCGGTGCCTGTCGAGGCGGCAATCCCCGAACCCGATGGTGGACACCGGAAGTAAGGGATGCCGTCAAGCTGAAGAAGGAGTCCTATCAGGCCTGGTTGGCTTGTGGGACTCCTGACGCAGCTGACGGGTACCGACAGGCCAAGCGGGCTGCAGCCCGGGTGGTTGTGGAGGCAAAAACTCGGGCCTGGGAGGAGTTCGGTGAGGCCATGGAGAAGGACTATCGGCTGGCCTCGAAGAGATTCTGGCAAACCATCCGGCGCCTCAGGAGAGGGAAACAGTGCCCTACCAACGCTGTTTACAGTAGAGGTGGGCAGCTGTTGACCTCAACTGAGGATGTCGTCGGGCAGTGGAAGGAATACTTCGAGGATCTCCTCAATCCCGCCGTCACGTCTTCCATTGAGGAAGCAGAGGATGAGGGCTCAGAGGTGGACTCGTCCATCACCCGGGCTGAAGTCACCGAGGTGGTTAAGAAACTCCTCGGTGGCAAGGCACCGGGGGTGGATGAGATCCGCCCTGAGTACCTCAAGTCTCTGGATGTTGTGGGGCTGTCTTGGCTGACACGCCTGTGCAACATCGCGTGGCAGTCGGGGACAGTGCCTCTGGGATGGCAGACCGGGGTGGTGGTCCCTCTTTATAAGAAGGGGGACCGGAGGGTGTGTTCCAACTATAGGGGGATCACACTTCTCAGCCTCCCCGGGAAAGTCTATGCCAGGGTTCTGGAGAGGAGAATACGGCCGATAGTAGAACCTCGGATTCAGGAGGAACAGTGTGGTTTTCGTCCAGGCCGCGGAACACTGGACCAGCTCTATACCCTCTACAGGGTGATGGAGGGTTCATGGGAGTTTGCCCAACCAGTCCACATGTGTTTTGTGGATTTGGAGAAGGCATTCGACTGTGTCCCTCGTGGCATCCTGTGGAGGGTGCTTCGGGAATATGGGGTCCTGGGTCCTTTGCTAAGGGCTGTCAGGTCCCTGTACGACCGAAGCAGGAGCTTGGTCCGCATTGCCGGCAGTAAGTCAGACTTGTTCCCTGTGCATGTTGGACTCCGGCAGGGCTGCCCTTTGTCACCGGTTCTGTTCGTAATTTTTATGGACAGAATTTCTAGGCGCAGCCAGGGGCCGGAGGGTGTCAGGTTTGGGGACCACACGATTTCGTCTCTGCTCTTTGCGGATGATGTTGTCGTGTTGGCCCCTTCAAGCCAGGACCTTCAGCAGGCACTTGGACGGTTTGCAGCCGAGTGTGAAGCGGTGGGGATGAAAATCAGTGCCTCCAAATCCGAGGCCATGGTCATCAGTCGGAAAAGGGTGGCTTGCCCACTTCAGGTTGGTGGAGAGTGCCTGCCTCAAGTGGAGGAGTTTAAGTATCTAGGGGTCTTGTTCACGAGTGAGGGAAGGATGGAACGGGAGATTGACAGACGGATCGGTGCAGCTTCTGCAGTAATGCGGTCGATGTATCGGTCTGTCGTGGTGAAGAAAGAGCTGAGCCGTAAGGCGAAGCTCTCGATTTACCGGTCAATCTACGTTCCTACTCTCACCTATGGTCATGAGCTTTGGGTCATGACCGAAAGGACAAGATCCCGGATACAGGCGGCCGAAATGAGCTTTCTCCGCAGGGTGGCTGGGCGATCCCTTAGAGATAGGGTGAGAAGCTCGGTCACCCGGGAGGAGCTCAGAGTAGAGCCGCTGCTCCTCCACATCGAGAGGGGTCAGCTGAGGTGGCTTGGGCATCTGTTTCGGATGCCTCCGGGACGCCTTCCTGGGAAGGTGTTCCGGTCCCGTCCCACCGGGAAGAGACCCCGGGGAAGACCTAGGACACGCTGGAGGGACTATGTCTCCCGGCTGGCCTGGGAACGCCTCGGTGTCCCCCCGGAAGAGCTGGAGGAAGTGTCTGGGGAGAGGGAAGTCTGGGCATCCCTGCTTAGACTGCTGCCCCCGCGACCCGGCCCCGGATTAAGCGGAAGATGATGCAAATGCAAATGCAAATAATCAAAGTCTTGGGACTGTAATGTTCTATCTATACACATTATATTTTTATTACTGTATTATAATTATTAGTGTTTTTCAAGTCTGAGGTTTGAGAACTATTGACTTGAGACATCTTCCCCCTTTATTAATCAATAAGTGGACTACCGTACAATTATTTCTGATTGCCATGACATCATTGTGTGATTGGATTACAGACTGAACCTTCTAACACGTTCAAATGGTCTTGTTTTCTCAGAACTTTGTGGTTTTAAATGTACTGCATCATAAAATTGTTACATCTTACACGAAGGAGCAAATAAAATACAGCTTTGACCAAAATGTCAGATAGAACATTCCAGTCCCAGGGTGACGGATATCTTTAGTTCACGGCAGTGCATCTACAAAGCCCACATTCTTACCCAGGATGAATTACACGTCGAGTTCAGTTTCCAGTAGCCACATTTCTTATCGCACAGGGGACACATGACAATGCTGCCTCCAATCTCACCACAGATGTCTTTACTGTCATGAGAGAGAAGGAGAAACCTCAACATAATATTCAATATACATAATGTAACCATTCTTTGCATTGAAACAGAGTCATTTCACAAGGGCCGGACTCCTGGACACCCACACACAGACTGTGGAGTGTTAGTCGAGCCAAAGACAAACTGTTTCTAGGAGGAACTGACAGGAATGGTCCGTAACAGGGTTTAGGACCAGAGAAATACACCCTAGAGGTTGGATTGAGATTTAGTGGTAACTTATCCTGAATGAATCACCTGAAGATGTGGCAGACCGCTGCCCAAGTGAATTTCAGTAGGATTATATTTGTAATAAAATATACTACTTGAAACAGACAAACCGGCAAAGATGTTATTTTGAATGGAGCTCACCTCCACTCATTGTCATCGAAGGTGAATAACCCGTAGAGGAAACAGATCACTCCCACCACCGCGGCGAAAAACAGCATCTCCGTGTAGAAACCCAGCCAGGCAAAATAGATACCGATCTTCTCTCCATAATACTTCCTGTTATGGGAAACACCACACAATAAACCAATAGGTGGGTTTTGTGTTTAGAGTCTAGATTTTAAATGCATGACAAACACAAGGGTTCCACCTTATCCGGGACACAGGGGTTCAACTTAAAATATCTGCTTGAGAAGTACACAGGCCTCATGTCAGAGCAAATGTAATCCCCAGAAACTTGTGGAAAATGACATTGTTTTGTACAGGCGGTTAATCACAGCGAGAGACATGTCCCGGTTCCGTGTGGTGTTCTCACCGAATGAGGTTGAGAGGCTGCTCCTTGAAGAAACTGTGGAACCGGGCCCAGTGTTTATACAGGTGAAATCTCTCACTGTCACTGTTGAGGTCCTTGGCTGGTTTCCAGTAGCGACACTGCAGACAAGCATCGGGACAAGAGACTGTGTCAACTGTGTCATCGACCAGGATGTGACGCAACAAGACGGCCGGACAACTCCCGGTCTCTACGTGCTCGACAGGCAAACGCAGTACTGAATTAGGCCTAACCCTCTACGATCAGATTAGATCTGAGGTCCAGAGAAAAGTCTCACGTCATGTAGTGGAAACGCTGCTCCATATGTCCCGTTGTTCAGGAGGCGCTTGATGCCCTTCTTGTCCTTTTCTTCCAACACTGGCTTATGATATGGACAGCGTGCCAGGATGTAATACACCTGAGAGGAGGAGAGGAGGAGAGGGAGGTATAAGGGATGTAATACACCTGAGAGGAGGAGAGGAGGAGGAGAGGGAGGTAAAAGGCATCTAATATACCTGATAGGAGGAGAGGAGGAGGAGGAGAGGGAGGTAAAGGGATCTAATACAACTGAGAGTAGGAGAGGAGGAGGAGAAGAGGAGGATAAAAGGGATCTAATACAACTGAGAGAAGGAGCGGAGGAGGAGAGGGAGATACACCTGAGAGGAGGACAAGAGGGGGATATAAGCTATGTAATTACACCTGAGAGGAGGAGAGGATGAGGAGGTATAAGGGATCCAACCATCATCTGTCCGTTCATCATCTAACCATTCATCCATCATCCATCCATTCATCCATCATCGATCATCCATTCATCCATCATCCATCCATCATCCATCCATTCATCCATCCATCCATCATCCATTCATCCATCATCCATCATCCATCCATCCATCATCGATCATCCATTCATCCATCCATCATCCATCCATTCACCCATCATCCATCCATTCATCGATCATCCATTCATCCATCATCGATCATCCATTCATCCATCATCGATCATCCATTCATCCATCATCCATCATTCATCCATCTCTGCAGGAAGGCTGTTGAGGATGCCCTACTCACGATCCTGTTGCGGACAGATGGTGGAAAGAAGGTCTCCTTATCATCGATGAGGAAGAAGTCAATCTTTTCCTTGTTGAAGGATGAGGTAAAATAGTCCGGCTCAGGATTCATAATGCGGTCCGGCAACCTGAATCAGAATCAGTTTCAACATCAGATTCAGAATCAGTGTCTACATCAGACTGAGAATCAGTTTCAACATCAGATTCAGAATCAGTGTCTACATCAGACTGAGAATCAGTTTCAACATCAGATTCAGAATCAGTGTCTACATCAGACTGAGAATCAGTTTCAACATCAGATTCAGGAAACATTACTACCATAAAACAAATGTGGATATACATTTTTTGTTTGTTGTGTACAGACAATGAAGACGTAAAAGAGAACGAGGTGTGTATACATTTTAAATGTATGGATCTACACAGAGAAATAGATCAAGAGAAATCCAAACACAGGTGACAACCGCAGCAGTTTACACAATAGGAATTGAACGTCATAGCATAATAATTATTTTATACTTTATAGAATATTGGTTGAACCCACCTGAAAGGGGTGAAGAGCCAGTCCATGGGTATGTCTCTGTTGTTGGGGATGTCGTTGGCCTTGAAGGGAACCTTTATCTTCAGGACATCAGCGTAGGTGGCCAGCACCTCCCACGGAGCGTGGATCTTCACAAAGTAGGTCTTTCCGTCTTCAGATTCCTGATTGGATGAGAAGAGAAGCGGAAGGATGGATGGAGAGATGTGAAGATGGAGAGATGTGTAGAAGGACAGATAGGAAAAAAAAGACAGAAAACAGACAGACAAACAAAACAGGCAGACACACACACAAACAGGCAAAGCAGAAACAAACAACCAAACTCCCCTGCCCAGGCACAGACATGTCAAACGTCAATAACCACATTGTATGATCTGGCAGGCCATGGCAACGCCAAAACAGAGGAACATGCCTGTATACTAAATATTATAATATTCCACTAGGCTGGGGCTGGATTTGTTTGTGCTCTCCTGTTAACTCCTATGGTCCAATTGTGTTTCCAAAACATGAAACAAACAATCTGAGGCCAAGCCACGTATTCACCCAAACTTAATTAGATGTAATCGAATAAATCTCAGGCTTCTCTTCTACTGATCTGAGACCAGGAAATGTTTACAGCCTAAAACGGTTAGACGTAATTTTATCTCTTACCGACTTGTCCTCCGTCTCTAATTCCAGACCTGCCTTCTGTAGGTTAGCCTCATATTCCTTACGCCTCTCCTGGAGGAGAGAGAGGGCCAAGGAGGAGAGAGAGGGTCAAGGAGGAGAGAGAGGGTCAAGGAGGAGAGAGAGGGTCAAGGAGGAGAGAGAGGGGGAGGGAAGGAGGGAGGGAGGAGGGGTGACAAGAAGGGAAGGAGTGGAGAAAAGAGTGGAGTAGATGGGAGATGAGGAGAGGAGGAGACAAGGGGAGGGGAGAGTGGAGTGGAGAAGAGGACGAGGGGAGGGGAGAAGAGGACAGAAGAGGAGAAGAGCACAGGAGAGGAGAAGAGGATGAGGGGAGAGGAGGACGAGGGGAGGAGAAGAGGACGAGGGGAGGAGAAGAGGACGAGGGGAGGAGAAGAGGACAAGGGGAGGAGGGGAGGACAGGAGAGGAGAAAAGGACGAGGGGAGAAGAGGACGAGGGGAGGAGAAGATGACAGGAGAGGAGAGGAGAAGAGGACGAGGGGAGGAGGAGAGGAGAGGACAGGAGAGGAGGGGTGAAGAGGAGAGGAGAGGAGAGGAGAGGAGAGGAGAGGAGAGAAGAGAAGAGAAGAGGAGAGGAGAGGAAAAGAGGAGAGGAGAGTAGAGGAGAAGAGGAGAGGAGGAGAGGGAAGGGGGACACAACAGACCCCAGTGAGCGTCTCGGTTTGACCAGCATTAGAAGTACTTCATGTGCTCCCAAAAGCAGAATGTGCTGTGCATGATGTGATTATGACTGTATAGTGCCTTGTCAAGGTGGAAGGGGTAGTGATGGCCAAACGAGGCTTTATTAGCGTTGTTTTAGCAGCAGGACATTATGCTGGCAGCACTCAAAGTTTCTTCATCACAATAATAACCATCATTGATGGCAATATAGCTAACAATATATATTCTGTAAAAAACAACAGACACAAACAATATTGGAACGGACATGAAACATAAAATGTACAGACTAGATTGCCAAGTATATAGACATACATAGCTCTGGAAAAAATTAAGAGACCACTGCACCTTTTTCTTTACATTCCAAAAAAGTTGAAAAGGAAAGTTTGAGTGAGGAATAGCGTTTTTCAGTGGTCTCTTAATTTTAACCCTTCTGTTCCTCACTCAAAACTCTCCTTTTCAATTATTTTGGAAAGGAAAGAAAAAGGTGCAGTGGTCTCTTAATGTTTTCCGGAGCTATATAGTTCAATGATGGCTTTTATTTTGAAAAAGGAAATCTGAGTTAGCGCTGCTAGGTGCAATGAAATGGTAAGTTAGCTACTTTATTTGGTAAAAAAGTAAATTTGCACCTGTGCTAAAACTTGATTTTATCAGATCGAGCACATCCATGTATAGACGAAATAGTTGATTCCTAGGAGTATGTGTGTAATGTGTAGTGTGTAGTGTGTGTGTGTGTGTGTGTGTGTGTGTATGTGTATGTGATTAGCTTGAGGGCTAGAGTTCAAATTAGGGGTTTAAGGTTAAACCTAGGGTTCTATTTAGGGTTAGAGTTAGCTTTAAGTATAACCTGGGCTATAGCTGCTAACACTGGACACAGCTGCTAACTCGGGATATCGCTGCAAACATTGGATATAGCTGCTAACCCGGGATATAGCCGATAAAATGGAATATATCAGCTAATCCAGGATATAGCTGATAACCCAGGATATAGCCGATAAGCCGGAATATAGCTGCTAACCCAGGATATAGCTGATAACCCAGGATATAGCTGATAACCCAGGATGTAGCCAGAGCCACAACACATGTTGGGACCGGAGAGGGTCATTCACAGCTTCCACAGCATGAAGTGAAGAGTACTGAAATATAGTAAAATAACTCAAAATATGTTCAAGTATACTAACATACATTTTCTAAGAAAGGTAGGTAATAACTGAAGTCTCACTTCAAGACTATGAGAGCTTATTGTGGGAAGATTCCGGGGGAATGGATATGAAAAATAGTTGCTGTG
This sequence comes from Esox lucius, assembly GCF_011004845.1. Classification (NCBI taxonomy): domain Eukaryota; kingdom Metazoa; phylum Chordata; class Actinopteri; order Esociformes; family Esocidae; genus Esox; species Esox lucius. The sequence goes on along the minus strand of NC_047587.1, from coordinate 4,189,835 downwards.
GATCAAATGTGGGGTTATGCAGTTATAAGTTATTATTAATATTATAAATAACTTTGATGCTACTAAATGTTTGAGTGAGGCAAAACTGGTGAGTGTAAATCACTGTACATGAATCTGAGATGATCAAAACAGACGTTTCTTAAGTACAGCATCTTACCTGTTTTTTATTGTCTCCGGCTCTATCGTCTGTGTAAGACAGGACAAAGTCAATCCTCCTCTTTCCATCCCGGAAGAAAACAGAGTCCTTACTCTGCTGATTCTTGTCGACCTGTAGGGAGACAGACAAAACACACACACCGTCAAGACACAAACACAAACACACAAACACACCGTCAACACACAAACACACACACACACCGTCAAGTCCAGAATACATACACAAAAACACACACACACACACATACATACACATTTCATACAACAAGGCTCAGACAGACTCTCACAGCACAGCAGCCCCAATGCAAATCATCCATATAATGTAATAAGAGGTGAAAGATGAACTCCGAACAGGGCTGCATTATTGCATCTACTGCAGAGCCAGCTGATAGGGACGTGCACAGCAACGTGCACAGTGGAGCCATGATGAAAGAAGGTGCTACGTTTTCTGGACGATCATCTCCGGTGATTTTGGCATTTGGTCATGTTTTACAGTAATCCCCGTTAAGACGGGTTCTGGTCTCATGGTGATCTGGACAAAGGCACAACAGGACTTGGTTTGGGTTTTGAGAGGTTGGTTGTCTCAAGTGGGACTCTGTGTTTGACTCTCTGGTTCATCAGCGGTTTCTACCCAATGCAAATGATGTCAAACAGAATTGTGTATACCGTGAAAACAGGACTTCTATTGGCAAAAATGTAAGTTGCGGGGCTATTCCAGGATCAGTTCAACCATGTCCATATAACTGAGTTTTATTACGGTCTAAAAGTGAAAACTGATCCCCAGCCAGCCCTCCTATGCAGGCCTACATCAGTGAGACACGGTGAGGTATCCCATGACTTATGACTCTATAGTGTTTGCAGTGCTTCTCGGCCAGCCAATCAGCAATCAGCTTACAAAAGAAAGGCGGAGCTTACGCCAGAGAAAGGGAGGCCTTGGGCAACTGGAGGAATGTTTGAGCAACAAGACACTGAACGGTGAAACTAAAAACAACATAAAGGTTGCCCCGACGGGTCAGGTCTGCCGATCAGACTGATTGTGTCCATGTCCCTGTGGATTAGGGGTTATCTGGTGTACCTAGCATTAGGATTAAGGTAAGGGGTTAGGGTTATCTGGTGTACCTAGCATTAGGATTAGGGTAAGGGGTTAGGGTTATCTGGTGTACCTAGCATTAGGATTAAGGTAAGGGGTTAGGGTTATCTGGTGTACCTAGCATTAGGATTAGGGTAAGGGGTTAGGGTTATCTGGTGTACCTAGCATTAGGATTAAGGTAAGGGGTTAGGGTTATCTGGTGTACCTAGCATTCCAGTCAGGAAGAAAAAGGGAAGCCATCCACTGGACATTGGCGGGGTGCTAATGTGGAAACTGGAACAGTCTGACAGTCCATGTGCATTTAGCGTGGCACCATAGCCCGGTGCCCGGTCCGCCACTCCTGTTTGGCCAGCTCATGCGGTCGGTGTCACAAGACAATGCAGACTGACCCGGGACCAGGCTAGCCTGGCATTAAATACACTATGACACTATATGACACTTCATATTTGGAACTCTGCTTGATCCCAGCCAGCGAGCCATGTTTACAAATTCCTTCTGCGATTATGAGAATGACTAAGGCAATCCCAGGTATGTTGACTGTCCGCGAAACAGGACCCTTCCCCCACAGTAATGGACAGGGGCCAACGTAAACTCCGTAGAGGAACAGCACTGGACTTTCCCCTGATCTGGCCCAGGCAGAGGACAAGGAGAAATGCCATGTTGAGGGAAAGGAGACCTGCTCCCAGTCACTCCGGCTGCAGCTGCTGGGATGCTTATAAATAACCAACGGAGCATTTTCTGGAACCCTCCCATGCTGGAACACATGGCGCTAGATTAGCAAGACGCCCAGACTAGAACGCTTCTCACCGCCGGATCCCATTTAGCACCCACACACTGGACTGGGCCCCGGTTCCGATCAGTTCTCAGGCTTTCCAGAAAATCGGGTTGGAAGACTCAAGTTTTCCTGCTAGTCTCCTACTGATCACAGGCGTCCTCCGAATGGGATGTCGCAAACAACCACAGATGTATGCCCTTAAAACCCGATGAACTGGACGGATGGACCCGGCAGACTGAGCCCAGTAAAACCCCTGGGTCCAGCAGTCCACTCCACATTGCTGAGTCTCCTCTATCAGCCAACCGGATTGGACCGTCCTCATAGACTGACTGGACATGCAAACATACAGGCTCCAGTCCTCCCGGGGGGGGGGGGTACACACTGTAAACACAGCCCGCCCCCGTCTCACCTTGGTGGACACTCATCTAGACAGCAGGCTAGCCACTTTTAGCATCATCCCAGCACAGCAAACCCAATAAGCCTGACAGCCCCACTCCCCCCCAGCACCACACATCAAACGGCATATGGATCTGCTGTGCCTGTAGCTACAGTCACCTTGGGGGGGGGGGGGGGGGGGTGGAGGAAAAGAACGGCACGTTACCTGCCTTGCCATGGCTCTCACTACTGTCTCCGCCCGAGCATCAGCTGGGACTCCGGCTAGCTCTGCGTTAGCCGAGAGGCAGCCTGGCCCTGACGCTGTAGTGGCCTCTCTCCTGGGTTTACAGACCGCCTCCCTGACTCCCTCCCCCTCCTCTCCACCTCACGCACACGTTCCCACACGCTCGTACAGCGTGGTTCAGAGGAGTTTGATCAAACCCAGCCACAGCTCAGAGCAAGCCCGCACACGCATAGACATCCAGGACAGAGAGGAGGAAGAGAAGCAGAGGGAATGGAGAGAGAGAGAGAGAGAGCAGAGAGAACAGGAGGGAGAGAGGAGGGAGAGAGGAGGTCGGCAGAGTAAGAGATGAAACGGCGCGATGACATCATGTCTGCCATCATGCCCTCTGTCTGCCAGAAACCCACTACTGTTACAGTTAGACTCCTCCTTAATGATACACACACATACTGTTACAGTTAGACTCCTCCTTAATGATACACACAAATACTATTACAGTTAGACTCCTCCTTAATGATACACACAAATACTATTACAGTTAGACTCCTCCTTAATGATACACACAAATACTATTACAGTTAGACTCCTCCTTAATGATAAACACAAATACTATTACAGTTAGACTCCTCCTTAATGATACACACAAATACTGCAATAATTAGACTCCTCCCCAATGACACACCCACTACTGTTATAGTTAAACTACTCCTCAATGACACACCCACTACTGTAATAGTTAGACTCCTCCTTAATGATACACACAAATACTATTACAGTTAGACTCCTCCTTAATGATACACACAAATACTATTATAGTTAGACTCCTCCTTAATGATACACACAAATACTGCAATAATTAGACTCCTCCCCAATGACACACCCACTACTGTTATAGTTAAACTCCTCCTCAATGACACACCCACTACTGTAATAGTTAGACTCCTCCTTAATGATACACACAAATACTATTACAGTTAGACTCCTCCTTAATGATACACACAAATACTGCAATAATTAGACTCCTCCCCAATGACACACCCACTACTGTTATAGTTAAACTCCTCCTCAATGACACACCCACTACTGTAATAGTTAGACTCCTCCTTAATGATACACACAAATACTATTACAGTTAGACTCCTCCTTAATGATACACACAAATACTATTACAGTTAGACTCCTCCTTAATGATACACACAAATACTATTATAGTTAGGCTCCTCCTTAATGACACACACAAATACTATTATAGTTAGACACCTCCTTAATGATACACACAAATACTATTATAGTTAGACTCCTCCTTAATGATAAACACAAATACTATTACAGTTAGACTCCTCCTTAATGATACACACAAATACTATTATAGTTAGACTCCTCCTTAATGATAAACACAAATACTATTACAGTTAGACTCCTCCTTAATAATACACACAAATACTATTATAGTTAGACTCCTCCTTAATGATAAACACAAATACTATTACAGTTAGACTCCTCCTTAATGATACACACAAATACTATTATAGTTAGACTCCTCCTTAATGATACACACAAATACTGCAATAGTTAGACTCCTCCTTAATGATACACACAAATACTTAGACTCCTCCCCAATGACACACCCACTACTGTAATAGTTAGACTCCTCCTAATGACACACCCACTACTGTAATAGTTAGACTCCTCCCCAATGACACACCCACTACTGTAATAGTTAAACTCCTCCTCAATGACACACCCACTACTGTAATAGTTAGACTCCTCCTCATGACACACCCACTACTGTAATAGTTAGACTCCTCCTCATGACACACCCACTACTGTAATAGGTTGCTCCTCATGACACACCCACTACTGTAATAGTTAGACTCCTCCTCATTACACACCCACTAGCATTATAGTTAGACTCCTCCTCATGACACACCCACAACTGTAATAGTTAGACTCCTCCTCATGACACACCCACTACCATTATAGTTAGACTCCTCCTCATGACACACCCACTACTGTAATAGTTAGACTCCTCCTCATGACACACCCACTACCATTATAGTTAGACTCCTCCTCATGACACACCCACTACTCTAATAATTAGACTCCACCTCATGACACACCCACTACCGTTAAAGTTAGATTCCTCCTTAATGATGCACACAAATACTGCAATAGTTAGACTCCTCCTTAATGATACACACAAATACTATTACAGTTAGACTCCTCCTCATGACACACCCACTACTGTAATAGTTAGACTTCTCCTCATGACACACCCACTGCTGTAATAGACTCCTCCTCATGACACACCCACTACTGTAATAGACTCCTCCTCATGACACACCCACTAGCATTATAGTTAGAATCCTCCTCATGACACACCCACTACTGTAAAAGTTAGACTCCTCCTCATGACACACCCACTAGCATTATAGTTAAACTCCTCCTCATGACACATCCACTACTATAATAGACTCCTCCTCATGACACACCCACTACTGTAATAGTTAGACTCCTCCTCATGACACACCCATTAGCATTATAGTTAGACTCCTCCTCATGACACACCCACTACTGTTATAGTTTGACTCTTCCTCATGACACACCCACTACTGTTATAGTTAGACTCCTCCTCATGACACACACTACCATTATAGTTAAGACTCCTCCTCATGACCCACCCACAACTGTAATAGTTAGACTCCTCCCCATGACACACCCACTACCATTATAGTTAGACTCCTCCTCATGACACACCCACTACTGTAATAATTAGACTCCTCCTCATGACCCACCCACTACCATTACAGTTAGATTCCTCCTTAATGATGCACACAAATACTGTAATAGTTAGACTCTTCCCCAATGACACACCCACTACTGTAATAGTTAAACTCCTCCTCATGACACACCCACTAGCATTATAGTTAGACTCCTCCTCATGACACACCCAGTACTGTAATAGTTAGACTCCTCCTCATGACACACCCACTACTGTAATAGATAGACTCCTCCTCATGACACACCCACTAGCATTATAGTTAGACTCCTCCTCATGACACACCCACTGCTGTAATAATCCTCCCCAAATACCATATGATATAAAAATTCGCTACATAAACTATCAACACGCATCCCCTGTCCTTCCCACTGTAAAATACAAATAATGCATGAATGTACGTGATCAATATATTACGTAAGAGTTTGAGCTAAACCATTCCACTGCAAATGCAAACAGGATGAACAGCTCTGTCTAAAGGCTCCAGTGCACCTCGGTTGCATGACTCATTCAACCATTTTTCTCACACCGTCAAACATGGTGTTCTCGCATACTTCTGATCTTTCACTTCAAAAACAATAGGAGACAAGAGAGGGGTGATTGGTAATATCACAAAGAAGGTGTGCTATATTCTAACCAATCACAGTATGTAAACTCCAAGCAAGGCCAAGAAAGCTGGAAGATAAATCATGTAATTTAACTGCCGAAATTCCCCATGGCAAAAAACAAAAAAATAAAAAATAAACCAAATGTATGCAATCCATGCATAAATGTAGACCATTCACACACTTTTAAGTGAAATTAGGAATGAATCTTTAGCATAAGAGGAAAGGCCAGAAGTGACTTCACCACACCGGGAACTAATGTTGTAACAAAGAGAGAATATATTAATGAACAATGACAGTGTTGATGCATGAAAAATGACTCAAACTAAAAGACTGGAACTTTTCGTTTCTTCAGTCCTCTCTACTGACATGAAATATCCAGAAGGATCAAATAATAAAGCCAAACAAAATGCCCTTTGCTCTTCTTGGATGAACAACTTAAGAGAGTCAGACCTCGATAGTCGACTAACTGATAAACAACTTGAATCAAGAAACTCAACTCTGTTGCACAACGTTCAGCTGACACCTTGTTCTTGACAAAGCTAGTCCAGAAAGCCCAGGGGTAAGCAACCTTAATGACTGGAAGAGTATAATTATGTTTTCATCATAAGAAAAATCTAAATATAGCGTGGTGAAGAGGGAGATTTCCAGGGTCACAGAGCGGTGAACCAGACGCACCGGCTATCTGATGACCCTGCAGTGACTGGGCATGTATACCACCACAGAGTGAGAAATGTATTAGGTTACCCCAATCAAGCCCAGCAGAATATTCATAAGGAAATTAAGATAGATAAACCCACGTACTATAACGAACACCCGAGGTTCGATTTGTTCGTTCTGCAGAAACATGACAAACGGCACTTCGCTTGTATACATGATAGTTTGAGGATTTCTTGAACATGTATTTTTTATTTTTTATCCAACCCAGCCTGCTCCACGCCCACGCAGCCTTTGCGTCCCACCACCACAAAGTGAACGCAGGCTTCACCATGTTCTATATCTATCCCACTCATTTCCCATATAAGCCGTAGGTCCACACGCCCTGTGGTGAGACCTGATTGGTGAATGTGTGGAGTTCACGTCTCCTGACCGGGGAAGGCGGGGCCACTGCGTCCTGAACACACCCGGAGACCCCATGTTTGCAATCTGTAATTACAGGAAATGACAGAGAGCCACTGCCATGAATAACAGCGTCTCGTTCTCAAAGACAACGGCCTCCCAGCAGCCTCTCTGGGACTGATGACACGGGTGCCGTGGATTGTGAGTCTGGGCTATTCTGGGGGGGGGGGGGGGGGGGGGTGAATCAGATAGATGGTTTTAGGAGCTAATTCGGGAACAGCTATGGGCTGAACAGGGGATAAATTGGAGTTACGGCAAAAGAGCGTTCCATTGTTTCTTCAAGGCAGTTATACTGAGAGATAATTACAGGTAAGGTTAACTCCCTATGAAGACGATTCAAACATCTCGGTCATGTAGAAGCATTCTGAGCACTACGTACGTAATGAAAGACCATACTAGACATGTACCAGGCTAGAAAAAATACATATAATTTGAATATTTAATGATAATATTTTACTGGAAGATAATTAAGGAAAGGACTAGGGCTGCAACTAAAAACTATTTTTATCAGTGATTAATCTGTTGATTGCTACTTTGATTAATCAATTAATCGGATAGAAAAAAATAAATGAATTCCAGTATTCAATGCAAGGGTTTTATTTAAGTTTCCAGTGTTTTTCTTATCCTTTTGCAATGCCTCCATAAAAAAAAAATTGTATGCAGTAGTTATAAAACAAATAAGAACATGTGCAAGAAATAAAGGTTTGTCATAATGTCATTTTCAAGACTGGAAAAGCAGTCCATGAAGCTGGTTGAGAGACTTTTGACTGATATTGTAAAAGTTAATGCAAACTGTAATGCATTGAAATGTCTAAATGCCACTAATGGGCTAATTCATCAGTAACATCGTGAATGCTTAGCTAGCCCGGAGACGCTCAACAACACACTAACTCAACATGCTCAGGAAGATCACCGGTTTGTGGGAAAAACATGTTTTAATGTGAACTCGGCCATGCATTCAAGATGAACTATTTCTCAATTAAAAACGTAATTCCATGAATATAGATTATAATGAACGACGAGTTTGTATTATATTAACTATATTAAGCATTACTAAAGGTCTGTCATCACGGCCAAAAAGTGTTTTCTCTGTAAATGCTCATGCATTACAGTCATGCAGACGCGTCACTGGGATCACAATACATTCGGGGCTAAGCCCCCCCCCCAGCCCCCCGGCAGAAAGTACAGGGTTTTGGATGCAGACGTGAAACATGTTGATGTACACGCTAGCGGCCTACACGTCTATATTGTCATAATGCACAATCGGAATTATAGATGAATAGATCTGGGGTTTCCTCGTTTGTGATAATTTGCCAGGCCTTTACTGCAGCTGTCTTCAGTTGTTGTTTGTCTGTGGGTCTTTCTGCCTTAATTTTAGTCTTTAGCATGTGAAATGCATGCTCAATCGGGTTGAGATCAGGTGATTGACTTGGTCACTGCAGAATATTCCAATTCTTGGCCTTAAAAAACCTCTGGATTGCTTTCGCAGTATGATTTGGGTCATTGTCCATCTGTAAAGTGAAGCACCATCCAATCAACTTCGCTGAATTTGGCTGAATCTGAGCAGACAATGTATCCCTATACACTTCAGAATTCATCTGGCTGCTTCTGTCTTCTGTCACATCATCAATAAACACTAGTAACCCAGTGCCACTGGAAGCCATGCATGCCCATGCCATCACACTGTCTCCAACGTGTTTTACAGATGATGTGGTATGCTTCGGATCATGAGCCGTTCCAAGCCTTCTCCATACTTTTTTCTTCCCGTCATTCTATTACAGGTTGATCTTAGTTTCATCTGTCCAAAGAATGCTGTTCCAGAACTGGGCTGTCTTTTTTATATGTTTTAGGCAAAGTCTAATCTGGCCTTTTTATTCTTGAGGCTTATGAATGGTTAGCAACTTGTGGTGAACCCTCTGTATTTGCTCTCATGAAGTCTTCTCTTTATGGTAGACTTGGATAATGATATGCCTACCTCCTGGAGAGTGTTCTTCACTTGGATGGATGTTGTGAACGGGTTTTTCTTTAACATGGAAAGGATCCTAAGGCTGCATATTAAGGGCTGCATATTAAAGAGCTGTAATTCACAAACCCTTCCTCCAATTTGGATGTGAATACCCTCAAATAAAAGCAGACAGACTGCACTTTAAGCTCATATTCATTATTTAAATGTAATTAGAATACATTTTGGTAAACAGCCAAAATAACAAAACTTGTATCAGTGTCATTATTACCTAACTGTAGCTCTTCGAAACTGCACAGCTAGCAACAATAAGTTGGACCGCTAGCCCAGTGCTTTACCAGAGTTGCGATTCCTGATTTCATGTCCAAAATAAATGTCCATATTAGGTTTTTAAGACTGCATAACGACATTACACAAGATTAGATTAGGTTCAACTTTATTGTCACCGAACAAGTACATGTACAGTACCACGAAATGCAGTTAGTATCTAACCTGAAGGACATCATACATTTAGGAATTAAAATAATTTTGTGTAAAGATGACAAGGACGCGGAATAGTCTTGCATAGAATATCCGTCTGAGCTGCAAAATATAATTAAGCGATTTTGGTCAAGATATTCCTATAAATAACTGGTTAATACCATTACTAACTGGTTAACACCATTACTAACTGGTTAATAACACTACTAACAGGTTGATACCACCACTAATTGGTTAATAACACTACCATCTGGTTCACACCACTACTAACTGGTTAATAACACTACTAACTAGTTAATACTATTACTGACTGGTTAACATCACTACTAACTGATTAATACCACTACAAAATGGTTAATAACACTACTAACTAAAAGACAACTACTGTGTGGTTAAAATGACTACCGTGTGGTTAAGATGACTACTGTGTAGTTAAAATGACCACCGTGTGGTTAAAATGACCACCGTGTAGTTAAAATGACTACCGTGTGGTTAAAATGACTACCGTGTGGTTAAAATGACCACCGTGTGGTTAAAATGACCACCGTGTGGTTAAAATGACTACCGTGTGGTTAAAATGACCACCGTGTGGTTAAAGTGACTACTGTGTGGTTAAAATGACTACCGTGTGGTTAAAATGACTACCGTGTGGTTAAAATGACCACCGTGTGGTTAAAATGACCACCGTGTGGTTAAAATGACCACCGTGTGGTTAAAATGACTACCGTGTGGTTAAAATGACCACCGTGTGGTTAGAATGGCTACCGTGTGGTTAAAATGACTACCGAGTGGTTATCACTACGGTATATGCAAGGCACATTAATGATGTGATGTTCCAGATGAAGTGACTTGAATGGGTCCCAGTGTGTGTGTTTGTGTATGTTCGTGTGTGTGTGCACAGGCTCCTGCATGTGTGTGTGTTATCTTATTTGTTATTAGGTTATGTCACCATCCTGTACAGCAGCTGGCCCTCTCGCCGGGGAGGCAGAACTGTGTAATCACAGGTGAGAACAAAACAGGTGAGATGGGCCGTTCCTGTCCTTAACGAGGATCACTGCATGACACCCACACTGCATGGCACACACACACACTGCAAGACAAACACACTGCAAGACGCACACACTGCACGACACAAGTGTGCGGATCTTGCATGGCTTCGTACTGTGGAGAAAAACATGCCTGTAAACAAAATGTGTGAAACAAATCAAATGCAGGGCTACATTTTGGAGGACGCAGTGCTGCTTAAAACACATCTTAGCCGTCCACATCATGCGTAGGAACAGTCCCCAGTGGAAACAAAAAGACACACACTTCAGCCCAACTCCCAACAGCACGGGAAGGAAACCCCTGGTCCCCTACAACCACAGACTCAGCAGAATCTAGATTCAACCATCCTGGAAGACCAGGGGTGTTGACTTTAGCCAGTTGCTGCACTGGTCAATTCGATCAGAATTGTGCCCTCTTTTGGAGCCTCGGGACCAGGTTTGGGAAGCCCTGCCGTGCGGCATATCATCATACCAAATCTGGTGACTATACATCACATACAGACACACCAGGGGTGTACTCCATCAACGCCACTAATGAAATATTTGCTTAATTGAAAAAGCCTGGTTTGAATGAACGCCAACTTCCACTTCAGACTCGTTCTTAAGTTCCATTAACAGAATCTAGCCGTGTCTTGTGCACGCGCACAGAGTACATATGCAGCCCAGAACAAGCGATCATCGAAATGAAGACACTCTGGCGCAAAAAAGAAGCGAAAACTGGAGCGGTGTTTTTCTCAACAGCGGTTCTGAAGGGACTTGATGAAGAGTTTAAAGGAGTCATCACCAAAAAAGGCAATACTGCCGCGACTGACAAGGCGAGGGAGATTGCTGAATTGCTGTCAGATAAAATGCATAAGTCATACTAGCCTAACATTCAGATTACTAGAAGTAAGACTGGCTATATTATCAGGCTAGATGATATCCGATTTATGATCAATCAAAATTATGTGAACTGATATAACTACAATGCATTTACTGTTAATAAGCATCATTTGGGGAGGACTGAAGTCTCTCTGACCTAGTAACCCTTGGCCTATATTCATTCTCAGAGATTATATCTCAACAGGGGTCAAATGAATAGCTACAAAAGAATGTGGCAACAGTTTCGATTTTAGATATCAGGCAACTTCCATCGCAGATCATCTGACAGCATAGATGGCGACCAATGATGAAGGCAGAGCCTACACTGAGGCAGACATTGAAATTGAAATTTCTGTGAACAACTGCCAGGGTAACAGGATTTAAATCCAAAGATGTGTTGACATCAAAACGTATTTGATCTATTTTCACAGATACGCACATTTCATCCAAATCCAATTGCTACTATTCTGTCTGACAGGTAGTGGACAGATGTCCCCAGTAGATGCCTGTACGTTTAGGCTATGGAAAAACTTCCGATTGACATAATCTGCCTCCACAGGTCCAGATGGGGACTGGCATGCACATGGGTACAATCTATTGTGCCTATAACATTGGGGAAGCCTGAAAAAGAGGATTACGTTAATAATCCTCTTTTTCAACCTGTAGGCTACTTTACATTTATTTTAACGGTACCTGCAATACCCGCAATTGAATAAAATTGAAAGAATCATTGATTCTTTGTGTTTCAAGATGACCAGGGAAAGTGATGAACATATTCAGGTACTGCTTTAGAGCAAGTCATGCCCTTGTTTCCTGGCATGGAGTTCCCTTCGCAAGAACTTCTGCATCACCAACACTTTACAAGAATGCCCCACGCAGAGCTCTGAAGACAGACTGAACAGTGGTCAAGGCTTGGCTACGCTGATCTACTATTTCTGGTGGATTTTCGAAGTATGCATCCATGTAACATAGACCTCATCTACAGGCACAGTGAAAGAGGAGGGTTTTTCACAATTCTCCCGTCTTTTCACTTGACAAAAAAGTCAGATATCGTCACCTATGTTGAGAGTTTCTGCATCAATGTAGAACATTGCTGTGCCCTGAAATGAATCAGCATTGGCAGTTTTAAGTTTGTCTTCAGTCTCGTTAGCAATTGCTCAATTCCCATGACTATTCCAAGCAGTAAGATTCAGGTATTACTGGCGTACAAGCTTTTAAAATGGCTAGTGGCAAAAGCTATACAATTCATAGATATTATTTGTTGTGGAAGTAAACTTCTTAAGAAATGTTAGTCAGTTCAACACAATGCTTAATGGTGTCTAGCAAAATACTCAAACTTGGCGTGATGTTAATGCGTCACAAAATGTAATGTTGAGACACAATATTATGACAAGGTAGGTCCCAATATTGGCATACTAGCTTACTATATACTAAACAGTACGTACTTTACCATCATCCGCGAAGTACGTACTTGTAATATGTAGTATGTGATTTGAGATTCAGCAAGCAAGCAAGTTTATTTATATAGCACAATTCATACCTCGAAGCAATTCAATGTGCTTTACAAAGAAAAATATGAAAGTACAATAACATAAAAACAAATACTCAAATGAAAACACCAAAACAAATGAAAACATCATAATAATAAAAAATACAATAAGAAAACATATAGAGGGGCCTATGTCAATTAACTATTGTCTTTTGAAGATAGTGAAAGTAAGACATGCTTTTCTTAACTTATTTTTTGTACTGATATGTTCTTTGGAACTAAATGAAACAGGTCAGTTCACGCTTGGCCACGTAACTTGTGTTTCCGAACATGACAAAAGTAATGCGAGCGATGAAAATACATGGTCTTTTGAGATTCTGTTCACGCCTGTTGGACATTCTTTGAAACACAGCTAAATTAAGCTTGACAGTTAGCCTGCGAGGGAGCAGGCTAGTTCAGAGGTATACGTTACCTTGGTTACTGAGCAGGGACTCCTGCAAGCCACAGTAATGGAACAGAACTCTCACTTAAATTAGCCAGACTTGTCAAAATAAGCCTGGATTTTTCTTTATCTGCCTTGATGGAATACCCCCCCCCCCGCCCCCCCCCCCAGACCTGGGTTTACTGTGCCTTACCCTGGAGCGATACTTCAGGAACAGAGCCCGCTTTCTCCCCATCTGTGGACAGTGTGATGGGGAGAGAAGGCAAGAGATGGACAGGAAGAGCACAGAAGACAGAGAAGAACGAAGAGAATAGAGAGGGGGAGGTAGGGAGAGGGGGAGAGGAGAAGGGGTGGAGAGAAAGAGGGAGCGACAACATGCTGTATACAATGTTTTGTTCCACCTTCACTCAAACAGTGAAGGACACTAAGAACCGATTCTCATTGACGACGACAACTTGTCCAATTGCTCAACAACCAACAACAAACACATCAGTATGGTGTTCATCGGGACAAACCATGGCAAAATGTTCACACAGAAACAGAAACAGCAGGAGGTAGTAACCAAGCGCCTCAGGGACAGCCTTCTTAAGCACACTATGGAAACACCATACAACACCGAACTCCCAAGCCCGGAAACATAACACAGTTAAAGAGCATCAATACAGGCCCTGAGGGGAAAACAGGAACAGTTATTGTAAGACAAACACTTTCAGCCTAGGCTAAAATAGTTCAGGTCAATACATGAAAGAGACACATGTAAAGAGAAAGACAGATTTCACTATCCCAAACAGTCAGGTTATTTGCATGAAGGCTCTGTTAGTGCAGCCACGACATGTGGGTAGAACACGAACACCTCAACACACAGTGACACTCACTGACAACATGCATTGAGTCAACACACTCAGACAAACAGGCTGTAGCGAACTGACAGGTGCACGTTCAAAAACAAAGAAGACTGGAAAACTACTCTCAACAAACAAAGGAACTTTATTAATAGAAAGACACTCAGTGGAAACACTTGTACAAACAGCCAAAAAACTGGTACACTGAGTCAAAACACTAGTACACACAGCCAAAACACTGGTACAATCATCCAAAATATTGGTACTATACAAACAGCCGGAACACTGGTACACAGCTGAAACACTGGTACTGTTTACACAGCCGAAACACTGGCACATGCTGCCTAAACACTGGTACAAACAGCCAAAACAATTGTACACAATGCTGAAACACTGGTGAAGTACACACAGCATAAACACTGATAGACACCCGAAAAACTAGTACACACAGCAGAAACACTGATAGACACAGCTGAAACACTGGTACTATATGAACAGCTGAAATACTGGTACTATACACACTGCTGAAATATTGGTACTATACACACAGCTGAAACACTGGTACAAATACACACAGCTGAAACACTGGTACTATACACACAGCTGAAATACTGGTACTATACACACAGCTGAAATACTGGTACTACAAACACAGCTTAAACACTGGTACTATACACACAGCTGAAACACTGGTACTATACACACAGCTGAAACACTGGTACTATACACACAGCTGAAATACTGGTACTATACACACAGCTGAAATACTGGTACTACAAACACAGCTTAAACACTGGTACTATATGAACAGCTGAAATACTGGTACTATACACACAGCTGAAACACTGGTACTATACACACAGCTGAAACACTGGTACTATACACAAAGCTGAAACACTGGTACGATACACACAGCTGAAACACTGGTACTATACACAAAGCTGAAACTCTGGTACACATAGCTGAAACATGGGTACACACAGCCAAAACACTGGTACAATCAGCCAAAACACTGGTACACACAGCCAAAATACTGGCACAATCAGCCAAAACACTGGTACACACAGCCAAAATACTGGCACAATCAGCCAAAACACTGGTACACACAGCCAAAATACTGGCACAATCAGCCAAAACACTGGTACACAGCCTCATGGCAGGCAACGATCAATCGTGCAGTGTCTACTCACAGTGGACAGGCAGTTAACGGTCAGTCCATGGTCTGAACCGCTACCGTCACTGTGATCTGACCCTGAGCACTGAGTGCGGACCGAGGGTCGGCTGGAGTGAAGAGACTCACAGGAACCATGACGACCCTTGACCTCAGGAACCAGAGACACACAGGGCTCAACACGGTCTGACCAGGGACCATCAGGATGGGGGATGAAAGGAGTAGGAGGCTTATGATGACAAGAACAGAACAGGGATAGAAGAAGAGATAGAAAACAATGGGGACGGATAGAAAGGAACCACCCCTGAAGTATAGAACCACAGTCCTCAACCACCCCTGAAGTATAGAACCACAGTCCTCAACCACCCCTGAAGTACAGAACTAGAGTCCTCAACCACCCCTGAAGTATAGAACCACAGTCCTCAACCACCCCTGAAGTATAGAACCACAGTTCTCAACCACCCCTGAAGTATAGAACCACAGTCCTCAACCAACCCTGAAGTATAGAACTACAGTCCTCAACCACCCCTGAAGTATAGAACCACAGTTCTCAACCAACCCTGAAGTATAGAACTACAGTCCTCAACCACCCCTGAAGTATAGAACCACAGTTCTCAACCAACCCTGAAGTATAGAACCACAGTCCTCAACCAACCCTGAAGTATAGAACCACAGTTCTCAACCAACCCTGAAGTATAGAACCACAGTCCTCAACCAACCCTGAAGTATAGAACCACAGTCCTCAACCAACCCTGAAGTATAGAACTTGGCCAATTTGGTGCCATTTCAAGACTGTATGAATGCTTGTATAGAATGAATAGTGTCAGGTCTGCCTAGGGATTAGTTAGTAAAGGGTAGTGTGTTAGAATGGGGTGTAGTAAGACAGATATCTGAGGGTTAGTGAGAACCATCCTCAATCTGGACCGCACACAGAGAAACCCGTCCACAGAGGACAGGCTGCTGGGTTATCAGCACACAGAGGAACCCGACCACAGAAGATGGGTTGCTGGGTTATCAGCACACAGAGGAACCCAACCACAGAGAACAGGCTGCTGGGTATTCAGCAGCTGACCCTGACAGGGACAATCATTGTTGCTCCGACAAGCAGGGAGGAAGGAAGAACAGAAACATCCAGATGGAGAACTTTCCCACCTCCTTTCAGCAGGGCTGACAGACAGCGGGCGGGCAAATGTAGTTTTACAGGGTGTTCGACGGGCTGCACCGCCACGGCATATCAGACTGGTCCGCCACAGCATATCAGACTGCACCGCCACGGCATATCAGACTGCACCGCCACGGCATATCAGACTGCACCGCCACGGCATATCAGACTGGTCCGCCACGGCATATCAGACTGCACCGCCACGGCATATCAGACTGGTCCGCCACAGCATATCAGACTGCACCGCCACGGCATATCAGACTGCACCGCCACGGCATATCAGACTGGTCCGCCACGGCATATCAGACTGCACCGCCACGGCATATCAGACTGGTCCGCCACGGCATATCAGACTGGTCCGCCACGGCATATCAGACTGCACCGCCACGGCATATCAGACTGGTCCGCCACGGCATATCAGACTGCACCGCCACGGCATATCAGACTGGTCCGCCACGGCATATCAGACTGGTCCGCCACGGCATATCAGACTGGACTCAACCAAGCCAGATTCAAACTATGTTTTTGTGTGTGTGTGTGTGTGTGTGTGTGTGTGTTTGGTTGAGTGTACCTCTGAGGGGTCAGGCTGGGAGTGTGGATAGTCGCCAAGCTCAAATTCTTGGGGGTGGTAGCCATTGTTGTCCTCTGAAAAACACAAAGAGATAACCAATCAGTGAAAGGAAGTTTAGAAACCTTTTATGCATCAACAGTTATCACAAGGTGACACCTCTTAAATAATAATAACCTGAGAAGTAAGTCGGGGTACTCTAGTAACTCAGAACCATTGTCATGACAACAGCGTTAATGTTTCCACACCAAACAACGGCACGTTAACAGAGCAGGTACGAACGGCTGTTAACAGAAGGCAAATGTCGTGTGTGGTCATCTATGTACTGTACATGTCTGAGTGTGTGGTCATCTATGTACTGTACATGTCTGAGTGTGTGGTCATCTATGTACTGTACATGTCTGAGTGTGTGGTCATCTATGTACTGTACATGTGTCTGAGTGTGTGGTCATCTATTTACTGTGCATGTGTCTGAGTGTGGTCATCTATGTACTGTACATGTCTGAGTGTGTGGTCATCTATGTACTGTACATGTCTGAGTGTGTGGTCATCTATGTACTGTACATGTCTGAGTGTGTGGTCATCTATGTACTGTACATGTGTCTGAGTGTGTGGTCATCTATTTACTGTGCATGTGTCTGAGTGTGGTCATCTATGTACTGTACATATCTGAGTGTGTGGTCATCTATGAACTGTACATGCGTCTGTGTGTGTGGTCATCTATGTACTGTACATGTATCTGAGTGTGGTCATCTATGTACTGTACATGTATCTGAGTGTGGTCATCTATGTACTGTACATGTGTCTGAGTGTGGTCATCTATGTACTGTACATGTATCTGAGTGTGTGGTCATCTATGTACTGTACATGTATCTGAGTGTGGTCATCTATGTACTGTACATGTATCTGAGTGTGGTCACCTATGTACTGTACATGTATCTGAGTGTGTGGTCATCTATGTACTGTACATGTCTGAGTGTGGTCATCTATGTACTGTACATGTGTCTGAGTGTGGTCATCTATGTACTGTACATGTATCTGAGTGTGGTCATCTATGTACTGTACATGTGTCTGAGTGTGGTCATCTATGTACTGTACATGTATCTGAGTGTGTGGTCATCTATGTACTGTACATGTATCTGAGTGTGGTCATCTATGTACTGTACATGTATCTGAGTGTGGTCATCTATGTACTGTACATGTATCTGAGTGTGTGGTCATCTATGTACTGTACATGTATCTGAGTGTGGTCATCTATGTACTGTACATGTATCTGAGTGTGGTCATCTATGTACTGTACATGTGTCTGAGTGTGTGGTCATCTATGTACTGTACATGTGTCTGAGTGTGTGGTCATCTATGTACTGTACATGTATCTGAGTGTGTGGTCATCTATGTACTGTACATGTGTCTGTGCGTGTGGTGAGGCAGAATACAGAGAAGAATGGAGGCAAACCCGAACCACCCGGTTTTGGAATACTGCTGACAGATCCAAGGACTTGAACCAATATCCTCTGTGCCGGCTGGAGGGAGATCCCGGGAGGGTGTCAATTGCAGGAAAATAGAAGCACCATTCTTTCTCCGTGACTACTACAGCGTGAGTTAGAGCCTAATCTCTGACTCACTGCCTACAGAGGCTGAACGGTGAGTCAGTCTCTAAGGGAAGTCCCTCAGGTTTACCGGAGTGGGTATGAGCAGAACTGACTGTCTTAGGGTCTCCTGAATTACGTAAGAGTCAAAGCTCTGTGGACATCTGGAATTAACTGTATTGAACTGAATGTGGACTGAAGGTGATTAGACCCCAGACAGACTAAATTCCTTAAGTCCGATGACAAAGCAGACTCATTTTCAGAATAGAGCGAGTAAAGAAGCAAAAAGTGGTAGGCATCACCTAATAGACACACACCTAATACACACACACCTAAACACACACACCTAAACACACACACCCAAACACGCACACCCAAACACGCACACCCAAACACGCACTACTTTGTAAAGTGAAAGTATTCTCTCCTGAAGTATACAAATGGAGATGAAATCATTGATGACGTATTTCAGGCTATGTTTAGTGTTAACCTCATGCCCCAGACCCAACATACAAATGAGTTACATAAATCTAAACAAACCACAGTCTAACGCACAGCCCCTCAAGTTGTCATGCTGTATGGAACTGTGTTTCCACAGCAACAGTGCTGTAGAGTGTCTCCAAGGCAACAATGGCATGAGGGCTGATTAGTCTATCCTTTCCTGTGTAGCTTTATCTGAGAAAAACACTTAAAAAAAATCCACTTCCTCTCCAGTTGGTGCCTGCTGCAACAACGCCCCAAAACATAGCTCAAGAAAAACACTCAAAATTTGAACTAACTGTTAAATCTCTCTGAATAACAGTGTCTGCTAAGTGGAAATAGTCACATGTAAAATGTGAACGATGTGTTTAGGAGGAGAGGAAGATAAACTCAAATGTTAGGTAAGTTTTAATGTACTGTATAGTAATTGTCTCTGTTTTAAGGAAGCATGGTTTAACAGGGCATACATGTGTCATGTAGTGTACACACACACACACACACACTGTTTGTGCTACAACAGCGGTGAATACTTGAGACTAATATTAAAGCCCTTTGTGCCCAAAGCAAAACCTCAGTCAGCGCAGAGACAGTCTCCCACAGATCAGTCTTTGTTCCACAGAGAGGACAGCTGGTGACAGGAGAAGAACCACGAGGAAACAGCCTTCTCAACACTCCCTGAACAACACACAGCCTTCTCAACACTCCCTGAACAACACACAGCCCTCTCAACACTCCATGAACAACACACAGCCCTCTCAACACTCCCTGAACAACACACAGCCTTCTCAACACTCCCTGAACAACACACAGCCCTCTCAACACTCCATGAACAACACACAGCCCTCTCAACACTCCCTGAACAACACACATCCCTCTCAACACTCCCTGAACAACACACAGCCCTCTCAACACTCCCTGAACAACACACAGCCCTCTCAACACTCCATGAACAACACACAGCCCTCTCAACACTCCCTGAACAACACACAGCCCTCTCAACACTCCCTGAACAACACACAGCCCTCTCAACACTCCCTGAACAACACACAGCCCTCTCAACACTCCATGAACAACACACAGCCCTCTCAACACTCCCTGAACAACACACAGCCCTCTAAACACTCCCTGAACAACACACAGCCCTCTCAACACTCCCTGAACAACACACAGCCCTCTCAACACTCCCTGAACAACACACAGCCTTCTCAACACTCTCTGAACAACACACAGATACACCTGACAAAATGTTCTATCAATCAATCAAATGTATTTATAAAGCCCTTTTTACAACAGCAGTTGTCACAAAGTGCTTTTACAGAAACACCCGGCCTTAAACCCCAAGGAGCAAACAACAGTAGTGTTGAATTTCTATATTTTTACTGTGTGCTGTTTTACCTTTATTTCTACATGGAGTCAACAATAAAAAAGTAGGTGCGATGAGCCCAGTGTAAAGAAGGTCTAGGAATCACCAGAGTATTTCCCTTAAGACTGGATCCTGTATAATAGTATTTTCTCAAATAGAGGGTAAAATGTTGCCTTGCCCCACCAAGGTGGACACCATGACCTATGGTCCAATTGAGAGGCAGTCATGGCTGAGTCCCGGCACCTATGGTCCAATCAAAAGCCAGTCCTGGCTGAGTCCCTGCACCTATGGTCCAATCAAAAGCTAGTCTTGGCTGAGTCCCGGCACTTATGGTCCATTCGAAAGCCAGTCTTGGCTGAGTCCCGGCACCTATGGTCCAATCGAAAGCCAGTCTTGGCTGAGTGTTGGCACCTAATGTCCAATCGAAAGCCAGTCTTGGCTGATTCACAGTTGGTATACATTTGGGTGCTGGAATTGTGGACAGACGTGTTTTACAAACTTTGTGCCATTTGCAAGTGCATTGGTGCTGGCTAGAACTGTCTGGTTCCCCGAGCCTGTCGAGTTGATGAGATGGTTCGAGGTTGAAATCACAAATTATTTTCTGCTTATTACTGGTTAAACAAATAAAGGGAAAAACTATTCATGACAGCATTTGTTTTTTGAAACATTGGAAACTGTTGTGCACCTAAAAGAAACAAAATGTCTTGCATTTGGAGAAATTCCAATTTGGCCCCCCTGTGTCACAATAGCCTAAGTTCTGTGAGACACCCGAACCCGTCAGTTCCCAGGCCTAATGAGGTCAACTTGCCCAGTAAATAATTAAGAACAACTGCATCAAAGGCCTATTATAGGCCTATAAACAAGGTGACACAATAACATGTATTATGTAAAGCTTTGGCAACATAATTTACAACCAGTGAGCTTGCACTAACTGCACTGTGCTCTGGTCTAAAACCTGATTGATGCACATTTAAAACACAATTATCAGAAAACAAATGAATTACTTATTTTTCCACTGAACTGCCAAAAACATATTGTTACATTATTACTAATTAGTTAATCTCCAAATCCCACTACAAACATTACTTAACTCTACCTCAGAGAAAAGGGATCAGGAGTATCTTCAAGCAAGATAGAGGATAAGGGGACTATCGGCTCAGATAGGAGAGGGGTTTGTTGAGCTATAGGCTATGCCCAAAATCTGTTATTTATTACATGCAGAACTATCTCCAGGGCGGTTCTCTAACAGCTCAAACGGGTTGTCAGGTCGAGACGCCTTTAAGTGAACCAATACACAGGATTATTTTAAGGAACGACATTCATCGGTTACCCCGCGCATATCTCCTGGTAATCTCAGCATATCTCCTGGTAATCTCAGCAGCTTCAAACACAATCAGTTACATCAGTAAATTGGCATGAACTGAGAGATAACAATATACACTTATATAATGTACGGTACTCTGAGACTTTAACACTTTGGAGTGCAGATAAACATGGCGTGACATCCCTGTCCCTTATCACAGGGGTTGCCTCAGGGTCATCGGGTAGTTGCACCTGTTCTAACGTCTGTAAAGTGAGGAGAGCACAATATTCATCACTAAAGCCTACAGTTCCATTACTTTTCATTGCTGAACAGAACACTGGTTGTCGACGAAATGGCACCATAATTCTAATGCAGTGGGCTACTTCTAACCAAACACTTTGGGTCTTGCTGTGCACTATTTAGGGGCGTGGTGTGCTATTTGAGAAGCGCAAACACCCTTTTCCCCTAACTTTATTACATTACAACCTGTTTTTCTCCATCCGTGACAGGAAACTTAAACCTTGTATTCTGCAGAGTATAGAGGTTAGGGGTTATAAAGGCAGAACAACTCTGTGGTCAGAGCATAGGGGCCTCAGCATCCTGCCTGCCTGGATGATTGTATGGTGCTCACAACACAATAACGACAACACACACACACACAGAAGCACACACATGCAACACTAACTGAAGACATCCCATTGTAAATATTGTGGTTTTAGTAGTCCTAATTTTGGGGTCAAATTTCTTTGTTGTTCCACCATTAGACCAAAATCTGTTAATGTTTTTTTAATACCAACCCTGTGTTGACAGAGGACAGACTCACTGATCAGTGTCATGAGGGGTTTTATGGTGCTCAGTTCTTCTTTTCTAATCTACTCTGCTCCGTCCTAATCTCCGTCACCAAGGCAATACACCCTAGACTGTATAGAACAGACAAAGGCCCCAGGTCAAAGACCATCACCCTGACAATCTACACTGATTCACTGACTCAAAGGGCCTTACTGCAGAGTGGTGTACTCTATAGGGTACAGTGTGCTATGGGTTACGGTAAAAGGTAGTGTACTATCCAGAGAATCGGGTGCCATTTGGGCTGAGGACGGATGAGTCATTTGCACTCACGTCTTAGGTGTTAGTGGCGCAGACATCTTTCACAACTTAATCTCCATAACAACTACACTGTGCAAGTTAGCATGGCTACAGACATTCACCTGAATTGAATGCTGGGTATTCGGGAGGAACACTCCCAAGTAATCCCTTTCCTCTAATACATACCCATAGATGGTAGGCTATGAAACAGACCCGTTACTCTGCTGGCAAAGATAAGCTCGGCCGAATGGAATGCGCCTTTACTTGTGGCCTGGCCAGCTCAAAGCTAATTCTGTAGGCTAACGCAGGCAGGGTATTTCTCTCTGTTCAGGAAGAAAGTCACCCACCAGGACTCCCTTCTGCAGTGTAGCAGTGACTGACTGTTTCCGCTAGCGGAGGCCAGCTATCATGGCGTAAGACTAGGTAGGCTGTGTGTATGGGGGAGGATAGGCCAACACGGAGAAACAGTGAGAAAGACAGAAATGCAGAGAGGCACTGACTAACTTTACCAAGTTCTGCCAGTCAGGTCATGAGACAGAAACAGGGTTTGTTAAAGGGGAAGTTAAATAAAGAAACACTACTTTCTAACACTTTTTTTCCACAGACTTAATATTTCCTAAACATAGCCCTGTTGCCATATATTGTTGATGGATTGGATAATGTAAATAGGGATTTGTTTTTGGTACTCACCCTTCAGCCTTCATTTTGCTGAGAATCTTAGGCCTACTGATCATGAACTTTACTTTTCTATTCAAGTATTGATGGTGTAAAATGTATGGTTAATAAATGTGTTATTGACTTAAAAATAAATATCATTCGTGAGCCTATTATTTTCTGTCAATGGTACCGACTATGAATGAGGTGTAGGCTCATTTTATACCTTCGAATGTAAACCATATAGAAGAGACAAATTCATACGAACCATCATCCACCTCCTCATATCTCATGAGTCATGACAGACTACATATATGACAATCGCATTATCCTGACGAAGCTGAAGATTCAAAAACTATGGAGATGAAATACCCCAGCGCTAGCTGGTCTGGCTGACACAGGAAGACAAACCTACCATCATAGAGAGAATGCGGGCGTATCTCAATCAAAGTCGCGTCTTCAATCTTTCCCGTTAGTCGACTTAGGTCACTCATCTTGTTCAGTCCGTGCGGGTCGCCGGTCTGCCCGGGGAAAACAAGGAAAACGGAGCGGTATCTTTCGGGCCAGCGCTCTGTCCGTCCAAGCCCACGACTTCGGATGTGGACTCACTTCAAGGGGGAAATGTAATCGCTTCCGTTGCACCGTGGATCTTGAAAACTCAGTCGAGACACCACCGAGCCCCCAACGTTCCTGAGAAAAAATATCGTCATTAAAGGGGAGGGGCTTGACTCAAAAACAATTGTCGACGCACTGAGATATAGCTACTTTGTACTGTTTATTATAGGCATGCCGTATAAAAATAATATTATAATTAAAGAAAAATATCAGTATGTATATTTATACATAAATGTATGGGCTATATTGTAAATATATACATATTTTCTGAGTCAATGTGGAAAATTGTAAATGTAGCCAATAGGCTACGACAGTTAATATCCTACAATTTGCCTAATCCTCCTGGAATTAAATTTGGATTTGTTAGTCGTTTCACGTTCATTAGCTATTTTCTATTCTAAAACCTGTTGCACTGTATACAAAGGTACTTTAAAATAACAGACCAGTGGATGAAACAAAAGGACAACAAAAGCGAGTGAGAATGAACGGAGATAAATAATCCGTTAGGATGCCGTTAGTGTTTGCCTTTGTCAAGCGACGGTTCGGGCGTGAAGCTACGTTATTTCCGTTGTTCCATTTAAGTAGAAACAGATACTACCACCCCAGGCTAAAATGGCACAGAGTTATAATATTTGCATGTGAAAAAACACCGGGCCACTTTATGGCTTTCAGCGGTATAGCTCAGGAGTACTAAAAAACGTGCCCTCTGTTCATCTGGAGGTATTTAATATCCCTGTTATAAACAAGAATTTGCATCCAAAAGGTCGAGCAGCCTATTCTGGGTGCCGTGAATTCACAGTGGTCAAAGTAGCTGTGCCAGCAGGGATAGTTGGCTAAATTCAAGGAATTTCCAAATTTCTTAAAACATGGCAAAACACAAAAGGTCAGCTCTGACTAGACCTCAGCTCACACACACACACACACACACACACACACACACACACACACACATACAAACACACACACAGCTTTCTCCCCCTGCAGTCCAGCAACATTTGTCAGCCTTCCCTCTCCCAGCTACATCTCTCTTGACGGAGCTCCCTTCTCCTGTCCCGTCTGGTCAAATTTAGCGCCGCTCGGCCCCCAGCCCTCTTGAAGTGGTTCGCCCATGTCATTATCCTGTCCCTCCTCCCTGGGTGTGGCAAAATAGAGCTGCTTATTTCGTCTGACCACTTTTTCTTCGAGCCGTATGCATCTTCTCTCCTTGTCCTCAATGTGGTGTGTGTGCGTGTGTGTGTGTGTGTTTGTGGAGGTCTTAGGTTGGGTGTTCACTGCTCCTACCAGTTCCTCTTCAGATTCGAGAGGGCACAGAGTCCAAATGAATGGGGAGGGCTGCATACATGTGTGTTCCCGTCCGTAATAACAGGGCGTTGGGTGGTCCCACCTAGACACCCTTTTTTGTATTAAAGAGGGTCAATAAGAAAATGAGATGTCACTTTATAGTAAAAATACACATGTGGGCCTGTAGGAAAATGTTCAAAGACTGTCTAAGAAGAATATCCTTTGAGAATACGTTCAAAGGCAGTCTCAGAAATAGGCCCGAAGCTTGAACAGCAGCTTTTACATCTGCGCCATGCATTGCCTCGTCAGGAGATTGGGACACCCCTCTTGTCGTGACGGCTGACGTAGCGTGATGACAGAGACCCGGGTCTGATTATGGGTGATATGTGGCTGTCCACTTGTATGCCACACAGATGTGAGAACTGGGAGGATCTCTGGTGGGGCCAACAAATGTGCCACGTAATTCACAATGAGAAATTCAGATTTGAATATGTTGGGTTAAATCTTTAAAGGACTTCTTGTAATTGACACTTGATCCAACAACTGTGGCATTAAAATAGACAGCAACATGTCATCGCATCTGAGATCTCGCATAAAGTCCACGCATTGAATTCAAATTAGGGCAACGGCAAAACGTTTTTAATTAGAAAATCAGAAAAATAGTTGGAAGAGGCCATTTCTAAGATTATTACTGTACGACTGGCAGAAATGGCCAGAAGACATCTGGAGAGAATGTTTTAAGTTTTCCACAAAACTGTGCCTGAGATTTCCTCCCACAGAAGTGTTTCTCCCTGGTTCATCTATCTGTTTGAACTGAAGTGTAGACTCTTTATACGTGGTCTAGACACTGACAGTGCTATCTAGCCCCCGCTAAACCACCCTGGACTAGCTAGTACTATTCTGGTCTCGTCCCTTAAAGGAAGAGGAGGGGACAAGTTGTTTCATTGTTTAAAACTGAAAATGTTAGAGGTCGGATTCTACACAGTGTCCCTTTAAATGCGCAACAGGGGAAATTTTATGTAACAAAAATGTTCATTTTCTTAACTATAATTACAAAAAGCATGCCATTAAATTTTTTGTTTATGTTGGATTAAAATATAAATATTCAGTGCAAAACGTGGGGATTGTAGTTTATCATCCCCAGATGCAGAAATGTTTACCATTAGACCACTATTATCTATTCAGTTTTCATTTCATATTTGACATCAGTTTTCTCCCATTTCTTTAGATATCCAATGCATGATTGGACCCTGCAGTCACAGCATCTCCTAGTAGACTTGGGACAGTCTATATATACACTCACTTAAAGGATTATTAGGAACACCTGTTCAATTTCTCATTAATGCAATTATCTAATCAACCAATCACATGGCAGTGGCTTCAATGCATTTAGGGGTGTGGTCCTGGTCAAGACAGTCTCCTGAACTCCAAACTGAATGTCAGAATGGGAAAGAAAGGTGATTTAAGCAATTTTGAGCGTGGCATGGTTGATGGTGCCAGACGGGCCAGTCTGAGTATTTCACAATCTGCTCAGTTACTGGGATTTTCACGCACAACCATTTCTAGGGTTTACAAAGAATGGTGTGAAAAGGGAAAAACATCCAGTATGTGGCAGTCCTGTGGGTGAAAATGCCTTGTTGATGCTAGAGGTCAGAGGAGAATGGGCCGACTGATTCAAGCTGATAGAAGAGCAACTTTGACTGAAATAACCACTCGTTACAACCGAGGTATGCAGCAAAGCATTTGTGAAGCTATAATACGCACAACCTTGAGGCAGATGGGCTACAACAGCAGAAGACCCCACCGGGTACCACTCATCTCCACTACAAATAGGAAAAAGAGGATACAATTTGCACGAGCTCACCAAAATTGGACAGTTGAAGACTGGAAGAATGTTGCCTGGTCTGATGAGTCTCGATTTCTGTTGAGACATTCAGATGGTAGCGTCAGAATTTGGCATGAACAGAATGAGAACATGGAAATGGAATCAATGCCATGTAGAATTAAGGCAGTTCTGAAGGCAAAAGGGGGTCGAACAGTATTAGTATGGTGTTCCTAATAATCCTTTAGATGAGTGTAATGTGTGACACTAAGACTGTGTGTGGTTATAGCGAGGGTTAATCAGGTCTAGACTTTATTTACCTAATCCACTGTCATTACAATTATTATTAATAAGTAAAGGGGGGTTGGGAAATAAAAGTATTATGGCTGTTTCATTATAATGGTATTGACTCATTTTATGGTCTCCTTGAGATATTTCAAATGGCAGTGGTCACATGCTGTCTAGAGTACATGAAGTGTTCCAGAGCTGATCCTTTATGTCAGGATTTAGTGATTAATTATGTATTTCCTATTCATGCTGAAGCTTGTAGATGGAGTTCAGCCTTCAGAACTGCCTTAATTCTACATGGCATTGATTCAACAAGGTGCTGAAAGCATTCTTTAGAAATGTTGGCCCATATTGATAGGATAGCATCTTGCAGTTGATGGAGATTTGTGGGATGCACATCCAGGGCACGAAGCTCCCGTTCCACCACATCCCAAAGATGCTTTATTGGATTGAGATCTGGTGACTGTGGGGGCCATTTCAGTACAGTGAACTCATTGTTCAGTGAACTTCATGTTCAAGAAACCAATTTGAAATGATTCGAGCTTTGTGACATGGTGCATTATCCTGCTGGCAGTAGCCATCAGAGGATGGGTAGATGGTGGTCATAAAGGGATGGACATGGTCAGAAACAATGCTCAGTTAGGCCGTGGCATTTAAACGATGCCCAATTGGCACTAATGAGCCTAAAGTGCGCCAAGAAAACATCCCCCACATCATTACACCACCACCACCATCCTGCACAGTGGTAACAAGGCATGATGGATCCATGTTCTCATTCTGTTCATGCCAAATTCTGACTCTACCATCTGAATGTCTCAACAGAAATCGAGACTCATCAGACCAGGCTACATTCTTCCAGTCTTCAACTGTCCAATTTTGGTGAGCTTGTGCAAATTGTAGCCTCTTTTTCCAATTTGTAGTGGAGATGAGTGGTACCCGGTGGGGTCTTCTGCTGTTGTAGCCCATCCGCCTCAAGGTTGTGCATGTTGTGGCTTCACAAATGCTTTGCTGCATACCTCGGTTGTAACGAGTGGTTATTTCAGTCAAAGTTGCTCTTCTATCAGCTTGAATCAGTTGGCCCATTCTCCTCTGACCTCTAGCATCAACAAGGCATTTTTGCCCACAGGACTGCCGCATACTGGATGTTTTTCCCTTTTCACACCATTCTTTGTAAACCCTAGAAATGGTTGTGCTTGAAAATCCCAGTAACTGAGCAGATTGTGAAATACTCAGACTGGCCCATCAACCATGCCACGCTCAAAATTGCTTAAATCACCTTTCTTTCCCATTCTCACATTCAGTTTGAAGTTCAAGAGATTGTCTTGACCAGGACCACACCCCTAAATGCATTGAAGCAACTGCCATGTGATTGGTTGATTAGATAATTGCATTAATGAGAAATTGAACAGGTGTTCCTAATAATCCTTTAGGTGAGTGTATATAAAATCTATATTTATATAAAATCGATCATTAGGAACTTTGAAGTGCCTGGTAGAGATTATATATATAATATATAGAAAAATAAAGATAAACATATATAAATGTTAAGAAACATCTATTATATTTTATTCATAAAAAAGTATGAATGCCAAACATTTTAAACATTTTACCAAAACATATTTACTTTAAGATTTCTTTTCTTTGAACAACTTTACTTCAGTCGAAGGTAGAATGTCTCTCATATTTTGATCGCCACATCAAACGTCATTAAAAAACGTTTTTCTCATAGTTTTTTGCTCTGCCAAGGTGGCCAATAGTTCTGGATGGAATAACGATCTTGGTGGTGATGTATTACGCTAATTCAAAAGATTCCCACACATTTAGGAAAACAATTGGAGAAAAATGTATGATTTTTTTTGTGGTCTGTTTAGTTATTTTAATCTTTTGAATTAGTAGTTCACCACGGAGGATTGGTGGAAACATATCGCAGGGTTTCCTCTATTAGTTTAAATGGGGAATTGAATTCCCGGGAAAATAGTTGCAACTAGAACTAGAGGCAGGTCTTCAAAATCTATACTCTGCCGCCGCCTGCTGGATGATGATACTTTTTTCAAATAATACACAGCTGATGTTGAAATACTTTATTTATTTATTAAACAGCTGGTCTTCATCTGAAAATGTTTAAAATGCCAAGTATTTTTTCCAATCAAGTCTGTATTTATCCAGTTGCAAAAGACAAGCCAAACCGTTTTGAAAGACAAGCCATCCCATCGTAGCGCTGAAGCGATCACATCAAAGCACGCAACAGGTATAGTTGCTTTCACATTCCTGAGGTTAACAACACACCGAGAGTTTCTCGGGAAAGTAGGATACGGAAGTAAGGTGTAAGGTACATCGATACATTTATACCTGTGAATGTTGTTGAACTAAAAAAAGAATTATACTTCACATTACGGTAAGGACAGTCGTTTGGAAACGTACAGAGGAACCTTTTCAACACCTGTTTTGGTGTCATGTCGCGGCACCGGAGACAGGTAGGCGAAAAACATTAATACTACACTAATTATTATAATCGCATCCTGTTTGTTGGTCAGCCATATGCCTACCCTAACATAACAATCGTTATACCTTTGTGGCTTTTTGAAATATTGGCCAGTTGATTGAGTGTCCATTTAATCATAGAGAAGAAACAGGAAATTTCATTCTACTGTATCATAAATGCAGTAGAATGATTTCCACTCATTGCTAACAACTTATGGCAAAATATGGCAAATAACACATTTCAATACCTTGACTTTGAGGTGTACAATACAAACCCGCAAAATGATCTGGTATTCTGACCAGTAGGGATCATTTTAAACAGGCAGATAAATTCTGTATTTTGACTGATCACATCAAATGTAAAAAAAAAAATCAGAATTGGCATGACTGTGTAAACCCTTTGATGATTGTTGTGGATTCCATTCCACAAAAATTTGGTCAAAAGTCCACACATTTTGGCATTAGTATAAACCCAGTGTATGTGTGTATATGGGGCTGAGTGCACACAGATGTTCTGCCAGAAATAGGCCAAAAAGTCTGAATAGGTCAGCATGTGTTAACTGGGCCTCAACTGAGGCTGGGGGAAATGGCAACACATTGTCACCTCGCTCTGTGTGTCTGCTTTGTCATGGTGTCGCAGGCCAGCATCGAACTCCTGGAGTTGATGGGAGTGGTGCAGGAGAACGGGTGCCGTTCTGAAAGTCCCGAGTCGCCATCGCTACCACCGCTGGTAAGACACGACACGCAGGCCGCCTCACGCAGGCCGCCTCACGCAGGCCGCCTCACG
Source organism: Esox lucius (assembly GCF_011004845.1). Lineage (NCBI taxonomy): Eukaryota > Metazoa > Chordata > Actinopteri > Esociformes > Esocidae > Esox > Esox lucius. Next base: position 4,158,922 of record NC_047587.1, on the reverse strand, counting down.
CAGGCCGCCTCACGCAGGCCGCCTCACGCAGGCCGCCTCACGCAGGCCGCCTCACGCAGGCCGCCTCACGCAGGCCGCCTCACGCAGGCCGCCTCACGCAGGCCGGTCAATTCTGATCTTTTGACCGGTTGAACCTTTTCACGTCAGATCTTCTTGAGACCTCATGAGATATTTCAAAAGGCACATCAGAATTGGGCTGCTTGTGTTAATGCCACCTGTTTCACTCAGTAGTTTCAGGGGTTATGTCCAACGCTGAGTGATGTGAACTCTGGCTGTGAAGTTAACATAGACATCAGGCCACTAATTCAGTTAGTGGTACAGTTAAAGTTTGTTCTTCATGCTTACTATTGGACCCATAAAAAATCCTCAATTGTGAGTGATGCGCGTTTGTGTGTGTGTGTGTGTGTGTGTGTCTGTGTGTGTGTGTGTGTGTCTTCCTCCACAGCGTCCATCACTATCCTATGACTATGTCCTGGTGGGTAAGGTAAAGGATGACAAAAAGAAAATGAAGTTGCAAGAGGCCTTCATCCACAAACTCAAAGAGAAGAACCTGAATATCAAAGTGAGTTCTGTTACTTGCTGGTGAACCGTTCCTGTACTACCTTGGATTAATGTTGTTTAAAGTGTGTTACACCAATCTTCTTTGAGGGCTAAAACATAGAGCGTTGAGAATTACATGCGCAGTATCGATTTCAGCCACAGCAGCAGGGCAGATTTTCAGCTGACTGAGATGATCCACTCTCATGCAGTCCCACACAGTGTGTCTGCACCAGTTGCTTCACTCTTATGCCGTCCCACACAGTGTGTCTGTACCAGTTGCTTCACTCTCATGTCGTCCCACACAGTGTGTCTGTACCAGTTGCTTCACTCTCATGTCGTCCCACACAGTGTGTCTGTACCAGTTGCTTCACTCTCATGTCGTCCCACACAGTGTGTCTGCACCAGTTGCTTCACTCTTATGCCGTCCCTCACAGTGTGTCTGTACCAGTTGCTTCACTCTCATGTCGTCCCACACAGTGTGTCTGTACCAGTTGCTTCACTCTCATGTCGTCCCACACAGTGTGTCTGTACCAGTTGTTTTACTCTCATGCCGTCCCACACCGTGTGTCTGTACCAGTTGCTTCACTCTCATGTCGTCCCACACAGTGTGTCTGTACCAGTTGCTTCACTCTCATGCCGTCCCACACAGTGTGTCTGTACCAGTTGCTTCACTCTCATGCAGTCCCACACAGTGTGTCTGTACCAGTTGCTTCACTCTCATGCAGTCCCACACAATGTGTCTGTACCAGTTGCTTCACTCTCATGTACACCCGCACAGTGTGTCTGTACCAGTTGCTTCACTCTCATGCCGTCCCACACAGTGTGTCTGTACCAGTTGTTTTACTCTCATGCAGTCCCACACAGTGTGTCTGTACCAGTTGCTTCACTCTCATGCCGTCCCACACAGTGTGTCTGTACCAGTTGCTTCACTCTCATGCAGTCCCACACAGTGTGTCTGTACCAGTTGTTTTACTCTCATGCCGTCCCACACAGTGTGTCTGTACCAGTTGCTTCACTCTCATGCAGTCCCACACAGTGTGTCTGTACCAGTTGCTTCACTCTCATGCAGTCCCACACAGTGTGTCTGTACCAGTTGTTTTACTCTCATGCAGTCCCACACAGTGTGTCTGTACCAGTTGCTTCACTCTCATGCCATCCCACACAGTGTGTCTGTACCAGTTGCTTCACTCTCATGCAGTCCCACACCGTGTGTCTGTACCAGTTGCTTCACTCTCATGTCGTCCCACACAGTGTGTCTGTACCAGTTGTTTTACTCTCATGCAGTCCCACACAGTGTGTCTGTACCAGTTGCTTCACTCTCATGTCGTCCCACACAGTGTGTCTGTACCAGTTGCTTCACTCTCATGTCGTCCCACACAGTGTGTCTGTACCAGTTGCTTCACTCTCATGTCGTCCCACACAGTGTGTCTGTACCAGTTGCTTCACTCTCATGCAGTCCCACACAGTGTGTCTGTACCAGTTGCTTCACTCTCATGCAGTCCCACACAGTGTGTCTGTACCAGTTGCTTCACTCTCATGCCGTCCCACACAGTGTGTCTGTACCAGTTGCTTCACTCTCATGCCGTCCCACACAGTGTGTCTGTACCAGTTGCTTCACTCTCATGCAGTCCCACACAGTGTGTCTGTACCAGTTGCTTCACTCTCATGCCGTCCCACACCGTGTGTCTGTACCAGTTGCTTCACTCTCATGCCGTCCCACACAGTGTGTCTGTACCAGTTGCTTCACTCTCATGCCGTCCCACACAGTGTGTCTCTGCCGTGTTCCCTGGATTCGTGCTGTTACAGTGTAGTAACCATGGGAAAAAGTAAAACAACTGTGGCCTGGTGGCCTGTGACGTTTCATCGCTCTCGGTTGTCATGTAAACTGATCAGCTATGCTGTCACCTGTCAGCATCAGATTTTATGACATTATCACGACATTTACAACAGTATCCCTCTAGGGTTTATCTTGTAGTTTAAACTGAATTAACTTTTCCAAGAAGACGTTATTCAGTCATTACATTTGATTCACTAGTTTAGTGTGCGCTCCAGTGATATTGTGCTTCTGTGTTAGAGAATCGAAGACGATTCCCTTGTCTTCTACGGGATCCAAGCCCCAAAGGAAGTCTTTGAGAAGTACAGGTACCTACTGAGGGTGTCTGATGCCTGCAACTGGAGTGAACAGCAGGAAACTGTCCCTCTTTCCACCAGGTTAGACACAAATACACACACACACACACACACACACAGGCTGGTGACTCAGTTATTAAAGTAATTAAAAAGTCTGTTGTGTCATAATGTCTTGTTTCATTTAGGATCCGTATAGTTCACTACATCCTGAACCATGTTGTCCTCGATACAAAAGGTGAATATTTTCCTGACCTCACCCACCCCTCCCCTCTCTCTCCCCCTCTCTCCTCCTCTCCCCCTCTCTCTCCTCCTCTCTCCCTCTCTCTCCTCCTCTCTCCCTCTCTCTCCTCCTCTCTCCCTCTCTCTCCCTCTCTCTCCCTCTCTCTCCCTCTCTCTCCCTCTCTCTCCTCCTCTCTCCCTCTCTCTCCCTCTCCCCCTCTCTCTCCCTCTCTCTCTCCTCCTCTCTCCCTTATCCTCTCTTTTAATCTCTCTCAATCTGTCATTGTTTCTCTTTTTTTTCACTCTGCCCCCATCTCTCTCTCACACACACACACGCACACACACACACATACACACACACACACGTTGTACTGGAAGTCTTCTAAAGTTCTCCCATTTCTAATCTCTCCATCCAAACAGAGAATCTGTGGGCGCTTCTGAACAAGGGAGTGTTTGAAGCTAAATTCTGCCTGCATGAGGTAAAGTCTGTAGTCTGGCTGTAGATTACATGCAAATTGATATAAAGTTAAATCTGTCCTTAGCGCTAGATCTTCCTATCAGTCGTCACTGCTACGCTGGGACCATTTATAAATCACTATTTGGGACACAGCGACGGTGGTTGGCACATATTCCCTGGTGGTTTGGTGGTTAGGGCACAAATACCCACAAACAAGGAAACTGGATCATGTAATGTAGATAAGGCAAGTGCCCGGGTGCCTGCAAAGACACGGCATATTACTGTGAGCACGAGACAAGGCTAGATAACACTGCTGGTGTTGGCTTTTGAGGCGGTCAGTCATTTTATAACAGACTGAGAGTGATAAGAGCTGCTTTACAATTTGCCAAAGTTGCACTCCAGTCTCACTTTCCCCTCATGCAGCTCCTGATACAGCTCTTTGGAAGTCCCAGTATCTTTGGCTCACATTCCACTCCTCGCCACTCCTTGTAATTTCCCTTACCTTGTCTGACACGAGGACAGGTAGGCGAAAGACTGACAATAACACCAGGTGGGCGTGTCCTCACTTGTCAGACCCGCTCCATCTAGGCTCTGCTCCTCGGAGGCTTGACATTGTGTTTGAAAACACTCTTTTGATCAGAACCGTGTGATAGTCACTGTGTTCACACTCGCTTGTCAACAGTGAAGGTATCAAGGAAATCACAGGAACGGATTTAATCACTGCAAGTAGCCACAATAAGTCTAAGGAATAAGTATTTGCAGCCTAGTGTAAAAGAAAATTATTGTTCTTGAGTCCGAAGTTCTGTCGAGGTCGTTTACATTTTTACATGTCTGGTGATGTGGTTTTCAGCCTGTGGTCTTTCATTTTCTTCCCTCTACTCCATATCATGCCCTCAACAGGCTACCAATGCAGTCAGAGCAGTAAATATTATGTGATGTTATCCCTGTGCTATACACTCCCATATATAACAGCCTTCAGTCAATCAGCTTCAGGGTTTCTGACCACCAGACATGTAATACAGTGTGAATTATGTCTGGCTGTGGGATAATCAGATCAACAGGGAAATAGCTGCCTCGTAAAGGTCAAAGTCGTGGAATGGCTGCCGTTGTCCTCAGCATACTGACTGGTCAGAGCTGAAGCCAGCGCTAGGTTCTTACCTGACTCTCAAAGTTCTGCTCTGATCACATGGTCTTTCCAGCTGAAATAGAGGGCCACTTAGCAAACCAGTCGTTGGGTTAGGAAACATAATAAGAGGACGCTTTTTTAAAATGAGGTTACTTTTAGAGAAGGTGAGCACTTTTTTTTGAACAGCGTGTTGTTGGAGGAGGCTGCCAGTTTCACTGAGATGGTCATGTGAGCGCCTGTGAGTGGCGGCGTTAGAAGCCGTTGATGTTGTGTCAGGTATGGAGCTGGGCATGTGCTACTTTATGAAATATGTTGAGTCACTGCACTGTGGTTCTCTATGTGTGTGTGTCTGTGTGTGGGTAGGTGGTTTTGTGTCTGTTTGTGTGCGTATTATAGTGTTATTGTGTGTGAGTGTGTGTGCATCATAGTCTTTTTGTGTAAGGTGGCATGAGTGTGCTTTTTTGTGTGTCTGTGTGTACTCCCATTAGTGTTGTATGTGTATGTGTGTGTGTGTGTGTGTGTGTGTGTACGTGCGTGTGTGTGTGTGTGTGTGTGTGTGTGTGTGTGTGTGTGTGTGTATGCGTGCACATGCCTCACTCGACTCACTGCTCCATGCTGTTTCCAGAGGGAGAGCCAGAAGGACCTGACTGAGAAATGGGCCAGATGGACAGCCATTCACAAGGGACAACCCATAGATAATATCAGGTCAGTCAGATTCACCAGGGACATCCCATAAATTACATCAGGTCTGTCAGATTCACCAGGGACATCCCATAGATAACATCAGATCAGTCAGATTCACCAGGGACATCCCATAGATAACATCAGATCTGTCAGATTCACCAGGGACAACCAATAGATGACATCAGGTCTGTCAGATTCACCAGGGATGACATCAGGTCAGTCAGATTCACCAGGGACATCCCATAAATGACATCAGGTCTGTCAGATTCACCAGGGACATCCCATAAATGACATCAGGTCTGTCAGATTCACCAGGGACAACCAATAGATGACATCAGGTCAGTCAGATTCACCAGGGACATCCCATAAATGACATCAGGTCTGTCAGATTCACCAGGGACAAACCATAAATGACATCAGGTCAGTCAGATTCACCAGGGACAACCAATAGATGACATCAGATCAGTCAGATTCACTGGGGACATCCCATAAATGACATCAGGTCTGTCAGATTCACCAGGGACAAACCATAGATGACATCAGGTCAGTCAGATTCACCAGGGACATCCCATAGATGACATCAGGTCAGTCAGATTCACCAGGGACAAACCATAAATGACATCAGGTCTGTCAGATTCACCGGGGACATCCCATAGATGACATCAGGTCTGTCAGATTCACCGGAGACATCCCATAGATGACATCAGGTCTGTCAGATTCACCAGGGACATCCCATAGATGACATCAGGTCAGTCAGGCCCAGAACACCATTGGACCGTCCTACAGGGTCAAGGAGTTAACTGGCTAACTCGCCAAAAAATTACATAAAATGTGCATGAATGAAATAAAAACTTGATTTCATTCTCCCTGTCAGAAACTACTTTGGAGAGAAGGTGGCGCTCTACTTCCTGTGGTTGGGCTGGTACACGTTGCTGTTGGTTCCTGCCGCGATAGTGGGCATCATCGTCTTCCTCTACGGCCTGGCCTTCTTCAACACCTCACCCCTCATGTGAGTGACCACACCCACGTCGTTAAAGGGGTCACCACACCTGCTCACAGGCTTTAACTCAAATAGACACCCACTGAATCTATAACTAGTTAATGCGCTTAATTCAGCCGTGCTCTTATGCTGGATTATGACCTCTGATGTATACTTTGTTTACTCAGCGGTGTGTAAATGAATGTTTTATCTTGTAGAAAGGAGGTGTGCGAGTCTGAAACTGTCATGTGCCCGCTGTGTGACAAGAGATGCAAAGTGTGGCAACTCAGCGATACCTGCCTCTATGCAAAGGTGCGCACGCACGCACGCACGCACACCCGCACGCACGCACGCACGCACATACTCACATACTCAGTATTAGATATTTGTGTTTTTGCCGGACCACGTAAGCGGAGCCAGCTAAGAAGGGCGAATGTCTTTTGCTTGCTTGCTGGCTGGCTGGCAACTGTACACCTCTGTGGTGTAGTGGTTAATGACACAGCCTTTCATGTGGGCGACGCGGGTTCGAATCTAGAGGTGATGACATTTTCTATTGTAGGCCGGCTGAACTAGGCTTGCCTGGTTTCTTGTTTTGGTATATATTTTTGTCTTAAAAAAAATCTCTAGTAGGGTTGACTACTGTAGTGGCCTCTTAACTGGACTCCTCAAAAAGACTGTAAAACAGCTGCAGCTCATTCAGAATGCTGCTGCTAGAATGTTAACCAGGACCAAGAGAACAGAGCACATCACTCCGGTTCTTAAATCTTTGCATTGCCTTCCAGTCTGTTACAGAATAGATTTTAAAGTGGTGCTTTTAGTTTATAAATCTCTGAATGGTTTAGGACCCGAATACATTGCTGATATGTTTGAAGAATATAAACTGAGCAGGTTTCATAGATCCATGAATACAGGTCAGCTAGTAGAGCCCAGAGTCCAAACTAAACATGGAGAAGCTGCGTTTAGCAGTTACGCTGCACAAAACTGGAATAAACTACCAGAAGATCTTAGATGTGCCCGGAACGTATACCTTTTTTAATCCAGGTTAAAAACACTTCTCTTTTCATGTGCCTATGACTGAGCGCTTAAACTCACGTAAACTTAACCACACTGTTTAGCCTTATAGCTTCCTATGTTTTTTTTTTTTAATTTTCTTATTATGATGTTGTTTTGATGTTTTCATTTGAGTATTTGTTTTTATGTTGCTGTATTTTTTTATTTGTAAAGCACACTGAATTGCTTGGATGTATGAAATCGTGCTATATAAATAAACTTGCTTGCTTTACAAAAACAAAAAAGCATAAATACACAAAGAATCAACAAGAAACAATTTATGGTTGATCTGAAACTAAACTGTTGCTCAGTGGCTGAGGAAAACCATTATGTGGTAGACCAGCAGGAATGGCTGTCCTTAAAAAGGTTGACATTTAAAATTTGCTTCTGGATGTTGGTAGAAAATAGGTCACAGTATTTCTGTATTTCTGCTCAACACAATATCACACGTTTATTCATTTATATTTACATTAAATATTTACACCATCTAAGAGGTCATAATTGATCTAATTTAAAAAAAGTTGATGGCATGGTCGATGGCATGTCGGCCAGGCCAATAGAGTCTCCCACAGGGCAGTGCTTAAATGAGTGAAATCAGCAGGCAATGTGATTGGTCACTCCTTGCCATTAGGTGGCCTAAATACACCCTGTCCTTTCTGTCTTCACAACTCAATGAGAGTGACCAGGAACTGACCGCTCAGGACTTCAGTGATCTCTATGAGAAACGGCAAGAGGTTACTGTAGTGTTTGATGATGTTGTCATCCACATTCACAAAAATACCCCTTTTACATTTCTTGTAAATTTTCCAAATGGCGTCCTCTTGCAGTCCGTACTGTTTAGAAATCACTTGCTTCAGGCCTTTCATGGTCGGGCTGTCAAGCACCAAAGACTCAAATACCTCTTCAGACTCTCTTCTGACATACAGTAGGACCCTCTGTTGCTCCTCTCTCCTGGCCTGCTTTCTTGGTGCCGGTCTCCCGCCGCCCTGGCCAGCCCCGTCAGGGAACGGCCTTTTCAGGGATGTCTTTTCCACCTCCTCGGATGTTGTGGGAGGTGACATGGCATTGGAGAGGTGCGTCTTTGGGATGAAGAGGACGGGGTAGCTGACATGGTCGTCCAGGGTCTTCAAGAAGGTGCTGCCGCTCCCTACGGAACCAGACGACCTGCCAGTGTTGTTGAGGACGACAGTCTTACCCCTGCTCCTCTGGCTCCTCCTCCTGTCCTCATCCTTCATCTTCCTCTCGGCTCCCTTATCGCTGAATATTTTGGCCTGGCAGGCGGCTCTGTGGATGAGGCGGTTGGTGCCGGCGCTGAAATCGTAGGTGTCGATCTGGAGGATCAGCGGAAGTCCTTTCACGCCCTTCTGGGAGGAGAAGTCGGTGCTCAGGCAGTTGATTCTGACGAAGACCTTGCCCTCCTCACTGGGGTTCCAAACAAAGGACAGTGCGTTGAAGGCCACCTCCTCCACCTGGATGCCACAGAACACCCCTTCGTGGTCGGCGACGTCGATGACCCTCTGCTTCGCGGTCGGTTGCCGCGCGTGCCACTGACTCCAGTAGCTCAGCTGGGTCTCCGTGCTCTTGTCGTTCTCAAACACCACCATGACCACCGTCTTGACTTTGTCACACGACAGACTGGCCGTGCTCCCCACAAGGGAGATGGGGTAGAACTGACCCCTGTTCAGGTAAACCGGAGGTAGCTCGGCTGGCTTGTCCTGGTTAGGCTGAGGAGCCCCCAGAACGAACTGGAAATCGCTTCTGGGGACAGAGGAAAAAATGTCAATGGTCAGCATTATGCTTTAGAAATAATAATACTGACTTCTACGGTTTTGGCCATTTGAATTTTAATGGCAGAGCCATGTGATTCATCCATTGCTCAACAGCAATGATCATCTGTTTACTGTTTATTTAGACTAGCTTATATAACTACTTTGAAGTGGTTATACAACTGTAATAATTGATCCTGATTCCCATGTCACATAGCTACCTGAATGTCTCTGGAGGGGAGTCATTGTAGGAGTCAATGTAAACTGGGCAGGGCTGATCTGGGAACGGATCGCTGTAGGGTAGAACCTGCTTCAAGGGAAAACATAAAAAAAAACAGGAGGACATTTAATGAGACAAATAGATCCATGTAGGTTCATAGAGACATATAGAGACAAGGTACCAATATTGCTGGAGAAAAGAGGTTGCCGGGATTTACGTGCACCAAGGACACCACCAGTGTTGGCAAACAAACCTCACTGCTGGTGTCATGGGAGACTGTCTCTGCCTGCCACTTCTGGGAGAGCAGGGAGTCGAAGACGTTGTTGATGACCAACTTGTCGTAGGTGTCCGCTCTGGAGCTGAGGGGCAGAGGGTTCTGGTGGACATTGGGAGGGCGGAAGGCCGACCGCGCGCTGTTCAGGTTCAGCGCCTCCTGTGGATAGCCAGAGAAAATGCTCTCTGACTTTACAAGGTTCTGGATTTCCTCCATGTAAACCAGATCGGGGGAGGAGCCGGTCTTCTCCGATGGCTCTGACAACATGCTGTCAGCTGGGCTGCATGCCGCCACCCCCTGCTGGTAGGGAGTCTTGCAGCGGTCGTAGAACATGTAGTTAGGGCTGTAGTTGTCCCCAAGACTGGGTTGGGGTTTGGTGAGGAAATGATCAGTGTAGGCCCAGGAGTCCATGATGTTGTTGCAGTGCTGGTAGTTGAAGTAATCGTTCTGAGAGACTTGTCCCAGAGTCTCAGCGTCTTTGGTCATGACTACTTTCCAGGACAGCAGAGCCGAGCTTCTGCTGAGCAAAGCATGGGAGTGTGTCTTTCTGTGCAGGCTCCCCAAATTTATATCATGCCGACACATACCTTCCCTCACTCACACCCAATTGGCCAAGGGTAAACGGAGACAGGTGTCTGATTGGACATGTGTAGAGCAGTTAACTGTTTCAGTGCTGGTGAGAAACCAGGTGGGAGTGCTGGGTAATTAGCAGGACAATCCTGGGCAGTGTTGCATGCATCTCATTAAGAGCCAAATAAAAGACTGGGATGGGTTTCTCCAAGTTTTGAAATGCTTCATATTTAAAGTGGGAAGCCAAAGAGTTTTGCCAGGCTTTAAAATGGTAATGTCTTCAGTGTCATTAATTAAAATGTTAGGGTTTACAGAGAACTGTCATTCATCTTCTGGTTTTGGTGGCTTACTTGGCTGAGATCTATGTCAGTAGTTGTTATTGGAAAACCAATTTGATGGGAGCAGTTGAGACTTGGAACTGAGGAAAGGATTTTAAAGGATTCGTTTCTTTGCTTTCTGATATAAGAATTCCCCCTGAGTCACATATAACATTGTCCTTCTAAATGAACTGTCTAAGTTAATTAAGTATTATACTTTTAACTATTTGGTACGTTACATTTTCATTTATTTATTAGATTATTTTCATAATATTTTGCAAAAAGACACTGCCTGTTTAATATATTAAGAGTTCGTAAACAGTGTTTATTGTATTTTTCTAAGCATATTTCCTTGGAGTTAGGCAGGGAATATTTTTGTTTGCTTTCAAGAAATTATTTTAAAATATTGCCTTGTCACAAACCAAAAATATTTGCCAAGAGAGTGAATTACAAACCAGATGCATTAAAAGGCCACTTGGCTGTGGACATTTCCATTTATGTCAATTTTCTACAGGCCAAAGGGTGGTTGGGACAGATGGTTGTATTCAACACTCTGGGTTTAGGCCAGAGCCATTTGTCTCTATCATCTTGAAGTAGAAAGGCTGTCCCAGAACCAGACCAGTATCACTCACAAGCAGTTAATATGATAGCATGTAAATGGGAGGACCTGATCCCAGATCAGCACATTGAGTTAATCCTGTAAGTATTGGGATGTCAGCATGTTTGACCTCATTGGGCTTCCATCCTGAATAGTTTGTGCTGCGCTTTATCTATTGCCAGGGGTAACATTACTTATGTTTTACACTGTCAAATCAAATAACTGCATTAACCTTATCCAGAGCAACTTACATAAGACATTTTGGAGAGGAACACATATTCAAAACGAGCTCTGTGTTTTAGAGGACTTTGACCAGGATCAGTTCTCTTCTAGACATATTTATTACCCCTAACCCATAGCCTTAACACTAATTATAACCCTAACCCATAACATTAACACTAATTATACCCCTAACCCATAACATTAACAGTAATTATACCCCTAACCCATAACCTTAACACTAATTATACCCCTAACCCATAACCTTAACACTAATTATACCCCTAACCTATACCCAAAACCTAATTATACCCCTAACCCATACAATCATGTCATCTTAAGCCTAAACCTTACTTACTCAAGGGCCCTTTACCAAAATATTATTAGATTGAACATGGTACTACATCTAAAATAATATAAATCAGAATGTGTATTTACCAGGAGTGTCAGTGTGAGGAGATAGTCTGTTTTTTTGGGGTTATATGTGCACATATGTAGTAGTTCATATGTAATAAACAGTTATTATACAGGATGGCGAAAGGGGGCGACTCGGTGGAAAAGAGGAGACTGGATGAGAGCGGGGGAGGAGGGATACTGGTAAGGGTCAGGGAAACTGATGAGGTGTTAGGAGGGTGTGTGAGTTGGGGGGTGGGGTGTAGCCAGGGCCTCCTAAAAGTGGTCTAGGAACCACTTAATTACACCGGCCACAGAAGACATTTGACCTGTCTCAGACTTCTGCCGTGTCTGCCTCCAAGGAATGTTTGATCCAGTTAAACTCCCAACTCTCTCAAAATGCGTCCAATATTTGGTGAAAATAACTACCTCTCTCTCTGCAGGTCAGCCTCCTGTTTGACAACGAGGGGACGGTAATGTTTGCAATGTTCATGGCAGTGTGGGGTGAGTCTGTACGCATAGCACCAACCTATAGACAGGGTGTGCGTGTGCTGTGTTTATAAAGTCTATACATAATAATAATCAATCAATCAATCAAATGTATTTATAAAGCCCTTTTTAAATCAGCAGTTGTCACAAAATGCTACAAAGACACCAGGGCTTAAACCCCAAGGAACAAACAACAGTAGTGTTAAATTTCAGTGGTTAGGAAAACTCCCTAAGAAGGCCAAGATTTAGGAAGAAACCTAGAGAGGACCCAGGCTAAGAGGGGTGACCAGTCCTCTTCTGGCTGTGCCGGGTGAGATATTAATAGTACAAATTGTAATAATGAATAAATGCATGTGGGCCAGAGTCTATTTAAACCCAGTCCTGGTCAGAAGCATGACCAGATGGACACGGACAGGGACAACATGGGGGGTAGGGGGGTCAGCCGAGTGGCAGCTGAAATCGTCAGGTATCGTCTTGATCTGCAACACAACCAGGAGGACTTTGGACAGGGACAAAAATGAGTCTTTCAAGCCTGGTACTCCGCAAGAGTGGGACAAGACCTCATGTCCTCCTAAATTTAAAATGGCAGGAGACAGGGAAAATGTAGAAAATGCATTCTTTAGATCTACAAGGATTTATAGTGGAGAAGGACACCTGACCCTACTCCCCCAGCACAATAATATAGCAGCGTAAGACCTTGCATCTTAATGTCTTTTCTTTCTTCTGACAGCAATCATTTGCTACAGATTATTTATGGTTTTAATGCAAATATAGAACCTGCTGTTCATGTTTTTCCAGCCACCGTGTTCCTGGAGTTCTGGATGCGACATCGGGCTTCCTACACGTGTGAATGGAAAGTGTTTGACTGGTGTGAGGAAGAGGTATGATCCCCAAAAACCCCAGGCTGTCAGGGGTTAATGTTCAACTGGTACGGTCCTGCTGAACACAGGCTCTCAGGGGTTCATGTTCAACTGGTACGGTCCTGCTGAACACAGGCTCTCAGGGGTTAATGTTCAACTGGTACGGCCCTGCTGAACACAGGCTCTCAGGGGTTGATGTTCAACTGGTACAGTCCTTCTGAACACAGGCTCTCGGGGGTTAATGTTCAACTGGTACGGTCCTGCTGAACACAGGCTCTCAGAGGTTAATGTTCAACTGGTACGGTCCTGCTGAACACAGGCTCTCAGGGGTTAATGTTCAACTGGTACAGTCCTTCTGAACACAGGCTCTCAGGGGTAAACTAACATAAAATTATGAAACTTCAACTGCTACAATTTAATTTTCATTATTGTTTGGAGTACATTGTCATAACATTGTATGGAGTAAATTGTCATAAGTTTGAGGGGAGCTCTATAAATAAATAAAAATACTTAAGAGTTTGAAGGTTTTCATCAGATAGTGATGAAGTGTGCCTTAATCTGAAGGAGGAGCTGATCTTGGATATTGTGAGCGATCCAGATTGTCGGCCCAAGGAACACAAGCACTCCTACCTTCGCAGCACAGCAGTTCTGATCATGGTCACGCTCATGGTGAGTATATAAAGAGAAACAGTTCTTGGAGAATCCTTCACATCGAAACTCTGGAGGAACCCCTATGAATTATTCAAGGCAAAATGTCAGTGTTCTGTAAAGAACTCCTTTTAACTCTTAAGTAACGTGTGACAAAGCTTACCAAAAATCAACCCTAAAGGTAATTCAAAAGAATATTTGCAGAACCATTAAAACAGGTTTCTTTGAAGAATCAATTGGGGCTCCCCCACAGTTTCAGTTTGAAGAACCTCTGAAGGATCATCCAAGAGCATGTTCTTGTTATAATGTAGTCTAAAGAGACGGATCTGGCTTGAACTCAAATCCAAATCAGAATCTCAGGACCTCTCCTTAGTCATGTATTGGGTCAGATCTGAGGACTGAGGGGAATGTCTTTACAGTTGCTGCTGATCATCGGATTGGCCCAGGGCCTGGTGTTGTTCCGGGTGTTCACCACAGTGAAGCTGGCTGAAGGAAAATGGGATTTCCTTAGCGACAACGCCAACACAGTTGCTATGATGCTAGGAGCTGTGATACACTTCTTGACAATCACTGTTATGACAAAGGTTTGTGTGTGTTCAGTTGTGTGTGTGTGTGTAGACGTTGTGCACCATCTGCCGTCATCACACAACCTCCCTGTCACTCTAGCCCAATTGGAAACATTTGGTTTATTTTTCCTTTTTGTTGTTTGTTTTTTGTTTATTTATATTTTCCAACTTTTTAATTCATTCCCCCCGTTTTAATACTTTTTTGAAAACAGAGTGTGTAAACGTGTGAAATGCACTTTAAATATTTGTTTATGTTATCCTTCTATTATATCCTGTCATTCTCTGACCTCTTTTATTCATCTATTTTGGCAGGTCAACAAGATTGTGTCGCAGAAACTCTGTGCATTTGGTTGGTGATTTTCAATTTGATTAATACTTTTAATAACGCTTTAAATGGTTACTTTGAAGATTGCCATATCTTGGTCTAGGTATGAATTACAAGGACGTTGTTTTGACATCTTTTGTTTCCACATCAGAGGAGACTCAGTCATTCGCTGCTCATGAAAGAAGCTTCACCATCAAGATGTTCACCTTCCAGTTCTTCACCCTATTTTCCTCTCTGTTCTACGTTGCCTTCTTTCTGGGCAGGTGAGATCTCCAGTGTCTTCATTTGGGATTGGTAAAGTGAGATCTCCAGTGTCTTCATTTGGGATTGGTAAAGTGAGATCTCCAGTGTCTTCATTTGGGATTGGTAAAGTGAGATCTCCAGTGTCTTCATTTGGGATTGGTAAAGTGAGATCTCCAGTGTCTTCATTTGGGATTGGTAAAGTGAGATCTCCAGTGTCTTCATTTGGGATTGGTAAAGTGAGATCTCCAGTGTCTTCATTTGGGATTGGTAAAGTGAGATCTCCAGTGTTTTTATTTGGGATTAGTAGGGTGAGATCTATTTTGTCTTTATTTGAGATTAGTAGAGTGAGAGCTCCAGTGTCTTAATTTGAGATTAGTAGAGATCTCCAGTGTCTTAATTTGGGATTGGTTGAAACTGTGGAGGAACCCCTATACATTCATCAGGAACAATATCAATGGGTATTTTAAATAATAATGGAAATTGTTCCTCAAAGAACCATTCGAAGAAGCTATTCCCTAAAATCTACCAAGTCACCAAAATGTTTGGAGTTTATTCAGATGATAGGGTTCCCTCACATTGTCAATGTAAAGAACCCCTAATAGAACTTACAGTGACCTTTTATTTGTATGTGTGTATAATAACTTCTCAGTGAAGTTTGTGAATAATATATTTGTCGGTCTTCCCAGGATAAATGGACACCCTGGTGGCTATGTGCGTTTATCTGGGAAGTGGAGACTGGAGGAGGTGAGGAATTCTGATTCTTGGACAGAAACATGTATCATAATTATCCTTCACAATTTGGAAACAGATCACTTCATGATGTATGGCCAAATCCTATGATCGTTGTAATCGGTTTTAGGGGAAACTCATTGAGACCAGGGTCTTGTGTAAGGGGGTACCCTGTGAAACAAGACTTGTTAAGGAAAACAAACAATCATTTTAAAGTGAACAACTTCAATGTCAAAATTTCAACACAATCAGTCAGAAGTCATGACAGACAGTGACAAAGACTAGAACCATACCATTTGGCTAGACAGCTTGAATGCAACTCGGACTAGGCTTCATCTTTTAGCTATTGAAAAATAGTTATTTTCACCAACCCTAGCTTCAATGTGTAATAAATAATAAATTAACTCTTAACTCGAGTGTGTAATATATTGCAAATATTCAGTGTTTAGTAGCTCTTAACTCCAGTGTGTAATATACAAAAAAGTCAAAAAGGAAAGTTTTGAGTGAGGAACAGAAGCGTTCAATTTACAATGTTCTCTTAATTTTAACCCTTCTGTTCCTCACTCAAAACCTTCCTTTTCGACTGTTTTGGAAAGGAAAGAAAAAGGTGCAGTGGTCTCTTAATTTTTTCCTGGAGATGTATTGTAAATGTGCAGTGTTTACTAAGTTAACTCCAGTGTGTTGTCCTGTCCCTGTACAGTGTCACCCCAGTGGCTGCCTCACAGACCTTTTCATCCAGATGGCCATCATCATGGTGCTCAAACAGACCTTCAGCAACGTTGTAGAGTTCGGAGGCCCGTAAGTCTACAATCGTAGAATTATTAATAGAACCAGCTTACAACCTCAAATCATGGCAGTTTCTTCGATTATTTGTATTTATACAGTCTACACAAATGCATTTCTACAGTGGGTGTAGATGTGGGGAAATTGACCGCTATGTTGTAACCATGTTAATTATTTTCACCCATGGTAAAGAAGAGCTGAAAAGATGCTACCGCATCTGTGAGAACCGAGCTACATATTTGTGATATATTTGACGTTTAATTGATGGATTGCGCGTGCGTGTGCAGCTGGTTTAACAGGTGGCTTAGGAAGCATCGGACAGAGACGCTTGAGAGGACGTGTAGCCAAAGATGTCACCAAAACACCAATCCGGGAGCGAGGATGTGTGATGACTGCAAGCTAGACGATTGGCTAAGGAACTATCGCCTCAACGACGTGGACTCCTTCAGCCTCTTCAATGAGTTCCTGGAGATGGGTATGTTGTCCAGTGTTGGGACTGGAATGACAAACTAGCCAGGAACAAATGTCAGGCAGTGATTAGTAGCTCTTAAATCCAGTGTGTGTATTGTATTTGACCCATCCTGTTTTTTGGCCTATGGTTATAAAAGTGGCATTGTTTAGCCAAAACAGGTCCCTGAGAAAATTGCGTACTACAGTATTTCATGTGCCAATAAGTGCTCCAAGTCATCAAATCCACTCACTTTCATGCATGGAATTTCATGGCTGAGATATTATTGTACTTAACGAAATGTTACACATCCAGCTCAAAATGAGAGGTTTAAAAAAAATTATTTAGTCTGCCACAAGGCCAGCTCTATTGAAGTGCATTGGACTTGATTTTATTAACCGAACAGTATGTGTTATTGTTCGAATAGTATTCGGAATGAATCGGCTCTGTGGCCATTCATGTGAGAAAAGAGCTGGCGTGCGTATGGAGGAAGCAGTACACACGCAAACCTCGGCTACAGAACTAGAAGACAATATTTTTCAACACATAACAGAGTTTATTGGATGGTCGAGTCTAGAGAACCTAGTTAGCTAAGCTAGCCGGCTACATGCAATTTTCTTAACTCACCATTTTCTGCACTCTCATCTGCCTTCAGAATCCACAGCCAAACTTCACATTGCGTTTGGCCGTCAAATAATTTTTATTGTAAACAACAAATGTGTGAGGGAGAGCATGTCATGAAAACGACTTACACACATTGTATATATTTTTTAAATGTCATGGTATATCATCATATGTAAAACATTTAGACTGGAGTTTTAACAGTAGTTAGAAAAAAAAAGCGTTCGGGTCTATTTTTTTCAAATATGAATTCACAAGTACTCCAACACTAACTTCAATCAAATGTATTCCACAAAGCCTTTTTTACATCACCGGCTGTCACAAAGTGCTTTTACAGATACCCAGGCTAAAACCCCAAAGAGCAAGCAACAACAGTTCATGCAAAGTGGCTAGGAAGACCTCCCTTGTAGGGACCAACTTAATTTGGGTTTATCGACTATTCTACCACCCATCCCCAGCTAGCTCGTGATGGATGTGTAGAGAAAGCGTCAGGTGATTCCCTCCTGTCTTCCACAGTTATCCAGTTCAGCTTCACCACCATCTTTGTGGCCGCCTTCCCCTTGGCCCCTCTGCTGGCCCTCATCAACAATGTCTTCGAGATACGCCTCGACGCCATCAAGATGGTCAGCCTGGAGCGCAGGCTGGTGCCCAAGAAAACCAATCATATCGGTAAGAGCTCACAGTAATGCTTTAAACCAAATGAGGGGATTGAAAACTTATCGGTCAATGAATGGCTGGACAGCATAACATTACGGCCACCAGATTGTCGGACAGTCGTGTAAACCATCATACACAGCGCTGGGTAACGTAACCAATGGCCGCTAATACGACTCCAATCTCCTCTGATGTACTGTATCTGTGGCGCTGGCTTGCTGTTGCCTGGTAACAGATCTGTTGTTGTTCCAACTTGGTTGAAGATGGACTTAGCAGTTGGAAAGACAGTACAAACAGATCTGGAAAAAGGAAGGTGGGCATAGTGGTGAGACAAGGCTACATCACATAGAAATGGAATGTTTGCGAAACACCAATATTTAAGTTATAACATGCATAATATGTCACGCCAATGTAATAAACACGACATATACCGACGGGTGTTGTTGTTTCTCTCGCCGTAGGCGTGTGGACGGAAGTGTTACAAGCTATCGGCGTGTTGGCAGTCATAGCCAACGGTCTTGTCATCGGGATAACTTCGGATTTCATCCCGCGCCTGGTCTACCGCTACGTCTATGGACCATGCGCCAATGGCACCGTCACCGACGTGGAGTAAGTCTGTCAATGGCACCGTCACAAATGGCACCGTCACAAATGGCACCGTCACAAATGGCACCGTCACAAATGGCACCGTCACAAATGGCACCGTCACAAATGGCACCGTCACAAATGGCACCGTCACAAATGGCACCGTCACAAATGGCACCGTCACAAATGGCACCGTCACAATCAGGTGTGCTATATTAGAGTTGGAAAGAAAACCTACCGGACAGTAGACCTCCAGGAGTAGGGTGGGGCAGCTTTACATTAGGGGATGAGGGGCTGCTGATATTGACGTTGTCATCTTTCCGTATGTTATCCTGAAGCTGCATGGCCGGGTACATTAACAGCACTCTGTCGGTGGCTAACATGACCGACGAAAACATCATCAAGGACTTCTCCCGTGACCAGATGGTGACGCACAGCGGACAGATTGTCTTCAGCTGCAGGTTACAACCCGCTCACAGTCTCGTCCTCCTGTATCGGAAAGAAACGTATTGGCATTGTCAAGGGGTAACGTGTGTGTGTGTGTGTGTGTGTGGGGGGGGGGGGGGTCAGTTGGCCGGAATGGGAAAAACAGGGGTGCAAACGTGTCACCTTTTGGCGAAATTTGCAGTTTTTTTTCAAAATAAGTCACAAACTCCAAATAATGTTTGGATGCTTCAGGCGGCTAGCTTCACTATCAAGCAGCGCTGAACCACACACACATTAAGCAACCTGTTCTAGAAGTAATTATGCGAGTGGTAAGGTTACCTTGTCAACGTAGGTTTGTTGTAGCTTCCTAAGGTAGCTAGCTAAGTTGGCTATGGCGCTTCTCCATTGACCAGCACGATACAGGACGGCAAGCAAGTATCTGACCTGTGCAGTGATCCCTGCACGGCAAGGTAATGGAGACGTGCCAAATGCAGACATCCCAACTCTCCCTGAGGTTCCGTGAGTCTCCCGCAATATAAATTTGTCTCCCTGATGGCCGCAAATCTTATACAATCTCCCGGAATTCACATTAGTTCCAAATTAGTTCCACATAGTGCATTCTTGGCGAAGTACGTTGTGTTTAATATCGGAGGGTTGTATCCCTTTTCCACCCCGGATGAGTTTGCACCCCTGGAAGAAACAAGTCCGTGTCAGATGGACATGCAAACAATAGATAATGGTTCCCATGGAAACCTCATGCCCCTCCTCAATTCACAGACACAATTAATGTGTAGCCCAGGGCTTCAACTCAATAAAAAGTTTTAATTTATCAACACCATATTGTTTTGTTTTGACGGGGGTTTTAGGCCTCGTTCCCATCAGTGAGATTTTTTTCAGTGAATGAGTGTTTTCTCTCTCTCTCTCTCTCTCAGTTATAAAGACTACAGAAATAATACGGACCACAGTTTAACTTCACAGTTTTGGCTCATACTGGCTGTGCGCTTTGCTTTCGTCATCCTGTTTGAGGTATTCCAGCCCTTACTTGTACTTCGTAGAGCTGCCATTTTGTTACGTTATTGCAGAAACCTTGTATTGTTTTCTTCAGTTGAGACAGCCTGTCGCTAACACATGCTCAGAGTTAGTTGCCATGGACAACTGTAAACCTTACAGTGTAGCCTACATGTACATATGAACATTGATATATCTCTGTGCGTTCTTCTCTCCCTCTTTCACAGCACGTCGTGGTCATATTTAAGTTTATAACAGCGTGGTTTGTTCCCAGTGTTCCGTTGGACGTAAAGAATAAGCGGCTCATAGATAAACTCGACAGGCTCAAGGAAGAGCTCAGGTATGAAGCTGCTGTTAGTCGTTCTCAGACCGGTCCTTTGGGAACCCCTGCCATTCCATAGATCTGAGCACACCTGATTTGACTTGTAAACTGCCAAGGCCCTGACCAGTTGAATCTAGTTCAGGGCTGCAGCATATAAGGATAGGGTTTGAGAACCGCTGTTCAGGTTTTCTATAATATACCAATTGCCATGTACAAATGAAACTCCTATAAGTATATACATTTTAGTTTACAGGTTTCTACATGGTTTTTACTTTTTTAGATGAAGGATCTACTGTGTATCTATTGGTACCTTGTACCTACAGTCCATTGAATATTATAATACATAAGGCATTCTTTAGTAATTGTACACACTGTATGATTCATTTTGAACTGAATATTAACAGGAGGTTTGGTCAAGTTCTGTGTTTTGTTAATGTTAAATCAGGGTTTCCCCTCTTCTGATGTCCAGAATAAATGTATGTGCTTGTTTCCTCCAGGTCTTCAAATGTATGACAACTGATGACAATGTTTGGAGCACTCTAACTATGATGTCTGAAGAAGAAAATGGTTAGGTCAGATGGATTTTTTTTGGGAAATGCTCTCATGGCCATGTATTCTTTGTTTTTATTGGTTGTTTTGTGTCACGTGACTGAATGCAGGCTTTACATTATTTCTGGTTTGTTTCAAATATGCTATATTATGAAACCTCAGATAACATGTGTAAACATGTATTTAGTAGTGTGTGCTGGATTTCTAGTACAAACACTAGAGGAACGAAACAAGTGTATGAAAAAAAGAGACAGATAATCTGGAAGACCCTCACGGAATGTCAGAACTGATGTCAAAACTGAGCTAAAGGACCAGTAGGTGCCCGGGAGTCTTGACAGAAGTATAGTTTTTTTTTGTAAAAAAAAATGTTTTACACTGATTGAAATTATATTTTGTTAACTTGTTTACCACTAAGTACAGGCATATTGGACCTGTGACAGATTAGCGGCCTACACTGCCGTGCAAATGTACATCAATCCGCGTCTTGCTACCGAAACTTCTGTGTTCTTCTACTCAATGGGCCATTCTGGCTACTTTACATAATACATTTTGAATGTTATTTGAATGTCAGTGATGTTTTTTCGCCAATATATTTAGATATTTGTTTTCTGATATTGATTATGATATCATATTTTGTTTTGGTAGCCTGTGTTGTGGACAGAAAATTTCTATTTTTTTAATTCTAAGCACCGAGAGAAGACGTAACATTTATTTGATTTACTACCAATGAGCGTGGTGTAACCGAAACACATTAACGACTGTAAACTGAATCAAATGACTTTTTTATCTGTCAATTGCACTTTCGGTCAAGTATATAATTTCATTCGTTTTCTCAATAAAAAGAACATGACCAGGCTCACGGCTCTGTGGGAGTATTATTACTGTAAACATGTTTGACAACTTCAGAAAGGTTCCTTGAACAGGTGAGGCGTCACATGATTACCCGTACATGATTCAAGTCATTCCAGCAACTGGACGGAAAGTCTTGGGAGTTATTTCTTTTCCCCCCCATAATAATTAGATCAGGACTTTAATGATTTGATTTAGACACAGCGCTTGCTTTTCCATTAGAAGCACGGAATAAGGAAATAGCACGATGAATTCGAAAGGGGTTTTCATTTTCGCATGTACTTTATGCTTCAGGATTTCGGTGTGCGCTGGAGGTAAAATTCCATTTTGTAACTCTTTATCGCTAACGTTGTGATGTATGCTAAATTGTAAACTACCCGATTCAATAAATTCGGTTAAACGTTTTTGGCCCTCAGGCTGGGAAAACCGTGTATGAATATCAATATATCAAAGCTCAAGTCAAAGCATTTAGCCGAATCGATTTTAGCCTAAAATAATATGTACTCGTTCAATAACAAACGAGAGGGTATGCTACTATTTGCATTATAATGTGAGTAAAACGTTATTATTCAGGATCCCCCATACTCTCAGTTATGTGTACTTTAATCGTGCAACTGTCATGAGTCCTGTCGTCCGACTTGTCACTGGCTTTATTAGATGAAATATGGAATCTTCATCATGTTAATAATAAATGACATACAATAAAATACAATATCCTGTAGGCTATATCTGTCCTGTGTGTGCAGCTGGGAAGTATGGCAAGGAGTTTTACCTTAATTCCCTATACGCCAGGTTCACTACATTTCACGGGGGAAAGGGCTGGTTCCCGCCTCTGTGCAGATACTACATTTGCCAGTGTCAAGGAGTGGACTGTTAGCTACAGGTGCAGGTGCCCAGACCAGAGCTAATGGACTGTACCCTATCAAAGAAACTAATTTGGTTGCTATCGTCCGGCCGTGGTGATATGAGTCGCTGAACGGTTTCTGTTAATCTATTCTCTCCGTTTATGGCAATGCACACGCAAACGCTCAAACAGTTAGCATTTCCTCTGCTTTTAACTGCGGGTTTTAAATTGTTCTCGAAAATCCGAATGTAATGGAATAACAATAAATGCAAAGAATAGAAACGTGAATATGGTCTAGTTTCCCCAGTCGTGTTTGTGCCTGTGGATAACTTGATCCTACTATATCTCAGATCTGACAAACGTGCCACTTTGCTACATTAGCCAAGTACCCATTAGTACCTTTGAGTGCAGTCTACAGTACGTGTAATGGGGAGAGAACAAGTTGGCCATCACGCTCTATTAAGTTACCATGTTCCAGTCAATGTTTATCCAGTGCTTTCCTGCGTTCTGCTGAGTGGCACGCAACCACTCAGTCTGTAGACTCCAGGAAGTCCCTTCTGTGCGCTAAAAGGCAACCTATTCGCCACGTAGTGCACGACGGACCAAGCCCGTACCCATATTTTTGACGCAGCCTCGTCTCGACTGAAGGCAAAGCTCAGACCTTGAGTCTTGTTTGCAAGCTTTGATGTCATTTTCAGTTTGCTTATTTAGAAGCTCCAGAGTACAGCACATTGCCCTTGCGAAACAGAACTCGCTGACATCCAAGTTCACTACAAACTATGCCTGTAGTTACATTTGCAGTGTTTGGAGCCCCTGAAACTGCATGTATTAGTACGCCCCCCTATGTGACCCTCAATGCATTTTTTTCCAGATCAGAGTTGTGTGGACAAGCATAGGTTTGAAGAGCAGGTGTTTCATAAGGGAGAGGAGGGTCCTTATCGTTTGAACTGCCCCCTGGACACCGCCCAGTTACAGAGCAAACCCCAGGTCTCCTGGCTCAAAGACTGCTCCTCTCCCTCTGAGGCTGGGCCTTACCTGGATTTTCTCAGCCTGGACCCTGACATCCAGGGAAACTACACCTGTACGATCAACAAGGACAACCTCACATCCTCCTTCACTGTGCAGCTCACTATCAAAGGTGTTGTACATTTGTGTTTTTGGTCTAAGGTAGTTTCACTATTAAATGTGTTGTAAGGGTTAACTTGGTATAAATTAGTTTCCCCAGAAATATGTTATCTCCCTCCTGTCCTCATTTCCTTGCCAGACCAGATACCAGGTATTATCATGTAACAAACTAGAACTATATATTCATATACTGTATACAGTAAATACATTACGTGTATGTATTTATGTATGTATATATAATAAATCAGGATAACTATAATACTATCATAGATTTTGTAAACAATAAGTATATAGCATTATTTGTACAGCACTAGTAAGGTTAGAATAAATAAAATGACATTGTCACAGAATAGCAACAGTGGCTTGTTCAAACCCGACGCGATCGTAATGTGATAGTGTATTCCTGCAGTGGCCAACCCGCTATCCTCGTGGAGATGGTGCTACCTGGTCGATTCAGAGAGCTACTGCCGTGCCCCTGAGGGCTGGTTTCATGTGAGGGAAGGGCGGTGGGGGGTGGGCAGGAAGTTAAGGGGCATTGTCCACACCTGTGTAGAAGAGTTTTGGTTTCAGTCTGTGTATGTGCCTGTCATCCAGCCCTGAGTTGGCTGGTTCCGGCTGAGTGGTGGGTATGAAGGGGCCTTTTGTTTTTGCCTCCTGGGCCCTGATTCAAAATGGATAGTTCCGTCTTGACTCTGCAGAGTAGGCTAGTTGCAACGCGTGCGCCTTAACTTTTCATATCTGCTGCCGCAATGAATTCCTTCCTGTCTTCACACTGCTTTGATTGGATCAGCCTGATAAGGTGGCCCACATCTGCACCCTATCGCAGAACGTCTGAGATCAAAGCGCCTACATACATAAAAATCCTGTGGTTATTTGTAGAAACCTTCCAACAATAAACTCCCTGAATGTGCGGAGGAGGCTGGAAGCTCGTTCAAGATGAAGCGTTCTGCATCTCAGGCAAAGACACGGCGAACAAACAGCATGAAACAAATGTAAAATGCATAGAAAATATGCATGGAAATAAAACACACAAAACATCCTGTGTTGTTTGTAGAGTCCCTGTGTCGCCAAGCTCCACAGTTTCAGCGTCCTGATGGGGGCCAGTCAGAAGTGTGGGAGACACTGGGCTCCTCTGTGTCCCTGAACTGTACAGCCTTGCTGTCCTGGGACCCGGCAGACCCAGAGTGTGGACGTACCTCAACCTTCCTCTGGAGCAAAGATGGGACGTCTCTCAACCTCAGCCTCTACGTACAGAACTCATCCGCCTGGTGAGTTCCTTGGGACATAGTAATTAACAAAGTAATTAACACTGTAGTAAGTAGTGCTGTGGTAGGTAGTGCTGTAGTAAGTAGTTCTGTTGTAAGGGGTACTGTAGTAAGTAGTTCTGTTGTAAGGGGTACTGTAGTAAGTAGTTCTGTTGTAAGGGGTACTGTAGTAAGTAGTTCTGTAGTAAGGTGTACTGTAGTAAGTAGTTCTGTAGTAAGGTGTACTGTAGTAAGTAGTTCTGTAGTAAGGTGTACTGTAGTAAGTGGTGTACAGTAGAGTGTATGCGTAGCCTAGTACTGACCATACATTATAGTAATCCAGAGCGACATAGTTAGTGGAGATTTAGATAGCCAGGTTGGAGAACCACACACCCCAATAATACTAAGTACATTTTACTCAGTGAAGCAGCTGGTCAAACTAGGACCCCTTCCTACTCTGAGAACAGGTCCTCAGTCGTATCTGCTCCTTGGATCAGCTATGATGGAGTCAGTGGAAGGCTGGTAGGCAGCACCTTGTCACAGGGTATGACCCGGGATTGTTATCAGAGTCTGGGCAGTTACGTTTTACAGTCTGGCTGGCATCCCAAAAAGTTCACAGCTGTGTTACCTGACTTTCCCAACTGTTGCACAGCATTATACACAGGAGCTGAACTTGACCCGCTATCTCTTCTGTCCCACATCACTCAGACACACACCAGTGGTTTTTGTCCTACTAACGTTACATCATTGTTTAATTTCAATGTTTGTTCTTTGTAATAACGATTGCTCTTGTTTGTAGTTTCGATATAACTGTATTGTGATTTCAGTTTCGTGACAAACACATTTGAACGTTCACAATAGATCAGACCTGCCCAACCCTGTTCCTGGAGGTCTACTGTCCTGTAGGTTTTCTCTCCAACTGTAATATAGCACACCTGATTAAAATAAATAATGAAAAGCTAAAATAGGTTAGTCACAAATGGGGTTGAAGAGAAAACCTACAGGACAGTAGATCTCCAGGACCAGGGTTGGGCAGGCCTCTCCAGGACTAGGGTTGGGCAGCCCTCTCCAGGACCTGGGTTGGGCAGCCCTCTCCAGGACCTGGGTTGGGCAGCCCTGACGTATATCAATGGAGTGATATTCCAGACTGTGTTTTTCGTTTCCTAGGATCTCCAGCCCATCTCAGCGGGTGGTGAGCAGTGTTCTGCAGGTCCAGCTTGGGGAACCGGCTGACTTTGGCCTCTATTCCTGCGAGGTGAGGAACATCTCCACCTACTACAGCCTGCACAATACAAGTAAGAGCACTTAGGAGTAAGTCATGTACTGAAAATCGCCACACAAAGTTAGGTGGCCCGATTGTTTTTTTTATCCGTCTCATTAAACATGCCTTAGCAGTCAATAATACATAAGTTCTTGCAGAGTTTTTTTTTTGTCAACGAATTGCGTCTTCTATTTGTAGTTAATTTGAAAACAGTAATATAATTCCCCTCCTCTCCACCACTTTATGTAATACTTTGTGAATATTGGTGTTAGAAAATACTTAAATACTGATATTGTAAACATGATGTCCACTTTAGGAAGTTAACAGTCGGTAAATTTGTTCTAGGAGGCTTTATCCTAGGGTGCATCGACGGATTTGTCACCTTGTCAGCTGAGCCTACTGACCCTCCAGTTACGAGGCTCTAATCCCCAAAGCTCCCGGCTGTCCAACTTAATATGTGGAGTGTATGTCACACGGTTCATGCCATTCAGAAGCTTAATGTTCGTTCATTTGTGTGTTCACAGCTCACCCCAGCCACACTGCAGCAGTGATAGGGGCCATTTCCCTCTTACTGGTCCTGACCACGGCCGCCATTGTCTACTCCAGGTGTACGCTCAATATGAAATTGTGGTACAGGAACTCCTATGGAGACTACGAGGGCAATGGTGAGGGGGATTCCTAAACGGACTCTGGGCATTCAAACTGGAATGTGAACACCCGGTCTAAGGAACTTTAATTAAATTCTTTGGTTTTCCGGAAATCCCAGTTGAAAGATACCCGGAATCAGGATGGAATAAGCAGGATATTCCAAACATATCTGGGAGGGCCCGTTGCTGAAGATCTTAAATGTAAGATAATGATTGATGCTTCTAATGTTTTTATCAGATGGGAAGCTGCATGATGCATACATCTCTTATGTGAACAACGAGTATGACAGAAAGTTTGTACATTTCATCCTCAAACCTCACCTGGAGAACAAATCTGGCCACAAGCTTCACCTCAATGACTGTGACATCCTACCTGGGGCAGGTAACAGCGATCCTTATGCTTATTATAACACTTTTGGCCCTTCTTAGACATCAAAACATAGC
Source organism: Esox lucius (assembly GCF_011004845.1). Lineage (NCBI taxonomy): Eukaryota > Metazoa > Chordata > Actinopteri > Esociformes > Esocidae > Esox > Esox lucius. Next base: position 4,131,710 of record NC_047587.1, on the reverse strand, counting down.
CAGGCAATGGAAAATGTGACCAAGAAGATGCCTCTTGTAGCAACAGAATTTTTTTTCGGTGACCGTATTTTTCTCCTTCAGAACCATCTGCTGAGTTGCTGATGAATGTGAGTCGCTGTCGACGCCTGATCGTGGTGATGTCACATGCCTACCTGGAACAAGACTGGTGCTGTAACAACTTTAGGTAGGTTGGCAGCTAGCTAGCTCAGCATAACATAACACTTAGCTACGATCTTTTAACCCTGTATTAGCTTAGAATGCCAACCGCTACGGCAACATTTCTCCCTGGGAGATCATCACTGCTTAGGATACCAGGCTACTATTGCAATGTTTTCACATGTCCTCAGACAAGGACAATTGCAACAGATGTCTGTAAAAAAAAAACCTGTGTGACCATTACGTGGCTGACCGCTAATGCTATTTGCTAATGTGCCTGTGTCCTGTCCACCCTCTCAGACAAGGTCTCCTGCACCTGCTGGAGCTGTCCCAGATGCCTGTCATTGTCATCACGTTAGAGGGTCAGGTCAAACACATGAGACCTGACGTGGTCCACCAACTCAGAGAACAACAACACAGACTCACGCTGCTCACCTGGTCTGGATCTCATTCCATTGTGAGTCACCTTGACCCTAACGCTAGCTTTAGCACTAGTCCCAACCCTAACCCTGACCCTGACACTAACCCTAATGCTAGCCTTAGCTCTAGCCCCAACCCTGTCCCTAACCGTAAACCTGACCCTAATGCTAGCCTTAGCACTAGCCGCAACCCCAACCCTGTCCCTAACCCTGACCCTAATGCTAGCCTTAGCTCTAGCCCCAACCCTGTCCCTAACCGTAAACCTGACCCTAATGCTAGCCTTAGCACTAGCCGCAACCCCAACCCTGTCCCTAACCCTGACCCTAATGCTAGCCTTAGCTCTAGCCCCAACCCTGTCCCTAACCGTAAACCTGACCCTAATGCTAGCCTTAGCACTAGCCGCAACCCTAACCCTGTCCCTAACCCTGACCATAACGCTAGCCTTAGCACTAGCCCTAACCCTAGGGGTTACACCAATGGGTAAACCGGTTCTTCATCACTCAACACTACAGCTTAGTCATTGTGCCATATGACAACTAGGAGATACACCTTATAGGGTTATTTTGTTTTATTAGTATTTTAAACCTAATTTAGCACCTGCTTTAGTGTTGAAGCATCATCAGTTCGTTTTGGTTGAAATTCCATTTCATAGATTTATTTTGCATTTTTTCTAGTTCCGGGCATGAACCATATACAGCAGCCACTGGAAGTTATCACTGGAAGTTATCACTGGTAGTTATCACTGGAAGTTATCTTTGATAACCGTTAATCAGTTAAATTGTTAAAAATGGAATGGAAGTTAGTGATAAGCATTCACATTAATTTTTATTATAAAACAAAAACACCTAAAAACATCTAAATAAAATGCAGGGGGAGAAATAAGCCTTTTCTGGGTATTTTTTAGGGCTTGCATTAGTTATTGTTTTAACTGAACATGCTAGAAGCCATTGGATTCCTGAAAATTTTTACCGAAAATGTTTGCCATTGGATTCCTGACTTCCTGACTAAATTCAATTAATTAATTAAATTACATAAATCCTTTTCCATCAAGGCGAGGCAATGTAACGTGATGTTGAAATTACTATATTTTTGGATGGTCTTGACCCATCATAACAATGAACAGCCAATCCATTTGACAGAGAGCCATTCTTTGTTGGCCAATCACAGATGTTTACAACACACGAATAGCTGCTCGCATGTAAGACGAAAGTTCCTGAGGTTTTTTTTCACTCTTGACCTTCATACTGAAGCCTTGAGACTAGAGCGCAATCTTACTGCAAAGAAATGCATTTTTGACTTTGAAAATAGCATCTAGATATTCAGCACAGCAAGCATTGGATTTGGTCTCGTTTCCCAATCCGGACTGAAGCAAAAATTGGCTTAGACTCTAGAGGGTTTTAAAAGTGTATTAATGAAGTTTTTGGTTTAGCAGGAAGTTAAATGTAACAGAAGTTATTTAGTCTGATAAAGATTTTCACAGTTAACTTCAACGTTAAATTGTTAACATAAATGTGAACTTTGTTAATTAAAGATTAACGGTTTAGTGCCCAGCTCTGGAGACTGGTCGGAATGCGTTTTGGTGTGATTCCAGAAACTGTGGGATCTGGCTCTCCAAGATGGAACTGTGACCAAAACAGCTGTCTGGGTGATGCTTCAACACTGAATGTACATGAAAAAGGAGGTCTAACATGCGTAAAAAAACAAAATATCCCTTTAACATCACTGATCCAAACACTTCTTTACTGGGCTTGACGGCCAAGTTAATATGTGATTTAGCATTTAAGTCATTTAGCAGAAGCTGTTATCCGGAGCAGCTTATAGTAGTCAATGCATAGATTTTCTAAACAGGCCCATCATGAGAGTCAAACCCACAGCTGAGCTACATGGGACATCATGGACAATGTCATATGACAATTCACAGATCCCTGCTGTAACAGGCTGAAACCGGTTAGGGATCCGGTGTAGCTCAATCCCTGCTGTAATAGGCTGAAACCGGTTAGGGATCCGGTGTAGCTCAATCCCTGCTGTAACAGGCTGAAACCGGTTAGGGATCCGGTGTAGCTCAATCCCTGCTGTAATAGGCTGAAAACGGTTAGGGATCCGGTGTAGCTCAATCCCTGCTGTAATAGGCTGAAAACGGTTAGGGATCCGGTGTAGCTCAATCCCTGCTGTAATAGGTTGAAACCGGTTAGGGATCTGCTGTAGCTCAATCCCTGCTGTAATAGGCTGGACCTGATTAGGGATCCGATGTAGCTCAATTGCTGAGGGCGTGGTGCTCACAATATTAGAGTCAAGGTTTTAATTCCCACTAGGGGCCAGTATGGAAACGTATGCAACCACTACTGTAAGTCTCTTCAGTTGCTTAAAACACGGGTGGACGCCTTAGTGGGACGGTCTGAGTGGCTGACGAGACCGTCTGTCTTTCTCTCCAGCCGCCCTCATCCGCCTTCTGGAAGAGGTTGTCCTTGGCCATGCCTCGCGGGGTCCTGCTCCACCGCCTGTCGGGAGGCGATCCCCAGACACTCCTCCAGGACGACGAGGACCCCATACTGACCCTAAATCCAGACTACCTGGACTGTCGCCCCGACCCCGACCCCGCCGGTGACCTGGGTAAGAGCTGGCGACAGCCTGGCACCTGGGGGTGGAGCCGTCGGAAAATCATTTAGAATGGAATAATGGAGTCACATCCAGATCACACGAATCAAATGTAATCAACTCAAACCCCTGATGGCGTTTTAATCCACCAGAACCAACTGCATTCGAGGCAATGTTTTTTAAATGCACCTATAACTGCTACATTATTAATTACCCTGATTACTCCTATAGGTGAAGTGCTTACACCTTATGCCAATTAATATGCTTTTTAGTTGGCTTAATAGTAACGGTAATATTCAGCCGGTTTGTCTCCATGGCTCCAGGTGTCCGTGTCCCACGCTATAAGGCCCTGACCTCCAAAGCTCCTGTGCTTCCTGTCTTCCCGTCTCCCCCGCCTCCTCTGACTGAACCCAAACCCTCCGACATAGACGTCTCTGACCTGGGGTCACGGAACTATGGCCCTCGAAATGACTTCTACTGCCTGGTCTCAGAGGAGGACATGTGATTAAGAAGAAGAAAAACAGGAAGAAGAACGAGGAGGAGAATTAATAGGACGAAGCAACAGAAGAAGAAGAAGCAGATTAAGACTTAGAAGAAGATAAAAATACATCTTCACAAGTCTGTGAAATTAACGTACATATTCTCTCACTAAAAGTATGTATTTCTTCACGGTGTATATTTCAAAATTGAAGAAAGGGATACATTCCTAAAATGTGAATAATACAGTTAATCCAGGTGATTTTGATTGGGAGCTCAGATCTTTTCAATTTGTGCGAAACCAGTTTCAAAATTTTTATCAATAGATTTTTATATAATATGATTTTTTCCTTATCATCATTTCACTGAGATTTTTGTAAAGACCAGCATTTTTGTTACTTGTTTGTAAATGTTATATTCCCTTTGTTTAAGAAACCTGTTTGTATGTATGTGAAAGTGAAAAATATTTAAAAGGGCAGGTTATTGAGTGGTCCACTGAAGCCAACTAGACTAACAAGTCATTGTTATTTTGTGAATGTAGTTTTACTGTTACAGAGTATATTTTACCAATTAAAATATTTTATTCTACTTATATATCTATATTTGCATATTTTTGTTATTGTTGTTAATAGCATCATTTAAACAAGGATTTCTGACACAATACCTTATACAGAATAAGAGAGTGATGTAGTCAGAGTTGGGAGCGTTTTATAAAGCGTCGTAACAACTTCCGTGACAAGGAACCAGGGGTGATGGAGAGGAGGACTCCAACCAACTTTCTCTCTCTCAAAAAAAAGAGAAAGTTGTTTTTTAAAACAGGGGAATCAGCTACAAGCACAGACAGACTGAAAACAAGACCACATGAATGTGTACAGTAAATACACGGCTCAAAAAACTTAAGGGAACACCTAAATCACACATTGGGTCACGATGAAGGAAATCTTCAGCAGTCTTCCCCATGATTGTGCTTGTGTGACCTGAAGGCTCAGGGAGTTAATTAGCTGATTAGAGCTCATATTTCTGTTTTATTTTGAGATACTGGATTTTAGATTTCCACGAGCTGTAAGCCGTAATCATCAAGATTGAAATAAAAAAGGCTTTCATTTTTTCAGTTCATGTGTAATGAATCTAGACTATATGAAGGTGTCACTTTTTGATTTGGATTACGTAAAAAAAAAAAATTGGGAGATGCACCTGTATATTTGTCACATCTTATGTAAGCAACAAGCGTAGCCAAACAGAGAAATACTACCGGGCACATACCCAATAGTGCAGAGTTCAAGGCTGAGGCAAAGCGACAGGGCATCGGGGTGTCCCAATTTCCAAAAGCGTTAATGGGCAGTAAACAAAGGTTGCTGATTCTAATCCCTGAACCAACACGGTGAAAAATCCTGCCCAGTCCCTGAGCAAGACAGTCAACAGTATTTTCTCCCAGGTCACTTTTGAAAAATAAGTGTGTTCTTAGCACACTGTGCTAGATAAATAGACAATAGAAACCGTGATTTAAAATTGTAAAAGACATATGGATCTGTAATGTAGCGGAGTCCAGTACTGAGTTAATGGACAGGAGTATGAGGCACTTATCTACATATAGCCTACTGTAGGTGGGGGTACGGAAAGCAGACAAAAGGGTAGATAATACACACTATCAGCAGTATGTGATAGCAACTCTTCAGTGACAGACCCTTAGAGTCCGGTCACTTCTGTAAATGATGTTCTGGTGCCTCTCGCCGTGCCTGCCGATGGGTGGACAACTCACCACTTCTGGGGCCTTTCCTTGGTGTGCCACCATGTAGAGTGCCTGGATTGTTGGGATCTTAGCCGGGTCGGTGAACGCCGCCGTTCCCCACACCCTCGGAAGCCCCGGAGTGATCAAGGGGGGAGTGAAGATGCTAGGCAACATGTTGACGCGACTGTGACATTTCTGAGGATCTGAGTGCCTATGTCGAACCTATTCCGCTTCCCGAACGGCCCTGGTGTGCCCGGTGCCCCAAGGAACTTGGAGTTTAAAAAGCTGCTCCACTTCAGCCATGTCGATGGGAATGGGGGGGGACATGCCTGTCCCTTGGTTTCCCGCCCCCCTGAACAGCCCTTTTGGCCTTCTGACAGTGAGTTAGAGATGGCTTTCCTGGCACCACGCTGCCAGGACCGTGACCTACACCCTGTGGGCTTGCCACCCTCACCAACCCAGCACCATCATAGTGTCGTCAACATATTTAATGTGAGCAGCTTTTTAACACATGCCCTGGCTACATTAAACCAGCAGGGGGCAGGTCAAATCCAGTCCTGAGATGACTAATATCAGTAGTCAAAGCACTTCTCCTTTAGGCCATGTTTGTAGGATACAAATTATATTAATAACTTTGATATAAAGATAAACATATTTGAAGAAGTCTCTGATCTTTTATCATGTTATTCTAAAAAGAATCATTCTAGCGCTGCTGGTGGTGGGGTGGTGTTGGAGTAATGGCAGGGTGTGATTTCAGCAATGTCAATAAAGACATGGGGTAAAGACGACTGGGTGTGGTTGAAGTACACCACATAGGTCCTGATATTTGGCTCTGTGTTGGGCCGAAGTCTGGGCCTGTAGCGCTCTGTCCTGTCTTAGCATGAGCAAACATGCAAACCGGAATGTTCATTTCAGTCAAACATGGATCGCAGTATTTACACGGTAGCTCCTTTTCCCATGGTCAAATTAACTTCCAGACCGGTGTTGAGTACTGTATTAAAACCTACGACAACTACCACAGACTGGTGTTGGGTACTGTATTAAAACCTACGACAACTACCACAGACTGGTGTTGGGTACTGTATTAAAACCTACGACAACTACCACAGACTGGTGTTGGGTACTGTAGTAAAACCTACGACAACTACCACAAACTGGTGTTGGGTACTGTACTAAAACCTACCACAGACTGGTGTTGGGTACTGTACTAAAACCTTTGACAACAAACATACTGGTGTTGGGTACTGTATTAAAACCTACCACAGACTGGTGTTGGGTACTGTATTAAAACATACCACAGACTGGTGTTGGGTACTGTACTAAAACCTACCACAGACTAGTGTTGAATACTGTGTTAAAACCTACCACAGACTAGTGTTGGGTACTGTACTAAAACCTACCACAGATTAGTGTTGGGTACTGTACTAAAACCTACCACAGATTAGTGTTGGGTACTGTACTAAAACCTACCACAGATTAGTGTTGGGTACTGCTAAAACCTACCACAGATTAGTGTTGGGTACTGTACTAAAACCTACCACAGACTAGTGTTGGATACTGTGTTAAAACCTACCACAGATTAGTGTTGGGTACTGTACTAAAACCTACCACAGATTAGTGTTGGGTACTGTACTAAAACCTACCACAGATTAGTGTTGGGTACTGTACTAAAACCTACCACAGACTAGTGTTGGGTACTGTACTAAAACCTACCACAGACTAGTGTTGGATACTGTGTTAAAACCTAACACAACAACCAGAGCGATACCCTTAAACAGAAATACTTTCACCTTTTAGAATTAGTGTGAACATGGATTAATATTGGAAACAAAGTCACATTGTAAATACCAACCTTTAACTCTGCATATAGTAAATAGACCAACCTACAGAACCCCAGGAGTAGTTATGTAAGAGAAAGGGTAATTTGTAGATAAGTCATTGAACCTTGATCCTTATTTTCAGGGGCCAAATATGCTGATGTATTCAATGTTCAATGCACTTGACAAAACTGGGCCAGTAGCCTGGATCTGGTTGAACATGGATTTGTAGTACTGGTTTGGTCGACTGTGTTTTCAAGAAGGCAGAGCAACGTATTTTTTCACTCATACATCTTGCCGTGTCTATGCAACCACCAAATCTATTTTATTAGCCGAACAAAAAGCATGCACATTGTTTCATGTTTAGTGTATTGTGACCATGTCAGCTCGTAATCAGTGATGACGCATTCCAGAGGAGACCGAAGCTGCTGATGGTTTAAATTGTGTCCTTTACTCTCTGACCTGACATGCATAATGTTGACATCAGCTTACACTGACATTGTCATTAGTCTGGGGCATGTCGGGGGAATATTCCTATAGGCGCGTGATTTATGAATGAGGCCACGTTGTTTCTGGAGGAACTTTCCACTGGTCAGAAAGACCTGAATAGACAAGGTATGAAGGGATTCCCGATCTGTCCCTAAACAAGGTGAAGGAATGGCTGAAGGAATGCTATCATTGGTCCACATGGGGACAGAAATGTTTCCCACCGTATTATTACCTGTATTATAATCTGTATTACTACCTGTATAATAATCTGTATTATTACCTGTATTATTACCAGTATTATTACCAGTATTATCTGTATTATTACCAGTATTATTAACAATAGTATTACATGTATTATTATCAGTATTATCTGTATTATTACCTGTATTATTACCAGTATTATTATGTGTATTATTAGTAGTATTACCTGTATTATTACCAGTATTATTACCTGTATTATTATCTGTATTATTACCAGTAATATTAACAGTATTATTATCTGTATTATTACCATTATTATTACCTGTATTATTACCAGTATATTTAATGCCTTGACTTAAAGTCCTAATCAGGTAAAGTAGTTTCTTCTCTGTGCAGCAATGATGTAGAAGGTTTAAGTATAAACTGGTTATGGATTTTAAAAATGTCAGTGAGATTCAGAGTTGTAATACTATTCTAATGTTTATATCATGACTTAAGAAGGCTCCGACTCAGACTTGGGATGAATATACTAACATAAGTCAATGAAACACAATAAAGCATTGACTTATGTCAATAGTTAATGTAATAGTATGTCTTGAATGTCAACTCGGGAGGAAAACTTTTCGGGAGGAAGCTCTTATTTAACTATGTGCTGTATACAAAACAAATATAGTTTAACATTTTATTTAAAATTTACATCAGATACACATCAGATATTGCAGCATGTTCTTAAAGAGAATTATAACAAATGCATGCTTTTCCCCCAGCCTGTACATTATACTACCCCACATATTAGACAAACGATAAGATATGGCAGGTGATAAACTAAAACAAATGCATTAATGTCAGTTTGAGTTAAAATCGACTATACATTTGACAACCGTTTGCAACATTAACCTACATTAATTATCAATATGCAGTGGGTTCTATTGAAGCTTAAAAAACACCAGTCGCAACTGTCCCTTTGTGAATCACTGTTTAAGCAATACACTTCTTCCACACATCCATAGAAAGTAATTATGTTTAACTCATAACTCTGCGACACTGTTGTCTGCTGTATTCTGTAAACCTTGCTTATTGTGTTCATTATTTGCATGGTTTTCCTTCCAGCACTGACCAATATCTTAGTCACTGATTTGAATGCACACACTAACGAGCTGTTTGGTGGTTTCACCAAGCACTATTAAAATGTCTGCCCTTACTATGAGTCACTATGGATGAGACTAAAATGTAAATGTTTTGTCTGACAAATAAAAGCCACACAACACAAAAACTAATATATAACACCTAGAAATATCAACCATTCCATGTTAGTAAAAGCACCATTGCCTGTATAAATTAAACGGGTTCCACTGTACGAATAACGCTGTGCGCCAGCTTCATTGGAGGTCAGTTTTGGCTCTGTTAAATGGTCATCCTAATTCATTCAACAAGTCAAGCCATCATTTAACCTCCTCACACTGACTACAACCTACAGCAAAAGCCAACAAAAAACGGATCCAAAACTGATGACTTTTTACAAAGCCCACATACATTTATTAATTATTAAAATGTTTACTATTAATATTTTCCCCCAGTACAGCCAGAAGTGGACAGGCCGCCCCTCAGAGCCCGGTTCCTCTCTAGGTTTCTTCCTGAGTTTCGACCCTTTTTGGGAGTTTTTCCGAGCTACTCCGCATCAACCCTGTGGTTGCTTGCTCTTTAGGGTTTCACCTGGGTGTTTTGTTGGGTTTCAAACTGCTGATGTAAAAAGGGCTTTATAGAAAAAATGTGATTGATTGACTGATCCAGGACCAGATTGGTTTCGTGTTGTCTTGCTACCTGTAGGAGTTGGCTAAAGAGCACACAGATCTGGGACCGGGGTGACAAAATGGCGTCAGTGGGATCTGGTGCTAAAAACACCACAGCATGTCGTCATAAGTCACGGCAGATTGATGTTGCATTGAGAGTCCCTGATTCCACCAAAGACTATATAAAACATTCAAACCCAGGTGATTCAACAATAAAGCATTAAAACCCAGGTGATTCAAGAATAAAGCATTCAAACCCAGGTGATTCAAGAATAAAGCATTCAAACCCAGGTGATTCAAGAATAAACCATTCAAACGCAGATGATTCAACAATAAACCATTCGAACCCAGTGCAGACCTCCTGCCTCTGGTGCATACAGCTGCAGCGCCGGTTCGAGTCCGACCTACTCCAATTCCAGGGTGCTCTCCACTATCAGTCCCACTGTCTCTTCTCTATCGACAAAAGCATTTACAATGTGAAAAAAAAAACGTACGGCAGTAAATACAAACAGCATTTAAATGGGGGGCGCGCATCCATCCTCATCACAGCCTTTTAATGTTTTCTCTCCACCGGTCTTTGTTGTCACTCGCAGCGCCGTAGTTCTTCTCACTCCATTTGCATGAGCAGAAAAGTGAGGGAAGGAGAAATGTCTTCCGTTGTTCAGATCAGTCCATCGTCACTAGAGTTCACAGATTTTTCCGGCCACTTGGCAGAGGGGTCGAGAGAGACAGAGAGCTGGCGAGTCTTCTACAGTCCCCGTTCAGATCGTCGAGTCGGCAAAGTCTGGTCGCGTGAAGCCTTTCTATAAACACAAAAAACAGGTTTCATATTGTTAGCCTGGTCCTCAGTCTGTTTTGTGCAGAAAAACACTAACATTAGGCAAGGCAACGTGATTTTACACCCAGGCCCAGGCTAGCCTACTGTGGTGGAGTGCACTGGAAGTGAATGGAGTGCCTGTCTCAGTAACACAGTAATTACTGTTTTGAAATATCATGTGACCTTTGATCCCAAGTCACTCTGAAGATTGGTGGAAAACTGGCATTGGAGTTTTCATTAACATTAACTGTTTAAGAAAGCTATAATGCCAAGTGAATGGGTAAGTGTCTCCAAACTTTGGACTGGTATTGTTGCTGTTCAGACCCAACAACATACATTTTCAACGTATTCATTAGAAATAAAACAATGACTGTTTTATAACGTTTGGGAATTGTGTTTTTAGTTCCGAACTGTCCTATGAACATATGAACCCTTGATATCTCAGAGAAAACGAGGGAAAGCACTGAGTTAGCAAGAGGGAGTAACATATCTTGGGTTTGTTGGGACTTGTTCAACAGGAAATCACCTGGAAGAGAGCTGCACCCTGTAGGTGGATGAAACAGCAATAACTTCAGCCAACCACGCCCCAACAAGCATGTGTGTGCAGGAGTGAGTGTGTGTGTGTGTGCATGTTTGAGCGTGCAGGTCAAAACCGTTAGAGATTTCTGCTTTTGTTTGAATTCAAACCAGCCCATTTTTCAAGGGCAGTTGGACTTCATCATCATCAATCCATTTTGATAGGCAAGGCTGCCTCGGAGACTGAATGATGTGCTTGGTTGACTCTGTGATGAATGCCCAGCTCACATACCAATCATTAGGGTTGTAAGGTCAAGGTCAGGGGTTACATATAGGTTTTGGTTAAGGTTAGGGTACAGACAAGCCTAACCCTGGTTCTAACCCTGGTTCTAACCCTGGTTTCTAACCCTGAGTTCTAAGCCTGGTTTCTAACCCTGGTTTCTAACCCTGAGTTCTAAGCCTGGTTTCTAACCCTGGTTTCTAACCCTGGTTTCTAACCCTGGTTTCTAACCCTGGTTTCTAACCCTGTCTTGAGGGCAGATCCGCCTCCAAAACAAGATTCATCATGGAAAATGTCTACCTGCATCTTCAAGACAGCTTTAAACGGAATGTAAAACAATCTTTGACTTTGTAGTGTGTGTTCTGAGTGAGTGTGTGTGTGTGTATGTGTCTGTGTGTATTACAAAAACATATTTGATAGAGTAAATTATGAATTCTAGTGGCTTCCTTCTCTCTTCACTGTATCCACTGTCCCATTTTCCTGCCAACAGTGTCTTCAGACAGGTCTGTTTTATTAACTTCTATTAGCAAAAGTTAACATGCTTTTATATAACCTGCCACATAGGCCCCTAAAAGACAAATGTAAGTCCTCTAAATAAATGAATACGATTATACTACTGTACACTACTGAATGTATGACTGTACTATGATATAAGATACTAAAATACACTAGTCCCGAATGTCACTGTTTTCCTCTTCCAAATAAACAAAAAACCAGGCAAGCCTAGTTCAGCCGGTCCGCAATAAAATGTGATAATCATGGGTGCCCTCTCGAGAGTCGAACCGGGTCGCCCACGTGAAAAAGCACTGCCGTTAAACCACTACGCCACCAAACTGCACACATGCCGGGCATTAGTATAGCCTCTCCCCATTATATTAATTTCACTCATTAACATCACGCCAAGTTGTAATATTTTGTTAGACACCATTAACTTGCGTTAAATTGAGTAGTGTTTCTTATTAAGTATACCTCCACCACAAATAGAATCTATGAACTTTATGGCTTTTGCCACTGGCCGTTTTAACAGCTTATTAGCCATTCGTGAATGACATTGATACAATAACTACTGTATCAATAAAGGTGACGGGACGGACTCAGTCAGGGACGGACTCAGTAAGAGACATTCCCTCTTCTAGACCAGCTCCACAAAAAGGTTTGACAATAAAGCAGTAAAGATCTGAAGTTCTGAACCCTGTTTCGCAACAGGTTTCTATTGGCATGAAACCTTTCATTAGGTCGCCAGCCCAACTCTCTCAAAGACAAGAATACCTGCTTGACGCTCCTGTAGTCTGTTTAGCATGATTGTTTCTCACCTGTTTGTAGTTCTTGTGCAGCTTCTTGTACTGGAACATGTTGCAGAGGACTGTGGCCGCTGCTTTGGCGGCTTTCAGCTTCCCAGGACTGAAAGAGACGTTCAAAACCACATGATAATCCTTCTTACAATCGAGATATTTACCATCTAGACTGGTACAATACCAAACTGAAACAATGCAGACTTCAACCATCCAGACTGGTTCAATACCAAACTGAAACAATCCAGTCTTTTACCATCCAGACTGGTACAATACCAAACCGAAACAATCTAGTCTTTAACCATCCAGACTGGTACAAAACCGAACTGAAACAATCCACACTTCAACCATCCAGACTGGTACAATACCAAACTGAAACAATCCAGTCTTTTACCATTCAGACTGGTACAATACCAAACTGAAAGAATCCAGACTTTTACTATCAAGATATTTACAATCAAGATTGTTACAATACCAGACTTCTACTATCAAGACTCGTACCATCTAATACATTACAACTATTATCTGGATTGTTTTATTAAGTGTGAAATACTAATCAGAAAATCAAGTCATTAAGTGTTGTTCATTTAGATATCACAGGAAGGCCTTGGCTTGATTAAGTAAATTAATTGTTCACTGTATTTCAAGACACAAAACACAGCTTTGTTCTCAGTATCTAATACTTTCCAATATTTACTCAGTCGACATGCCAAAAGCAGTACGCCATATAAATACTGTCTCTGTGTGGGTAGGTGAGGTGGACTTTGTCCTGATTTGATAACACAGGTTGGTAGTTTTTTACCCTGGCACTGAAATGTCTTCTGCTTGTTCAGTTTATAGAGCGGAGATGCTCTTTGGTCTTGTCAACATTCTCATTGTGGCCATGTTATTTTTGTCCAAACCCTTGTAAAGAAGGTTCTCTTTGTAGCCATGTTATTTATGTCCAAACCCTTGTAAAGACGATCAGGACAATGTACAATTGTAAAGACGATCAGGACAATGGCAGGTAAAAGGACCCACTGGGGAAAATCCTTTCAAAAATGCCTTTCTTGGAAGCTCAAATACACAACAAGTTCAAAACATCTGGCATTCCAGTGAGGTTCTCCTACAACAGGGCGGTGGAGTAATTATCTGGCTCTCAACACAATGTAGAACCTTTCAGGATTACAGGTCAAACCTACAGCATGGGACAGGTCACAAGGTAGAACCTTTTAGGATTACAGGTCAAACCTACAGCATGGGACAGGTCACAATGTAGAACCTTCCAGGATTACAGGTCAAACCTACAGCATGGGACAGGTCACAATGTAGAACCTTCCAGGATTACAGGTCAAACCTACAGCATGGGACCGGTCACTAAGATCCCAATCCTACAACAACATTGCTCGTACCCCCTCCTTCCGTCCCTCCCTCCCCCCAGCCCCCACTCCTCCCACTCCCTCCCTTCTCCGCTCACCCCCTCCTCCCCCCATATCCTACCTGCTGTCGTGTGAGTCCTTGATGGCCACCAGTTTCTGCAGCCCGTCAAAGAAGGTGATGTCCCGGGCTGCGAGGGAGCTGCTGGCGACCAGGTTGTTCAGCGCTCCACAGATGTTCACCACCACGTCGCTGGACGGTTCCTTCTGGTTACCGTCGGCTGGCAGCTTGTTCACAAGGTTCTGGACTATTTTAGTGGCTGCATGGGGTGAATGAGGATTAGGTGTAATCAAACTGCTGATGCCCGTCAAAGAACCTGGTTCTATTTGAGACACTGGGCGCACTTTCATCAGCAGACACAAACATTCAACCCAATGCGGGGCGCTGAAAGACGAAGAAAACATTTGGGTTTCTCCTTTATCTGTCGATTCATCTTCGGAACTAAAAAGGAATATTGTGTGCATGTATACCAATGAAACAAATACAGTGGGGAGAACAAGTATTTGATACACTGCCGATTTTGCAGGTTTTCCTACTTACAAAGCATGTAGAGGTCTGTCATTTGTATCATAGGTACACTTCAACTGTGAGAGACTGAAATAAAACAAAAATCCAGAAAATCACATTGCATGATTTTTAAATAATTAATTTGCATTTTATTGCATGACATAAGTATTTGATCACCTACCAACCAGTAAGAATTCCGTCTCTCATAGACCTGTTAGTTTTTCTTTAAGAAGCCCTCCTGTTTTCCACTCATTACCTGTATTAACTGCACCTGTTTGAACTCGTTACCGGTATAAAAGACACCTGCCCACAAACTCAATCAAACCGACTCCAACCTCTCCACAATGGCGAAGACCAGAGAGCTGTGTAAGGACTTTAGGGATAAAATTGTAGACCTGCACAAGGCTGGGATGGGCTACAGGACAATAGGCAAGCAGCATGGTGAGAAGGCAACAACTGTTGGCGCAATTATTAGAAAATGGAAGAAGTTCAAGATGATGGTCAATCTCCCTCGTTCTGGGGCTCCATGAAAGATCTCACCTTGTGGGGCATCAATGATCATGAGGAAGGTGAGGGATCAGTACAGAACTACACGGCAGGACCTGGTCAATGACCTGAAGAGAGCTGGGACCACAGTCTCAAAGAAAACCATTAGTAACACACTACGCTGTCATGGATTAAAATCCTGCAGTGCACGCAAGGTCCCCCTGCTCAAGCCAGCGCATGTCCAGGCCCATCTGAAGTTTGCCAATGACCATCTGGATGATCCAGAGGAGGAATGGGAGAAGGTCATGTGGTCTGATGAGACAAAAATAGAGCATTTTGGTCTAAACTCCACTCGCCATGTTTGGAGGAAGAAGAAGGATGAGTACAACCCCAAGAACACCATCCCAACCGTGAAGCACGGAGGTGGAAACATTGAGGGGTGGATGAATGGGGCCATGTATCGCGAGATCTTGGCTAACAACCTCCTTCCCTCAGTAAGAGCATTGAAGATGGGTCGTGGCTGGGTCTTCCAGCATGACAACGACCCGAAACACACAGCCAGGGCAACTAAGGAGTGGCTCCATAAGAAGCATCTCAAGGTCCTGGAGTGGCCTAGCCAGTCTCCAGACCTGAACCCAATAGAAAATCTTTGGAGGGAGCTGAAAGTCCGTATTGCCCAGCGACAGCCCCGAAACCTGAAGGATCTGGAGAAGGTCTGTATGGAGGAGTGGGCCAAAATCCCTGCTGCAGTGTATGCAAACCTGGTCAAGAACTACAGGAAATGTATGATCTCTGTAATTGCAAACAAAGGTTTCTGTACCAAATATTAAGTTCTGCTTTTCTGGTGTATCAAATACTTACACTCACCTAAAGGATTATTAAGAACACCATACTAATACTGTGTTTGACCCCCATTCGGCCTTCAGAACTGCCTTAATACTAGGTGGCATTGATTCAACAAGGTACTGAAAGCATTCTTTAGAAATATTGGCCCATATTGATAGGATAGCATATTGCAGTTGATGGAGATTTGTGGGATGCACATCCAGGGCACGAAGCTCCCGTTCCACCACATCCCAAAGATGCTCTATTGGGTTGAGATCTGGTGACTGTTGGGGCCATTTCAGTACAGTGAACTCATTGTCATGTTCAAGAAACCAATTTGAAATGATTCGAGCTTTGTGACATGGTGCATTATCCTGCTGGAAGTAGCCATCAGAGGATGGGTACATGGTGGTCATAAAGGGATGGACATGGTCAGAAACAATGCTCAGGTAGGCCGTGGCATTTAAACGATGCCCGATTGGCACTAAGGGGCCTAAAGTGTGCCAATAAAACATCCCCCACACCATTACACCACCACCACCAGTCTGCACAGTGGTAACAAGGCATGATGGATCCATGTTCTCATTCTGTTTACGCCAAATTCTGACTCTACCATCTGAATGTCTCAACAGAAATCGAGACTCACCAGACCAGGCTACATTCTTCCAGTCTTCAATTGTCCAATTTTGGTGAGCTTGTGCAAATTGTAGCCTCTTTTTCCTATTTGTAGTGGAGATGAGTGGTACCGAGTGGGGTCTTCTGCTGTTGTAGCCCATCCGCCTCAAGGTTGTGCGTGTTGTGGCTTCACAAATGCTTTGCTGCATACCTCGGTTGTAACGAGTGGTTATTTCAGTCAAAGTTGCTCTTCTATCAGCTTGAATCAGTCGGCCCATTCTCCTCTGACCTCTAGCATCAACAAGGCATTTTCGCCCACAGGACTGCCGCATACGGGATGTTTTTCCCTTTTCACACCATTCTTTGTAATCCCTAGAAATGGTTGTGCTTGAAAATCCCAGTAACTGAGCAGATTGTGAAATACTCAGACCGACCCGTCTGGCACCAACAACCATGCCACGCTCAAAATTGCTTGAATCACCTTTCTTTCCCATTCTGACATTCAGTTTGGAGTTCAGGAGATTGTCTTGACCAGGACCACACCCCTAAATGCATTGAAGCAACTGCGATGTGATTGGTTGATTAGATAATAGCATTAATGAGAAATTGAACAGGTGTTCCTAATAATCCTTTAGGTGAGTGTATGTCATGCAATAAAATAAATTAATTACTTAAAAATCATACAATGTGATTTTCTGGATTTTTGTTTTAGATTCCGTCATTCACAGTTGAAGAGTACCTATGATAAAAATTACAGACTTCTACATGTTTTGTAAGTGGGAAAACCTGCAAAATCGGCAGTGTATCAAATACTTGTTCTCCCCACTGTATACAGCTTAATGTTGTATCTCAGAGTCAAACGTTCTAGAACAGCAGGCTCAACTTACTCCCTATGAATGTTTCATGTATGCTCTGTTAGTTTTATATCCAAGGTACTGACCCATGGCGCTCTTGTCGCTGGCGTGGCGCGACAGGTTCCTGAGGAAGCCGGTGAGGGATCTCAGTTCCATGTCATTGTTGGTCCGCAGCTTGTCCAGCAGGACAGGAAGCATCCTCTCCTGGTCCAGAGCCACCCTGCTCAGCACTCCTGCCCACTGACCACATGGAAACAGAGAGGTCATTCCAAGTCAAGAACGTTACACTTCTGCATTTAGCCCGCTCTATCCCCCAGGCCCCAAGACCTGAGAGACTGGTCCTGTCCAGAAACAACTCTCTATACCCTAGATCCCGAGAGATTGGCCCTGTCCAGAAACAACTCTCTATCCCCCAGGCCCAGAGACCAGAGAGACTGGCCCTGTCCAGAAACAACTCTTTATCCACCAGGCCCCAAGAGATTGGCCCTGTCCAGAAACAACTCTCTATCCCCCAGGTCCAGAGAGACTGGCCCTGTCCAGAAACAACTCACTATCCCCCAGGCCCTGGGACCAGAGAGACTGGCCCTGTCCAGAAACAACTCGCTATCCCCCAGGCCCTGAGAGACTGGCCCTGTCCAGAAACAACTCGCTATCCCCCAGGCCCTGAGAGACTGGCCCTGTCCAGAAATAACTCTTTATACCCCAGGCCCTGAGAGACTGGCCCTGTCCAGAAACAACTCTTTATACCCCAGGCCCCAAGAGACTGGCCCTGTCCAGAAACAACTCTCTATCCCCCAGGCCCAGAGAGGCTGGGACTGCTGCGGTGTGAGCTGTGCAGGTACAGCAGCAGGGGTTGATTCTGCTTGGAGGTTTGGGGTATAGCTGTGGAGTCGGAGCAGCAGGTCTAACCCTCTTGTCTCCAGCGGTGATGTTCTGCAGAGCTCCGGCCGCCGCCTCGCGTGTCGTGGAGTTGATTTCACAGCCCTGCAGCACGTTGTTATACAGCCCAACCACCTGGGGGTGCCACAGCCACTCCACGCCTTTCGGTATGCGGGCGACCTCTGTGAATGTAGCCATGTCCTGGTTCTTCTACAAGGAGGCATAAAAGGTCAGGGGTCAATATGATGTGTGCCAAATCTAAAGTAAGCACGTCAGTTGATAGGCGGTCCACATTGTCACATATCGCTGACAACTCCAGAGAATATTAATAGGGTCAACAAACCCATTGACTTGTGACATTCTGGACTGAAGGACGCAGCTCATGTTCCACACAATAAAACATTATAACAAATAAACACATTTCTCCTGTTGCTTCACAATACATAAACCCCATAAAGATTTAACACAGCAGGTATTCAATCTTTTACATGTCTTAAGTGCAAAACAGATGAAGAGGAAAGGGACGAAAGAGAGGCCGAAAACCAAGAAGGACAAAAAGAAGTAAATGCTAAAGATGGACCCGGTCGCGCATACATTTTTTAATTTCTTGCTCTGTGGCGTGAAGCAGCCGATGGCTTGGCTGAAGCTGGTGTCCTGGTCCCGGGACGGTCCTTCCAGACGCAGGAGGGCTGAGGGGGGGATCTCGCTGTAGAGCTGGTACGACAGGTTCCTCAGGACACACACCGTGTTCTCCACTCCCTGGACAAGGACACGTGATTTAGTGGCTTTGCACGACTTCAGCCACTTAACGTTGGGAATTCACCGAATTCTCTTAGTTCCCATGACAACACTGACACGCAGCTCATTCCAGAAGCCTCACCTTGCCCTCCACCTTTCCGTCCTCTAGCGAAGCCTTGACGTAACCCACCAGAGCATCTACCAGGCCACTGGTCTCCCTCATCTTCTGCCTGGTCTTCTCATTCACTGAGCTCAGGTTCCTGAAGACAGTGGGGTCAACGTTTCAGAGAAGGGACAGGCAAACACAAATCAGAGATGACATGGCGTCAAATATCTAACGCAGAAAGCTTTACTACAGGTGAGAACGGTGTCCTATAACCAAAGAAGAAGATGGAGAACAAGAAGATGGAGAAGAAGAATAAAGCTGGACCACTGAGTACAGCAGGGCAGGTCCGTGGTCCCCAGCCCTGCACCATACCTGAGACATCCCGTGGTGTTGAAGAAGATGTCGGATTCGGAGGGGCTCTGCTGTATGACTTCAGAGTCTCCGCTGCCTGACAGCGGTATCAGGATCTTCTCTGTGAGATCTGCAAGCGTCTCCTTGGCCAACTTCTCCTTCAGGTTGTCTTTGGATGACAGGTTCCACAGAATCCCTGAAAGCAAAAACCCAGTTGAATGAAGTGACCATTGGGTGGTCATAAACACACGGTCTTCCACGACTGGTCAGTTGTCTACTAACAGTAGAAGGTAATCAGCTTCATGTTATCAATTCTTTACTATCAGTAAAAGGATTAGATTAGGTAAGATTAAACTTTATTTTCATTGAACAGTACGAGTAGAGTACAATGAAATGCAGTTAGTATCTAACAGTATAAGGTAAGAAAGGAACTGAAAAAGGTCAATTCTATATTTATTTACTACCCACTCAATGGGCCTTCATTTTGTAGTACATCCATTTAGATGTTTATCCTTTGTATCTTATAAATCCTCTGACATGTCCTTAAATGTCATTTTAATACTACCTGTTGCTGCTGTTCTATTTAACACGTCTCTCTGTGTCTGTGTCCAAATGTAATGCATTCGTTCTTTAAGATGATACATGCTTTAAACAGGAACTACCCAGGAAGGCATAGGTTGGAATGTGTCCACTGATAACTCAAATGGGCTGAGGGGTCTGAGAAATATCCCCCAAACCCACATGTTGGGTTATAACAGAGAGATAGCTACAGAGACGCTCTCTTCTGGATATCTTCACAGCCTTTATGCACCTTAACTCTCGCAATCTTAAATCTCCAGAGAATATCGGTCTTTGATACTTGTAATGTTATTGTGTACTCTCTTCACCCGTTAAATTCACCTGTCACATTAATTTGTTGACTCTGGAAATATATCTATATATAAAATGTGTCAAAAACTAGTTCCATCAGTAACCAGCTTCATGTCGTCAGTTCTCTCCTAACAGTAACAGGGAACCACCTTCCGATATGACCACTCTTATAGGAACTAAACCATACTTTCACATATTCATCTTATGCAGTACTTCCCTACAGAATTGTAACATTGTGTTCCTACAGCATGAAGGATGGAGATGTAGACACCAACATGAGTGTGTAGAGCATGACAACATCAACATGCTCTACGGTCATTTGTCTATATTATGTTTCATCGGTTTGCCAAGAGGTTGTCTATCTGGATTATTTGGATTGGATTAAATGCAAAGAAACGGTTTCATTAGAAACAGGATTCCCCATTCAAATAGATGGTCCTATCTGAAAAGCGAAATCCAGGTAGATTACTTTATAAAGACTTGGCTATGAAAACAAACTATTAGTCAGTTCTCATACATAGAAGCTCTTCTTCCAGAACCAGATTGTGTTTTAACATTTGAACTGTACAAAGTGACAGGGCTCTGAGTCATACAGGGAGTGGCAAAGAGAGAAAGAAAGAGGAAGAGAGCGAGAAAGTGATAGAGAGAGCTGAACAGGTCGAGACACCGCCCTGAACTATACCCCACACACACACACACAAACACACACCTCATCCTGACTTTTAGTCACACACACACACACAAGACAAAGAAAGAGCATGATGTCCTTCCTCCCGTCTGCCGCGCCCCACCCCACAACCATTCATTATACGTTTGGCCCAAACTCACTAAACCCTATAATCTGTAGGAGAAAGCTGGGTGTCAAACCATGAGCTTCAACACTCAGCCTGCAAATAAAATACACAGTAGACAAACTCCAAATCTCAACCAATTCCTAATCAAAAAGACGAAACACCTCAGCTACGAAGAAACCCTCAATCATAGAAATTCAAAAATTTTACTAAGTTACAGTTCATATCAGAAAAGGAGAAATACTCACTAACAGGGACGTAAACAAATTATGCACAAAACAAAACTACAGGGAAATATATTTTTGTGCTTTTGGAAGATTTCCAGGATCTTCTCTTTTAGCTTAGCAAATATTGGACCAACACTTTAGATTTACATTTCACACACACACACACACACACACACACACACACACATATATGTATATTTGAGTAAAATTATAATGACCAAGCAATTCAACCGCACAATCTTTGTCCCCTCAAAATGGCCACCAGTCGACCGACAGTGGAATGTTGACTGGAACAGGAATGTCAAATGTCCTGATTGGTTCTCCTCTGGGCCCAACTCTAATGATAGGCCACGGTGTTAGTGAGAGTGACAGACACTAAGACTCCCAGGATGTTTTGGAACCGTTTCACACAGGACTGTTTCCAACCTCTGCATTGTAAAATCAGAACATGCCCATCAAATACAGGACCTGGATTCACAGTGGAACGATAGTATTTCAACCTTCAGTGTTGTGTTTGACTGTTATCTACCTATTGATTTCTTCCAATTTTGTAGCTCAGGCAAGTGGACAACATTTACCACAGTGGAGAAACCCCACATGCAGCTTCTCTAATTCAATGTTTTTCAAACGTCCGTCCGCTAAATGATCTGTCAAACGGCATACCTGTGATGTTCTTGCGTAACTCGTCATCGTTGTACTTCAGAGCCTCTATCAGCTGTGGGATGCCCCCCGCCTCAATGAGGGCCGCCTTGTTCTCCAGGTTCTCGTAGATGAGGTTCCTCGTGGCGCCGGTGGCATAGCGCGCCACCTCCAGGTTCTCACTGTTGAAGAGTCGCACCAACTTCTGGATGCCTTTGCAGATGCGAACCTGGTGCCGAGGGGAGAGGAGCAGCACTGTAACTAGGCACCATTCACTGTTGTAGATACACCCTCTAAGGGGCCTTTTTACCACAGCAGATGTTACAGAGACACCCCGCCTAAAACCAAAGAGCAACCACACGCAGGCAGAAATCCACAAGGAGACCTAAACAGGAAGAAAGCCCCTAAAAAGGTCAGATGAAGCAACTGCCACTTTGCTTGTACATTTGTTTGCAGCCGCGGTGCTTCAACTGCTGAGTGAACCTTGTTACCAGAGCAACAGGAGGCCACAAACGGAATCTCTAGTCCTGCAGATTTCCATAAAACCGCAGCTGAAATATTTGTCATAGAACCGCAGCTGAAATATTTGTCATAGAAGCACAGCTGAAATAGTTGTCATAGAAGCACAGCTGAAATAGTTGTCATAGAAGCTCAGCTGAAATTGTTGTTTGACAAGCTCCTACATGCTCCCTGGCTGTAGCAAAGTATTTTATACCCACTTGAAACAGTGGTGTACGTCGGTTTGAAAATACAGTCGCTATGGATACCTTTCTGCAGAGTTTCTGTCTATCTGTCTTTGTGTTCTGTATGTCTGTCTGTCACTTCAGCAAGTTACCTTTCTTCTTTCATCAATGAATGTATCACATAGATGTCTGAGCTATTTTGGCTGCTGAACAATTTTATGGCAATAAATCAAAATGGAGGGTTTTAATGAATAAGATCTCGACCAAGGTGAACAGATGTCACTGGTATTCCATTGTATTGATACACAACACTGTATTTGGATAGTCCCAACCTGATGGTTTGTAAATGTTCAATTCCTGCCACCTTAACCCTAACCGACACTTTAACTGATGATCCATTAACCATTACTCCAGCCTTATTTCTTTTACCTTATCCCTTACCCTAAACCTTATTGTATGGTATACTATTGCTTATTAAGATACATTGTTGATTATCTGACCACCTGTACATCATCTTGATTGTACTATCCACATAATGTTTGACCCAGATGCTTATCAACATATTTTCTTTATGGTAACATGACAATCAGTAGGTCAGAGGAAGCCAATTAATAACTTTCTGCGTTACCTGTTACTGTAGGGATGTGAATTACAGGGTTTTCTGTGCCCTGGGTATGAATATTTAGTAATGATCAGTGGGTCAATAGTCCACTCTAGTAATTTCCCAACATCTTGTCAACATACAGCCAAAACAATTCACATTCATTAAACATTAACAATAAAACCCATTGGCGGGACATGTAGAAGATGCTGTTTTCCTTTTGTCTCTAAAGACAGATTGTTGTGTAATGACTGTTGTATAAACTGTGACTGTTATATAATGACTGGGACTATTAACCAACTAAGCTGTGCTGAATAGTGACCACGAGGTACAGAAAACGCCTCTGTGTGACTTTGCCAACTTTATTAACCGGTTAAGGAATGTACATACTGAATATGTTCCCCTCTTGAATGTAATAATGATCCTTCTATTAATGAAGTATGCATGTTTTTACATTATCCCAAGGAATGTGTTCCTTATACTCCTTCTATTGATGAAGCATGTTTATTTTTTAATTATACCAAGGAATGTGTTCCTTATACTCCTTCTATTGATGAAGCATGCTTTTTTTTTTTTTACATTATCCCGAGGAATGTGTTCTTTATATTCCTTCTATTGATGAAGCATGTTTTTTTTTTACATTATCCCAAGGAATGTGTTCTTTATATTCCATTGAGCACTCGGGTGTTACTCAGTTCTCATATAGGCATCAGCAAGACGGAGACAAGTTTGCAATAGCAGAAAACTAAACATCAAAAATGTCAAATGAATAAAAAACATTTCCAGACAAATATACGCTACATTCACTGAAGAATTAACACACTAAAATCTATATTTTTTATACCCTTCTGACATGGGTAATTACCTCGTTCTTGGCATCATTGTTGTTGTAACACTCGTGTTGAATATAGGCCGCTCCTTGAACCTGCTCTGCTATGTCATCTTCATCCAGTTGCATGACCGCCATAGGGATGTCCAGCCTAGGAATAACAGCAAGTGAACAGTCAATCAATCGAACATATTCATTTTACTTTGTCTGTTAGGGAATAGTCAGGACATCCGGGGAACCTCGGGAAGTGCCAGGAGCAACACTGTACAGTTACCCGGCTTGGTAAGGTCACATAGAGACACTGAGTAGTTTAAGGATCATGATGGATTTTATGGTGGCAACCCTCTAGAGTGGAGAGTATGACTTCATTAATCCCAACTTGTATAATTATTACTAACAACAGTATCAACAAATATGATTAAACCACATGACAAGGATTTTGTTATTAAGTCAGTAGGTAGCAGAGGCTAAGATGGGGCTCTGATGACTAGCCGAGCAGGAAGTTATGCCGAACTGGGACCAACTCCAGATGGGGCTCTGACTACTGGCCGAGCAGGAGGTTATGCCGAGGTGGGACCAACTCTAGATGGGGCTCTGACTACTGGCCGAGCATGAGGTTATGCCGAGGTGGGACCAACTCTAGATGGGGCTCTGACTACTGGCCGGGCAGGAGGTTATGCCGAGGTGGGACCAACTCTAGATGGGGCTCTGACTACTGGCCGGGCAGGAGGTTATGCCGAGGTGGGACCACTCCAGTACAACAGAGTGGCACAGTAACATTTATAGAAGAGAGGTAGTGAAGAAACAGTGTTGTCTATCCTCTTATAAAACAACAACAACACAGGTCAAGTTTAACCCAGCCCTGGAATCCCCCTAGAAACAGCTCGTTAGTTCCGTGGCTGCTAACAAACTGTGTTTTTTTTTTTCTCTATCCACTGTGCTAAGTCTAGGCACTAGCTGTTTGTGTGATATGTGAAGCCTGACAGTCTTGAGGTGCCACACCCAAACTGGTCCTGCCACTATCGGAGCCAGGCAAGAGCCACCCCAGGGGACACGGTTGCTGGGAAAGAGATATTTCCCATCATTCCACGCTCCTCTCTCAATACGCAGCAACCGGTCCAGACCTAACGGGATACTTCACTCTCCCCTATAAAGGCGCCAGACGTAGAATTATCCATGTGGTAGGCTGATACAAATTACAAGAAAAGTATGCATCATTTGAAACATACATGCCCCTCCCTCTCGCAATGTAGACTTGCGCTTTAGAATTTTGTAACCAGGGGATTAACATTTCTAAACTGGCCACGTTGCCATGTTTTCAACTAGATAACACAACAACAAAATAAAAACAGCATTTCAATGTTGACAGCAATGCCAGGCCAGGGGAGGGATGTATTCAACAGGCGAATACCACAGACAATCCAAGTACTTGTGGTTAAGTAATACTGTGAAACACCGTCTTTCCACAACCACTACAGCTGTATATCATGGAAGTTTTCTCAACGCAGTTTTCCCCATCTTTTTTAAATCCTTTAAGCTCGGGTAAACCTCTTAGAAGGCAGTTGGAATTAACTTATGCCTGATAAGTATCATTGAAATGTACCTGCTCTTTGGTATTTGAGAGGGAACAGGTACAGTCTGAGGTACTTTATTGTCATAGTCTCCCTAATTGGTTCAACACCGCTTCAAGCCAAATACCAGCCCAAATGCCTCACATTCTGAAGCGTACATTCTCAGAAACGTCTTTCCCTGAAGGCTCACAAGTTTGGATCGACCTTATTTTAAATAGAGTAACAATGTCCATGCTCTATGTCAGCTTACCCATCCCTGTATTTCACCAGGTAGGCTGACTGAGACAAACCCTCATTTACGCTCACGTTGCCGGCTCTGGGATTTGATTGGTTCCCGGTCAGATGCTGTAACCACTAGGCCAACAAGCTGCCTCTTGTTTAGCAGTGGAGGGGAAGTGTTGCCCATGCCATATAATCTTAGGCTTTTATCTTCTCTGGCAGTCCCTTACCACTAACACAACAACGCTCGACTGTCTATTAGCAGCAGTAGTTAGAGTGAATTTAGCCCGATGTGGGCGAGCTCAGGAGGCAACAGTGGCGGTTAAAGACTTTCCTTTTCAGGCACAATTCCAAAATAAAAGTCATGATGCTGGTGGGTAGTGTTTACAAAACATGAGCTTAGAGGTTAGTTGTTTCCAGGCCCTTCCAAATCACAGCAGACAGTGCTTTCTGGACCATTTGGTAAAAGCTTGTAGGTTCTGGTCAGACGGGACACAGACATGTTAAGAAACAGATGTTTAAACAGAGAGCTGGAAGTCCCTTTAATGCCCCTCATCATTATCAGAATGGTGCTTAGTATCTAACCCTGCCTAGTGCTTAGAATCTAACCCTGCCTAGTGCTAAGAATCTAACCCTGCCTAGTGCTTAGAATCTAACCCTTCCTAGTGCTAAGAATCTAACCCTGCCTAGTGCTTAGAATCTAACCCTGTCCAGTGCTTAGTATCTAACCCTATCCAGTGCTTAGTATCTAACCCTATCCAGTGCTTAGTATCTAACCCTATCCAGTGCTTAGTATCTAACCCTATCCAGTGCTTAGTATCTAACCCTATCCAGTGCTTAGTATCTAACCCTATCCAGTGCTTAGTATCTAACCCTATCCAGTGCTTAGTATCTAACCCTATCCAGTGCTTAGTATCTAACCCTATCCAGTGCTTAGTATCTAACCCTGTCTAGAGTGTGAGTCCTCCTGCTGTAACAAGTGGACCAAGACATTGCACTGCGTTATTCTATGACCTTTGTGTGTCCAGCCCTTGGCCATTATCGTTGTTAATGTAACTATGTGTTCTCCTTTATTTGTTGCATCTCTTTATGTAGAGGGAAACGACAGAAATAAGATGAAAAGCAGGCGACAGTCCGGCCCTCCTCACCCGCTGACATTGATCATGCTACCGGTCATGTCGTTCTGGCCGTCGTAGATGTCTCGGCCCCTCCCCACGCTGTGCATGCTCCTGATTGACATGCTCCTGTTCAATTGCTGCAGATTGCCCTGGGAACCCGAGGACACCTGGAGGAATAACACAACAACAATAAGAATCACACATTTAAACACACATCTCACAGCTCTGCCGTGGCAAAAATAAGAATGTAAGCGACCGGGGTAAGGCCACAATTCGCCCCTCCAAAACGGGATGTCCCTATTTGGAGCAGTGGGTAGTGTGCCTGTCTGGGGAGCCGAAAGACGCAGGTTTGAGACACTCCTTGCCAAATGCTACCATAATTACAAAACAAATACAGCATGAAAGTAAAATGTACATTTAGAATCAGATACAAGATGGATAAAAAAGCCATTAGTGGAATAGGTGCTAAGAACATTTGTCAGATTAGATCTGACTCATTAAGGACCGAGCTATTGTATGTAAATATGTGGTTGAATTGCATTGTGTTTTAAAGTAAAACTGTATTGTTGTGTATGATGCTGTAAAGTTATACTGTATTATCGTGTATGACTTTAAAAAGTTTATACTGTATTATCATGTATGACATTGTAAAGTTTTACTGTATTATTGTGTGTGATTTTGTAAAATTATACTGCATTGTCATATATTATGTTGTAAAGTTATACTATATTTTCATGTACTATTTTTATACAATTATGTTATTGTGTATGATGTTGTAAAGTAAAACTGTATTATCGTTTATTATTTTTGTAAAGTTAAACTGTATTATCATGTATGAAGATTTAAGGTTATACAGTATTATCGTATATTATGCCGTAAAGTTACACTGTATTATTGTGTATGATGTTGAAAAGTAATACTGTATTTTCACATATTTTTTTGTAAAGTTACAATGTATTATTGTGTACTTATTTTCTGTGTACGGTATGCTGACCCTCTGAAATACATTCCATGTAAATAAACAATTAGCGTTGTAACACCCACCTGGCCCACTATAAAGCCTCCTCCACTCCCTCCTCCATACATGCTCCCCCCAGAGGACATCTGGCGCTGCACAGTTGACTGCCCGGTAATGGATATCCGGTTTTTCTTGTTGACCCTGTTGATGGTGCGTTGAGCTGGCCCTTTGAAGGATTCCTGATGCTGCACCATCATCATCTGCTCTCCTCCCTAATGGAAATGAAGACAAATAGAAAGAACACACTGCATTTCTAACAAAACCACTGCCAAGTATTTGCTTCACAAACACCTGCAAAGCTAGTTATTTTCTTCCCAAATACTCAAATAAAACTGTCAAATTGAGTCCTTTCAGGTGAAAGTGAACTATTAGAATAACTCCGCAGCCTACCTGATTTTCGTAAACGAATGCTTAAAATACAAACAAAAGCCCTAATTACTGCTCTACTCACTATTACAGAGTTCTGCTCTGGTCCCGTCCAGCTGCTGTATCTTGAGATCAATACACTATGACTCACTCTGAGGTAATGTGTTGTAAATCTCAGGTTTGAATGGTGAAAGAACTCCACAAACCATCATGGCCCCTCCGCTCCGGGTCAACGTCCCGCTGAGTGAGACAGCCCCTCCGCTCCGGGGAAACGTTCCCATGTTCTGCTGGTTCACCTGGCCCCCCGTGGTTCCGTTGACGGCACTGTAGACAGACTGCTTGCGGGAGAAATCCCGCTCTGAGATCATACTGCCCCCATCGCTGACATCCACCCCCCAACCAGACGACTGAAAGGGAACAGACGAGCGAATCAGACAACGGCATCTGGACATGCATTACGGCACACCTCAACATCTACAATAGACGGGACAGATTCAGAACAACACCGTCAAGCAGACCACATACATTACACATCACACAACACAACACAAAGCACAACACACAACACAACACAAAACACAAAACACAACAGACATTGGTAATCATCCCACGGTAGATACCTGGGCAGGCAATCTCATGGAGTGCATGGACATTGTCTCCAAATCCTGAACGGGGACGTGGCCGACTTTAGTCATGGTGGACTGTATCATGGCCTGTCTTCCTCCTGCCTGGTGGAAGAAAAGGAAATCAGCCCACTGGCATCATAGACACACGCCACAACAAAGGAAAACACGTTGGGAAATGAGGAGTTGTATGAGCTGGTGTTCCCTTTATTTTGAAGGACGTGTCCGTTTCAGGAAGACTAGCGTTTCCTTTATTTTGAAGGACTTGTCTGTCATTGGAAGACTAGCGTTTCCTTTATTTTGAAGGACTTGTCTGTCATTGGAAGACTAGCGTTTCCTTTATTTTGAAGGACTTGTCTGTCATTGGAAGACTAGCGTTTCCTTTATTTTGAAGGACTTGTCTGTCATTGGAAGACTAGCGTTTCCTTTATTTTGAAGGACTTGTCTGTCATTGGAAGACTGCGGGTCGTGCCAGCGGTACCTGGTAGCCCCCGATGGTGTGGTAGCCCCCGCCCACACGCATGTCGTCCTGGTACTGGTACCCTCCTCCGCCTCCTCCCCGTCCAACACCCATGCTGACCCTCTGGACCCCACCCAGGTCCACCGCTGAGCGGGCCGAGTAGCCCCCCGAGTACTGAGACGCCCTGTTAGCCTGGAGGGGGGGAGGAGGAGGAGCGTGAGCATTAGGAAGGAAGAGGGGAGCAGGAGGAGGAGACTCAGGAATAAGGCCGAAGGAGATGGGGTGTGTGTCGGAGTTAGGGGAACCACGCCAACGTCCGGGGAGGGTCGGAGATGTTGAACGGCACAGTGGCTCTTACAGTGGATTCACTGAGTTCCTGAGATGAAAGTAATGATTCAATTCCTGAGAAAAGTGTGTGTGTGCGTCTACATGGTGCAATGATGATTGTAAAAGCAGAACATTTCTACCACACCATTATTTATAATTTACTTTCCTACTCTACGCTTTAGGTTGTCCATCTATTTCAATAATTAAATAAAT
This sequence comes from Esox lucius, assembly GCF_011004845.1. Lineage (NCBI taxonomy): Eukaryota > Metazoa > Chordata > Actinopteri > Esociformes > Esocidae > Esox > Esox lucius. The sequence goes on along the minus strand of NC_047587.1, from coordinate 4,101,799 downwards.
GACTGAGTTGAGTGCACGCTGATTCAATGACTCAATTTGGTATTGTGTCATAGTCCGACGATATTCAGGCCTGTTATGCTACCATCATCATTCAGCACAGTATGGTGAAACAAGTCTGACTAATATGTGGGAGAATCTAGTGGGTGGACTTTGGTTCCTGGACACATTGGTGAAGCCCTCCTGTGAAATACCACACTCACACAGCAGTTTGTTGGCTTGTGTACCACCAGCTGGATTTTACCCCGCACTGACTATCCCTGACTCATGTGCAGTTCACCCGTGAGCCTGTGGTCTCACTCAACCCTCTCAGGCACTGGTTTGAAACCACTATTCAAGAGCCTTGATGAAAACACTGATGCCATCTCAGCACTTTACCCTGTTGTAGTCTATGATGGTGTAAAACTGTCACATTAGTTTCATGTGGGCAGACAGAGCTGAATATGCACAGTTCAGACCTGTCTTCTAGACACATATTAATCTGTCGAGCCTGCTTTCATGTTCAGAGCTTAATAAAAGATTTGAAAAAAAGAACATGATAAAGAATACCTTAATAACATGCTTAACATCTGTGAGCAAACACACACCCAGCATCCTCCCTATCAGATCTGACTTACTACTGATCTAATTCATTCAGAAGAATTTAAAAAGCGTACTTTTGCTTTTTTAAGGAAGTAGCCCTTTGTGGAAAAAACCTTCCCTGTCTAAAAGACTCACCATGGCTGGTTTGGAGGCTGTGTACACATAGGACTTGGAGCTGAACCCTGGTTCGATGGTGTTGTATTTCACTGATGAAGACCCGGCATATTCTAGAAAACAAACAGGACGGAACATCACAAAAGGTCATGAACCCCTCCCACCTAAAAAAAACAAACCAAAAAAACTAATGATAGGATAGAACGCTAACAACACAGCAGAATCATAAAACCAACAAGGAGGCCTTGTCTGCTTCAGCGCCACACCCATAATAAACAGTTACATGACACAACTGGCTTTATGATATGGGATAATGGGACTGTAAAAATACACTGAATGGTCCAAGGACCAAGATGCTTTGATCTGTATTCATTGACAGGGGTTGACATATATACAGCACCAGTCAAAGGATTGTGTGTGTGTGTGTGTATATACAGCTCTGGAAAAAGAGACCACTGCGCCATTTTCTTTCCTTTCCAAAAAAGTCGAAAAGGAAGGTTTTGAGTGAGGAACAGAAGCGTTAAAATCAAGAGACCCATGCCATGTGTACTAATGCACCCCCATACCATCACAAATGTTGCCTTTTGAACTGTGCCCTGATAACAAGCCGGATGGTCCCTCTCCTCTTTAGTTCGGAAGACACAGCGTCCATGATTCCCAAAAATGATTGAACATTTTGATTAGTCAGACCAGAGTACAGTTTTCCACTTCGCCTCAGTCCATCTTAAATGAGCTCAGGCATAGAGAAGGCGGCGGCATTTCTGGATCTTGTCAATATATGGTTTCTTCTTTGATTTCCACTAAAGAATCGTGTATGTTTTTTATACAGTGTCGCCTGAGGGCCCGAAGATCACTGCCATCCTAATATTGGTTTTCGGCCTTGTCCCTTGCATAAACTGCTAGGGACCCAACCCAATGTCCTCAGGAAATAGAGACAGACAAAGCATCTCACCATACCGACCCATAAAAGCAAAGCACGGAATGCTAGAAAAAGCTTTTAGCTTACAGAATGTACAACTCCAGAAAAAATTAAGAGATCACTGCAACTTTTTCTTTCCTTTCCAAAAAAGTTGGAAAGGAAGGTTTTGAGTGAGGAACAGAAGGGTTGAAATTAAGAGCACTGCAAATTTAATGCTTCTGTTCCTCACTCAAAAAGTTCCTTTTCAAATATTTTGGAAAGGAAAGGAAAGAAAAAGGTGCAGTGGTCTCTTAATTTTTTCCAGAGCTGTATGTGCATGTACACGTTCGTGTGAGAAATAGACACACATTCCCATGCACGCATACACACTCAGACACACACACACTCAGACAGTCATCAGTAATCTGGCTGTAGTGAAACTAGCTGAACAAGGCTGGACACAGTTTTCTGTTTCAACAGGCTGACTTCTGAATTTAAAACAGGTAGGTGTGGACAGTGTTTTAAATGCAGCTACTGTAGTCCAGTGTGAGCAGATGGGAACACAGTGGATCAACACTCTGCGTTTAAACAGACATCACACCCTGTCCTGGGGAGATACGGCCCTCAGATACATGTTGCTGAGGGCCAGGGAGGGCAGTGGGTTCTCTGGTGTGATCACATTTACATATTTCCTCCATGACGAAACACAACTGAAATGATAGGAGTGTATACGAGTGGTAGTGACAGATCCTTTAATAACCTAGTGCAGAATCTCACATAGAACTGTTCCTGTGTGTGGGCATGTGTGTGTTACTGTGCATGTGGCCATTCATGCGTGTGTGTGTGTGTGTGTGTGTGCGCCCAGAAGCTTCATGGTTGGCTGCAGGGGGCCCACGGCAAACCAGTTGGAGGAGAATAAGTTGAGGAAGAGGGAGGTAAAGAGGAACGGGCCTAGCCCAGGTCTGCTGACAACACCCAGACACACCCAATACCGCTGTCACTCAGATGCAATCTTTCCCTCACAGTCAGTCTCAGGGTTGAGCAACAGCCATTTAGTGATTTATTTTCCTGAAACATCTCGCAGGCCCAACTGAACGTTCACATACATTTTATTATATGTTCTTCAGGCATATCGTTCAGGCACGTACGCGTTCTATTGTTTTACTGTTTCTGTGTTCCCTTATAGGACTAAAGGATGTTGAATAATGTGCTAATCGCTTCAAGTATGTTATAAACAGGTGTGCACATCTGTGTTATTTTCCAGATCTTTTTCTTGTCTTCTTGCAGCCCTTCCATTATATTTCCCCTTGCATAATGTGACCCAGTCAGGTAAATACACTACAGCCGAATTTAGTTAGATGGGCCGTAGTTAAAATCCCTTATAGGAGAAATCCCACATCTGCACTGCTAATGTGCTTTACCTAAACTAGAAAAAACATACATGCTGTGTTGATAGCTGACATCGCACTTTTATGACAATACTGTTCCTGACACTACCACTTTCCTTGCCAGGTAGGTCTGTCGGCTGGTTTTCGGTTTCTCTTCTCAACTCTTCTACAATTAAGACCTAGACTTCGAGGTGAGGGGAGGTCCAAACTAATCAGGTGACCTAATTAATCAGTGTAGGCGCACTACGCCCGCTGTGGAATGAGTATGACACAGTTCTTATCCTGCGTTGGTCAATAGATGGGATAACGTGATTGATTATCTACCTTCAAAGAGACAGAGTTAGAAGCAGCAAGTTTAGTGACTAGAGCCTAATTAGGCTACTAAGCACCCGATAATGTGTTCTACCACTCCGGTCTGTGTAACTTGACACTGTTCAACCGTAAAACCAACACACCCGGAAGTAAAGACAGAGATCTGGGAGTTTAGCAAATAACAAAGATTTTTTTTAAACCTCCCATTTTGTAACATGGTGTTTATATGGGCACTCTAATGTCAGTTTGCCATGAAATTAACTGATAGAAAGCAATTTGGATGATATAGATAGCAAAACTAAATAGGCCAACTAATAAATATACTATGACATGATCAATGCTGCACTTTGATAGAGGGATTTTATTGATATTTTTGAAAGGGGCCATCTTTAAGATATTTACAGTACTACTTGCACAAAATACCAGAAGACAGATGCAGTTAAGCTAATAGTTTTAAGCTAATGTTTCAAATATTTATTTCTACAAAAACTGTCTGAGACATTTCTAGTATTCGAGAATACTATTCCAGTATTCTCATACTAACTTTAGACACGCTGTAGTATCCCCCTCCCCTAAACCACTCTGGACTAGCTAATGCTATTCTGGTCACATTTGATAAGGGGAGGAGAGGCAGAGACAAGTCATGTTATTGTTTAACATTCTGCCTTGCAGATGTCAAATGCTGGATTCCTCACAGCACTCCTTTTAGTAAAATTTTTGTTGTATCACAAACAGATGTCGAAGTTTCACGGCTTCTGTTTCAACACCATCGACCAAGATAGAAAACATATTGATGTTCTTCATAGGTGTGTCTCAGTCTTGGGGGGGGGGGGGACTGTGAAACTGAAAGAAGATTTACTGTGAGTAGACAGCTTTGCGAGCTTGTTGTCATACCCGTAAATCACAAAAACAGTTTCACAAAAGAGAATGCAAATCCCTCATCCACTCCCCTTTCTAATGAAACCGTTTCTGTGTGAGCACAAAAATCCGCATTGACACTGTGCGAGCTTAGCATAGCCTATGTTGTAGCACACCACGCCGCAGTCTGAAGAACTGACCCAAAGTCGGGCCTGCGCTGAGAGGGCCCAACTTGTGTGTGAGATGACTAACACCATGTAACACATAGACCATACTATCTGTTTCTGAAACTGACCTTCACCTCATACTAGAAAGCATTGCCAGCTAGTCTAATGCCACCACGTGATGTCAATTAGGGCAAACAACATGATGGGTCAGAATAGGAAAACACATGACCTGATGACCTGGTGCTGAACAGGCCGTCCTGTGGAGAATATGCTAAAAACGTGGTCTTGACCCGCACTGAAGCCACCTTCCCTTCTACCGGTATATTAAAACATTTGGAAAACTCTTCTCAAGAACAACTCAGAACTGTGTAGAAGTGGATTTATGTTCAGATAACCAGGTCGTTTTTTGCCGGACCGCGTAAGCGGAGCCGGCCTAGAGGAGCGAATGTCTCTTACTGAGTGACCGACTGCCCCTAATACAATAATGTAATCACTAAGTCTGACAGCTCAGTGAATAGATTCAAATTTGACTTTGCAAAAAGCAGTTCTGTAAGTAACGTAATAAACGCAACCGATCTCCTTGGAGTTGCCAGTTTGCGATGCTTCGCGCAAGTCCTGCAACTTCCTATGAATGAGGGACTGCAATCACAGCGTGATATACGTGATTGACTGGCTATCGGTAGACGAAAAGACTGCTCTTAGAAATCAAGCACTTAATTATTTAGGTCGTTAGGAATTATTTTTAAGGATTAAATCATGTATTGGTAATGTATGTTAGCCCTGATGCTGTAATTAGATGCTGTAATGCAATAATTACATTCTGTTGTTGGTAATTTCGGCGGGTCAATATTAGTATTTCATATCAAGCATCAGCCTTCACAATAGGATTAATCACCTGATAAGGTTAGGCACATTTTAAATATTACACATTTGCATTTGTATTGTTCCAGGTACTTCACAAATGCATAAATCTCAAGACATACAAAGGACGCAGAGGTAAGGCAGATGGAAAAGAGTGTTGAGGAGCCAGACCACATCAAAAGCCTCAGAGCCTGCAGGTGGGACCTCATCTAAATCAGCAACCTCAGAGCCAACGAGGAAAACTTCACGGGAGGAGGCTCCAAGCATCCGCAGCCTTGGAGGAGTTTTTAAAGAAATCCTGGAGGAAAGTGCAGTAGAACCGAGGTCAACCACCTCAAGTGCACCCATTGAAATGCAGACCTACCTCAGCGAGCCAACTATTCTGCGTTCGGACAATCCACTACTGTACTGGAGAGTCAACCAACCTAGACTGTCCTCTCTGGCTGTCACGGCGACTACATTTCTCTGTTCACATTCAACAAGTGTAGAGAGTGAGAGGCTCTTCAGCACAGCGTCCATTATTACTGATGAAAGGAGGCGCAGGCTGACAGCTGAGAAGCCTGAAATGCTAATCTTTCTCAACAAGAATCTGCCCGTCATGTTAAAGTGAACAAACTTAAGATGAGCCAGTGGTTTTTTGCGTTGTTAAGGGTCAGGCAGCTCCTGATGTCTTATCACCATAGGGGAAAACTTTAACCAAAATGTTTAGTTTACATTGCAATAATCTTTTAATGCTGGTTTCATACTCTTTATACAAGTGTTTTACATACACTTCAACCCTAGGAAATGTGAAATGTGTTTCAAGTTCTACCCTTGGATATACTTTTTTCACTGCAGCTAACTTGATATCAGGAGTAAAAGCCTAGTTACATTTGTGAGTGTCTTAAGATGCCATGCAGATGCTATTATTTTTAAGGTATAGTTATTTCATTTATAGTCTACATTGCAACTTGTTTTTTGCTATGTTAAGGTCTGTGCATTGGCTACACTGAGTGTTGTTCATATCCAGTATTTTACAATTCAATAATAATTATTCTGTTATTCTGAATAATCAGATTTAAACTCTTGCACGAAGATGCACTTTACATTTTATTCTGTATGCTTGAATTGTGCCGACCAATCAGGAAAACGTTTTAATAAAAAGAAGCTCCAGTTTTGCATTGCATAACTGACTAATGTTGTGGGCAATGCATTTCTTTTATTACGGGAGTAGAGTATTTCACAGTGTGAGCATGATGTTTTTTCAGTTGCTAGGTAAAGAAAAACACATCCAGGCAGAGAATGTTTTTTAAAAAGTGGGAAAAGACTATCGGATGTTGCAATATCGGTATTGGACATGAAGACGCGGTATTGAGCCATCCCTAATCAAAACACAGAAATACTACCAGGGGGACCTTTCTCATATATAGGATCTTTCTCTTCAGAACTAGAAGTGTGTGGGGTCTGGATGAATACTGTGAATAAACAAAAACTGCTACGGCTTGAAAGAATCCCGGCCTGGACAAGCCTCAACCTAACTGAACCTGGTCTGACGGAAGTTATTTTCCACCTGTCTTTGTCGTCTGGTAGTTGTGGAGTCATAGGTTTCTCTACAGCAGCTTGAACCTGAGCATGACCTGTAACCCAATCTGCTGGAGCTCCCTGAGGCATTCTCATTACGTTTAGGCCTTGTCTCTCCAGAGATCTTTTGCCTAGCTCAACAGGAAGGACTTTCTTTCTCTCTCTACCTCTTTATTGGTGTCTCTCACCCTCTCTCTGGACCTGCCATTGAATTTATGAAAGCCATGCTTGTTTGGGCCTGTCCGTTAACCATGAACTCTTTTCATTTGCTGGTCTAAAACCCAGAGGGCACGGCACCATGTAGTTTAGATGTGAGCCTAGGTTTGTTCTTTCTTCTACTTTCTATATTAGTCAAGGTGTGTGTGTTTCTGACTTGACTGTAAACATGTCCTAAAACTATTGTTAAATCAGAAAACGTTGAATAAAGGGGAAATGTTTCATGTTCAATGTTAGGTTTAGGGCAAATGTTATAATTGGGAACAGAGTTATAATTAGGGTTAGGCATTCCCGGCTAGGGGAGGCATAAATGTGGGGTTATGATGTGTGTGTTTGGGAACCGACGGTTTGCCTCCAATGCTAAAGCATAGAAATAAAAGTTCACAAGCGTAGTAAGTGACGCGCAGACAACTCAATTACACACACGCAAACGCTCGTTTTGCTATACTTGGGAGAACTTAATTGAGGACCGTCAAACTGTCCTAACTAGTGATTTACTATACTGGTATTTATTATACTGGTGAGGACATCTGAACCTCTCACAAACACACAAATACTGCATTCACTTAAAAAGCTACACTTTCTGTCACACTAGAAGCAGTTTGCACATTGCACAGTATACTGATAACGTTTCAAGGATAACATGGCTACCCGAAACCCAGCCTATAAGATGGACGTTTTTTATTTGATTTTGTTCAGTTTTAGTGTTCACTAAGGGCCAATAACATTACTGGGTAAGCTGAATTTGCGGAACTTTTTCAGGTAGTCAGATTGTATCCACACTATATTAAGTCAAATATAAAATCGTTTGTATGGCCAATGACCGAATCAATATTCTTAGTCTTAGTTTAAAAAAAAAAAGCTCAGTAAATGACTTATGAGCGCAGGAATTAACAAGGTTAAAACTATGACTAGCACTACTGTAATTTACAGGGTCGAGTTTATGGTACCGAGCATGTGACATTTTGTCCTAGTTTGAAAGCCTACCTGAGGTGGCGTAGTGGGAGTTAGGTCGCGGGAGCGACTTGGATTTCTCCATCAGCCGCAGAGCCACCTGATCCTGGACCCGCTTGGCCCGAGCAAAATCATCCGACATGCCGCCACCAATCCCCCCGAGGTTCATGTCGGACGGGACAGCGTACGTGCTGACAGAAGTATTGGGCTGCAAAGCGGACATGAAGACATGCTCTTGGTTAAAACTCATCGTCTGAACTTGGTTGAAACAGTTGGACGGACAATCAAACAGCCAGTCACTGCAGGTTAGTAGAAAACAAAAGTCCCAAGTATTCCAACGAAGAGCCTTCTGCCTTTCAATCTAGTCGATATAAATTCTGTTCCGTAAATAGAAAATGTGGTAATCAGTTCAGTCGGTGTTTTGCAGTGACTTTCTTGCTCTGGTGTGAGATACTTCCCGAAGGACTGCACCCTCACCAATGAACTAGAGTGTCTGCTGAAATAACAACAGGGTGGAGTCTGTGTGAGATTATGGCCCTACCTGACACAGGTAACAAAAAAAAAAAAGCTCGCCTATGTATTTCGTAATGTGGACGGATGCCTCAGTAGAATAATGAAAATAAGTGGATATTTATATTAATATACGAATTTCAAAGCTGTCACTAAAATGTCAATGTATTATTATTGCATTAATAGCCTACTCATTATATTTCCAAATATAGTAGCAACAATATGAATAGGCTAAAAACAATATCCACATTTCAATAGCGCCTTTTCACCCCTAAAATGTATTTTTTTTATATCTAAATGTACCTATTATGATTTAGATTAAAATGCTTTTTAAATGACGTCAGATTTGGGGAAATCACAGAATTGCGTGTGGTTTAACGTGGTGAAAAACCTCCGTTGTTGCGTGCCATGCTTGTTTACCTTGGCAACAGGCTGACAGGCTGTCGGATCAGTTCGCAAAAGTGCCCAAGGCGCATCCCTTTAGTCTGGTTCTATGACTGTCGATGGGCGAGCGCCTCCTTTAACACATTGCCTGTAGCCCTAACGCGAGATTTCGACACAGTAATTTCTTGAACTGTCAAGTGTCTGCTTATAATGGTCCTGCTAATATTTCTCACAACTATAATGTTAGTTACACCTAATATTTATCTTTATGTGTTTGCATAGATTAAACTGTCTTTTTTGTGTGGAAGTATGAAATCCGGTCAACTACTCTCTACAGATCAGGCGTAGTCGCTTCCCCAATTCCCACTGTCAGATTCAATCTCCTTTGTCTATGGAGCAGAGCAGGGTACAGCCTAGTGTTAAACGTGCCTCACACCCAAATGTCCTGTTATATCCACCCTACTAAACCTGAAGCTTTGTGTCCTTCAGTCCATGTGGTTGCCGTCCATTACCTAGCATTGTTAGTAATAGCACTTGTTAAGTCACCCAAGATTTGAAACAGTTTAAGTCAACCATGATTTGAAAAAGTCAACATTTTGAATTTTCCCCAATTAATTCCAATAAAACATACAAATATTCCTCTGCATGTGTGTATTTCAGAGTAATCCCATTGTCTACCAGTGGTTTCTGTAGGGCAGCCACAAGCTCATACTGTGGCTGTACTCACCATCACCATGAAGTCCGGGTAGGTAGTAATGACCAGAACAGGTAAGTCTCAGGTAAGATTCCGTGTAGGTGCTGTTGGTGAGTGAGCGATATTGTCTTGTGGAAACAAATTATGTGAAATATATGTTTATAAATGACACCTCATGGTCACGCCCTATAAGATCGTCTTTGTCATGAATACTTTAATCCTCAGGCCTTGTGTGACCTGCGTCAGAGTTGCAACAGCGTGAGAAAATGATGAGCATAGGTGAAGGCAGTGGGGGGGGTTGTCTTGGTGTGCATGTATGGATGGTTGATATGTGAACAGGTTTGAAGGTTTAGGTAAAACAATACGAAACAAATAGGAAATTACAAGGACATTTTTGACATGGCTGTTTTTGTAAGGAATTCATCAGAGACTTTGGTCCAGAGGGACTTGCGGTAGTGCGTTTCACTGAGGTGAAGATAGCTTTGTGGGACAACCACCAAGCAGTAACAGTAAATGCATTTCTACTGAATGAAGGTTATTAAGAGTTATGAAGCACATCAGATTTCTGTTTAGAGTTTCATGTCATGCTTAATTTGTAAGTTCTAGACCGTCCCTACCCCTCATACTCACTGACCCAAGTAGAGAAAATATATATTTATAAATATACTTAAAAGGCTCTGACTTGTAAGAAATGTAAATTAGTTTAAGGTATTTTATGAGAACTTTGCTTGTGTCTTATTACTGTTTAAGTAAATATATTTTCTCTGCTGCTTTTCAAAACGTTTTCCCTGTAATCGGCCTACAAACCTTGCCACAAAGATAAAAACTGGAATTCCTGAGTGAGGAAGAAGGCACTGACTCTGTGACCTTCATGAGGAGGTTTTGTCTCTGAAGTGATTGTGACTCTCCCTGCGTATCCAACCGGATTTTGTCCTCTTGGAGCAGATGCAAAGACCAGTCCTTTCCTAGCATGACTTTCCTAGCTATGGGTTACAAGGGGGTCCGTATAATCGCTAACTTTCAGTGGGACACAAATCAGTGTACTACAGTTGCAGTCCCACGGTCGATGAGGACAGAGAAAGATGATCAAATCATTCAAATGTCAAGCCCTTTTTACATCAGCGGTCGTCACAAAGTGATTATACAGCTACCCAGCCTGAAACCCCAAAGAGCAAGCAACAACATGAAATTGCACAGTGGCTATGATACACTCCCTAGTGGGGTCAGGACCTAGGACGAAATGGACAGTACTCTTCTGACTGTACTGTACGAGACATAATCCAGGTACTGCTGGATACAAGCTGCTATGGGAATTGGCTCTTCCTACCTCCAAACGTACCATCACCACACAAGACGTGCTTGAGAGTTTGGGCCAACTAATCTACAGCAAGAACATTAATTAGCCACACATAATCTATTCATAAGAACATGATAACACACTCTGTAGCCACACATAACACATTGGCGAAAACATAACTGTATCAGTCGGTTTAGATGTCATGAATTACTTGGTTATCAGGGCGTATAGCCTTCAGTTTTCTTCCCGGGCAGGTGAACCCAGCCCTGTACAGTGGAAGCCAGCATGTGAACACATCCAGCCACAACTAGGCGTGTTGTTGTGCAGTCAGTGGTTGACTCAGTCGTCACACCTACTGCATCTGCGCTTTAACTTCACTAGCTGCATCGTCTCGGTAGGTGTCAATTTTCAACTGTTGCTGCCCAACTCGCCGAGCCGTTTCAACGGAATATGTAAGATGGGTTCGAATCATAACATGCATTTTGTCACCATTTGCCACGGCCAAACTACTTACGTTTCCGAATAACACCACAGTTTCCGAAACTCCTCCACCTCACCCCTCATCTCCGACAACCTCGGTCGGAAAGACAACATTTTGGTGTTCTCGGCGGATGAACCGCTTAAGACAACTTCAAATATGTTTCTCAATTATGATTCCGCTTTTAGCATCAATTGCGGTCCATCCATGGAAAACTCAGAGTATTTGTGAATGTAATTTTGCAATTAAAGGTTATTCTTCTTCATGGCCGAATACAGGACGGAGCATGTAGGGCACATTTCAAGGGGCCATGTCTTCCAGGGGGCCATCCTTGATTCAGTTTGTCATGCTCACGTTGATATGATGCTGACTTGACCATATAGAATGGTGTGAAATTTGTGTTGGGTTTGTAGGGGCAGTGGCGTAGTGGAGGGGAAATGCCTGCGAACACTGCTCAAGCACATTTTTATTTCTGAAACAGCCCTGACTCATCTTTTTCGTACTGTTCACCCACCTCTGAGATTATAGTTTATTTAATTAGTTGCTGTTGTGTTAGTTGCTATGCCCAATGCCCAGGACTCGGATCTTGTTGGCAGCTTATTCATTCACGATTTGGCATAGTAACGCAGTGCAGGCCATGACACAATCTCCGCACTGAACAAGGCTGCTGGTGGCACTCATTAAGACTGTTAACCCTAGTCCCCAGGCTAGTGAGCACAAAACATATGGGCCTAAGTTGGAGTGACTGTAACGTTCTATGGGAGAGACCTTACAGCTGAGGAACAGAGGGGTTAAAATTAAAAGACCACTGCAAATTGAACGCTTCTGTTCCTCACTCAAAACTTTACTTTTCAACTTTTTTGGAAAGGAAAGAAAAGGGTGCAGTGGTCTCTTAATTTTTTCCAGAGCTGTACTTAGTGAAATGTTTGTCATCTTTGATTTTAGCAAATCAAGGTTTGAAATGGGGCGGTATATCTGCCGTTTAATAATGTTAACAAATGACATCCAGTTTAGCCTGAGCCAGCCCCTTAAACTCCTTTGTATAACAAAAGTGAAGCTATTAGCAATCAACACTTAATGCAAAATTACATCAATAAGCTACTTTAGTTAATATATAATTGTATTATAAACAAATTATAATTATAGGAGATATTTGGAATTTTTGCCATCTAACGTATTTTTTCCAGAGATTTATCCCATTTTCTATGGGCGTGGTGATGTTTTTTATTTGTTTGCAGTACTGCCCTTACAAAACGTGGTGGTTTTGGATGCTTTCACTAATCTTACCATTTTTTATTTTGGATGGAGTGAAGATGGATGGCCCATAACAATGTGTGGCAAGATCTAAGTAAATTATTTACCGGGTGGCTTGAATCTTGATTGTCTGAAAGCAGTGTTACATACATGCTGTATACCAAAGCGCAGACATCACAAACCTGTCCTTACTTCTTTGGTGAACGATTTATAGCAGCAATATTGCATCTCTTGGGTTTGTGGTTCATGGCCAATATACCAAAGCTATGAGGTGTGGCCAGGTATCCCATAATGTTTAATTCCTAAGAACAGCTCTTAGGCGTGGCATGTTGGCCAGACACCACACCACACCACGTTTGAGTGAATATACAAAAACTCACCAGAGCAATGCAGAATCCAATGACTATCAGTACGTAGTCAAAAACAAACTTCGTTAAGCACTGTATTTGTCCCATAAATCTGACCATGTTGTTGGCCGGACCGTATGCTTAGGGCCGCAGATCTGATGCAAGTGGCGGCCTTTCCAAGCCCCCCCCACCCCTCTTATCCAGGGGAATTTCCAGTTAGTGCATTCCTCTTGAGATAGCCAGGCAGGACAACCACAAAACCCAGTGGTTGTAAGTACACCTTACTCAGTGAAGTAGCCCTCAGCACAGGCAGTGCTTGGAAGGGAACAAAGAAAACACGAAGAAGCGCCAGCTCTGGTTCACAAAGGGCAATGTTAGGTTGCGTGTGGGGTAATTCTGGATTAGAGGAGAGCACTGAGGACACACAGGACCAGGGAAAGGCAAACGCCTTCCCTTAGTTGTCCTGCGTGTGGCCGGACCAGAGCCCAGGATCACAAACGTTTCCTGACATCCAGATATCTCTAGGTCTCTCATCTGCACCCCGCCCCCCCCCCCCCATCTGTCATGGGCCGATGAGTAATCTCTGACGGAATCTTCTACTTCTCAGTTAAAATGATGTGACGATGTTCCACAACTACCTGGAGAGGGTGTGTACCAGTGGAAGGGAGTGTGCTTTCCTGGGAGTGTTTCGTGCTCCGGGGAGGTGTGCATATGGGGAGGGGGAGGTGGACTAAACCAGTTCACCGTGGAGACGTTCTGTGTTGAACTGGCGTTAATAATGCGTTGTGTCTGTTGGCACCTACCGGGGGGGGGGGTGCGTTGGTCCACTTCGTCCAGGCTTGGGACTGTCAGGGCGCAATAAAATTACAACTTTCAAATCACAAGAAACACACTGGGTCCTAGAGAGTTAAAAGAGATCCGGGTTTTATTCAAACTGTAGATGTGCGCAATTCAGTCGAGGCGCATTTAGGGTTTCTTCCGTTGTCTTGAAGGAGGGGCGAACAGACACCCTGTGTCCCAAATCGCACCCTGTTCCACAAACAATGCACAATTGGCCTAAGGGCTGTGGTCGAAAGGGTTTAGGGAAGAGGGTGCCATTGAGGATTTGTACCCAGATGAGTTGCCCAACATCTCTACAGCTGGTGTGGTGCTCAACGGTATGTAGAACCAACACCTAATGTGTCCTAAAGCCACCGGCCCCTCTTCCCGAATATTCTCCGCTCTACAATAATTAGTGCCAACAGCACGTTTCGTCCATTCCCCTTCAAGTACTCCTTGGGGTTCCAAATGGCACCCTATTCCTTAAATAGTCCACTAGATATTACTATCACATTATGGACCACGGTGGGAATAGAAGTTTACTATAAAAGGAACACATTAGATGTCATTTTGGACACTGACACAATGAATATACACAGTTCATGTAACCATAAAAAAGCACTGACATCTTTGACCTTGAAGAATTACTTCACAAAAAGAGAATCAAAAAGGAAAAAAGTATAAAAGAAAGTTTAGCATGAGAGAAATGCTGCATTTCCAATGATCACTGCTTGACTCGAAAATCACTGGCAGACTCAAACAGTAAAATTAAGAATATTAACACACCATTAAAGAAAATACTGTAATAAAATCTAGTCTCTATTTCATAATACTGATAGAAATGTACATAAGATGTAACTGGAACTACAACACAAAACATAACATATTGAATCCCCGTCAATGGCTTCGGTGTGTAGAGAATCAGTCCCCTTAAATCCCTCATTTGTTGTGTGTCTTGCTCCTTGATTCTAGGTTCTGTGGTTTTATCATTCTGTGCTTCTAAGGTTCTACGTTCTAGATTCATGTTGCTATGGTTCTGGGTTCTGTTGTTTCAGTTGTTATAGGCTCTGTGGTTCTATGCTTCTAGTTTCGGTGTTTCAGCGTCTCTAGTACACTGGGGTGGCATTGCGGATTCCACAGCAGAGAACCATGGTGAAGATCATCTCAAAGATCTACGGAAGAAGAGGGCACACAGAGATGGATGCTTCAATCTTAGAAACACATAGCTACACTCAGTAACAAAAAGGGTTCAATAAGGCTTGTTTAACCTCACAGGGGAACCCTTTTTATTTCTGGTAGAGCAGTTATTTTGGGTTTGTGGTTGAACCTTTTGGGTTCCATTGCACAAAAACAGTTCTACCTGCAACCAAAATACATTTTAATGAACACAGCCAGACAACAGCCGAGCTGGGAACCTAACCCCCCTCTGTCTGGCTGGATAGTTTGGTAACGGATCATAATCCCCCTCTGTCTGGCTGGATAGTTTGGTAACAGCCACAGGCAAACTAAGTCGTAAAAACCTACACACTGTAGCACAATGGGTCCTACTGAACTGAATACCAGAGAAAAGAACTCCTGTCGCCACGGCAACACTACTTACCATAATGACAGCAACCACCAGGGCGGCTAGACCAATCAGGTGGAGCTTTTCGGAGAACAGGTCCTTCAGCTTCTGGTGGCAGCTCTGGTGTGTGGAAGAAAGTAAAATTGAAATGTTCAGGACTGTCACTCTAGCCAGCTGCTATGATCACAGTCGTGCAGAGAGAGTGACTCACTTTTTAATGGGAAAAGGCTGGGACCTTTCCCCATTTAATAGCTTGTAGAGTACTAGGAGATGATTGTGTGTGTCTGTGTGTCTATGTGTGTGTGTTTGTCGTTGTGAGGTATTATTTAACTGGAATTTCAGTGTGATTCTTGAGCTGGCGGACGCTGACTCAAAGTGTACCTGGGGTCTCAGCAAGGAGTCGGCCAGGTCCTTCTTGGGACACAAGGTTCCTGCTATTTGGGTGAATAAGGGGGAGTCGTCTCCTTTGCCACAGCATTCCAGCTGAGGGGGGAACAAGGCTCAGTTATTCTCCACACAGGTCCGTTCTGCTCCGAGGAGCCCTAAGAACCATCTCTACACACAACCACCAGTGGGACGATTAACTGTAATAACTGTCAAATTGGCTGCGCCTCTTTTTCACTTAACAGTCAGTTCATGTCCATCTTCACACACGTGGTCTCTACATAAAAGTGTCAGTCCAAACGTTTTTAACCCTGAGGGTGATCGTGTAGATGTACCGTCTCGTGGAACACCTCCAGGACTTTGACAGCAGCTTTTTTGGTCGGGGAGTCAACAACATCCACTGACTTGATGTATGCGCCGTCATAGAAGTTAATCATCTCCTTGGAGATCTGCAACAAACATAACAGATTGGTGGCACTAGTGAGTGTGTGGAGGAAAAGGGGATGGTTGACTGGGTTTGTGGGTGGGTGAGTGTCAGAATTCAGGTTCTATTTTAGGTTTAGGCAGACCAGTTAAGTTGCTGAAGTTAAGGTTAGGGTCAGGCTAAAGTTAGGGAAAATAATTGTTCTGGTGCTCGAAAGAAAATAGAAAACTTTGTGTGTGTGTGTGCTTTTAATAGTAAATCAAACAGTGGAGGGTTTTCTGGACTTGTTTTAGCCCCACAGGAAATGAAGGGGTTTATATTTTTCAGCATTTTCTGTACTGAGTGAAGAAAAGATGTGTGCTTATATCGCTGAGAGTGTATCTGTGTGTGTATGTCTGTGTGTGTGGGTGTGTGCGTACTGTACATGTGAGTGTATAAGTGTGACTGTGTGTGTGTCTTACTGTGTCTCGGTTACTGAAGCCCCAAATTCCAGCTGCTACCTCGCAGGCAAACAGACACACCAACATGAAGAAGAACTGACGAAGAAAGAAAAAGAAGTCCATGTTTGACAACCTTTGTTTGAAACTCAGTCGATCTTACGGGACTCTGGCAGGTTCCTGACAAAACTTAGAGAGGGAATTACTGTACATTTCAAATTGCAGACACAACGGCTATTAAAAGCCAGAGGGTTTTACCAAATGTTAATTTAATTATAATAAAACAATTTTATGGAGATGAGAATCCTATTAAATATATTGTGTTTTAGGCAACTACTGCGACATGGATTTCTAGATGAGACACTGATCATGTTTATTGAGGATTTTGTGTGATGTACTTAGGTAAAATGAAAATGTGCATACAGTTTTGAAAATAAATAATAATAATCTGTCATGAGAGTTGTGAAAATTTAAAACTTTTGATATATTGGACAAAAACAATAATATATATACAGACATGTCTAGTAACTAGGGTCAGAAATGATTTGTGTGTTGCATGAATGTACATTTGTGTGTGTGTATGTGTGTGTGTGTGTGAGAGAGAGAGAGAGAGAGAGAGAGAGAGAGAAGAATGAAGTGCATTTGTGCTAAAATGAGAGTCTAAGGATTTCACAGGGGTATAACAGTGAAAACCTTCTCCTGCACATCTTTCCACCAACCCACAAGAACCGCCCCCTTCCATTGAGTTCCTGAGAATCCTGCTGCCCTCGTGTGGTGAGTCACTCACCGTTCCCAGGAGACACTGGGATTCCTGGATGGCACCGTAGCAACCGAGGAACCCCACAAACATCATCACGGCTCCGACCGCTATCAGGATGTAAACGCCTAAAGGAGAAGAAGGCTATTAGCCTGAGTCTTGACACAAACCCTGTGCCCAGCCACAAAGACAAAAAGAACATTTCCTCTTCAACTTCGATCTTTCGTTAATGTCAAGTGGAGACAGACGGCAGGATTCAGTCCAGTGAGACCCATAGAGCAGAGCTCCAGACACTCCAGGCACACCGCCTACAGTGAAAGGGATCTCTGGGACAGTTGGGAGTCTTCAATGGGCGCATCAGCCATGAAATATGAAGATTATTCCGCTCTGAGTGACCCCTCAGATGGGTGACCCCTCAGATGGGTGACCCCTCAGATGGGTGACCCCTCAGATGGGTGACCCCTCAGATGGCACAGTGTGTTTCCAAACAGACTACTTCACACCCCAAAACAACAAAAAAAGGGGGCATTGAGAATGTCCGGACCGGTGGGTCCCAGGGGATGAATAGGTGTCTAGTCCCAGGGGATGAATAGGTGTCTAGTCCCAGGGGATGAATAGGTGTCTAGTCCCAGGGGATGAATAGGTGTCTAGTCCCAGGGGATGGATAGGTGTCTAGTCCCAGGGGATGGATAGGTGTCTAGTCCCAGGGGATGAATAGGTGTCTAGTCCCAGGGGATGAATAGGTGTCTAGTCCCAGGGGATGGATAGGTGTCTAGTCCCAGGGGATGAATAGGTGTCTAGTCCCAGGGGATGAATAGGTGTCTAGTCCCAGGGGATGAATAGGTGTCTAGTCCCAGGGGATGAATAGGTGTCTAGTCCCAGTGGATGAATAGGTGTCTAGTCCCAGGGGATGGATAGGTGTCTAGTCCCAGGGGATGAATAGGTGTCTAGTCCCAGGGGATGAATAGGTGTCTAGTCCCAGGGGATGAATAGGTGTCTAGTCCCAGGGGATGAATAGGTGGACTGAGTGTTTCATTAATAAAAACAAATACTCACAGATTGAATGTCACCAGTCATATAAAAACCTACAACTACCTCACCAGTCATATAAAAACCAACTGCTACAGCAGCCATATAGGAACCTACAACTACTACACCAGGCATATAAAAACCTACAACTACTACACCAGACATATAAAAACCTACAAGTACTCCACCAGCCATATAGTGTGTGGTGACTTCCTGTACCGTTGCCTGGTAAAGAAGGCTGTCAGAAGGCCACAAGAGAATCCCCCAGATGACAAAGAACCTGGGGTCCAATCTATGTGGGACGCAATGCAGAGGATCACAGGGCCTTTGTGCTAGACAGGCAAGGGACCAAGGCCAAGCACCTGATTCCATCAGTCTTTAGGCAGGACGGCAGGCCCACAGAGAATTGTGGAATATGTGCATACAGACTCTTACGCTGCATATTTGAATGCCGGCGTAACCAATACAGAGTGCATTGTGTGTCACTGTCTACCATTTAGTCCACTGCTTGATAATGTGTGTCACTGTCTACCATTTAGTCCACTGCTTGATAATGTGTTTCACTGTCTACCGTCTTGTGCACTGCTTGATAATGTGTGTCACTGTCTACCGTCTTGTGCACTGCTTGATAATGTGTTTCACTGTCTACCGTCTTGTGCACTGCTTGATAATGTGTTTCACTGTCTACCGTCTTGTGCACTGCTTGATAATGTGTGTCACTGTCTACCATTTAGTCCACTGCTTGATAATGTGTTTCACTGTCTACCGTCTTGTGCACTGCTTGATAATGCGCATCAGATTGAATCCCGGTCTATGTGGGGAACCACCACCAGGGGGCAGATGGTCCGTCCAGAAACCCACTGTTGTTGTGGAGTCAACAGTCTTTCCCTGACGGCTTTCCTGTGCACTCAAACGATGTCATGTGGCCTCTTATAACATCCTGTTACTGGGGCAGGAAGTAAGAGAATGCTCCAGATCCATCCTGAGGGAGGAGGCAACACACACTCACACATACACACTCTATTGTGTTACGGTTGCCTACTTCAATCCAGCTCCAGGAACTCTGACGGGCCAACTGGTAGAATGTGCAGAGGTTGTAACAGTGGAAAGGATGTTCATGTTATTGTTAGCCTATAGTTAGCTGGTCAAGCATGGGTGTTGCAGCATCAGGGCAGTGTGTTTGAGTCCCAGGACCACCCATATTTAATATGGGCCCCCAAGCATGCACACTCACTCCAACCAGGACCCGGGGGTTTGGAAACCCACCCCTGCCCCTCCTCGTGAACTACCTCTACCTTTACCCTCTGTGACCTTTACCCCTCGGGCCTCCAGCCGACCGGAGGGGAAATCGGACTTCCTTCAACGTGACCCCAGTCCAGCCATCGCGACCTCTGCTTTCCCTGGGTAGCGGAATATGGGCCTTCACATTATCACCACTTCAATGGGAGAGCCCAGGTTGAGGAGCCCAGGTTGAGCAGCCCAGGTTGAGGACCGTCATCCTTCACAGAGATCTCCGGTCCGACCCTTGCAATCTCTGTGTGTTCCTGCAAGCTAACTAACTACGACATTTACTGCAGTGGGGAGAAAATAGTACAAAACCAGACCCTCATGTGGATTTGTAAAGTAAAAAGGCCTTTATTGTGTTGACTAGATCAGTTTAAGTTTGTTTGGGCTCATGCCTTCATTGGTTTGTCCAAACGTTATTATTTAGAGTTTGAATCCCAATATTATTTTTATAGAAATTACAAAAAATAAAACATAAAAATGGTGTAGTTGGTTTATTGAGCTATATTCTCCTCTCGTGATTCCTCAACATGTTTTCAATGTGTGCCCTCAGAAAAACCTACAACTACTACCAGACTGGTCTTGGTACTGTATAAAACATACAACTACTACCAGACTGGTCTTGGTACTGTATAAAACCTACAACTACTACCAGACTGGTCTTGGTACTGTATAAAACATACAACTACTACCAGACTGGTCTTGGTACTGTATAAAACATACAACTACTACCAGACTGGTCTTGGTACTGTATAAAACCTACAACTACTACCAGACTGGTCTTGGTACTGTATAAAACCTACAACTACTACCAGACTGGTCTTGGTACTGTATAAAACCTACAACTACTACCAGACTGGTCTTGGTACTGTATAAAACATACAACTACTACCAGACTGGTCTTGGTACTGTATAAAACCTACAACTACTACCAGACTGGTCTTGGTACTGTATAAAAACCTACAACTACTACCAGACTGGTCTTGGTATTGTTTAAAAACCTACAATTACTACCAGACTGATCTTGGTACTGTATAAAAACCTACAACTCCTACCAGACTGGTCTTGGTACTGTTTAAAAACCTACAACTACTACCAGACTGGTCTTGGTATTGTTTAAAAACCTACAATTACTACCAGACTGATCTTGGTACTGTATAAAAACCTACAACTACTACCAGACTGGTCTTGGTATTGTTTAAAAACCTACAATTACTACCAGACTGATCTTGGTACTGTATAAAAACCTACAACTCCTACCAGACTGGTCTTGGTACTGTTTAAAAACCTACAACTACTACCAGACTGGTCTTGGTGCTGTATAAAAACCTACAACTCCTACCAGACTGGCCTTGGTGCTGTATAAAAACCTACAACTCCTACCAGACTGACCTTGGTACTGTATAAAAACCTACAACTCCTACCAGACTGGTCTTGGTGCTGGGTAAAACCCACCAGTACTACAGGAGCAACCCTGCTTGCTGCTTAAACTTCACAGAATTAGAAGTGTGTGGGCTTGGAATCAATATTATAAAAACTGTGAAAACATTGGGCTACAATCACAGATATATCTAGATGTCACAAGTAGTACACTGAAGTTGAGCCTTATTTTAGCTCTGTGAACGGCTCTATCAAACAGAACCAGACACACAACCAGACACAGACACACACACACAGACAGACACACATACAGACACACACACACACACACACACACAGAGAGACGAATTACCTACTTGCTATTTTCCCAAACCCGAACACTGTAACTTCTAAGCCTAACCTCTACTTTAACTTGAACACAAATCCCTAATCCTAAAATAGTCCTGTCCCAATAGCCCCACGTCCACACAAGGTTAACATTGTTTTACAATTTTTGCTACTTAGAACAAGGACACACAATATTGATCAATCCTTACAGAGCGGCCTAAAAGAGTCCTGTATAACCCTCCACTCCCTCAGTCTCTATCTCTTTGTCTTTTTATCCTTCTCTCTCTGTCTTCCTTTTCCCCCTCTCTCCACCCACTCTGTCCATCTCTCCCCCTCTCCACCCACTCTGTCCATCTCTCCCTCTCTCCACTCACTCTGTCCATCTCTCCCTCTCTCCACCCACTCTGTCCATCTCTCCCCCTCTCCACCCACTCTGTCCATCTCTCCCTCTCTCCACTCACTCTGTCCATCTCTCCCTCTCTCCACCCACTCTGTCCATCTCTCCCTCTCTCCACCCACTCTCTCCCCCTCTCCCCCTCTCTGCGCGGCCCAGCGACACCAGGACTCTTGCTCTCAGCGTTAATATATTTGTTGTTTTGAGCAGTGTGTTGCCACAGACCACAGTCTCAGCTATGCAAGGCCTTTCGAGTCCCAAATGTCCCCCTACTCCCTAAGTAGTGTCCTACTTTTGACCAGGGCCTACGTGGAAGTTCTGCGTGGGGACTAGGGTGTGATTTGAAACACAACCAATGAACAGCATTATTTCCTTTCCCCTTGGTCACTATGACAACACCCTTTAGGTTCTAGAGGGACAAAATGGCATCCTATTTCCTACATAGGGTACTTCTTTAGACCAGAGCCCAATGGACCCTGGTCAAAAGTAGTGTTCAATAAATGGAACAGGCCATAATTTGGGACGTATCCAAGGACTATGTTAAACCACCAGAGAACTTCATTTAGCCCCAGCCTCTCTGTGTAATCCCAACAGAACAAAGACCAGTCAGCAAACAACGGTGAAAATCCTCTATTTGGAACAAAATCCCAAATTGAGTTCCTTCTAAATTCCAACAACTAAGCCAGTTTAAAGAGGAGAACGTAAAACAACTCTCCAATGAAAACTTTCTTAGTTTGGGGACCACGCAGCGGTTCTGGACTGGTTCTGACAGACGTCTGTGTACAGCCTATTCTGTGCTCTCCCAGTTAGGGTCTGGCTGTCTGTGAGCACATGATGATGTGTGAGAAGTCTATGATGTCACCTGCATACAGAGTGCCAGTTCAGAGCCACAGAGCCTTTTGTGGTGTTCGGCAAACGGTGTGTTGGACTCCAGGGCTGGCAACAGGGGCGCTGCCATGTCCCTGGGTGGATTAATATGGACCACTTTCTGTTGGTCCCAGGGGGAATCAAATGTGTCTTAAAGGGCAGTGTTAAGATGAGGAAGCCTAACAACAAACCTCACATTCAAATTATTCGACCTAACAATAACCTTACATTCAAAATAATCAACCTAACACTCTAAGCTCACATTCTTGTGATACATTCCATTCACAGGAAGCTTGATAGTAATCAAGCTTCCTGTGAATCAGACAGTAAGAATATTTCTGACTCAACTGATTACTGACTGACCTTTCTATGTCATATGGTCTGTGACCATGAATTACAAATGGAAATAGTTTCTTCTTTTTTATCAGATGACGGATATTAAGTTTCTTTTCAGATCTTCTATTTGCACTTCTGGTTAGATGCATTTTGTTGTACTGTACTTGTTCATTGACAATAAAGTAGAATCAAATCTAATCCCAACTCGAACCTCATGTATGAGGATTTAATCATGCCTGACATTTCATCCCAATCTACAAGTCAGTTATAGAATCAACAACGGACACAGACCACAGACCATCACCTGCAGACCACGGATAACATCCTCTACACCAAAACTTTCTGTCTGTCTGCTTGCTTGTCTGTCTTCCTGTCTGCCTGCCTGTCTGTCGGTTGGTCTGCCTGTATATCTATCTGCCTGCTTGCTTGTCTGTCTGTCTTCCAGTCTGTCCTTTTTCCTGTCTGCCTGTCAGTCTTCCTGTCTGTCTGTCTTCCTGTCTGCCTGTCAGTCTTCCTGTCTATCTGTCTTCCTGTCTGCCTGTCAGTCTTCCTGTCTGCCTGTCAGTCTTCCTGTCTTTCTTTCTGCCATGCACTAGTTGGAGACCGACAACTGACATGCAGCAATAACTGACAACTTCAGACAGTCCGTAAGAAAAGTAAAGTGGCGGCTGTATATTTAAACATTTCCAGCCCTGCATAAACACCAGTTTGGTGTGCCAGCCAGCTAAAACCGTCCAACGTCAATGCTAATTTATAACGAGTCCAGATGTACAGGGTTATTTAAATTATGCAAGGGCGTACGTCTTAGGGCTCGGGAAAAAAGAAGAAAACCTCCCTTGATGTTGCTCTGGGTGGGCCTACTGCCCTGCCGTTCCCCTCCAATCATCAGTCGGCCCGGCTGGGCTGGGCTGGGCTGTTACTGTCTATAATAAGCACAGCTTCCTCCTGGAGTTTGATCCACTCCATACTTACTGAGTCTACTGGTAGGGGAGAAGCCCAAGTTTGAATTAATGGGCGCAAAGAGCGCACTATATTTTACCACCACAACAAACCCAAAAAGCTGAAGCCTACACGCCTTTGAAACAGTTGAACGAGTCAGACCGCGCAGTGTATATTTCTAACCGTGCATTACGGGGGATGAGGCTGGAGGAGAAGGGACTGATGGGTGAAATAATACAGTAGTCCTTTGCTGTTCAGAAATAACAGGCCACTGCTGGGGGCGTGGGCAGGACGTGGGGGTGGACACACCCCAAAGACACCCGGCCAATCAACGTTGGGCCTGGGATTCCCATTAAAGAAGCCTACTTCAATGCATATCCTGTGCTTTGCACTTATGCATCTCTAAACACCCACTCAACCTCACGTTGCTTCCTCTGCCCAATACGTCCCCGCCCCCAGCTCCATCTGTTGTCACTGTGACCATCACATCTGCACTCAAAGACAAGGAGACAACAGGCCAGTTAGAGGCCCCGACAGAGACAGAGAAAGACAGCAGACAGAGAGAGACTTTGAGGCCCAGACAGAGGGAGAGAGGGAGAGAGAGACTGAGGACCAGACAGAGAGAGAGAGATACTCTGAGGACCAGACAGAGAAACAGAGAGACACTCTGAGGCCCAGACAGAAAGAGATAGAGAGAGAGAGAGAGGGGCCACTCTGGGGCCAAGCAGGCCTACATCGTTTCCTGTCCTGGTTCTTCCCTTGGATTGGTCCACAACCATGGATCTTTGCTTCTGGAGCTATTGACTCTAAATCACATGATCCCTGCTGTCTGTTAAACATGAAAAGTCAATGGGGGGGGGGGCACAGTTGTCCTAGCATGGGCCCTCTAATAACAGTAACATCCTGTGGAGGGAGGGGGGGTTGAGGGTGTGATTTATGGATTAACAGGTGGGGGCAGAAACAGACCCCTGAGGAGGAGGGGGAAGGACAGGGGGTCAGCGGTGAGGAAGACGGGGGAGAAACCCCCTAAGGAAGATTAGGTGGTCTGGATACCACATGTAAGGCTGGTATGATCCGTGGAGGAGTGTTCCTACGTGGACCACTGCTCGACCTGGGGAGTTTAGAACTTACTGATGTAGAAGGTGTTAGGAGCCTGCTGGCCTTCAAACTGCAGCATGAGGAGGTTGCTGGTCTGGTTGTCATGACGAAGCCACAGGGCGACTCCCAGGATCACCCCTCCTGCCAACTGTGACATTGAGAGTGGAGGGAAAGAGAGGGAATGGAGAGAGAGAGAGAGAGAGAGAGAGAGAGAGAGCAACAAACTGTTTTATAAAGCATTTTGATTCTCCCTTGTGCTTTTTGAGTTTTAGGTTTGGTTACTCTATTTCCTTTCCTTACTGTTGGAAATAGAGCTACTCCAACCTGTCAATGTTTGTTAAAACCTTTCTGGGGACAATGGACACTCATTGTTTCCTACCAGATGCAGGAAATGAAATCTGCAGCGTAAAAAATTGGAGATGGAGGGATTGTCACTGGCTAGAAACAAACCACAGTAAAACGGGAAACTAACTCACAGAGCTGTTAGTGTCCAGGAGGTTGCATAACTTTATTTCTGATTTCACATGAAAATTCAGGGGAATTCAACCCTAACACTCTAATGTAAGCCTAGCTGGCCCGAACACTGTTACATGTTACCCTAGCTGGCCCAAACACTGACAACATGTAAGCCTAGCTGGCCCGAACACTGTTACATGTTACCCTAGCTGGCCCAAACACTGACAACATGTAAGCCTAGCTGGCCCAAACACTGACAACATGTAAGCCTAGCTGGCCCAAATACTGCCAACATGTTACCCTAGCTGGCCCAAACACTGCCAAGGGACAGTCGATGTTACGTTACATCCCAAACACTACTAAACAACCAAAGCCAGAGGATCTATCAGTGCTGCAAGTTTGAAATGTAAGAAACTGGGAACAAAGGGAATTTCAAAAGAAAACCTGTTTCATCTCCTCTCCCCCCGCCCCCAAACAGACCCTGTTCTAGTGCCCCATCTCTCCAGTCTGACCAGGGTTCAAGCATCATTCCAAATCATTCAATATATTTTAAACGTACAGAAATGAGCTTGCCCGCCGCAAAGGAACCAACAGTGAAGTCCGCCAGGTCCAAAACTACCCAGCTCGCGTTACACAAGCACTCAAAGGTTTTTTGAGAGACTTCAAGTACAATTCAAACCCATCTCGCTCGCTCCTCTCCCTCTCTCCACATTTTGCTACATTTCCTGGCACATCTGGTAACAACTGGACAGAGCCACATTCGCATGCTCGCTACCACAACGCACACGCAACACACAACACACGTACAGGTTGGTTTTTCTGTCCTCGTGGGGACCTGAAACCTAACTCTAACCCAGCAATCCAAGTCTCCATCCCCTACCCTTAATCCAACCTAAAGCTCAATAACCTGACCTTCACACCTGAACTTCACCATGCCCTACTAATGCTAACTTGTAATACTTAAACCAAAAGGTTCTAGTGAGGACTGACCGAAAAGCCTTGTGGGGACCTTGGATCCCAACATGTACACATGGACCTGGTCACACACATACACACACACAAACACACACACTACTCACCACTGCTAATACAAGAGCAGGCTACTAATTAAACACCCTACACTCTAGTTTTTCCTCAAACTCTTCCTGAAAGGAATTAACTGTAAAGATATCACGGCCCTGTGAGAATGACTGAATACTGGGCAGTTCGAGCGTCCTTGAGCGACCAGAAAAAACTCTGGACCCAGAATTAAATACGTTCAATAAAATGAGCAAAAGACGTCAGTTTTACCGCAGCTTTGTCCGCCCTGGTGCGACAATCAGGAAGACAGTTACTTATTCAGTCACACAGCCTAGAGACTATAACCTGTTGATCACGGGAGAAAGCATTTCAGCTTGGCCTGCCAAGGTTTTGTGGTATTTCATTATCCCTTCTCTATTCCCTTCTCTATTCATGACCTCTCTGCCAATCTCACTCACTCTCTTAAACCCGTACAGTTTTCACACAGTTAAAGCGCCAGCTGGACCCGTGTCCGTCTCCCCACATCTAATGACTGTGTGGGAGATTCTCGTAGAATTGGCCTACATGTTTAATAACACTGTAACGCATGTGAAGCAGAAATACACAGCTAAAACAGAATGTTCTACGATAAGTCTACGTAAAAGCAACGATAACAATGTAACTTAAATTCCCTTATCACCGAAACGGAGAAAGTAATTTTGAAGTAGCGACATATGCTTTTGTTGAAAGACTCACCCAGAAAACGAAATTAAAGAAAAAGAGCATGAATTTGATACACTTCGTACAGCCCACCACTGCCATGTCGTCGAATATTCAGTTTCTTCTAGTTAGAATAAAAATAAATAAATGACAGTGCGCGCGGTAAGATGAAAGCGTCCACTAAATTCTAAAAAGAACCTTTCGGCTTCTCGGTCCAAGAACACGAATTTGTGACAGAAACCTCGAGGTCAGCTCATCCAGATGAGTTAGAAACTCCTCCTTTCTTCTTTTTTTGTCTTCTAATGACCGTGTAACGGGACACTGCCCACCAGTGAAGAGAGTGAACATCCTCTGAACTCCACATAGGCAGGGAGTCTGGGTGGTACGTCACTTGATCCTGCGTTTTAATATGTTGTTTCTGACGTTGATTAGGATTAGTAACTTTGTGTTCAACAAGTAAACAAATGTATGCATTCATTTGCCGTCTATGATCATACGGTCTTTTCTGTTAGTCTATGTTTGGGATACTTTTGTTTGTCAATCGGTGGTTCCCCTAGAAATGTTTGTCTTCGCTGGAATGTTGTGTGGAAAACAAACTTCTAAAAATACCACAGTAAATGTAGACCGTAAATGTAGACCGTAAATGTAGACAGTAAATGTAGACAGTAAATGTAGCAATTATAATTAGTCAAGAGGTCACATTCCCATATACTCAGTCAATAATTACACTGCTCTCATGCAGTAGCTATTTTATGTAAGCTCACATAACTGACATCTCAAACTCTGATTAGCTGTTAATAAATCACGGAAAAAACCGTGATTTATTAATTTTTTTCTTCAAAGAACTAAATAATTAAAAAAATTGTTTTTACGCCCTCCCCCATGGCGAATTCAGAATGGAGTATTATTCAATACTGCTTTCATAACCGTTCCATATAACCAATGCCCAATACCTGCACTTCTTTCTTTACAGGTGCCTACTTCTGTCTAGGGTCCAAGTAATGCTCTGCAAAAGGCAACGGGTGCCATTTTGGAAAAACACGTATAGTTCGGTGACAGATATCTGGAGGGGAACATAGACGACAGTACGGGGTGAAATAGAGGTACTGTTCTCTATTGACGAAGCACATCAGCAATGATTTTACTATAGCCTCGGTAAAGGTAACTGAATTAATCACTGTGCGTCAAATATATCTGTCTATGAAACACTTTTCATTATAAGGGGAAGATTTTGAACGTTTGCATTTATACCGTCATAATGACGTATTTATGGTGTAGCCTACATGTTCTTATGGTACACATGTCTTTATAGTATACAAACATTTCAATTTATGAATGTCTTACAGTTTAAGGATTGATTGTGCTTTTAGCTTAAGGACTCTAGGGCCAAATCCCGCAAATACTGTTGAAGAAGTTTTATAAACAGACTATTAAACTGCGTATGGTCCAAAAATACTTGTATAAACAAAGACATGTAGGAAAGAAAGGGGAGAGGATGGGGGGGGGGGGGGGTTGGGGCTGCCTGGCTGCATCGGAGGCAAACAAATCAGTGAATGCATGAACTCCCTGACAGTCAATTTCCACCAAACAATGGTTCAGACTGGGCATGCTCCATGTCCTTTGAGAAGAGGGACAGTGGGAATCAGCTGTGAACAATGGTTATAGCCTAATCGTGGTTTTTCGTTCTGGTGATATTTCGTTTTGAGTGCCCTGGCTGTCGTCTTTACTTGTGCATTTCTTCTTCGTATTCTCCATTTTTGTCTTGTACTTCTTCGAGGCAATTCTGAGAACCCTCACCCACCCCGCCGCGAGCACTGCTGGATAGACAACACCGCGGAGTGAACGGAGGGCGCGCGCGTGCCTCCCTGCCTTGCTTTCTTCAGACTTCACACGGTGACACGGTTGACTGCTCGCCCTCCTGCAGCTCTAACACAAGAGAATACCAGGCATCGATCCGCCAAATGCATACGTGAAAACAACAATTACCAGCCGAAGAAAAAGACTCAGTCACGGATACCTGCGTGTGAGGAAAAGGCGCGGCGCGTGAAACATCCACACATACCAGTTGCTGTCACTGTTTCGTTTAACGGAAAAATTACATTTTCTTTCGTTTTGGAGAAGGAAATAAGCGAAAGATAGGCTACATGAGAAGATCGATAGCAGTCTGAATGGTAAGGAAGGTGCCTGAGAGAGAGAGGTGGAGATAAAGAGAGAGGGAGGGAGAGAAAGAGAGAGTGACCGGTGCTGTCCTTTCAGCACCACGGAACGCAGTCTCACTCCGCATCCAGAACCGCAGTCACCTTGCCTATGAATGTCATAAACTGATTATACCAAAACCACCAGGACAGGAGAGTCGTGTTGGATTCGGATTAGAAAGAAGACGAAAAAAAACACACCCATTTTATCTTCTTCACCTCTCGCATTTATACTACAATGAGGTGACGTCCATTGTTAATGGAATGCCAGTGGCTATAATCGTTTTGGATTTTTTTTCTGCTCTGGGCTCTTAAGTGCATTGTAATTGCCAGCCAGGATTGAAGAAAACTGAGGTATAATCTGTTATAATCAGTGGCCAAGTGCAAAAGTCGGCCTATAGGCTATATTAACTCTTCTTAGATCTGTAGCCTGTAATCGCATCATCAGATTATTTTGCGCGTCGTTGTATTTCTTTTCTTCCCAGTACCTTCCTCATTTGCTAATCCCGTTTATGCGAAGAGAGCTAGAGCCATAGACGGCGACTGTTGTTGCACGAGTTCTCCCTCCCGCAGTGGCGTGCGGTGCTCGCAGAGTTGCCGTTGTGATGCCGGTAACTTATTGGAGACATGCCTAAGGGACGCAATGGGCCTGAGCGACGAAAAGGATCGCATTGTGATAAACGTGGGAGGGATCAAACACCAGACATACCGCGGTACTCTGCGAACCCTGCCAGGCACCCGCTTATCTTGGTTGGCCGAACCAGATGCGGCTGGCCACTTCGACTGGGACGACAAAAATGAGGAATTCTTCTTTGACCGCCACCCTGGCGTCTTCGCTCACATCCTCAACTATTACAGGACAGGTAAACTGCACTGCCCGGCAGATGTCTGCGGACCCCTATACGAAGAAGAACTGGCCTTCTGGGGCATCGATGAGACAGACGTGGAGCCGTGTTGCTGGATGACCTACAGCCAGCACCGGGAGGCAGAGGAAGCGCTCGACAGTTTTGGCGGGGGGGCCCTGCTGGACCTTACCGGGAATGATGATATGGACCCGGAGGCCACGGCCGACCAGGGGGACGGTGTCGGTGATGATGCGGATGAGATGACTAGGAGGCTGGCGCAGGGAGACTCTCCAGGCGCAAAGGCAGGGGGTCTCTGGGGTCGCTGGCAGAAACGCATGTGGGCTCTTTTCGAGGACCCCTATTCCTCTAAATACGCAAGGGTGAGTAGAAGAGAGATCTACTGTTCATGTATAACTATGACTAGAAATGTCAAGGGTGAGGAGAGATCTACTGTTCGTGTATAACTATGACTAGAAATGTCAAGGGTGAGTAGAAGAGAGATCTACTGTTCATATATTACTATTACCAGATATGTCAAGGGTAAGTATTAGAGAGATCTACTGTTCATATATTACTATGACTAGATATGTCAAGGGTAAGTATTAGAGAGATCTACTGTTCATATATTACTATGACTAGATATGTCAAGGGTGAGTAGAAAAGAGATCTATTGTGCATATATTACTTTGACTAGATATGTCAAGGGTGAGGAGAGATCTACTGTTCATGTATAACTATGACTAGAAATGTCAAGGGTGAGTAGAAGAGAGATCTACTGTTCATATATTACTGTTACTAGATATGTCAAGGGTGAGTAGGAGAGATCTACTGTTCATATGTAATAATGACTATATGTCTATTTTCCTCTCCCATTGATGTTGAGTGTAATGATGGATTGACTGGATGCCTCCGGCTATGCAACGTGAAGATGTGTGACAGTGACCTTGAGATGGGAAGCTAGCTAGCCCACAGGGATGTTCTCCACAGCAGGATAATGTTACTGCAACAGCACAGTAGGCAAGACAAAATACACAGTTTCGATGGCGTTTCTAACTTCCAGCCCTGGGTCGTGTACCACCAGGATCAATGGTTCTGCCCTGAATGGGGTGGCCATTTTTGTCAGACAGAGGCAGTCAAATGTACCACGCTATTATTCCTGTACCCCTTTATTACTGAGCGGAGCCATACCAAGCAGAACCAAGACACCTGAGCCAGCCTGTACTGAACAGGCCCAGTTAGACATCCACCATAGTTCCTGGGAACAGCACCGTTAAGGGCAATGTGAAACGAAGACATTACAAGGACAGCACAGTGGGCATACTCTGCCGCTCAGAGTACCTGAAAGCTTGTCAGTTTAAAACACCTGGGCTGAGAAGCTGCTAGTTTCAAAGTACTCAGGATGTTGGCAGTTGGTGTCAGTAAAACAGGTCAGGTCAGCGTGTTTAGTGAGGCAGATCTTTGGCACCGTGAGCAGTGGTCAGCAGTGTCTGATGGCAGCCCTCCAGCCGGACGGACACAGAACACAGGTTGCTGTTGGACTGCTGAAGGGGTGACGTTCTTCAACCTGTTGTCACGGGCAGGCTTCCATATGGTTTCAGGCCCCCTCCCCCCATGTTGCTGGCGGAGGAACATGTTTACATCCGTAGCCATGCATGGGATCACTATGAATTTTGTAGGTGTAATGCGTTATAACGTGTTCTGCAAAACGTATGTGATGTAGTTTTATAAGCATAGCACTGAAATCTAATATAAGTACACGCTCAAAGAAAAAACGTATTCTCGGCACATTTATTGGCCCCGTTTATTTTGTGTATTTGTGTCCATTCACATCAGAGATGTGTTAGGCGTGAAAAGTGGGATGGATGGTCGTGATTTGTGATTCTGTGGCTGTTTTACCATCGGAAACCATATTAAGACAAAGTCAATCACATTTGTCCCCAAGTGCTTATACAGACACCCCATCTGAAACCCGAAAGAGCAAGCAACCAGGACAGTGGCTAGAGAGCAGCCAGACCCTGAGGGTGGCGAGTCCTCTTCTCGCTGTAATGAACGGCTTCTTAAGACCAGGTTGTTCATTGGTATAGTAACCTGTTCAGGTGTCCAGCGGCTCAATACATACAGGGCCAGTGGGAGCCAGTGGAAACCGGCAAGAACCAGTGAGGACAGGCAGGAACTGATGGGAACCGGCGGGCTGTGGCTAGTCTCTAGGCAGAAGGTTGCATTGTATAGGGGACGCCCCGGTGGAGACAAGGGAGCCCACCAGGCAATGGAATCAGGGAATCAGTCCAGTTCCTTGTCGTTCACCTTCACGCCCCTGGTCCTGACTACCACTCAGTCACAGACACTAATGAAGAGATTAGTCTTCGTTAGACTCTTGAAAGGTTGATTCTGGGTCTGTGTCTCTCATGTGGATCTGCGGATCATTCCTCAAAATTGGACTCAAGTACCGGTAGGTGTAAGAACAAAATATGTCCGCCTGCCAGGAAACTGGGTCATTGTTGGATCTTCCAGCAGGACAATGACCAGAGCATTTCTGCAGATTCAGAAAAACAATTTCTCACAGATTCAGTGTTTTGAAATGGCCATCTGAGTCCTCTGACCTAAACGTGTTTTTGAAAAAACATGTTTTGCCAAAATTAAAGGTTACTATGAGTCAAAGTTTATTTCTCACATATTTTGATTGCAAGATCTAACTGATAAACAATTAATTACATATAGTGTTTGTAACCAACAATATGTAAAGGGTTATACCTAAGATGGTGTCAGAAGAGAAAACTGCTGTTTGCTCCTAAATAGAAGATGCCAAAATAGTTGTATATTTTTAATGCCTTCATGCCTTTTTTTACTTGAAGAATATATCCACTCGAGATGGAAATACATGCTCATGACAAGTCTTAGTATGCATTGTAAATGCATCATAATGCAATATAACCGTATCATAATGCATAACGAATGCCCCATAAGCCTTTATCACAGCAACACTGTTACGTTGTGTAATAATGCATGTCTATTTGTCTCCATATTGGAGCTGCATGCTGTGGCAGCTGAGTGCCATGGTGCAAGGGGGTAGTCGCAGGATTAGGTGGCTAGTCACACGACT
Organism: Esox lucius; assembly: GCF_011004845.1. Classification (NCBI taxonomy): domain Eukaryota; kingdom Metazoa; phylum Chordata; class Actinopteri; order Esociformes; family Esocidae; genus Esox; species Esox lucius. Next base: position 4,068,574 of record NC_047587.1, on the reverse strand, counting down.
AATCAACACTGTCACTTCCCATTCCCTAAGTCACAGTTATTAAAGGTCCACATTTGCAATGCCAACTAGGTCCGGAAACAGAGCAGCTGTACATACAGAGACCTCCAGAATCACAGCCCACAAGCATTTATTAATTGTTATAAGATTAAACTCTTAAAATCTCCAACTGGCACATCCAGAAGAGTAGCGGCCACCGCTCAGAGCCTGGTTCCCCATTTGGTTTATTCCTAAATTCTGTTCTACTCAGGAGTTTTTCCTAGCCACTGTGCATCTATCCTGTTGTTGTTTGCTTTTTGGGGTTTTAGGCCGGGTGTTTGTAAAAACACTTTGAGACATATGTTGATGTAAAAAGGGCTTTATAAAATACATTTGATTGATTGGTTGATTACCTGACTAGCGGTTCAGATTGAACGTGGCTTGGAGTTGTTGATTGATTGGTCACAACTTTTGTTGTGTGAGAGACATGGGAGATTATTGGATTGTAATAATGAATTGGTAATAATGAAACACTGAAAGGAGTCTAGCGTGTTTCAGCCACATGCTGCAACATCATTTTCCATATTTTTCCATGAAAGCCATTTCAGTGTGGGAGCCATCCATTTCAGTGTGGGAACCATCCATTTCAGTTTGGGAACCATCCATTTCAGTGTGGGAACCATCCATTTCAGTTTGGGAACCATCCATTTCAGTTTGGGAACCATCCATTTCAGTTTGGGAACCATCCATTTTAGTTTGGGAACCATCCATTTCAGTGTGGGAACCATCCATTTCAGTTTGGGAACCATCCATTTCAGTGTGGGAACCATCCATTTCAGTGTGGGAACCATCCGTTTCAGTGTGGGAACCATCCGTGGGAACAGTTCGGGGTCTCCTTTGTCCTATTTTTCGTTTCATAATGAGCCAAATGTTTTCAATGGGTGACAGGTCTGGACTGCAGGCAGGTCAGTTTTGCACCCAGACTATTTCACTACGGAGCCATGCTGTTGTAATACGTGCAGAATGTGGTTTGGCATTGTCTTGCTGAAATAAGTCTGTATGGCAGGATATTTTGCTCCAAAACCTGTATATATTGTTCAGCATTAACGGTGCTTTCGCAGATGTGCAAGTCACCCATGCCATGTGAACTAATGCACCCCCATACCATCACGGATGCTGGCTTTTGATCTGTGCGCTGATAACAAGCCGGATGGTCCCTCTCCTCTTCTCCTCTTTAGTCCGAAGGATGCGGTGTCCATGATTCCTGAAAATAATTTAAAAATGTGATTCGTCAGACCACAGCACAGTTTTCCACTTCACCTCAGTCCACGAGTTTGGGCACAGAGAAGGCGTTGGTGTTTCTGGATGTTTTAACTTGCATTTGTGGATGCAGTGACGTACTGTGTTCACACTCAATGGTTTTCCGAAGTATTCCTGAGCCCATGCAGTGATTTCCACTACAGAATTGTGTCTGTTTTTAATGCAGTGCCGCCTCAGGGCCTGAAGATCATGGCCATCCAATATTGGTTTTCGGCCTTATCCCTTGCGTACAGAGATTACTTGCTTACAGAGATTACTTGCGTATAGAGATTACATGCGTATAGAGATTACATGCGTATAGAGATTACTTGCGTATAGAAATTACTTGCGTATAGAGATTTCTCCAGATTATTCTCTGAATCTTTTTATGATATTGTGTACCGTAGTTGATGAGATCCCTACACTTTTTACGTTGTGAAACGTTATTCTTGAATTCTGGCACTATTTGCCCACGCAGTCTTTCACAGAGTGGTGAACCACTCCCCATCCTAGCTTCTGGCAGGCCCATCCTCTCTATGGAAGGATCTTTTATTACCCAATCATGTTACTGACCTGTTGCCAATGGACCTAAATAGTTGTGATATTCCACAAGGTTTCGTTTTTTAGCATTACACAACATTTGCAGCCTTTTGGTGCCTCTGTCCCAGCTTTTTTGGAACATGTTGCTGGCATCAAATTCAAAGTGAGCATGTATTTTCCAAAAATACAATAACATTACTCATTTTCAACATTTGATATTTTGTCTTGGTACTATTTTCTATTGAATATAGGCCTTGCACTATCCTTCCACTTCCTATATACACTCACCTAAAGGATTATTAGGAACACCATACTAATACTGTGTTTGAGCCCCTTTCGCCTTCAGAACTGCCTTAATTCTACGTGGCATTGATTCAACAAGGTGCTGAAAGCATTCTTAAGAAATGTTGGCCCATATTGATAGGATAGCATCTTGCAGTTGATGGAGATTTGTGGGATACACATCCAGGGCACGAAGCTCCCGTTCCACCACATCCCAAAGATGCTCTATTGGGTTGAGATCTGGTGACTGTGGGGGCCATTTCAGTACAGTGAACTCATTGTCATGTTCAAGAAACCAATTTGAAATGATTCGAGCTTTGTGACATGGTACATTATCCTGCTGGAAGTAGCCATCAGAGGATGGGTACATGGTGGTCATAAAGGGATGGATATGGTCAGAAACAATGCTGAGGTAGGCCGTGGCATTTAAACGATGCCCAATTGGCACTAAGGGGCCTAAAGTGTGCCAAGAAAACATCCCCCACACCATTACACCACCACCACCAGCCTGCACAGTGGTAACAAGGCATGATGGATCCATGTTCTCATTCTGTTTACGCCAATTTCTGACTCTACCATCTGAATGTCTCAATACAAATCGAGACTCATCAGACCAGGCAACAATCTTCCAGTCTTCAACTGGAAGATTGTTGCACGAGCTCACCAATTTTGCACTCACCTATTTGTAGTGGAGATGAGTGGTACACGGTGGGGTTTTCTGCTATTGTAGCCCATCCGCTTCAAGGTTGTGCGTGTTGTGGCTTCACAAATGCTTCGCTGCATACCTCGGTTGTAACGAGTGGTTATTTCAGTCAAAGTTGCTCTTCTATCAGCTTGAATCAGTCGGCCCATTCTCCTCTGACCTCTAGCATCAACAAGGCATTTTCGCCCACAGGACTGCCACATACTGGATGTTTTTCCCTTTTCACACCATTCTTTGTAAACCCTAGAAATGGTTGTGCGTGAAAATCCCAGTAACTGAGCAGATTGTGAAATACTCAGACCGGCCCGTCTGGCACCAACAACCATGCCACGCTCAAAATAGCTTAAATCACCTTTCTTTCCCATTCTGACATTCAGTTTGGAGTTCAGGAGATTGGCTTGACCAGGACCACATCCCTAAATGCATTGAAGCAACTGCCATGTGATTGGTTGATTAGATAATTGCATTAATGAGAAATTGAACAGGTGTCCCTAATAATCCTTTAGGTGAGTGTAGTTCCCTACTTTTGAACAGACCCATATGGACCTGAAGCTGAGGTCTGCTTGCATGGAAGAGACTGTGATGGAACAAGCACTGATCTCAGCAGACTGACCTGAGAGTGCTACAGATGATGCTGTACTCAGTTCCCAGATCAGCGAGAGGCAGTATGGCCAGCTTTAAAGCCGCAATCCTTAATGTCTTATGTCATCAAGAACTGCAGAACTACAGGGGAGGACGCTTCATCCATGTTTGCCAAAACAAAGCAGAGGAAAAATCCACAAATTATATCAGCTAGGATTTGTAATGTTTTGTCTTACATTTTTTATTCAGTTTCATTCAGCAGAAAGTGTCTGACCGTTTCAGTTGAAATTCTACCCTGTCAGGGGTTTGCCAGATGTATATGTCAGTGACTGTAGTCACGGGACAACATCGATTCCCAAGTTCTTTGTAACCTGAACCTTCCATGCCTTGTGCTGGATAACAACCAGGCAGACACAGGGGATTTAGCGAGGGAGGAAAGAAACTGTTCCCTGTCGTGTTCACCACTTCCAATTGGGCAATTCTCTATTTAGGGTTCCCATTTCAACCCGGCTCTCTGAGCTGCTGAGTTCTCTCAGTGCCGTCTGCGTGTTCATGGATGAAAGTGGATTTAGGTGGAGCCCGGTTGATGAGAAGGGCACCAAATAGTGATCAGGGTGCCATTTAGGTCTCAGGAACTAATTGAACATCCACAAGTTGTTGTTTTTGCATAGACCATGGCAGTCAGACTGTGTGACCAAGTGCTAAAGTTAAGGGGGTGATTTGCAGGATATTTCATGTGTCTTAAAACGCTAAACATCCTGTTCCTCTGATGAATTAAACAGTAACCTAGTCCTGGGTGTCCCAAATGGCACTCTGTTCACTACACGCTGCACACGTTTTGACAAATGGCACCAGAGGTCGAAGGTAATGCACTAGGGAATAGGGTGCCTTCTGGGACACAGGCGCTCTCTTAATGTAAATGATTGACTGGCTGATTGGGTATCATGCCTGTAGGATAGGGCCACAGACCATCAAATGTCTGGAAGAGAGAGATGCTGTGTATTAGCTATTGATCACGTCTCCTCCCCTCCACTCTCTCTTCAACGTCCTTTCTCGCTATTAAGATGAGATGGCATTGATTCATTTCCAAATGGATATATTCACTTTCTCATTGTCTTTGTCCCCCCCCCCTTTATTTCTCTCTCTATCTCGATAGTACTTTATCTATCCCCAAAGGGATATGTCCTCTCACTCATGTGTGCATCAACTGTAAATCCATCTATATAATCACTGCTATTATTCCATTATCCTATTTGGTTACTATCCGTCACATTCAACTTTGTGTCAATTTTGCATATTCAGACCCAATATGCTTAGAATTCTGAGTATGTGTAAATGTGATTCTAAAAGTGATTCTAAAGGTGATTCTAAAAGTGATTCTAAAAGTGATTCTAAAGGTGGTTCTAAAGGTGGTTCTAAAGGTGGTTCTAAAGGTGGTTCTAAAGGTGGTTACACTCTCCCTCCTGTTGAGGAGACTGTCATCACTGACTTCACTGCTGGTGTTTTTGTCTACTGTAAAAACTACAGGTTTGCTTGTATCTGGTTTAAAACATACTAGAGTTACCATCCTTCCATTATTATCTAAGCAGTAAGTTTTTTTGTAAGTACAATCACTTTGTAACATTAAAATAAAAATAAATGTTATTGTAGCTTCTGGCAGGGTAGTGTCTCGAACCCGTGACCTTTGGCTTCCCAGGTGGGCACACTACCCACTGCTCCAAATAGGGATATCACATTTGGAGGGGCGAGTAGCGGCACTACCAAGGTTGCTATGTTATTCTTAAAAAAGTAACAAGAATGTATTCTGTTATGGTAATTTGTTGTAAGATGACCAGAATAAATGTTATAACGACATGTAAAGAAACTGGGCAAGTTGAAGCCAGGAAACGTAGTGGATGACCCCAAAAGCAATCTGAACAATAGGGCTTAAAGGTCACTTCCTTGAGGGACAGAAGGAGATCCAGTGATGTGCTTGCTCAGCACTGGCACCAACTTACATTTTGACTGTGAGAAGAAGTTTCACTAGAAATGGCCATTAAGGGAACTTTGCAGCTAAGAAACCATTTTGTCAAAAAGACAACAAGCAAAACAGATTGCAAAAATTGCTATTTTCAACACTCTGGTGCCAGATTCACTGGATCTGGTGCATTTTCTGTGTAGCACTGTGGTGCCTGCCTATCTTGAGAGCGTTCAGCACTGTGTCTCTTGAGGGCGTTCAGCACTGTGTCTCTTGAGGGCTTTCAGCACTGTGAATATTGAGAGCGTTCAGGACTGTGACTCTTGACAGCGTTCAGCACTGTGACTTGAGAGTGTTCAGCACTGTGACTTGAGATTGTTCAGCACTGTAACTCTTGAGAGCGATCAGCACTGTGACTCTTGAGGGCGTTCAGCACTGTGACTCTTGAGAACGTTCAGCACTGTGACTCTTGACAGCGTTCAGCACTGTGACTTGAGAGTGTTCAGCACTGTGACTCTTGAGAGCGTTCAGCACTGTGACTCTTGAGGGCGTTCAGCACTGTGACTCTTGAGGGCGTTCAGCACTGTGACTCTTGAGGGCGTTCAGCACTGTGACTCTTGAGGGCGTTCAGCACTGTAACTCTTGAGGGCGTTCAGCACTGGCCATACTACCAGGCTGTTTAACCACGGCAGCAGTAAACCACTACCTCCTCATTCGCTGCGTTTGACCAGGGCCCACCCAGGCCCCTCTCCATTCCCTTGCTGCATTCCTTTGGCTAACCTTTAAATGAGCCCCTTTCCCCTAGGTCTTCTGTCTACGCCGTTTGGGAGTGTCCCAAAGTGGAGTGAGAGGAAATGGTTGAGGTTGTAGGGGACAATTAGACTCCAATGACGCAGCAGCCATGAGCCAAATGGGAATCCCATAACAAATCAATAACCATTTACCCAGAGTTTTATCCAGTTCTTCCTCTCCACTAAATTTTTGACATGTAGATAATCCTGACCTTTGTGTTAATCCTAAAGTCATCCTCCACTGTAGATAATCCTGACCTTTGTGTTCATCCTAAAGTCATCCTCCACTGTAGATAATACTGACCTTTATGTTCATCCTAAAGTCATCCTCCACTGTAGATAATCCTGACCTTTGTGTTCATCCTAAAGTCATCCTCCACTGTAGATAATCCTGAACTTTGTGTTAATCCTAAAGTCATCCTCCACTGTAGATAATCCTGACCTTTGTGTTAATCCTAAAGTCATCCTCCACTGTAGATAATACTGACCTTTATGTTCATCCTAAAGTCATCCTCCACTGTAGATAATCCTGACCTTTGTGTTCATCCTAAAGTCATCCTCCACTGTAGATAATCCTGACCTTTGTGTTCATCCTAAAGTCATCCTCCACTGTAGATAGTCCTGACCTTTATGTTCATCCTAAAGTCATCCTCCACTGTAGATAATCCTGACCTTTGAGTTCATCCTAAAGTCATCCTCCACTGTAGATAGTCCTGACCTTTCACTTCTGTTTTGTGAATTGTATACGCAACTTCCTTCCTTAACCTTCAAATAAAGTATTTTCGGTTCCTCTTTATTCTTCCTCCCCCCTTTTCCTTCTTCACACTAGATAATATCCCCGGCCAATATAATTCCTTCTGGTTTCCTTATTGACCTTCTGTATATTTTATGTACAGTTTATATAGTTTTTATAGTAATTTTCATGAATGATTTCCTAAGGTCCTTATGCCATAAGTCCTCACATGTATTTTTCTCTCTCCCTCCCACAGTGGATTGCCCTGGCCTCTCTATTTTTCATCCTTGTCTCCATCTCCACCTTCTGCCTGGAGACCCACGAGTTCTTCAACCCCATTGTGAACCGGACCGAGCTGGTGCAGCTCAACAATGAGACGGTGGAACATGTATACCAGGAGACGGAGACGGTGGTCTATCTCACCTACATCGAAGGGGTCTGCGTGGTCTGGTTCACGTTCGAGTTCATGATGCGAGTTATATTCTGTCCAGACAAGATGGAGTTCATGAAGAAAGCTCTCAACGTTATCGACTTTGTGGCCATCTTGCCGTTCTACCTGGAGGTTGGGTTGAGCGGGCTGTCGTCTAAAGCGGCCAAGGACGTGCTGGGCTTCCTGAGGGTGGTGAGGTTTGTCAGGATCCTGCGTATCTTCAAGCTGACCCGTCATTTTGTGGGCCTGCGGGTTTTGGGTCACACGTTACGAGCTAGCACCAACGAGTTCCTCCTGCTCATCATCTTCCTCGCCCTCGGAGTCCTCATCTTCGCTACGATGATTTACTACGCCGAACGGATGGGAGCCGATCAAACCGACCCACGCGCCAGCGAACACACGCACTTCAAGAACATCCCCATTGGATTCTGGTGGGCTGTTGTTACCATGACGACCCTCGGCTATGGCGACATGTACCCCCAGACATGGTCGGGTATGCTGGTTGGCGCACTCTGTGCCCTGTCGGGTGTCCTGACCATCGCCATGCCTGTCCCTGTGATTGTCAACAACTTTGGAATGTATTACTCATTGGCCATGGCGAAACAAAAGCTACCAAAGAAGAAAAACAAGCACATCCCCAGAGCACCTCAACTAGGATCCCCCAACTACTGTAAGTCCGGTCTCAACTCTCCGTCAACACCCCATAAAGCGCCACTCCTACCCGAAAGCCCGAACATAGTCCACCCTGTCATGGCTCTGGCTCAAAACATGGCGCCGGCACATGATGACGTCTTCGAAGTAAAGTTTCCAGGTAAGAAACTCCAAGAGATTACTTTCTAAAGTCTAAACTTAAGGTTTAGATATTAAGGTGACACTAAGGATCACGAAGTTCATAACTCCCCAGATTTATACTTATATCTCCATCTAATCCAGTGTGGAATTTTGCGAGCTGATGCTAGCATATGCATGATAGTATTTGCTACAATTATGTTAGATACAATAAGTTTCAGTCATTGCGCTAATGTTAATTAGCAACTGCGCTAACATTTTGGTCACTTCTAATCGTTCCAGAACATTTTAAACTTTAAAACAGGGCATTCTTGCAATGCGATACATGAATGCCTTAAAAATGCGTATTCACAAGAGCTTGATAGATAAACAAAAAACTATAAAATGATGTCGCTAGCACAAATGTGGAACTATAGGTAACAGATTGTGATGATGTCTTGCCCATATCAACTCTGAGTGAGACAACTTCAGGGCGATCATTTTCATGCAGCTTACTTATGTTCAACTGTATCACTGTCTCACTGTTAGTGTTTCACGCTTTGTTTTAATTTGTGTTAGTTTGTCTCACTGTTAGCCTCAATGTGTGCCACTATTTGTCTCCCCGTTTGTCTCAATGTATCCCACTGCATGCCTTACACCATGATGGTTTTATTTAGATATTTTGTAGCAAGATTTGTGTCAGCAAGACCCTGTTTCAATACATCTCATTATATCTTGTTGTTTAAATCTTTTTAATCTTCATAATTTCTCTCTATTTTACTCTACTTCAGTGTTTATTGTTAAGCTGCCTCATCATTTGTATCACTCTTTCATCTTCATCTTTACCCTTGAATTCATAGTTCTGCTGTCACATTGTTTTTCTCAGTTTGTCTGTTTGTTTTACTGTTCCTCTCACTGTTTCTCTTTTCTTCCCTTCAATCCATCACACTGCGGTCTCCCTGTTGTTCTCTAGATGCCCTACCTCTCCTCCCAGAGTCTCAATCAGGTGACTCCTCCTGCCACATCTAATTAAACACATCAACATCCAATTCAGATCAATAAGCTGCATAACTAACAGATTACACTCTGGAAGAGAGACGTTAGCCCCTATTGATTTCACAGTTCTTAATAGCATGGCTGTCAGAAAGACACACTGGGTGGCAAACCTACAGGAGGGTAGATCTCAAGGAAACAGGATGGAGTTAAAACCTACAGGAGGGCAGATCTCCAGGAAACGGGATGGAGTTCAAACCAACAGGAGGGTAGATCTCCAGGAAACGGGAAGGAGTTCAAACCTACAGGAGGGTAGATCTCCAGGAACAGGGTTGGAGTTAAAACCTACAGGAGGGTAGATCTCCAGGAACAGGGTTGGACTTAAAACCTACAGGAGGGTAGATCTCCAGGAACAGGGTTGGACTTAAAACCAACAGGAGGGTAGATCTCCAGGAAACGGGTTGGAGTACAAACCAACAGGAGGGTAGATCTCCAGGAAACGGGAAGGAGTTCAAACCTACAGGAGGGTAGATCTCCAGGAACAGGGTTGGAGTTAAAACCTACAGGAGGGTAGATCTCCAGGAACAGGGTTGGACTTAAAACCAACTGGAGGGTAGATCTCCAGGAAACGGGATGGAGTTCAAACCAACAGGAGGGTAGATCTCCAGGAAACGGGAAGGAGTTCAAACCTACAGGAGGGTAGATCTCCAGGAACAGGGTTGGAGTTAAAACCTACAGGAGGGTAGATCTCCAGGAACAGGGTTGGACTTAAAACCTACAGGAGGGTAGATCTCCAGGAACAGGGTTGGACTTAAAACCTACAGGAGGGTAGATCTAAAGGAACAGGGTTGGGCAGCCCTGTGACCCAATGTGGTGGAGGAATGTACTGGACAGTACACTTATGGTTCTTATGACACACTAGTGCTGGTCACTGGATACACAGACAGGTATTATTGAGGCCCTAGGCTCCTACTGAAGTGGGTTGATGTTTTAGGTGAACATTTCTCCCGTTGACACCCTCCCACGCACCATTCCAAAATATCCACGCGCCCACTGTTACACCCACTGTCCACGCACCATCAGAAACCAATATTACAACATACACACACCCATGTCCTACTGTAGCATGTATCAGGGCATATCTTTGTTTGATTAAACGAATGCTATTTTGAAATTATTTCTGATAGTCGTTTATTTTGATCTGAATGATGCTAGAACCGGAACAAGGATATCTACTGGAGGTAGCTCTTGACATTTATGCTGATAAATGTTTTTATCGGTTACTAAACAACATTTTGTCAATTTTAGCCAGCCCCAAGCACAGATGGAGACAAGGGTAACTTCCCAGGGAATAAAGTTGCATTGAATCGAATGGCTTTATTTGATCAGTGTGTTATCACCCTGTTGTCTGCATCTCCCAGAGAGACAACATGTTCTAATGTTCTTAGAAGCGTTTTGATTCTATTTCCACGGAATCGCCGGTTCTAATTATATTTCTGTGAAATCTCCTTTGTGTGTGTGTGTGTCTGAAGATTCCAAGCTGAATGGAGAGGCAGCCAACGCAGCTCTAGCCAATGAGGATTGTCCTCATATAGACCAGGCCATCTCGCCAGAGGAGATCTTCAGCCCCAATGAGAGAGAACGGCCTTGTTTTCTCGTCACCACAGCAGCTGAACGGCCTAACCACACAGGTGGAAGAGTCAGGAGGGGTACGTACACCTACAGTAACAGCCAGACAAAGCCCAACCGCACAGGGGTAGGAGGGAGGAGAGTCACGTACTGTAACAGCCAAACACAGGCCACTATCAAACGTGTTGCTTTCCCTACAACTTGATCATTGGCAACCACGTGTCAGCCTGTGGCGCAACATAACACGTGCATGTGCACGCGTATTTGCATGTGCGCGCACGCGCACACACACACACACACACATACATACACACACGGTTGTTATTCCTGCCTTTGCTCCTCCCCCAACTGTAGTTTTATAGATCTGCATTCTGGTCCCAACTATATCCAGAGACCCTTTACAAAGGCTTCAACCCACTATTAACAAACATGACAAGGGCCCTGAACTCCCATGAAAATATACACTTTTTAAATGTTCAATTCTTTTTTTTCTATGTTCAATTGATGTACATGTACATATAAGTCCCGTTTTGAGCGTAACACTTTTTAGGCTAACCCGCCGAAGTGGAAAACGTCCAACAATACTGAAAACGAAGGCCCATTAATGGACGTGGCCAGCCAGTGCAAACTGACCGGTTCTGCATCCCAAATGCCAACCTGTTCCCTCTTCAGTGTCCCACTTTAGACTGGGGCATGCTGGGGACTTTAGGACATACCTGTAATACACCACTCAAGTGTAAAACTTGACAACATTCCATAAGGCAGGTCAGTAAAGCAATGGTTCTCAAACTCGGGTCTGCAGTACAGCAGGGGTCCATAACATATTAAACAGACTGAAGGCAAATGAATAAGTATAGAGGGTGTAATAAAACACAACAATCGACGCTCTGATATTGGTATGCATGGTACTCAACTATTCAATTTTTGTGTAATGTAATGAATGATAATAAATAAATATTAAACAAAAAAGTAAATAAAGCTTTAAAATGGCAAGGCTTTCTTCCAGCCTCATGATAATTTTTGTTTTCAATTTTTCAGATAGCCTTTTAGGCTCCTGAGTAAGTTTTGGTTCAGGGTCCACCCAGCTACTGCTGTAAATAATAATAATTGCGTTGGGGGCCCCTTGGAGGCTGTGGCCCTACAGCATCCCTGCTTAGTAACAAGGCCCTGACTAGCTCTGGTGTACGGAGACAGATTAGTGCAAAATATATTCCCATATTTATAGAATGAGCCAGTAGGAATGAGCAAGATTTTATGTTCTGCAGAGATAGATTGAAACTATTATTGTGATTGAAACGAATTAGTGAAAAAAATACAGGTTAAAAAAATACCTCAAAAATATTAATACCTCAAAATTGTACGGAAGAGGATTAGTGCCAAGCAATAATAAAAAAAATTAAAACCATCTCAAGATTAAAGTCATTATAATGCGAGATTAAACTCGTTACATTTTCAGAAAAAAGTCGAAATACAATCTTGAGAATAAACTCATTAAATATCGAGAATAAAGTTTAATAATCCGTTTTATGGTATCCTGGGAAACCACGAAAACTTTATGAATCGCGCGTAGGTGAAGCCAGCGATAACCTTGCATTTGTCCACTGGTTGTCAATTCATGTTGGACAAAAGCGAGCACATCGCGCAAATTGGACTGATTTTTTCTTCTAAAAAGACCTAGCCGCTTGCAAATTCTCTTTAAAGTTCGTATGCTAATTATAATTCTGTCATAATTAGCTAAAGCTAATAGTATTTCTTTGTTACTGAAAGAACGTCTATAATATAACTTGACTAATTGATCCAACTCTGCCATCCTCTATCAGTAGGCTATGCAATACACACTGATCAAATGCGTTATTCTCTACATTTAATTTCGACTTTTATTCTCGATATTTAATGAGTTTATTCTGAAGATTGTATTTAGACTTTTTTCTCGAAATATAACGACTTTTTTCTCTAAACACAACGAATGTATTCTCGATATTTAATGAGTTTATTCTCAAGATTGTATTTAGACTTTTTTTCTCGAAATTTAACGAGTTTAATCTCGTCGAGATGGTTTTATTTTTTTATTATTGCTTGGCACTAATCCTCTTCCGTAAAATTGTCTAAGAATGTTTTGCAGACCCTGGTTTAAGAGCCCTTCTCTACAATATATGGTAGCTACAATCCAACCTCCAGAAAGATCATAGAACCAAACTTGTCTTGGAAGACAGGCTTCGGCTTCACTGATTTCATGATTGGGGTCCTGGATGGAACCAGAATGTAGAGACCTGTAGGCAGGCTGGTCCCAGATCTGTTTGGGCTCCTGTCAGCTCCTTTGCACATTGTAAAACCAGTTTTTGTCACAATTGCTCAACAGATCTGGCACTCAGGATAAGCATACAGAATATATTATAAAACAGCGCCATCGACACCTTATTTGTTTGTTTATATTTAGTTTATATTTATTTGTCAATTAAGCCTTTTATCTACTTCTCCAGAGTCAGATGAACTTCTGGAACACCAGTTCAAGGTCACTGCATCTGTTAGAGGTAGCTTAACGAGCGCTAACTAGCATTAGCAAAATGGCTGACTTTTTTAAAATTTAGCAGACACATACTTTTTTTTTACTCTTTCACCCTGAGCAAGTAGATAAGACTCTTCACTAGCAAAATCCTATTTGTTTAAACTCTTCCCTTCAGTATTGTACGCTGTTCTGCAGTTCACTGATTCAAACTCAAGCACAATCACGATTTATAATTCTCTCAACAAGAGCCCCATCTGTACAATCTACATTTTGATATACTCTACTGCCCATCCCACATTTTCTACAAGCAGGACAACCGATTTTACAATGTTTTATATGAAACACAATGTGCTTGTGAAGAAAGTGTTGATGCACCGTATGTTTGTGTCCTCCTGGCTGTAAAATGTACGTAGCTACCTTGTATGTTTGGTCAACTGACGACAGTCCTTTTCAACCCCACTGATGGTTATGAACCCGTCGTTCATGAGCATCACAACGCATGGTCGCGCCCCATCCGGCCTGTGGCTGTCCTCAGTGTGGTGGTGGAGTGGAGCAAACACTAAGGGAGCGAACGGTCACCTGCTCCCCTGGCGAGGGCCCTCAAGAGCAAAGTCACAATAATATGAACTGACTTATATGTTGATGAATTATCCTATCAGTTTATTTAATATTTTCTTTAACCGGATTTAGGTCGGACATTTTTTTTTGCACTGATTTGATATTGCTCCAGTTTGTATTTTAACTGGTATCTAGTAGCACAAAGCCAGTGGGTGATGCGAGTGTACCCAACATTACTCGAACAAATCTCTGCTGCCGTTGATGCATAATTTATGGAGAACCTAGAATTGGCATTTCAGTTTCTCAAGTTGGGGGATTCTGCCTCGCCTCAGTAAATTTGCATCTGGTGAAATTGGAACACAAGACAAAATCCCAATCTACGGGGAGTCACGATATACTGTAGCACACTGCTAACATATTTTCTCAAAAATACTGTAGCTACCAACATAGAATTCCCCACTCGGGTGGCCTGGTTGTTTGTCAACATTTGCTGTCTGCTCCTATAAACCATTCCAGTACCACCCTGTGCATGCATGTGATTGAACTAGACATTGCTCTATCTGACACACTCAATGCATGGATAATATTGCTGTTGTCAACCTCACTGACCCACGGAATTCTGTTGACTTTTGTGTTTGGAGAAAACAAAAACAAGAAAGCAACAGGTTGTTAGAAATACAAGGAAATACAGGGGGAAACACATTCCCTGAAAGACAATAGACATGGGTTCATTATCCAATGCTGCTGCATGGTATTATCTTGTACTATACCTCAAACCGCTTTGGTGAACTGAACTCAAGCCACCTCAGTGAACTGAACTCAAACCACTTCAGTGAACTGAACTCAAACCACTTCAGTGAACTGAACTCAAAACCTCCTCAGTGCACTGTACTCAAAACGCTCTCTGTTTTTCAACCGAAGGTTATGACAAGCCTTGGAGTGCCCTAAACAGCATGTCTGGCATGAGCGTGAGCGGCCTGGTCGGCCATGACACCTCTGGGGTGTCGTCGTCCTGCGTCTCTGCCCTGCCCTGCAGTCCATCCTGTCTCATCCAGCACTCACACTCCCCCATCCCATCATTTCTCTAAAACACTGCCATGATTTACCAGGAGACTTCGGCCCTGTCCAGAATCAACCCCTCGGGGTAACCTCTACCCGCTAGATACCTGTGGATGTCTTATGAAGCGGGCTGGGTGTGAAGCGCTGTGTCGTTAGCCACAGAGCTCACTGAAGCCCGTCCCATCCTGTCAGATCTCCACAAGTGTCCCGGGGTTTGTTTCTGGACATTTCCTGTCACTATGTGACTGACTGTCAACACTCTGCTGTTCTCTTCTCTTTCTCCTTCCACCCGAATTTGGTTTTCCTGCCGCTGTCTAGTCTTCTCACTTTCCTCTCGTTCTGGTAATCTTCTCCCCCGACCCGATTTGTCTCGGAATTTAAATAAGGGTCCAAATGGCTCGGGCCGAGGTGTTACCTTGGCCTCGTCTCAGGCCCCAGTTCTTACTGTCACATGGGTCTCTTTGCATGGGTTGCCTGGGTCAGCTGCAGTGAAGCACTGATGGTATACCAGGTGGACATCTCTCTGCAGCCTGTTACACCTTGTTGTTGAATAGTTTCTGCCTTTGTTCCATTGCCTGTTGCTCTGTTGCTTTTGATCTCTCATACTTTGACTTTTCGTTCCATATAACTTTCTCATCTGCTTTTTAAAACGAAACAAAAAAACTTGTGAAACAAAGACAATTTCATAAGATGTATTTAACTCCTGCTTTACAATGTTTATGATGCTGAAGCTATGATTTTACTTATTGGAAACCCACAGCCACCAGCTGTTATTTTCTACGTCCCAAATGGTACCCTTTTCCCTACATGTGCACTAATTGGAGTGTGCTTCACAGGGTACAAAGTGGAGTGCAATTTATAGGGAATAAGGTGCCATCTGAGCTGCAGTCCAGTTGATGGGTATCTCCTAATAAGTATTTAATTGATGCAAAGTGGAGACGTTCTAAATACAAAATGTGTATGAAGAGACTTGACAAAGACTGTAACTCAGAGAGTGGAAGTCCAAAATCTGTAATGAGTAGAGATCTATAATGAGGATCCTGGAGTGGGGAAATGGTGACGCTTCTTCTGATACTAGTGATGCTACGTTTGTTGTCAACGGAAACTAAACTGTCGTTTCATTTGCATGTGTTGCATGAGATTATGTTCAACGAGAAGCTAACTGTTTCACATGTAAGAAAAACATTGTTTTCTTTCAGAAGCTTCTTCTAACTTTTATTATGCACAAGCAGCTTATTCTATAGCAAGAGACTCATAGCAGAAAAAATGTCATGTAGCTGCCATTCTTTGCCTTTCCCAAATTCATATATTGTTTACGTACTTATGAATAAATTCACTACACACAGGGACCTCCATTTGAAAGGGTAACGCTTAACCTAATATTCCAAACTTTAATCGGAAATACTTTTTTCATTGCATTTAGTTTAACGATAAGTAATGACACAGAGGTGATAATGTATTGTTTCGTCCGCATCTTTAAGAGTTTCTTTAGTTCCTTGCAGACCCAATAATAGTTACGCACAGAAACATAAGGGAAAAGAGCACTTTGACAAGTCTTTAGTTTACTTATTTAACATTAATCCTCATATAGCAACTCAAAATGTATCCTGTTTTATTTGGACAAGGTTTCACATTTCCTTTTATCTGATCTTGTCTCTGCTGTGGCGGTGCTTGATGTTAACTGTTAAGCCATTGTGAAGAAGATTTTTCATGTCAAAAGAGATACAGGTGAACTATACGTAATGCAATTCAAGTGGAGAACAGATATTAAGGTTCAGTTACAGTATGGTTTCGGGGATTATTGGGAAATGCATGTATTTTACATTATGCAAAAAATAAGTATTCAAATACGAGTTGTACATTTTTAAAAAACACCTTGCATGAAATAAATTTTGTATTCAACAGTTTTTTTAGACTCTGTTTTTATTTAAATGAAAACACATGCATACATTTTCCCCCTGCTAGCAGTAGTAAGCTAGTCCTTTGGTCCTTTGTATCAACTACAGCACTTCGGTTCTGGGTCAAGGAGTGCTTATATGAGTTTGGGACTATGGGAGCATGACACTATGTCCAAACAAAGCATGAGAAGGACTATGCTGCCCTTCCATACACCCAAATGTACAACAGACAAAAGCATGACCTGGGCATGAATATTAACCTTTCACAACAATCCAACATACAAACAGTGCGTCTCCGTCTGAAGTCTTTGCCTTGGCTGAAAGCATGGGAAATACATGGTAAAGCCGCCACCCCTTACCATGGAGACACACTAACGGAGCATATTCTTTACCGTCATTAAACCAGTTGCCCACCCTCCTCCGCGGTTGTAGTTGTGGCAGCCTAGCCTAGTCTTCCGACCCGCCATCTCCATCCATTCCTCCTATCCTTCATACGTGACCCGTTGTAATAATTTTTTGTGTTGTTGTTTTGTTTTTTATATGTTTGTAGAGACCACCCAGCGACTGCACCGGAGCCGACAAGCAACCTCAGACTCCGTTTGTGTTATGAATCATGGTGTTCCCACCACAATGTGTATGACCCATAAAAAGACCCCACCGCACCAACCCAAACCCGCCACCTGATTATACAGTAACCTCCGCTGTTGTGTGTAGAAAATACGCATTGAAAAAAAAAAACAATAATAATAAATGTATGTGTTGCCATGGCAACCTGTAAGCCACTGACTCGACAGTTCCCCGGGTGTCCTTGCAGCGCGATAGTTTTGGCGGGGCTTGTACAATCCTCAGCCGTCAAAAGTAGTGCGCTACAAAGACACGCCCTGTTCCAAGACACATACTGACTCGGCGTAGATGTAGCACAGAGGGAGTTGTGTTGTCAAGCCTTCTGTGGCTCAGTATTTGTGACTGGTTATTGTGCTGTACTGTTGTGTTGCCTATTTATGTTGTGTACGTGCCTAGTGCCTGTATATATGCTTTTGTGTGCAGAAGTCGTGTACTACTCCCAAATGTTTTCTTTCGGGCGTGTGGGGTTATCAAATATTTGTGCTGTTTCTGTTAAAAAAAAAAGAAAGAAAAAATATGTTGCTCGGATCAGTTCTATCCTGGTATTCACCTTATCACATATCAGGACAGCCAGACGAAATCTAGTTAAAAGCAAGTCTTTACCTGGAAAGGTTTCACTCTGGTAGCACATCTGAATGATAACCATACTAATAATCGCCTTTTGCACTGTTTGCACATGTGAACTTTTAACATTCCTTTCGTTATACTTAGAGGTATCAAACACAGTTCACGTAAATTCAGGCCAAATATGTGCAATAGCATTATTCATGTAAAGGTTATACATGTGTTAGCTGAGCCAAGGCATTAGAAAGATCAGAACTGCTGTTGGTCCTTTACAAACTTACGACGGTTGGTTAAGCAAATTCCTCTCTAGGGTTATGTGACTCAAAGCCTTTCAAATCCTATACAAAAATTCGTTCATGTCAGATATCCACGTAATATTGCAGTGGAATATAACGAGTGTATCCTTGTTCAATATCATGTCTACAACTTATTTGTCCAGCGCGGACCAGGTTTGGGGTCTTAATCGGCGATTTTGGGTGCCTATGTTTTTCGCCATCGAGCAAATCCATTCGTCAGTTTGGGATTCGGTGAGCACAATCGAGTTAGGATGGGATTGTGGTGCGCTACGCCGGTACTTCCGGTAAGCATGTATTGCCTCTGTATAGGTTTGTATCCGGCCCATTGTTCTTGTAGCTAAAACGCAATCCTTCCCACTGTCCCATCCAATAAATGACCCTGAAAACATAGCCTACATTTGAAAAATGCACTCGAGCTAACCCTAAACCTAACGCCAACTTTACTTGTTTTATTATTTCGCTTGGCTTACTTAATAGGCAACCAATCAAATCTTAAATCAGCTTGATCGTCGTCGCTCATCGTAGTGGAAAAGTGCCTACATTTTACTGATTAATTTGTAAGGAATTTGGGTTAACCAACATGAAGACCAAGCAGCAGTTATCTTATAAGCAGAACAACATCTGAAAGATACCCCTACCACTGTAAGTTTCACATTCTGTAGAAACAGGCATTAGAGGCATTATAACAAACCCCCAAATATATATTTTAAAGGTGAATAACACAAAAAACATTTAAATAAGTACGAGGTATTTGGTATTACTTCACTTAAAGAAGGTATAACTATATTTGGACACAATCCGTGAGGTGAACAGTTGTGTGCACATTAGAGTACTCCCATTGGAAGATGATAATGCTAAAAAACTTGTTAAGCATTTATGAATATTCATAATGCCATAGTTAAGGATTATAAACTTTAGGGGAAAACAATTTCCCCCATCAAATATATTATATTGAAACTATATCTTAAAAAACATCTCTCTCATTGATATAGCTACATACACGCACAAAAACACCACAACACACGTGTGTACACAAACATGCTTCTCAATGTGTAAAAAGTACAACCCACACCAGATGTCTGTTATTATCGGATCTTAATAACACAACGCTGTGAAAGGGGTCATATGCTCATGACGAGTCTTATAGTTAAGCAGTAAGTCTTGAAGGGGTGTTAAATATGGTGTATATAACATGGCTAAAGGACAGAGTAAAACTCCTGTTGTGCCTAATTATTATTTAAAATTGGTTACCCTCGCCATCATACCGGTAGAAAACATAACCGCGATGTACAGTCTCATACAGCTACCTCAGCTGTCAGCCAATCACCCTTCAGGGTTCAAACCACCCAGTTTATAATCTTGATATAACAATGAGTGTATATTTGATCTCTGAAAACTGTGGCTTGAACCCGGAAGTGTGAATGTGAGTCTATACACGAAGCATGTGACGAATCATCACAGGTCTATAATTAGCAATATGGCATTTTGGGGATTGGTGGTGTTTTGCGAATGCACCACCCATGGGCTGGATCCAGGCACTCAGAGCAGCTCTTAGCCGTGTTATTGGCCATACACCATGCCCCGTTGTGCCTTACAGCTTAAATAGCCACCCCATAACACAACATACTATGCAAGTAGGCTTTACGCAAAGTGCAGTCGTCAGTTTACCTTGTTTCTAATGACCAATGCGGTTGTTTCTGTTATCCAGTGGTTACAAAGGGACCAACATTTTATGAAGCCGTTGCAAACACTGCCTACCGATTGACTGACATGTCTAGGTGCTTTCTGACAGAACTCATCTGACTAACGGCTGCCAATGAAATTCGCTGACAATGGACGCTATAGCCAACACTGAAAAAAACGACAGGTCTGCGTTTATTAGTCAGCAAATGGAAGTAAACGGCTTGAATCACGGACGATCACGGACTACCTTCTAATGAAAAAATTTCAAGAAAAAATATGTTGCGAAGTGTTTTGAAACATTCTCCGCCAGTTGCCCTCAAGTATGTGACCCAGCAGTAACACTTCATAACGGAATCACTGAACTAACAGGCAACTGATGTGGGACGTTTTTTAAAAGTTGAACAGTGCGTTTGGTTTGAACACCGTCCATTTTGTGAGCATAGATATTTCATTAAAAACAAACAAGGTGTTTCTCTCACGTTCATTGGCAGTTTAAAGTGATTTGTTGTTGAGGGATTTTTGTGTATTTCTTCTGGACCGTTCTGAACACTTCAGACTTGTACAATAAATAGTGACAAAATTAAAAACAAATCACATACAATTATTTTTCAATGAGTGTTGATTTATTTTTTGGGAAGGTTCAATATAGTAATTAATTTAATAATCTTTATGTGTCACCTTGTGTACATCAAGTCATGATCATTTTACATTTCATCAATGTTTTCAGGTTCCCTCCAATATCATAACATCTTCAGATGGACAGTTACACAATAAAATGTAAATTTTTTTCATCCTGCATTAATCAGAAACCAAAGCAATGCTTGCAATACTATTAACACTGAAAGAGAGCAAAATGAAAAGACAACCTCCGGCGCGTCAAAGTTAATATAACAATGTCCGCAAAAACATAACGCAGCGATCTGCAGATCATACTTTCCTGACATCGCCTGTGAGCAAACATGTTAGTAAATATGACAAACATTAACCATGTAACCTCACAGATAAAAGTGTAAACACTTCATACCACATAAATCCTGATGGCTGTGAAAATCCCAGCCTTTGTCCCAAACAGCCCCCAATTCTCTATGCATTTGCACTACTTTCAACCAGAACCCTATGTGACTTACCAAGGGCATAGGGTGCCCTTTGGACCACAGAGCCCCAGCATTTTTAAAGCAACGTCATCCAGGAGATTGAGTGTCTTCTGACAGTCCAAATCACTGTAACAAACAACCGACCCGGCCCATCCCTCAGGACGCCTCCAGCCACGTAATTCAACATGACATTATGGCTCGGGAGGGAAAGAGGTGAGGGGAGCTTGCCCATAGGCCACCCCACAAATCATTCAGGGCCGACAGACCACGCGTTAGCCTCAAAGGCCGTGCGTCCCGCTGAAGTCATGGCAGGGGCCATAGGGTGCCCGTACGGACCGATCCGTCTCGCTGATCTGTCACTTCCATCAGACAGACGGGCCATCCTGGTGTCATCAGGTGTGTGGCTGAGGCCCTTCTCTCCCCTGGCAATCTCTGACCCTGGAACAGTATTTATTACCACATCATGCTGACTAAACGTAAACCGCGGGGCTGTGTGGACTGAGCGTGTGCTAATCTGGGACCTGCCGTTTAAATGGTAATTAATGGGACTGGATGGCTGGATTATGGGACCCTTTAAGACGGTCATTGATTCATTTTCTGCTTGTCGGCCGTGGTCCTTTTTCGGCTGTGCGTTGTTGGCGTGTTTTCCTCTGCAGCGGGGCTCAGAAACCTAACTGTGATTTTTAGATAAAAATATTGCGATTACTTATGTAATACAGATCAAAGCACTTGGTTGGACCGTTGGAATCACAGGCATGTCATTAAAAAGCAAAAGCGGGAAGCAGCATTGTTCTTCTTTGGAACATTCAGCCGACTATGTCCAGCCAATCAGAAGATCACACAAACTCAGATCATTTAACCTAGAAGAGGAACTGCTCTGATTAAGTGACATGCAGTAAACTATAAAATGGACGTTACATGCGGCTGAGATCCTGCATGTTCTTGATGAATATTGGTGTGAAGTAATTCACTGTGCAGCCCTACTTTGCAACGACAGCTGGGTTCTTTGTGTCAGTTATCCCGTCAGGTTTCATCTATTGTCTGGGTCTGGTCCGGTTTTTATTTAATCCATAAATTTTTCTCTTTGGTTTTTTATTCGTATTTTGTGAACTTTGGAGTAATTCTTCTAAACGAAAATCACTTTACAAATGTAGTTTGTCATAAATAAAAAGTTCCAAAGGTTAACAAATCTTTACAAGTCCCACTGAACTAACACGGGCATAACACTTTGGCCCAAAACAAAGCACTTGTACGGGCTTGGGTTATTTTGCTGAGTCACACCCTCTTAATCAACTCTCCCTGGAGACGAACCTACTACGACTCACGCCTAATCAATGTAGGTTGACAGAGCTGTCCGCAGTGTTACCTGGGCAACAGAGGTAACAAGCACAAACACAGGCTTTCAAGTAAGTGCAGATCGTCTCATCTCCACATCCACTGAAGCCCTCTGCTCTCCGTCAGAGCCATTTACAGCACATAGTGCCATAGAGTGACCTGCTCCACAGCCAATCAGAATAGGCCTGAGGTCAGCAACAGGCTGTGGTTGGCTGACGTCATTCTCGGAACCGTCCCCACACATGCCGTGTTCGTTCCAGCCCCAGGACAGCAGACGGCCCCCTGGAGAAGACAGGTAGAGGGGAGGGTTGGAGGGGAACCAGAGGCAAGAGAGAGGGGGGAGTGGGAAAGGGCAAGGTGGGAGTTGGGGGAGGGGGGGAGGAAAGGATGTGTCTCCATTAACTTGTTTGAGCGCGGAGTTTGATAAGAATGTACAAGGTTTGCATAAAAAGTAGACGCCACAATTACAGGCAACGTTGCATTTTTATTGAACCTCATTGTGTGAGTGAAAAAACCCAAACCCCCCCCCTGCCTAAAGTGGCTGATGTGAATCCATTATTTATTCAGCCAGGTAGTGAATTAGTACACGGACAAACCTGTATTCCCAGCACACCTCTCTGTTTCATGTCTCAAAACACAGCCTGGTTAGGATCAGGGCTTGACATTGGCACCCGCCCACCCGCCAAATGCGGGTAGAATTTGGCTGTGGCGTGTAACACAGTCACTCTTACTAGCCACTTTGACAGGTGGCATTCTATACTATACAGTGGGGAGAACAAGTATTTGATACACTGCCGATATTGCAGGTTTTCCTACTTACAAAGCATGTAGAGGTCTGTCATTTTTATCATAGGTACACTTCAACTGTGAGAGACAGAATCTAAAACAAAAATCACATTGTATGATTTTTTCATAATTAATTAGCATTTTATTGCATGACATAAGTATTTGATCACCTACCAACCAGTAAGAATTGCAGCTCTCGCAGAACTATTAGTTTTTCAGTAAGAAGCCCACCTGTTCTCCACTCATTACCTGTATTAACTGCACCTGTTTGAACTTGTTACCTGTATAGAAGACACCTGTCCACACACTCAATCAGACTCCAAACTCTCCACAATGGCCAAGAACAGAGAGCTGTGTAAGGACATCAGGGATAAAATTGTAGACCTGCACAAGGCTGGGATGAAAACCATTAGTAACACACTACGCCATCATGGATTAAAATCCTGCAGCGCACGCAAGGTCCCCCTGCTCAAGCCAGCGCATGTCCAGGCCCATCTGAAGTTGGCCAATGACCATCTGGATGATCCAGAGGAGGAATGGGAGAAGGTCATGTGGTCTGATGAGACAAAAATAGAGCTTTTTGGTCTAAACTCCAGAAGAAGGATGAGTAAAACCCCAAGAACACCATCCCAACCGTGAAGCATGGAGGTGGAAACATCATTCTTTGGGGATGCTATTATGCAAAGGGGACAGGACAACTGCACCCCATTGAGGGTAGGATGAATGGGGCCATGTATCGCGAGATCTTAGCTAACAACCTCCTTCCCTCAATAAGAGCATTGAAGATGGGTCGTTGCTGGGTCTTCCAGCATGACAACGACCCAAAACACACAGCCAGTGCAACTAAGGAGTGGCTCCGTTAGAAGCATCTCAAGGTCCTCAGTCTCCAGACCTGAACCCAATAGAAAATCTTTGGAGGGAGCTGAAAGTCCGTATTGCCCAGCGACAGCCGCGAAACCTGAAGGATCTGGAGAAGGTCTGTATGGAGGAGTGGGCCAAAATCCCTGCTGCAGTATGTGCAAACCTGGTCAAGAACTACAGGAAACGTAAGATCTCTGTAATTGCAAACAAAGGTTTCTGTACCAAATATTGAGTTCTGCTTTTCTGATGTATCAAATACTTATATCATGCAATAAAATGCAAATTAATTATTTAAAAATCATACAATGTGATTGTCTGGATTTTTGTTTTAGATTCCTTCACTCACAGTTAAAGAGTACCTATAATAAAAATTATAGACCTTTACATGCTTTGTAAGTGGGAAAACCTACAAAATCGGCAGTGTATCAAATACTTGTTCTCCCCACTGTATGCTACCATCCAGACAACGTCTTTTTTAGTGAAGGCCTTGCTTATTTCAGCAAGACAAGGCCAAACCATATTCTGCATGTATTACAAAAGCATGGCTCCGTTGTAAATGAGTCTGGGTGCTAAACTGGCCTGCCTGCAGTCCAGACCTGTCCCCTATTGAAAACATTTGGCACATTATGAAACAAAAAATACAACAAAGGAGTCCTCAAACTGTTGAGCAGCTGAAATCCTATATACAGCAAGAATGGGAAAACTAGAGCAAACTAAAGCAATTGGTCTCCTCAGTCCCCAAGCGCTTACAATGTATTGTTAAAAGCTGAGATGCAACACAGTGGTAATCATACCCCTGTCCCAACGTTTTCGAAACGTATTGCTGGCATCAAATTCAAAATGGTCATGTATTCTTCCAAAAACAGTAGAATTTCTCTGTTTCATCATTTTGATATGCTGTCTTTGTAGACATTTCAATTAAATATAGAGATAAATTATTTGCACATCACTGTACTGTCTTTATTTGCATTTGAAGTAGCATCCCAACTTTTTGGGGAAACGCGGATGTATAATTTTTTTCCAACAAGAGAATGGTCAGAGTGAAAAGAGGAAACTCATCAGCTGACAGACAGAAAAAGAGACCAATCCAGGGAATGGCCTGCTTGACTGTAAGAGCTGGCTTTATACTGTAGAAATAGTTCCTCTATTAACATCAAAGACTGTGCTTGGCCAGGCACTGGCTTCTGGCTGCCAAGACAAAACAACAGCTCTGATGAAACCAGGGACAGGGGATTGGAATTAGCAACATTTGCGGATGAATTAATTAGTGTAACCCCCCCCTGCCCCACCAAACAAAGAGTTAAAGAAACCTCC
Organism: Esox lucius; assembly: GCF_011004845.1. NCBI lineage: Eukaryota > Metazoa > Chordata > Actinopteri > Esociformes > Esocidae > Esox > Esox lucius. The sequence continues at coordinate 4,043,313 of NC_047587.1, read as the reverse complement.
ATTTAGCTCCAGTGCTGCTCTACCCCACAACCCCCCCCCCCCCCCCCCCCCCACAGCTCTGTGTTCCTCTCAGGCGGCTGGTGAGACGTTGTGGATTTGGAGGTGGGTGTGGTTAGGACAGGGCTACATCACCCTGGAGACACGTGCCATGGCAACACAGTTCAGTTACCTAATAGGTCCCGTCGTCATGGCAACAGAAGCAGTGCTATGCCTGCGTTCTCAAGGGTAACGCAAGTCTGCGCACACACACACACACATACACACACACACACGGCTCATCTTCAAGTCGTCAATCTCCAACAATCCTGAGTGTCTGCCTGGTTTTGGGTCCTCATCCTTTCCCATTTTTCCGTCTCTCATCGAGGGATTCCCCTTTATTCAGTTCCATTATCTCTGCATCTCTCTGACTGATAGATCAAAAGGCTCTGGGTTCCCGGGGAACAGACACATATGCTGTCTCCGACACAAAGACCAAGATGTCACCTCGGCAGCAGTCAGCTCACAGGCCAGTGTGATGTGACAGCCTGCTAGCAGTAAGACCAACCACAATACTTGACACTCGTGTAGATATGGACACAAATGTCTTCTGTGCACTTGGTGGTACAGAGATTATTAAGGCATTCATCGTCCAACAGGGCTTGGATCTGTATGGAACAAACATGCAAAGAGAACCTCACAGAGACCAACCACAATACTTGACACTCGTGTAGATATGGACACAAATGTCTTCTGTGCACTTGGTGGTACAGAGATTATTAAGGCATTCATCGTCCAACAGGGCTTGGATCTGTATGGAACAAACACGCAAAGAGAACCTCACATGGTTTTCTTTCCAGCTTTGCTCACAGCTGGAGGAGTAATAAATACATCTGACGTAGCCCTACTAACACTGTCTATCTTCATGTAATAAATACATAACCATGTGACGTAGCCCTACTAACACTGTCTATCTTGATGTAATAAATACATAACCATCTGACATAGCCCTACTAACACTGTCTATCTAGATGTAGTAAATACATAACCATGTGACGTAGCCCTACTAACACTGTCTATGTAGATGTAATAAATACATAACCATGTGACGTAGCCCTACTAACACTGTCTATGTAGATGTAGTAAATACATAACCATGTGACGTAGCCCTACTAACACTGTCTATGTAGATGTAGTAAATACATAACCATGTGACGTAGCCCTACTAACACTGTCTATCTAGATGTAGTAAATACATAACCATGTGACGTAGCCCTACTAACACTGTCTGTCTAGATGTAGTAAATACATAACCATGTGACGTAGCCCTACTAACACTGTCTATCTAGATGTAGTAAATACATAACCATGTGACGTAGCCCTACTAACACTGTCTATCTAGATGTAATAAATACATGATAATCTCAAAAATTTTACCATCTACATCCAGATGTACTAAATATCTTCTGCGCATTTGGAGTATAAAATAATACTGGTGTTTCATACGTTTAACATCAAACCATATATAGGATGACATGGTATTAACACAGAGTAGACGGGATGAAAACATTCTGTGGACGTCTAGCAGACCATAAGCGGGCTTATGCATTAAACACCTTTTAACAAGCAGGCATGGAGAAGGAATAGACCGTAATGTACCGAGCCGCCGAGTGCGAGCAGCTTCTTTGTTCAATCAACAGGACAAAAAAGGGAAAAAAAGTAAACGTGTTTTTGTGCTGCTTTGCTAATTCATGGACGCCCTCCACCCCCCTCTCTGGAACACACAGTTACAGCATCGCCGTGTGATGGCTGCGACCATGAGCGTTGCCATGGCAACTAAGTACCCTGGTTGATCACTCTGTTCCACAACATTCTGTCCAACAAAGAAGAAAGGTGGGGGGGGGGGCACAAAAACAGACAGGGACACTCGATGCTAACGTAAGAAAAACTAAGAAATAAAAACAGAACATGATATACACACATTAACCAAAGTCTTCGGCTGAAAATTGCAAAGCTTTTTCGGGAAGAAGGACATGGAAATGGATTGGTCAGACGGAAGACACGCTTTGGCCTTGTCATGCGAAACAGCAGAAGAACACTGTATTGCTAATTCATACGGGTTACGTCGTGTAGCATCTTCGGTTGGATGGACGCTCTCAGATATCTATTTGAAGACTCTGCAGCCTGGCGTTGCGTTTCTACACTGGTGCATATACACGTGAGGTTGGTCAAGTCAATGGCAGCAGCAATCTAATGTCTATAGAAAACACGTACACATCCCCACTATGAAAGCCTTTCCGTCCTATCTGGATCTTCAGAAGTTAGTCAAATCCAACACCCGGGAACAAATTATTTTTGGATGTGTATACAGACCTACACTATAATGCATTAAGGGATCCGCGAACACATGCACACACAAGTGAAACGCACATCACACGCTGAGGTTTTCCAGAACACCAAGAGCCCCTCGTTGACTTTCCCTTACATAACGTTGCATTATTGTCTCCAGTGAATAAACTGCAGCATCTAACTACTTCCCATTCCACGTGGAGCGCCGTCACTCCGCCTGGCTCCCCGAGCGTCAGCCTATTTCCTATTTAGTATACTAACGTGGATCAGGGCTCATACGGAATATGTTGTTGTGTGGTCCCATCACAATCAGAGCTAGAGTTGTTAATATTAATACATTGGATTCATATAGCACGGGGGCCTTTCTGCCAACTGAGGTAGCTCATTCAAAGCACTGGACGTAGAAAGAGGAAAGGAAGCTGGCCTCATCAGTCAGGTGATGCACCTGCCGATGACCACTAACAGCCTGTGAAATCCCCACACATCAGCCGCCGGGGGGGGTTGGGGGGGGGGTGTGGCACGGGCCGACTAGTAATGAATAATTAAGCGGCTGTGATGGTAACGGGGTCAGGTGGGTAATTTAGCGGTGACACGGCTTTACACCCTTATGATCAGCGGCACTGTGTTCTATAGTGACCGTAGAGAGTTGGTGCACCAGCGCAGAGCAAAGTCCACATTAGATTTTAGGACCAGAGGTAAAATATTCCCTACTTTAGACCCACGTCCCTCCATACTGCTCTAATTTAGAAACTTGTCCCTCTGTAGTGCACTACTTCAGTCCCTCGTCTCTGTAGTGCTCTACTTCAGTCCCTCGTCTCTGTAGTGCTCTACTGTAGTCCCTCGTCTCTGTAGTGCTCTACTTCAGTCCCTCGTCTCTGTAGTGCCCTACTTCAGTCCCTCGTCTCTGTAGTGCTCTACTTCAGTCCCTCGTCTCTGTAGTGCTCTACTGTAGTCCCTCGTCTCTGTAGTGCTCTACTGTAGTCCCTCGTCTCTGTAGTGCCCTACTTCAGTCCCTCGTCTCTGTAGTGCTCTACTGTAGTGCTCTACTTCAGTCCCTCGTCTCTGTAGTGCTCTACTGTAGTCCCTCGTCTCTGTAGTGCTCTACTGTAGTCCCTCGTCTCTGTAGTGCTCTACTGTAGTCCCTCGTCTCTGTAGTGCTCTACTGTAGTCCCTCGTCTCTGTAGTGCTCTACTGTAGTCCCTCGTCTCTGTAGTGCTCTACTGTAGTCCCTCGTCTCTGTAGTGCTCTACTGTAGTCCCTCGTCTCTGTAGTGCTCTACTGTAGTCCCTCGTCTCTGTAGTGCTCTACTGTAGTCCCTCGTCTCTGTAGTGCTCTACTGTAGTGCTCTACTGTAGTCCCTCGTCTCTGTAGTGCTCTACTGTAGTCCCTTGTCTCTGTAGTGCTCTACTTGTGGTTAGAAGTGTGGTAAGGTAATACAGTTAGGTGTAAAACCTCTTTTGAAAAAGAACAAGAATCAAGGAAAACATTGAGACAATGAGCTTATGGTCGGATTCAAATTGCTTCTCTGAATAAACAAGTAGAGGGGGTGCATGGCTGAACGAGCTGCAACAGTTGGCTGCTATATCTTCAGCAGCAACAGGTAACATTCTCCTTTGCCCTTTCTTTGACCCCAAACATGTTCCTCTAGTGTGTAGGAGTGCACCTTCACAGATAATTAGTCTCTTCCCACCAGAACCAGGTAATACTGCTCTGTACTGGCAGCCCTCTTACCCATCTACTACTATACATTCTACTCTTCCCTTTCTCTCTCCTCTGTCCCTCGTTCTTGTCAGTCTTTCCTCTAATCTGCCAGTCTCTATTCTAATCAGCCAGTCTCTCCTCTAATCTGCCAGACTCTCCTCCAATCAGTCAGCCTCTCCCCTGTCGGTCTATCCCATCAGTCTCTCTTCTCTCAGTCTCTCTATCAGTCTCTCCTCTCAGAATGACCTACTTCAGTAGCACCAGAAATAGCAGCAGTGCTGAAGTCTCTGCTACCAATATCAGTTTACTGCTTCATTAATCCTGCCATTCTGCCAGCAACATGCCCAAGAGAGAACAGGACAGTCATGCCCAACACAAGAATGGACAGACATCCCCAAAACAAGACAGGTAGTAATGAAACTAACTGGGCTAGTGACCTTGGTAATTAGCCTGTGGTCTTATGAGTCTACATGTACCTCCTGTGGAAAGACCAGGCACCCCCATGGATCCCGGAACGCTTGTCTGAGTGACTGAAGTTGATGAGGATCAAGACCCAAAGTGACTTTGTTTCAATGTCGTTCCTCCTGCAAAGAAATCCACTCTCATAGGACCCAGCAGGTGCTTCCAGCACAGAAGCTACACGCCAAAGGGCCCAACAGCCCCTTGTCCTAAAAAACGCACTCAAGCCCTCGTCTAGAAGGGCACACTGGCTCACTTTGCCATAGATTTAAGACACTCAGACATGTATAAGAAGCAAGGTGAAAGTTCCTCACCCAAACCTAAACCAACTCAACAATGTCAGGTGTGTAGTAACTAGTGAACGGGTGACAAGAGATAACTTTGTGCCGCAGCTTGTTTCCCATCCCTGCTACTCTTTGTGGTAAGAGAACTGGGTCAGTGTTCAAACTTTAATGGTGCAGGAATCTGCCATTTTCAAAGCAGTGTAGGTGTGTGTCTGTGTGTGTATGGGCTGGCTGGCTGATGTGAACAACAGAGAAATATCAGGCAGGACACAGAGGAGGGAGGAGAGAAGCCAGAACTGTTACAACAAACTCCACCCAACCACACACACACACACCTATTAGTTTCTTAACTTGTTCTCTTTTCATTGTTTTCAGTTGCTTTGTATTCTGTTATTACTTTTAAAGTGAATGTAAATGTACAATGATTGTAAAGTACTGTTTCCTATAATGACCTTTTCTTGGCTAAGCATCAGAAGGTCTGTTGCCATGGTATCAGTGAAAAAGAAACCAGGCAGGCCTAGTTCAGCCAGCCCGCAATAAGTGTTGATCGTTGTTGCCCTCCCAAGACTTGAATCCAGGTCACCCACGTGAAAGGCTGTGTCTTTAACCACTACGCCACAGAGCAAGGCACCATTAAGCATTGTGTTAAACAGAGTAACGTTTCTTATTAAATTTAACTCGACCACAAATAACATCTATGAACTGTATGACTTTTGCCACTGGCTCTTTTAACAGCTTATTAGCTATTCGTGAATGACATTGATACAAAAACTACTGTATCAATATAAGTGACGATAACAGACTTTTTTGTCAAGTGTAAAGACAAGAGAATTGTGTAGGAAAGTTTTTGTCTATCCTGAACAAATCCTAAGACATAATTCTTATATCCACCAGAAACAGTTGCAATATAACAGTAAACAGTTTAATTTTAGGCATCCTATAACGTAGCTACTGACGGTTGTAGCCAGCGAATGTTGTGGCCAGCCACTAATTAGCCATTTGTGAATGACATTGAAACAGTATCTATCAATATAGGTGACGAAAACAGACTTTTTCGTCATGTGAAAGTGTTTGTCTATCCTGAACAAATCCTAATATCCACCAGAACTGTTGTATTCTAGGCTTCCTACAATGTAGCTACTGAAGCTTGTAGCTAGCGAAGCTTTTGTCAGTCCTGAACAAATCCTGAGGCATAATGTGTTTTCACTGTGGAGGGAGTCGAACACGGGACCTGTTGTTCTGTAGGCCGCGTCCCTAACCACTACGCTACTACGCTATTCAACAAGGGGAAGTCAGTCACTCAGTGACATTCGCTCTTCTAGGCCGGCTCCGCTTACGTGGTCCGGAAAAGTATCTAAATTACCCCCCCCCCCCCCCAAAAGAAAAACAGTTCAGCAAACCAGAATTGTTCATCACAACAACAAAAAGAAGTCCCACTGAATATCTTGTTGATGTTGTGTATAGTCCACCCACCCTCATATCTGACTGATAGTATGGAGTTGTATCCAATAATTATGGCATTCATATTTCAATGTAGCTAATTGTGAGCCAACCAGAAAGAATAGCTTGTGATTGTTCATTTGGTGCACTCTTCTTATCCACACAGAGCAGCTTGGGTAATTAACTCTGTCAGTGATACTCATCTCTCCAAGAAGTAATTACTTCCAGTAACAAAAAGGCCACAAGATATTATATACATAGATTATAGTCCCAATAGGGCCACACAGTAATAACCCAACCGCTGAATCCACTGAAGCATCTACAGAAATATTATAATTTGACCCTGTAAATGTTATACTGTAACACATTAGTCAGATCCCTCTCCATAAATCCTTAACCAGTCCCTTCAAACATCTAGTGAATTATATGGAAACGTAATTCTAGCCCAAATATCTAAATTGCAACAATATTAAATACCTGCTGTATTTAGAAGGTAATAAAACACTAATAAAGGTTAATTGACAAATACATTAAATATATTAAATTATTCTGCTTAGGATCAACACATTGTTGTTGATCCTCATCCTTCCATACGTGGAAAGATGTCAGGCTACATCCAATTATCAGCCTAAAGAAAGTAGGAAAAGAAGTAGAAAAACCTAGTATTATCATTAACATTGTAATCCTAACATTTATGTTTTGGTTGAACGTCAAATGTGTGTTGAGTGTCTTGCATGGTATCAACAACTCCAATGCATGTTCTCAGGAGTCGTAGATCGAGACGTGTCAACTCATCAAGCTGTTTCGCTTTTTATCACACTGCTTATTTAATCATAGCATTCTTTTTCAGCACAAACACGTCAGATGAGAACGCATTCTCTGGCAAACCACTAAACCTACAGTAGCCCGACCCACCACATTGAGTAGCTAGAGTGCATCAAGACAAGGCAGCGGTCTTTCCCAACGTCCGCCCTTTCCCGTGGACAAGGCGGAGACCAGATCCAAATGTTTTCTTTGTCACAAACTGAAATTGCTGTAATTTTGTAAACAGGAAATGGGGTGATATTGTTATGTTTTCTACATCTGCTCAATGAGAAGTTTACGTGACTCATTGACTCAATTGTGGGAAGGTTGTAGCCCTTCAGCTTAACAACTAGATCTGAGCTAACCAATACGAAAGCTGAACTCAATGTTGTATGGGCCCAAACATATTATACACGGGAAACACCACAAATTCACAATTACTGCGGATAGATGCTGAAATACTCAACACGCGTAGCACCTTTAACTTAAGTGAAGGGTGGATAACACTAAAATATTTATTTCCCGTTTAAGCCTTGCATGCTTCTTCTCATTCGGGTTGGTCCTACAGACAGTAAAAAAAGCGCGGCCGTAACCGTGGTAACTGACCACAAGTCCCGCATAAGAGCCAAAAATGGTGCATCTCATTTGTGTCACTTTCACTTAGTGAAAGAAAAATGCTTTTAAAAGGGGCAATCTGCAGTTCAAGTAACTACTGAATAATCATTCTACCACTTGGGCCGTGCCCTTGTGTTGATGCACCTGAAGACTTCAACGTTACGTTATCCCAAGTGTACGGTCAAATTCACAAACAGAAATGCCTCCATTTCATTTTTTTCAATGTTTAGTTCGAAGCATGTTCTGAGAAGGTAGTGTTTAATTTACACAACGTTATAATAAAACAATCTTGTGTTTTGGTTTCTGAAGTACAACGCTTGAACTAAGCTCATGTATGAGGCATCATTTTTTTATATTATTATCTGTGGCTATATATAATTTTTCAAAAGTAATTAAATGGATTTGGCATTAGCCGATTGCCTCTTTAAAGTTGCTGCCCTATTTTCCAAATTCCCTGGCACCCCTGTTCGCAACCCTCTCCTGATAGAGGAGGCATCCTCTAGTTCATTCATCAAAATGTTTTTTGAGGGTGTGCTTCTGGGAAAGTTTAATTTTAGCCAGATACAGTAGCATCACAACACGCAGAGGAAATTGTTATCTTTCTGTCTAGGCTTTGTACTGGGCGTAGAATATACAGTATCCCGATACTCATTAGTGTGGTTGCAAGGAAACCAAACATGGAGCCAATTTAAATTCTTCAGGAAAAAGTCCCTGATATTGGATGCAGACATTATTGAGTTTTCATCTAGAGTAACGACTGCTTTGTTTTCAAAACTAATAAACGTGTATGGCAGCTTCTTCAAAGACTAAAGACTTCAGTGTGCTTGGCGTTTTCCAACACAGTGTGTTGGGTTTGATATTGAGTGTAGACCCCGGGAAGACACGCCATATCAGCAACAGATAACATGGATCCTAAGAAACTAAACTGCACAATGTACAGCCGACAGTAGAAGGGAAAAGCTACAAATAAATACTCACCAACGATGGCAAGGTTATGTTCAGATCCACAGGCAATCTGTAGAGACAAAATATATGTTTTAGATTTTCTTTTTATCCATTTAGGCGAATAAAGAACCAGGTTTGCCAGGATAGAATGGCGGTCATTTCAATACTTTTAAATCCCAACATTTTGATGATATGAAAAATGAGAGTGCATCTCCAACATTTTCCCCATGAAACAGCCAACTGTAAACAACAACAACAATAGCAGCGTAATTAACAGATGTGTGATTGATTAGCATGGGATACAATTACTCCATTATTTAGCATGTGCAATGCCATCCCTGTTTGATCAACCTGCATCCAGGTCACTACCACGCTGTGGTGTCAACAAACACCCACTTCCACTGGAGAGCCTCAGAAATGTTGAAAAGGACAGCACAACCCAGAAGTGAAAACGTAGGACACACTGGTCCTACAAGGACGTTCCCGCTACTTTGGCCTCTACACCGATCAGCCATGACATTATGACCACATTATGACCACATTATGACAGGTCAAGTGAATAACACTGATACACCGATCAGCCATGACATTATGACCACATTATGACCACATTATGATAGGTCAAGTGAATAACACTGATACACCGATCAGCCATGACATTATGACCACAATTATGACCATATTATGACAGGTCAAGTGAATAACACTGATACATCGATCAGCCATGACATTATGACCATATTATGACAGGTCAAGTGAATAACACTGATACACCCATCAGCCATGACATTATGACCACATTATGACAGGTCAAGTGAATAACACTGATACATCGATCCGCCATGACATTATGACCACATTATGACAGGTGAAGTGAATAACACTGATACATCGATCAGCCATGACATTATGACCACATTATGACAGGTGAAGTGAATAACACTGATAATCTCGTAATCATGGCACCTGTCAGTGCGTGGGAAACATTTGGCAGCATGTGAACATTCTGTCCTCAAAGTTGATGTGTTAGAAGCAGTAAAAACGGGCATCTGAGTGAGGATCTGAGTGACTTTGACAAGGGCCAAATTGTGATGGCTAGACGACTGGGTCAGAGCATCTCCTAAACTGCAGCCCTTGTGGGGTTTTCCCGGTCTGCAGTGGTCAGTACCTATCAAAAGTGGTCCAAGGAAAGAAAAGCGGTGAACTGGCGACAGGGTCATGGGTGGCCAAGGCTCACTGATGCATGTAGGGCGCGAAGGCTGGCCCGTGTGGTCTGATCCAACGGACGAGCTACTCTAGCTCAAATTGCTGAAAAAGTTAATGCTGGTACTGATAGAAAGGTGTCAGAACACACAGTGCATCGCAGTTTGTTACGTATGGGGCTGTGTAGCTGCAGACCAGTCAGGGTGCCCATGCTGACCCCAGTCCACTGCCTACAATGGGTAAGTGAGCATCAGAACTGGACCACAGAGCAGTGTAAGAAGGTGGCCTGGTCTGATGAACCATGTTTCCTTTTACATCACGTGGATGGCCGGGTGCGTTGGCGTCGCTTATCTGGAGAACACATTACACCAGGATGCACTATGGGAAGAAGGCAAGCCGGCAGAGGCAGTGATGCTTTAGGTAATGTGCGGCTGGGAAACCTTGGGTCCTGCCATTAATGTGGATGTTACTTTGACACGTACCACCTAACTGAGCATTGTTGCAGACCACGTGCACCCTTTCATGGCAGCTGTATTCCCTGATATCATTAGCCTCTTTCAGCATCCAGAACCAGAGCATACTCTTGAAGATTATGTCCTATGGCCTGATCGCTGTCTTTATGAATAATGAAGCAGCTTGTTTTCAGCCTCTTTTATTAAAGTCACTAAATAAATAAGAAATTAACCAACGTTAGGATGCACAACTCAATCACTGGCTGAAAGTGGAGATCTGCCCGTCACAGGAGGTAGAGTTTGTAGATAACTGGCTCTCTTTTTGGGACTCTCCCAGAAAGAGAGCCAGATTAGGGCCAGGCCTAATCTGCTGAAGAGCGACGGACTCCATCCTAGCTGGAGTGGAGCTCTTCTTTTAGGAACATTGACAGGAGTCTCACTCCTATAGCCTTACCATGAGATAGGATGCAGGTCAGGCCGCAGGCTGTTAGCCAGCCTGCTAGCATAGTGGAGTCTGTCGATAGCACAGCCAGAGTAGTTAGTGCAGTTTAGCCAATTGCGTTTAGCCAACTCCACCAAGTTGGAAGTATTCAGACTAGCCTGGATAGACAGTACACTACAATACCAAAAAGCACTCACGTCTGCTCGATCAGCTCATTTCTCCAACCTGATTGAGGTGAACAAAAACAATCCAATATTTCTCTTCGATACTGTTGCAAAGTGAACAAAAAAGCAATGCTCAACAAGTGAAGTGGGTCTTCACTTTAGCTGTAATGAATACATGAACATCTTTGATGAAAATATCATCACCATTAGAAAACAAATATCTGACTCCTCAAATAGTTAGTACCCAAAATCACAGTTGTCCTGAGATGTCCTGAACCTCCTTGTCAAAATGTCAAAGGGGACACTTTAATTTCTTGATCCCGTATTGCTCGACACATTCACAAAATGTGTAATAAGTTCTAAACCCACAAATTGTCAGCTAGACCCGATTCCAACAAAATTACTTAAGGAGCTATTTCCGGTGCTAGGTCAGCCAATGTTGACCATAATAAATTGCTCCTTATCAGTTTGTATGTGTGGATGGCATATCCTCTGACAAATAAAAGGCATGTTTTTGTGTTCCTCAAGGCTCGGTTCTGGGCCCATTATTGTTCTCACTATATATGCTGCCTCTGGGTGACGTAATTCCGGAATCACAATGTAAATCTTCACTGTTATTCTGATGACACACAGTTATATATTTCGATGAAGCATGGAGAAGCCCCTAAATTAGCTACTTTGGAAGCATGTGTTTCAGATATTAGGAAGGGGATGACAGATAACTTCTTGCTTTTAAACTCAAGAAAAACAGAAATGCTTGTTTTAGGATCCAAGAAACCAAGAGGTTTGTTAGCAGATCTCACTGTGAACCTCGACAGCTGCATGGTCGTATCCCAAAGAACTGTCAGAAACCTTGGCGTTACCCTTGACCCTGACATCTCCTTAGATGAACATATAAAATATGTCTCAATATCTTCTTATTTTTATCTTTGAAACATTGCAAAAACCAGAAGCTTTCTATCAAAAACTGATGCAGAAAAACTAATCCATGCCTTTGTTACTTCAAGAATAGATTACTGCAATGCTCTTCTTTCCGGTTACCCTGATAAATCAATAACAAACTTCAATTAGTGCTGCACACGGCTGCTAGAATCCTAACTAGAACAAAAAAAATAATATGCATTACTCCTGTACTGGCCTCTTTACACTGGCTGCCTGTTAGGGTTATGGCTGATTTTAAGATTTTATTGTTAACCTATAAATCAATGTGGACTTGCTCCTACTTTCTTTCGCTGAAATGATCCAGCTATACATACCTACACGTAACCTACGATCGCAAGATGCAGGCCTTTTAATTGTACCTAGAATTTCTAAACAAACAGCCAGAGGCAGGACCTTCTTTTATAGAGCTCCACTTCTGTGGAATTATTTGCCAGTTACGGTTAGAAATGCAAACTCAGTGCAAACTTTCAAGTGTCTACTAAAGACTCATCTCTACAGCACGGTCTATGATTAAGTGTAGTCTGGCCCAAGGGCGTGAAGGTGACCAGTAGGCTTGATACTGTCCACCCTTGCTGTCTTGCCAGGTGGGGTCTTGTCGCCACTGGGATGCCCTCCCTCCAATGCCATTCGGGGGCGGAGTCACTGGCTTGTTGTTGTCTCTGTTGCGCACTTGTACAATTGGGCTGTACTCTGCTGGCAATACTCAACCCTCATTCAGGGTGGTTGCGGTTGGTGGGGGTCCCTTTGGTTGATGCTTGGCAATGAGGGTGCATTGACTTCCTGCCTGTTGGGCCCTGTCCGGGGCCTCCCCCGGGTAGGACCACGGTGTCACTGGACCCCATTGTCTCAGCACCTGCTATATTATTGTGCTGGGGCAGTAGGGTCAGTTCTCCTTCTCCACTATAAATCCCTATAGATCTAAGGAATGCATTTTCTAAATCTTCCCTGCCTCCGTTTTAAACTTAGGAGGACATGAGGTCTATACAACTCCGGAGTACCAGGCTCGAAAGACTCGTTACTGTCTCTGTCCAAAGTTCTCTTGGTTGTGTTGCAGAACAAGACGATACCTGACGATTTCAGCTGCCTCTCTCCTGACACCCCGATTCGTGTTGTCCCTGTCCATCTGGTCATGCTTCCGACCTGGACTAGTTTTAAATAGACTCTGGACTCAGCCCACATGCATTTATTAATTATTGCAATTTGGACTCTTGATATGTTCACCCGGCACAGCCAGAAGAGGACTGGTCACCCCTCTGAGCCTGGGTCCTCTCTAGGTTTCTTCTTAATTTCGGCCTTCTTAGGGAGTTTTTCCTAGCCACTGAAATTCAACACTACTGTTGTTTGCTCCTTGGGGTTTAAGGCTGGGTGTCTCTGTAAAAGCACTTTGTGACAACTGCTGTTGTAAAAAGGACTTTATAAATACATTTGATTGATTGACTGATTGAACCGATGAAGTCTTTGCATCATATGTATTGTTTATTGGCACTGACGGAAGTCAAAACTGTCGCTCCGCACAGAGTCATGTTAGGCTACAGTCTCCCTCCGACCCCAAAGCCAGTCTGAGCACAGCCATTCAACACAGAACAACGACGAGAAAAGGCAAAGCTGTCACAACCGCTAAGCTAGGCTGTCCCAGGAAGTTAGGCCAACTGTCTCCGATGTCTGGACAAGGCTAAACTGATGTGCGTGTGCGCGCGCGTCAGCTGAACTAGCCTTTTTACTGTTCAGTGCATTAGCGTTTTCATACTTCCCACTTTACTAAAACAGTAATTTATTCATGAGATGACTATCCAGCTGGGACGGACGGCAGTGATCAGCTGACAGCGTGGGGCTACTCATCGGCTGACCAGCTTTACTTGAGCACAACACAATGTATCATTTAGGAAGAATATATGCCCCCACAATTATTCTTAGGCTAGATCCCAAGAGTCTTCCCAGAGTGCATCCCAAATATCCCCCTTTTCCCTGGTCAAACCCAGGGCACAATACACAATACAGGAAGTATGGTGACAGTTAAGACGCATACCTATAGCTTTTGGCTAGTAAACTTTATTTATTACATGGCAGCGTCTTCTTGGACCTCATAAAACCCTTTGCTAAATATTGACTCTATTGAAAAAGAGACAGAAAGAGAGAGTGAGATATAGAGTGAGATATAGAGTGTGTGCATGTGTTTTACAATGCTCTAGAAATGGCTAGAGCAGATAGCAAGACCAAGATTCATAGACCAAGTAGTTAATCCATCTTGCCTTCAGCTTGTTGTGTGTGCGCATGTGTGAGTGCGTGTTTAAACAAGGCGACTATGCCTCCAGAGAAACCCTGTGTTGGGACTGAACCAATGATCTGAGTCCATGGCAGACTAATGCCTCCGCTTTTGGACCTTATATACAGGGTGTGTCCTAAATTACACCCTAGTCCCTAGGAGTGAAATGTACAGGGTAAATAATACAGGAGAGTGCTATGTAGGGAACAGATGTCATTTGATATGCAGGAACAGCCACTCAGACTGTAGGTTAGATGGAGGATTCGAATACAATGATAATGGCTGAAATATTTTCCCGGTGGATTCTTCTGTAGAGGGAAAATTATCATGATCAAGATGTTTGTGGTGATGTGGAAGATACAGAAGATCAGGATAATCAAGATGACAAGAACGATGAAGATGAGAATGTTCAGGATGATGATGATGATGATGATACATACAAAAAGGTAATCTGTTTCCCTGATAAGACACTCCTGCCAATAAAGAACAGACACGGCAAGGCATGAAATAACCAATTCAGTAGACTAAAATCTAGGCTATTACGCCGTCATAAACAACCTTCAGGCGGAGTGATTGTTGTTTAAGTTACTTTCTGCTGCCCTCTACTGTACCGTGGCGGAAACGCAGGCAGGCTGGAACACAGCAAATGGTAGCGTTCTGTGTTTGTGACGCCAGATCATACGACCGCTGGATGGCAGCAACTTTACTTGTCAACTAATCACATCGTATATTACTGCCATCTGCGAATCTAATAAACTGTCCGTGACGTTCCACCGGACATCAGGAACCACTAAAACCCTTCCAAGGAATTGTAAACTTTGAAAATAAGCGGTGAAAGACAGAGCAGAGTTTCTGCTTAATAATCAGAAGTTCGGAACCAAACCCACAGCAGGACGTGCACCCAAGGCTGCGGCTTGGACTGCCGAACCACCCTGGGCCACAAAACAATTACCATTACCATTGACAAGCCTCACCTGTGTGGCTCCACAGAGGACCTTGACCTCAGAAGGGACACGTGTCCATTGAGTGGTAGCGCCTGGTGAGGCACCTCCGGAACACTGACTGGTCGGTTCTGTCCTGCCCAGCTGTCCGTAATTGGCTCTGCCCCATGTGAAGACCCGCCTCTTCTCTGAAAGATAGGATCAAGAGGCATCCTAAAAATATAATGGCATCACCCACAGCAGAACCTGGACATGTTCATTACAACACAATGTAGCAAAGGTTTCACAATCTTTCATAGCGCTTTCCTCCCGGGTCATGCATTACAACCCCAAGGACGCATTGTCCCCATAGAGAGTATACAGCACATTGTTTCCTTTCACACGATACATTTAAGAAATGAGTGAATGTTCTTATCTATAGGAACATACAGTGGCGAGTCCATACAAAAACCGTGTGAATAAACTCTCAACCCCAGGCTTGTAAGCAGCACGCTCAAGCCACTGAGCTGCAGGGGTCCGAGGACACAGGTCTCTCACCTGTTTGGGCCACAAGGTGCGTCCATCCACTGTGTATGTTCGTGACCCTCTCTCCGTCCAGTGCTGATCGGTCCAACCGGACGGGTGCAGGCAGAAAGGTCTCAGTACGGGTCAGCTGGCCGTGCTTATTACTGCCCCAGAGGAAGACGTCACCCGTCACTACAACACACAGCAGAAACAGCACACACACAACCGATCTCACGGCCAGAAAATACGTATCAGCGTAAGAACTGCTATCGAGGAAACTCAAAAAACAACGAGCTTTTATTGTGGAAGAGAACCACTGGTCTAGATTGTCTGGGATCACTGGGAGGACACCACACCATCACACTTTAACGTGCTCTTCTCTGTTCCATGCCGAGCCATGGGCTGAAACTGGAAATGTAGCAAAAACGGAACACAAGTAGCCAGAGGTGAGTGTGGTGGAGGGGGGGGGGGGGGGGGGGGGCACTACTCACCAGTGAGACATGCACAATGGGCGGAGCCTGCTGCTACCCAGTGTGACATCACGTGACCCAGACCTGGGACCAGACGGGGGGTCTTGGAGGTGAAGTGTTCCGGGACCGGCTGTGGGCTCAGAGCTCTCCTGGCCTGACCCGAGAGACCGAAACCCCACTGGTACACCTGGCCGGTCCCTGGAGCATGAGGAGCCAGACGTTGTACACAGTGACACAGAGCACTTTGACGATGGAGGGGCTGAGGGGAAACATGCTAACTACCCACCTCACAGACCAGACCAGACTGAGTGTCTGCATTAAAGTCTCATCCCTCTGAGCCTGGTTCCTCTCTAGGTTTCTTCCTAAATGTCAGCCCCTTTAAGGGAGTTTTTTCTAGCCACCGTGCTTCAACACTATTGTTGCTTGCCCCATGGGGTTTCAGGCTGGGCGTTTTGTAAAAGCACTTTGTGACAAGTTCTGAGGTAAAAAAGGGCTTCACAAACTTGATTGATTGATAACACCACAGGGTTCATTATAGCTCATCTGTGAACCTTATGTTCAGGTGAACTCTGAGGAGGTGTGGCTTACCGGTAACAGCTAGTGAATGTCTGAGTCCAGCAGCCACGCCGACCACAGGCTCCCCCAGAGCCTGGACAGGCCGCGGCTGGACAGAATGACTGACTGGCTCCGAGGTGCCCAGCTGCCCATATGCATTTGATCCACACGTCAGTATTTGGCCGTGACCTGACAGAACAGAAGGTAAACGTTGACTGGAGTTACCTGTAGTCCTACTGTAGAATTTCAGTCAACAAATTCCAATCTCCCGGTGCCAGCCTGGCAGCTGACAGGTCATAGCTACTGTCTTAATTCACTACAGTTCACTACAGGGCACTGTCAGTCACTCACCAGTGAGAATGAGCGTGAAGTCCCAACCGCAGGACACTTGGGCAACCCTGTGACCTATGAGAGGACAGATTTTAAAGGTTCTGACCTCTGAACTGTGACCCAGTCCCAGCTGACCTTTGTGGTTCTGCCCACATACAAGTAGCTCTCCTTCCTCTATGGAAAGGAGGAGACAGAGGGAAATAATAAGTTATATGAATACTATGAAAACCTGTTCATATGACTTAGGGGCATGCCAAGTACTGAGACAAATATACACTCACCAAAAGGATTATTAGGAACACCTGTTCAATTTCTCATTAATGCAATTATCTAATCAACCAATCACATGGCAGTTGCTTGAATGCATTTAGGGGTGTGGTCCTGGTCAAGACAATCTCCTGAACTCCAAACTGAATGTCAGAATGGGAAAAAAAGGTGATTTAAGCAATTTTGAGCGTGCCATGGTTGTTGGTGCCAGACGGGCCGGTCTGAGTATTTCACAATCTGGGATTTTCACGCACAACCATTTCTAGGGTTTACAAAGAATGGTGTGAAAAGGGAAAAACATCCAGTATGCGGCAAATCTGTGGGCGAAAATGCCTTGTTGATGCTAGAGGTCAGAGGAGAATGGGCCGACTGATTCAAGCTGATAGAAGAGCAACTTTGACTGAAATAACCACTCGTTACAACCAAGGTATGCAGCAAAGCATTTGTGAAGCCACAACACGCACAACCTTGAGGCGGATGGGCTACAACAGCAGAAGATCCCACCGGGTACCACTCATCTCCACTACAAATAGGAAAAAGAGGCTACAATTTGCAAGAGCTCACCAAAATTGGACAGTTGAAGACTGGAAGAATGTTGCCTGGTCTGATGAGTCTCGATTTCTGTTAAGACATTCAGATGGTAGAGTCAGAATTTGGCGTAAACAGAAGGAGAACATGGATCCATCATGCCTTGTTACCACTGTGCAGGCTGGTGGTGGTGGTGTAATGGTGTGGGGGATGTTTTCTTGGCACACTTTAGGCCCCTTAGTGCCAATTGGGCATTGTTTAAATGCCACAGCCTACCTGAGCATTGTTTCTGACCATGTCCATCCCTTTATGACCACCATGTACCCATCCTCTGATGGCTACTTCCAGCAGGATAATGCACCATGTCACAAAGCTCTAATCATTTCAAATTGGTTTCTTGAACATGACAATGAGTTCACTGTACTGAAATGGCCCCCATAGTCACCAGATCTCAACCCAATAGAGCATCTTTGGGATGTGGGGGAACGTAAGCTTCATGCCCTGGATGTGCATCCCACAAATCTCCATCAACTGCAAGATGCTATCCTATCAATATGGGCCAACATTTCTAAAGAATGCTTTCAGCACCTTGTTGAATCAATGCCACGTAGAATTAAGGCAGTTCTGAAGGCGAAAGGTGGTCAAACACAGTATTAGTATGGTGTTCCTAATAATCCTTTAGGTGAGTGTAGTATGGGGACGGATATCACAATATGCCATATGCATATAGTTCATTTTGATCGAATGGGCATTTTGTCATTAGTGTCTAAAAAAAGGTTTTGACCCCCTCAAAAGCGAAGCAAGTTATATCAAAGGGTTATGATTAAGAATACAAGTATGATAAAATCATACCACATCACTAATACGGCTTAAGTAGAATCAAAACCAGTGACCAGGAGAGGGAGACACATTCCGTATTTTCCCGATATGATATAGGTTAATTATCTTCATGACAACAAAGTCCCTCCGGCGCCGAGCTCACCCGACACCACGGTCGAATGTCCGCCGCCTCCGCTGAGTAACCGCACCGCCCTGGTCTGTCGCGTCTGTCGGACTCCATCATCCGCGAGCCTGGGCAGGGACAGGTCTTCCACATGTCCATGTCCTAACTGCCCATAGCTGTTCGCACCCTGTTAGGTTTCATCAGGTATTGATGGCAGCATGTGTGTGTGAGAGATGCAGTTCCCAGCTATATCAGTACAATCAGTATATCAGTACAATCAGTACAGTAACACAATTTAGCTACTGAAGTGGAAACTACACCTCTATCTCAGACACGCACACATACACAAAACATCAGACTTTGTTCTGTCACTGCAGAGTAGTATTGTAAAACTCAATTGACAGCTTGCTAGCTGACGTTAGCTTTGGCTAACACCGGTATTGGTATCTATAGAGTGCATTTTTATCTACATGACAGACGTACAGCATCAAACGAAGTTTTAGCGAATGTCATGATGTCAATATTTCTCAGAAGAACGAAACTTACCCACGTGTAGATACCTAATTGTCCTACCACATCGGTATCCATGGGATACAAAATAAAATGTAAGATGATTCAGCTGGCTGCCGTAAAGTAGTTGTTTTCATACGTCAATAGTTTTCCGCCATGTTGAGTGTGGCCAAACATAGATTTGATTTACTTTTGATTATTTGTTATTGCATTAACATGGAACAAAACACAAAATTGTCAGACTTTACAAATAACCGAATATTGTTTTTAAAATAATAAGTAAAGCCAGCTAAAAACATTGACATTTAATGGGAATTATACTAGCCAGTCTTGATTAATGCCTGAATGTGATAGAATTCGAAATCAACCATAATATACTGGACTGTTGTTTTTTTACCAATATACTTAATTTTTTATGCAATCACTGTGTGTATAGTGTACACTGTGTGTTAAGTACAAAAATATGAAATGTTGCAATCATAACCATTTTATCAGTTGAGGGAGAAGTTCTTTCAGCAGGTCAATAATACCCTTTAAAGGCCAAAGCAACTTTGTAGTGGCTCAAGAAAACAGAGAATATAGAATAAAATTGCAGTTCACAAGGTTTGTCCATACAACCTGAACATCCTGGAGCAAAAACATCTATCAACCGGGGGGAGCATATCCAATCATCTATAAAAAGCTATTTGTTATATTTTGAATTGTTCAAAGCTGAGATTTGACTCTGACTATTCAATATTTGGAAGCAAGATGACCACCAATTTTGTTGAAATGTCTATGGGAAAGATTAGTGGCCATGTTGTTTACTGACCTAACTTAAGGTGGACAGTTTCAGCCCTAAATCCCTGTAATTTCATAACACAAAACCATTTGCTCTTTATGATGTTTATTTTTAAAATCTCTAACAAAACAAAGCACCTTACATATACATAAGACACACATGCACATTTTATTTATTCCCTTAAACATTATCCGATCACATTTCTTTACAGTAGAAAAATAATGACATTTGAGTACATGACTAAGGTTACATTTCAAAATAATTTTGATTATTAGGAACTGGATAATGAAAAAAGCTAAATATTATAATGAACCAATTCCATTCTAATCTTTCTTGATACATTCTTGAATACATTCTCACTTTTGAATAATATTATACATTACACCACTGAATTGCTCCCAGCTACAGCGCTGTATATATTTATGTATATATACACACCAATGGGAAGAACATACTGGACACCTTACTGTACAATACATCAAAAAATAAGTTATGTGTCTTCAGATATATGGAATGCAGAAGTAAAGATTGCGTAGAGCGAGGGGATAGGATATTTGTACTTATTTATACATTAAGGTAGATCAACAGCAGGTCATGGCTTTTGGGGTGAGGTCCTCCCAGATCTGTCAGGACGGTTTTGCCAGCTGCCAACTCCAATGTCAAGCAGTGTGACAATGACCATGGGACTTGACATAACAGATCCAACAGATCCACAGACCCCACAGATCTACAGCCTGACGAGTGGTACCAGGACGACGGGAAGTGACACGCCCCGTCTAGGTGGTCAATCAGACTCACAGATAATGGCGTCGAGGTCATCGGGCCCGTGTCCGAAATAACACCCTATTCCCAGTCAGAGGCCACATGGGCCTCGGTCTGAAAGTAGTGCGCTACCTAGGGAACAGAGTGCCATTTGGAACGCGGGCCCTTGACCCACAGTTCTTTAGCCTGTCACTCAGACTCCCAGGTGCTTGTTAAGCCGGTTGAGGGCGTCGCCCACGATGTCCAGCTCGTGCCTCAACTCCTCCACCACACTGTTGATACTGGGAGTGTCCTTCAGGACGTCCACACTCTGGGTGTAGGGGTTGTAGCGCACCGTGAACGGACGCTTGATCGTCTTGGCAAACTCCCTGGGGTGAGACCGGGGGGGAGAAATGAGTTGTAGTGCATGCCGACCAGGGGGGAGGCGGTGCAGGCGGGGGGAGAGGAGGTGTGCATGTGCGAAGAACGAGGTAGTGAATGAGAGCGAGCCTTCACGACTAACAACAGTGAGGGTAATTCGAAGACATAGGCTGTGATTTTGTTCAGTAACACAGTTCAGTGAACTTATTATGCATGAATATCCCATACATAACCCATTCATAAGCAGTACATAAGAATGCACAAATGTGTTATGAAGTTCTTGTGTAGGCACACTGCCTTTAAATAGTGTGTCCCTATACACTTCTTAAATATTTGTATGCATTATATATATATATATATCATATTTAATACAACATTTTCCTATTTAATATATGAACAGGTTTCTGTTAACACTAAATATATTTGTACACACTACGGGACTATCAGCATTTCTATCAAGAAAATTATGACAAATACTTAGCAGATTAGTTTCCTGGCTAGTAATCTAATTTCTCAGCTCACCTCATCTTGACTTTGGCCTCCTCAAAGCTGTCTGACACAAAGTAGACATCCTGAAAGGTTGTGATGATGCACTCCTGTTTACATGTCACCTTGGGGTCAAAGGGTTTGATGATGGCATTACCAGACAGAGCATGCTGCAGGGAGAAGTAAGAAAACACATGGTTAAGAATCTGTACAGACTTTAACCTAACACAGCGCAGCATATTTTAGAATGACATAATGCAATGTAACATAATGAGGGCTTTCATCTGCTAAAAAAAAGCAGGACGCTGGTCATGGACATCCAGGAACAGTTTTGGAAGGTCTTGGTTTCTGATGTCTCCTTACCTTGAGTTCACTGATGGAGGAGAGCAATCCTGCTCCATATGCTCTCAGCTTCCCCTCCTGTTTACACAGCCCAAACTCCACCGTGAAGAAATAACACTGAAACACAGTAACAATTCAAATTTAAGCCAAGACAACCGAATGTGTAAACCGGATGCCTATATTCCCTAATAACCTTCATTACCGATGCCTCTCATGGAGAGATTATAATCTCTAATGAACAGACTACATTCTCTCATAGGCCGACTCTGATCTGTCATGGACAAACTATAATCTCTCGTGGACAGATTATAATCCCTCATGGACAGACTATGTTAAAATTTATGGGACTGTAGATCCGTCTGAACTATAGTTGGAATCAGCTTTGTTTGTGCCAAACTATCTCTTATTGTCAGACAATCCAGTAATGCAGTTACACAGACCCAATGAGTTGCCAATAACACAGTGCAACTTGACTTTCCACTGTCCGTTTCTTGCTATGTCAACTAATCCTGTGCATCGGCTGTCTCTGGGGTTGCGGTTAGCGTGCTGGACACACTGTGACACAAGTGAAAAGTGGTTGCTTAATGCTACTCTACTGCAGGATGACTCACAGTGGCCAGGGTCTGTATGGACTCATCCGAAGCGCCCAGCGAAGCCAGGCCAATCTCCTGGGAGAACTGGGCGAAGCTGGGCTCAGCCAACAGCGGGACGTGACCCAGCAACTCGTGACATGTGTCTCTGTGAGGCAAAAAAAAAAAAAGAAAAAAAAAAGAGGTGTGATGCATGTAGAGAGTAAGGCCAACCTATAGAAATGTTGTTATAATTCCAAAAAGGAGAAAGAGAATTAACAGCCTAACATCTACATTCATTAATCTGGCAAGAGCACTTATCTAGAGAGATACACATTTACCGCATTCTTCCTAAAGGGATATTGCAATCAAAAACAACCTCCTAGTTAATTAGTCCAGTGATAAAAGAATCACCCCACATTGTCAGCAGTCGATTTTTCATGATGGAGCAATTTCACGGCAGACGAAAACTGTCTGGGTGTAGCATCTTGCGTTATGTGTCAAAATATTTCTATATTGTTTATCGTGGGAAGTATCCCTTTAAGGTCCGGCACTGTTGCTCGGTAAGACAAACACACATCGCAGTTTGAGTAAAGCATAACGTGTTCTCAGAACAGCGCCAGTCGACAGAGTCGGAACAGACGAGCATCAGCGGAAGGTCAGTAGTGAAGACGCTGCTTACGGTTCAGGTGTGTAGAGGGGGTCAGAGCTGTGGCGGACATATTGGGTACAGTGGAACACACGGAAGGCCAGACCAGCCAGGAAGTCTCTTGGGGAGAGATAACCTGCCACAGGTCGGATGGTGAAGCCTGTACGCTCTGGAAAGGAGAGGTTGTGTCATACACCAGATCATTTTCTAATGATCTCTAGTGATTTCTAATGATTTCTAGTGATCTATAGCGATTTCTAATGATTTCTAGTGATTTCTAATGATTTTTAGTGATTTCTAATGATCTCTAGTGATTCCAACATTAGAAATGAATGATTACACGATTACAAAGAAATATACCAATCTTATAAACAATTTATACTTATTTTATATAAAAAAGTGATACCAATATTTTAATAAATGAAACCAATGTGATGAACAAATTATATCATGGTTACAGAACCTACACCAATTTTAAGAACAAATTATACCGAAATTATAAATAGATTTTGGCAATTTTATAGACAAATGATAACCCATATTCTAAAATACACACACTTCAATGTATGTTTATGAAATGTTTGTGTAAATATCCAACACACACGCCTGCTCTTGTTCACAAACTGACACACACACCCACAAGGCTCCTACACCCCCATACTACCTCTAAGGAAGCGTGACACGTCCTCCAGTTGTGGTATATTGTCCTCTCTGCATTCACAGTGTTTGGCCAGCAGAGGCAGGTTCTTCAGGTACTCCCTGCAGGCGTGGGTTGGGTACAGCTTGTTCAGCTCCCGGTACACCACCCCCCACGTCGCCACCTCCTCCTCTGTGAACTCTATACGCGGTATGGGGTCCCCGCTGAAAGACAACCGCGGGTTAACGCCTGTCATTAGAATTATGTAGAGTATAATAGAATTTCACAGTAACAGGGAAACTAAATGGTTGTGGGCAACAATAGGCTATTTTTTGAAGATATATGTTCTGTGGCATTTTATGAAAGTGGTAAAAGATTAAGGGCTGTAAGAGCACCCCAGTCAACACAACATGCTATTAAAATGTAACTTTTTTCCCAGAAAAATGTGTTGTTTCATCGTGAATGTACTCACTGTCTGTAGTTCATAGCGAGATCAGCAAAATGCTTTCTCCTTCTTCTGTAGACATTATCCTTGAAACCCTTTCAGAGGAGGAGAAATATCTTTATTAACAATGAGACCTCTGAGCTCCAGTTCTGATGAGGAAATAAACATTATAGTAATGATGAGCTTTCTAAAGTAATGCACTACTTTGCCATTGAAGTCTACATACTGGATGGTCTGCATCCAGGTCTGATCCATACATCAGTACTCGGTTGGCACACCTGTCCAAATCTGAGATCTTCTTCGGGAACCAGGGCACATTTTCTATATCTGAAAATAAAAATGTCATTTAAATATGTAACTCGTGTTATTATAAATATTAAAAACACCCTCTTATAAGGCATGTTCATTAATAAGCTGCCCGCTTAGTACAATTATACCTTCTTCCGGTATTGGCCTGCAGGAGTTGTCAGGAGGGTCCATTTCCACAACGTTCACGTGCTTCCGTAGCAGTTGAATGATCTCGTTCAGCTGCTCGTGACTGCTGTCACAGTCAACGAAGATCTCGAATTCTGAGTTGCGCCTTTTTGATTTCCTTGATTCAATATGTACAAGGTTGACGTGGTTTTCCTGTAAATTAAACAATTTGGTTTTTGATTTTCTAGCATTATTTAATGTCCGTATGCAATATATTAAATATATAAATATGCATTTTCTATAATGAAGAAAATGCTGCTTATAGGATGTAAGTTAAAAAGTAGTCCTATATGTTGACGATCCAATTGTACCTATACTGTATTGGCCTACTTACTTTAAATAGACCAATTAAAATAATCGAATTATTACATCGGGTGAGATCAAAAAGGCTAAAGGGCTTAAATAACATTGTTGTCGTGAGATGCGCGGGCACTTCGGCACACGAGCACTTTAAGCCTACCTGGAAAAGTTTCAGCGCCTTCACCAGTCCCCCAACTTCATTCTTGAGTGAAAAGACGATCGCAGCTCGCCCCTTCTCTGACGCAGCGTTCTCTTTTTCTGGTCTGTTTTCTTCTATCTTTGTGAAGGTTGATTTGTTCATCTGTGGAGTGAAAAAAACCCGGAAATGAACACGAGCCAACCATACATGAATGGCCTTTTCACAAGCCATCTTTCATCAGTATCGGAGTAGAGCGGTAATACAGTATATCACATGACGCATGATTTGTCTGCGATGGGACATTTAAAGTCAATCATCTGTGATGGTGGCAGCTGCTGAATGCGGATGACCCTGAGTTAGACTACTAGATAAACATTAGCCTAGTACGGTATCGAGTGCGAATTAAGATAGTATTGGTCACTTGAATTAGAATGCTCTAATTGGGTTGATCTGCAAACTTGTAAATTTAAGAAATATAATAATAATGTATTGGCCTGACTAAACTTGTAATCAGACACATTCATATAAACCCAATAGAACGATCTCAATTATTTAGTGATTAAACCAGAAACGAACAGGCCTAATTTAAACTGATGTACAATCCAAAGACTAGGCCTATATTAACCTGAACAATATCCTGACCAGTCTAAAGAACAATCCTGTATAATTAAGTATTTCAACCCTATAAAAAGGTCATACATTTAGCCTAAGATCAATCTTAATAACATGTTCTCTACAATAGAAGACACCCATTGCACGTGTAACCTGTTGGATTAGATGGTATTGCCACCTTAGGTCAATCGATTTTAATCGCCTTATTCGCCTCAATTAAAATCTGCACCACACACAGCGCTAACCCAGTTTTGAGCAACTTGGGTTAATTGGACAGCGTGGACATAGCTGACTGGCAGTTACGGCATTCAAATGACCAATTAAACCAGTGCCAATCCCATAATTCGCAAATTGTAAGTAGCAAATAAAACAAGAGGCTTATACATGTGTTAAATTACTACTTAACCATATCAAACCTACAGTGAGCTAAATTGAATTTGCCACCAACCATATTTCCCTCAACGAGAATGGACGAGAGAACGCGGGAAACCAGTTGTCGTTGGCCCCCAGTCATCAGAAACCGTTGCATAAGCTAGCTAAACGTGCAAGGCCGTGGCACGAGACGGGTCAAGTTGGCACAGTCCGGTGCTGCGCAGTAGGAACCAACGTCTTGGTTTAACGAAGGTGTGCGTGTGTCTGGCCCAAAGGTGCCGCGTAAAGCAATCCAATTTAGGAGAGCGCGAGGTCCAAAGCCTATTAGCTTCCTCTAAGCTGTACGTGACTGTCTCGAGATTTAGATGCTCTATATGTGCATGTGAATCTTGTGAACTTCATATATACCTATCACTTTAAACATTTATTTATACAGTTTTATCATATATTATGCTAAGTTATGTCTATTTTAAATTGATGTAGATGTGAAATGAATCAGACAGCTGTTTCATAGAATATGTGATATACAAGTTAAAAAAAATATGCACCTGCAAAGTTGAACGTCCTCGTGACTTTAATAGCGATCCAAGTTTTGAAAGGTTCAGGATATTAAACCTACTAAACCATTGACGACATAATTTGTTATTGAAAATTGCTACCCCGTTATTTACTACCAAACTGACATCAAATAATTAGATTTCTTTATACGAATTTACTTTCAGAATAAAATACGTTAGGCTATTTAATCTCAATAGCACAATGTCAACTAATAGCTTGCAATTAACGGATTATTTTTCAAACAGATCTGTTTCAATTCGTGTTAATGTATGAAAATCAATAAAATGCAGCTCTGGATAAAAAGAGATCACTGAACCTTTTTCTTTCCTTTCCAAAAAAGATGAAAAGGAAAGTTTTGAGCGAGGAACAGAAGCGTTCAATTTGCAGTGGTCTCCTAATTTTAACCCTTCTGTTCCTCACTCAAAACCTTCCTTTTCGACCTTTTTGGAGAGAAAAGAAAAAGGTGCAGTGGTCTCCTAATTTTTTCCGGAGCTGTATGTTTCGCCTATAAAACCAACACCAGCACATCGTCTTACCTCATTGTTCAGTTGTTTCTCTTCAAATGCTATGTTCATGGAATCAAAAGACCTTCCTCGGCGCGGTCCTTCAATTTTTTTGGAATACATATTGAAGTCCTGCACTATTTATTTCCTTATATTACGGATGTTTATTAACTATGTAAAGTGTTATTCTATCCGGAGGAAGAGGACGCTTTGGTATTTATCAGCCACCACGCGAGGGTGGGGGCACGAGACTGAAGGGGAGGGAGAGTGGGAAGGAGAGGGAGGCTGGAGAAAAGTGACGAGAGGGGAGGGGAAGGAGAGGGGAGGGGGAGGAGGGGGGAGGGGGAGGAAGGGGGATGTGAGGATGAGGGAGGATGGGAGAGGAGAGAAAAGGGGGGAGAAGAGAGAGGGAATGGCATGGGGCAGGCTACTGTTAAGGTGTGTGTGCGTGTGTCTGTGTGTGTGTGTGTGTGTGTGTGTGTGTGTGTGTGTCTGTATGTGTCTGTGTGTGTGTGTGTGTGTGTGTGTGTGCGTGCGTGCGTGTGTGTGGACAGGGAACAAGCAACAATAATTTCAGCCCTTGAACAGCCAATGGAAAAATAGCACCATCATTAACGTCATTGGGAAATTCACATAAGATACCTGTCCATTTTCCTCTAAAGACGGGCAACATTTAATTATGCAGACATCAAACGGTACAATTACCTGCCCATGAAAGAAATAGGTTTCAGTTGACGTATATGTCCAAATAAAGGAACATTAAAGGAACCTATGACACTGCTGTGTTGTTGTTGAAGATTCACCAATGATATTGTGTGAATTTCCTCTCATCACTGAGGTAAAATAGTTCAGCAGACAGATCATCATAAGTCTAATGAAGCAATTTGTTCAATAACCAATAACCTATTTATTTATTGTCATTAACAGAGAATAGAATGACCAATAGCCCACATATTTACTGCCATTAACAAGGAATAGATGAACCCATAGCAAACCTTTGTATTGTCTTATTTACAAAATTGACTTTTGCAGACAGCTAATTAATTTAGTAGTATACTCATATACTACCACAAACAAGTAATAAGACACCTGATATTAAAATATTATTCTAAATATTTGAATGAGATGAAGATAAACAGTTTTCTCTTAATTCCTGACCAATCACCCTGCTTTAGATTGTGTCAAAAACCTCATGAAGGAAAATATAATTTGATTTAAAAAATGACTACTGTATACCAACTGAATTGATTAGATAGTGAGAGGCAATAGAGTGCTTCAACAGCAGACAACAAAACTCAGTCGAGGATAAAACACAATAAGGCACAGCAGCTTATTTAAATCCTTATCCTATTTGAGGTGGCAGGTGGGCAAGACTGACCGTCGGTGTAATTAAAAACGACTACAAATAAATAGAACAATGTATGACTATTTCAGCAACACAGAGTGGGCCATTTGAGGGGCACCTCCACTACTGTTTTCTACTGTAGATTGATTGCAATGTTGTAAATTTGAGACCTTGTTGAACATGTGGTTTTTGAGACCTTGTTGACCTTGTTGAACTCTAATTACATTTGGAAAAGCAGAGAAAGCTCAGTAATATATTTTGAAGAGGATTCATCTGATTAATTAGTGAAATGTCTTTTTGTGGCTCCTCTCCCTCCTGCGCTCCCCAAATCCCTTTCGCTGCTTCATCAGTTCAGCACTTTTAGGTTGGCCTAATTCCCCGGTTAACAGGAGTTCATTACTTCAGTTAGATTGCAAACACCTCAGCAGAATTAGGGTCAGACGTGTTGTATAATTAAAGTAGGTTTTGCAAACGTCATGAACAAGATCCAGCAACAATTGTTTTCCATCTACCATACAGGTCATTGCAGAGCCAAGTTGCGGGGCACTGATGTGCGTCTAGTTGAACAATCAACCAACCTGAAAACACGTAGATGGATTTAGGAAGAGAAAAAGCCAAATTCCCTTAGGTTTTTCCCCAAAATCCAATCAACGTTCCTACGTTGATCCAGTGTCATCATATCAATTTTACTGATTCTTCATGACGTGGAAACAATGTTGATTCTGGACATGTTTGCCCAGTGGGAAGGTGTTGCACATGTGGTCTCTGCACATGACCCCACCCCCCACAGACACACACACCCCCACCCCCACCCACCCACCCAGCTTCACACATCAGGGACTCAGTGGAGGGTGCTTCCTCCACCCGGGGACTGAGACAAGGTGTGTGTGTCGGGGAGGTCGTCTTGTCCACTCCACCAGACAATGGTACAGAAGAGTTTTTCCATATGAAAGCATATTGTGGTCACGGACTGTATTCCACCTAAAACATTACAGACATATCGACGATACCCTGCACATTTCCGCGGACCTTACAAACACACACACTGCGCATTTTCAAAACATGATGGTCCAAGATATTACCTAAATGTGATGTATCGCAGACAAATCCGTGTTTAGTCGGAGCACACACTGAACAACTGCAACGTGAGACGTTCGCCTCCAGTCTCTAGAGCCTTGGGAGATGCTATCTTCAGCACTGACAAAACACTCAAAATGAATCCCTTAACTCAACCAACAGCCTCTATCCATTCAAACCCTAGCTGAAACCATAACTCACAATAGTTCCTAACCTCACCAGTCAAGAATCAACATTTGTCCACAAAATGTCTGTTGATGTGGTGTCTGTTGATGTGGTGTCTGTTGATGAAGTGTCTGTTGATGTGGTGTCTGTTGATGACGGGTCTGATGATGACGGGTCCGATGATGAAGGGCAGACTGTGATATTGGGTTGCAGTCGCCTGCTGGCACCTTCCAGACGCTGTGTCCAAGGCTTTGATGTTTCCTGAGTCTGCAGCGGGCGTTGCTGGGTATCGTCTCCAGGTCAGGTACGGACATCTCTGGGAGCAGATCAGCCTGGCGTTTGTCTCATGTTTGTTTACATCGTGCCAGATGAGGCTCCATCCGCGGGCCTGTTCAGTTCACACACGTCTCCAGGGCAGGTGAAACAAAGGCAGCGTTGTACGCATGCAATGTGGTTCAGGGGGTTTGTTTCACTCCAGTTGGCCCTCCTGAAGGTAATCAACAGAGGGGCAGGGGCGTCGTTAGGCCTGGGCGTCCAGAGCTGTAGCCCCAGATTGTTTATGAATAGCACCAAATTTCTAATTATTTGTGTTTCTCTTTACAATAAAATAAAAAAAGAATAATTAAAATAATAATGGACTTTTTAACCTGTGTTTTAACAGGAATGTATGATCCTCATTTTCAGCAATGACCTGGGAGCCATTAGGGTGGACTGTATTGCTGGGTGACAGATTTGTGTGCTTTGCCGGTTAAGGGATTCAATCTGGCAACCTACTGGTACTGGTCAGACACTATAGGGCGGTTGTTGCCCACTCAAGTCCCCCAGTAGCCCCACGGTATGTTTTCACTGTAACCCCAGACAAACACCTGACTCAGCCGGCAATTAATTTTCACGGCTTCACTGAGTTGAATTGTTTGGGACGGTGGCAAAAATTGCTTGGGTGTTTGTTTGGGACTCTATATTTTTTAGGGGACTCAAAGAACGGAGTTGGTAACCAAGGAGGCCGGCTAAGGTCCCCTAGTGCGCCAATATGCTTCATAGACAGAAATGGCAGAGATAGTTGCTATGTGTTTTCTATGGGTTTAATATACTTACAGAACAACACTCAGTGTTTCTTTTCAGGAGATAAGGTTATGTCCCCTTCAACTCAGCCTGGATTACAGAGAGCACTGTGTTCACCTTGAGGAGCTTATGGAAGACTTGACAAACACCACTAAAGATTGGTCAGCATTGGTCCAACCTTTTGTAATGAGTGTAGAGACAAAAAAACAACCCTTTAGATAAGGGCAAGAATGTTAAACAAGAATGTTTATCTGTTCTATGTTTTGCACAGGGTTGTATAGTTTTACCTCTGTGTGGACCTTATATATGTACTGTATTTATCAAAGACATTTAAAGGTATAAGTATCACAGTGAAACACCAAGTCAATTACATTTCAGGGATATCAATCTGTCCAGTTAGGAAGCATAAGAAATCACAGTGTCACCTGTTTTGGTGCAAATAAAAAGTGACAACAGGTGCACTGGAGAGGCAACAACAAGAGAGCCCCAAAAAAGGAATGGTTTTGCGGGTGGTGGCCCCAGAAGATTGGTCTGTCCTTATCCTTCCTGACTGATTATTCTCTAGTATTGCTACTAGTAGCATGAGGCGGTACCTGCAACCCATTCAGGTTGCACAGGTGTTCCAGCTCCTCCAGGATGGCACATCCATATGTGCCGTCCCAAGAAGGTTTGCTGTGTCCCCAGTACAGTCTCAAGCGCATGGAGGAAATACCAGGAAATGGGCCGTTGCACGAGGAGAGCTGGACAGGGCTGTAGAAGGGCATCAACCCAGCAGCAGGACCGGTATCTGCTCCTTTGTTCAAGGAGGAACACGAGGAGCACTGACAGAGCCCTACAAAATGACCTCCAGCTGGCTACTGGTGTCCATGTTTCTGACCAAACTGTCTCCATGAGGGTGGCACGAAGGCCCGACATCCTCTAATGAGACCTACGCTCACAGCCCAGCACCATGCAGCTCGATTGCCATTCGCCAGTGTCAGGTCCTGGCTATGAGGATGCCCCTAGCCATCTCTACACTGGCTGGGGGCCATAGTCAGGACCTGGCACGGAATAAATGCCTCAAGCCATTTCTACACTGGCTGGGGGACATAGTCAGGACCTGCAGGGAGTAAATGCCTCCAGGCATCTCTGTATTTTGTTTCAGGTGTCCCCAATCAGAGGCAGCTGGCCTGCGTTACCTCTGATAGGGGACCCTATTTAAGTTGTCCTGGTTTTCAATGTGTTGTCGGTTATTGTTACTGTTAGTTTGTGTAATGGTCCCTTTTTATTTGTGGTTCAATAAACCTGTCTTTTGGGCCTGTTGAACTACTAACCTGCCAGTGATTCCGCCATCCACCAACCTGTGACAGCCAGAGAACACCAGAATTGGCAGGTCTGCCATTGGCGCCCCGTTCTCTTCACAGATGAGAGCAGGTTCACACTGAGCACGTGACAGACAAGCTAGCCAACGGTACCCTGACCTCTGTTAGGTACCGGGATGAAATCCTCAGACCCATCGTCAGACCTAATGCTGGTGCAGTAGGCCCTGGGTTCCTCCTGGTACGGGACAATGCCCGGCCTCATGTGACCAGAGTTTGTAGGCAGTTCCTGGATGATGAAGGCATTGATGCCATTGACTGGCCCTTTTTCAGACCTGAATCCAATTGAGAACCTCTGGGACGTTCTGTATCGGTGCATCCAAATCCGTCAAGTAGCACCACAGACTGTCCAGGAGCTCCCTGATCTCCTGATCCAGGTCTGGGAGAAGATCCCCCAGGACACCATCTGCCGTCTCATCAGGGACATGCCCAGACGTTGTTAGGAGTGCATACAGGCATGTGGGCCATACACACTACTGAGTTACATTATGAGTTGCAGTGATTAAATTCACGCAGGTTGGAACAGTCTGTGATTTCAATTGTTAACTTTGATTTTCGGTTCGAATCCAGCCCTCAATCGGTTGGTTATTTTATTTTCCGTTGACCGTTGTTATGTTAATATGTTCTCAACAAATTACACAATGTACAGTAAAAATTCTGATCTTTAATATATTTCGTTCACCGAGACCTGATGTGTGATTTAAGTGTTCCCTTAATTTTTTTGAGCCGTGTACATAAGTGCAATGCCATTATAAAGTAGACACCTGGACAACCAGATTCACTTGGAGACATTTTACTCACATCATCCACAACCTCCCAATCAGATGGCAATAGAACTATGGAACCCTATATCTGAATGGGAGGGTTATTTTATTATATTGTTTTATGTTACAACACTACTAGTCTAACATTTTAGGATATTTAAAGACAGCATCGTCACCAATGGAAGTCCTCCAACAGATGATTTATAAAGGTACACAAAACTAGGCAATAGAGAATGGTCGCCCGCTCACAGACACTTCCTGATGAAGGCGGGGGAGAGAGAGGGTGCGTGAGGGTACGCCTGTGTGTATACGTGTGCGGTAGTGGTTTATTGCCTGAGTGTGTGTGTGTGTTAGTGTGTGTATGTGGGAGTGTGTGCACGCGTGCATGGGCTGTCTCTTAATGAAGCTCCGATTCTTTTCAAGGAAGAACAAACAACAGCATATGCTGCTTTCTGACTCACTGGGATCTCTGTGTACACAAAGACACAACAGAAAGTATGTGTGTGTGTGTGTGTGTGTGTGTGCAGTGTACATAGAGGAACAACACGGAAACATGGCCAGCCTTCTGTATAATGCGGCGAGTGAAAGACTGTCTTAAACAAGCCTGTTGGGAAAACTTTATTTTTAGTCATTAAGCAGACGCCCTTATTCAGAGTGACTTAGATTGACAACAAGGTCACCTCTAGTTTATTTGTAAAGGGGTTATAAATAGGATACATTTATAAAGGGTTTATGAAAAGGCTTTAAAAATAGTGTATGAATAGGTTACATTTTTGAAAGGGTTTAAACTAGATCACCTTTCTAAAAGTTTATAGCTAGGTTATGTTTATGAAGGTTTTATAGATAGGTTACCTTCATAAAGGCTTTAAACTAGATCACATATAAGAAGGTTTATAACTAAGTTACCTTTATTAAGCATTTATCACTACGAGACCTTTAGGTTTAAAATACATCACTTTTATTAATGGTTTATAATTACCTTGGATTTACAAAGTGTTTTGGAATAGGTTACCTTCATAAAAGGTTTTTAACTAGGTTTATTACCCATTTAATTCCATAAATAAATCTTGACTGAAATGGGACATACCAGTAAAACATGCTCCAGTTACGCCCGCTATAGTAAATATACAACCACCACTGGCATCAGTTCACATGACAGACAAGAGTTCATAAACACAGTTCAGGCATTACTAATCAATGATCATCAACTCCATTATCTACTAACTAATGGCTTAGTTATGGCGAAAACAATTAAAAAAAAAGTCCTCCTGTCACTGTATATCAAGAGGCCGTGTTCTACTGTCGGTGATATAATGCTCAACCTAACAAATTACACGGTAACTGTGGTCACTGGTAACTGTAATAAGTTCAGGCTTACTAGGCAGGAAAAGTACGAACATGCAAAGTACTAAACCTTACATCCTACCTTACATCCTTCCCTTCCCCTGGTTCTTCCCTGGTTCTTCCCCTGGTTCTTCCCTTGGTTCTTCCCTGGTTCTTCCCTTCCCATAATAAAGTATAAACTACATAGAGCCATACTGACCTAAGCAGTGAATGATATACATAGTGAACCAGGAACTAGTGAATGATATACATAGTGAACCAGGTACTAGTGAATGATATACATAGTGAACCAGGAACTAGTGAATGATATACATAGTGAACCAGGTACTAGTGAATGATATACACAGTGAACCAGGTACTAGTGAATGATATACACAGTGAACCAGGTACTAGTGAATGATATACATAGTGAACCAGGTACTAATGAATGATATACACAGTGAACTACGTTGTAGTTAATTACAGTGGGGAGAACAAGTATTTGATACACTGCCGATTTCGCAGGTTTTCTTACTTACAAAGCATGTAGAGGTCTGTAATTTTTATCATAGGTACACTTCAACTGTGAGAGACAGAATCTAAAATGTCAATCAAAAATCCAAAAAATCACATTGTATGATTTTTAATAATTAATTTGCATTTTATTGCATGGCATAAGTATTTGATCACCTACCAACCAGTAAGAATTCCAGCTCTCACAGACCTGATAGTTTTTCTTTAAGAAGCCTGTTCTCAATTCATTACCTGTATTAACTGCACCTGTTTGAACTCGTTACCTGTATAAAAGACACCTGTCCACACACTCAATCAAACAGACTCCAACCTCTCCACAATGGCCAAGAACAGAGAGCTGTGTAAGGACATCAGGGATAAAATTGTAGACCTGCACAAGGCTGGGATGGGCTACAGGACAATAGGCAAGCAGCTTGGTGAGAAGGCAACAACAGTTGGCGCAATTATTAGAAAAAACAAGTTCAAGATGACGGTCACTCTCCCTTGGTTTGGGGCTCCATGCAAGATCTCACTTCGTGGGGCATCAATGATCATGAGGAAGGGGATCAGCCCAGAACTACATGGCAGGACCTTGTCAATGACCTGAAGAGAGCTGGGGCCACAGTCTCAAAGAAAACCATTAGTAACACACTACGCCGTCATGGATTAAAATCCTGCAGCGCACGCAAGGTCCCCCTCCACAAGCCAGCGCATGTCCAGTCCCATCTGAAGTTTGCCAATGACCATCTGGGTGATCCAGAGGAAGAGTGGGAGAAGGTCATGTGGTCTGATGAGACAAAAATTGAGCTTTTTGGTCTAAACTCCACTCGCCATGTTTGGAGAAAGAAGAAGGATGAGTACAACCCCAAGAACACCATCCCAACTGTGAAGCAAGGAGGTGGAAACATCATTCTTTGGGGAGGCTTTTCTGCAAAGGGGACAGGACGACTGCACTGTATTGAGGGGAGGATGGATGGGGCCATGTATTGCTAGACCCTAACCCTAAACCCAACAAAACCCCTTTACTTCAGTAAGAGCATTGAAGATGGGTTGTGGCTGGGTCTTCCAGCATGACAATGACCCAAAAAACACAGCCAGGGCAACTAAGGAGTGGCTCTGTAAGAAGCATCTCAAGGTCCTAGAGTGGCCTAGCCAGTCTCCAGACCTGAACCCAATAGAAAATCTTTGGAAGGAGCTGAAAGTTTGTATTGCCCAGAGACAGCCCCGAAACCTGAAGGATCTAGAGAAGGTTTGTATGGAGGAGTGAGCCAAAATCCCTGCTGCAGTGTGTGCAAACCTGGTCAAGAACTATAGGAAATTTATGATCACTGTAATTGCAAACAAAGGTTTCTGTAACAAATATTAAGTTCTGCTTTTCTGATGTATCAAATACTTATGTCATGCAATAAAATTCTAATTAATTACTTAAAGATTATACAATGTGATTTTCTGGATTTTTGTTTTAGATTCCTTCACTCACAGTTGAAGAGTACCGATAATAAAAATTACAGACCTTTACATGCTTTGTAAGTGGGAAAACCTGCAAAATCGGCAGTGTATCAAATACTTGTTCTTCCCACTGTATATATATAGTGGTATACACATTGCAGACACAAGCCAGTAATGCAGCATGCAATTGGCCAATTTTTGCAATGCATTTACGTGACAGTGTATTTGTGTGACGCTGTAAGCGTCAGTGTCTCTTTCGCAAAGGCCGCCAGGAGGGGAAACTTTTATTGTGAAGCGTCAGTGCCCCTGTCACAGCGGCTGTCAGGAGGGGAAACTTTTACTGTGATCATGTTGACAGGAGATAGGGATCCAGGGAACTCAGGAAATGACTTGAAGGGGCTCTGATTATGGTCCATTGCAACAGAGCCATGGCTTATTTATTGGGTGGTGCTAAGGCTGTCTGTAGGGCCAGGTGGGTCCACTCAATAGACCAGGGATGTGGCCCAAATGGCACCCTAGGGCCTCTATAGTGCACTTCTTATGACCATAGCATAGTGGGCCAACAGGGTGTCATTTGGGACGCAGTTCCTGAGAAAATAAATGAATGGAGAGGGAACCTTCTGTACGTGACACGTTGCACATGCCCAGGAACCAGGCAGTACAGAAAAATTCTCATTCTGGAACACCTCGTCAATAACGATGGCTCCTGGATACGTTTCTGTGTACGTTAGCGACACAATCTGATGTGAGACAATGCCAGGCAGTATACAGAAAACATTCTACTTCAAAAATAACATCTGGTCACTATGGGAGATGAATCAGAAGTTCTAAGAAACGTTTGGAGCCAGATAGTAGAAAGACCAAAATGATCCTTGTAGAACGTGGTCACTAGGAGAGACGGAATCAGAAGTTCTAAGAAATTTGTCATTGGTCAGTCAACAATTTCATAAAATAAAAATAGCACTATCTTTAATTTATGAAAATGTTCAATGCTTAGTAAATTATTTATAAATGTACGAATAATAATTTATAAATGACTAACAGTCTTTATAAAACAAATGCTGTATAAATAGCTAATTATTAAGCCACAACAAACATGTGAACACCCTCTCTTCAAATGAGAGGGTGTTCGATCTCACTGGCATGAAGGGCTTGCTATGCCAGACTGTGACAGTACCACCCCCAAAGACACCCGCAAGTCCAGAGGTCCCAGCACTCTGCCAAAACCTACTGAGCAGTGGAAAGACCGCTTGGTAAGCAACAAAAACCATTAAAGCAACAGACCCTCTACACCCCTGTGCCTTCTAGTCCAGGAAGCTGTCACTAAGAGAAACTACAATGTAGTGGATCACAAACTCCTGGCCATGAAGTACACCCCCAAGGAGTGGAGACAATGGCTGGAGGGTGTGAAACTCCCCTTCCTCGTTGGGAGGGACCACTGAAACATGGAGTACATCAGATCAGCGAGGAGACTCAACCCGCAAAAAACCTGGTTTTTCTCTACTAAATTCTGGTGGCCAACCTTGGCATAGGATGTCCGTGAGTATGTCTCCTCCTGCTGTAATTGCATACAGAATAAGACACCAAGACACCTACCCTATAGCACAAAACCCCCTACTGCTACTCTTCCGGTTCCACAACAACCCTGGTCCCATTTTGTTACGGCTCTGGTACCAATCCGAGGGACTCCACCATTCTGGACACTGTGGACCAATTTTGTGGATAGGTCTTGTCTTCTCCTTCCCTTCCCTGGCTTCCTTACTGCCCTGTAAACCATTGTCCCTGATTGTGGCCCCCAATTCACCTTGAGGGTCCGGACAGCCTCCATCAAAAGACTAG
The DNA here is from genome assembly GCF_011004845.1 of Esox lucius. Lineage (NCBI taxonomy): Eukaryota > Metazoa > Chordata > Actinopteri > Esociformes > Esocidae > Esox > Esox lucius. Next base: position 4,005,342 of record NC_047587.1, on the reverse strand, counting down.
AAGTAGTGGTGAACCTCACCTCCAGGCACTGTACATAATCTAATGGGCAGATGGAAGGGACAATCAGGAGCTGGGGAGGTTCCTTCTGTGGGTGGAATATGCACAGAGTTCCCTACACCACCTCCTTTTAGCATATCCTAGGTTACCAGCCAGCCTTGGCACCATGACACCCGATCCAGATCGATTCCTCATGCGTTGGACGGAGGTTTCTGGCATGCAGAAGTCCATCGCCAGAAAATCCAGACTCCCGGGCAGTGAGGCTCCTGTGCACCAACCTGTGGATCTGGCCTGCACCTCCCACGAAAGACCTCCCCCTTCGGTTTGTAGGTCCCTTTAAAGTACTGAGGAGGCCCCACTCTGCCGTTGGATTTCTGCGGTGACCCTGCCTTCCCCGTCCCTGTCATAGTTAGCCCCGTCTTGGACCGCCGGTGTCCTGTCTGTCAGCTATTAAAACCTGGATGCAACACAACTTCCTCAAACTCAACAGCGACAAAACAGAATTCCTCCTCATAGGCTCCAAATCCACACTCAGCAAAACCAATAACCCCACTCTCACCATCGACGGCACCATTGTCTCCCCATCTCCCCAGGCCCGCAACCTTGGCGTTATCTTTGATTCTACCCTCTCCCTTGAGCCCTACAATCCTTCAAGTCATTAAAACCTCCTTTCACCTCCGCAACATTGCCAAAATCAGACCCTCTCTCACACCCCCCGACTCAACACCCGCTCCAAATCCTGGCACCACATCACTCCAGTCCTAAAACAACTCCACTGGCTTCCTATCTCCCACCGGATCACCTACAAAATCCTGGTCCTCACCTACAAAGCCCTCCACCATCTGGCCCCCTCATACCTCACAGACCTCCTCTCCCCGTACCAACCCTCACGGTCCCTCAGATCCACCTCAGCTGGTCTCCTCTCCATCCATAAATCCAACCTCCGCAGTTTTGGGGACAGAGCCTTCTCCAGGGCAGCTCCCAGACTCTGGAACTACCTCACCTAAGAGATCCGCACCTCTGAGTCCCTCACCATCTTCCAGTCCCACCTCAAGACCCATCTCTTCACCTCTGCCTATCCGTAGCCCCACGCCCCCCTCCCTTCTCATCTGTGTCTGAATCTTGTCTTGTTTTGTTTTGTTCTGTTTTTATAACCTACCTGCATTGTAAAATGACTTTGAGTCTAAGAAAAGCGCTGTATAAATAAAATGCATTATTATTATTATGGGCCCGGCACCAGTACCTGCATTACAGTCCCGAGTAACGGTGCTGGGACCCGGCGCAGGGCATCCAGGACTTCGGCAGCGACCGGACCGTCCCTGGTGTTGTCCTCTGGGTCGGCGACACCCCGCGGGTGGAGCAACTCCTCGGGGTGTTACTGAAAGACCAGCTCCATGTGTTGGGCAAATGGGCAGCCCATGTCCACAACAAGCACCTCCCCCTGGGCTCCACCTGCAACAAATATATCTGGTGAGTTTGGTTATGCTGGGAAAACACATCATCATCCACATCATGAACACACACAATGACATGCTTCACTGCACCATGAGTTTGGAGTCAGGTCTTTTTACAGATCAACTGGACCAGCGGGCATGCCTGTGTGTGCGTGTGGCTGTCTTCTTTGAGCTCAACTAGACATGGCTGGCTGAGGATGGAGTTGACAGTTAGACAGGAAGCATCTGAAGCAGCCTGATCTGTATGACATCAAATGGCCCTTGGTGAATCCCCAGGAAAGAGCCCCATTAGTGGTGCAATGTTTTGGCAGCAAACATTGGTTGAAAAGGCCAACTATTAATATCTCAATATCACAACTGTCCATTAAAGAAAAAGTGCAGACTGTAGCACTGGTAATCACCATCATATATCTCTAATAATAGCCACTAGCAGCTAATACACTAGATGAAAAGCTTTGAGGGACATAGATGAAGTGCTGCTCATCACTAGTCACCGAAATTTGAGACTTTGTCTAGTTTACAATCAGAACAACCTTTACCAAGTAAATATACATACAACCCGAGTTTTACTAGATTTAAAGGTGTATTATGTACAGTCCTGCCTCTAAACAATAACATGACATGTCTTCTCCTCGTCTTCCCTTACCAGCTAGTCCAGGATGGTTTAGGGTGGGTAGGATAATACTGACTGGTATAGTACCAGCTAGTCCAGGGTGGTTTAAGGTGGGTAAGATAGTATGGACTAGTGTAGTACCAGCAAGTCATGGGTGGTTTATGGTAGGTAGGATAGTACTGACTGGTATAGTACCAGCTAGTCCAGGGTGGTTTAGGGTGGGTAGGATAGTACTGACTGGTATAGTACCAGCTAGTCCAGGGTACTATAGTAGGATAGTACTGTGAGTAACTAAAGCAAATATAAGGTTAATGCTGGTTAATCAAGTCAATGCAAACTGATTAACCGTCAAGAAAGTTTAAATGGGGAGTAAGTCAATCACTCGCATTTTGTAGAAAAATATTTTGAAACATTCTCTTAAAACATTAACTGCAGATGTCTTCAGGTAATTATTTTTATGCTAGTAGTAGAGTAAAAATCTTACATATTGCCCCTTAAAAGATATTGCTCATGGTTGACTGTACAGGGATACGAAATCTACAAAAAACAGATATACAATTATATACAATGTGTGGTAAGCATATATGATAATGGAAAATAACAATCATGGATTTACCATTCCTTTAAGTACATATTTGAACGGTCAGTATAGCTTATGTAGTTGCTGGGAGACAAGCAAAGTCGACTGCATTATGGCACAAGTATCCAGGACAAAGTTTGAAGGAGGCTTTATGTAAAGAACATGCTTGATGTGATGAACATAGTCTCACTAGTCTCTGATGGACAGGAGGCTTGATGTGATGAACATAGTCTCACTAGTCTCTGATGGACAGGTGGCTTCTTACTGAGAGAAAGTGTTTAGAAGGCATCATTTTTGCTGAAGGTCTTTAGTTCATCCTTTACGAAGTAGCACAGGAAAATGTTTTCTTACTATATGGTAAAACGCACACACACTCTCTATCCCTCCTACAACCTCTCCTCCACTCCTCCACTCCTCCACTCCCAATTTACATTAGAAAGGGTGTTCTGCATATCAATCCATTCAAAGCTTTAATTAAAAAGCTGCTATATTCACTCAGCCTGCCTCCCGCCCTGCTTTCGTCAGCACGCTGGACAAACTCAACTTGGGCCTCTCATTCCCTGTCATGGGTGGGCGAGGGGCTGCATTTGGGAACCAAATGTGTTCATTGTTATTAGAGGACTCGAGGCCTTTCATCTCACGCACCAAAAGGAGTCCTGTTCCGTGTGCAGTGTGCTGCTTCTGACCACGGCTCCTGTATATGGGGAATAGGGGGCCATTTGGGACACACGGTTGGTCCTTATAGCGTAACTGCGAGTGTTGTTCTCTGTGTCCTCTGCTGAGTAAACACTTGATGTTGTCATTACCGGCCTCCCTTACTCATATGATTAGAGACAGGATTAGTACTTAAAGGAGGACTGTTTTTGGATTTGTGGTTGTTTTTGTTTGTCTTTTATGAACTCGGGAGTTGAGTGGTCATAGGGCAAAACATACTTATTGGCAGTGAATTTGTGGTTATTTCCATAGAAGTAAAATGTTAACTGACAATTATTTCCATTTTGGCGGAAGACATATAGGAATATTAAACAGAATACTAAACAGACTAAAAGACAGACTACTAAACAGATTAAAAGACAGACTACTAACGGACTAAAAGACAGACTACTAAACAGATTAAAAGACAGACTACTAAACAGACTAAAAGACAGACTACTAAACAGACTAACAGATAAACTGCTAGACTGACTAAAAGAAAGAATACTAAACAGATTAAAAGACAGACTACTAACAGACTAAAAGACAGACTACTAAACAGACTAACAGATAAACTACTAGACTAGACTGACTAATAAACGGACCACAGGACTGACTAATAAACAGACTACAGGATAGACTAATAAACAGACTACAGAACTGACTAATAAACAGACTACAGGATAGACTAATAAACAGACTACAGGACAGACTAATAAACAGACTACAGGACTGACTAATAAACAGACTACTTGGCAGACACAACCCAGCAGGGTAATTAACCTAAACATGCATTATTGTATTGTAGAAATGGGATACAGCTTCATAACAAAGTAGCTAGCAAGCTAGCCTATACACATCTGTTTCTCAGAGGAATACCTACCAGCCCTCTCAGAGGAATACCTACCAGCCCTCTAGCTGACCTATTTTAATTAACCTTTTCCATCCCATAAGGCAAATCTATAACCCAGAATACCTTAACAGTTGGTCAGGGTTTTAAGAAAAAAGATGCTTTGCCCTATCAAAAATGTACTCTTAAAATACCTGGCACCACCTATACGAGTGATCTTCGTTTCATGCGAACAAACAGGCATAAAGTGAAGAGAATCTTATGGAAAATAAACTTAACAGGCATTTTTTATATTTGGCGGGTGCTAATGTCAAGCTCTTATTGCCAGATGTGATTGACAGTATACTGTACAATCACAGCCTAAATCCTGCTGAGTCCACAAAACAAAAATCCCAAATGCTATTGTTTTAAAAACGTCCCCATCTGGCCACGATGGTCAATTAGCAAAGGTGCAGGACTGGAGCTCCAAGCCAGCCAGGGAAAGACAAGAGGGATGACAGGATAGAAGATCATAGAGTAGCAGGGGAGAGAGAAATGAAGATTGTGACCGTCCATTACCTTTTAGGTGGGGGCTGAGGGTTGGAAAAGAGAGAGAATGAAACGAAGTAATCATCAGAGACCCAGGGGGGTAGCATTCAGATTGACAGACAAAGTCTAATTTATTTATTTTATGTATTTTTTATTTAACCTATATTTAACTAAGAAAGAAACAATGAGACACGACATTTCTTTGTCTTGTCTCATTGGCCCTCATTTATCATTCTTGCGTAGAAACGGGCGTATATGTTGGCGTAAGATTTTGCTTACACTCCTCTCATCGCCTGATTTATGAAACTGTGCGTACCTTTAAAATCCAGGTGTACGCAATACCTTCCCTTGATAAATGCCGCGGATGAAAACGATCGTCATTAGAATAACACGCCCCTATATATTCAAGTCTCCACTTCCCCCACGCCCTCATTTTACGCCACGGACACACGGAAGACGGCAAAAAAGAGAAACTTCTCTGACGTGGAGATTGAGACGATCACCAGGGAGGTAGAAAGAAATAAAATTGTTTCATTTGGCAGTTTAAAAAGCGGAATAAAAGATGATGATGTGATGTGGAGTACCATTCATTCACATTAATAACTGCATGACAATTTGTAATATTCGTCTTATTATTTCATGATATTTATCAATGACGTTTATTGTTATTTAGAAGAAGAATGTCGTTATTATTATTATTTCTATTATTGTCTAAAAGAAGAAAGAATGTCATTTTTATTATTTTGTCAGTCTGAATTATATTTTGGTAATTCAAAGCCTTTTATTACTGAACCCAGTCCATGCGCAACTGCCGGGCCTAACCCTGAAACGTCATGTAAAGCGCACAGACTCGCATCTGAAGGAATACATATAAGTCAAATGCTTTGGTAAAGTCACACAAATGAAACCTTGAAGTCCATGTTGCACAAAAATAAACACTGAAGTTTGTAATTATGATGTTGTTTTTTTTACAGTAGGTCATAATATATCACATCTTTTAGTTTGTCAGTGCGTTAGGATTTTCTTTTCTGCGCTGTTAAGGTTTCATTTCTCTCCGCCATGTCCATGTGCAATATTTTGTTGTCATCCATCCACCAAAGATCACTCCAAATATAACTATTAATACTGTTTTATTTTCAGTTTACATCTCTGCACTGGCATAACATCAGTGCACGAGGGAACTGCAGCAGGGGCTGAGTATACGGCTACACATTTTTTACTTGAGACAGGTCAAAATAAAAGTCCCGTCTCTTCACACATGCGCACAATTAACTCTGGCACAATTTTGGGTATACAACAGTCAGTATCATAATTAAACAACATAATATAACATAAATGATGAGAACATATAACTCAACATGCACATTTCCGCACTAACTCAAAACGTGCGTACACCACCTCCTGAGCTGGCGTAGGATTTGAGAGTGCCGTACGCCAACGTCCATATTGATGAATCTCAAAGTCACCGTGGTTTTGGGTGTACGCCAGGTATACGCTGGAAATTTGGTGTACGCACTTTTTATAAATGAGGGCCATTGAGCGTCCTGGTCAAGATAGGCAGCAGCAAGTAATTATTTAAAAATTACAAACAGTCAACAAAAACATATATAACTACTCAAAAGAAAAACATAGAAATCACAATCACCATTCACAATCCTAATAACAGGCCAGTTTCAGTGGCCCTCATTTATCATTCTTGCGTAGAAACGGGCGTATATGTTGGCGTAAGACTTTGCTTACACTCCTCTCACAGCCTGATTTATGAAGTTGTGCGTACCTTTAAAATCCAGGTGTACGCAATACCTGCCCTTGATAAATGCCGCGGCTGAAAACGATCGTCATTAGAATAACACGCCCCTATATATTCAAGTCTCTGCTTCCCTCACGCCCTCATTTTACGCCATGGACACACGGAACACGGCAAAAAAGAGAAACTTCTCTGACGTGGAGATTGAGACGATCACCAGGGAGGTAGAAAGAAATAAAAAAATGTATTTGGCAGTTTAAAAAGCGGAATAAAAGATGATGTGATGTGGAGTACCATTCATTCACATTAATAATTGCATGACAATTTGTAATATTTGTAATAGTATTATTTTATTATATTTATTATTAATGACGTTTGTTATTTAGAAGAAGAATGTCGTTATTATTATTATTTCTATTATTATTATTTAAAAGAAGAAGAATGTCTTTTTTATTATTTTGTCAGTCTGAATTATATTTTGGTCATTAAAAGCCTTTTATTACTGAACCCAGTCCGTGCGCAACTGCCGGGCCTAACCCTGAAACGTCATGTAAAGCGCACAGGCTCGCATCTGAAGGAATACATATAAATCAAATGCTTTGGTAAAGTCACACAAATTAAACATTGAAGTCCATGTTGCACAAAAAGAAACACTGAAGTTTGTAATTATTATGTTGTTGGTTTTTTTACAGTGGGTCATAATATATCATATCTTTTAGTTTGTCAGTGCTTTAGGATTTTTTTTTCTGCGCATTTTCGCACTAACTCAAAACGTGCGTACACCACCTCCTGAGCTGGCGTAGGATTTGAGAGTGCCGTACGCCAACGTCCATATTGATAAATCTCAAAGTCACAGTGGTTTTGGGTGTACCCCAGGTGTACTGGAAATTTGGTGTATGCACTTTTGATAAATGAGGGCCATTGAGTCTACAAACAAACAAGCTATAATACTATGCCGAGAAGTAAATGCTATGTAGCCCATCTTGCTAAAACGGCTGTTAGATGATAAATTTCAAGCGCTGGAGATTTTGTCAAAGCCATTCCTAAGATGGCCTACTAGCGTGAGATACTGCAGTACTGCCTTGGAAAGGGCCTTGGAATGGGTTGTGCTTGGTTACAATAATGTTTTACATTGTTCACATTATAACACCTGAACTTCCTCAGTTTGATTTTTTCTGGATCACACATCCTCGGTTAGGATTAGGTTACCTAAAAACTAAAACTACTTTTTTTCTTTCTTATTCATTGCCGAATTAAGTCATATCAATGGCTCATTGTATCTCAAGACAATGGATTGTATTAGCAGCAAGAGGGATAGACGTATTTATAGCTGCAGGCAGTAGAGGTGCTGGAGCCCATCCTAACATAACCTCAAGACCCCCTGACGAGATTGCGGAATTCATTTTTACCATTTGACTGCTACTGCGTGCAGGTAGGCTAGACACACGTCAATATTTCTCATTGTACCGCGAGTCACTACTACCGGTGGTCACGTGTCGTTTGACCGTTCCTCAGTGGACTGCGCATCAGTACTACCGGTGGTCACGTTTCGTTTGACCGTTCCTCAGTGGACTGCGCATCACTACTACCGGTGGTCACGTTTCGTTTGACCGTTCCTCAGTGGACTGCGCATCACTACTACCGGTGGACACGTGTCGCTTGACCGTTCCTAGGTGTAACGCGCATCACTACTACCGGTGGTCACGTGTCGTTCGACCGTTCCTCGGTGTAACACGCGTCACTACTACCGGTGGTCACATGTCGCTTGACCGTTCCTAGGTGTAACGCGCATCACTACTACCGGTGGTCACGTGTCGTTCGACCGTTCCTCGGTGTAACACGCGTCACTACTACCGGTGGTCACTTGTCGTTCGACCGTTCCTCAGTGGACTGCGCATCACTACTTCCGGTGGTCACGTGTCGCTTGACCGTTCCTCAGTGGACTGCGCATCACTACTTCTGGTGGTCACGTGTCGCTCGACCATTCCTCGGTGTAACACGCGTCACTGCCGCGGCGATGTGTGACGGCACACGTCGCCCGTCCATTCCAGATGCTGCTGCACACTCAACCATTATCAGCACGCCCTGGTCATAACGTGCTCTCATGGCCACGGACTAGTGTGAAAATATTCAATACTTATTTCTACACTGAAACACTGGCTGAAACAAGTGACCTAGTCCCGCTGCGCTGGCCTCAAGTGGTTCCAAAGACCAGAACATGTCACTGGGAGGCCGGACATGATCAGAGATCTGGAAGGAGCCATCTCACACAGCCAAAGTCTTAACACTGCTCAACCGTTCTTCACCTGGTCTGCTCTAAAAGGAACATGAGAACAAGGTGTGGAGGCGTTGCAAGGACTGATGACTGAAAAAAGAAGGCTATGCTGATTTTCCTGCTCAAGAGAAGACATTTTACTCTACTAGTAAAACTACAACCTAAGGTTCTAGGGTTAGATAGCTACATGCTCCTGTGTACGTAGGGTAGTTTGGGGTAAACCCCCCATTTTTTCCAGCTACTAGGTTAAGATGCCCCCCATGGGGTTAGTTGCCCCACAGGGAATCTTATCCCAATAGAAGATAATGCCTAAGGGTTTTTATGAATTGGCCCTGTTTTTTTTTTTTACCACACTTACATTTTCCTTACATGCCATTTCATACAGTTAAAAAAACCTAATTATCATTAAAATAAGCCAATATTTTAAACCCCAGCAGTCCATACAATGGGGGGGGGGGGCATTTTGCCCCATGTTACCCTACCCTTCAAGATAGTGCCTTGACGACCATCTGATAACAGAATATGATCGTTAATAATTAGTCCTCCGTATTAAAAGTCTTATGGACAATTCATTATTAAGAGATACAGAATTTTTTTCTATTTAATGTACCAGGTTTTTCTTACAACATAGCAAAGGGCATTCGTTTCTGTTGAGTGGTTTAATTAACCAAAACAAGAAACCAACAAAAGTTATGCCTGCCCAGCTAACAATTTTCTGTTGTCACAATGTTGTTACGATGTTATCTGGCAACCGAAATTAGGTAGCAGCAACGTTGTCAGTTACGTTGTCACAACCGGAAAAGTGAGAGTTCTCTTGTTGTCGCTACAACTAATTGATTTTGTCAGTTGATCTCTAGCATGTCGTATGCAACGTGACATCTCGAAGGTTGTCGGTTGGTAATCGCGAACCCCAGGCATCCTATCCAGTTGATCATTCACTGCCCTTTTTACTCTTACATTTATTATATTCACATGTACAGCTAAGTTCATTTCGGTCCAGTCAACACCTTGACAGTATTCTCCATCCTTGTGTTTACCTGCTCCAACTGTTCCGTGAACCCTTAAATGTGCACAAGCAAGAAAGAAAGCAAGCAAGTTTAGTTATATAGTACAGTTCATACATAGAGGCAATTCAATGTGCTTTACAGTGAAAATAAAAAATGCAATGGAATTAAAATAGTCATATTGTTACAATTCTCTGTCTCCAGCTTCAACAACCCGGTATCTCAATCCACACATTCCAATGCTAGGATGAACACGTCAGTCCCTATGTGAGATAATCATTACATCAATGGCTTACTTGGCTCTCTCCAGGGGAACATTTATGCCATATCTGTACATGCATTTTATATTCATCCTCAATGAATTAGTTACCATAACTGTTTACTGAACCACCCCGGTATCTCAATCCTCACGCTGCAGCACTTGGCTATGTACAGCTAGAATATATACGGTTAAGTTCATTTCTGTCCAGGCAACTTCTTGACAGTTGCTCCAACGGTCCCATGAAATCTTAAATGTGCACAAAACATTTCAGCAGGGTTCTACACCTACGTTTAGTTTTACATTGAGGTATTATGTATAAATATGATACATTTATTTTTTCAACCCCTTCCCAGATATAATAATGGCAATGCTGTTAGATCATCAGTCCAGGCATTTTCTCCTAGCAAACTACATGATATATTCTGTAATATACAAGAGTCCCATGTGGCAAAAATGTATATACATTTACAAACAAACCAGAACATTTATGTATTTAAAAAAATATTTTATATACCACCCACTTCACACACCCAAGTTGGTCAACAGCACAGAAATTAAAATCACAACTGTGTGGGTCTTTATAACCATCAGGAAGCATAAAGTAGCAAATCTCATCTAGTTAACTCTAATGAAACAGTAGATCTTCAATGGCAATAGCCATGTTAAACAGTATTTTCTACCACTAGTAGAGTTCTATCCTTCTCCAATCTTCGACATTTTTGTTCCAGCTATCAACTGATCAAATAAAAAAAATTATCAAACTGGCTTGTGTTCTTATGAAATATCCAATGTGAATGCTTTACACTTCATTGGGTTATTTTCCTTTCAAATGGTGAAGAATTTTGAAATCATAAAGATGAGAAAATATTTACCTCAATTGAAACAAACCATTAATATAATCAAACTGACCAAATACAATCACACAAGCAGACGGAGACTTTACTCTTTCTTGTTGACAGAAATGAGCCTGAGTGGTCTTCAGTTCTATCTTCACCTTCCTCTGCCATTGGACCCGTTGGGGCACCTGGATATGGACAATGAAAACCAGTTTAAAAACAGTATCAACCATTTGACTCATAATTTAATTTATATCACTTTTACAATTTTGTAAAATATCTTGTTTAATAATTACTTGTGGAACTCAAAGTAAAAATCTTTACATTTGAGTACTTGTGATTCGATGTTCATCTTTTGTTTGAAAAAAAGTTACCAACCAAGCTAGTTAGTTGTATTACTGTACTGTAGCTTGCTAACGTTTGATCTAACGTTAGTTGGCTTGCTAGACAGTAGTGTAATTCGATGGGAACTACCAAAGTGATTTTAGCTATATGACAGATAGTTATCTATCTGCTTTGTAAAGAAGTTAAATACGCTTACCTGAGATTCCTTGTCCAGAAATGATTATGGTGCTCTAGAAATGTCAGTACCGTTTGCTAGCTGCAGTAGCTAGTTAGCCAGGTATACCTTAAAAGAAAACTTGCGCTACCTGCAGTAGTTAGCTAGGTATATTACAGTACTATAATGTAAACTACACGACTACATTAGAAAATAACTAAATTGGAAAATTGCTAGATTATAAAACGAAAGTATGATTAACATCAATGATTATAACATTCCTAAATAGCAATAACTACTATTGTAGGCAAACCACAGTAGCAGAAGAGTACTGGTGAAAACTCACAGACATGACTAAACCAGAACATAAATCAGAATTATCTTAAACTGGAGTAAAATAAACGTGCTATAGCCGCCGCTTATGTCTGCTGAACCTCTATACTGTGAACTGTTTATGAGTACAAACTATAACGAACAAGAAATGGCGGGAGGCTCGAGCTGTTGCACATCTTCGCGTGCAGTTTACAATTTGTGTACGCATTCCGTCTGTGTTGTGGGAGATTATATATAACTATTAGAATTGGTCTGAATTGTGGTGATTGGGGAATTGTTGTGACTCTAAAGACCTTCAGATTAACTTAAAAATATTTGGAATACGTGGTTTCCGATGTGGTGGCAGTAATGACATTGTTAGCAAAATACGTTTGTAGCAACAAAAATAGGAGTTCATATTTCCCGGTTGTAGTTACGTAAGATCGTTACCAAACTGGTACGAAAGTTGTTAAATTGTCAGTACGTCCTGTAATTACGTTTATGTTACTACCTGAGCAGGTAAGGAAGATTACCAATTAGGTGGTCATTAATGTCCTTCCGATAACGTTGGAGTTACGTAGGATCGTGACCAAACAAGTACGTAGTTACCTTGTCAATACGTCGTGTAATACGCACCAATTATGTGGTCATGGATTTACCTTCGGATAACGTTGCCACAACGCTGAGAGAAGGAAATGTCTTTATCTGTGTCTGTGACCATGGCATCAGTGACGTCGATGCAACATGTGATAATAAAACAGTTTATTATTCGGTTTTTGTACACATTTAGTTTATACAATTCTTAAGCTTCTCTCCACATATTGCATTGGGAAAGAAGTAAGGCTGTAATTCGGGTGCGAGAATTCAATGCCCAGATAAAGCCCCGCCTCCACGCCAATAGAGGCTCAAAACTTGGTTTTAAGAAAATGTGACTCGAACGAAGGTGGGAAGAAATATTAATCGAAAGAAGCGAACGTGGATAAAACGTGTTTGAACGAAAACATTTTAAGATGAAGATCCATTTAATGATTTTAGCATACACTTTTTTCCACGCTTGAATCAATTTTTTTCATACGATTGAATTTAGATTTTTCATACTATGAAATATTTCAGCTACGTTTTTCTTACAGTCAATTTGGCTCCATAAAAAGTATATATGGCCAGATTTGTGCAAATTGAAATATTATTCCATAACAGAAAATCAAACGAAGTTTTAATTAATAAAACGATGTATATTGGAGAAAATTTAAACACGTTGTGTATCTGTGATTTCATGAGCTGAAATAAATTGACCCCGCATGGTTTTCCATACGCTCAACAAGCTAACTTCTCTCAAATTGTATGCAGATTTGTTTACATCTCAGTTAGCTTGCATTGCTCCTTTCCTTAGATGAACAATAACTCACAATAATATTTCAAATTGTTGCATGTTTGTGTTTGTATTTTTATTCAGTGTACATAAACCAAAATACACAAAACAGTGTACCTTGTTTTAAAAATATATTTATTAAAATGAGTTCACAGGTTGAAATGTAAATACATTATTTACTCAGCACTCCATGACTTTGGGATGTCTCTCTTTACCAATGACTTCATACTGTACAGTTGAAACGCACTGGAACACAGAGGATCTTATATACATTTTAGCCTTAAAGGGTCAGTCTGAAATTGAAACTTATGGTAAACAGCCAAAGGGAAGGGTTTGAGAAACATTACAATTCCTAAACAAAGGTATGGACTCACCATTCAGGTCAAATTGAGTTTGAACCAGTTTGAGACTACTAAGTGTTTACAGTTGCATTGCTTTTACAAAGTAGTAATCAGTTAAATTATGCTCATGAGGCATTTACAAATGATATTCAGTAATGGGCGGCTATATACTATCATTGATTACATCGTCAAATGTTTTACGGAAGCCTTTTCCATATAACACATCAAATAAAATAACCTAAGTTGAAACCACGTAAGCTAACACCTAACACAGCATCTTTTCGAGTGTAACATACCTTTTTTGCAGACCATGACAAAAACACACGTTTACATGTTTTTAACAGTACCGTCCATGTGTTAAACTCCTAGAGAAGTTTATTCTCCAAATTAAAAGTCCCGACACACTGTCTCACATCCGGTGGCTCCCCTCCAACACGGCGCTCGTCTCTCAAACCAACATCCGTGGAATTTCTGTCAACGCGAGACAACAGGGGAGGGGGTTGTGGGCGGGGCAGGACAGGAACAGGAAGTGGACGTTGGGGTCATCTAGGGAGCTCAGAAACGGGAAACTCCCTCCTCACCGCGTCCGCCAGCGAGGGATCAGCGTCTGACAACATGGCCGCCAAGCACTGCACCTGCAGGGAGAGTCGAAGGGTTAATTCTGACAGGCACCTGCACAGAGGCCGGACACAAGTGTCGGCGTGGGGTGGAAAACACAGTGTTGACTTTCCACACAGGAACAAGGGGGCTCGTCATGCGCGGACCGGAAAACAAACGGCGGGCCGGCTTTGGCGTGACACGGCGGGGTAATTAATAGCTCCCGTCGGCGCCAAAATAGTGTTGGCACAAATAGACCCGCGTAGATAAAATAAATATTGTATTTGCATGCCATACGAACGGCAGGTTGTTTGTGACACTGCGTGACTGAACGGTACTGTTGACTCGGGCAGGATGTCGTGGAAGCTTACGGCTGGACTGAACTGGGGGAGCATGGAGCGTACTGCTGGTAGGCACGTCTTCACCGTCAGGCATCCGCTCTTCACCAACTCTGACACCCCCTCCTACGGATCAAAGACAAACAACGGCATTTTTGGTAACACTTCACTTCAAGCCTGCCAAATTGAAGGCTTCTTAACCTGCTAATTCAAAGGCAGACATGAGCCATTTCACAGTCATCACACTCTTTGTTTTTGACAACACATGAATATTCAACGCGTGACAACAGTATTGATGTTTGGTGAACGGCAGTTCCAGGATACGGCGTCACCTTGGTGAGGTCAGTGATGACGTCGGAGAGGAACTCAGCCGTGGTCTGGATGAGGGACTGAAACAGCTCATCCACCTTCTCCTCCTCCTCCCCCTCCTCATCTTCTTTCTGTCCATCTCCCTCCTGGCCCAGTCTGTCTCCTGAAGCGCATGCTTCCCGGTTCTCTCTCTTGCTCTGTTGGTGTTCTCTGTGGTACTGCAGGATCCGCACCAAAGTTCCAAACAGAGGAACCACTGGAGAACAGAGAATCATGTTTAGGGACGGGATGATTTAAAACAGGCCGAACTGGGTATGCAGACTTTGAAAAGAAAAAGCTCAAGTGACAAATCAAAGAGTCAATGGTTTAACTGGATAAATAACAATAAGATCAAGGACAGACAACATGCTTACGCAGGGCTTAACTTGGATAACAGACTATGCTCTGCCATATTTGGGCATGTTTGTGTTTGGATGACAAGAGCCAAGGTTGCATGTTCAAGTCCCACAGGGGATTTAACCCAAATGTTTTGTACAGTAGTACACAAAGTGGTTTTGGATACAAGAGTCTGTTAATCAGATGTAACACAGTCCTATTATGGTGAAACAATTGTCTTAATACAATGGTCGTAATCCAGATGTCCTAATCCAGAGGGCCTAATCTGGGGTCTTACGGGTGTTTCCTTTGCTGTGCTCCTGGTTCAGGTCTCGACAGGCGTACAGGGCTGAGAGAACGGCCAGGGCAGGTACAAGGAGAGCCTTCTGTTCCCCCAGGACGAGAGGAGGATCTCCAGGCTGACACAGGTCCTCACACACCACCTCACACAGGAACGTCCACAAGGCTCCACCCACCCCATCAGGAACCGCTGCAGACAACCAGAGAGGCGTTTTCCCCAGACACAGATTAAGTCGAGTTTTAAGATATTCTCCATTAAGTGCAGGCTAAATGTGTGTCCGGAGAACCAGCCCGTAATGTCAAACCCTGTGGTGTATTGAAACCAGGAGGGGGAAAAGATGTGAGCTGTACATTTAAACGTGTACTAAATTAGAGGCCACATGGAAGATTTCTGCTGTACTATTGGCACAAGTACCGGCACAAATGACCAGAAGAAATCTGCAGTTAATGTTTCAAATATATATATATATATATTTTTTTTTTAAAGTGCCTGAGATATTCCCAACTTAATCTTTCTAGTTTGCTTTGATGTGTAGTTAAAACAACAATTGTAATTTATAATCATATATGGAGTTTTGCAACCCGCTGTGTTGGGGGAATGCGTTACCAAGTACAATAGTCAGACTACATTTTAATGGTAACAAGTAACGTAATATGTTAGTTATTTAAGTTATCCCTTACTAGTTCATTTTTCAAATAAATAACATGCTACTCAATTTCCCTCAGTGCAACCAACGTTGCTTTACGTGGCATTTCTTTTTTCCAGTAGCAAGTGGCAACAAAAAAATGTTAAGATGGCCGCACCAGCCCTCATGATATACCTACTTGCCCAGCTCCCATTCATTTCAAATCGATATGAAGCATCGACAAGCGATTTGTGCAGCGGAAGGCTGGATTTTTACAGATTTAGTAATTATTCACCTCTGAATAAAGTCAAGAAACATGAATGGATTATGCACATTATTGCAAAGAGATTTCAAATTCCTAATGTTTTCTTTTTTGAGTGTACACGGCTATAGATGTTTTTTTTGTTCCTCATTGTTCACTGCAATGGATCTATCTAGTATTGAAGTCTGTTAATATGGGAGGTTGAATAAGCTAGGCCTGAAAATGTGAAGGCACTCAAAATACAAAATAATTTATTGATTTAAGATATTCTTGATTAATTAACTAACTAAAATCAAATATTGTTTCTCATTATGGTTTATGATTACTTGAGATAATAGGATTGGTCAATCCTGCTGTATAATGACTGATAATGTTATATGCTAGTGACTGACACTGTCTACGCAATCAATACCCGTATTCTTCTATGTAGTTATATGTTAACCCATTAAATGTGTGCCTTCTGGGCATAAGTGACCTACACATGAATATAGAATCAAAGGACTTATCTTAAAGTAACTAAGTAACTTAACGCCTTACTTTCTACAGCAAGTAACGTTACTAGTTACTCCATGGGAACTGTAATTAGTCACTTTTAAAAGTAACATTTCCCAGCAGAGCCAACCAGTCATTAAACAGCCAACATTTGAGAAAAAAAGTAATTTGTTAATTTCATTTAAATATATTACCACATCTCACTGACATAAGCTGAAGCTTATTGAAGCTTTGAACCCATCACCCGCCACATCACCCTGAAGCTTTGAACCCATCACCCGCCACATCACCCTGAAGCTTTGAACCCATCACCCGCCACATCACCCTGAAGCTTTGAACCCATCACCCGCCACATCACCCTGAAGCTTTGAACCCATCACCCGCCACATCACCCTGAAGCTTTGAACCCATCACCCGCCACATCACACTGAAGCTTTGAACCCATCACCCGCCACATCACCCTGAAACTTTGAACACATCACCCACCACATCACCCTGAAACTTTGAACACATCACCCAGCACGTCACCCAAAAGCTCAATTAAGCTGGAACAATACACTGGTCCTGAGCTTTTCACCTCACGGAGCGTGTTGTGTGACAGTGGTGAATATTTTCTCACCCAGCGCCTGAATCCCCTCGTCGATGGTTGTAAGCAGCTGCAGGGTGTGCAGGTACACCTCTAAACCCTCCGGACTGTCAGGCCTGCGGACGCCAAAAACATCTCTCATTATTCCAAAGTAACATTTTAAAACAGCACCACTGAATGGTCAGGTCGAGGAGACTGGAAGTCTGCTGAAAAGATGACATGTACTTAAGTACAGTATCTCACAAAAGTGAGTACACCCCTCACATTTTTGTAAATATTTGAGTATATATTTTCATGTGAGGACACTGAAGAAATGACACTTTGCTATAATTTAAAGTAGTGAGTGTACAGCTTGTATAACAGTGTACATTTGCTGTCCCCTAAATACACACAGCAATTAAGGTCTAAACTGCTGGCAACAAAAGTGAGTACACCCCTAGGTGAAAATGTCCAAGTTGGGCCCAATTAGCCATTTTCTCTCCCCGGTGTCATGTGACTCGTTAGTGTTACAAGGTCTCAGGTGTGAATGGGGAGCAGGTGTGTTAAATCTGGTGTCATCGATCTCACACTCCCTCCTACTGGTCACTGGAAGTTCAACATGGCACATCATGGCAAAGAACTCTCTGAGGATCTGAAAAAAGGCCTAGGCCAGGGCCATTCAATTCCGATCCTCGAGGGCCGAAACATTTCTGGCTTTATCCTCTGCTAACAATATGGGACTGATTCAGACCTGAGATGCCAGGTGAAGGCAATCAACTAGCAGGTAGAACCAAAAACCAGAAGTGTTTCGGCCCTCCAGGACCGGATTTGAATAACCTTGGCCTAGGCTATAAGAAAATTGCCAAGACCCTGAAACTGAGCAGCAGCACGATGGCCAAGACCATACAGCGGTTTAACAGGACAGCTTCCACTCAGAACAGGCCTCGCCATGGTCGACCAAAGAAGTTAAGCGCACATGCTCAGCTTCATATCCAGAGGTTGTCTTTGGGTAATAGATGTATGAGTGCCGCATTTCTGCAGAGGTTGAAGGGGTGGGGGGTCAGCCTGTCAGTGCTCAGACCATACGCCGCACACTGCATCAAATTGGTCTGCATGGCTTTCGTCCCAGAAGGAAGCCTCTTCTGAAGATGATGCACAAGAAAGCCTGCTAACAGTTTGCTGAAGACAAGCAGACTAAGGACATGGATTACTGGAACCATGTCCTGTGGTCTGATGAGACCAAGATAAACTTTTTTGGTTCAGATAGTCTCAAGCGTGTGGCGGCAACCAGGTGAGGAGTACAAAGACAAGTGTGTCTCACCTACAGTCAAGCATGGTGGTGGGAGTGTCATGGTCTGGGGCTGCATGAGTGCTGCCGGTACTGGGAAGCTACAGTTCATTGAGGGAGCCATGAATGCCAACGTGTACTGTGACATACTGAGAGCATACTCCCCTCCCTTCGGAGACTGGGCCGCAGGGCAGTATTCCAACATGATAACGACCCCAAACACACCTCCAAGACGACCACTGCCTTGCTAAAGAAGCTGAGGGTAAAGGTGATGGACTGGCCAGACATGTCTCCAGACCTAAACCCTATTGATCATCTGTGGGGCATCCTCAAACGGAAGGTGGAGGAGCGCCAGGGCTCTAACATCCAGCAGCTCTGTGATGTCGTCATGGAGGAGTGGAAGAGGACTCCAGTGGCAACCTGTGAAGCTCTGGTGAACTCCATGCCCAAGAGGGTTAAGGCAGTGCTGGACAATGATGGTGGCCACACAAAATATTGACACTTTGGGCCAAATCTGGACATTTTCAGTTAGGGGTGTACTAACTTTTGTTGCCAGTGGTTTAATGGCTGTGTGTTGTGTTATTTTGAGGGGACAGCAAATTTACACGGTTATAAAAGCTGTACACTCACTACTTTACATTGTAGCAAAGTGTCGTCTTCTTTCTTCAGTGTTGTCACATGAAAAGATAAAATCAAATATTTACAGAAATGTGAGGGGTGTACGTACTTTTGTGAGATACTGTATTTCCCAGCTGTTCTCATCAGAACACACTGAAGTATTACTTAGCTGTTCTCACCAACAGATATTTAGCTGTTCCCCTCAACACATTCATTTATTGCTGAGCTATTCTCACCAACAAATGTTTAGTTGTTACTCAGCTGTTCTCATCAACACATCTAGATATTGCTGAGGTGTTCCTAGCAACACATTTATTCATTACTGAGCTGTCCTTTTCAAAAGACATCTGCAAAAGCAATGCGTTCCTTACCGGAGCTGCTTGGCAGCCTCCAGGAGTGACGAGGCCACGTCCAGACGTCCCTCTCCACCTTCCTCCCCAGCTCCCTGACAACCACCTGTGACCCAGGTCTTCATCAACTCTTCGTCCATGTCAAACAGCTTGTCAACCAACTCCCCAACCTTCACTAACAGGTCCACTAAAGAGGGCACACACACACAGGAAACATGAACACACACTAAAGTCAGCCATCTCTCTTCACCCGCAGGTCCACTGGGCAAGAGACCGGGAAAAGAAGACCTCAAGACATTGACTACAATGATTCACATCTTCTGTGTGACTCCTAACATCTCCCTGACTGCGTGGGCCCCACGGTCTGTTGGCCTCTCCACATTTATGCCAACCTGGAGCCAAAATGACCAAAGATTACACTACCGTTCAAATGTTTGGGGTCGCTTAGAAATGTCTGATTTGAAAGAAAAGCACCTTTTTTTTTTAAGTTAGTGTAAATCTTTGGCAACTCTTTTTCTTCCGTAACCGGCTTCTCCAATGTATATCATTGGGCAATTAAATTACTTGACCTATGAAAATACGTCAACTTGGATAGAACATTTACACCTGCATTCGGAGAGTTATGTGAAACACTCTGCTGGTCTCAGGTGACCTACAGTATTTGAGCAAATCCCATTGGCAAATGGAGAAAAGGTTTTAGAACTTGAAATAATCATTAACTAATTTAATCTGGTGATGTTGGCATAGGGCTAATCTGTGCTAGATTATCAGATGTGACCAGAGCTACTGTCAGTTCGTTTTTCCATTCTGGAATGTTTAGTTCAGGAAATTGTGCTGTTGTGACATGTTTGAAAACAGGGATGGGTTAGGGAACACTGTCAGCATGGCAACAAAACAGGGGGGTTGGGGAACACTGTCACTATGGCAACAAAACAGGGGGGTTGGGGAACACTGTCACTATGGCAACAAAACAGGGGGGTTGGGGAACACTGTCAGCATGGCAACAAAACAGGGGGTGGGAACACTGTCAGCATGGCAACAAAACAGGGGGTGGGAATACTGTCAGCAAGGCAACAAAACAGGGGGTGGGAATACTGTCAGCAAGGCAACAAAACAGGGGGTGGGAATACTGTCAGCATGGCAACGATCTTTACGTCTCTTATAGCTTCAAGACAAACCCACCAAAACAGATGTAGGCGCATCTCAAACGTACCTCGGTTTTGTGGAAACCTGTTTTTCGTTTTAAATAGCTCCAGAAGGCATCTCACTTACAGTTTAGGATTCTATCACCAGACATGGAGTGATTTACATGGCTTAACAGCACACACCTTTTTCTAAATTGTGGCCCAAATGTAAAAACAAATCCATGAATAAAATGTATCGAAAGGATCTAAAAACACTGTTGTAACATATAGAATCAAAAGGTCCGTACTGTTGGTGGAGCTACGCATGATGAAACAGAGGCTGGAGGACACGGAGGCCTGCTGGCGTATCCTCTCCAGCCACAAGGACGACACATCCCGGTGGGACACGCACGTCAGCAGCAGCCTGGACGGAGACACCAAACCCCCAATTAAATATCACCAGTGGACGACAACGGCACTGGCATTACTAATCTAAAACGCTGTAAGAACATGTATTAGGCATTACGTAACATGTATGACATCCTTATGCCAGCTCAACAGTGGAACGCGCCACAAGCTACAATGCTAGATCTTGTGGTTTTGATCCATGTCAACAGTGAGTGAAATAACCTGTTTAGGCTCCTCTCACCTGCACGTCTCTAGCAGAGTGGGGGGATCACTGTCTCCGAGAAGGAGCAACAGCACCACCCTGTGGACAGGCCTAGTTATTTAATATGTACTGGAAACGACAATGCAACAATTACAAAAACAAAAGAGAGAGGGGGGGGGGTCAAATGACACACCCCAGGTCATTGTTCTGGCTGAGGGTCAGACAGGTGTCAGGAAAGCAGGCTATGTTGCCCAGGATGCCAACACTGATCTCCTGTGGAAAGAGAAAAGCACAGAAAGACCACAGTAAGCTGCTGCAAAAACATGCTCAAGAGCCCGAGACAGACCACCAATTGACCAGATACAATCTGCATAAGCTGTTATTTCAAAGCAGAACACATTAATTTCAAATCGTTCTGGGAGCAGCTGAAAAGGGGCTGTGGACGTGTTGCCAGTTTAGTTTGGGAAATTAAATCCACGAGGTAAAACTAAAAGACAGAACTATTCACTTACTGTGAGTCGGGGGCATCGAGACTTAGCGATCACTCCCAGAAGGATGTCTGCAGCGTTGAACTCTTGTAAGAAACCCGCCACATCCTACAGTAGAAACACAGGTCTTACTGTACAGAGATGTTCATAAAGCGAAGTCGTCAGACAATGAAACACCCTGTCGATTGCCTTAACACAAAGTCACATCACAGTTGTACCACAGAGACAGTCATAAGATGGCATGTCAGAGAGAGAGAGAGAGAGAGAGATCAATACAATACACACACTGTCCAAATGTGTTCTACAAACATATTTGAAGAGGTATTTTCCATCGTTATAAAATGCTTGTGTGCGTTTGTGGGTGCAAGAAAGAGAGTGAAGCACCTTGTCCATAGCCATGTCCCAGATTTTACACAGATCATCCTCATCTTCCTCTGGCAGGTGAATCTGGGCATCAGGGTCTCCATCGTTGTGCTCAGCCACAATCTGACGGATGTAACAAGAGCAACCCTTTTTCAATAGCCAAGTTGTCCCATGGAGAAACACTCATTCACCTCACTGGGAGTTATCTGAGCAACAGCAAGTATTGCAGCGGTGACCCGGGTCGACTAAACTAATAACAGTACCTGAATCAGGCGGGTGAGCGTGCTGAAGAGCCAGTGCTTGCTGTAAACCGTCTCTCCGATAGCATCCACCTCTTCTCCGTCCTGTTCCCCCTCTATGTTCAGGGGTGGTGATGGGTTACGGTCAACGACAGGGGAGTGTCCTGGGGAAGACGACCCGATGCTTGAGTTCTCCCCGTCTGCGACATCCCCAAAGTGATCTTCTAAACCAAAACAAAACCACAGGGTACTTAGGCTGGTAGACACACATGCGCCGATGCTGCTACCGCTAGCTCTGCAGCGGAGCAATACAGTAGGTAGTAAAGAATTGTTCAACTTGCAGTGCTCACTAGCTAACTTGTAATCAAGGCTAGCGAAAACTCTTAGAATGACTGATAGCTTGTTAATTGGTCTACAAACTAGCAAGCTAGCTAGCTATGTGAACTGTATAGACAGGCTAGTTCTCCCGCTACGTACATAACAAAAGTAAAACGCCGAGATTACCCATAAATGTTGCGAGTCCTTCCTCAAGTGAAATTATTATTTATATGTCTGTCTCTCATCCAGAAATGAAATGTTAACTTGAGAAACACATTTTCTTTCAAACTAACTAGTTGAGGCTAATGTTTTCAAATGAGCCTCCAGAGCGCTGGGGGGGGGGGGGGGGGAAATACGCATGCGTGTGATGTGGAAACGTGCTTATGTGCGAGTTCCTTGCTAGCTCGCTAGTGCCGTCTAGCGTATACCCAAGGTCAGTGGTATTCAAATATGGCCTTCGAAGACAGTTCAGTTCCACTCCTTTTGTCCATTTCAATCCACTAATCGGTGATACCAGAAAAAAAGTGTAACTGGCTTGTAGGGCCGAATTTGGTTTTAGGAGCTTAAAATAGAAGCCAGGGTTCGAATTATGGGGGGACTGGGGTGGGGGGGGGGGTGGGTTGACCCCCCTAATTAAGACTTGGGCCCCCCCAAAATAGATTTTTTTAAATGTCAGGGGGTCCAAACATTTATATATCATTCCGTAATTGTAACTATTACAATATATTTACCAAATTCATGCCTGGAAGAATCTTGTAATACGATTTCAGACAATCGTAAAATGGACTATACCATTTCTTAACCTCAAAGGAAATTGAACTTCTCGTCTGCCTGTCTAACTCATACACCACTTTTACTACTTCAACCCTGAATATTTTGACTAAAACCTACTGGCAGATGGAAAATGTGTTTACAGAATGACTGTTGATCTGTTGTCCGTGACATAGTTTTCTTTCACCAAACTTTCAATACAGATGTTGGTGCATGTGGATGTGTTGACTATTAAACTTTGCAGTAATAGTTTTTTCTAGAAGTAGTGTATGAAGTGGTTTGTTCATAGTCTAACATCATAGTCACCCGGCAGCCCTTGGGATGGGACCTAGACTTCCTGCCTGGCTTCCTATAGTAGGGTAGACAACATCACCAATGCCAACTTCTAGAACAGGGCTGTGTGATCCTGGTCCAGCCCAGCCTACGGGGGGTCCGATCCAACCCAGGGTGGTTCTCAGTATGGAATGAAAATACAATTTTGCTAATCTAATATCACCTTGAATGCTCCATCTGATTTGAGCTCTTGAAACAGTGGCCTTGGAATTATTCATTTGAATGCTAGAAGCCAGGTCCAAAAGTTAGATTTTATTGAAATACTGGTCTCACAATCACATGCTGACACATTAGTTATATCTGAATCCTGGCTCTCTGTCCCAGACTCAGATATTCTGTTAGAAGGGTACAATATCTACAAAGCAGACAGAGTGAGTAGAGCTGGAGGTGTTAGAAAGGAATAATATCTACAGAGCAGACAGAGTGGGTAGAGGTATTAGAAGGGTATAATATCTACAGAGCAGACAGAGTGGGTAGAGGTATTAGAAGGGTATAATATCTACAGAGCCAACAGAGTGGGTAGAGGTATTAGAAGGGTATAATATCTACAGAGCAGACAGAGTGGGTAGAGGTATTAGAAGGGTATAATATCTACAGAGCAGACAGAGTGGGTAGAGGTATTAGAAGGGTATAATATCTACAGAGCAGACAGAGTGGGTAGAGGTATTAGAAGGGTATAATATCTACAGAGCAGACAGAGTGGGTAGAGGTGGAGGTTTTGCCATATATGTTAAATGCAACCTAGACGTCCCTGTGTCCATCTCAGCCTCTGTCTGGAACAGCATGAATGCTTAATTCTGAATGTGTCCCTTGGTCATGATGCATTATTAATGCCAGTGGGGGTTTGTCACCCACACTCAGCTCCAGTATCTGCTCTATGCAAATTGTTTGAGGTAATGTCTAATTATGCAAACTCTGAATTATTGATTATCAGAGATCTCAATCTGGACTGGCTGATGCCAGCATCCCTTATGCTAAAAGACATTTGTAACAAACTAAATCTTACACAACTTAGAACTGCACCTACCTGTCTTCATCCAAAAGATCCAGGAAAATCTACATCTTTCTTGTGTTTTTACGAATGTATGTATCAGAGACATTAGGCAGGAAACCTGACCCCCCATAAACACTTCTCAGACCAAGACAATCCATGAACTTTGTCTCTCAGAGCTTTTATCCAGAAATTGCATAATGGACCCAATGTTAGCGTTCTCCTTTTTCTCTTCAAACATGCCCCGCTAAAGAGACTTTGGGTAAAAAATCAAACTATTCCTTGGTTCTCCTATGATTTGAAAAACCTCTTCCTACAAAAGGATCAAGCCTGGGCATTGGTGAGGAAAACTATTGAAAAAGCTGATTGGGTGCTTTTTAGGTATCTGAGAAATAAATGGACTGGAGGAATAAAAAAGGCAAAATCTAGATACTTATTAAATGCTATGATGGAGATCGCCAGTGATCCCCCTAAAATCTGGACAACTGTTAACTCACTTAAATGTCATAACTCCTTGACATCCCAACCAAAGCAAATTATATCAGATTCAGGGATTGTCAGTGACCGAACTGAAATATGTGATGCCTTTAAAAAGCCCTTTATCTCTGCTGGTTTTCTTTTTGAAAGAAAAAATACCTACTATAATACTGACCGGTATATTTCCTCAGCCTCTCAGCCCTCTGTGGAAGAGATAAACAATTACCAATTTTTTTATTTCCAACAATTCACAGAAAGTGAGGTCTTATCTGCATTTTCTGTGATAGATTCTAAGAAATCAGTAGGCGCTGACAATCTGGATCCATATTTACTGAAGTGTGTCACTTCTGTCATTGCTATTACAGTGATGCACATCTTCAATCAAACACGAAGAGTCCTGAAGCTTGGAAAACAGCTTTTGTTTGTACCCTTTGGCCACAGTACTCTTTTACAGTGTTGCAATTTTGAAATTGCTAATGCCCTAACCAGAGGTTCCCAAACTAGGGGTTGCGACCCCATGTGGGGGTCACCTGATATGAAAATGCATTCGGGGGAGAATGTTTTAAAATTGACTCTCATAGCCTCAAATAAAAAAAAATATGATTATATAATTTATCTTCACATGGTCGGGGTCACGAGAATTTTAAGATATTGAAATTGGGTCATTGGCCAAAAACGTTTGGGAACCCCTGCCCTAGACAATTGTAAGTGCTGTGCCACCATGTTTGTAGATTTGTCTAAAGCCTTTGACACTGTAGACCATGTAATACTTTTGAGTAAGCTGTCATCAATAGGATTAGAACCGGATGCCTGTCGTTGGTTGTGAGTGTTTTGTTTTGTCTGTTGTCTGTGTCTTGTTTTCTCTGTACATTGTGTTTTTTTAAAGTTTGTTTTTAATAATTGAACCTAAATTGTATGTGTAAACATGTATACACAGGGCCCAGCCATAGAGGAGACCTTGGTCTCAGTCTGTGTTCCTTGTTGAAATAAAGGTTTGATAATAATTGGACATACATTTTATAGTACAATATTTATAGGTGCTGGTCATAAAATTAGAATATCATCAAAAAGTTGATTTATTTCAGTAATTCCATTCAAAAAGTGAAACTTCTATAATGTATACATTCATTCCACACAGACTGACATATTTCAAGAGTTTATTTATTTAAATTTTGATGATTACAACTAATGAAAACCCCAAATTCAGTATCTCAGAAAATTAGAATATTGTGAAAAGGTTCCATATTGAAGACACCTGGGTGCCACACTCTAATCAGCTAATTAACCCAAAACACCTGCAAAGGCCTTTAAATGGTCTCTCAGACTTGTTCTGTAGGCAACACAATCATGGGGAAGACTGCTGACTTGACAGCTGTCCAAAAGACGACCATTGACACCTTACACAAGGAGGGCAAGACACAAAAGGTCATTGTTAAAGAGGCTGGCTGTTCACAGAACTCTGTGTCCAAGCATATTAATAGAGAGGCATAGGGAAGGAAAAGATGTGGTAGAAAAAAGTGTACAAGCAATAGGGATAACCGCACCCTGGAGAGGATTGTGAAACAAAACTACCACGCACAGACGTATGGGTTTCAGCTGTTGCATTCCTTGTGTCAAGCCACTCTTGAACAAGAGACAGTGTTAGATGCGTCTCGCCTGGGCTAAAGACAAAAAGGACTGGATTGCTGCTGAGTGGTCCAAAGTTATGTTCTCTGATGAAAGTAAATTTAGCATTTTCCTCCTAGAGTCTGGAGGAAGAGAGGAGAGGCACAGAATCCACGTTGCTTGAAGTCCAGTGTAAAGTTTCCACAGTCAGTGATGGTTTGGGGTGCCATGTCATCTGCTCATCTGATATTCAAATTTTATGACAGGCACCTGTAAATGCCAGGTTCCCTATGTTACTTCAAAATTGCCCTTTGTTAATGAACTTAACAAGGCATCAAGTAGAACTGACCCCTTTCTGCTAATTGAGATATTGCATGTGACCAAGCTACTGCTGGGTGGAGGAGGGAATGGGTGGAGGTACCAAGGTTCTGACTATGTTTTCAGCTGTCTATCTGAGGGGAGGGGTTGGACTTAAAGGGGCAGTCTGCAGTTATATTAAACAGTACCACAGTTGACACTCCGCCCCAGTTTTAGTGAAAAGCTGAGGGATGGGGCTCCAGAAATGCAACCACTCTCTTCAGCATAATTAATTTATAATAATTATTTATGCAATAACACTGCTATTGACCTGAAACTCTTTTGGCAAGAAGTGGAGGAATGGGTCTGGAAGTCTTAAATTGTAGATTGCACTAACCATCCATGCTATTAGAACTATAGTTATAACTATGTTTTGAGGCTATATAGTTTATACAATTACAATGTTTACTCTAAAAGTAGTCAATTAACCTCATATTTTGTTTTCTAATGGGGAACAGTTTGTAACCTAAACTAATAAGGCATCAATAGGGTATAATGAAGAATGAGTATATATAATCAATGTTAACAACTAAATATGAATGTTCCAATCGCAGATTGCCTCATTTACAAACACCAAGCCTCAACAGTATAAAGTTATCTGTATTTATCCTGGGAGGGGTTTCTCTGAACCAGGAACATATCTGTCAAATGTCTGCCTGCTCCCTGTGTTTGTCACTTTTTGGTGTAGCATAATGGAAGATAGCTTTACATTCCTGTTTTACTGCCAAGATAACATCACTGCATGCCATCAGACTTTATCTGGAAATCGGTTCTTCCAACCCTGGGTTTTCCTCCTTGGTAAAGGAGTGTTCTTACATTGTGTGTGCGTAGGGCTGTTGCAGTAGGCTAAACCGCTGCTGCTAATGTTTGACAAGTGTGAATCAGTGACATGATAAAGAGTTAACAGGGAAATTAGTGTATCCTGGTGAAAGACACACAGCAAGGACCTGTTTGTTGTAACACCCATCCGTGATGTAATTCACTCCTGTCACTTGATGGTATTCCAATTATTTTTCTTTAATAGAATCGGAATCATACTGTTTTCCTGAAATATTTTACAACTACACAGCCTCCAGCTCTGCTATTGGCTGTACCTTCCCTGTCTGTCAACCTCATCAATGCATATATATTAGAGACCATTCATCTAAATCCAGTCATGGTGTAATCCTTAACTGGGCAACTAAAAACAGCAAAGAACCCAAGATCTTTTTTTTGTAAGGATATTTTTGGGAGGTTATTTCACTTTACTCTGTAGATAGAGGATTCATATCCTCTGGATGTGTACCAAACTCACACAAAATAGTGGAAATAAAGCCTCTTCTGAAAATATATAATCTGGATCCAATATCGAACGTCCTGTTCCTCTCATGAATCATAGAATAATGTGTTTCCCAATAACTTCCTCAAAACAAATAACATTTATGAAATGCTCCAGTCTGGTTTCAGACCCCATCATAGTACTGAGACTGCACTCGTGAAGATAACAAATGACCTTCTAATGGCCTCAGACAAAGGTTCCACATCCATTCTGTTGCTTCTTGATCTTAGTGCTGCCTATTTTTCTGAAAGATATCAGTTCTTATGTGTGGATGGCATGTCAAAGGTATGTTTTGGTGTTCCTCAAGGCTCGGTTTTAGGCCCATTATTGTTTTCACTATATATGCTGCCTCTGGGTGATTTCATACGGAATCATAATGTCACTTTCCACTGTTATGATGATGACACACAGTTGTATATTTTGATGAAACACGGAGAAGCCCCAAAATTTGCTACTTTGGAAGCATGTGTTTCAGATATTAGGAAGTGGATGGTGGAGAACTTGATTTTAAACTCAAGAAAAACAGAAATGCTCATTTTAGGACTAAGAATTTTGTTGGCACATCTAACAGTGAACCTCGACAGCTCTATGGTCGTATCCCAAAAAACTTTGAGAAACCTCAGCCGGATTTGCGGATGAAGATGAGAGATGATGATGAAACCTCAGCGTTACCCTCGACCCTGACCTCACCTTTGCTGAACATATAAAATGTATCTCAAGAGCAGATTTTTTCCATCTTCGGAAGATTGCAAAAATCTGAAACTATTTATCAAAAACCGATGCAGAAAAACAAATCCATACTTTTGTTACTTCTAGATTAAATTACTGTAATGCTATTCTCTCCATTTACCCTGATAAATCAATAAATAAACTTAAATTAGTGCTGAACACAGCTGCTAGAGTCCTAACTTGATAAAAAAAAATTCACACAATACTCCAGTACGGGCCTCTTTACACTGGCTGCCTGTTAGAGTAAGGGCTGATTTTAAGGTTTTATTGTTATCCTATAAAGCAATACATGGACTTGCTCCTACTGACCTTGCTGAAATGACCCAGCCATTTTTTTTTATTTCAATCAATCAAATTTATTTATAAAGCCCTTTTTACAACAGCAGTTGTCACAAAGTGCTTTACAGAGACACCCGGCCTTAAACCCCAAGGAGCAAAAAACAGTAGTGTTGAATTTCAGTGACTAGGAAAAACTCCCAGGCTCAGAGTGGTGACCAGTCCTATTCTGGCTGTGCCGGGTGAGATATTAAGAGTCCAGTTGGAATAATAAATACATTTCTCTGGGCTAAATCCAGAGTCTATTTGATTTTAGACTAGGTCAGAAGTATAACCAGGTGGACAAGGACAGGGACAGCAACGGGCCCCCCAAACCAGGTAATCCGCAGGTGTGGACCAGGACCTCATCTCCTTCTAAAATTTAAAACTGGAGGAAACTGAGAAAAGTTAGTAGTACATCCCTCATATCCCCCAGCACAATAATATAGCAGCGTAACACCTTGAACTGAGATGGGGGGGTCCGGTGACACTGTGGCCCTACCCAGGGGAGGCCCCGGACAGGGCCCAACAGGCAGGAAATCAATCCAACCACATTGCCAGGCATCAACCAAAGGGACACCCACCAACCGCAACCCCCCTGAATGAGGGCCGAGTATTGCTAGCGGCGTACAGCCCAATTGCACAAGTGCGCAACAGAGAGTCAACAACAAGCCATTGTTTATTTATACAGGGAAATCCAGCTGAGACCGAAGTCTCATTTACAGTGGTGCCCTGTATTACAACAACAAACAATAAAAACATGAATAAGAAAAGAAAAACTGATATAAAACAATTAAAAACAGCTAGTACAATTCACTGTAAAATATTCATGCAGACACTTTTTAAAATGTGCTATGGACACAGTCTATTATTAAGTGCAGTTGTGCAATTGGGCTGTACTCTGCTGGCAATACTCAGCCCTCATTTTAAGATGGTTGGGGTTGGTGGGTGTCCCTTTGGTTGATGATTGGCAATGTGGGTGCATTGACTTCCTGCCTGTTGGGCCCTCTCCAGGGCCTCGTCCGGATAGGGCCACAGTGTCACTGGACACCCCCCCCCCCGTCTCAGCCCCAAGGTTTTTACGCTGCTATATATTTGTGCCGGGGGAGTAGGGTCAGTTCTCCTTCTCCATTGTAATTCCTTGTAAATCTAAGGAATATGACCTCAAAATGTTCCTTGTCTCCTGCTCCGTTTAAACTTAGGAGGATCTGAGGTCTTGGCCCACACCTCTCGAGTACCAGGCTCGAAAGACTCGTTGCTGCCCCTGTCCAAGTCCTCCTGATTGTGTTGCAGATCAAGATGATACCTGACAATTCCAGCTTCCAGTTTTCTGACCCCCCCCCCCCCAATGAACCGCCAAGTGTAGAAGTTACAGGTAGGCCCACCAGTAAATGTGTTAGTGATTGTGTTTTCAAAAATGTCAATGGGGACAGAAATAGATAGTTTTATAGTTTTCTGTTGTTCATTCCAGTCGTTAGGTGCAGCGAACTGAAAGTAGGAGTGACCCAGAGATGTGTTCGCTTTAGTGATGTTTAACTTGGCTAAGATAGCGCATGCTGTAAATGAAGACGTGGTGCAGTAGACATCTCAGCTTGGATGGAAAATCAGTCTACTTTATTTGTTCATCTATTCCTGTTGTATTCCCTGTACCTACAGTAGAAAGTGTCTATTGGAGACAGTTAAAGCTAAGAGCTTTGTAAAACGAAAATCACAGAGTCACAGCTGAGCTGCCACCAACTTCAAGAGACAGAACCTCAGAGCAGGAACAGTCATTCTTTCTGCCCCCGTTTTTGTGAACAGCTTAGGAATGGACTGTAGAAATGTAACAACACTGAAATTAGAGAGCGCTATGGATGCCAGGAAGGCCATCCATAATATAAAAAATATAGTTTGAACTGATAGTTTTGAAGCTGTAGATTATTTGATTACATGTACTTTAATCGAAGTAAAACAAGCTGATGTTTTTGTTTATGATTGGATACAACAGTTAAACAAAGCTTTATTTATATAATACTCTTAAAAGATCTGTGGATGTGTATGACTTAAACAGAGGTATTACGACATGCTTTCCTTGGCATGATTTTTTGAAATATTACAAGATGTGTTGTAAGACGTTGTGCAACATGGCAGGGACTGAAGACATTGAGAGAGGCTGAAAACGACAAGTTATGTTTTGAAATAATATGCTAAAATCAACCTGGTCTCAGAATGATGATGTAGACTATTTTACGTAAATTTTAGGCAGGGGATTTCGTAAGGTATATTACGTGCAGTAAAATAACGTTAGAGTCCGAATGAAAAAAAAAGCAGTAACCATGGTTACTTTCCACATCTTACACAGCCACGCTACCCACTGCTCCACTGGGGAACCTATAAATAGTCCTGGCGAGTGGTGTTGTCACAACATAAGTTTGAAGTGTTTGAAGTGATTTTCTTTGTAATCCTAACACAAACCATAACCCTAACTTTAACCCCAATGCTGTGATAGCTAACCTTAACCCAAACCCTAACCTGAACCCCAGAGCTGTGAGGCGCAACCTTTAACTAACCTTTTTTGTTTCCTAACCGTAGCCCAAACCTTAATCCTAACCTTAACCCCGGTGCTGTGAGATCTAACCTTAACCCTAACCCCAGTGCTTTGATGCCTAACGTTAACGTAACGTTGATGATAAAATGCTTTTATAACATATACTAGCGACCTTGCTATAGCTGTTACTCATCCTAAATCCCCATGTCTAGTCTGGGGCAGTGGGTAAGGCGACTGCCATGTAATCCAAATGTTGCTGGTATGAAACATAGGTCTAACATTTTGTCAAAGAATCGTCTTTCAGAGCATTCATAAAATATCATACGTTTGTCTGGCGTTTGTATTCTATTTTACGTTTTAATAGCGCTTGTAACATTTGATACGTTGTAATAGCGTTCGTAAGATATGTTACATTTGAATTATTTCGTAATATATCATACGTTTTGGTGGAGCATTGTAATATAACCTAACGTAACGTCACATATCATACGAAATCGTACAGCCATGGATTTTTGTAAAATAGTCTACGTAGATTCCTGAGACCAGGTTGGCTAAAATATATGCTAAAATGTACAATATGCACTCACTATACTGTAAAATGTTGTCTAAAGTAGACAGAGTCGGCTCTAGCCTGTTGGGGCCCTAAGCAAAATATTGATGGGGGGCCCTTAATAATTTTTTTTGTGGCCACTCATAAATGTACCAATGTTGAAAAACCTGTTTTTCGTGGGCTTTGTTTTCTTTGCCTTCAACAGATTTCCACCAAACTTCTGATTGAATTAGCATTTTCCCACGGTTCCCACAGGATGTTTAAAAGCCAATGTCCACTACATAGCTAGCTAAATGACCTAGCTCGGTACTAGCTAGCTATCTACCTCATGAAAAACTGTGTTGGGAGAAAAGCTGACAACGGGTCACGAGGTGCTTGCTGACATCTAACATTCTAACCGAAATGGTTTCTCACTGTGCGCAACCAGACCTAAAATGCCTTCAGGGAGAAGCAAATTTGAAGTTTGTAGTGAAAAAAATCCTGTGGGTGTGGAATGGGAAGGCAGACATTGCGCGCCTGGAGAAATACACAAGGCCTGTTCAGGTCCACTCTACGCCCTGGATTTGCTTTGTTTTTCCGGCTTTAAGTCTAATGTACCGATTTTGGCATGACTTTTGCCACATTTATATGACTTCCGGGTGGAGCTGCGCCTTTGGGGATGCCGTGCTATCAGGTCCTGGAATGCCGTGCCAATGAGATCCAACACCCTCGCTCCCAGGACGGTGATCCGGAGATATTCATCATCCTGCACATATTGTTACTACCCTGTTTCTGGCACCCAACTCCATAATTGGGCTGGACCAGGATGTAGCACTGTTAATGACCTACAAGGTCCCTCAGCAGGAACAGATGGTAGACAGGTGAAACAATCATGAGCCATATATCGATTACTCTTGCATACAACGCTTCCACTGAGCTGCTGTCGCTGAGACACAGTCACTGTCGGCCGTCAAAATACACAGAGCTCTACTTTTGACCAGAACCCTATAGACCTGGATCGAAAGTAGTGCATGAAATAGGGACCAAGGGTGCTATTTTGAGCGCAGGTAATCTCTATTACCAGCGTCATCCAGGCTAAGCTTATTCATATTAATCATTAATGTAAATAGTGATTCTGAAACTGAAGTCGTGTATGTGGTGTGGACTGCTGGTGGCCAGTTTCGGCCAAACTAAGCACACACGTATTTCCTGTTGTCATGTCTCTTAAGTCTGATTCAAATTATGTCACCCAGCCCAAGTCAGTGTGAGGTATTGTGGGTGGCCCTTGTTAAACATCCACACTGTGAGCTGGTGCTGCAGATTAACGTGAAAATAACCAATTAAAAAATGTCTTAATCAGCGTTACTCTGGGAGTTGAGTGGAGTTCAGACGGATGAGAAAATCAGCATATTTATGAAAAAAACAAGCACATACAGAGGATTTATTCAATTTAAAATGTTTGTTTATTCCCATCCTTTATCCTCACTCTGGCTGGATACAAATTGAAACTACACATCACTATGCAAGCCAGCATTAATTACATTTGAGGAAACTAGCTGCAATGGGGTTGCGGTATTCCTTAATTAATTAGCATGGAGGTTGATTCAGTTTGCAATTCTATGGCAACCAGTATCGATTATGTTCATGCAGGTTGTACGTTGAATCCACAACTTCCTTTCACTCACGACATAACTTCATACCTTTACATTTGAGATGAATGCATTGCCAAGGGTTTGAGGGGGACGCCTGAAAGTGGGTGAAATGTTTACCCACTAGAGCCAAGTCTGAGGGAAAACGCTGCCGTTCCGAGGTTAATCCCAGCACTTTGACACGGTTCACATTGTGTCCTCAGCGGCCATTCGGGCATTCCTGCAGTGCTCATAGAAATGTTTACCTAGTCTCAATAAAAAGGTCCGACATCCTCCTTCAGGGGGTGTGAGCGGATTGACACAGATTGAGCCATGCCAATATAAGGGAGACTCCCAAGCAGCACTGTACTTTTTTACCTAAAGACTGACTGTAACTGACCACCCGATATGTGGTTGGCAACACTGTGGCTGGCCGTTGTGGCTCTGCTACTAACAGGTGCCATCCAAGTGCAAACTACGAAGGGTAAGAAGACGCAAGGAAGTAGCAGTGATATTTTATTAACTACATAAACTTCAGCACCGAGTTCAGTACAGAAATATGGACTCTGTATTGCACGGAGTTGGTCATTAGAGACCGTAACTATCTTTTAAGGAGACCACTACCAGGCAAAAAATGACTTCATGTTCATATTATATGTTTGGAGCAAATCTGTGTACTTTTTGCTATGGTAAATAAACAGGCAAATCGGTAAATATTGTGTTTTACTGCATTTCAGTTCTCCATCCCAACCATGTGAACAGCATCTGCAGCACCTGGGGCAGAGAGCACTTCAAGACCTTTGATGGAAATGTGTACCAGTTCCCAGGGACGTGTGAATACAACCTGGCCTCCGACTGCCACTCGGATTCCTACCCAGAGTTCTCTGTTCACCTGAAGAGGAACGAGGCAGCTGGGGCTGATGGGAACCCTGTGGTCCAACACTTAGTGGTCACTATCAACGATCTGGTCTTCATTTTGACCAAGACTCTGGTCAAGGTCAATGATGAAATGTAAGTGCTGTTTTTTTCAGTGTATATTCAGATTCATCTGGGAAGACACTGTTGCTTGATACATGAGTTGGAGAATTATCTGTTTGACTGGATGAAACTGTCATTTGACATTTGGAGATGTACATGTATATTTGATAATTTCCTCTCTTCTAAAAGTAAAAGATTAACATTCACAGTTCAAAATGAGACATTATGCTGACATACTTTCAGGAATTTCATTTTGAAATCAGAGAACAGCAAATACATTGAGTATCTTTTCTGTTCTTGACGGTTACAATGGTACATTTACAATCAATGTATGGTATTAACTGTGTTCATGACCTTTATTCTAAGTGTCACACTGCCGTACTACAACGGAGGGGTTCAACTAGAGCGCAATGCCGTTTACACCAAACTCCACTCCAAAGTGGGCCTCGTCGTCATGTGGAACGGAGAAGACGCCGTCATGGTACTGTCATAAGCATCACCACACTTCATACCCAGTGTTCATAGAAGTGTGAGGAAGTTGTTTTAGGAATTTACTAAGTTTGCTGACATGGACTGTTAGCTTCGAATTCAAAGACTGGTTTCTATGCTTTATACGGCATTTATTTGTCTAGTTTCTTTGTACTTTATTTAGTTATTTGTCTAATTTATCATACCTGATTGAGTTATTTCCTTTGGATAAGTCTGCTTAGATAAATATTATTTCCAGATATTTTATTATGCGTGATTTAATTAAACTAGCTGACCCATCCTTGCCTGTTAGGTGGAACTAGACGCAGAGTATTCCAACCGTACCTGTGGTCTCTGTGGGGACTTCAATGGAGTTCCTGTCCACAATGAGTTCATTCATAATGGTGAGTACTTTTTAAGAATCATTAGCATTCCGATAGCATTCCATTCACACATTGGGTTTCATCCAAACTAATGTCAAATAAAATAGCAATTTGTCACAGCTGGTAAATAAATTAACGAACATTTATAAACATTATTTATAATTGAATTCTTAGAATTTATCATTTAAAAAAAGAAATAATGTGTAAAAGACAACACCACTGTATTTCCGCGCAGGTCGGGAAGTGAGCCCCATTGAGTTTGGCAACATGCAGAAGGTCCACAGGCCCAATGAGGACTGTGAGGACCCGTATGAAGAGGAAGAACAACCGGCCGCCGTTCCGCTTAGAGAAGACACATGCATGGCGTTTGTAAGTTCCCACTCCAGCTCAGCCAAATAAAAATAATATTTTATTTTCAAATTAAAAGTATTTTTTATTTGATCGCTACAGAATTGAATAATTATCTAATCTATTATTGCATATAATTACTGTATGTACAGTATATACCACACATTACCTCCTTAATATTCCTCATCCTTTTACTCCTCATCCTATCTTTCCCCATCTCTTCTACTCCTCTCTCCTCTCCCTCTTCTCCCACTCCTCTTATTCCACACCTCTGATAAATCTCTCCACCTTGTCTTCCTCCTCACATTCCTCCTCTTCCTCTTCTCCCGCTCCTCCTCAGCATGCCCAGTGTGATCAGCTCCTGCGCTCCGCATTGTGGAGCTCCTGTGGTGCAGTCCTGAACCCGGAGCCGTACATTCAAGCCTGTGTCCAGGACCGGTGTAGCTGCAAAAACACCTCCGATAGCTTCTGTCTCTGCAGCACCCTGGCAGAGTACTCCAGACAGTGTTCCCACGCTGGAGGACAACCACCCCATTGGAGGACGACAACCTTCTGTGGTAACAGGAATTACTTCAGAAACACATCAATAACCTCCTGGGAATTCAGATAAAACATTTTGGGGAATATATTAGTAGTAGTACATGTAGTATATAAAGCTAATTATTCTTCTGTGGTAACGGGATTTACCTCAGAAACACCTGAATAACCTTCTGGGACTTCAGATAAAACATGAAGGGGAATATATTAGTAGTAGTACATATAAAGCAAATTATGGGTCAAAAATATTTTTCTTGGTTAACACTATTTGTCATACATACTCAGCTTTGAATCCCAGACATTTGTACTTTAGCTATATAATATGATGTATCTATTCCAAATTACAATGAATACATCATTGTTTTTGTTTGTTGTGTCAGAGAAGCGGTGCCCGTTCAACATGGTGCATCTGGAAAGTGGCTCCCCCTGCATGGACACCTGTACCCACTCAGACACCAGCTCACTGTGTGAAGAGCACCAGATGGATGGCTGCTTCTGCCCACCCGGTCAGTCCCTCTAAACCTCATATTATCCACAACAATCTAAAACATAGTTTGGCCTGGTTGTCCGAGGGTCCCTGGAACATCAGGAGGTTCTATTCGGGTCCCCAGGATATTTTGAAGACACGCCCTATTTCCTTGGCAGTATAAGTTCACAAAATCTGGCTTTTACATTCATTTGAAATCAACAGTTGCATTACACTTTATGTATTCATTTTATACAGGATACTTATAGTATAGTGTATTTCTGAATTTTTCTTAATTTTACATGAAGATCTCAAAGCTTTTTACAATATACCATCGCTGTATGTTTTAACCACTCTGTAGGAACTGTGTTTGACAATATCTCAAAGCGGGGATGCATACCTCAAGATCAGTGTCAGTGCAAACATGACAAAGTATACAACTCTGGAGAGATTTTCAGACAGGACAATGAGGAATGGTGAGTCATGAGATTAGACCAAACATGCACAATAATATAAACCATTGTATAGTTCTTCAGACAAAAGCCGTAACGGGGGCTCCATATCTTCCAGTTCATTTGAGGGTTATTGGAAAGAGTATAGAGTAATTGGTAATTGGTTTGGTAGTGAGTTTGATCATTTTGTCTGTGGTTTAGTATCTGCCACCGAGGTCAGTGGTCCTGTAAGAGCCTACCCAGTCCTGCCACCTGTGCAGTTGAGGAGGGTTCACATGTGAAGACCTTTGATGGGAAAACATACACCTTCCATGGGGACTGTTACTATTCCCTGGCCAAGGTGGAAAGCAAGGTGAGTGACTTTCACAGTACATGTTTCTCAAGAGCCAAAGGTATGTGACCAATCAGCTTTGAGTGGAAGCCCACAGCAAGTCCATAGGCAACTAATCCAAAAACAGGTGCCAGGACTTGGCAGGATGTTGCATATGTTTTGAGTAGTTCCCTGTGATTATTACATAATAAATATATTTTTGTATTTTATGTTTTTCTTTCCCTTTTCTGTTTCAGAATGAAGCCAGTCCCAAGTTCACTATCTTTGTTCAGCTGGTTCCTTGTACAAGACAGGTGTTTGATACTTGTCTCAAGAGTGTCGTGGTCCTGTTGAACAATGATAAAAACAATGTGAGTGTCAACTTAAAGTGGCGCAACTACAGTTCTGTAACTTGTCGGCAAGCAGATCACAAGCCAGTCGCAACATAACAACAGAATATACACTGGTCACACAAAACATAAATAAAGATGCCTCATTTAGCCATGAAAGTATTGTTGATAAAATCAGGCACATATTGACACACACTGTACAAGACATAGTCTTCAATGTTTTGTCTTGACAGAGTCACTTTTACCACAAGTCACGAAAATCACAGAATGCATATTTAACTCATGATTTTTAAAAGAAGCAATCATTAATTAATGATGAAGTATTTACTAATTAGTTATATATTTATACTTATTCTACATATTTTTTAATGTATGTATTTTATCATGTCATGTTATCTTACTAGCTATGTTAGCTGCAATGTTATCTGGCTTTCATACACATTAATTGTTATGAACAGTTACTACAACTACAATACATCTTAGCTTTTTACATTTGAGAAACAGATTATACATTCATACATTGTACCCATAATCATGAATCAGTTCTGAACTGTATAACTACAGTATCTCTGGGGATATACAGCAGATGTAGCATTGTGTTGAATAAGACAAAAAATATTTGGTCACAGACAAATTCTGTTCCTTTTCAGGCTTTGGTGATTACCGCCGATGGGAAAGTCAGCCACAATGCCCAGATCACTCTGCCTTACAACACAGGTCAGCCACAAACTAATGAAGATCAAGTAAATGTTCAGTCCCAGTTGGTTTTACTGTATGGCTTCCATATTTCTGACATCCTCAGTCTCAGCACCACCTGTTTCCATCTCGTTCTCAGCTGACATTAGCGAATTTCTTTTTCTCCCGTTAGCTGATATCAGTGTGTTCCAGCCATCGTCCTTCCACATAATGCTCCAGACCAGCTTTGGCCTGCAGATTCAGATCCAGCTGGTCCCTATTATGCAGGTCTATGTCACTCTGGATGAGGGCTACAGGGCCAAGACACAAGGTAAGTTAACTCACAATTTTGAGGTGATAATCAGAATCAGATTTATTCGCCATGTTTGTGTACACATACGAGGAATTTGACTCTGGATAATACTAACTGATGAGACAATAGTGCAATGAGCAGGGTATAAAGGGTGCTGGAAATAAATATTTTTATGCAGTTATTATTATTTACATAATGACGGTGGATGTGATCTATATACAGTATCTCACAAAAGTGAGTACACCCCTCACATATCTTTTCATGTGACAACACTAAAGAAATGACACTTTGCTACAATGTAAATTAGTGAGTGTACCACTTTTTTAACAGTATAAATTTGCTGTCCCCTCAAAATAACACAACACACAGCCATTAATGTCTAAACTGCTGGCAACAAAAGTGAGTACACCCCTTAGTGAAAAGGTCCAAATACCCAAGTCTGGGAGGCAATTTATAAACAGTTTTAGATAATGGTTAATTGAGGGTGAGTACTTAGGTTATTATTACAGAATGGTGTTAAGTCTGTATTTTCAAATAATGTTAACAAAATAAAGTTGGCAAGGAAGAGAGACTGGTGTACAGGGAGAACATTTGAACATTTCATGCGTCAAGCTTTTTGTGTCATTGATGCTGGCGTGTCGAAACAAAAACCCCTGTTGGGAAAAAAAGTAGGGGAAACACTGAAGTTGGTCGCCCTCTCCTGAGAAGTTCTATCCCAGAAAATTAGGATCCATATACTCTAGAAATAGGGTGAGACTTGGCAGAAAATTCTACTGAAAAGTAATGCCAGTGTTTGTTTGGTAGTCAGAAGAAAGAGGACAGCTATGCATTTCTAATAAGCATTTGTCCTGCACAGTCTTTCACCTCACATACTTATTTAAGTAACTTAAATCAGAGTTGGACAGGAGCTAGTGACTAGCCAAAAACCACTGCTAATAAAGAGTGTCTGGATTTCTATTTCTGTTTCATTAAGGATTATGTGGGAACTTCAACAAGGTTCTGTCCGATGACATGAAGACCCCCCAGGGTATGGTGGAGGGAACCGCAGCTTCCTTTGGTAATTCCTGGAAGGCTAACCCCACCTGTACAGACAGAGACGACAGACTGGACGACCCATGCACCCTCAGTGTGGAGAGTGGTACGAATCTCTTGACTTCATAACCACCCTTACATAGCACAGCAAAATAGCAAAAAAATTATGTGATTATGTTTATTTACTTACATTTACATACTTACATTTTTGTATATTTTTGCATTTAAAGAGATGCAGCAAATCAGTCATGTTTATAACATTTTGTTTACTCAGAGAACTATGCTAAACACTGGTGCTCGTTGCTAAGAAGTGCAAATAGCACATTTACCAAGTGCCATGCCATGGTGGATCCTGAACTTTATTACAAGGTACTATTGATTTTTTTATAGTAAGAACTGGAAGTGACAGCATTTTAATAGCATAAAATCTAATTAAACTAGAAATGACATTTCCAGAAATAAATGTGGGGTGCTAGCCGTCTCGTTAACGTTTAAAATGATTGGTACTTTGAATTTAGTATCACCTAACCACATTAAACAAAGTTAGTTTGGTGTCTCTAGATTGAACATTTCAAGAAATGCAGATTTAGGGTTAATTAACGTATGCAAATTATGCTAATAAAAATCTTTAGTCTATTGTAAATAAACATTCAAAATATATGTTTTTATTAAATTAAAGATTAAGATAAATTAAGATAATTATATTCCACCAAAGCTAGCAAGCTGCTTCTTTTTAGTTAGTAGCGGCTGGCTAACATGTTTTCTTCAAAGTCAGCTCTGTTGTCGCGGTATTAACGTAATGCTCTTGTGTCAGTTGCTCCTGTAAACAGGTTATCAAAAGTATAGCACTCTTATTCCCAATAACACTATAAGGAAAGTGTTATAACCTTAGATGGTTAAGAATGCACGCACACTTTGAACGGTTAACTGACTTTACTTAACGTCTGCATCAGCCCACATACACAGGTAGGAGCACTCTGGAGTAGCACAAGTCAACCTGGCGGGGTAACCCTCTTAACATCCCTGGGGGGGCACCTGGGTTAATTAATAAAGGTTCCGGGGTGCAGTACCCTTAAACACAACGACACAGTTTCAGTCTGTAACAGAAAGCTTGTCTAAAATGTTAATGCTTAATAAAAAGGATAAGCAAGCAATTTACGTCTGACAGTGTAGAGCTAAGTAGTTTCTCTAATAGCTAGTTTGTCAGTAACTTCATTAGCCTCAGATAGCTAGCTAGCTTGGTAGGGATTGCCTTTTTGTTTTTAGAGGCCTGCAAAGATTGTTAGGAGGAAGTTTTGTTCACAGGTAGCTGTTGTCACGAGAACATTGTTTCTAAGATAACCTCGCTGTGTAAGTCTGATGGTAACATATTCAATTCATCAGCAAACTGATCTTGAATTATTAATTAGTCTGGATTTAAAGTTGTTTTTATAGCTTGATTGGCCACAAATGGAATTACCATAAGAGAAACCATTAAATGTGTGTGGCTCTCATTTAAGCAAATGTTAAGTTATGCACATTTTAAATGATTATGGTTAGAAAAAGTAGACATAGTATAAAAAAATCTGAATTAAAACAATTGAAGTTGGGCCAGTCTGTACATACTAACATTGGTTTGAAATTGTTGTTTCATGTAGGAAAATATATTTCAATCATTTTTAGTTTTGTCCCGAATCAAGTCTATCGTACCTTTTTTAGAACGGTACAAGCTACTGGCGAGCACATTAAATAAATATATAACAGTTTGAGAGAAGTCTTTAGTAATGGTTTGCCTGTGGCAATCAAACATTCATTTGTTTGAATATTCCGCTTGGAAATTATATTATAACTGACGAGCACCATAAAGTAAGGCATTTGTGAACATGTTATGTAAAGTGTGAATATGAAGATTATTGGATATTTGATAAGATTCACTTATAATAGATACTAAAGTGAATACATTTTTTCTGTCAACAAATGCATAAGTGGTGTGGTCCCAGCAGAGCGACAGGCAGATTTATTAAAGGGTTCGGGCAAGTTATCGTGGTCTGGCAGGCGAATGGTTGAAACACAATAAACCAATACAGGCGGACAACAGTACCGAAACACTAGGCAGGCAGGTAGTCGAGAAGGCAGGCAGGTAGTCAAAAACAGCAGTCAGAATAGTTAAAAAGGGTTAGTTAGGGTGAAAACAGGACAATTTAACATGCTGAGCAACAAGTGACCAACAACTCATGGTATATGAGGGAACAGAACTGAACAAGTAGGGAATGCTAATTGGGAACAGGTGTGTGACACAGATGGGCTAACAACAAAGGACACAAGCTATGTTCAAGATAATAGAAAATAACAAACAGAAACCAAAATACAAGAACTTTGAAAACACGAAAAGAAAAAAAACAGAACAGGCAGACACGGAAATTGACATTTTCAATTAATCTTCAAAAATAAACTGACTGTTAAGTACATATGTAAATATCCCAGGAGTCCTCTTATATTTCCTCATCCAACAAGCATAAACAGGTAGGCTCAGTGCAACCAACTTTACTTAGCGTTTATTTTCTCCACTTGCAAGTGGCAACAAAAAGATGTAAAGATGGCAACACCAGCACTTCCTGATAATGTTCATGATATATTTACCAAAGCCACGCGCCCAGCTCCAATTAATTTCAAATTGATATGTAGTGTCGACAAGTGACATGTGCAGCAGA
This sequence comes from Esox lucius, assembly GCF_011004845.1. Lineage (NCBI taxonomy): Eukaryota > Metazoa > Chordata > Actinopteri > Esociformes > Esocidae > Esox > Esox lucius. The sequence continues at coordinate 3,962,138 of NC_047587.1, read as the reverse complement.
AGGTGGAGCTGCGCTAATCAGGCTTAGGAAGCAGTTTACTATTTTGTAAGTATTACCCTCACCTATAACCAATACTAGGGTTGCTTTTCTGTTTTGCTGGAATCTCTTGCCTGTTGCCTGTTGCTCAATCCTAAATGATCTTCTGTTGGACAACCAAAGTTGATCACAAATGAACATCTACATACATGTTCTTTTAAAATGTACTTTTAAAAGTAACGTTCCTCAACACTGCTGCCAATGCAAGTTTCAATCACAATCAAGTCCAAAACCACATGTGACAACTATTGTGTATGCTAATTGTTGATAATCTTAATTAACTTCGGCCAGGTAGTCAAGTGCCTCATATTTTGAGATAGCTAGTTAACTAAATGGTACCTTCAAATATAGCCTCTATGCCCAAGGAGATCTAAGAGCATTGAGGACACAGCAAATCTAGCTATATTAGACCATATATACTACATCATCTGGGTTTTGTGCATGATAAATTAATAGCTATGTCCACAAATAAATTAGTTAGGCACATTATAACAGATTAAAAAAATATATGTTAAGCCATGGTCAACAACAGCTACAGTAGGCTTATACAGTATACAGAAAATAATATAATCAGCCATTTACTACATAGGTCATCTCATTCACATTAAACTGAACTCGGTTTTTACAGGCAAAGAAAAAGTAAAACTTTCATTTGTTGAATGATTGTTGAAAGCCACAAAGTTCCCTTGAATGTTTCATGAGAAATATATCAGTACAGTGAGAGTCCTCTTACATTTCCTCATCCAGCAACCATTAACATGTAGACTCTCTCCCTGTTAATTGACCACATCATCCACACAAGAACTGGTTGTTTACAGGCAATAACAGAAGTAAAACTTAAATTTGTTGAATCATTCTTGAAAGCCACAAAATTCCCCTGATTGTTTCATGAGAAATGTGTCAATACAATGAGAGTCCTCTTACATTTCCTCAACAAACAACCATGAACACTTTGGCTTTCTCCCCCTTAGTTAAGAACATCATCCAAACAGGAAGTCTAACCAACCAGAGTGAGATGAGCTATCAATTTCAAATAAGTCTCTTGCCACAAAGGCCACCTCATTCAATTTGAACTGAAATGTGTGTTTACCGAAAAAAACGCAACTTCAGATGTTATGTACCCTTTAAAGCAACAAAAGTCCCTTGAATGTTTTACAGGAAAATGTACTTGTGGTATGTAAATACCACAAGCAATTTTACATATACAAATATAGTGTAAACATAGTACATATCTAGCTGTAGACATTGAAAGTGAGCCTCCGGTTGCAATCTTGCCTCAGTCTTTTTACCTGGCTAGATAAGTGGCTAGCTCCAAACATTTAACAGCTAGCCACATTATACCTGTTTTATAATCAATGCCCACTCAATGTTGTCCTTAATCCCAGGAAGCTGTAAAATTAATTATATTTATAAATGACATTTATTGAACTGTATCAATCTATTCTGCCAACAGTGCTTTACAGCATGTTATGGATTATAATTAACTTTTTTTTAAAACCTGATATTTTTTTTTACAAGATATGAATTTTATATAAATGATATATTACAATGTTTGCCTAATTTCTGAAAAATACTTAAAATGCTGTCAAGTCCACTATAAGTAATACTTTGATTGGAATACTCACAATATTATAAACTTACAGATAATTCTATCTAACCTTTTCACTATTTGTAATGTGAGAGCCCTGGTGGCTGAGATAAATAATATATTTATTACTTATGTCCAGTTTACTTGAACTTGATATTTTCTACAGCGATGCACATACGCTAGCTGTAACTGTGAGAAGAGTGAAGATTGCCTGTGTGCTGTATTCTCATCCTATGTGAGAGAATGCGCAGTCAAGGGAGTGGTCCTGACAGGCTGGAGACAGAATGTGTGTGGTAAGTAATTTCCATTTCTCATATTCATGTGTTGAGGTATATTACGGCATGGAGATTGCAGTATAGGCCTCTCCAGGCTGCCAATGATAGATTGTCTTATCATCTTATAGAACATAATGTATCCTGATAATAGTTGTACTACCATTGCAAAATGGTATGTGAGACAGGGGACAACCTTGGCAGATTCCCCTAATCAGGGGAAATTGCAGTGATCAGTCTAACTGGTTTCTATTGTTTTTTTCTAGGTGCCTGTTTGTATGACAGAATAATTGTATGTTTCCCCTGTTATCTTATGTCATCAATCTTATGTCATCTATTGTCATCTTTAAAAACACTTTCATACTAACTTAATCATTACATTGCTGGAGGAAAATGTTCAAATGCCTTTCAACTTAACTTTTTAACTTTTCTTGAATTTAAAAACAGTTTTTTTACTTTTAGGCCTTTAATGCTTTCTGTATTTCTCTTCGACCAGACAAATACACTAGTAAGTGCCCAGCGTCTCAGATCTACTCTGATCAGCTTCAGAGATGTCAGCTGACCTGTAGCTCCCTAGCCAGTGAACGCCAGGGCTGCACCAACAACTTCCTCCCAGTGGATGGTTGTTCCTGCCCAGAAGGCCTCTATATGGATGACAGTGACATTTGTGTACCCATGGCCAAATGCCCCTGCTTCCACAATGGGGTCAAAATCAAGCCTGGGAAGTCCATCAACATCAAGGAGGAACACTGGTAAGAGATGTCTCTATCAAAAATGTTATCTAGCGACATACCTACAGTGCATTTAGAAAGTATTCCCGACCCCTTCAATTTTTCCACATTATTTTATAATGGATTCAATAAATGTTTTACCTCATCAATGTACACACAATACCCTATAATGATAAAGCAAACCAGGTTTACAGACATTTTTGCAGATGTATTAAAAAACTAAAACTCATCATCTGGAAATCTAACCAAATGTGCTCTTCTTAATGAAACTCTTCCCCTGAGTTGCTCTGTACTTACGGTGCTACCTACCAAGGCAGCAAACATGTCACATTGATATATTAAAATGAAGTGCTGCAATGTTATTTCATCATTTAAAGGGACACTGTGTAGAATCCTGCCTCTAACGTTTACAAGGCGGAATTTTTAACAATGGCATGACTTGTCCACTACTACTCTTCCCATAATGAACAAGACCAGAATAGTACTAGCTAGTGCAGGGTGGTTTAGGGTGGGGGGATAGCACTGCGAGTGTCTAAAGCAGGCGTGAGGAGACTACAAAGTCAATGCAAACTGATAGACGGACATTAACTTAAAATGTTATTTGCCGATTTCTTCTAGTCATTTAAAATAATTATTACATAACATTACGTGTCCTTCTAGTGTCTGCAACAATGGTCTGCTTCACTGTCGTTCTTGGAAAATGCAAACCCGCAGTAGTAAGTAACCTTCCTATCTCCCTTTAAAGTATACAGTAGTTTACTAGACCTGGGTTTAAAAACAGTTTCAGAGACCCTTTTCACTGCATGAGTCCACAGTTAGAAAAAAGGTGTTATTTATAACCTTCAGTGTTCCCCATAATCTAATATTTTGATGAACCCTTTTTGGTTCCAGTTAGAACACTTTTTTTCAATATATTCTACATGGAATCCAAAAGGGTTCTACTCGGAACCAAAAATGGTTAATCCAGGAACAATAATTAGTTCTCCTATGTGAAGTGGCTAAAGTTCCCATTTGGAAACCTTGGTCCCTAGAAATATTATAGTTCATGAAGTCAGGTTAGATTTGTTCATGAACTCAAATCGTGTGTTGTTTACCAATCGTGGAACTGCTCCTGTTGTAGCCTGCCTGGCACCAATGGTGTTCTCCGACTGCTCTGGTGACATTGGAGTGCAGTGTACAAGGACCTGTAGGAACCCAGACTTTCTGGACTGTGTGAGTTAACCTGTCGACTGGTGCTAGACTAAACACTTGAAAGTCCAACGTAGAATTGTAAGGCCACCAGCTTCGATTGGACTGTGAGTTTGCTCAGTTTTGTAGACCAATGTTTTATCAATCTCAGCTGGCATAGGGCAACTAGTAATAGGAGTTAAGCTCAATAAAATGGCGCCCAAGGAAATTGATGTGTGATTCCTGTTGGAATTCAGCTGTAGCGAGTAAATCCAATAATGATGGGTCGTTTGTGAATGTCTTTTTTCTGTGAACATCTGTAATCAAATTACACTGATGAAAGACATTAATTTTGTACCTTAAATTTTGTACCATTTATTTACTCAAAACAACAATTATCTGCGACTAGGTTAAAAAACAATTCACCAACAATAATGTATCCTCACTGAAATTCATATTAACAGTTGACAAATGCGCCTATATTTGATCTACATGTTTATATTGTGTTATTCATTCCCTCTCTCTTATTGACCACAGTTTGCGTCAGAGTGTGTGTCTGGGTGCAGGTGTCCCAGTCACCTATATGATGATGGGAAAGGTATGTGTGTCAAAAAACATGAATGCACGTGCAGCCATGATGGAAACCTCTACGCTCCAGGAGCAGAGATCCCACAAAAATGTAACACATGGTGAGTTAATGAGGTGATGTAACACATGGTGAGTTAATGAGGTGATGTAACACGTGGTGAGTTAATGAGGTGATGTAACACATGGTGAAGTAATGAGGTGATGTAACACATGGTGAGCTAATGAGGTGATGTAACACATGGTGAGCTAATGAGGTGATGTAACACATGGTGAGTAAATGAGGTGATGTGGTGTGATTTGAAATTATACATTGCGCGGCGATGCAATTAAATATATTATATGAATATGTAACTATAGTTAAGAATAACAATTGGGATTGTGATTATATTGAACAATATTTCATAACACCAGAAGTGGGCTCAGTGTTTCTCACGCTGTACCCATCTAGCACCTGTAAGAGTGGGAAATGGGAGTGCACCAAGAACAAATGTTCAGGAAGCTGTATCATCTATGGCAGCGGCCATTACAATACCTTTGATGACCGCACTTACGGATTCCAAGGAAAATGTGGCTACGTGGCTGTCCAGGTAATCAATAAATCCAATGATGATTTGTTTATTTGCTATTGGACCTCATTATATCAGATTTCTTTTATTTCTAGCAACTAACTGTTCATTTACGGGAAGTGTTTTCAAACTAGTCTCTCTCTGTCTCTCTTGAAGAACAAATGTGGGCTCCGGCCAGTAGAGAACAACTTCATGGTGATCACAGAGAATATTCCTTGTGGAACCACAGGCACCACATGCTCCAAGACTGTCAGGATTCAACTGGGGGTAAGAATGTCTTCTCTAAGCGGTCTACTGGGGATAACACATACTCTCTCAGGTGGCTGGTGGCACCTAATATATGGATATATGAATTCATAGTAACGGCTGGAACAAACACATAGTAATGGCTGAAACATACTATGTAATGGCTGGAACAAACACATAGTAATGGCTGAAACATACTATGTAATGGCTGGAACAAACACAGTAATGGCTGAAACATACTATGTAATGGCTGGAACAAACACATAGTAATGGCTGAAACATTCTATGTAATGGCTGGAACAAACACATAGTAATGGCTGGAACAAACACGGCACATGTAATATTCAATACAGCCATTGTCAAACGCTGCCCAACAGTTAATTAAACATTCTTAAAAAAACACTTTCTACAAAAACAATTGCCAGAAAGATTAAACTTAAGGAAACAACATACAATTGCCAACATTTTGCAACCTTACAGTATGTGATAACCCTCTCCCCTTATAGAGAACAGAGCTGAAACTGCATAAGGGGATCCATGAAGCATTCGATTTAGGAGAGGGCCCTCAGATTGAATACCGAGTGAGGACCGTTGGCCTGTACCTGGTTGTTGAGTCAGACATTGGGATCACAGTGCTGTGGGACCGCAAAACCGCCGTTCGCGTCCTCCTGGAGCCACAACATCATGTAAGAGAATACAGCAAGAAGGCTGATGGTATAGACCTCTATACAAGAGAACATGAAATCCTTAGTTCACATTGTTGGCTGAGGTGATCAACTCTGACCAAAATGCAGTTTACAGTATCAGTTTACAGTTTACAGTATCTAGAATTTTAAAAAGGCTACATTTGGTGTTCTTTTAATGCCTCTTAATAAAAAAAATCTAGTAATAAAGAATCTGCCTAATATAAACAGTATATGTTACTCAGTTTGGGTAAAAGAAAAGACTAATGCAACTAATGCAGCAAATTACATATAAAAAAGGTACCTGCTCAACTCTGGACATCGGTGATCAGTGTGTATTAAATATTTCAGCTGCATTGTGTATACCTGTGATGAGGGCCGTTCCTGGTCTTTTCTATGTCCCTGCAGGGAGCGGTATGTGGCCTGTGTGGGAACTTCAATGGAGACGGTCTTGATGACTTCACCACTCAAAATAACTTGATAGTCACCAGCCCTGTGGAGTTCGCTAACAGCTGGAAAGTTTACAGCTCTTGCCCTGACGCAGATGTTAACGTCGATCCATGCGGTGCCAGACCCACCCGTCAAAACTGGGCTAAGATGCAGTGTAGCATCATCAAAGGAGACACCTTTAAAGATTGCCACCATAAGGTAGAACGCTCTGGACTGTTGCAACATACAGTAGAAAACTAAATTGAAAGACTGCCAACATACTGTGGACTGAAAACATTATTTCATTAGGGCCAGAACTGATCCTCAGTTATTTTATTCAAGATATTTTTGCATTTGAAATTAACGAAATCTTGTGTGTATATTGTGTTTCTCCCTGTGTGTGTTTTTGCAGGTGGACCCTGCTCTATTCTTTGACAACTGTGTCAGGGACTCATGTGCCTGTGACACTGGGGGAGACTGTGAGTGTTTCTGTACAGCTGTAGCAGCCTACGCCCAGGCCTGTACTGAGGCTGGGGTTTGTGTTGCATGGAGAACTCCAGACATTTGCCGTGAGTACAACAGAAATATCTGTTGATGCCTTTTGGTCCCAATTTGTGTCCCTATTCTGGTGTGCTTTTTGAGCACTAGTGTGCCGCTGAGGGGATGTGCTGTGTGTCCTGTGAATGGACGTGTGCGTTTATTCTCTTTCGCAGCTGTCTTCTGTGACTACTACAACAAGCCTGGTGACTGTGCATGGCACTACAGCCCGTGCCATACACCATGCTACAAGACCTGCCTGAATCCAACTGGAATCTGTAACAACTCTCTCCCCCATCTAGAAGGCAAGGAACCACACCAATACATTTGCATTTTACTCACTAGTGTTTCAGGTTCTTGTAGTCAGATGTCCTAACCGCTAGCTTACCAGGCTTTAGTCTTTTGTTTTTCCCTTCTTTACATGATTCCTGACCCGGATGATACAGTAGTATTGTCAGAGAGAGGTGAAGATAATATATAGAGAATAGGAGAGAAAGGGTACTGCTATTACACATACACACACATCAACAGAAAAGATTATTGTAGTTCGCCACAGGAGTTGTAAGCCAAACAGGAGCATGCTGGTCAACCATTTAAAAAATAATAATGATTTATCTCAAACGCACACTAGTTTTAAACACAATTATTAAAAAAAATGTCACAAATAAATTGAAACAACTCAATTACATTGTGTCTTCTGTCTAGGTTGTTACCCAACATGCCCTCCAGAAACACCTATATTCAATGAAAAGACTCAGGAGTGTGTGGAGGATTGTATAATTATACCATCTACACCACCAACAACAACACCCTGGACCCCAACAACAACCACGCCCTGGACGCCAACAACTACCACCATGACAACTACAACAACACCAGTACCAACTACAACACCAGTACCAACTACAACTCCAGAAGCAACTACAACAACACAAGTACCAACTACAACACCAGTACCAACTACAACACCAGTTCCACCTACAACAACACCAGTTCCACCTACAACAACACCAGTTCCACCTACAACAACACCAGTTCCAACTACAACACCAGTACCAACTACAACAACACCAGTACCAACTACAACACCAGTGCCAACTACGACAACCCCAGAACCAACTACAACACCAGTGCCAATTTCAACAACACCAGTATCAACATCTACAACTCCAGTACCAACTACAACAACATCAGGGCCAACTACAACACCAGTACCAACTACAACTACAGCAGAACCAACTACAACAACTCCAGTACCAACTACAACAACATCAGGGCCAACTACAACAATAAAAGTACCAACTTCAACAACACCAATAGTAGAACCAACTACAACAACACCAGTACCAAAAACAACAACAACAACACCAGAAACAACTACAACAACACCAGTACCAACAACAACAACACCAATACCAACTACAACAACACCAGTACCAACAACAACAACTACCTTCCAGACACCAGTGCCATCAACAACTTCTTGTCCCACTCCTCCTATTTGTGAATGGTCAGAATGGTATGATGAAGATGACAGTAAAGATATGAGTGACTGGGAAACGTATTGGCATATAACACAGAGTGGTAAAAAAGTATGTGATAATCGAACAAATATTGAATGTAAATCTACATCAGAACCTGATATGAGTTTTAATGACTTTGTGGATTTAACAGGGCAGATTGTAGAGTGCAATCTTGACTTTGGTTTAATATGTGAACAAAACAAACAGACCGTTAGACCATTTAAATGCTTTAACTATAAAATTAGACTATATTGTTGTGAATGTTCCACACATCCAAATATATCTACAACAACAACATCAACATCTACAACTCCAGTACCAACTACAACAACATCAGGGCCATCTACAACACCAGTACCAACTACAACAACACCAGTACCAACTACAACAACTCCAGTTTCAACAAAAACAACACCAGCACCAACTACGACAACAGCAGAACCAACTACAACAACGCCATCAACATCTACAACTCCAGTACCAACTACAACAACATCAGGGCCATCTACAACACCAGTACCAACTACAACAACACCAATACCAACTACAACAACTCCAGTTTCAACAAAAACAACACCAGCACCAACTACGACAACTCCATTACCAACTACAACAACTCCAGTACCAACTACAACAACTCCAGTACCAACTACAACAACTCCAGTACCAACTACAACAACACCAGTACCCACTACGACAACACCAGTACCCACTACGACAACACCAGAACCAACTCCAACAACTCCAGTACCAACTACATCAACACCAATACCAACTACAACAACAGCAGAACCAACTACAACAACACCATCAACATCTACAACATCAGGGCCAACTACAACATCAGGACCAACTACAACAACACCAGGACCAACTACAACAACTCCAGTACCAACTACAACAACATCAGGGCCAACTCCAACAACTCCAGTACCAACTACAACACCAGAACCAACTCCAACAACTCCAGTACCAACTACATCAACACCAATACCAACTACAACAACAGCAGAACCAACTACAACAACACCATCAACAACTACAACACCAGTACCAACTACAACAACTCCAGTACCAACTACAACAACTCCAGTACCAACTACAACAACACCAGTACCCACTACAACAACACCAGTACCCACTACGACAACACCTGAACCAACTCCAACAACTCCAGTACCAACTACATCAACACCAATACCAACTACAACAACAGCAGAACCAACTCCAACAACTCCAGTACCAACTACAACAACAGGGCCATCTACAACTCCAGTACCAACTACAACATCAGGGCCAACTACAACAACTCCAGTACCAACTACAACTACATCAGGGCCAACTATGACAACTCCAGTACCAACTGCAACAACTCCAGTACCAACTGCAACAACTCCAGTACCAACTGCAACAACACCAGTACCCACTACGACAACACCAGTACCCACTACGACAACACCAGTACCCACTACGACAACACCAGTACCCACTACAACAACTCCAGTACCAACTACATCAACACCAATACCAACTACAACAACAGCAGAACCAACTACAACAACACCATCAACATCTACAACTCCAGTACCAACTACAACATCAGGGCCAACTACAACACCAGGACCAACTACAACAACTCCAGTACCAACTACAACAACTCCAGTACCAACTACAACAACATCAGGACCAACTACAACAACTCCAGTACCAACTACAACAACATCAGGACCAACTCCAGGTCCAACTACAACAACACCAGCACCAACTACGACAACTCCAGAACCAACTACAACCACACCAGTACCACCTACAACAACACCAGTACCACCTACAACAACAGCAGAACCAACTACAACAACGCCATCAACATCTACAACTCCAGTACCAACTACAACAACATCAGGGCCATCTACAACACCAGTACCAACTACAACAACATCAGGGCCAACTACAACAACTCCAGTACCAACTACAACAACTCCAGTACCCACTACAACAACACCAGTACCCACTACGACAACACCAGTACCCACTACGACAACACCAGAACCAACTCCAACAACTCCAGTACCAACTACATCAACACCAATACCAACTACAACAACAGCAGAACCAACTACAACAACACCATCAACATCTACAACTCCAGTACCAACTACAACATCAGGGCCAACTACAACACCAGTACCAACTACAACAACTCCAGTACCAACTACAACAACATCAGGGCCAACTACAACAACTCCAGTACCAACTACAACAACTCCAGTACCAACTACAACACCAGAACCAACTCCAACAACTCCAGTACCAACTACAACAACTCCAGTACCAACTACAACAACACCAGTACCCACTACGACAACACCAGTACCAACTCCAACAACTCCAGTACCAACTACATCAACACCAATACCAACTACAACAACAGCAGAACCAACTACAACAACACCATCAACATCTACAACTCCAGTACCAACTACAACATCAGGGCCAACTACAACACCAGTACCAACTACAACAACTCCAGTACCAACTACAACAACATCAGGGCCAACTACAACAACTCCAGTACCAACTCCAACAACTCCAGTACCAACTCCAACAACTCCAGTACCAACTCCAACAACTCCAGTACCAACTCCAACAACTCCAGTACCAACTCCAACAACTCCAGTACCAACTCCAACATCACCAGTACCCACTACGACAACACCAGTACCCACTACGACAACACCAGTACCCACTACGACAACACCAGAACCCACTACATCAACACCAGTACCAACTACAACAACAACACCAGTACCAACTACAACAACAACACCAGTACCAACTACAACAACACCAGTACCCACTACGACAACACCAGTACCCACTACAACAACAGGGCCATCTACAACTCCAGTACCAACTACAACATCAGGGCCAACTACAACAACTCCAGTACCAACTACAACTACATCAGGGCCAACTATGACAACTCCAGTACCAACTACAACAACTCCAGTACCAACTACAACAACACCAGTACCCACTACGACAACACCAGTACCCACTACGACAACACCTGTACCCACTACGACAACACCAGTACCAACTACAACAACACCAGTACCCACTACGACAACACCAGTACCCACTACAACAACAGGGCCATCTACAACTCCAGTACCAACTACAACATCAGGGCCAACTACAACAACTCCAGTACCAACTACAACTACATCAGGGCCAACTATGACAACTCCAGTACCAACTACAACAACTCCAGTACCAACTACAACAACACCAGTACCCACTACGACAACACCAGTACCCACTACGACAACACCAGTACCCACTACGACAACACCTGTACCCACTACGACAACACCAGAACCAACTCCAACAACTCCAGTACCAACTACATCAACACCAATACCAACTACAACAACAGCAGAACCAACTACAACAACACCATCAACATCTACAACTCCAGTACCAACTACAACATCAGGGCCAACTACAACACCAGGACCAACTACAACAACTCCAGTACCAACTACAACAACTCCAGTACCAACTACAACAACATCAGGACCAACTACAACAACTCCAGTACCAACTACAACAACATCAGGACCAACTCCAGGTCCAACTACAACAACACCAGCACCAACTACGACAACTCCAGAACCAACTACAACCACACCAGTACCACCTACAACAACACCAGTACCACCTACAACAACAGCAGAACCAACTACAACAACGCCATCAACATCTACAACTCCAGTACCAACTACAACAACATCAGGGCCATCTACAACACCAGTACCAACTACAACAACATCAGGGCCAACTACAACAACTCCAGTGCCAACTACAACAACTCCAGTACCAACTACAACAACTCCAGTACCAACTACAACAACTCCAGTACCAACTACAACAACACCAGTACCCACTACGACAACACCAGTACCCACTACGACAACACCAGAACCAACTCCAACAACTCCAATACCAACTACATCAACACCAATACCAACTACAACAACACCATCAACATCTACAACTCCAGTACCAACTACAACATCAGGGCCAACTACAACAACTCCAGTACCAACTACAACAACTCCAGTACCAACTACAACAACTCCAGTACCAACTACAACAACATCAGGGCCAACTGCAACAACTCCAGTACCAACTACAACAACTCCAGTACCAACTACAACAACTCCAGTACCAACTACGACAACACCAGTACCCACTCCAACAACTCCAGTACCAACTACATCAACACCAATACCAACTACAACAACAGCAGAACCAACAACAACAACACCATCAACATCTACAACTCCAGTACCAACTACAACATTAGGGCCAACTACAACACCAGTACCAACTACAACAACTCCAGTACCAACTACAACAACATCAGGACCAACTCCAGGTCCAACTACAATAACACCAGCACCAACTACGACAACTCCAGAACCAACTATGACAACTCCAGTACCAACTACAACCACACCAGTACCACCTACAACAACACCAGTACCAACTATGACAACACCAGTACCCACTACGACAACACCAGAACCAACTACAACAGCTCCAGTACCAACTACATCAACACCAATACCAACTACAACAACAACTACAACAACGCCATCAACATCTACAACTCCAGTACCAACTACAACATCAGGGCCAACTACAACAACTCCAGTACCAACTACAACAACACCAGAACCAACTACAACAACACCAGTACCCACTACGACAACACCAGTACCCACTACGACAACACCAGAACCAACTACAACAACTCCAGTACCAACTACAACAACATCAGGGCCAACTACGACAACACCAGTACCCACTACGACAACACCAGAACCAACTACAACAACCCCAGTGCCATCTACAACAACCCCAGTACCAACTACAACAACATCAGGGCCAACTACCACACCAGTACCAACAACAACAACACCAGTACCGACTACAACACCAGTACCAACGACAACAAGATCAGGACCAACTACAACACCAGGACCAACAGCAACATCAGGACCAACTACAACACCTGTACCCCAAACTACAACAACATCAGGGCCAACTACTATACCAACAACTCACAGTACAACTGAAAAACCAACAACAACACATTCTGTCATATATACTGAAACCACTACAGCTCCTACAACAACACATAAGTCTTCTACCACAGAAGCCACTACCCCAACGGCATCCACAGCATTTTCAATTGTGACTGGTCCAACACCATCCCAACCATCAACAGAAGGAATAGTCAGTCCCATTAGTCCTGGACCATCAACCCCACCACCAATCACTTGTCCTGAATGGGACAAAGTGGTACGTTTCCCACTATGAAATCACATTATCAACCACGCTCTTAAAAGTTTAAGAATTACACAGTTACCTGTTATGTCAGTGATGTCCAAACATACTTTCATAGGCCTCAAAATGTAATCCTCTAACGTGAAATGTGCCTTCTTTCCCCACATCAGCAAAATGAGACTTTCTGGATCTGCAACTGTACAATGGCCAGATGCATTGAAAACAACACAATTGAGATTGTTCCTTATGTATGCCCAACACCTGAGCCAATCACATGCACCAATGGGAAGAAACCAGTGCTGCAGTGGGATGAGTCCCTTTGCTGTCAACGCTACGTCTGTGACTGTGAGTGCTGAAACTTGGACACAAACATAGATGGTTCCTCTTCTTCTTATAGTCCATCTTACTCTTCTTACGCAAATTTGCCCAGGCGCATTTCAGGGCAACTTTGTCGTGTGGGCCAAAACTTTGATGGTTCTTTTCCAAATCACTGATATTTAATTAGTATGTTGTTTTGATGGAGAATCCTAATCATCGCGTCTTTATAAAATGTTCTGTCCAGGCGTCTGTGAGGGTTGGGGCGACCCTCACTACATCACCTTCGACGGGCTCTTCTACAGCTTCCAAGGCAACTGCACCTATGTGCTGATGGAGGAGATCAAGCCACGACACCACTTCAAGATCTACATAGACAATGTCTACTGTGATCCCACAGAGGATGTTTCGTGCCCACGAGCCATCATCGTGTCCTTCGGATCAACAGCCATAACACTGAAGAATCACAACCTTATTGGTGCTGCTAAATTGGAGGTAACTTCAGGGGTACAAACCAGCTCAGAATTCGACACGAGCATTCAAGGTTATGTGATTAATGGCCAGAGGGACTAAAAACATGAATTATTTCTTTCTTAAATTTGTGCTTCAGTTCTCAGCATAATTCTTGAGACAAAAAATCAACCTGTAATATCAAGATAGTATGTTTTGCAATCTCTTTGCCTTATTTTTAAAGATTGACTGACTGATTCTGCCTCAGCACCCAGACTTACAAAGGCTATGCCTCTATCCCATCCTTCTCTGTCCCAAATTCAACCATCTCTCCTTGTCACTACTCATTAAGGCTCTTATTAATGGAGTAGCCCTGAAACTACCATACAAGCACCATGGGGTGAAGGTGATTACCTCTGGTATCAACATGGTCTTGGAGATACCACGCATCAATGTGATAGTTACCTTTGGGATCACTGGCTTCAGCGTGTACCTTCCCTGGAGACACTTTGGCAACAATACCCAGGGACATTGTGGTAAGTACATATTTATAATTACTTTGTTTTTATGCATACTTTTTTCTTTTATATTATGTACAGGGAAAACAGACTGAGACTGATTCAAAACAGATTTAAATGATTTAAAACAGACTTGAAAACACATTTAGAATAGCAAACCCAATTCACTGTAAAACGCCCATTCAACAACTGTTTAAACTGGGTAGTAGGTGCAGTGGCCTTCAACTTAAGGTATTCCTTATGCATCTGATCAGCAATAATTATATGTATCCCTTAACATCAGCCAGGTCATTTGAAATTTAAATTTTTTAAAATTTGAAATTTTTAACACCATCTGAGCATGGTGTTAAAAAGCCTGAAGTAATAGTCTTTGAATTGATGGACATATTATCAGATGAGCCAAAAGTGCAAAAAACATGTGTGATTCAGTGTAGGAAAACTGTGTTTTTCAACCCTGCTCCTGGAGGCACTCCGCCCTGCATGTTTTAGATCTTTCCAGGAGCAGGGTTGAGAAACACTGGTATAACATGTCTGTAGCTTTCTAGATTGTTCACTTGACGGTTTTTGTACTTGGTGCCTTGATCAAGAGCTGGTAGAACGATTGGATCAGAGACAAGCAACTTTCCATTTCAATTTACATTGATTATGTTTTTTTTTGTTAACTTTTATTCAAACAGGGTGTTACCATTGAGACCAAGGAGCCCTGTGAACAACCTATACCAATAAAACACACTCAACATAGCAGTAAAATTCACACAATTAATGAAACTGATGACAACAAATACAAATTTAATCAATTATGCATGAAGTGTATAACAACAACATTTACAGAAAGGGAAGGGGTATAAATACCAATTGCAGCCACTGTAAATGTGTTGTATATTGTATTTTCTAAATGTGGGAGAGTGCCAATAAAAAATGTCCAACATGGTATTATTTCAGGACCTGCAAGTGGAAAATGAAGGACCTGAACTTGAGCTGTATGTATCTCTTTCAGGAACATGCAGCAACAACAAGGCTGATGATTGCATGTTGCCTGGTGGACAACTGGTGGAAAACTGTGCTACGATGGCAGATTACTGGCCAGCCCGGGATATCTCCCAGCCTGACTGCTATGTGCCACCTGTGATACCCACAAAGACTCCTCTTCCTGAACCGACACAGAAGCCATGCAAGCCTGACTCTGTTTGTGAAATCCTGAAGAGCAGGTAAACATTCCACTTAAATTAAAAGCAGTTAAGTTCTCCAGTAAATAAAACGTATACATTTTTTTATATAGCCGACCTTATCCTCTGAACTTGGAACGCTACATTGTATGGCCTGAAATTTATTTTTTACAATATACAGCACTCATCCCTGTTTTTCAATCCACAGCGTCTTCGCGGCCTGCCATCCTTTTGTCTCTCATGAAAACTTCTATAAAGGCTGTGTCTTTGACAGCTGCCACGTGTCCAACCCTGCTGTGCAGTGCACCAGCCTGCAGTCCTATGCTGCAGCCTGTGCCCAATTTGGAATCTGCATCTATTGGAGAAATCACTCCGCTTCTTGTGGTAGGCTCACTGCCCTTGTTACAGTTATTTGGCTGGGACTCACCAGGTTATAAATACCTGGGGATTATGTTAAGGAGGCTCCTTTTCTACTCCCCCAGAGTAAGAGTATTTTTGAAATACATAGCAATATTTTACCATTATATGAAAAAACCTTTTCACTTACATCAACCTATGAAGCTGTTTGAGTTACCTGCCATTGTCATCGTCAGAACAAAATATACATTTTTTACACCCTGCCAACTCTGGGATTCGGTCAGTCATGCATTTGACTAGTGGTCAGATCCTGTACATTATTGAAGTGTTACTGCAATTTGCTACACTGGATGTTTGTACACCGGATGTTTTGTGATGTTTTGCGACGCCTCTGCTAGCTAGCATTAGGAACTTCCTTCACACTTGATGCTGTTACATTAAAATTGTATACACAGATTCACTTTACACTTGGGAAGTATAGTTCAGTATATATGTAAAGGTGTGCGGTGGTAAAACAGACCAATAACAGAAAATGGGTGCGTAATATAGTGAGACAATTAGCAAACACAAAACAGGTGCGAGATGAAGGGTTGCGTTGAACGACGCTGGCAGACGTCAGGTGGTTAGAACATCAAGCGCTGTAGGGGTGACGCCAGTTTAGGGACAGGTGGAGACATTACAATATATAATGCCTCGTTGCTAAACTTATGAATTATCCCGTTAAATGGGATTCACATGATAGATATAAAGAAATATGAATTGGTAAACGAGCGACATTTGGAGAGATAGGAAGTGCCATGTATGTGACAGACACCAAGAACTGTATAGAAATAAAACATGGTAAGTCTATGATGAATGAACTCAGAATAGCGGAAGTATTTCTTCATTAATAATAATAAAAAAGTACTATTTAACAATGCACAAAACCTTGTGAAGGAAATAGTGAGCATCCTAGTCCTGTTTCCCGTGTAATATAAAGGGGCATTTTTTAAAGGGATATATTTAAGGTTTTTACTTGACAACTAACATAAATATAAACATAAATGACTAGAAGACATCTGCAATTAAGGTTTTCAGTTAACATTTTTAATTATTGTTTTCTAGAAAATTGTTTGGAGTCCCTGAGATATTATGGATTAAAGTGTTGTTGCCGGTCCCTCTATCAGTTTGTATTCATCTTTCAGTTGTGTTATTGTTTAAATTCAGGCTTGTAAACGTGAGAGTCTGGATGGATTCTACACAGTTCCCCTTTAAGCTTGATGCTTACTGCCAAACTTCATAAATCAGAAATAATTAGTCCTAACATTAGATTATTCATAGTCTAGTCTCATTAGCCTATTCAACTCTGAATACCATCTTATTGATTACATTGCATCTTTCTGCAACAGCCAGTGAATGCCCAGCCGGCCATGTCTACAAGCCCTGTGGTCCTGCAGAACAGCCAGCCTGTGATGACAAGTGAGTGCCTATTTACAGAGTTGCTTGTACCTTCACTCTTTCGTTCACACAAATAGTTCTACTGAGGTAGAACATTATTGGCTATCCAATTAGGCTAAGGCATATGTCTTCAATCCTCTCCTGGGGACCCCCAAGCCATATCATCTATTAAATGTACCATCTATTAAATGTAACAACTGAATCAACTTATTAACTAATTAACAAGCCCTTACCTGTTGAAAAGGGGAGCTAGTTCAGGGCAAAAACTATAGTGTGAGATGGCTGGGGGGTCTTCAGGAGAGGGTTGAACACCTATGGGCTAAGGGCAAAGCAGTAGTTGATGTAAATAGGAGATATGAATCCTCACTGTAATGTTTTGTTTTACAGTCCAGAAGGGTCCAAGGTTAACTTCACCACAGAAGGCTGCTTCTGTCCTGATGGGATGAAACTCTACAGCAAGGACTCCGGCATCTGTGTTAATAAGTGTGGTGAGTGTTTCCATTACCCAGTGCAGACAGGCATAACAATGAGTTCCAGTAATTGGTCAATTTCATGTTGATGATGTTTGTTGCACTATATTGTGGTGTCTGTGTTTCTGTAGGATGCCTTGATCCTGACAATGTGCCCCGAGAGGTAAGCCAAGCCTTTAGATTTTAGTTAGTCATTGGTTTGAATCCCATTGTTTAGAAAGCATGCAATATTTAACCAAACCTTTTGACAGAATAACAATTCCTCATTGTTTCATACCACAGTTCAATGAGAGGTTTGAGTACAAATGCCAGGATTGCGTTTGTGAGGAGTCCACCAAGACCGTGACGTGTAAACCCAAGATCTGCCCCAATCCGCCAGTGACTTGCACTGAACCAGGATTTGTATATGTCAACCAAACCGACCCGTCCAATCCATGCTGCACCACTCTCGCCTGCCGTAAGGATCTACATGCCTTACATTTCTCACACTAGTCTGCTGACCTGAAATGTACTGTGCTGGCTTGGATATATTCTTCTCACCTGGTCCTTTCTAACCAACTCCCATGTTAGAATTGTGGTTCTGATACTGTAAATAGTAGTTGTGTTTGTGAAATAAAAACTACTGGAGATTTAAAACAAAAATGATTGTATAAATAAAACCCTGGTCTCAATGTGTTCCCCAAAATAAATACAAATTAAATGCTGAAAATAACTATGGTGAATGTGTAACCACGCCAATGCTATACAGCTCAGCTCGCTACAGTAATGTGGAAAAGATATGAAATGTATTAATATGTTACAACATGGGAATGAATCAGCCCGTGGGGGTTAAGTAAAGAATACCAAATTATGTTTCTCTTCCTAGGCTGTGAAAGCCGCACTTGCCCAACTACCAACATGAACTGTCCTGTTGGATTTCTGCCAGTGGTGTCTGTTCCTGAGGGAAAATGCTGCCCAGAGCATACATGTGGTAAAGTCCCTGCCTGCATCTGGACCTGTAGTTTTTTGTATTGATGAGGCTATTCCAGTTATTTTAGACATTCCAGTTGATTGGTTGCGTGTCTCTCCCTGTCTCCTAATCCCATCTACCTCTTTCTCTGTCTCATTTTAGAACCTAAAAGAGTTTGTGTCCACAATGGTGTTGAATACCAGGTAAGGACGTAATATGCAACCCTCTCATCTGAATTGTTAATTAAACCCCCGGTACAGCTTGTATTAAACAAAGTAAGACTGTAAATACTGTATATTTGTTTTAATGTATAGTACATCTAAGTTGGTCTCCTGTTAAAGAGTGTCAGAGTGCGTACAGCTTCGTCAAGTGCCTCTTTGTCTGGCAAAATTTTATTTTTCTCCTGAGTAATGTGTAATGAGTTCCTTGTCTTTTCTTAAAGCCTAAATCTAAAGTGCCAGCATCTGAGTGCCAGGATTGCACCTGTACCAATTTAGTGGATCCCAATACACTTCTTTTCCAAATTCAATGTGAATTTGTGGAATGTGAAAAAGAATGTGAAGAGGTAGGACATATACTGGGATACCTGCTGCCCTGAGCTGTTATACAAATAAAAAATATCATTATTATTATTAGATATTGCAACACTGTGTTCCTCTTCTCTTATAGGGATATGAGTACCAAGAGCCAGACTATTTCTCAAACGACTGTTGTGGTAAATGTGTTCAGACCCACTGTATCCTCCAGGTCAATGGAACCAAGCAGCTGTTGAAGGTAGGATCTGTTTCTGTAGTTAATTATTATCAACACTAACATTAACCATGTATTTAACCATCACAGATTTACTAATTGGACTAAGGTGGCATTTTTTTTGTCAGACATATACAGTGCCCTCCAGAATGGTTGGCACCCTAGGCAAATATGACCTGAAAAGGCTGAGAAAAAATGTCAGTGTTTTTCATCAGCTTACAGATAACATATATTAATGTAGCCCTTAACTGAGTGAAATGAAGAAAAAATCAACTAAGTTATAGCCTGCTGTCAGCAGTAGGCTGGTTTTGGCCTAAAATCTTTTGGTACTTGATGGAATCCATGTTGCCATGTGTTCTAACGAGGTTCGCAGGGCATTTGGAAATCAAACAGCTGCACAACATCACAGATCCACCATCATACTTCACAGTGGAGAATCGTTTCTTTTGTTTCGCCATGGCTTTTTTTATGCTAAACTCAGAATCCAAAGCAACAGTTTAGCCTCAAACAATACTGATGATATTTAGCAAACTCCTGGAGCTTACATTTGTGGTTTGGTTACAATAGAGGCTTTGTTTCACATTATTTTGAGTGTAAGTTCATACAAAATTATAAAAAAAAATCACAGCAGTTTTTTGTTCATATTTAAAGCAAATCCATTACACAGGATCCACGTCTCATGGGACTAACGATTGGGCCTTGTTAAAAAATGTAGATTTTACTGTCATCACATAGTAAGTAGCACCATGCTTAATGTGTCACTATTTTGTATTTGTGTCCGTGTGTGTTTGTATGTGTGTGTCTTTGTGTGTGCATGTGTGTGTTTCTGTCTTCCTTTGTTTGCCCAGCATGGAGAACTGTGGTCGGCTGCTGGTGAGAAATGCCAACAGTACAGCTGTATGAAGCAAGACGGGATTTATCTGTCCCAGAGAGCCTATATTCACTGCCCGCCATTCCAGAAGAGCAACTGCCAGCCTGTGAGTACAGTACACAGCATTACAAGAAACACAACTGGCAGCCTGTGAGTACAGTACACAGCATTACAAGAAACACAACTGGCAGCCTGTGAGTATAGTACACAGCATTACAAGAAACACAACTGGCAGCCTGTGAGTATAGTACACAGCATTACAAGAAACACAACTGGCAGCCTGTGAGTACAGTACACAGCATTACAAGAAACACAACTGGCAGCCTGTGAGTACAGTACACAGCATTACAAGAAACACAACTGGCAGCCTGTGAGTACAGTACACAGCATTACAAGAAACACAACTGGCAGCCTGTGAGTACAGTACACAGCATTACAAGAAACACAACTGGCAGCCTGTGAGTACAGTACACAGCATTACAAGAAACACATTTACCGCCATTACTGAACACGTTTTATTCCAGAAGAATGTTCTTGAGGTGGACGGCACCTAAGCAGTTTTCAACTGACAGGTAAATCAGTTACCCTACAAAGAAATGTGTTTTTAAATCTATCATTGGACCTGTTTTTTTCCCACAGGGTTCAATTCAGACTGCTGCAAATGGCTGCTGCACTATCTGTAAGCTGCTGACTTTAATTAAAATATGTGGTATTTCATTGGGCAGGTGCACTTATCGAGAATGAGTGCAACCCGTTTCATGATCTTTCGGGTCAGATCATGTATAATGGTGTCCCCCTATCCCTATCCCAGGTGTGGAGAAAGACAAGGCCTGCAAGATTGGATCCATGAAGACCAAAGTCACTCACAAGAGCTGCCAGTCTGTTGAGGAGGTGGAAATGCCGTACTGCGAGGGATCCTGCAACACCTTCACAAAGTGAGAGTAGAAACATTTCTGAAAAAATAATAATAACATACACAATATTAAATACTAATATTACATATTAGCACTAGTAATGTCACTGTGGAATGTAGATGTTCGGTTTCATGCCAAAAGTGCGAAGCAATTTGTAGTTCTAGTGTCAGTTTCTGGTTTCAGTCCTAAAACGTCCCCAAAACTACACTTACAATGAGGTAATGTGCTAATAAAAGTACTCACAGCACATAAAAGTTGTTGTCATCACTGTCACGGTTTACCTCAGGGAGGATTAGCGTGAAAACCACTATGAATCAGTGCAGTCTGTTTGATGGTGCATATTGGCTTACAATGAATAAAAACACTCACATAAAATCTACATGAAAAGTATTTTTGTATTATTTCTTTCTGGTCAGGTGTAAGTAGGCATATGTACTGATTATATAATGCCATCTTGAAAACATTTCCTCCATCAGTTCCTTGCTGATTGCTGTATATTCTGCTTGCATGTTTGTTTAAGTGTCTCGCTAGCAAGTAATCATGAATCCCCCTTTCCTGCAGATACTCTGAGATGGCTGCATCCCTGGATCACTCTTGCTCCTGTTGCCAGGAGTCCCGGTCCAGTAACCGCACGGTAAACCTCCAGTGCCTGAACGGAGATGTGGTGCCGTACACCTACATACATGTGGAGGAGTGTAGCTGCAGACACAGTGACTGTCCCAAAGCCGTCAGGTTGCCCGAACGCAAGAGACGCAGCCACACACTGGCCTAAGAGGAGTCTGCTTTCCATTGAAAAGACCCAGCTATCCTGCAAATGAAATAACTGATATTTAAAATGTTGCTAAAATGAAATATATGCTAATGCTTGCTAATCTCATTAAAATGAATCTTTCTAAAAATAACCTATGTCCATTGTCTGTTTTATTGAAATTCTTTGTTTTAGTAAGATGCCAGCTATTATGATGAACCATGTGTTATATTTCATACAGTAGGCCTAGTATACTGTACATTTGTACATACGGTATTACAGTCTACAGTGATAGGGCTTACCAACAAATTCCTAGTAGAATCCTTGTAGCACAGAAAGGCAAATATATAACACATTACCACAGGAAATCTTGGTATTTTTTTCCAACATTTACCGGAAGGATATCTTGATTGGAAGAATATCCTTTTGGTAACTTTTACAGAAATTACTGAAAAATAGAAAAGAAATATGTAAACCCCAATCAGGTTTTCTGCAAAATCTATTAAATGTTAACGTTAATTTGTTAACAAAGTTTTACAATGCTGTTTCAAAACAAGTTGGGATGCTGCATAAAATACAAATAAAAACTGAATGTGCAAATAATTTGTCCCATCCCTATATTTAACTGAAAATAGTACAAAGACAACAAATCAAATGTTGAAATGTTATTGTTTTTGGAAAAAGTCATTCCCATTTTTTATTTGATGCCAGTAACACATTTTTAAAAAAAGTTGGACTCGGGCATGTTTACCAATGTGTTGCATCTCTTCTTCTTTTAACAACACTCTGTAAGCGTATGGTTATTGAGGAGACCAATTGTTGTAGTTTTGAAAGTGAAATGTTTCCCATTCTTGTTTGAATATAGGATTTCTGCTGCTCAACAGTTCGGTGTCTCATTTTCATATTTTATGTTTCATAATGCGCCAAACATTTTTCAATGGTTGACAGGTCTGGACTGCAGGCAGGCAGTTTAGCACCCAGACTATTTTACTACCGAGCCATGCTGTTGTAATACATGCAGAATGTGGTTTGGCATTGTCTTGCTGAAATAAACAAGGCCTTCCCTGAAAAATACATTGTCTAGATAGTAGCATATGCTGCTCCAAAACCTGGATATATTGTTCAGCATTAATGGTGCCTTCACATACAGTGGATATAAAAAGTCCACACACCCCAGTTAAAATGCCAGGTTTTTGCGATGTAAAAGAATGAGACAAAGATAAATCATGTCAGAACTTTTTCCACTTTTAATGTGACTTATAATGTGAACAATTCAATTGAAAAACAAACTGAAATCTTCGAGGGGTAAAAATGAAAAATAAAAACCTTACAATAACCTGGTTGCATAAGTGTGCACACCCTCTTAGAACTGGGGATGTGGCTGTGTTCAGAATTAACCAATCACATTCAAACTCATGTTAAATTGAACTCATTACACACCTGCCATCATTTACAGTGACTCTGATTAATCACAAATAATGTTCAGCTGTTCTAGTAGGACAGAGACAGGCCGTCAGGACCGGCAAGCCCTGGCCAACTGAAAATTATAATTTTATAGTTTTTTTCTTATATTTCATTAATGTTATATGTATTTTCTTAAGTTTGTTTCCATTAGTCATAATTTCATTGCTATTCACTCCCTCAGTTGGGATGCTTCCAGTGCAGCACATATAAATCAGAGCTTTAATCCAGTCAGATTCTTCATCTGTGCGGTCTCCGGGTGAAAAATCAACCCTGATATGGAGGAATTTTAGGGACTTTATTGAATAAAAATATACACCATGAAAAACCATGGAAATATATAATTTAAATGGTTAATAAAAAACATGTAACATATCTAACGATGTGTTTCTACATTTAACGATTTATTTCACAATTTCATATTTAATGATCTTTTTATTTCACGGTTGCAGTAATTTTGAATTCTGGCATTATTGAATCTGTCATTGAATTTGTCACTTTCACTCATCAAAGTTGGAAGGGGCGAGCTCTACCAAATCTTTCATGGCCTCAGGAAAGCTTCCAAAAACCACTGTGAATACAGTAGATCACTACATCCACAAATGGAAGTTTAAACTGTACCATGCAGAAGAAGAAACCATATCTTACTTTAGAGCCCCTTTAAATAATCTGGGCTCAATTTGTAAACTAGGAGGTGCCAGAATCAATGAGCGCCAAAGAGTGTGATTTCAGGGGGGGTATGAGGTACATAATGCAGGAACTCATAAGTTTACCTTTACCTATTGCCACTGTGACTCATTCCAGGCTGAGAAACGTTAAACAAGGTAGTGCTAACAAAAACAATCTTATTAAGATAAAGCCTTACTCCACCTCGGTCACAAAATTACAGTATCAACTCGCATCTCAAAATGGGACTCCTAAATGTTTGATCCCTTGCTCCAAAGGCAGTTGCAGTAAATTAATTAATCTCTGATCATAAACTAGATGTTATTGGTTTATGTGAAACGTGGCTAAAGCCTAATGAATTCACTGCCTTAAATGAGGCCTCTCCTCCTGACTATACTAGTGATCATATCCCTCAGATTGAGGAGCACTTCAACAACAACTCCAAAACCCAACAAATGTGATGGCAGGTATCCAAGCCATCACAGACTACCAGCCAAAGAACCCCACCCCCACAGACAGCAACGTCTCCTTCACCAACGAGTAAAACAGGTTCTACACATGCTTCGACAGGGACAACAAAGAGCCGGCCATTAAAGCTGAACTCCCCTCAGGACTATCCATACAGTCATCTCCTGTAGGCTGGTCAACAAACTCGGTTGTTACATACAGTTGTTACATGTACTTGTCTACCTCTGAAACCTCATTTTGGCTATACCTGCATTTTAGTTGCACCTTCAACTTGCCTGCACTGCACATTTAGAATTGCCATTGTACCTGCATATTTTTTGCACAGTCAGATTTGCCATTTGTACTTGCATTTGCCTCATTGTACAACTATTCATTTCCCAAATGTACATACATATACTTAATACTTGTAAATTTTTGCCTTCATTGCTCATTTAGAATTGCCATTTGCACTGTAATTGCCCTAATTTGCACTGTAATTGCCCTAATTTGCCCTGCACATTTATATATTCCACTTGTAAATCTAAATCTTGTAAATTTCCTGCCCTCTTCTTTTTGCTCTTCTGGTTAGATGCATTTCATTGTAGTGTACTATGACAATTAAGTTGGTTCTAATCTAATCAAAACTAAAAGTGAATTTCAGATTCTCGTTGAGGGGTTAGCCATCCCCTGACACTGCCTTCTACTGATATGTTACAAAATTATAGTTGCATCATTCTAATGTGATCTTGGCCAACAACCTCCTTCTCTCAGTAAAAACATTGAAGATGGGTCGTGGCTGGGTCTTCCAGCATGACAACGACCGAAACACACAGCCAGGGCAACTTAAGTTCACAAAGTGAGAGTAGAAACATTTCTAATAGTACAACAAAGGTAGATCGCCAAGTCAAAATTAATGCAGATGAAACGCTGCAAATCAGTCTGAAATAATCGGCCAAATTTAAAATAATCAGATACCAATTGCTGGCTGATGTATCAGTACATCTGCAGAAATCATGAAAGCATATGCCAAAATTGACACATTGAAAAGAGGAACAGAGGGTGCAGGTCAAAGCTGACTGACAGGGATAGAGGGACAGCTAACTGGATAGTTGCTCAATATTCCAAATGCACAGCCTGAAAAATTACCAGAACATTTTATTAGCACCTCCCTGACCCAGTCTCAACACTAAGTGATGTGCTTCACAAGGCTGGAATGTATGGCAGGGTTGTCATTCAGAAACCTCTTGTATCTCTGGTAAGGCCTCTTTATTACTGGGTGTTAAAATGCACAAAACCCAGACCCCTGAGTAATGGAAAAAGTTATATGGTTCGATAAGTAATATTTCAGACTGTTTCTTACATCCGTTGGGACAAAGGATGCCTTCTGCCCACAACGTCTGCTGCCACACTTCTAAACATGTTTGGGGATCCGTAATAATTTGGGCAGCCATTTCGTGGAAGTCGTTGGTTCCACAGATTGCTCTGTATGGTTATAAAACGGCCTAGGAATGTGAGGCCATGTTACAGTGTAATGATGGTGCAGTAATGCGGGAGTAAGGAACCAGGTGCAGGCAGAGGTAGTCGGTGTAGTTCTTTAATTTAAACAAAAGTAACACAGAGTACAAAAACAACAAAAGAAAAGGCTGACTTCAGCAGCAAAACGAATGCAAGCAACGACATAAGGTCCTTACATTAAATGGCACCACACAAGCCATCCAACACAACAACAACAATGATCCACACCGTGGGGAGCAGAGGGGAAACATTTAAACACATACAAATTAGTAGACAGGGACCTGGTGTGCAAGATGATTGAAGACATGGGACACAGAACAAGTCCGGGAACTGAAGATGTATGGAACGGTGGCGCTGCTGCTCATCGTACCATGACATACAGAACATTATGTAATCCATGGTACAAATACTGTTCCCTTATAATGTTCCAATATTGCATGACAACGCCCCTATACACATTGCTAATTCATGAGTGGTTTATAAACACCGTTCATGGCCTACCCAAGAGTGTAAAGAAGATTTCCACCTCCTTTCTGCTCAAAGAACTGGAGGATTTTCTTCTTGAAGAACAGTGCAGTATCCAACTACACACAGTTCAGGACTTGTTCCAACAAGGATTGGAGCTTTTCTAAAGGCAAGGTGTGGCCCTACTTCTGATTAGGTCCTTGACATTAATATATTCTTAGGTTTCTTACGTTGTTTTGTTCACCCCCTGTTCAGTGATATGTCTTGAATATACCTGTTTTAAAATGTGGCTGATTACTCTGTACTTTCTCTGCCTGTGTGTTTGTTTATCCAGAACTGTCTTAATGGCAAAGAGTCCCGGTCCAGTAACCGCACGGTAAACCTCCAGTGCCTGAACGGAGATGTGGTGCCGTACACCTACATACATGTGGAGGAGTGTAGCTGCACACACAGTGACTGTCCCAAAGCCGTCAGGTTGCCCGAACGCCAGAGACGCAGCCACACACTGGCCTAAGGGGAATCCTCACTATTATTGATGGGACTCTTCCAGCCATTGGAAGACTGAGCTACAATGCAAATTCAACAACCGATTTAAAACGTTGATGAAATGTAAAAACGTATGCTTGCTTATCTTATTAAAATTAATCTTTCAATTACCAATGTCCACTGTTTTTATATTGTAGAGGTGCAATACATGTCTTCTTGAAAGTCTTAGTTCTAATTGGCTGCTGTATGCCTGAGCTCTGTGTAGTCAGAGTCAGAGTGGTCCATTATAATGAAAAATGTGTTTTCTTTTTGAGTAGACATTGCATCAAGGATACAGTGCATTACTGTACAGGAATAGTTAAGTTTAATTCAGTGACAGGGGCTCACAAAAAATGTACTTCCCAAAAAGGTGCACATTCCTGGTGGGCAGGAGCAGAGCTAGGCAAATATATTTTGTATGTAGAAAGCTGAGGACACCTCCCTGTGGGACCACAGTGTAAACAGTAAATGAAGAGGAGGTGGTTGTGTTGTCAGTCTTTAAACGCTGATGAGGAAATACAAATTATATTAATATTTGTTAACATTTGATCCTAGGAGGTAATGTTTCATTTGAGATCCACGTACTTGTGATTGATTGATGACTAATGGAGTTCTGCTCAGACCTAAAACAAATAATCAACCAGGAAAAACCTGGAACTTCATTAACAGATCTAAGAGATCTGTGTGTACATCCAATAAGACGCCATTCCCTATGTAGTTCACTGCTGGTATTGACAGCCCTACAGGGACTGGGGAATAGAAGGCCATTTGGGATGCAAATTACATACCCAGGTTTCTGTTCTAGTGGTGAGGATTGATCCTGCTCGAGTTCTAGTTCATTTAGCTAACAATACAGTAATTGTGCTATCTGCCATTCAGTGGTCAAAACTAATCAAAATGTTATTTAAATATATTTTCATAGGACATTAACAAAACCACATTATAAGTATTACAATTACATATACAGTGTGATGTATATATTGGACTGTTCAATTCTCCAGTGCGAGGTGTTGGAGAATCCAATTAAGGTGGATACATTGACAACAGTAATTTCAATTGAAGTTTTTAATTGAAGTAATTAAAGAGAACAACACTTAATATTTTCCTACTTAACGTTTTACAGGGTAACCATTCCTTTTCAGTCCTCTAGTAGTGAACTATCTAGACAATGAGGTGCAGCCAATGTTCCAGGAAAACCAAGGTGACATTACTTACACAAAGTCCCTTACAGAGAAGAACATCCCATTCAGGAATACACACAGATGAAAACCACACTGGAAACGCCTAAAGTTTGATCAGTGGCCTCCTTTGACACAGAATCAACTCAGCATCCACATGGTACTTCCTTCATTCAGATTTCCTCTTAAAAGCAGACAGGGACCTGCTGGCACATTTTCAGAAGGAACAGGTGGATTACCTGAGAGCAGATGGGACTGGAGGACATCGTTAGAAGAGCCATCATGACTCGACACTGGGTGAAGCTGTGGTTTGGCCTCCTATTTGCAATAGATGTTGCATGCAGTGGTCTGATGCCTTCTGAGACTGGTAAGAAAATAACAGACTGTGAAAACATTCACTGAAGAGAAAGTGCTCCATCTTGACACACTTTCTCTGCAGATTTTTGGGGATAATATTATTAGGGGACAAATTAATGAATGAATACATTAATGCCTTTGAATAAATTATCACTTTAATTATAAAGATATGAAGATGTGTTTTTTTACACCTCCCATTTTGGGCAGAATTTAATTTAATATTGTTACTATGCATAATTTATAAATTGAATAAATAGATCTCTATTAGCCATGACATTGAAGTGTTTATGATAACATGGGCATGTATGTTCACATTGAAAAGAAAGTCATTTTAA
This sequence comes from Esox lucius, assembly GCF_011004845.1. NCBI lineage: Eukaryota > Metazoa > Chordata > Actinopteri > Esociformes > Esocidae > Esox > Esox lucius. The sequence continues at coordinate 3,932,520 of NC_047587.1, read as the reverse complement.
TTGTCAGTTAGATAACTATATTCTTTTATTTTAACACTTTTGTTCCAGTTAATATAATTCCATTGGGTGGGAAAACAAAATTGATCACAGGTAGGTTGTTTGATTTGAGATATTTTACCAGACAATGAACATTCATTTTATAGTTTTGTCTGAAACATCATGTTTAACATTTGCTTGTTACATGTACTCCTTCGCCCTTACAGTTGGCGTGAGTCAGTCCCACAACAGGCAGGTCTGCAGCACGTGGGGTAACTACCACTACAAAACCTATGATGGGGACTTCTTCCAGCTGCCCTACACCTGTAACTACGTGTTGACTTCGCTGTGCAAAAGCAGAAGCGGCTACGAGGAGTTCAACATTCAGCTGCAGCGTGAAGAGGTGAACGGTCAGTCCACCATCAAGAAGATCTCTCTGAAGCTGGATGGGACCTTCGTGGAGCTGGCCAAGCATTATTTCAGCGTCAATGGAAAACAGTGCGTTTTAAATGTTCATTTTTTGAGTAAACTGCTTTGTTATTTCTGTCTAGAAAGTAATTTGTTTGTAGTATTATAATATTCAGTTTGATTTTCATTAGAAAAACTAATGTACATATTTTTAGTTACGATTTAGATTTGAGGTCAAATTCGTAAAACCTTAATATGTTTGAAGTAAAATAACGGATGAAGTGTGGCATTATCACTTCTAGCTTGCAACCATGTCATAACTTTTTTTTCATTATCCAAATATAATGTCAGCTTCCCTAGGAAATGTGTAATATTGTTATCACTAGACTTAAAGAACATGTAGAGATCAGGTAACTAAACCCAAAAGTATTTTTTTATATATTCAGAGGTAAAACGTGTATTTTAAGGCAATTGATTTCCACCAAAAGGTTCAACATGCTACCAGAATATATATTACTTTAAAATAATATATTTAATTATTTTGCTTTACTTTACACTACTCATAACTCATATTATTCCTTTGAAAAGTGTAAATAACCTTTAATTATGGGTCAATAGCTCAAACCCCTATAAAAATATTTTGTTCTCTATAGGTTTAACTGCTTGTTGTTTCTATTATCTAAGTGCTTTGAAATGTGTATTTTTATGTATCTGAGACCTTAGAATAAGTACATGTCTCATATACTGGATGAGTCTACACATTACTTACATTTCTGTTTTATCTAAATGTTACCTACTAATATAAAATAGCTATTACAAGAAGAACACAATATTGGCAGCCATATGTATTACCTAAATGTTCCGGCCTTAGGATTATTTAAAAAATGAAAATAAGGATAGCTCTAGAATTACAGTAGACAGATATACACACTCTATATAGGAGCTTTTCATGAAATTAACAGGGTCTCTTTGACCTTGTTACCAAATCTCCCCTCTGGTGGATACTTTATTGTGTTGTCCCCCATAGGGTCACGTTACCATTTGGTCAGTTTAATATCTTCATGGAGAGGACCAACTCCTATGTGAAGATCACAGCCAAGCTGGGTTTAGTCGTTATGTGGAACGAAGATGACGCTCTATCGGTATGTCTTGGACTGTTCTAAGGCTTAATGATATTAATGTTATTCGTATTCATATAATAATGTCTTATGTTATTATATAACTATAACTATTATTATTATTATTACTGACTAACTGATAAACCCTATTTTTACTTATAACTATTTATAACTGGAGGGAAGAGTCATGAACAATGAAAAATGTAATTGTCCGCCGTTGATATTCTAAATGTTTTAAAATATCAAATGTTTTTTACAACAATTCCTGTTAGAAGAAATAGACTGGTACTTATTCATCCAGCTCATGGTGTGTGAAATGTCAAAACATGTTCACTGCTGTAGGCCATATATCTGAAATAGGCATACTGTATGCACTGTCCAACTTACAGTCATCTTTCTTTTGCTCTGTAGGTGGAGTTAGACTCAAAGTTCCAGAATCAGACCTGTGGGCTATGTGGAGACTTCAATGGAGTCCAGCTTTACAACGAGTTCATTGTGAAAGGTAAAAAAATCAGAACATGTCTTAGGGATACTAACTACTGTATTCTCCTGTACTGCTAATTAATATGTGTAGATGGAGCTGAATTCAACCTATCATCCTGCTTTACTGAGCTGGATTTCTGATCGGCAAATATTGCCTGACCATTTTACAGAAAGAGAAATTACTTCATTGATAAACATTCTATTCATTTCTTTTAGTCACCCACAAGACAATGCTATGCCTGCAATAGCCAACTACGTATACAAAACTAACACAATCCGTCCACACTGAAGCAAAAGAGAAGGTAAAGCGGCTTTGTTTCAGAACTAACACCTGACAAATATTTCTTCCTTTTCCCACAGGTGGTCATCTGAAAACAATTGACTACGGTGAGATTTGGAAAATGAATGGTCCAAAAGAAACTTGCTTAGCAGCCCCTCTTAAGACTGAAATATGTGGAAACCAGGTAAAGAGTGACAGCTTATACTTCGTTCTTCAATCATTCACTGCTTTAAAAACATTGTGATATTTTGAAGAAAAACTACATTCTGACATTGTATCGGTATAAAGTATATCAGTATAAAGTTAAGTTATGATGACTGTAATTCTTCCCTCACTTCTTCGTGGTCTTCTCCTTTCAGAGGACAGCGTGTGAGGGGTTTCTCACCAGTTCAGCCTTCAGCAGGTGTAAGAACCTCATTTCCACCGACTCCTTCATCGAGGCCTGCATGGCAGACATGTGTCACTGTGGTAAAAGCAGCAACAGCAAGTCCTGCATGTGCCATACCATTTCAGAGTATTCCCGCCAGTGTGCTCACGCAGGGGGCGTGCCCCAGAAGTGGAGGACAGACCAGTTCTGCTGTAAGGAAATCTTTCTAAGTTGCTGTTTGCATCAATTGGAGGTGGGGAAGACAGAAAACACTCCTGTCATAGTTTCTTCAAAGTAAAAAATTTAAGAATGCTACACTGTATTTTTTCATTCAGGTGCAAGTATTTTTCATCACATTCTGTGACTGCTTTAAACTGATATTTTCTTATTTTTTACTTATTTACTGCACACTACTTACTCTCTGTATGTCTCTCTCTCTTTCTCTTTGTGTATCTTTCTATCCGTCTGTCTGGAGCAGTGAAGACGTGTCCTTTGAACATGAAGTACCAGGAGTGTGGAAGCCCCTGTATTGACACCTGCTCCAACCCACGGAGAAATAAGCATTGTGAGGAACACTGCACTGATGGATGCTTCTGTCCAAACGGTACAGTACACTGCCTTTAATTATTAATTATTTGTGAACATCTGATTTGCTTTTCATTAGACAAGAATAATGTCAACATGCATAACATGAATAACGGTTAACGTGGGTTAAAACACGCGCTGTGGTAAGACATCCCCCCTCACTAATTGTTCAGAATAGTCACAAAAAAAAATACAAATATGCTCTGGCTGCTACTAAACATTAAAAACAAAAAAATTCCTTAGTTTCTTCAAAAACATATTTTTTATAGAAAATAGTAAAATAAACTCATAAAATGTGTACAATTTGACATAAATGAAAACAAATGACATATTTTCTTTGCTTGTTTCTCAAAAGTGGTTTACTTAAAAAAAAAAAGACAATGTTTGCTAACATACACTAAACAAAATTATAAACACAACACTTGTTTTTGCCCCCATTTATCATGAACTCAAAGATCTAAGACCTTTTCTACGTACATAAAAGGCCTGTTTCTCTAAAATATTGTTCACAAATCTGTCTAAATCTGTGTTAGTGAGCACTTCTCCTTTGCCGAGATTATTCTTAGACAGTATGATTATTGCATTCCCAGGGAATGGACTTCCAGAAACCTTCAGGTTTGTCCAGGTGGTCTCAAAGTTAAGAGTTAAGCAGTTTGTTGTTTTTTACAGCAGAGGATTCTTCCTAGCACCACTCCCATGAATGCCATTTGAATTTAGTGTTCTTGTTGTTGAAGCACAGTAAACTTTGTTTACAACGCGTCTTTTCGCTACCGTTCACACTCAAGGCGTTCAACACTCCAATAATCTATGCATCTTTCATTGTCGCTATCATAACTGTCATGGTTGTCCTTTTCTTGTAAATGTAATCCGTGGACGGTTGTTTTATACAAGAGGAGCTAGCGTTTTCTTTATACCATTGGCACTGCAATGAAATGCCTCAATTTTGCCTGAACGTTTTGAACAGTATCAAAGTCTGGGATTTCCTCATGTCGTCCGATTCATCTGAGTCATGGCATCATTGTACTCCAGTAAGGTGGTATCTCACAAATTCAGATTTGTTGATAACACCAGCTTAATTCAGGGCAGTGATGTGATTCACAGTTGCATCAATGTGATCGCAGGTGTCCATTTTTGAAAATCCCGGGATGACAATGATTTACTGACCAAGCAGTCTCGATATTGACAAAAGCCGGTCACTTGATAGACCAATCAGAACTCAGTATGTCAGCATGTCCAGCCCCTTCATTATTACAGCCCCTCCATTATTTTCCGCTTCTTAAACAAGGGTTTTAGTTTTAAATTGCATTCGTATTTACACTTCTCATACAGTTTGTTACTAAGTCACATGAAAGTTCACATCTTCAAGAAGGCATTTCAGAAAAAAAGACAAAATGTCCCAGAACATTTTTTTCTTTTAAAAAAACGGCTCTCCTGTTTTTTGCAACATTCGCCCCCGTTCAGGAATTCTGTCACATATGTCAATTTGTAAATGTTCTTGCAACTAAATGTCAATATCATCCCTGGGTTCATGTGATGTTTCTTATTTTACTGATCATTCATTATTGCTTATATAATGTTTATGTGCAATAGTTAAACATGTAAGACAAATATATTCACAAGAAAAGTATTTAATATAATAACTGTGATTAAATGTATTTATTGCCTCTTTCATAGGGACTGTGTTCGATGACATTAATAAGAGTGGCTGTGTAGCTGTGGACCAGTGCTCATGTCTCCACAACGGAATGTCTTACAAGCCTGGAGAGACATACTCTAGAACATGCCAAGAATGGTAAGCATTGCTTTATATTTACATTTGTTAGAAATCAGCCGTTTTGTATCGTGGTTGAAATAATGATCGCACACCCAGTTGTCAAAGGAGGGTAATTCAATTATTTATTGCAGCATTTGATAGTCGATTGTTCATGAGGTTACAGACTCGATGTCATCTCACTCAATCTCAAAGAAACTTCCGGTTTTCCTCTACTTTATTGACATCCCAATACACATCCCAGTACTGTAAGCCCATTGGCTGATTACTGTCATGCTTTGAATGAACTTCACTTCCTGTACATGGATAAACAGGTGGTCTATTGTAAACTAAACATACACTTCAACAGATACACTGACTTATTGTGTTTGTGTGGCTGTAGACTTTACTGACTGATTCTCTCTGCTAGTACCTGCAAGGGTGGCCAGTGGAACTGTGTAGGTCTGGACTGTCCAGGTACCTGCTCCATAGAGGGAGGTTCCCACATCACCACCTACGACGGGAAAGCCTACACCTTCCATGGAGACTGCTCCTATGTCCTGTCCAAGGTGGGACACTTGAAACACATAACCTAGTGATATTAATGCTAACAGAAAAATTGAATTATCATTTAAATATGAATATGTATTATAAATACCATGAGCGCTGTTAGGCCTGGGTGCCTGGGGCTATGACCTGGGATCTTTTATGAATTGCCCTGGTTCTCAAATTCTATATATATCAGATTGTATTTCATAAAACAATCTGATCTATTCACCTGTAATACCGATCATGCATTAAAGACATCAAAAACTATGATATCGCAAATATTTTGTGTCCATCTATGTGTCATTAAAGCAGAAGATCTATTTGACACTATTTGGAACGTGTGCTGAGAATGCAGCGGCTACAGGGCTGATCGTTGTTGGCATCTGATTCTGGCAGCTAATTTCTTTGTATCATTATTCTATTAGAGATATAATAAGTGCAGTAAGGCTGCAGGATTAATAGAAATCATGCTGAAATTGTAATGTCAAAATTTCTTATTTTTACAATCAAACTAAATAACAATTTTTACTGGTGTGTTATCGCTATTATCATTCGTATTTGTATATGATTGATTCGTAGTTGATTTTAGTATCCGGCTTTAGACTAACGGAAGTAATAGCCCCAACCCAATAAAGTAACAACATGCGCGGGTCAGGGAAACAATACTAGCTGTGCAAGCACTATGAACAACATATTCTAACCAGTCAGAAACCTCAAAGATGCGGCATAGTGTGTACTGTGAAAGAATAGCGCGATTATTGATGAAGAAAATTAAACCATGATAGAGACTAGGGATGATTTGGTGCAAAAAAATGTTGAATCTTCTGTTGTTGGGGAATATTACAGGGTTCCTGAGAGATATCAAAATCTAATGTAGGCTTAATACTAAAAACCCATAAGACCGTGGTTAGAAGAACACGTTGCATCACAACACATTTCAACATCAGAGACCGCGCCATAGAGACTTCTATGAGAAATGTCCCAATTCGGGGAAGGGGGTGGTTTTGGCAAAGCCTTGGATGTATTGTGATCCTAGCAACGCCTCTGATAAATACAATTACAATCAATATATAAAAATTGCACATATCATTGAAACCATACCATACCATACCATACCATCTTCTTCCGCTTATCCGGGGCCGGGTCGCGGGGGCAGTAGTCTAAGCAGGGATGCCCAGACTTCCCTCTCCCCAGACACTTCCTCCAGCTCTTCCGGGGGGACACCGAGGCGTTCCCAGGCCAGCCGGGAGACATAGTCCCTCCAGCGTGTCCTAGGTCTTCCCCGGGGTCTCCTCCCGGTGGGACGGGACCGGAAGGCGTTCTGGAGGCATCCGAAACAGATGCCCAAGCCACCTCAGCTGACCCCTCTCGATGTGGAGGAGCAGCGGCTCTACTCTGAGCTCCTCCCGGGTGACCGAGCTTCTCACCCTATCTCTAAGGGATCGCCCAGCCACCCTGCGGAGAAAGCTCATTTCGGCCGCCTGTATCCGGGATCTTGTCCTTTCGGTCATGACCCAAAGCTCATGACCATAGGTGAGAGTAGGAACGTAGATTGACCGGTAAATCGAGAGCTTCGCCTTGCGGCTCAGCTCTTTCTTCACCACGACAGACCGATACATCAACCGCATTACTGCAGAAGCTGCACCGATCCGTCTGTCAATCTCCCGTTCCTTCCTTCCCTCACTCGTGAACAGGACCCCTAGATACTTAAACTCCTCCACTTGAGGCAGGCACTCTCCACCAACCTAAAGTGGGCAAGCCACCCTTTTCCGACTGAGGACCATGGCCTCGGATTTGGAGGTACTGATTTTCATCCCCACCGCTTCACACTCGGCTGCAAACCGTCCAAGTGCATGCTGAAGGTCCTGGCTTGAAGGGGCCAACACGACAACATCATCCGCAAAGAGCAGAGACGAAATCGTGTGGTCCCCAAACCTGACATTGAAACCAAAACGCACCATATGTTGAGCAGATCATGCACTGGTCAAGAGGCAGCCCTCCTTTAGGCATAGTATACAGCCCACAGATGGCAGAAACTTGCATTGAAGATGCCATTTCTTTCACATAATTAGCATTGATTTACCTTTATTTTGACCTGGAATTATGCTGAGTCATGCAATTTCTCTTCGAGATCAAACCCTGTAATTAGAAAACAGACAATTAGTCAAGTATTGTTTTGTTAAAATAAATGATTTCCTTAACTTTACTGTCGCAATTCTCCCCAGCAAACTAACGGGAGTGTTTTCACCGTCCTGGGTGACATAGAGAAATGTGGGACAACAGACACTGAGACCTGCCTAAGGGGTGTAACCCTGGTGATTCCACAATCCAAGGTAAGGTTGCCCATGGCCAATGACACACCCACCTGATAGTGTTTTATCAAGACATCAACATTAAACCATTTCAAAGGTTTTGGAAAAAAACTAGATGTTCAGACATCTTGCTGCTATTGACGACTCTCAGCATTTCACGCCAGGATTGGGGTCAAGGTCATTACAATTCCAGTCAATTCAGTAACGAACACTGAAATAACGTTTCCAGTTCTCTTCTGTGTTTTTACATTTATAATTGAAATATTCATTAAGTTGACTTTTGGAATCGAAATGGTATTAAGCCCAAACCTGCTTGACACTTTTTCCCACCTGGAGTCTCACTTTCAAGGAATTATTTGTAAATTGCAGATGATCATCATCGAGGCCAGTGGAACTATCTATGTAAATAGGATGTTATCAAAGTTGCCACTTTTCATGGGTGAGTTGCTGGTTCATGGTTTTCTCAAAATAACAATAAAATCTGTTTGCATAACAGTCCTTTTTAAACTATTCACAGGTGTATACATACAAATGTAAACAAAAAAAGGAGTTACACATAACCATCCAGATTGTAAAGGTTTGTTGTCTACCAGATGGTGACTACTGTAGACATTTGGTTTATTTTCCACAGAGAATGTAACGATCTTCAAGCCCTCTACGTTTTACATCGTTGTGCAGACCTCTTATGGGCTTCGTCTGGAGATCCAGTTAACACCTATAATGCAGGTGTACATCACAGCTTGCAGTTCCCTTAAAGGAAAAACCCAGGGTATGCTTCTCTAATTTAAAGGAAAAATCCAGGGTATATTTCTCTAATTTCATTCAGGGTCACCAGAATTGATGTACACAACCGGTCAACTGTTTTAGAATGAAATGGAAGTAGATTAAGCCTTGAAAGTTGATGCTAACAATTCCTACGTGTTGCAACTTTTGTTGATTACTAGTCATTTAATTTAACCCTCACATAAAAAACTAGTAAACCATAAGTTAACAGTACTTCATGTTTTGTGTAAAGAAACACATTTTCTATGTTATATTTTCTGTTGAAATCTAAAACAAATTAATCTGTTATATTGACAAATATCTCATCAAGGTCTTTGTGGAGACTTTAACAACGTCCAAGCCGATGACTTTAGAACCATCAACGGACTGGTGGAAGGAACGGCTGTGACATTTGCCAACATGTGGAAGACCAAAGCAAGCTGCCCCGATGTGACCCAGAGCTTTGAGAACCCATGCTCTCTGAGTGTAGAGAATGGTACTCCTTTAACTTCTTTCTAAAACACTATATGTCAGATGAGACAATACCCAAATGCACTTCAGCACAACTTCTTACCTCAGGTCAATGACTACTGAGATGCATCGGAAAGCCACATAAAAAGATGTGTTTATTGCTCTCTTTTTAATGTTGCTAAATATTTTTCATAGAGAAATACGCCAAGCATTGGTGCTCAATGCTGTCAGATCGTACAGGAATATTCTCTAAATGCCACAATGAGATCAACCCAGAACACTACAAAACAGTAAGTGATAATTATCATAATTAATATGAAATAATGAATTAAGTTTGTGAAGTGTACCGGTTGACAATGCATGGACACAAGCACAGGGAGGACATTTAATAAAAGAACTTGAATAATAACAAAAACACTACACAAGATAGAACCACCAAAACAGAAGGCATATGCCATTTATAGATCAACAAGATACACTGGGAAAGGAGGAACTTAAATAGGAACAGTGATCAGGGAAACAGGTGAGGGCGATCAACAACAAAACAAAGAGGGAGAGAGGGCACTGGATCTCACTGGCACAACAAGCCTGCCGTGCCAGGACGTGAGAAAAGAGCAGTTTAAGGACATTCAACTAAACATTTATTAAAATAATTACATTTATTTCAATAAAAGTTTTGTTTGTTGTTCTGTGACTAGTACTTTTTTTTTTAAGAAAACTGTTTTTCTCAAGTTACATAAAAACCAAGCCTCTCCTTCTCTCCCTCGTCTGTAGAATTGCATGTATGACAGCTGTAACTGTGAGAAGACTGAGCAGTGCATGTGTGCAGCAATCTCCTCCTACGTCCACGCCTGTGCTGCTGCTGGCATCCTGCTGACAGGATGGAGAAACACCACCTGTGGTGAGAACAACATCAGAGGCTGAATTAAATACTAAATAAATGATGCTCAGTGACTGTAAACTCAAAAGCTGTTCATTCATGTAAAGCGTTTGTCCTTTTTTGATTTGTCCATAAAGTTTATCCATATAATGCCACTCAGGAATTACCAACTAATTGTTTCAACATTATATCACACTACAAAAATGTATTAAAATCAAAGTAAAATGTTTTCCAGGAAAGTACTCTAAATGCCCTGGCACGATGGTGTATGACTACGATATGACCAGCTGTGGTCGCACCTGTCGCTCCCTAAGCCAAACAGACTTTTCCTGCCAGGTACAATTACATCACTGATTACAAAACATGGGTTCCCAAACATGTCACTTCATGGCATCCCATGAGAAACTGTCATGTCATCCAACAAATAACTTTCACATTTTTCATTGGTATGGACTTTGTGTCAATTCACACTTCACTTCACTACATCAGAACGCATAGTCATGTTATCCTGAGTTGTTGGTGTTCAGGCGATGTTGCAGACATTCCCAGAACGCACATTCATGTCTTCCTGTGTTGTTGGTGTTCAGGTGATGTTGCAGACATTTCAAGAGTAATTACCCCCCAAATGATGAATGTTATGTGTATTCCACAGGTGGACCATGTGCCTATGGACGGTTGTGGCTGTCCCAAAGGAACCTACTTGAACAGCCAAGAGAAGTGTGTTTCAGCCTCACACTGCCCCTGCTACTCTGGGGGCAAGGTGGTACCCCCAGGAGAGGTCACCACGATCAATGGGGCTATATGGTAAGGACCTTGGTAGGAATCCTTGGTTGTGTTTTTGAAAATATTACATTATGTGCTTAAAATATGTCATGGCTACATTGAAATATTTAGAAATCAACAGTTGTTCTCAAGTCTTTGTTTTATGTCAAGAGGCACTTCAAACCATTCTCAAGCTCCTCTTGTTGTATTACCTTCTCACTATCTAGCTCATGTCGACAAGGGAAATTAAGCTGTACTGGAGAATTGCAGCATTTATGTAAGTACAAATATAGCAAATTGTGTTACAATACTTTATATTCCCTACAGCATGAAGCTGGTCTCTGTTATGGTCCTACTAAAGGCTGTTGTTTTTACCTTCAGCCTGCAAAAGTCCAATGGTTTTCTTCAACTGCTCCAATGCTGCCCCTGGAGCCAAAGGCTCAGAGTGCCAGAAGAGCTGCCAAACAATAAACCATGACTGTGTAAATATACAATAGAACAGGCCTTACAAAATGTTTTAATACAGTTGTACCAATAGAATGTTTGAATCCTCTCCATAGCTAAGTTTATAAATAATCTGATCAATTTGAAATGGTGTAAAATAACAAAAGTCTATATTTAATGTAATATAATTGTGTGCTATAGTTCACTAAAGAGTGCCTGTCAGGCTGTATTTGTCCTGATGGTCTGCTGTCTGATGGGAATGGAGGATGTGTCAAGGAGGAGCTTTGTCCCTGTTCTCACAATGGAGTCGACTACCAACCTGGGGAGACAATTAAAGAAATATGCAACACCTGGTAAATTAAACACATTCATAACGATGAAAATATGTGAGGAGACTGTGAATCTGAGCACATCGTATCTTAACACACCACTTTCCATTTTGATCAAACTTGGTTAAATGATACATCTTGCTATAGAAATCTGGCATGGACCACACTGATTGGCCAGATTGGACTGTTTCAGACCATAACACTTTCAAAATTTGCCTCAGGGAGGGATATGATAGGCCATAATTGGAGTTTCTGCTGTATTGCTAAAAAGATGTTTCCGTTGTTCAAATATATTATCAACATTCGATAAGAAGTGGTTAGAATTAGGGATGTTTTTTTTTTGCTGAGGGGAGCTGGAATGACATGGTGTAAAGTCAAAATGACCTTTCTTCCAGATGCTCACTGTGCTATTTGTAATGGCATTACGATTGTAAATGTTTTTCCCCAGACTGACAGGAGACACAATCACAGTGCCACTAGAAAAGGGGTGGCATTCCCGATGTTCCATTTTCATTCAGCTTGATTCCTGTTAGCTGGAGCGTCTCTAAAACATGACAGGAGATGTGGCTTAGACATTGGCTTTGGGAGAGCCTGTCTTTACATCTTGGATTTACAGTGTTTTTCTTTATAATCCTAGATTAATGTATTGTTCCTTGAGTCCAGTTGTTAATAAAAGGGCATATGTTTAAATGTAGGGATATTCTGAAATAAGTCAGGTGTACTGAACCACACAGATTGCATTCACGTGCCTCTAGAAGTTGAGTTGTCTGAGCACCACTGACATTATCAGCATAAAGAAACAGGCCCGTAAAGATACCAAAATTGTTATTTCATGATGGGCTTTGGCACATAATCAGAGTTTGTCAAAAATACATTCTTTACAACAAATATTTTTATGTTGCAGTTGTTTCTATATACAAAGTTTAGTTATCAAAAGCAATCAATCAAATGTATTTATAAAGCCCTTTTTACAACAGCAGTTGCCACAAAGTGCTTTTACAAAACACCCGGCCTTTAACCCCAAGGAGCAAACAACAGTAGTGTTGAATTTCAGTGGCTAGGAAAAACTCTCTAAGAAGGCTGAATTTTAGGAAGAAACCTAGAGAGGACCCAGGCTCAGAGGGGTGACCAGTCCTCTTCTGGCTGTGCCGGGTGTGATATTAAGAGTCCAATTGGAATAATTAATAAATGCATGTGGGCTAAATCTATTTAAATGTAAACTAGGTCAGAAGTATGACCAGATGGACAAGGACAGGGAAAGCAACGGTCCCCCCAAACCAGGTACTCCACAGGTGTGGACCAGGACCTCATGTCCTCTTAAAGTTTAAACTGGGAGGAGACTGGGAAAATTCAGAAAATGCATTCCTCATATCAACAACGATTTATAGTGGAGAAGGAGAACTTAGTGGGGAAGGAGAACTGACCCAATCCCCCAGCACAATAGTATAGCAACGTAAGACCTTGGAAATGAGACAGGCGGGGTCCGGCGACACTGTGGCCCTATCTGGGGGAGGCCCAGGCAGGAAGTCAATCCACCCACATTGCCAGGCATCAACCAAAGGGACCCCCACCAACCGCAACCCCCCTGAATGAGGGCCGAGTATTGCCAGCAGAGTACAGCCCAATTTCACAAGTGTGCAACAGAGAGTCAACAACAAGCCAGTGACTCTTCCCCCGAAAGGCATTGGAGGGAGGGCATCTCAGTGGCGACGAGAGCCCACCCGGCAAGACAGCAAGCCTTCTGGTCACATTCACATTCTGGTCACATTCACGCCACCGGGCCAGGCTACACCTAATCATAAACCATGCTGTAGAGATGAGTTTTTAGTAGACACTTGAAAGTTTGCATTAAGTTTGTATTTCTTCAATGCATATGGTCAGTTTTCCCACAGCTTGGTAAAGGCATTCTTTTCAGCTAGGTTTAGTATAGTCTTAAATATCTCAACCAGAACTACCTGAAATTAGCAATGTGAATAACATTTATGAAAACACACATCTTAGTAAAACAGTCAAACCTGTCCTTTTAAAAAGTAGAGAGCGATAACTTTTAGCTATTTTCTATTGTACTTCTTTGGATGTCTTTAATTGAAGTAGCACTCAAAAATGTAAATTCTTAATGTCATGTTTACATCATTGTAGCACTTGCAGAGGAAGAAAATGGCAGTGTACCAATAACCAGTGTCCCGGGACATGCGCCATATATGGAGATGGTCATTACATCACATTCGATAAGAAAAGGTTCAATTTCAATGGGGACTGTGAATACGTTCTCACGCAGGTACGACGATACTTATATATGAACATTATTTTATTTACATTTTAATTAGCCCCTACTGTATGTGTGGTATACATCGTTGCAAATTAAGATTAAGTAATGATAACAGCTAAGGGAGCATATTTATTATTCTGTATTTTAATTGAATTTATCCTGCAGGACTACTGTTCCAACAATCTAAACGGAACCTTTAGAGTGATCACACAGAACATTCCCTGTGGAACCACCGGCACAACCTGTTCCAAGGCCATCAAGCTCTTCTTGGGGGTAAGGAACACTGTTAAAAGTGCCATACATGCATTCATACAGTCAATAAATGTCTTAGTTGATTACATTTGTAATTGACTGACTAATTGACTAATTAATTAATCACTCATTCATTATTAAGGAACAATGTTAAAAGTGCCATACATGCATTCATACAGTCAATAAATGTGTTAGTTGATTACATTTTTAATTGATTGACTAATGGACTCTTTAGTTATTTTAATGTATTAAATTAAATGATTTAAAACATCTCAATGTCTAGGAAACATTTCTTTTGATTTTACATTTAATGGGTGGATCTTATTGTGTCATGAGAGGGCACTGTGTATATGAACTAGTCTGACATTGGAATTACAATCTTGCAGAGCAACGAGATCGTACTAGCAGGCGAAACTGTCAAAGTTATTCAGCAAGCGAAAACAGTAGATGTGGACTTCAAGGTCCACACTGTTGGTCTGTACATTGTTATTGAGACAAAAAAGGGTCTGATTCTAATGTGGGATAAGAGAACAAGCCTGTTCATCAAACTCCACCCTAGATTCAAGGTGAGTTCCTAGAATTTGTCCCTTTGATAGTACTATATCACTTTTCCTCTCCACAACTTCCCATAAAAAACATTCTTGAAAATTCTAATCCAACAACTAACTTCCAGGGACATGTATACTGTCAGACCTATATTGGCATATCATTCTTGATGTTTTTAAAGGGAATAGGTGCACACTAATAAGGGATTTTATTACACATTTCCAAAACACCCTTCCTATCTTATATAGTGCTCTAACAATCACCTTCCAGGGAAAAGTTTGTGGTCTGTGCGGTAATTACGACGGAAATGGGAACAATGACTTCACGTCCAGAAACCAAGAAGTGGTAACTGAAGCTCTGAAGTTTGGGAACAGCTGGAAAGCGTCAACCGGTTGCCCTGACGCTGGTGTGGTAAAGGACCCTTGCACTTCAAATTTACACCGGCAGTCGTGGTCTCTGAAACGCTGCAGCATCATCACTAGTGGAGTGTTCCAAGACTGCCACTCAAAGGTACAGA
The DNA here is from genome assembly GCF_011004845.1 of Esox lucius. Classification (NCBI taxonomy): domain Eukaryota; kingdom Metazoa; phylum Chordata; class Actinopteri; order Esociformes; family Esocidae; genus Esox; species Esox lucius. The sequence goes on along the minus strand of NC_047587.1, from coordinate 3,917,460 downwards.
AACAGCACACCCACTGAAGATTCAGAACTGTATTGATATACCAACCAATGTTTTTACCACAGGTTTTGCTCCTGCAATATTTATTTTGATTTGAAGAAATTCCCCAATCATACTGATAACGTAATGCTGCTATTACAATATGTGGGCTAAAAAAGGATCGACAACACTGAATGGCCTGTAAGACAATGTGAGCAAGAAACCTGTGTAAAAGATAATCACAAAATCAGCCATTCTTTCATTTTAATGTAACTATTATTTAAACAGGTAAGTTAATTGAGAACATTGTAATTGACCACCTAGCCAAAGGTATTAAATAAAAAACAGACATTTATCTACACAGCATAAATACTGTAAAGAAAAATACAAAAGAAAGACAAATATGCTTGAAATTAACATTAAAACTAAATATAGTGAGACACGTAAAACTCTGAGACTTCAGTTCAATTTCCTCCCTCTCATTCTTACTTCAATACATGCCTTGCAAAGAAACGAATAAGGAAAGTGTCCGCTCTCCTTAAAAAGACAAAAGCATGCACAGAATTAAAATGTACATTAAAGGAGCACTGTGAAGAATTCTCCCTATAACGTTTACAAGACTGAATTTAAACAACAAAGCAGCTGGTTTCCTACTCTTCTTACATTACCAAATGGGACCAGAACATTATTAGCTAGTCCTGGGTGGTTTAGGTTCGGGGAAGAGACTACTGCAAGTGTCTATATTACTTCAAATAGTAAGTGAGTAAATTATGGAAGTTGTGTTCCTGCTCCAAAGTTGCTTTGGACTTCCGAATTGTCCTTTTTTCACATTTATCTTGATTTGGATGCCTTTTTGCGGAACAAGAAAACAATTCTGGATTTAACTTTAGAGTGCAAGTGGGACATTGTTGAGGAGGCTGGACTCAGGCACAGGGAGAATGGAATACTTTAATAAGAGAACTTACATGTAACACAAGGTCTGTAGACCTATAATAACAACTCTAACTATTCATTCATCCTTCATTTTATTACTCATTATTTCAGATGCCTTCAATTATGTTACATGTTAGAACATTTTATCTGCTATGTGAATTTGGAGCAGTGCTTTGATTTATGTAGACATGAGTACTGTGTAAAACAAAGCCTCATATCCATAATTGTAAATGTGACCCTTGTAGTGGAACTGAACCCGGGTGTAAGTACAGCACTCTACCAGTATACTACATAGGCCACTGAATAAATACATGACGACAATGTGTAATTGCCTGTCCCTGAAAGGTGGACCCCACCCCATACCATGATGAGTGTGTCAGGGACTCGTGTGCCTGTGACACTGGGGGAGACTGTGAGTGTTTCTGTACAGCTGTAGCAGCCTACGCCCAGGCCTGTAACGAGGCGGGGACCTGCATACGCTGGAGAACGCCAGACATCTGCCGTGAGTCATTTACTTTGAGGAACAATTTATTTACATATTGATTTGATGTCCGGCTGAGAGATTAATCTGGAGATTTATTGATTGGTTGGTTCATTCTTTGGATTGGTATTAATTGATGAGAGTTTTACTAGAGGGGAAATCCTGACTAGAGATTTACATGTGCAAGTCACACTTTTCTCACAATTCGTTTTGAACCCTGGTTGAAATGTAATGGTTTTCTATTACCAGCTCTATTCTGTGATTTCTACAACCCCGATGGGGAGTGTGAGTGGCACTATAAGCCTTGTGGTTACCCCTGTATGAAGACCTGCCAGAATCCAGAAGGAACATGCTCAAAACAGATCCCTGCTCTGGAAGGTAACTTACAATCCCTCCACAGCTTGTATTTGATTCAGACCCTTCACATTCCAAGTGACAAAATATAATAATTGTCAATGTATATTATGGAATATGCAATGGCTGATGTCAATCACTGTGTTCTGGATTACATTCACTGTTTATCTTCAAAGGTTGCTATCCAAAATGCCCATCCACCAAGCCTTATTTGGAAGAAAGCACTATGAAGTGTGTTAGCAAGGAGGAGTGTGGTTGCTACGATGGAAACGGGCATCATTACAATAAGGGAGAAGTGATGCCTTCAAACAAGAACTGTTATACATGGTATATTTTTTTTTAACCAAAATATTTAAATATAAATATTATGTGTGTATCAGGGTTGGGGTCAACTTCATTTTAATTGATAACTATAAGTTCAGTAAGTACACTAGCACATTCATTGGAATTCTCAGTGCTTTAAAATGAGGAAAATGTGATTTTGAAATTAATTCACAAGGCCATGGAAACAGTCCAAATACAAAGTTGATTTTGTCTGCAAATCCTTTGCATGCAATGATCAATGGAAGTCTGCAACCCATAGATAATCTTTTTACAGATTTTACATAATGGCAAGAAAGCCCTCATGTTGTCTGACATTAGCAAAATGTATTCTAAAATGGAATGGTTAGAATAAAGACTAGACATTGACAGCTGTCTTTTACATGCACTGCAAGTGCAAATAAATTCACTGCCTTAAAAGGATCAGCTGGGTAGTCAAATGTCCAACCAATTTTAATACCCTAAAATGAGGAGTTGGGTTAGAAAACATGCTCTAATTTCAAAAAACAGATATGGATGTGGAAATTACTCATACTGCAGCAATAACCCAACACAAATGTTACAGTGTATTCTATTTTTTTCCCAAGTCATTGCTCACCAACTAAGGACCATTGCAAATATAATATCCAAGGTAAGGACTGTCATTTTTCTGTAGGATTAGTTCTGCAAACGGATACATAAACCTACATTATTAACAAGAAGGTACCAACTTGATAATAATTTTCCCTTGTATATTGCAGCTTGCAGTTGTATATATAACGGAAAAACTTTCCCATATGGAACAACTATATATTATGTAACTGATGGAGATGGCACCTGTATTACTGCCATGTGCAAAGAAAATGGAACCATTGAAAGGACGATAGAACCCTGCAAGACCACCACAAGACCTACAACAACATTAATAGCGAAGACACCCACCAATGGGCCGACCCCAACAATATTTTTCTCAACATCCCCTGCCCATACCCCAGCACATTCCACAACATTTAGTCCAAAATCAACAACACAGGTCACCAAAGCCCCAACCACTATTACTAAGACAACAACCACTAAGACTTCCCCCTGCACCACCACACCTGTTTGTGAATGGACAGACTGGATGGACAATTCCTACCCCTCAATGGAAAAGGGGGGTGAAATTGAATCCATATCTGGTGTTCATAATTGCAGCAAACCCGTGGAAATAGAATGCAGACCCAAAATAAACAACAACATTTATTTTAATGTTAATCATCAAAATGTTGAATGCAATCCAAATGTTGGACTGATTTGCCACAATAAGGATCAAATGCCACCATGGTGCTACAACTATGCAATTAGACTCAAATGTTGTGTTGATGAATGTATTAAAATAACAACACAAAACCCAATTATAGAAACCAAAAGCCCAATGACAACTGAACATCCAACTGTGCCGCCATCAACCACCAAAGCAACTGAAAAACCAACAACAATAAAAACCACAACCTTGAAGATGACTGAACATCCAACGACTGTAGTATCCTCAACCCCCAAAACAACTAAACATCCAACGACTGTAGTACCCTCAACCTTGAAGACAACGGAAAAACCATCAACTGTACAGACCACAACCTTGAAGACAACTGTAAAACCAACAACTGCAACAACCTCAACCACCAAGACAACTGACTTTACAGTAATCACAAATCCCACAGCGACAGAAAGAACTGCACAAACAGAACATCAGGTCTCAACCATTGTGACTGAAAATTCCACTGCACAACCCTCCACCATCAAAACAACTGTTAAACCAACAACTGTTCGATCCTCAACCCCCAAGACAACTAAACATCAAACAACTGTACAGCCCACGAAGACAACTGAAAAACCAACTGTATCGTCATCAACCATTAAGACAACAGAAAAAACGTCAACCACCAAGACAACTGGAAAACCAACGTCTGCACAACCCACAACACTGAAGACAACTGAAAAACCAACAACTGTAAAACCCTCAACCATTAAGAGAACAGAAAAAACATCAACCACCAAGACAACTGGAAAACCAACAACTGTACAACCCTCAACCATTAAGACAACAGAAAAAACGTCAACCACCAAGACAACTGGAAAACCAACATCTGCAAAACCCACAACTGTACAGCCCACAACCTTGAAGATAACTGAAAAACCAACAACTGTAAAACCCTCAACCACTAAGACAACAAAAAAAACGTCAACCACCAAGACAACTGGAAAACCAACAACTGTAAAACCCTCAACCATTAAGACAACAGAAAAAACGTCAACCACCAAGACAACTGGAAAACCAACATCTGCAAAACCCACAACTGTACAGCCCACAACCTTGAAGACAACTGAAAAACCAACAACTGTAAAACCCTCAACCATTAAGACAACAGAAAAAACGTCAACCACCAAGACAACTGGAAAACCAACATCTGCAAAACCCACAACTGTACAGCCCACAACCTTGAAGACAACTGAAAAACCAACAACTGTACTACCCTCAACCACTAAGACAACAAAAAAAACGTCAACCACCAAGACAACTGGAAAACCAACAACTGTAAAACCCTCAACCATTAAGACAACAGAAAAAACGTCAACCACCAAGACAACTGGAAAACCAACATCTGCAAAACCCACAACTGTACAGCCCACAACCTTGAAGACAACTGAAAAACCAACAACTGTAAAACCCTCAACCACTAAGACAACAAAAAAAAACGTCAACCACCAAGACAACTGGAAAACCAACAACTGTAAAACCCTCAACCATTAAGACAACAGAAAAAACGTCAACCACCAAGACAACTGGAAAACCAACATCTGCAAAACCCACAACTGTACAGCCCACAACCTTGAAGACAACTGAAAAACCAACAACTGTACTACCCTCAACCATTAAGAAAACAGAAAAAACATCAACCACCAAGACAACTGGAAAACCTACATCTGCACAACCCACAACACTGAAGACAACTGAAAAACCAACAACTGTAAAACCCTCAACCATTAAGACAACAGAAAAAACGTCAACCACCAAGACAACTGGAAAACCAACATCTGCACAACCCACAACACTGAAGACAACTGAAAAACCAACAACTGTAAAACCCTCAACCATTAAGACAACAGAAAAAACATCAACCACCAAGACAACTGGAAAACCTACATCTGCACAACCCACAACACTGAAGACAACTGAAAAACCAACAACTGTAAAACCCTCAACCATTAAGACAACAGAAAAAACATCAACCACCAAGACAACTGGAAAACCTACATCTGCACAACCCACAACACTGAAGACAACTGAAAAACCAACAACTGTAAAACCCTCAACCATTAAGACAACAGAAAAAACATCAACTACCAAGACAACTGGAAAACCAACAACTGTACAACCCTCAACCATTAAGACAACAGAAAAAACGTCAACCACCAAGACAACTGGAAAACCAACATCTGCAAAACCCACAACTGTACAGCCCACAACCTTGAAGACAACTGAAAAACCAACAACTGTAAAACCCTCAACCATTAAGACAACAGAAAAAACGTCAACCACCAAGACAACTGGAAAACCAACATCTGCAAAACCCACAACTGTACAGCCCACAACCTTGAAGACAACTGAAAAACCAACAACTGTACTACCCTCAACCACTAAGACAACAAAAAAAATGTCAACCACCAAGACAACTGGAAAACCTACATCTGCACAACCCTCAACCATTAAGACAACAGAAAAAACGTCAACCACCAAGACAACTGGAAAACCAACATCTGCAAAACCCACAACTGTACAGCCCACAACCTTGAAGACAACTGAAAAACCAACAACTGTACTACCCTCAACCACTAAGACAACAAAAAAAACGTCAACCACCAAGACAACTGGAAAACCAACAACTGTAAAACCCTCAACCATTAAGACAACAGAAAAAACGTCAACCACCAAGACAACTGGAAAACCAACATCTGCAAAACCCACAACTGTACAGCCCACAACCTTGAAGACAACTGAAAAACCAACAACTGTAAAACCCTCAACCACTAAGACAACAAAAAAAACGTCAACCACCAAGACAACTGGAAAACCAACAACTGTAAAACCCTCAACCATTAAGACAACAGAAAAAACGTCAACCACCAAGACAACTGGAAAACCAACATCTGCAAAACCCACAACTGTACAGCCCACAACCTTGAAGACAACTGAAAAACCAACAACTGTACTACCCTCAACCATTAAGAAAACAGAAAAAACATCAACCACCAAGACAACTGGAAAACCTACATCTGCACAACCCACAACACTGAAGACAACTGAAAAACCAACAACTGTAAAACCCTCAACCATTAAGACAACAGAAAAAAACGTCAACCACCAAGACAACTGGAAAACCAACATCTGCACAACCCACAACACTGAAGACAACTGAAAAACCAACAACTGTAAAAACCCTCAACCATTAAGACAACAGAAAAAAACATCAACCACCAAGACAACTGGAAAACCTACATCTGCACAACCCACAACACTGAAGACAACTGAAAAACCAACAACTGTAAAACCCTCAACCATTAAGACAACAGAAAAAACATTAACTACCAAGACAACTGGAAAACCAACAACTGTACAACCCTCAACCATTAAGACAACAGAAAAAAACGTCAACCACCAAGACAACTGGAAAACCAACATCTGCAAAACCCACAACTGTACAGCCCACAACCTTGAAGACAACTGAAAAACCAACAACTGTAAAACCCTCAACCATTAAGACAACAGAAAAAACGTCAACCACCAAGACAACTGGAAAACCAACATCTGCAAAACCCACAACTGTACAGCCCACAACCTTGAAGACAACTGAAAAACCAGCAACTGTACTACCCTCAACCACTAAGACAACAAAAAAAATGTCAACCACCAAGACAACTGAAAAACCAACAACAAAATCCACTACTATATGTTCTTGCAAATATCAAAACAAATCTTTCCTCCCTGGTAAGTCATACCCTCATTTACTTGTCTGATTGTATAATACATTACTTAATGTATCACATTTTAACATTTTATTTAACTACTTTTTTAGGTTCCTTAGTATATAATGAGACTGATTATGAAGGCTGGTGTTTTACTGCTTACTGTACCTCAACATGTATCCTTAATAAGATACTTAGTCCATGCCCTTCAACCCAACCACCTCCAAGGCACAATGACTGCAACAATGTTGAACCACCAAGAAAGGTAATTCAATAAATATGTCAACATAAATAACATATTTCTGTTATAGAGCAGCATACACTCACCTAAAGGATTATTAGGAACACCTGTTCAATTTCTCATTAATGCAATTTTCTAATCAACCAATCACATGGCAGTTGCTTCAATACATTTATGGGTGTGGTCCTGGTCAAGAAAATATCCTGAACTAAGCAATTTAAGCAATTTTGAGCGTGCCATGGTTCAAATTGGTTTCTTGAACATGACAATGAGTTTACTGTACTGAAATGGGCCCCACAGTCACCAGATCTCAACCCAATAAAGCATCTTTGGGATGTGGTGGAACGGGAGCTTCGTGCCCTGGATGTGCATCCCACAAATTTTCAACTGCAAGATGCTATCCTATCAATATGGGCCAACATTTCTAAAGAATGCTTTCAGCACCTTGTTGAATCAATGCCTCGTAGAATTAAGGCAGTTCTGAAGGCGAAAGGAACACCATACATTATTAGTATGGTGTTCCTAATAATCCTTTAGGTGAGTGTATACAGTGGATATAAAGTCTACATACCCCTGTTAAAATGCCAGGTTTTTGAGATGTAAAAGAATGAGAAAAAGAAATTATGTCCGAACTTTTTCTACTCTTAATGTGACCTATAATGTGAACAATTCAATTGAAAAACGGAACGTAAATCTTCAAGGGGGAAAAATGAAAAATAAAAACCTTACAATAACTGGGTTGCATATGTGTGCACACCCTCTTATAACTGGGGATGTGGCTGTATTCAGAATTATCCAATCACATTCAAACTCATGATAAATAGAAGTCAGAGAGTCCGCAGAGCGCTCTCAAAGTATCCGAGGGACCTCATTGTTGAAATATATCAGTCAGGAGAATGGTACAAAATAATTTCCAAAGCATTAGATATATCATGGAACACAGTGAAGACAGTCATCATCAAATGGAGAAAATATGGCACAACAGAGACATTACCAAGAACAGGACGTCCCTCCAAAATTGATGAAAAGACTAGAAGAAAACTGGTCAGGGAGGCTTCCAAGAGGCCTACAGCAACATTAAAGGAACTGCAGGAATTTCTGGCAAGTACTGGCTGTGTGCTACGTGACAAGAATCTCCCGTATTCTTCATATGAATGGGCTAAGGGGTAGGGTGGCAAGACAGAAGCCTTTTCTTACACAGAAAAACATCCAAGCCCGGCAGATGTTTGCAAAAATAAACATCACGTCCCCCAAAACCACATGGGAAAATGTGTTCTAGTCTGATGAAACCAAGGTTGAACCTTTTGGCCATATTTCCAAAAGGTATGTTTGGGGCCAAAACAACACTGCACATCAAACAAAGAACACCATACCCACAGTGAAGCATGGTGGTGGCAGCATAATGCTTTGGGGCTGTTTTTCTTCAGCTGGAACCGGGGCCTTTGTCACAGAGGAGGGAATAATGAACAGTTCCAAATACCAGGCAATTTTGGCAATTTTGGCACAAAACCTTCAGGTGTCCATTAGAAAGCTGAAGATAAATTCCACCTTTCAGCATGACACGACCCAAAGCACACATCCAAATCCAACAAGGCATGACTTCACCAGAAGAAGATTAATGTTTTGGAATGGCCCAGCCAGAGCCCAGACCTGAATCCAATTGAACATCTGTGGGGTGATCTGAAGAGAGCTGTGCACAGGAGATATCCTCACAATCGGACAGATTTGGAGCAGTTTTGCAAAGAAGAGTGGGCAGATATTGCCACATCAAGATGTGCCATGCTAATAGACTCCTACCCAAAGGTGGACTAAGTTCTGAAATGATTTATCTTTGTCTCGTTCTTTCACATCCCAAGAACATTTAACAGGGGTGTGTTGACTTATGTCCACTGTACATACAGGTCATAAAATAAAGGAGAAACCAGCAAAGTGTCCCAGTAAAGTTTTGGGCCACCATTAGCATACAGAACATCATCAGTGCCCTTTGGCTTGGATTCCATGTGTCTCTGGAACTCTGCTGGAGGGACGGAACACCATTCTTCCAAAAGATGTTCCCTCATTTGGTGTTCTGATGACGGTGTTAGAGAGTGCAGTCCAACTCATCAGTCCAGAATCTCCCATTGGTATTCAAGTGGGTGAAGATGTGCTGATAGTATATGATGGATGGGGGCATTTTCATCCTGGAAGAGACTCCAAAAAAAAGCAAGGTCAACTGGGGCTCCTCAGCATTTCTAAACATGCCGAAGAGAAAAATGGGATGTTATTTGTTTTATTGCGTCATGCAGTACACCGGAAGCATCTGCATTTATGTTCCTCCTCTCATTTATACAGAGTTTTCCTTAAGTTTATCACCAAACTGTATTTTGTAAATTTGTTCATGTACAGTACATGTGTGTATGTTGACCTTCAAGGACTAAAACTTATTTTACACTTTAGGATGGTGAGTCTTGGAAGTCATGCAACTGTACAACTAATTTGTGCCTCAATGGTACAGTTAGAACAACATTTGTAACCTGTAAGCATGTGAAAATGCCTGTGTGTGAAAATGGATACAAACCAGCGAAGGTTTACGACCAAAATGGCTGCTGCTATCACTATGAATGTGAATGTAAGTTAAAAACATTACAGTTTTAATTCTGTTGACTGTCCTATAAATACCTCACACTTCAAGTTTAAGATTTCTTAAATCTTTTTATTCGGTTTTATCTTTCAGGTATTTGCTCTGGATGGGGACATCCTCATTTTGTCACATTTGATGGGGAATATTACAGTTTCCAAAGAAATTGCACCTATGTTTTGGTTAAAGAAGTAGTTCCTCGATATAACTTCAGGGTTGTAATTGACAACTACAACTGCGACCCATCTAGACATGTGACCTGCCGTCGGTCTCTGTTTGTCTACTATAAATCCTATAAAATCATTCTTACGCCTATCAATGCAGAAACAAAACATTTGGTAATTTTAATTGTGCTCTTTTACTACCTACCCAGACTTATACAACTTAATAGATATGTTTTATTCAGGCATGTTATGCTTCAATGGACTGGAAAGTGGTAAAAGAAAAATATATATGTTTGGTATACTCATTTATTGATCCCCCCAACACACCTACACTAAATATCTTATTTCCCTTTGATTTTGCTGTCATCATAACTAAAACACTTGCATCACGGTAAAAGGAGTGTTCAAATTCACAATATTTTAAAGAATTTCACATTGAGGTAACTTGACAACTCTGATGAGGTCATTTGTTGTGTTGGATACCACTAAATTGTTTTATTGTAATTCTGTTCTCTAATCCCATCCGTAATGTCACATTATATTTCTTTATTATTCACCAGGTCACCATCAATGGTAAGCAGATCTTCCCCACTTATTCTAATGAAGACCTCATGATCACCAGCACTGGTGTCCAGTTACTGTTGAAGATCCCAGCCATTCAAGCAAAAGTGATGTTCAGGAGTATTCAGTTCAGCGTTTCCCTGCCTTACTCCCTTTTCCAAAACAACACAGAGGGACAGTGTGGTAAGTATGCTGGATTTGATTGGATACAAAATGATGTCCTATTCTCTGTATAGTATTTCCTTTTGATCACGGCTACAAGGGAATGTGTCAAAAGTTGTTTATTATGTTCAGAATGGGGTTCAATTTAGGATGCATACATTAGACCAAATAGAATAAATAAATAATGTCAAATTATTTGGTATAGTATTTTAGTACGGTAGATCGTATTTTATATTCTTGGAATACAAAGTGTATTGTATCAAAGCCATACAAACATACCTTGGTGTACATTTTGAACTGCAGTTGTCAAATAACCTTAGCGTTTACCGTATTGCTATCTTTATTTTACTTTTTTAAAGGTACCTGTGACAGTAATAGGAAAAATGATTGCAGATCACCGAATGGTCAGATCAAGCCATGTCCGGAAATGGCTCATGAGTGGCAAATCACTGATGAGAAAAAACCTTATTGTAAAGCTCTTCCCCCCAAACCCACACCTCAACCTACACCACAGTCTACACCTCAACCTACACCAGTCTGCCTGCCTGGAAAAAAAGCACTGTGTCACATCATACTTAGCTCGTAAGACATTATCAATACTAGGTTATACTGTTTTTAAATAAACCTAAAGACAAAACGAATGACTTAATATACACTACCGTTCAAAAGTTTGGAGTCACTTAGAAATCATATATTTCTAACCTTGTCCTATTCATTTTGTTATATTTCTTATACAAACTTTTTTCGTGTTTGTTTTCTTGGAAAACAAGGACATTTCTAAGTGACCTGAAACTTTTGAATGGTAGTGTATCTTTCAAGCTACATAGCTTTACGAATGAGTCATCAACGTCAGCCTGTAAGTCACAATCAGTATTTAAATATTACAGTGGATATAAAAGGTCTTCACACCCCTGTTAAAATGCCAGGTTTTTGAGATGTAAAAGAATGAGACAAAGAAATTATGTCTGAACATTTTCTACTCTTAATGTGACCTATAATGTGAACAATTCAATTGCAAAACAGAACGTAAATCTTCAAGGGGGAAAAATGAAAAATAAAAACCTTACAATAACTGGGTTGCATAAGTGTGCACACCCTCTTATAACTGGGGATGTGGCTGTGTTCAGAATTATCCAATCACATTCAAACTCATGATAAATAGAAGTCAGAGAGTCCGCAGAGAGCTGTCAAAGAATCAGAGGGACCTCATTGTTGAAATATATCCGTCAGGAGAATGGTACAAAATAATTTCCAAAGCATTAGATATACCATGGAACACAGTGAAGACAGTCTTCTTCAAGTGGAGAAAATATGGCACAACAGAGACATTACCAAGAACAGGACGTCCCTCCAAAATTGATGAAAAGACTAGAAGAAAACTGGTCAGGGAGGCTTCCAAGAGGCCTACAGCAACATTAAAGGAACTGCAGGAATTTCTGGCAAGTACTGGCTGTGTGCTACGTGACAAGAATCTCCCGTATTCTTCATATGAATGGGCTAAGGGGTAGGGTGGCAAGACAGAAGCCTTTTCTTACACAGAAAAACATCCAAGCCCGGCAGATGTTTGCAAAAATAAACATCACGTCCCCCAAAACCACATGGGAAAATGTGTTCTAGTCTGATGAAACCAAGGTTGAACCTTTTGGCCATATTTCCAAAAGGTATGTTTGGGGCCAAAACAACACTGCACATCAAACAAAGAACACCATACCCACAGTGAAGCATGGTGGTGGCAGCATAATGCTTTGGGGCTGTTTTTCTTCAGCTGGAACCGGGGCCTTATTTACAGAGGATGGAATAATGAACAGTTCCAAATACCAGGCAATTCTGGCACAAAACCTTCAGGCGTCTGTTAGAAAGCTGAAGATGAAGCCTTTCAGCATGACAACAACCCAAAGCACACATCCAAATCCACAAAAGCATTGCTTCACCAGAAGAAGATTAATGTTTTGGAATGGCCCAGCCAGAGCCCAGACCTGAATCGAATTGAACATCTGTGGGGTGATCTGAAGAGGGCTGTGCACAGGAGATGTCCTCGCAATCTGACAGATTTGGATCGCTTTTTCAAAGAAGAGTGGGCAAATATTGCCACATCAAGTGCTGTAATAAAATCAAAAGGTGCTTCAACAAAATATTAGTTTAAGGGTGTGCACACTTATGCAACCAGTTTAGTTTTTTATTTTCCCCCCTCAAAGATTTCCGTTTGTTTTTCAATTGAATTGTTCACGTTATAGGTCACATTAAAGGTGGAAAAGGTTCTGACATGATTTATCTTTTTCTCATTCTTTTACATCACTAGAACCTGGCATTTTAACATGGGTGTGTAGACTTTTTATATCCACTGTATCGGTATTGTATATTAATTGAATGTGTTTCATATTTCAAAGGGTCTTCAAAAAATGCCATAAAGTGATCCCACCAGAACCTTTCTTCAAGGCCTGTGCATACGATTCCTGCCACATGACAAATAAGTTGATTGGCTGCTCCAGCCTGGAGGCCTACGCCCAGAAATGTGCAACTCATCAAATCTGTATCGACTGGAGGGACTCAACCAAAGGAAAATGTGGTAGGAGAGAGATTTTTTATAATAAGGTTTGTGTCCCAATTGGCATCCCCCTGCCTGAGCGGTACTTTTCACCTGGCTGTTACCACAAGTAGTGCTCTGTGTAGAGAGAAGGGTTCCATTTGGGACACATACAAGAGGTGTGGCCTTGGGTGGTCCAGAGGTCTAAATCAGCCTCCGATGCACTGGTGCTGCTGCAGTGTGGGTTCGAATACGACCTGCTGCCCTTTCAGCAAAAACGTGATCTTAACTCTACCACCTTATATAATTAAGGATAAAAATATATACAGGGGATGGACAAAATAACAGAAACACCACATGGAGAATGGTTGTAAAACCGAGGAATATGAGGCCATTTTAAAGGACCTTGTGGACCCTATGGTGCAAACAGTTTCCTTATGACGTTCCAATATTCTTGGATGACTATGCCCCATATAAAGGGAAAATCAAACAGGCCAAAGTTTAATTTAAAGTTAAGCCCTGATAAAGAAATTAATAGGTGGTTTTATGAACACAAATGACAAAATGACATAAAATGCCTTCCATGGCCACTGTAATCACTAGATCTGAATTTAATTCAACCTTTATGTGAGGTTCTGGAGCACAGAGTGCAAAGCAGATTTGCACCATCTTCATCACTCAAAGAACTGGAGGCTTTTCTTCTTGAAGAACTGTGCAGTATCCAACTACACACAGTTCTGGCCTTGTATGACAGCATTCCAAGAAGGATTAGAGTTGTTCTGATTGCAAAGCATGGCCCTAACCCTGATTTGGTCCTAATTCGACCTAGATTAATATTTTATTTATTATTATTATTATTATTATTATTATTACATTAAACCTTTGTTTTACAGGAAAGGCTCATTGAGATTAAAAATCTATTTTCCACGAGCGTCCTGGCCAGGCTTGGAATTTCGTCCTTTTAGGGGCAAGGCAAAATGATTAGGGCACAAAGGCCATTCAGTGAAATAAGAGGATTTGGAGCTTGACTAGTTGATAAGAAAATACATGCATGGCATAAAAAGTACGACCTACTGCACGGAGCAAGTATTTGTTGTTTTCTAATCTTTCACAAAATAAAACGCTCTCATGTCGAGTGATGTCAAAACTGAAGTTACTTCTTGTAGTTTTCAAAAAGCATTCAGGTGTATCCTCCCACGCGGAGGTCAGATCTTTCCCACCTCCCAATTGCTCATGAACGTATTTAGTGATTCGGGTAATCACTAAATAAGTGCACTATCCATCGATAACTAGCTAGCTTGCTTACCTGCATGTAGTCCGTTCCTGTGGTTGTTCTCAATGGCAAACTACAAACAAACTTTGGAACAAACTGTTGACCCCGAGTTTTTCACAGTGGTAGGGGACACAAAGGCCATAGTGGCCGTAGGGCGTACAATGATTTTCGGGGCATCAGGGCCAAAGCGAAAGGTAAAGACGGTCATGGCTGTTGTGGCCGTAGTAAAATTACTACGATGGTCCTGGCCAAGATAGGAAGTTGGGCATTTTGCACATTTTTGTCTAGATTATTTATATAAATAGTAAATAAGTAAATAATAATAAAAATATTATTTGTCAATAATATTTTTCATTATATATTATGAAAAATATAGTTATTCTATTTAATGTACATTCTGTTTACTTTAGAAAATATCATTGTACCATTCATAGGCATATTACACATTATATTTATAATATTCAATCTTCACATATTGTTCATATTCCCCATTCTACACTAGCAGGAATTTAGAATTCCTGCTAGTTTAGTGTTATGTAAATGTTCGCTATATATTTGCTTTAAATATTTATTAATTCTTTCTGCACAGATGCCATGTGCCATTTCATAAGAATTTAATTGTTCAGAATGACGCTGTGTTATTCGGTGCATTTAATAAATAACTTTGAATTTTCTCTTGACAAACGATATTTACATATCGAGTACCTAACTTTTGTCTTTCATTCCACATTCATAATATCACAGAAATTAAATGTCCTGCGACAAAAGTGTATAAGGCATGTGGCCCGACTATCCAGAAAACATGCAATTCGAGGTAAGCATCCTTTCTTTTTCAACACTGTTGCACAATGTGCAAAGGTCACATTCACATATGTCACATTCACATATGTCACATTCACATACGTCACATTCACATATGTCACATTCACATACGTCACATTCATTCTTTGTTAAGGTTCTAGTGCGCTAGATCTCCACTCCATGTTGCATTGTGCCTCACAAAAATGGTTGCTAGTTTGTAATTCCTTTTTTTTGGTCATAGATACAATGAAAAGTACGTACGACCTTGCGAGGAATTGAGAAAAAGCCATAACTTTGTGTGTGATGAAGTCAGGGAGGGCTGTTTCTGCCCTAAGGGAACCATCTTGTTCAACACATACTCTGACACCTGTGTTTCAACCTGTGGTAAGGTTGTGTCATAGACACTTTTTAGTGGTGGTGGTGATTTGTAGTTGTCCACTGAATTGAATGTCCAATGAGATGGACTACAAACACAGCAAATGCAATGTTATGCAGTTATGCAGAATTATCATAAAGACCCATCATGTTTACTTTGTCCGTCTTATTTTTGTCTTCAAGGATGCACAGGCCCTAACGGCAAACCCAAACAGGTACTGTAGAGGTGACTCCCCCTTGGTACTCTAGAGGCGATTCAATATGGTACTGTAGAGTCAATTTCCCCCTGGTTCGGTAGAGGTGATTAATCTGGGACTGTAGAGGCGATTCCCACTAGGACTGTAAAGGTGATTCTCTCTGGCACTGTAGAGGTGATTTCCTGTGGTACTGTAGAGGCGATTGACCATGGAACTGTAGAGGCGATTCCCCCTGGTACTGTAGAGGTGATTCACCATGACACTGTAGAGGCTATTCCTCATGCTCCCTTGAGAGGTGATTCACCATGTTGTATTCTGCTTTTTTTTTTTTATTCTGCAACAAATTGTTAAACTAGCTCTTATAATTGACCCTAAAAAATATTTGTAAAGCACCCGATTCTTTTTTTGAGCAGTTTGCTTGTTTTACTGAGGCTTGTTAGGGGTCCAAGCCCTTATGGTCATGGTGACCTATTGTATATAATAAAGCCTTTTTTACAACAGCATGTTGTCACGAAGTGCCAAGTTTAAAACGCCAAACAGTAAGGAATACAGAAGCACAGTGGTCACCATAGACACGATAGAAGTTATGTTAAAAAAAAAATTGAGTGGAATCTAGTTTTGGGGATGGCCAGTTCTCTTATTAACTTTAAAGTCTGCTTTTTTTTCTCCTTCTTCCCTAACATAGCCTGGCGATTCTTGGTGGAGTGACTGCCAGCACTGTGAATGTAGCGCTGACACAATGAGTGTCCATTGTAGGCCAGTGGTATGTCCAAAACAACAAGTTGTTACTTGTAAGGAGGTCGGTGAGGTGCTGGTCAAGGAAACAGTGGACTGCTGTCAGAAAAACAAATGTGGTGAGTAGAGACAGGATTTGAATGAGTACATTTTCACATCATAAGGTACTATCAGGTAGCCTGGGTACAAAACTGTTTGTGCTTAATGTTTGGTATATAATAGAGGACACAGAGTGGAATGGTTGGAAAAACAGGTTTCAAGCTAGCTACACCTAACTTTCAGTATCTACAATATTTCCACGTTTTCAAGCACCGACTTTGGTAATAGCTACTTAATTGTGTGTAGAAATGTACTTTAATAATTGTGGGTGTCCTACCAAGTACTGTAAAATACATTTATTTGGATAATGTTGTTTTTACACTACAATCATTTTATTTAGATGAAGGACACTTGATGCCAGATTTGAGTCAATTAATAAAATGAATTCACTAACTTTAAACTGCTCTGTATTAGAGCATCTGATAACCACTGGAAGAGATTTTAAAATACCCCGCCCCTTTATCCCACAGTATGTGATGTGAGTCGCTGCCCAGGACCACCCCTCTGCCCACTAGGAACTGAGTTAAAAACTTCAAAGGGAAGGTGCTGCCTGACTTACACATGCGGTAAGACTTTGCAATGTGCTAGTCCATCATAACTATTAGGATTATAATGGACTCCACTTAAAGATATGATTTGTATACTTGTACAAATATGGTGGCTTCCATGCTTTGAAGGTAAAATATGTAATATTAAACATGTCAAATGTCTGTACACTTGTGTCTAAAATTTTGCTAACATTTGTATAAATTCCAAATTGTATGCATATTTCATGCATCAAAAAGCATTCACCAGCTGAAATCCATGTACAGATCCTTTTAAGGTTCGTAAATAAATATGAATTCCTCAAGCAAGAGAGGGGTGGGCCTTCTACTTTTGACCAATCAGTTAGATTGGCATTGCTACAACCAATACCGTTGTTTGGATAAGTCCAAAGATTGATGGACTCTTTCCAAAAGACGATTAGTTCTCCACAGTTGTGGAAGGTTTTTTATACCAATACCATTGGTCGGATGAGTAAATCTAAAATAAATAATCTATATTTTATCGGAAAGTTTAATGATCTACACTGCTCTTCTGTGATCTGTTTAATTTCAAAGCAAAATTCATCTTTATACTAATGTAAATACCCACTTGCTATGATTGATGAGCATCTGCCATGGCGTGTAGCATACAACCACTTCTCTCTCAAAATGAGCTAACTTTCAAAAGCTATACACACCAACTGTGGACCAATGTTGAGATTACTTCCCAAGAGCAAAGTTGGGTTTTGCTACAGTTTATCTACAATAGCTACAGTTTCAATAAAAGAATACTGAAAACCCTACTTTCTCATTAGGCCCTATTTATTGCACATAAGATTTGCTATGTACTTAGGTTATAGATGTTTGCTTTGGCTACAGTTGCTCCTTTGAGAATATTAATTGAGAGTGCATGCAAGAATAGGAATTGTTTTCACCTATATCAAATGTACTTATTTGAGGGCAATATTTTTGCAAAGTACATTACATAAATTTTCAACTATCAATTTATATAGCTCGGTGAGAAATAACAGCTCACAGCAGTCCAATGTAGACCATTAAGCATTCCAATAATTTTCAAAAGTAGAAGGCCCACTCCTCTCTTGCTTGCAGAATGAATTTTCACTTACGAACCTCGAAATACAAAACCTCTCCGCGTCGTAAATTTGTCTTGCTTGCAAAATGTAATTACAGATTTGAACATCAGACCAACCACAAAATTGTTGACACAAGTGCACAGACATTTGAGATAAATTTAATTCATTGCAATACACATGACATACATTGACAATTCAGATTGATTTTAATAATTATATAGGTATAATTTAATTGATTATATTGAATGTTTAGAATAATTGAGCGGCAAAAAAATATACAGTAAAATATAAATTGACAGCAATTTGACTGTGATTTTGTGTTCCCCAGAACAAAGATGTTTGACACCGCAGACCTACTCTGACTACTGTTATTTTTCAGAGATTGTTTGACCCTTTTATTGTTTGTACCTTCAGGTCCCAAAGATGTGTGTGTCTACAATAATACGGAATATAAGGTGAGGAATTGTGGACTTAGTAAATATGTAAATGCACATTTTAAATCAGAGGTGGTAACACTAATATCTTCGCTGAAAGAAACACATTATCACAGTTTTTAGTGAAATTGACAAATTGTTTCGCTCAGATGTGCAAAGACATTTGTGTATAGGACATGATTTTTTCAAATATGCCCTGAAAGAAGGATTTAATGTAATAAATGTTGGTTAAGGTTTACATGTAGGGTAGGAGTAAGGTATGGATTTAAAAGTAACAACAGGGTCTTTTTACAAAAAGTACAATTATTAAAATCTATAATGAGACCAAAATGTTAATATTCCAATGGTAGATTAGCCTTTCAATCTTCATATCGCTAATACAAAAAAAGTTGGGACACTGCATGAAATGCTAATAAAAACTGAATGCAATATTGTGCAAATCATTCATCCCTATATTTAATTGAAAGTAATATAAAGACGACATATCAAATGTTGAAACAGAGAAATTGTACTGTTTTTGGGAAAAATACATGCCTAATTTGAATTCGATGCCCGCAACTCATTTAAAAAATGTTTGGGACAGGAGCATGTTTATCACTGTGTTGCATTACCTCTTATTTTAAAAATACTCTGTAAGCGTTTGGGGACTGAGGAGACCAACTGTAGTTTTGAAAGTGAAATGTATTACCATTCTTGCTTGATATAGGATTCAGCTGCTCAACATTTCAGGGTTTTTTCGTTTTATAATGTGCCAAATGTTTTCACTGGGTGACAGGTCTGGACTGCAGGCAGGCCAGTTTAGTACCCAGACTCTTTTAATATGGAGCCATGCTGTTGTAATACATGCAGAATGTGGTTTGGCATTGTCTTGCTGAAATAAGCAAGGCCTTCCCTGAAAAAGATGTTGTCTGGATGGCAACAATAGGCCTTGTCCCTTGCATACAGAGATTCTTGCAGATTCAGAATCTTATGATATTATGTACTGTAGATTGAGATCACCAAACTCGTAGCAATTTTACGTTGTGATACGTTATTCTTGAATTGTGGCACTATTTGCCCGGGCATTTTTTCACAGGCTGGTGAAAGCCTCCTAATCCTCACTTTTGACAGAACCTTCCTCTCTAGAATGAACTTTTTTGAAATGTGTTGTTGGCATCAAATGTAAAAAAAAAACATCCTCAGTTTACACACTTAATATGTTGTCTGTGTACTATTTTCTATTGAATATTGGGTTTAAATGATTTGCACATCATTGCATTCTGTTTTTATTTACATTTTATGCAGCGTCCCACCTTTTTAGAAAACGGGGTTGTATTTGGGTGATTTTGAATAAAAAAAAATTTAAATCAGTAAATATACCAAAACATGAAAGGAATTCTCATTAAAACATCAGTAGACATTTTAATGTTTTCTGAAACAAAAACAAAAAAGCAGCAGTAGCTAAATTACATTTAATTGAACTGTCATCATCATTTTATTATTTTTAGTGTTCAAACAATTCAAAGGCACATGAAAACTGACAAATACTTTCTCAGAGAAAATAATCTTCTAACCTGAGAAGCAAGCAAACGCACAGGGAACACATGCAAGCAAAGACTGGGGAAAACAGGGCATGGGCTGGGAAAAGGGTGTTTGGTCAGTGGCAGCTTGTCACATCGAATGATAGCGCAGGAGGGCTAACAGGGCAGGCATGACACCCAGTTAGTTAGAGGGTTGGAGCTACTGTGGCCCGAGGCTTTTCTATTCACTGTGATATAAAATGTCTTAAAATCGTAAACTTTTTTTGGAAAGTACTTATTTATTGATCGTTTATAAGTTGTGTGTTAATTGTATTTTATTCAATATATTGTGCCTATATTCAATACAACTAACCCTGAGAAAATTATTTCTACTTGACAGCCTGGGCAAGTTTGGTCACACCCTGTTGATCATTGTGTGAAGTATCAATGTACAAATAAAAACAATCGGTTCATCCCGGTGGATTACAAAATACGATGCCCAGATTTCCGACCCGAGGACTGCATCCCTGTAAGTAAATACTGGGACGTTTTGGTACTTCTCTGGCTGAGTGGACCTGCTGATTCACTGTGAAATCAACATGTGAAATGCTTTGTCAATGTAACTTTATTATCACAGCAAACAGGAAATTGATAGTAATAATATGGTACGTCTTTACATATTAAGTCGTTTATATAGTTCATACATTTTCATGCAGGCCGCCAGTGAGATGGAAATGCACAACCCTGGTGTTGCAGGCACCATGCTCTTATCAAGTGATTTGCTAATGCCGTACTTGACTAGTCACTTAGATTAAAATGTTAATACTTGGTAATCCTTTTACAGCACAACATCAATACTTATTGGGTTTTATAGCTTTTAACTGGCTGCATGCAGTGAAATCCCATCTTGAAATCTTTTCACAGGGAACTCAGATGACTAGCGCAAATGGCTGTTGCATAACCTGTAAGTGTTTTTAGATTTTTTTATTTTTATAAATAGTCAAGACATTTGTTTAAATTGTCTATAGCTGGGTTCATGAACAGGTTAATAAGTCTAATTAACTAAGCCACTTCTTGTAAAGTGTTTTTGGAAATATTGCCTATTAATTATAATTACTGTTTAATTATTAACTCGTAATTAATGAATTAATTACAGCATTGTCAATGCCAGGAAGTGGAATGATGCTAAAAAGTCTGGTGAAAAGGCTGCTCTGTTGACCACAGCCACCAATTATTTTCAAACTATATGTTTTTCGGATGTTATGTGATTAATTAATGAGATTTATTTTTTATTATGCTGCAAGCCTATTTCCTGTAGGTTAAAGTGCCTTACATAGTAAAAGGGGAAACTCACCTCTTCCTGACAAACTCTGTCTCTCTCTCAGGCATTACAAGCAACTGTGCAGTGAAGAAGAGCACCACCTACCTCCAGGTTCATGACTGCAGGTCTGTTGTACCAGTGGAGCTGGCAGCCTGTGGGGGAGCCTGTGGAACATCTTCTATGTGAGTAGAACATCTCTAAATAATAAGATTGTGTATCACTGCTGACTGGAGGCAGGTCACAGGGAGAACTTTTAATAAAGAACTAAGACATTACATAACAGAAACTAAGACTTGAAAAGAGAAAAGTTACACTGGAACAAAATCCAAATGACTACCCAAGCAAGGAACTTGAAAAGGGACGGTGATCAGGAACACATGTGAGGTAATAATTATGACCAGGTGTAAAAATAAACCTGAAATGATCAAAAGCCAGAATGGCTCATAAGAGAGGAGTTCATCTGTTTTTGTAGCGAGAAAGCAGTTGATAACACAGGTACACCCCCTAGACAGGAACATGTTTCAGATAGGAGCAAGGCAAGTAAATGTTCAACATGTACATGGTACTTTTTAATCCTCCAGAAATTTGAGGAGAACTCAGTGGGAGTTTGTAATTTACCCTGTTGACTCATGGCAGAATCATTGCTGTTTTTCCTAACAGTGCTGTTGGTGTTGTTCCGTTTGCTAGGTACTCTGCAGTGAAAATGGGCTTGATGCACTCCTGCTCCTGCTGTCAGGAGTTGTCGACCAGTGTGAGGCAGGTGGATATGGTCTGCTCTAAGGGAAGAAAGACCACTAAGTCCTATATTTACATTAATAAGTGTGGCTGCAATGTCACCAAGTGTGACGACAAGCACTAATGTATTCTGTTCAATTTACAGTCTTTTAAAATGAATGTAAAAAAAACTTTTTATGTAAAGGGACAGTCTGTGATTCAAACACAACAGGGATATTCAATTTGAATAAATTGTGATACCAGTCACAGATCCTTTTAACTGTTGGACATATTAAACACTTTCATCTAAAGGATTTGTCTAAACATATTAAACTACTTTAACTTCCATCTCTACATTATTATAAAATGAAAAAATCTGTATTTCTATGCAAACTTATTAAACCTATTCAAAGCATGAACTCATGACCTTTCTGTTTTTATCACATGTTGTTTGCTGCATACATGTTTTATGTGGGGAAATTATGGATTAGAGAAAATAGTAATTATTTCATATCCAACATCTGTTATCTAATTTAGCACAAAAGCTACTGTAGGCCACTATCCACTGCAACATAACATTTAATAGAATGTGTCTGATCTCAACTCCGATTCTCTGGCATCCATAGACAATTCTCTGATGTCCAACTTTTCTAATATTTTTCATAATTTTTTTATTTCCTCAATACATTTTTGTTTTGTGTTGTAGTGTTATATAAACACTAGTTGATTAATTGAAAAAAGACTATTGACCATTGAATATGAACTACTGTGACTTAATTCTTAACGAGTATGTTTTTCTTTATATGCGTAGGGATCACATTATCATTCGTTAAGCATTTGTCACAGTGATCCATCGCAAGGCCGTAGCCCTGGAGTCAACATTGGGGGGGGGGGACCAAATCAGCCAGGGGTCTGGGGGTCTCCCCCAGAAAAACATTAAAATATTTATTAGACTCTTAACCATCAATATTTACACAATCTGATATCACCGTGTTGGTGTTCCTAAAACATCAGAATTAATGTTGCTCCAGGAACATCCACTGAACTGTAGTTAGTTGGTTACCCCAGTCCAAAGTCAGAATGTTCCCCTGCCTCCCACCCTTTGACCTAACCCTAACCTCAGAGACACCTGTGCCTAAACCTAACCTCAGTGGTACCTGTGGTACCTTGTCAGTAGTGGTACCGACAACATTAATTATGATGTTGTCGGAACAAGTGTAATGGCAATTTCATCGATCAGAACTCTTAAAGGAGGAAGTGCAGAGACAAAATTCTCTTGGCATAATTAAGTTTAATTATTTGCAAATAGAGAGACGCGTCAAACGCTTACAAACATAATCATCCAAGGAGTCTCTTAACTTAATATATGAACAGTTCATATTTATAGAGGAAAAAGGGGTGTGGTAAGTTGCTGGCCATCTGTCTTGTGTCACATAGGTTTTACCTAAAGGGATGGCTGTCCCCCCACCTTATCCTTCCTGCCATAATGTTTACTGTTGTGTTTACCTAAAGGGGCCAACTGATCTTACTTCCCCCCAAGGACCACATTCCTAAGGAACAAAAAGACTGACACCCTTCTTTGTCTAGGCAGGAGAACATGGTCAAAGTACCTAATAATCCTCTGATATTATATAGACGTGTGTCACAATCAAAGTAAAGATCTACACACCAGCCAATGGAAAGACAGACATTTCTCAAATGTACCCTAGTTCAAGATTTCCATAACACACCACATGGCAATATCATATCGGTCATCAATATTTGCTCCTTTTCTCACTCACCTCCATGTCACCTGCTCTCCCTGCTCTGTTGGCATCCTTACACCCTCTCTCCCTTTACTCTGAACGTACCAGAGTTAACATGAAAGAATTATTAGTAAACAGGTTTCTTGCCATGATGTTCAGGAATGGATTACTAACCATTTCTGATCTGAATGCCAATGATTATTATAAAAATAAACATTCACTCACCTCTTGTACTACTGCATACTTATCGTGTGACTGGTACTCATTTTCTCACTGCTGTCAACTTTTCTGAGGCTGCCCAATAAACTGATGAATGTCACTGCCACCCTTCCTGTTATTCATGATGACACTCACTGTGAATGAAAGCTGACTAATAAAACTGCTTGCACTTTAATCAAACAAACACTAATAATTAGATTTATCATAAGCAAATACAGCTATACAGTATACTAAACGAATATGGAACCAATGAAAACTACTGTCTGCACAAATACATGCAGCGCAACATAAATGATTGAAACTTTACTCAGACTTTCTGACATTTCTAACAAAATCATTAACGCAAGACATTAACGTTAGTTGAATACGCACATGAGCACCATTGTGATGGTTAATTGTTTAGCACTTGCAAATCGGCCCGTTTTCACTCAAAACGTTTGTTTACACTCCATGCAATTACTGACGCTTTTTAGCAAACTTATTTATTTCCACAATTATAGTTCCAGCGCAAAATGACTTGTTGATGTTAAACTATCACAATCGACAGGAAGATATACGTAACACTCATATTACATTTTAGTTTTAAACATTTTAATACATTTGAAAGTAATAAAAGAGTACAGTGTTCGTCATATATTGTACCTACCAACAGCAATCGACAGACGGCTGGGGTACGGCAAGAGCACTTGGACAAACCACACACCGAACTGCAGTAAACCATAAAACAGGGGTGTCAAACCGGTTCCACGGAGGGCCGAGTGTCTGCAGGTTTTTGGTTTTTCCTATAAATTGGTTCCTAGTTCATACCTACACAACCAGGTGAGGGTAGAAACTAACCAATCAGTGACCTAATTAACCAATCAAGTACAAGGAGAGAGCAAAAACCTGCAGACACTCGGCCCTCCGTGGAACCGGTTTGACACCTGTGCCATAAAACATGAACCGATACAGTGGGGAGAACAAGTATTTGATACACTGCCGATTTTGCAGGTTGTCCTACTTACAAAGCATGTAGAAGTCTGTAATTATTTTTATCATAGGTACACCTCAACTGTGAGTGACCTATGATGGAGAAAAAAAAATCCAGAAAATCACATTGTATGATTTTTAAGTAATTAATTTGCATTTTACGCCAAAAAAACAACAGGTGGAACATCGCACAACTAATTTGGTTAATTGGCAAATAATCAGTAACATGACTGAGCATCCCAGAGAGGATGTCTTTCAAAAGTAATGATGGGGAGGGATTCACCACTCAATGAAAGACTGTGCAGCCAAATAGTGCAACCAAGTAAGAATAATGTTTCTCAACATAAAATTGCTAACAGTTTGGGGATCTCATCATCTATGGTACATAATATCATAAGACGATTCAGAGAATCCAGAGAAATCTCTGTATGGAAAAAAACAAGGCAAAAAAACAATATTGGATGGCTATGATCTTCGGGCCCTCAGACAGCACTGCATTTAAAAAAGACTTGATTCTGTAGTGGAAATCACTGAATTGGCTCAGGAACACTTGAGAAAACCATTGTATGTGAACACAGTATGTCGCTGCATCCACAAATGCAAATTATAACACTGCCATGAAAAAAAGAAACCATGTATAAACAAGATCCAGCAACGCCACCTCCTTCTCTGGGCCAGAGCTCATTTAAGATGAACTGAGGCAAAGTCGAAAACTGTCCTGTGGTCTGACTAATCAAAATTTTTAATTATTTTTGGGAATCATGGACACCATGTCCTCAAGGCTAAAGAGGAGAGGGACCATCCAGTTTTTTATTAGTACAGAATTCAAAAGTTAGCATCTGTGATGGAATGGGGGTGCATTAGTGCACATGGCATGGGTGACTTGCACATCTGCGAAGGCACCATTAATGCTGAACAATATATACAGGTTTTGTAGCATGTTATGTTGCCATCCAGACTACATCTTTTTCAAGAAAGGCCAGGCTTATTTCAGCAAGACAATGCCAAACCACATTCCGCACGTATTATGACAGTATAGCTCTGTAGTAAAATAAATCATTGAAAACATTTGGGGCATTATGAAACAAAAAATATGACAAAGAAGACCCTGAACTGTTCAGCAGCTGAAATCCTATAACAAGCAAGAATGGGAAACATTTTACTTTCAAAACAATAACAATTGGTCTCCTCAGTTCCCAAACACTTATAGAGTATTTTTTAAATAAGAGGTGATGCAACACAGTGGTAAACATGCCCCTGTCCCAACCTTTTAGAAACGTGTTGCTGGCATTAAATTCAAAATGGGCATGTATCTTTCCAAAAACAATAACATTTCTCAGTTTCAACATTTGATATGTTATCTTTGTACTATTTTCAATTAAATGTAGGGATAAATGATTTGCACATCATTACATTCTGTTTTTATTTGCATTTTACATAGCTTCCCAACTTTTTGGGAAACAGGGTTATAGATATTTCAATAAAACTCAGCTGTTTCCAGCTTCAATAGTCATTTACAACATGAACAATGTCTACACTGTATTTCTGATCAATTTGATGTTATTTTAAAGGCTTTTCTTTCCAAAACAAGAACATTTCTAGTGACTCCAAACTTTTGAATGGTAGTATGTAATGTGGTATGGATTAGGTCGTGTTCCCTTTCCAGCATACTATAGTCAACAGTATTCTTAATTTTTTGTTGACATTGAGGGAGTGGTTGTTGTCCTGTCACCACACTGCCAGTTTTTTAGTTCCTACCTGTAGGCGAACTTTTCGTTGCTGGTTACCACGCCTATAACTGTGTTGTTGTGTGCAAGTTTGAAGATGGAGATGGTCTCATACAGTCATGAATGGAACAGGGAGTAAAACAAACGGCCAAGTTCTAGACTCAGCACTCTGAGCTTGGTGACAAGTAGCGAGGGAACGATAGTGTTAAACTATAGTCAGTGAACAGCAGTCTGCGGTAGATTTTTCTCTTCTCTAGGTGTGTTGCAGCCAGGTGAATAGCAATGGAGATGACATCCTCTGTAGACCTGCTGTGGCTGTAGGCAAGTTGGAGTCCAGAGATCCTGGAAAATGGCCCTCAACATGGGCCATAACAAGCCTTTTGAAGGACTTCACTGCATTACCTGAATACATCAATCAAATCATCCATCCATCCATCATCTTCCGCTTATCCGGGGCCGGGTCGCGGGGGCAGCAGTCTAAGCAGGGATGCCCAGACTTCCCTCTCCCCAGACACTTCCTCCAGCTCTTCCGGGAGACATAGTCCCTCCAGCATGTGAATCAAATCAATCAATTGTATTCATTTAAAGCCTTTTTTACATCAGCAGCTGTCACAAAGTGCTTTTACAAACACCCAGCCTGAAATCCCATGGACCAAGCAACAACAGTGTTGAAGTCCTGCCTTTTTGTCCAGCCCCGTGTAGTATTTTGTCCAGCCTCGTGAAAGGTTATGCTCACATCAGAATGGGAGAGCAACATCACGTTGTCTCAGGAAAAGAGCAGGTGTTCTCCAGCATGGTTCAGTGTTACTTGTCTCTAGGTGAGCATAGAAGGCATTTAGCGGATTTGGTGGGCTTATGTCACTGGGCAACTTCTGACTTGTTTGAAGCCTTGTCACGTCTGGCAAACGTCAGAGTTGGTTTAATATGAGTTTATATTAGTCCTGTATTGGCGCTTTGCAGATTAGTGACTTATATCATGCGATCCAGAGTTTTGATGCTTCTAAAAATTGTTGCAGCTTCCATACCACTGTTCTTTTCTTCTTAATCTTGTTTAGCCATTTTGTCAGGTGGAAAAGAAGTCTTGCAACAGTCAAACAGTTTTGAATGAAGCATTGATTTAGAATTTTTTATCTCAGGAATGACAAGATCTTGTCTCTGAGGGCTCTGAGTCTGGCCATTAGTACATTGGAAGCCCCAAGCCGAATTTAGGGGCCTTCTCATGGCATTAAATCATGGCATTAAACTGAAATAGGTTTACTGGAGAAAAAACAATTAAACAACATTGTTTTTAACACCTTTTAATTTGAAATAATATGTCCCTTTCTTCATTGTAAACATGACACAGAGAGGGCGTGGCAGAACAAGAACACAATTAGAAAGGGGAAGATTATTCGTTGCCATTGTAACAGGGTTAGAATCAGGGGCGCCGTGCAGGGGGTGAAAGTTAGGACAATTCCAAGGGCCCATGACTGACAGGGCCCCCAAAAAATATGTAACAGCTGCGCAGAGGGGGCCCAATTCGATTTTTTTGTCATGGGGCCCAAAATTCCTGGCGGCGCCCCTGGTTAGAATGCACCCCTTCTAAACCAAAGTTTCTCCTTATTTGAGCAACAGAATTCGTGTATAGCTATTATTAGGGAGCCACCTGGTGGAGTGGTTCTGCATCTGCACTTAGCGCCCTTACGCATATGATTACTTGGATCGAGCAGAAGAAATGTGCTCGGAGTTTGAGCTGTGAACCACGCCGTGTATGATGAACGTAATATTTTTCATGAAACACAAAGCATTTTGGGTTGGCAGCTCAAATTAATAATATTTCCATTAAGGAAAGCGTGGAATGCAATGAACAATATAACGTTTTGTCCAATATATCCAACCTTATTTCGTGATAATAGGGTTGCCACACGTCCCGTATTGAAAAATAAAATGTCCCTAACAGAATCATGACGATACGCGATTTGTCCCGTATTTTCGTTACGGAGACTCAGACGCGCGGTAACATTTAGCTGTGCGGTTCACACTGATAGACAGGCTGTCCTGTAGGCACAAGACACGCTCCCTCCGCGCGTGCGAGCTTTGTGTGTGTGTGTGTGTGTATATGTGTGAGAGAAATCATCTCTGTTTTCTCAGGAGTTGACCAAAAGTGCTTTACAGTCCAGGCAGATACATTAACGTGCAGGTGGTAGAACAAAGGTGTTGGACGGGCTTTTGATTTCCATGGGCGGGCATGTTTATCCCATTTACCAACATGGAATAGTAACTTCCACACGAGGGAGAGAAAGCAAATAATTTTTGCATGCATGGTTTGCTGAAGCTATATACTAGCAAAATACACATCTGTCAATCAAATTCGAAAACTTTTAGTTACTACAGTAGTAACACATTTGTAGCTTATATGTAAAGCACATCTTCGATCGCATTTGTAGATGAAGGCAAGACTGCTAGCCTACATTCCCAACTGTAATTAGTGAAGTACAGTATAAGGAAGCATCTTACCCAAACTATTTTTTGGGGGGCAAAGCATTCTCACTGGGGGGGCAATGCCCCCGTGCCGCCAGGTCTGTATACATGATTCAAGGAATAATACATAAAAGGCAACAATACATAACATAATACAATAGTCCATATAATACAATAAGGGCAAGACTAAAATGGAAAACACTTAAGACAACAAAAAATATTAAATCCAGATCAAAGTAATACAATAAGTTAAGAGAAATTGAATAAAACCAACAACAGATTAAAACACAGTAAGAGGATGTTAAAAATAAGTAAAGGGTGGACTTGACAAAAATCAAGGGACAACCTCAGACTGAACAAACAGCAAGAGAAAAAGGGTGGGTCTTTAAATTTGAGTTAGTTGTCAATGATGGAACTGGACTTCATGTGGGATGGGAAACTATTCCGGAGCATGAGAGCAGCAACAGACAAAGCTAGGCTACATCATCCTTCCTGGGGATTGGGTCCTTGCTTCTTCCAAATATACCAAATAGTTTATTTTGAAAGACCAAACTTCTTGCCCATGTCTATGATCTGATGTTTTAATCCTTAATATAATTGATGCAACTGTTCTTTACTCTTATTGACTCTAGTTCCATTACATTCATTTTGAGAGTAGCAGAGGACTTTGAAATTGATGCATAAAAGCACAAATTGGTAGTCATTTCTGCACTGACAGTGAAACGGTTAAGTTATTTGACTGAAGACTCTTCTGTGTCTATAAGCTACATTGTCTATATAGTTCTTGGTAATGCTGTGTTTTAGTTTTGTGAATAATTAGACAGGTATCTAGATAATGGGTTCATATTTTGCCTGTAAAACCATGGAAAAAGGAGAAATAGTGTAATTCTTCACCTCTCAGAGTAAGAGACCATCAATGGAAACTATATTAGCAAGGTGACCACAAAGCCTAAACATTTCACAGACAAAATGTTTTAATAAAATGTTAAATATAAACTAATGACATCTCATTCATTTCAATAACCCCCTGTAACTGATTTATGCAATTCAAGTCAGTTTTTTGTTTTGGAAAATGGATTGTAAACTAGTGAGCCAGTGACTAAAGCTAAGGTAGAGGAGCTGGAGGAGCACAGCTGGCAGGAGTTGGAGAGTGGCCCAGAGAGTAGAGAGACTGACTGAACCTACAGAGAGACAGAGTGACCCAGAGAGTAGTGAGACTGACTGAACCTACAGAGAGACAGAGTGGACCAGAGAGTAGTGAGACAGTGACTGAACCAACAGAGAGACAGAGTGACACTGAGAGTAGAGAGACAGACTGAACCCACAGAGAGAAAGAGTGGCCCAGAGAGTAGTGAGACAGACTGAACCAACAGAGAGACAGAGTGGACCAGAGAGTAGTGAGACAGTGACTGAACCAACAGAGAACAGCGGTGAGCAGGTTTTTGAGGTTTTGATTTGGGGATTATAGGAATATAATCCTGACCCATGAGCATATACAGTATACATTCTTAACGTAAGTTTAGGTAGTTATAAAGCCTTTAATAGCTTTATAAGGTATTCATTCAATATTTTCACATTACAACACAAGTCATGTATGATTAGTTTTCCTTTAAGTAACATATTTACCCCCTTCTTTTAGCCAACCTTTAGGAAAACATAGGGCAAGTGGTTTGATCCTGAATAACTTAAATGAAAATGATTTCATAGGACATGGATATCTGTAAAACAATCAAAACATGACATGTTTGTTGATGGGCTATTCTCAGAAAATTTTGTTGCCACAATAATTATATATTATTATTGCTGCATCTAAGATGCTGAATGTGTATGCAATGTTTGCAGGGCCATTGTTGTCTGCTTCATGGGACATTCTTTGGAATTTTAGGGAATTAGCTATAAAAGATTAAAAACAAATTTGTCGAATTTGTAAAAAAATATTATTAAGATAGGGATCACATAACAATATCAATAATATCAACAATCACTTAAAAAACATTTTGTGAGAATTGGAGGTTTGGAGGTAAAGGAGCATCAAGAGGCTGGCTACAGTATGATGTAGAGGTTGTGGGACAGTTTTTCTGTGTGACACAAAAAGGCAATTTATTATTTTGGCCACTAAAAATATGCTTGACAGATTTTCATCTACCAGTCCCCTTGGCAGATGAGCCAAAAAGTTAATTTGAGACCCTGGGTTTTGCAGGTGGTGGCCATAAACAATTGCTCTCTCCTTATCCTCCCTAACTGATTCTTCTCTAGTTTTGTGTTTTGCTAGTGTCCTACTGGTTAGTGAAGTTCGACTCTTTCTACTGACCCGGATCTTGTTGATTTGTTCAGTAAAACATTTAAGTCTTGAGTCATTTAAATCATTTGAGTCAGTAATGCATATGAAGCCCTAAACAATACCACTCCTGCCTACCTCTCCGACCTTTGTCTTCCATATCAACCAACACACACACACTCCGTTCAAGTACTGCAGGCCACCTCATAATCCAAAGTCCGAGCTCCAAGGCTTTGGTGACGGGGCATTCTCAAGGGTTGCTCCTAGTCTCTGGAACTCTCTCCCCAAAACCGTGTCTCTGAGACTATCCCCATCTTCCAGCAACGCCTCAAGACACATCTTTTCAAAATCGCCTACCCCCAGCCATGCCCAATCCCATTCTATCAATCTTCTTGGTATTCTCATTGTAGTTTTTTGTTTTTGTTTGTTTTTGTTCCATGTTCATATAAATATAATGCACTATTGTAATTATTTTCACAACTACTGGTATCATGAGTTGGTAGCACCACAGACTGTCTAGGAGCTCACTGATGTCCTGATCCAGGTCTGGGATATCCCCCAGGACACCATCCGCCGTCTCATCAGGAGCATGTCCAGACGTTGTCGGGAGTGCATACAGGCACGTGGGGCCATACACACTACTGAGTCACATTACGAGTTGCCGGGATGAAACGCAGTGCAACAGTCTGTGATTTCAATTGTTTACTTCGATTTTCGGTGTGAGTTTGAATGCAGCCCTCAAACGGTTGGTGGTTTTGGTTTCCATTGACCGTTGTTACGTCATTTTGTTCTCAGCCATCTTTAATATATTTAGTTCATCGAGACCCAATGTGTGATTTAAGTGCTCCCATAATTTTTTGGAGCCCTGTGTTTTTGTTTTGCGTACTGTACAGCTGTTAAATTGGGGCGGAATGGACCGGAACAGCGTCCCGGCACTCGCTGGGTTGGAGGAGGAAAAACAACCCATATAATAAAAATAGAATGTGATTTGACCACCCATCTTATGCTTAGTTTTACTTGCAGCCCGAACCATTTTTGCTGTCAATCTAAGAGTCAATCATGTTTCAGCTTTGTTGGAGGGTGTCCTGGTCAATGCCCTTAGTAGTGGAGAAACGCATGCATCAATGAATGCGAGAGGCAGAGCATGCATGCACAAACTCACAAATTTGACATCTTGTCACGCCCTGGCTGTGCCCCTAGCAATCTCTGCACTGGGCCAGGGGCCATAGTCAGGACACGACAGAAATAGATGCCTCTTGCCATCTCTATACTGGGCCGGGCCATAGTCAGGAAATGGATGCCTCTAGGCCCGTGTTTCTCAATTCTGGTCAGGGGGACCCAAAGTGGCGCACGTTTTTGTTTTTGCCCTAGCACTCACACACCTGTGAAGGCTCTTGTTGAAAATAAAATATGCTTCAATGTATACAAATGTTATATTAAGCAATTGTGACATAGTCAAATGTGTTCACACTTTATTGTTTAAACTTGTGAAATATAGCTTGAAAGCACAGATCAAAATGTAAAATTTCAGATTTGTAGATTAGACTTGCAGCCTTCAGTGTACAACAACATGCCTCAAAATACGAGCATGAAAGCTGACCTACATAAGCCCAAACATTAGACATATTTAAATTCCACAGTCTCGGGTGTGGACATAATATTAGTCAGAGAAACCTGCCCATAATGTCAATACAAACTATATTTTACAGATAAAGTGTGTGAGTTGTGTATACATGTTGTTTAGTAAGTTAAGTTTACTTGCCATTTACTGAAGCAGTTCTTTACATGAATCCACCATTTAAAACATGTTTAACTCATTTTTCAAGCAGGTACATTGATGAGGCACCAATTCTCAATTACATCAAAACCTGGGGGAATGTTACAGGGAGGAGGAGCAATTATGATTGTCTTGCTCAGGGACAGAACGGCATTGGTTCCTTTAACAAATATTGACTATCAATTATTTTCTATTATTATGTTTGTAATTCATTTAAAACAATTTGCAGACTTATTTTCCATTTTGACATTGTGGACTTTTGTGTTGATTGGTAGCAAAAACAACATAAAAAACACAATGAAATGTAGCACGATGTTAATACTTCTGAGAACAACTGCAGATGTGTGTGTCATATGTGGGATTGTTGAGATTGCGGATTGTTGACGTGCTGTACGCTGCATGCTGTTACCTACCTGCCCAACTTTTTTCGAATTTACTCTATATAAACTAATTGGTCAAAATTCTATTTTAAGAGTTTTACCAACGCAATATTTTTATCTGTTGACCTCTTACCCAACTTTACTACACCGGGACTCTTTTTGGACATAATTAACGGAACTACTCACCCCTGAACACCAGAGGCTAAGTATCATTAAAATGCCTTATCACTGTAATTGTTGTAGTAACAACACGGAGGAGAACTATCGTCTTCAGTTAAAGATAGCAGAGTTAGAGGCTCGGCTTCTGACGCAAATGTCAGGCAAGGATTATGCTAGTGTAGAAATAGAAAAAACTGCGTCAGTGCCACCAGGAAGAAACGAAAGTTTTGTTAGCCCCCTGGCACAGCTCCTGCAGCCGGGGAAGAACTTTCTCTTGGTCATTGGGAAGAAATGCTGTCGACCAGTTAAACCTGAATCGTTGCTAAATCCAACTGAGACTTTTAACAGGTTTTCCCCACTAGAGTCGGAGTCAAGGCCCGAGCCGTCTTTGAAGGGGAATGATCGGCAGGCATTTTCTACCGGTGGCCTTGAAAAACTGAAAACTTTAGTCATTGGCGATTCCATTACCCGCAGTATTAGACTAAAGAATCAGCCGGCGATCGTACACTGTTTACCGGGGGGCAGAGCCACCGACGTAGCCTCAAATCTGGCGTTGGTGCTAGTGAAGTCTAAAACTGGCAAGTATAGAGAGTATAGAGATATTGTTATTCACGTTGGCACCAACGACGTTAGGATGAAACAGTCAGAGGTTTCGAAGCAGAACATAGCATCAGCGTGTAAACTAGCTAGAAAGATGTGTCGGCATCGAGTAATTGTCTCTGGCCCCCTCCCAGCTAGGGGTGGTGACGAGCTCTACTGCAGATTTGCGCAACTCAATTGCTGGCTGAAAACGGAGTTCTGCCCGTCGCAGGAGGTAGAGTTTGTAGATAACTGGCCTTCTTTTTGGGACTCTCCCAGAAATAGGGCCAGGCCTGATCTGCTGAGGAGCGACGGACTCCATCCTAGCTGGAGTGGTGCTCTTCTTTTATCTAGGAACTTTGACAGCCTTAATATGAGATAGGGTGCAGGTCAGGCCGCAGGCTGTTAGCCAGCCTGCTAGCATAGTGGAGTCTGTCGATAGCATTGCTCCAAAGGGAGTTGCCGTAAATGAATTAATCTCTGACCATAAACTAGATGTTATTGGTTTATGTGAAACGTGGCTAAAGCCTAATGAATTCACTGCCTTAAATGAGGCCTCTCCTCCTGGTTATACTAGTGATCATATCCCTCGTGCATCCCGAAAAGGAGGGGGTTTCGCTAATATTTATGACAGTAAATATACATTTACTTTCAAACATATCACTGAGTTTCATTCTTTTGAAGTTTTACTAATGAAAGTTAACCAGGCCGATAAATCGTTTTACATAGCTACTATTTATAGGCCCCCTGGGCCATACACAATGTTCCTCACTGAGTTTCCAGAATTATTGTCTAACCTTGTAGTCATGGCAGATAGTATTCAAATTTTTGGCGATTTCAATATTCATATGGAAAAGTCCAATGATCCTCTTCAAAAAGCCTTTGAAACCATAATTGACTCAATGGGTTTTGTCCAACATGTCTCAGGTCCAACACATTGCCACAATCACACCTTAGATTTAGTCCTGTCACGAGAAATAGATATTGTAGATCTAATAATTTCCCCCCAAAATCCTGGATTATCGGATCACTGTCTTATTACATTTACCGTTAAAACAAGAAATCCACTTGCTCCGCAAACAATGAGTTTCAAAAGCTGTACTATAAATTCTCAGACTACAAATAAATTCCTTGATATTCTTACAAGTTCGCTCATTAACAACAGAGTAAATAAATCTGTAAGGCTCTAAACTCAACACTGCGAAATACATTAGACACAGTTGCACCACTAAAAACTAAAGAAATACGCAACAAGAAACTTGCTCCCTGTTACACAAACAATACTACAGCACTTAAGCAAGCCTCCAAGAAATTTGAACGAAAGTGGCGCTCCACCAAATTGGAAGTATTTAGATTAGCCTGGATAGACAGTGCACTACAATACCGAAAATCACTCACGTCTGCTCGATCAGCTTATTTCTCCAACCTGATTGAGGTGAACAAAAACAATCAAAAATGTCTCTTTGATACAGTGGCAAAGTTAACGAAAAAGCAAAGCTTAGCAATTGAAGTGGGTCTTCACTTTAGTTGTAATGAATACATGAACTACTTTGATGAAAAGATCATCACCATTAGAAAACTGACCCATGTTACGGTTTGCCTGGAATGCAGCATCAGATAGATGGATACTTACCTCATCCATCTATCTATCTAACATAGATTATCTGGTGTGTGTGCTACATGGGTTGTTACATGGGTTGGAGTAGCCTGTTCAATCTTTTTTAAGCTATTAATATGGTGTTTTGTAATGTAAATAAATAGAGTAGATTTCATCTCATATCTGAGGGAAAGTTTGTTTTAGCCTATTTTCATTTTGTAATTATATATATTTTTTGCATATATAGCCTAAGGCTTTTGGTGGTAGTACATACCCTAATCTGATGGTCTTTTCACCTGTCATCTTTGTTTAAAACAAATCTGTCATTTTAGGCTACTACAAGACACCTGAAAAGTAAAAAGAAAAAATGCGGATTAGATGTAGTTTGAGGTTATTACGTTTTAATGGAATATTTTGACATGCTTGGGTGTGAAAGAAAACTAGGATCCACTTGTTTTTCCGACATTACTCATCCCAGTGTAATCTGGACCTATGTGTCAGATTTCATTGACCATAAAATGTATTCTGCCACTTTCAAATCGACAAATCGATTCACCCAATTATTTCTGAACACAACCATATCCCCAGTTATAAGAGGGTGTGCACACAACCAGGTTATTGTAAGGTTTTTATTTTTCCATCGAAGATTTCAGTTTGTTTTTTAATTGTTCACATTATAGGTCACAGAGAAGGTCTGTATGGAGGAGTGCTGCATTGTGTGCAGCACTGTGTGTCAACTGATCACCACCTGGTGGTGAGTTGGATCCGATGGCGGGGGAGGAAGCTGGACAGACTCAGCAGACCCAAGCATACTGTAAGGGTCTGCTGGGAACGTCTGGCCGAGTCTCCTGTCAGAGAGATCTTTAACTCCCAACTCCGGCAGAGCTTCGACTGGATCCCGAAGGAGGCTGGAGATATTGAGTCCGAGTGGACCATGTTCTCCACCTCCATTGTCGAAGCGGCCGCACAGAGCTGTGGCCATAAGGTCTCCGGTGCCTGTCGAGGCGGCAATCCCTGAACTCGGTGGTGGACACCGGAAGTAAAGGATGCCGTCAAGCTGAAGAAGGAGTCCTATCAGGCCTGGTTGGCTTGTGGGACTTCTGAGGCAGCTGACGGGTACCAGCAGGCATAGCAGACTGCAGCCCAGGTGGTTGTGGAGGCAAAAACTTGGGCCTGGGAGGAGTTCGTTGAGGCCATGGAGAAGGACTATCGGCTGGCCTCGAAGAGATTCTGGCAAACCGTCCGGTGCCTCAGGAGAGGGAAACAGTGCACTACCAACGCTGTTTACAGTGGAGGTGGGCAGCTGTTGACCTCAACTGGGGATGTCGTCAGACGGTGGAAGGAGTACTTCAAGGATCTCCTCAATCCCGCCGTCACGTCTTCCATTGAGGAAGCAGAGGCTGAGGGCTCAGAGGTCACAGAGGTAGTCAAGAAACTCCTCGGTGGCAAGGCACCGGGGGTGGATGAGTCCACCTCTGAGTACCTCAAGTCTCTGGATGTTGTGGGGCTGTCTTGGTTGACACGCCTCTGCAGCATCGTGTGGCGGTCAGGGACAGTGCCTCTGGGATGGCAGACCGGGGTGGTGGTCCCTCTTTTTAAGAAGGGGGACCGGAGGGTGTGTTCCAACTACAGGGGGATCACACTTCTCAGCCTCCCCGGGAAAGTCTATGCCAGGGTACTGGAGAGGAGATTGCGGCTGATAGTAGAACCTCGGATTCAGGAGGAACAGTGTCGTTTTCGTCCGGGCCGTGGAACACTGGACCAGCCCTATACCCTCTACAGGGTGATAGAGGGTTCTTGGGAGTTTGCCCAACCAATCCACATGTGTTTTGTGGATTTGGAGAAGGCATTCGACTGTGTCCCTCGCGGCATCCTGTGGAGGGTGCTTCGGGAGTATGGAGTCCTGGGTCCTTTGCTAAGGGCTGTCAGGTCCCTGTACGTCCGAAGCAGGAGCTTGGTTCGCATTGCCGGCAGTAAGTCAGACTTGTTCCCAGTACATGTTGGACTCCGGCAGGGCTGCCCTTTGTCGCCGGTTCTGTTCGTAATTTTTATGGACAGAATTTCTAGGTGCTGTCAGGGGCCGGAGGGTGTCAGGTTTGGGGACCACACGATTTCGTCTCTGCTCTTTGCGGATGATGTTGTCGTGTTGGCCCCTTCAAACCAGGACCTTCAGCATGCACTGGGACGGTTTGCAGCCGAGCGTGAAGCGGTTGGGATGAAAATCAGTACCTCCAAATCCGAGGCCATGGTCCTCAGTCGGAAAAGGGTGGCTTGCCCACTTCAGGTTGGTGGAGAGTTCTTCCCTCAAGTGGAGGAGTTTAAGTGTCTAGGGGTCTTGTTCACGAGTGAGGGAAGGATGGAACGGGAGATTGACAGACGGATCGGTGCAGCTTCTGCAGTAATGCGGTCAATGTATCGGTTTGTTGTGGTGAAGAAAGAGCTGATCCACAAAGCGAAACTCTCGATTTCCCGGTCAATCTACGTTCCTACTCTCACCTATGGTCATGAGCTTTGGGTCATGACCGAAAGGACAAGATCCCGGATACAGGCGGCCGAAATGAGCTTTCTCCGCAGGGTGGCTGGGCGATCCCTTAGAGATAGGGTGAGAAGCTTGGTCACCCGGGAGGAGCTCAGAGTAGAGCCGCTGCTCCTCCACATCGAGAGGGGTCAGCTGAGGTGGCTTGGGCATCTGTTCCGGATGCCTCCTGAACGCCTTCCCAGGAAGGTGTTCCGGGCCCGTCCCACCGGGAGGAGACCCCGGGGAAGACCTAGGACATGCTGGAGGGACTATGTCTCCCGGCTGGCCTGGGAACGCCTCGGTGTCCCCCCGGAAGAGCTAGAGGAAGTGTCTAGGGAGAGGGAAGTCTGGGCATCTCTGCTTAGACTGCTGCCCCCATGACCCGGCCCCGGATAAGTGGAAGAAGATGAATGAATTCATGAATGAACAATGTGATTTTCTGGATTTTTTTAGATTCCGTTTCTCACAGTTGAAGTGTACCTATGATAAAAGTTATAGACCTATACATGCTTTGTAAGTAGGAAAACCTTCACATTCGGCAGTGTATCAAATACTTGTTCTCCCCACTGTAACACATTTCTGGTCTCCAAAGCATTTGTATAATCACTCTAAAAGTACTATCTGGATGTACAAATTTGTTCCTGGCTGTCTACAAAGTTGTTGAAAATCATTTACTTCCCAGGTAGTGCCACTAAGACGAAGTCCTTCATCTGTTGAGTTTTGTAAAGTAGTTAGTTTTGAAAAGTAGTTATTGTGTTGAATTACTTCAATATCTATTGTGACAGAATTAATTGATAAACAACATAATATTCTAGCTAAAATCTCTTGCAAAATGAAAAATGTCAAACAAAATCCACACAATTTTCTTTCCACATTTGCGCTTAATCCCACTATAAGCCCACTTAGACCCACTCAGCACGAACCAGAATGCAGAATGCTCTGGTTGACGTGCTGTGTGAGTGTGCCTTGAATTCTAAGTAAATCACAGACAGTGTCACCAGCAAAACACCCCCACACGATCACACTTCACCATGGGAACCACACATACAGAGATCATCTATTCACTCACTCTGTCTCACAAAGACAGCAGTTTGAAGCAACACTTTTTTACTGATCATAACAGTATTCCACAAGTCTAATGTCCATTTCATGTGTGTATTGGCCCAAGCAAGTCTCTTATTGGTGTTTTTCAGTAGGGGATTCTTTGCAGCAATTCAACCATGAAGGCCTGATTCACACACTCTCTGAACAGTTGATGTTGAGATTGGTCTGTTACTTGAACTCTGTGAAGCATTTATGTGGGCTGCAATCTGAGGTGCTTTTAATTGCCAGTTTCTGGGGCCAGTAACTCTAATGAACTTCCTCTGCAGGTAACTCTGGGTCTTCCTTTCCTCTGGCAGTCATTATAAGACCCAGTTTCACCATAGCTATCGATTGTTTTTGTGACTGCACTTGAAGAAGTTTGTGAGTTTCTGTATTGATTGACCTTCATGTCTTAAAATATTTGTTGCGGTTTTTGCCATAATATGGACTACTACAGTACAGACATTGATGGTTTTCTGTATACCCACCCTATCTTGCAACAACACAACTAATTGCCTCAAAAACATTAAGAAGGAAAGAAATTCCACAAATGAAAAAAGGCAAACCTGTAAATTGAAATGCATTTCAGGTGGCTACCTCATAGAGCTGGTTGAGAGAATTCCAGGAGTGTACAAAGCTACAGTGGGGAGAACAAGTATTCGATACACTGCCGATTTTGCAGCTTTTCCTACTTACAAAGCATGTAGTATCATAGGTACACTTCAACTGTGAGAGATGGAATCTAAAACACATTGTATGATTTTTAAATAATTAATTTGCGTTTTATTGCATGACATAAGTATTTGATCACCTACCAACCAGTAAGAATTCCTGCTCTCCCAGACCAGTTAGTTTTTCTTTAAGTGTCAGTTAGATTGTGCGGTTGTGATCTTAGACAACTTGAA
This sequence comes from Esox lucius, assembly GCF_011004845.1. NCBI lineage: Eukaryota > Metazoa > Chordata > Actinopteri > Esociformes > Esocidae > Esox > Esox lucius. Next base: position 3,876,681 of record NC_047587.1, on the reverse strand, counting down.
CAGATACTTTTTGTGTAAGTCTAATTATTTACAGACAATTTCAGTCTTGTAGTAAAATGTTATTAACAATTACGGCAATATGCACACAGCTGAACCATAGTGTTAGCTGAATCTTAGGGTTAGCTAACCCTACCCTAAACTGTATTTACCAACCAACATATTGAGGATCCCGGTGATGATACTGAGTACATCACCATAACGGATTCAGTTACGGACACCCCTCCTTGTGGCTGAACAGCGTCAGGGGATTGTTGTTTCATTGTTTTCTTTCATGCTTGAAAGCAGAAGGTAATACATATTTTACCGTCAACTCATCAAAACTTTGATATATGCAAATTTATGTTTGAGAATAATATTTTAACCTGTAAGCGGATTGTTATTTAGATGTCAAGCTAGAGAAATGGCAAAAGATATTACTAACAACAGACCAGACACGGAACTACCAACAATCTCTACACATAATCAACAGACCACATCCCAAAATACAAATGAACCAACCATTACTTTGTTACACAGCGATGCACACAATAATCCCCAGATACAAGGCTTGTTAACCGAGCTTAGTAGCCCCCGTTTTCACATGATCTAGTTGACCCTCCTCATAACTCTCTGATGCACTTTTCATTAAATGTCAATAATGAAAAGGTTGTTTTTCTGAATCGGTAACAGATTGTCATCATACAGCGATGTTGGTAGACCTCCCTCACCTTCAACATTTCGTCATACAGCGGTTGCCAACATGAATAAACCCAGACAATTTATCTTTAGAGGAAACAACGTCCGCATTATCCAACAGCATCAACAAGATGTTTTATTCGAGTTACTGGGGCCAATAATGACACAGCTGAATGGGTGTTGAAGTCGTGGGTCAAAACCGCTATCCATCCTAGAATGTGATTTAGTACCTGTAAGGCCTTGTGCTGTAATCAGGGAGCAGTACACGCCTGTTGTACACAACTCTTAAACGCTTAGACACAACTTGGTTTTTCAATGGGAATGTTCTTTTATCTCTCATAATTGTGTCTGCATTAGCAAGGACGTGATCATCATCACCACCCTTGCCCCGTACAAAGTTATCAACCAGTCATGTTAGCGTCTCCAAGTTAACAATGGTTGTGTTGTAGCTGTTGAGCGTAATACCTTTTGCTTTGAGACAAGTCAGACCGTTAACAGATTTGTAACCGTATGTCTTTGGCCCACCGCTAACATATTGTAAAGCACTTTGTGACATCTTCTGTTGTAAAAAGGGCTTTATAAACAAATTTGATTGATTGAGCGATCCTGTCACCATCTGGTAACTCATCGGTCAAGTCAACTAAGAATGGCCCCAGTGGGGACACCAAATCCCCATGGCGTGTGACAAAGATCACTGAATCAGTGTCTGTGTAGAGTACACGTCTTTCCAATTTCTCCAAGAGTGAATACAACTAGAGTCTAGCATAAGCAGTTGTGAACGTGGCAATAAAAAGGTTACCGTTACGTGGTTTGATTGGTGTCTGTTTTGTGTAACGCCACTGTACCATCGCAACTGTGTCTGAGATGAAAGAGGAATAACCAACTTCTATTTCACTGGAAAAAAGGTTGTGGCTAAACTCTTTCAGATCTGTAATTAGCATTGTGTTCATAAGGTTAGACCGCTCACCCATTTTACCCCAAAGCTGCTAGCTTCCTTCTTGTGCTTCAGGAATGTTCTCATGTAATCTTCAAAAAGATTATCTAAAGACCTGGTGAAATCCCAGACTTTTAATATTTTCACAATGCGATAACCTTTCTCAACAGCCTTAACCAGCACAATAGAAACCCAGGTACCAGTTAAAGATCTTTCTGAATCAGTATGTGAACAATCAGTTACCTGGTTTTCAGACTCTGCACAAAATCTACACAAGGGAAACAACTGCTTACCGCTGTCCCTGTGTGGTAAAACTGGGTGATATAGGCCTTTTTAGGTGTCTAGCAGTTTGAAACCTCGAAAGACAATGTCTGGATGCCCAATCAGACAAGTCTTTGTCTTGTTGCAGAATGGGTGAAGGCTACAGACATCGTTACACTGAATTGTCTCCCCTTCTCAAGCCGTAAACTTCAAATGAATTGCCGCCAAAAAGAGCATCCTGAGGGTCAAGCCGCTCAGGAGCATCAAAGGTCTTCAAGAAAGCTTTGACATCTGCGGATGTGTTTTTAAGCTGATTCCACTCACACTCCCATATCAATTGAGCATGTATGTTGTCTTTGTCAGCCATTGTTGGTGCATCAACCCGTACTGAATCTTCGTCACCGGATTGATGCTTCCTTAACAATGACACTTTGGGTGACCATGCCAGAAACAGCTTAGTCATTCATAGACTGTGCACACCCCATCGCGTTCAGAATATCCATGAACATAGTAGGCACTGATTTTCGCTTCACCCCTATTGATATATCTTCATCAGAGGCCACATATTCAAGCCATTGGATTGAGTTGTTTGAGAATGTCTTCTGACATCGGTTGTAGTTGTATGAGGGGACCAATGCAATGTTGTCCTTGGTGAGGAATCTGTTGCAAAAGACTTTCATGCAAGCCGAAGCAATCGTTAATGACCGGAATGGATCAACACCACCACACTCCAGGAACTCTAGTCTGTAGCGCATACAACCCTCTCTCAAGATGACCACATCATTCATGTAGTAAGCCTTTATTTCATCCTGCATGATAAAGGGGTCTGCCGAATCAGTTGCATACCATTGCAAAAAATCATATTTTTCTTTAGCCATCATGGTATTCACACCGTAGTAATGCGGTTCCGGATGGGGGCCAACAGAGTTCTCATTCTCCTTGATGTTAAACTTGTAAGGAAAGTAGCCTTTTTTGAATCCTTAAAACCCATAGCACGTGGCAAGGCCACCAACTTCATCGGTAGGAAGCAATGACTATCAATTTATCTCTGATTGAATGTGCTGTCTGTACAAATCATGAGCTTGCTACCATTAGCAATAAGTGTTGTGCCAATACCATTGTTAGCAAAGTACTGCATCAAGATGTAACCATCGAAACCTTTAGAGTTGTGTGCTATAAATGTGTAGTCATTATATTTCGGTTCCCTACTTGGAACTTGGATAAAAGCAGCGACACAACCATCCCCGGCTGAACACCACGTCTTGTTATGAAAGCTTATTGCGCACACAAAATTTGCAGTGTGTACACCATTCACCGGATTGGCAATAGTCTCAAAATCATAAAATATGTAGCGCTCACTGGGGTCCTCGGGCTTGGAGAGTTTTATGAAACACTGATGATTCATTTCAACCGCCAGATCCACATTACAATTGGGACACATGTTAGCTGTGCACTTGTGCACTTTATAATTGTAATACTAACATTGTAATGACGGCCGCAATCGACACAGTATTTCTTCTGGTCACACCTACTAACCCAACAACCCACACCTTTGGGGTGCTTCAAGCGTTTATGCTGTCTATAAAAAAAGTCAGAATAACATATCTGCTTACAGTCTGGGCACTGCTGTGTGTTACAGGGTTGGGTATGAGAATCTTCATGAAGACACTACAGCTATGTTTACAGCCATGATCACCTTGGGAGTTAAAACCTGTATAACACCACTCACAAACATATTACACACCCAGAAAACCCCTTGAAATTCATGATGCCATAGAAATGGTTATCGTGTAAGTACATAAAGACGGTTCTAGGGTGGGTGTCCTCTCTGTTTTGAAACTTGGTGAAGTGACCATCCCGTGTTCGATGAAAGACAACAAATTTACACCCTGTCATTTCTTCAAACCGAAAAATATCTGTGAATGTCACACAATCATCTAACGCTAAACCAGCACCCGTATGTAACTCACAACCACTAACCAGGGCCTCAGCATATGTGTACTGTGGGTTCAACCTACCCATCAAACAAACAGAAAAGCATGTAGAATCATTATTCACAGCTACATATAAATGCCTTCTTTTTTTATTGATAATCTGCTCTATCAACAGTGTTTAAACTTTATGTCATGGGGCACCACCCTCACGGTTGTTGACAATTTGTACCACCAGTTCTAGTGATTCATCAATCATAATCTCATCATTACTCTGCATAACACTTTCAAGTAAATTACCAAACGTGCGTTCATTATATTCATCTGCTCTCATGGTCACATGTACGGGGATGTATGAGATTCAGAAATTTGTATAACTCTAACATCACCATCATTGCAATGAGTTTGCATCAGAGAGCTCGGAGGAGAGTCAACTAGATCATGTGAAAAATAGGGGCTACTAAGCTCGGTTAACAAACCTTGCATCTGAGGATTATTGTGTGCATCGCTGTGTAACAAAGTAATGGCCGGTTCATTTAAAATTTCGGGTGTGGTCTGTTGATAATGTGTAGAGGTTGTTGGTTGTTCCGCATCTGGTCTGTTGTTAGCAATATCTTTCGCCATTTCTCTAGCTTGACATGTAAAAAACAATCCACTTACATGTAAAAATATTATTCTAACTATAATTATGGTGATGTACTCTGTATCATCACCCGGGGTCCTCAATCTGTTAGTTGGTAAATAGAGTAGGTTCCGCTGTAATTGCTAATAACATTTTACTACAAGACTGAAAATGTCTGTTAATAATTAGACTTACACAAAAAGTATCTGTTCAGGTTGTATAAGATCACAACCGCCGAGTCCAACTGACACTGATGCTGGTCACTTGGTCTGAAATAAATACAAAGAGGGTTAACAAGCATATACAGGTAATTAAAGCTGATTAACAATAATTTAAAAAGTCTACTTACCAAGATTTGAAGGCCCAAAAATGTGTTTACCAAACACGGCTGGGTTTAATTCCGCTTAACCTAAACCAGAGATATAAAACAATCAATAAAAGCGCATGGATTGCTCAATCGTAAAATGTATTTACACATTCTTAAAAAGTTCAAATGTGTTGTTTGTTAGTGTTTGTAATTGCAACACAATTAAATTCAATGTAAATGGCATACTCCGCACTGGAAACAACTGCTGTCTTCTGTGGAAGCCGCGGATTTAATATTGTCTTTACATCGCAGCCGGGTGGGGCCTCCAGCAGGTCAAGCCTCTTAACTTTGTCATTGGTTACACGTCATCGTTCTTTAAGTTAGAATTATACCAGCTCCAATTATTTAAATTGTGGATAAAGCTTAACTAGCTAGTTCAGATAGTTGTTGACGTTTGACAACCAAATATATTGATACTGCCTGTCCGGTAGAAACATCGTTCTTGTTAGTTATTGTGGAGCAACTGTGACATCACGTCATTTAATTTCATCTATTAACAGCAAACTCATCCGCTTACATGTAAATGCTGGCTATTGTCACCATATCGCCATTAATCTCTTCAACATTTAACAAACACAAGTCCATGATATAGCAATCAAAAATCGTATTTCACAAGTTGCTTCAAGTCATTATGAGAATGTAGCACATCTTACACGGAAGTCCCAGCATTCGCCCACACTAACACAGACAGGTATTCCCAAACTCGCAAATACTACAGTTTGTAACCATCGTTGCCTGTTAAACATTTCAACCAATGTGAAGAAAACAATCTTGCTTTGATCCCCGTTGTACAATTTCATAAGGTGCCTTTACAAAAGTTTTGATTACCTGAAATAACACATCTTGACCTTTCAACGATTCACAGATGTTTGTGCAAATTTATACGCTACCTTCCAGGTAACCCCTTATTTATATCATTCACAAAAAAGCATGTTTCCCGCATGTAATTCTGTGCTTGTGGAAAAACAACATGCTACATGCACATTGTAAAACATGGAAGGTTAACACCCTCTGGTTGTAGGACATCTGTTGTACCACTTGTCAGAACCTAAAATGCGGCAGAAGTTATAGCATTGCTGAACCCTGGCGCCCTTTTGTTAAACACCAATCATCTTGCCACTGATATAACATTTATTGTCTGGGAATTAACCATTCCGGAACCCTAAGACCCCATTGTTAAACATCAAACAAATCACACCTGTTATAACAGTTGTCCGAGGTGCTCATCAGTCATTGTAAAACATCCAACATGGACACAACAATGCAAGCATAAATTACAAAGTCACCGGAAATGCATACATCATTCCAGTGATCTGAGAATATTGCTCCATACAGAAGCTCTCCAGATTATTTTGATTCCGTGGTTCAAGCTTGTGGACTCTCCTTTTCACCTCATCACACAGGTTTTTAATGGGGTTTAGGTCAGGGGACTGGGATGGCCATGGCAAAACCTTGATTCTGTGGTGAGTGTGTGCTTTTGATCATTGTCCTTCTGGAAATCCAACCACAGCCCAGTTTAAGCCTCCTAGCAGAGGCAGTCAAATTTAGATGTTATATCTACTAGCACATGAGTCCATGATACCATGCATCATGATATCAGCGGTTATGTACACGCACCTAAAGGATTATTAGGAACACCATACTAATACTGTGTTTGACCCCCTTTCACCTTCAGAACTGCCTTAATTCTACGTGGCATTGATTCAACAAGGTGCTGAAAGCATTCTTTAGAAATGTTGGCCCATATTGATAGGATAGCATCTTGCAGTTGATGGAGATTTGTGGGATGCGCATCCAGGGCACAAAGCTCCCGTTCCACCACATCCCAAAGATGCTCTATTGGGTTGAGATCTGGTGACTGTGGGGGCCATTTCAGTATAGTGAACTCATTGTCATGTTCAAGAAACCAATTTGAAATGATTCGAGCTTTGTGACATGGTGCATTATCCTGCTGGAAGTAGCCATCAGAGGATGGGTACATGGTGGTCATAAAGAGATGGACAAGGTCAGAAACAATGCTCAGGTAGGCCGTGGCATTTAAAAGTGGCCTAAAGTGTGCCAAGAAAACATCCCCCACACCATTACACCACCAACACCACCAGCCTGCACAGTGGTAACAAGGCATGATGGATCCATGTTCTCATTCTGTTTATGCCAAATTCTGACTCTACCATCTGAATGTCTCAACAGAAATCGAGACTCCTCAAACCAGGCTACATTCTTCCAGTCTTCAACTGTCCAATTTTGGTGAGCTTGTGCAAATTGTAGCCTCTTTTTCCTATTTGTAGTGGAGATGAGTGGTACCCGTGGGGTCTTCTGCTGTTGTAGCCCATCTGCCTCAAGGTTGTGCATGTTGTGGCTTCACAAATGCTTTGCTGCATACCTCGGTTGTAACGAGTGGTTATTTCAGTCAAAGTTGCTCTTCTATCAGCTTGAATCAGTTGGCCCATTCTCCTCTGACTTCTAGCATCAACAAGGCATTTTCGCCCACAGGACTGCCACATACTGGATGTTTTTCTCTTTTCACACCATTCTTTTAAACCCTAGAAATGGTTGTGCATGAAAATCCCAGTAACTGAGCAGATTGTGAAATACTCAGACCGGCCCGTCTGGCACCAACAACCATGCCACGCTCAAAATTGCATAAATCACCTTTCTTTCCCATTCTGACATTCAGTTTGGAGTTCAGGAGATTGTCTTGACCAGGACCACACCCCTAAATGCATTGAAGCAACTTCCATGTGATTGGTTGATTAGATAATTGCATTAATGAGAAATTGAACAGGTGTTCCTACGAATCCTTTAGGTGAGTGTATAGTGGTGAAATAATGTAGAACCCATATCAAATAGAGGGAGAAGTTCGCTCAAGTTTATTGGAAAATTGCAGCACAGATGTCATTCGGTGAAAGTTTCATTATCTTCTCACTGTAATGTTAGTTGCCAGCTAGCCTATACATTAAGGGTTTCTACCTAGCACAGATCATGTTTCTAGAAGTTAACCCCCCATGCCAGATGGTCACTGTAAACATTCCTGGGGTTATCAGAGCGCAACCTACAGAGAGATAATCTAAACAGAGATGTATCTGTTGTTCTCATAATCTAAGCACATTCACTTCCAATGAAACGTACATTCACATTGTAATTGTTAATGCTCAGATTCCACATCACTGATCTATGATCATATTGATCACACATGAAAAATCCACATGCTCTGATGTCTTTCCATGTATATTCAATGTACATTAGAATATAATTTTGTATGAACCATTCATAGGCATTTTACACTCATTTTGTATCTATAATATTGAATATTTCTACCCATACTGTTCATATTCACAGTCTTACTCTTTTAAAATTGCTGCTAGTTGCTTGGAGATTCGTTGGGAACTTGAACCATCTTCCTCATCTTCCTGTGTGGGGTCAATATAGACCCAAGTCCTCCTCCAGACCAATTGTTAACATCTCCAATTGCTTTAAACTTTTTTAATTATTTCTGTTAGTGGAAATGGGCATCTTTATATATTGCTATTTTCTTATAGTCATTTCCTCATTTGTGCCGCTCAACAACCTTTTATCATTACTGTATTCTGGTTTCTTTCCCCTGGCAATGGATGATCATGCGCATTTAGCCTGTGTGTCACCTCATCTATACCCCAGTGAAACAGGAAGTCAAGCCATTTAAGTGTTCCTAAATAACTCAGGTCAACATAAAAATGTAAAATATGAATGGGAATATACTAAATTGTAATAGATTTTACTTTATTTCTAGGGGTGCCAATAATTGTGTCACACATGTTTTGGAGAAAGATTATTGTTTAATTTATTTCACTTTTCTTCTCAATCGTTTTACTTTAGGGGAAGGCTTGATTTTTGTGAATATTTTGTATGAAAGAACAAGAGGATGAACAGCAAATACTTTTTTGTTTCACAGACCGTGTGGCACATATTTATCAAGGGTGCCAATATTTGTGGAGTACACTATACTTCCAGTTCTGTGATGACAAGTTGGAAAGCAGCCTGGGGCAGGTTGGGAGAGATATGAGATATGGATGAGTAGGTGGTACCTGTGAAGGATGGGGGAAGAGGGTAGGAGGAGAAGAATGGGGGGGTGTAGGCATGAGTGGGGGGCAAAGAGTGGGGGGGGTGAGATTGATGTGAGTTTTCAGGGGCCTTTGAGAGTCAAATCTGCAGTATAACTGGTTGAGTGTGTTCGTGGGACCCACAACGACGACCAACTCCACTGATTACAAGGCATGTACAGTACACTGACAACCAGGGTGCGTTTGTAAATATTCAACCGAGTAAATATTCTATCGTTTCACCCATTTTGTAGGGGCGGGCGAGTCCTGAGGTGGCAGACTCTGAGCCAGGAGCTCCGCCAAAGTCAGGGAAGCCTCCAACCAGTATAATGGGAAAACCAGTGAACATTGCAGCACCATGTTAGTACAAGTATAGTTTTGAAATAATCCAGGTAATTGGACTGAGATAGACCACGTGCTCAACTGTGTGACTGTTCGGCATGGTCACCAAATCCTGATGAGTAAATGAAAACAATCATGGTGTCATTATTTGTGTCAATATTTGGTCTTGTTCTGTATGATCTTTCTGGCTTCTTTTGTGATCTTAAAACCCGGAGCTTGAGCATTTTAATGATTTCTTTGTGTGTCCCAAATAGCACACTATTCCCTGCAGAGTGCACTTCTTTTGACAAGAGCCTGAGGCTCCTAGACGATCCGCTTTTTACACACAGAGTCGTGTAAAAGAAATGTAAATATTTATTGTGACGGACTGAATATGGTAGCAAACAGACTTGTTCTCAGGCTTGGGAGGCTTGCCCAGAGTGTGTAAGCATGTGTCCATGGAGAGACAAGATGAGTCAAGTGATTATATACAAAGCAGTACAAAACAATTTAAAAACATTTGATTTTAAATTATTTGGTTTATTTGGTACTTCTTGTTACACATGCCGAACATTGATTTGAAAAGGTGAAACCATAAGACCAGCCTAAATAGATTAACACTTCATCATCAATCAAACATACTGCATTTGAAGGCCTAGTCCTTAATTTTGCCAAAATAACAAAATGGGAACCCAATCAATATACCCATCTCATCAGTTCATCTCACGTATTGTCTTGTTTAGCGCACACCTGGTTCTCATTTACTATGATTCCCCCCAGTATATCTGTTCCCTCTGCTCCCCTGGTCTTTGTGTGTGATTGTCTCGATCTATGAGCCACATCAGACATTGTATTTGTGCGTTACCTTATCTTTGTTAAAATAGCCTTTTGACTCTGCAGTTCCTCTCCTCCTTCATGAAGTCCTGACAGGTTTAAGGCTGTTTGCCTGCATAAGTGATTCGTTATGACTCCTCAGGTAAAATGTCTAGAAGACACATCGTTGGTTGGACAGATCCTTGACGATGCCAGGTTTTTCTAAACCTGTTAATGACAAAATGGGCAGGCAAATACTTTCCAGAACCTCCATGACAAGTTGTCCCAAGATGTTTACACAAGGGATTACTTTGTTAATTGTTTTTATCTGTGTACATAAGGATGCTGGAAATATTTCACTGAATGTGTCATTGTGTTATGCCTGGACCATGTTAATCTAGAGTGGTCCTAAATGGCATCTTGTTCCCTATATCATGCACTATTTGACCAGACACCAGACATGGTATGTAGTGTGCGATTTGAGGTGCACATCTTGATTACATGGCAACGCCTAAAGTTTGATCAGTATGGGACAGAATCAACATCATCTCAGCATCTGCGTGATACTTCCTTGAGATGAATAGTTTAAAAGCATGCAGGCAGGCACCTGGTCTCACACTTTTACAGAAGGAGCAGGTGGATTACCTGTGCAGAGGGGACTAGAGGACTTAGTTAGAAGAACCATCATGACACATCAATGGGTGAAGTTGTGGATCTCTTTCCTCTACGGTTTATCTGCTGCTTACTCTGATTCTGGTAATAAAATATATGTTATAATATGCAGTGTCATGTTAAGATGGAGATGTAGTTAGCCTGCTAGACTGGGCCCAGTACGTTTGACAATTTTGACCAGGCTGGTCAAACTAGCCAGCCGGCTAGAGAAATATAGTTTTTTAAAGATTCTATGGCATAGATTTTGGACCCAGCTGCCCATTGCCCAAAATGCTTAAGTTTCCTCACTAGATAAAATCAAAAGAATCAATTCAATCAAAACCACATTACAGTATTTATGCAACTATTTTTGCCAAGATCAAATTAACCAAATGGCTCTAATGTTCTGCATAAAAACCTACAAACTTTGTTAGACATCCTATCCGACAGTCAAAGAAAAATTTAAAGTATAAAATGAGTTTCTGTTTTTTTTCCAGTTAATATGATTCCAATGACTGGGAAGATACCAGTGATCACAGGTATGTTATATATAAGATATTTTCACACTGACTGCACTAATAAACATTGATAAACACAGCAAACACTGTTGCTTTAGTCAGAAATAATCTTAATACTCCTTTGCCCTTACAGTTGGTGTGAGTCAATCCCACAACAGGCAGGTCTGCAGCACGTGGGGTAACTACCACTACAAAACCTACGATGGGGACTTCTTCCAGCTGCCCTACACCTGTAACTACGTGTTGACTTCACTGTGCAAAAGCAGAAGCGGCTACGAGGAGTTCAACATTCAGCTGCAGCGTGAAGAGGTGGACGGTCAGGCCACCATCCAGAAGGTCTCTCTGAAGCTGGATGGGACCTTCGTGGAGCTGACTCAAAGTAGCATCAATGTCAATGGGAAACAGTAAGTTGTAATTTAGTGATCTGGCAGACACTCTTTACCAGGTAATTCATATTAGGTAGTTGGGTTGGACAGCCACATAACACAGTCCTAGTGAGCAAATGTTTACTCTATCAATGCTAAGTAGTCAGTATCAGCAGTGAAAAAGGGTTGGTTTACAAAAACAGGAAAGTTTCCTTGAATTTACAGCAGACGTTTGACAAGGTGAAGCTCTCGATTTACCAGTCAATTTACGTTCCTACTCTCACCTATGGTCATGAGCTTTGGGTCATGACCGAAAGGACAAGATCCCGGATACAGGCGGCCTAAATGAGCTTTCTCCGCAGGGTGGCTGGGCGATCCCTTAGAGATAGGGTGAGAAGCTCGGTCACCCGGGAGGAGCTCAGAGTAGAGCCGCTGCTCCTCCACATTGAGAGGGGTCAGCTGAGGTGGCTTGGGCATCTGTTTCGGATGCCTCCGGAACGCCTTCCTGGGAAGGTGTTCCGGTCCCGTCCCACCGGGAGGAGACCCCGGGGAAGACCTAGGACACGCTGGAGGGACTATGTCTCCCGGCTGGCCTGGGAACGCCTCGGTGTCCCCCCGGAAGAGCTAGAGGAAGTGTCTGGGGAGAGGGAAGTCTGGGCATCCCTGCTTAGACTGCTGCCCCCGCGACCCGGCCCCGGATAAGCGGAAGAAGATGGATGGACGTTTGACATTTAGATCATTTGAAAGGAAGGGAGGGATTCTGGGGAAGAGAAGCATGTTCTGTGGGTTCTTTAAATGATTGTTTAGACTAGGGTAATGTAATTTCCCCTCTGATGGATACTTCATTGTGTTGTCCCCCATAGGGTCACGTTACCATTTGGTCAGTTTAATATCTTCATGGAGAGGACCAACTCCTATGTGAAGATCACAGCCAAGCTGGGTTTAGTCATCATGTGGAACGAAGATGACGCTCTCTCGGTATGTGTTCTATCCACTAAATCTGTTGGATGTGCAGTAGATTGTCCAGTAGGTCTTTATTGACAGATCTCAACAATGAATTCCCTCGGATACAGTTTTCAATAAGCGAGACTCATTTGGCATTTTAACTAGACATTTCTAAAAAGACTGGGCTATACCTTTCCATTATATACCGCTACAGTGGACACAATTACCAGTAGGCCTACAAAAGAATTAAGAATTCATGCCACTATATCTGGTTCTTTGATGAAGGAATCCAGCATTTGAAATGTTGAGTTAAAACTAAGAGACCACTGAAAATTAAACGCTTCTGTTCCTCACTTTTGGAAAGGAAAGGTGCAGTGGTCTCTAAATATTTTCCATAGCTGTATATATAGGGATATGTAGTATTTATGATACATGCATTTAAAATACGTATATTTCAAATACAAAATAGGATTTTCTTATTTGTATTTGATAGGGTAGATGAAAATAGCTTCATATTTTGTGTCAAAATACGTGAGTGTTTTGTATTTTGTAGTTTAAAAATTCTGTAAAGTACTTTGTGAGAAGTCTACATGATGACATCATAAAAATGCTACTGATTGGTCGCTACTCAGTAATGTTGTCCATTCTTGTTGAGATCAGAACAGAAAAGTAGTCCATACCCGAAGATGAATGTCAAGGTGAGAAATGTACACGAATGTTGCCAGCTTTCCATGGATTTGTTTGCATAAATTGCTGCAATTTTTAACAGTTCATGTTATGTTTTGGTGTTTGTGTGAGTAGCCTAGGCTAAATCATTCACCAATTTACGTGATGTTTTAGCTGACTATTTGACCCGAGTTGCAGCCCTCACAGTTAACGTTTGCTTGTTACTTTCAGCCTATGTTTTTGTTGGTTTTGCACATAGATAGAAGATAGGGTTTGAGATTGTAACCTTGTTGAAGTCGCTGTTTAGTATGATCATGATTTTGCTTACCATTAGATGAATGTCTGCCTGACACAATTTATTATAATATTTATGATAATAATCAAATTATTACTTAGAAACTAGTTGCTATGAATAAAGGTGCCATCAGTTGCCATCAGAGTCATTGCAAACTGATCAAATAGGCTGATAGATGGAATCAACTGAGTCAGTGTACTGGTGAAAGGATGAATCAAATAGACTGATAGATGGAATCAACTGAGTCAGTGTACTAGTGAAGGGATTAATCAAATAGACTGATAGATGGAATCAACTGAGTCAGGGTACTGGTGAAGGGATGAATCAAATAGACTGATAGATGGAATCAACTGAGTCAGTGTACTAGTGAAGGGATAGATCAAATAGGCCGATAGATTTGCGAAGTAATTTGTCCCTTGAAGAAGTATTTGTAGTATTTTTAAAATACAAAAATACAATAATTTATTTTCATACATGGTGTTGCTGCTGTATTTTGTAGTTTATTTTTATACACTTAAAATTAAGATATTTGTATCTGATTTTAAAATACATTTAAAATACATTACATGTATTATTGCCCATCTCTGCGTCTGTGTATATACAGCTCCAGAAGAAATTAAGAGACCACTGCACCTTTTTCTTTCCTTCCCAAAAAAGTCCAAAAGGAAGGTTTTGAGTGAGGAACAGAAGGGTTAAAATTAAGAGACCACTGCAAATTGAACGCTTTTGTTCCTCTCTCAAAACGTTTCTTTTCAACTTTTTTGGAAGGTTGAAGGAGTATTAAGACGATAGTATTTACACACACACACATATATATATATATATATATATATATTATACCAGTCCAGGACACACTGTGAAAAGTTAATAAAATCTGGTGAACAGGATACAAATAAATAGAAAGAGACCAAGTTCTAACCATAAATAAAGGATAACAGTGAACTGAATGTTTGTATGCATGTGGATGAAAACATTGACTGTGGGAAAATATATATGGTGTGTACATTGAATGTGGGTAAATACATATGGTGTGTACATTGAATGTGGGTAAATATATATGGTGTGTACATTGAATGTGGGTAAATATATGAGGTGTGTACATTGAATGTGGGTAAATATATATGGTGTGTACATTGAATGTGGGTAAATATATATGGTGTGTACATTGAATGTGGGTAAATATATATGGTGTGTACATTGAATGTGGGTAAATATATGTGGTGTGTACAGTGAATGTGGGTAAATATATATGGTGTGTACATTGAATGTGGATAAATATATGTGGTGTGTACATTGAATGTGGGTAAATATATGTGGTGTGTACTTTGAATGTAGGTAAATATATATGGTGTGTACATTGAATGTGGGTGTGTTAGTGTAATAAAGAGTGTGTGTGTCAATGGTGAATGTGTGTTAATATGTGCCAGACTGAGCTGGGGGTGGTGTTTTATGGGTAAGTATACAAACATGCTCTGTGGTCCAAATGAGAGTGTATGCAAATAAGTTGGTAGTCTGATGGCCCGGGGGTCATTTGTGTTAAATCAACTGTAAAGCAAACATCCCAAAAAATTGCAAAAGTATTATATTGTAGCACATAAAGTGCCTATACACACACCCAGCCTAAAACCCCAAAAGGTAAGCAACAACAACATTTTGAAGCATTATTGTGGTCCTAACTTTATATGCCCTGCTGTAGGCCATATTTGTTGGTACTGTACTTTAATCCACAGTCATTTTCCATTTGCTCTGTAGGTGGAGTTAGACTCAAAGTTCCAGAATCAGACCTGTGGGCTATGTGGAGACTTCAATGGAGTCCAACTTTATGATGAGTTCATTGTGAATGGTAAACAAAATCAGAACAGGTCTTAGGGATATTAACTATGCTCCTGTACTGCTAATGAATATGTGGTTTCAGTCATTGTGAATGGTAAACAAAATCTGAAACAGTCTCATGATAGAATATTAGTATACTCTTGTACTGCTCAGTACAGCTCAAATGTGTTTATAAAGGCCACATTAGTTAAACCATTTATTGGAGGATAACTGTTCACAGCAATGTAAATACAATGTCTTGGCATTTGGGGTAATGATTATGGACCTTTTATCAGTTAACAGGATGGCCTGAATCCTGAATTGTGAATTGGACATAATGAAATTAAGAGGAGGGGAATTCATAACAGTAAATGTTTAAAAATAGAACAATTTTTTATGAAAAAAGGATAGAGGAATAAACAAAAATGTGCAGTCATTTATTTCTGATATTGAGGAATGATAAAAAAAATATAAAATCCATCATAGATTCAATGTCAACTTTATCTATATTTTGTCAACCAAAAGCAGCAGTTCCTTTTATTATTTAAAGCGGAACGTGAATTGCGTTCGTAATTTCCTCAAGTTGTAGGGTGTCACAAAATGTAAACCACTGCCACTCCTGAAGTCACTCTCAAAGTTGTGTTAGCAATACATGACAATGGATGGTGGAGTGTGGTAATGGATGGCCCTGGCCATGTGTCCGTGGTGGAGTATGGTAATGGATGGTAGAGTGTGGTAATGGATGTGACTGGCCATGTGTCCTTGGTAGAGTGTGGTAATGGTAATGGCGTGATTTGGCCTGGGGGCTTCTACTGGCCAAGACCAGGTCTCAGCTATACAGGGTTTGTAATTGTCCTTGGTCACTGATCACAATACTCATTTTGACATGCAAAGAAAATTACAATAAAAACTAATTGTACTTTCCAACAGGATTTCAAATGAAGTCAATTGACTATGGTGAGCTTTCAAAGATGAATGGCCCAACAGAAACTTGCATAGAAGTCCCACTTCAGGCTGAAAATTGTGAAGAGCAGGTATTGTCTGAAAGCTGTAGCTCAACCATTCACTGCTTTAAAAACTTTATTTTAAGATAATAGAATAAAAGTTTCACATACAAACATCCTCATCGCTGACATTGTACAATCAATTCTTCTCTTCCTCCTTCGTGGTCTTCTCCTTTCAGAGGACAGCGTGTGAGGGGTTTCTCACCAGTTCAGCCTTCAGTAGCTGTGAAGACCTGATTTCCACTGACTCCTTCGTCGAGGCCTGCATGGCAGACATGTGTCACTGTGGTAACAGCAACAACAGTGGGTCCTGCATGTGCCATACCATTTCAGAGTATTCCCGCCAGTGTGCTCACGCAGGGGGCGTGCCCCAGGTGTGGAGGACAGACCAGTTCTGCTGTAAGGAGATATTTTACATTTCCTTTTATAATTTTATATTGGACTGTCTGTTTGTCTTGCTGCACTTCACAGTTTGGAATATATTTTTAAAAAGATCCTTCCGTAGACTCAGAATTAGATATAGATTTGAGTTGGCAGGTAAAGACTTCTGTCTCTCTGTCTGTCTGTCTGTCTGTGTTGAGCAGTGGAGACATGCCCTTTGAACATGATGTACCAGGAGTGTGGAAGCCCCTGTATAAATACCTGCTCCAACCCACAGGCGAACCAGCATTGTGAGGAACACTGCACTGATGGATGCTTCTGTCCTGCTGGTACAGTACACTCACTGGTTCACTGGGGGAAGCATGTCGTATTTCCACTTAATAGTTGTTTCAAAAAATAAATATGAAATGCTAACTTTGCACCATGCCTACTGTCCATGCCTACTGTCCATGCCTACTGACAATGCCTACTATTTTAAAACAGGAAGAGTAAATACAACTTAAATACAATTAAACATATATTTATGGTCTCTGATCATCATCTACCAAGTACAGACCTGAAGGAGGAACCTTACTAGAACATTAAAGATCATTGTGATTTGATACAAATGTTCTGCTACAGAAACTACTATGTATTGTAATTTAGCTAATAAACTTGGCAACATTTATCAATTTAAAATATATTCAAAAGAAAACTAATTAATGTCATTTCTATTGTGATTAAATGTATTTATTGCCTCTTTCCTAGGAACTGTGTTTGATGACATTAATCAGAGTGGCTGTGTAGCTGTGGACCAGTGCTCTTGTCTCCACAACGGAATGTCTTACAAGCCTGGAGATACATACTCTAGAACATGCCAAGAATGGTAAGCATTGCTTTATATTTACATACACTGAATTATTGTGTTTGTGTGGCTGTAGACTTTACTGACTGATTCTCTCTGCTAGTACCTGCAAGGGTGGCCAGTGGAGCTGTGTAGGTCTGGACTGTCCAGGTACCTGCTCCATAGAGGGAGGTTCCCACATCACCACCTACGACGGGAAAGCCTACACCTTCCATGGAGACTGCTCCTATGTCCTGTCCAAGGTGGGACACTTGAAATATAATTTTGTTGGCTTATACATCACTAATAGAATTAGACTAACACCAACACAACTCAATGTTTAGCAACTAGTTCTAAGGGCTTTTGGCTAAAATAGATCTTAGATCATTTTTTGTCTCTCTGAGTTTAAGGTGGCTTTAAATTACTCAATATACACTCGACACAGTGCCAGAAAAAATTAAGAGACCACTTTTTCTTTCCTTTCCAAAAAAGTTGAAAAGGAAATTTTGACTGAGGAACAGAAGGGTTCAAATTGAGAGACCACTGCAAATTGAACACACTTTTCAACTCTTTTGGAAAAGAAAGAAAAAGGTGCAGTGGTCTCAATGTTTTCCGGAGGTGTATTCTGTACGTTTTGACAGGGACTCATGCTGTGACCAAGGTCTATTTTACAGATATGCCATGTATTAGCAAGCAAGCAAGTTTATTTATATAGCACAATTCATGCATCGAAGCAATTCAATGTGCTTTACAAAGAAAAATATATGAAAACAATAACATAAAAACAATTACTCAAATGAAAACATCAAAGCAAATGAATACATCATAATAAGAAAAAAATACAATGAAAAAAACATTTAAAGATTAAAAATGGGAAGCTATAAGGCTAAACAGTGTGGTTAAGTTTAAGTGCTCAGTCATAGGCACTTGAGAAGAGAAGTGTTTTTAACCTGGATATAGAGATTGAACAGAAGCGGTCCGAGAACTGATTCCTGTGGAACTCCACATGTCATAGCCACCCTATCAGATTCATCATTACCAATGGTGACAAAGTAACTCCAGCCATCTAGATAAGATTTAAACCAATCAAGGACTGTCCCGGAGAGTCCTACCCAATTTTCCAGCCTATCTGTAAGTGTTCTATGATCTGCAGTATCAAATGCTGCACTGAGATCTAATAGACCTAATGAACTGTTATTTTATCAGAATCAGTATTCAAGCATATATCATTTAAAACTTTAATCAGGGCCGTTTCAGTACTGTGGTGAGGTCGGTACAAAGGTCCTTGTTAGACTGTGTAGTTCTGTTGTTCCTTCTAATACTTATAATTTATTCACTAAAGAAACACGTAAATTCATTACATTTCCCAGTAGACATGGTTCAAATGCTATCATGCAGAAATGATCAGACAGAGCCAAGTCTTTAACCATGGCAGAAGAAATATCGAGACCTTTAGAGATAACCAGATCTAGAATGTGGCCTTGATTGTGTGTATGCTCTTTCACATGTTGAGTGAGATCAAAAGTGTCAAGTAGTGCAAAAAGTTATTTGGCATTATTGTCTGTACTTTTATCTATGTGGATTTTATAATCCCCTGTAATAATAAACAAGTTATAATCAACTGATATAACAGAGAGTAGTTCAGCAAAATCATCAATAAAATTTGCAGAATATTGGGGAGGTCTGTAAATGGTTAAAAATAAATTTTTGGGGGTACCCTTCAATGTAGAACAGACGTATTAAAAATAAATAAAATGTTACCCATCTTCTGTTACCCATTGTTCAGTGAGAAATATAAAATCTATGTTGTAGGATATTATAATGTCATTTACCAATAATGATTTGTTGGTGAGAGATCTGATACTAAGTAAAGCCAGTTTAATAGATATAATAGGGGTTCCTGGACTAGTAGGTTGATGTGTTACAGTTAACAGATTAGACAAGTTTATGGGTTGCATGCTCACGGTTCCTTCTACTTCTAATCAACACAGGAATAGAGATACTGGGTCCTAGCTTGTACTCAAAAACGTCAGCATTGTTATATTCACAATAGCAGGGACCCGAAGCACATCACTGAGAATATTCTCGGTGTAAATCAAATAAACTCTGGATTTAGCCCAGAGAAATGTATTTATTTTTCCAATCGGACTCTTAATATCTCACCCGGCACAGCCAGAAGAGGACTGGTCACCCCTCTGAGCCTGGATCCTCTCTAGGTTTCTTCCTAAAATTCGACCTTCTGTCTCTGTAAAGCACATTGTGGCAACTGCTGTTGTAAAAAGGGCTTTATAAATAAATTTGATTGATTGATTGATATTCTATGCTCTGTGGAATTAAAGGACAAATAAAATAAATAAAGGACAAATTGTATCTGATAAAAAACCTTGTCCCACTTCTCCCCAGCAAATCTATGGGAGTGTTTTCACCGTCCTGGGTGACATAGAGAAATGTGAGACAACAGACACTGAGACCTGCCTAAAGGGTGTAACCCTGGTGATTCCACAGTCCAAGGTAAGGTTGCCCATGGCCAATGACACACCCACCTAATAGTGTTTTATCAAGACATCAACATTAAACCATTTCAAATAGGTTTTATGAAACAAGCTACATGTTCAGACATCAACATTAAACCATTTCAAATAGGTTTTGGAAACAAACTGCATGTTCAGACAACCTGCTGCCATTGACTCCTATCACCATTTCACAACAGAATTGGGGTCAAGGACATTTCAACTCCAGTCAATTCAGTAAAGAACACTGAAATTACAATTGCATTTCATTGAAATTAGAGTCTTGTTGACTTTTTTATTTTACTGGAACTTAAATGGAATTAACCCCCATTTTGCATCACACTTCTTACCACCTGGAGGCTCACATTTAAGTTAAATTGCAGATGATCGTCATTGAGGCCAGTGGAACCGTCAGTATGGACAAAATGTTATCAAGGTTGCCCATCGTCATGGGTGAGTTGCTGGTTCATGGCTACTCAAGAATACTGATAAGGATGTGTGTTGTCTGGTTTTGGTTTTGCCATAATGAATTACTTATTTTTGCTGGACCGCATAAGCAGAGCCAGCCTTGAATAGCAAATGTCTCTTACTTACTGACTGAGTGAGTGAGTGCCTGATGGACTAAGACTTGTTGAATAGCGTAGTGGTCAGAGACGTGGACTACGGAACATCAGGTTCTGATTCTACTCCCATCACATTCAAAAACCATTTTGCCTTAGGATCTGTTCAGGACAGACAACCTTAGGAAGTAAAAAATAAAACAGTTCTGGTGGATATTAAGATTTGTTCAGGACAGACAAAACTTTGCTGGGTAAACCTTCTGTAGCTACGTTTTAGGAAGCCTAAAATATAACATTTCTGGTGGATATTAGGATTAGTTCAGGATAGACAAACGCTTCACCGGCTACACGATTCTCTCCTCTTTTTCACTTGACGAAAAGTCAGTTATTGTCACCTATATTGATAGATACCGTATCAATGTAATTCACAAATGGCTAAATAGCTGTTAAAACGGCCAGTGGCAGAAGAGGATTTGTTCAGGATAGACAAAAACCTCACTAGCTACAACCTTTAGTTGCAGGGCTACATTATAGGAAGCCCAAAATAAAACACTTTGCTGTTATATTACGACTATTTCTAGTGGATTTTCATATTATGCATTAGAATTTGTTCAGGACAGACTAAGACTTTGCTGGCTACACAAATCTCTCGTCTTTTCACTTGACGAAAAAGTCAGTTATCATCACCTATATTAATACTTATTGTATCAATGTCATTTGTGGTGGAGGTAAACTTAATAAGAAACGTATAGTCAGTTTAACACAATGCTTAATGGTGTCTAGTGACATATTACTGGCTAATAAGGTTTTGAAACGGCCAGTGGCAAAAGTCATACATTTCATTCATGCTATTTGTGGTGGAGGTAAACTTAATAAGAAACTTTAGTCAGTTTAATACAACACTTAATGGTGTCTAGCTAAATATTCAAACTGTGTGATGTTACTATGTGACAAAACTATATAGTGTCAAGAGGCTATACTGATGCCCAGTGAATGTACAGCTCTGAGGCATAGTGGTTAAAGGTCTGTCCCGGAGAGACCAGGGAGGGCAACAACAATCGTCTCATTTTATTGTGGCCCGACTGCACTTGCCTGGTTTCTTGTTTATACTGTTCTCATGCATTACATATACATTTTCTACATTTTCAATCATAGTAAGATGTGTAGGTATTTAATGGAAAGGAGTTACACATAACCATCCAGATTGTAAAGGTTTGTTGTCTACCAGATGGTGACTACTGTAGACATTTGGTTTATTTTCCACAGAGAATGTAACGATCTTCAAGCCCTCTACGTTTTACATCGTTGTGCAGACCTCTTACGGGCTTCGTCTGGAGATCCAGTTAACACCTATAATGCAGGTATACATCACAGCTAGCAGTTCCCTTAAAGGAAAAACCCAGGGTATGTTTCTTTTGAGTTCATTCACTGTCCCCTGAAAGATAAATATCTTTAAGTCTATTTATATAATTAAAATGCTACTATTTTGCAGTGTAATTGGTTATCAAACTATTGATAATGTTACATGTGTCACTGTAGCACTTTTTGCGGTAATGTTTGTCAAACCTCACCTGGTAACAGGGAAGACAACTCCTGATTCCTTTCTGGCTTACCACTCCAAATAGAGTGAAATATTATTTTCTTATGTAATTACGAAACAGGTTGTCAGGAGTTCAGACAGGAAACACCACGTATGAGTTTAACCATTTATTAGAGAACGTACATCAAGTCTTGGTGTTCTGCTCCTTTAGGGTAACTCATTGCCATCACATGATTGTGTATATGATAATACCAAAATAACATACCTTGTTATTATTTATGCAATTCCCATGGCAATAAGCAAGGTATGCAGTACCAATCCCGCCCCCCACAAGGAACAAAGAATCTAACAGGTGAAGGCAGGGGTGGTGGGGGGCATGCACCCACATGATAGTACAAGCCCAACAACTGACTGAGTGAGTAGCCTGATGGTTATATAGACAGGTTGCAATCTAACATGTGATAAGAGCGTTCCTGCATCAGCTGATGCATTGCTGACCAATTACCACTCGGGTTTCCTGGCTGAACTACGTTAATTAGGCAAAAAATTATACTAATTGATATAGTATTTCCCTCTTCATGATCTGGTATTTATTTGCTAACTTCATATTGAAAATGTTTTTTGTGAGTAAACATACCATTTTGTTGGTAAATGTTATGTAAAATACAAATAATTATAATGGAAATACATTATGCTGCACTTATCATAACTAAATGGCTATGACAAATAGAGTCAGCAGATTGCCTTCCTTAAAGCCTTTTGACAATTCCAAACTTCATGAAAAGCATTCATAACTTACAATTTTGAACCGGGAGTTGCTAAATATAAATCAAACCAATTGTATAAACGGTTCACGATAATATTAATGTATTGTGTAGAAATGCCATACTTTGTCTTACTTTACTAAAGGTCTTTTCAAAACTTGTTATAAATACCACACCTGTTTACTTTGTTTCATATATTATCTTCAGTGTATCGTTGATACACTGAAGAAAAACAGGTCTGACCAAGACTAATAAGATTTGGTAGAACCTATTTAATTCTATACTCCATAATTTCCCCATAATTTAACAAAACAAATGTGTTACAAAAGTATTTTCACCAGAGTATGCTTACATAGATATGATCTTCAGATATGCAGACAATTGTATAATCAGCCTACTGAATAATGCATATGGTCATACTCACTGACAATTTTAAGAACATATAGCAACTAATTTCTTTAGGAAATGTTTGTTGATCTCATATCTAAATTAATCTGTTTTCCTAACAAAGTTTTATATTTCCTATCCAGGTCTTTGCGGAGACTTTAACAGCGTCCAAGCCGATGACTTTAGAACCATCAACGGACTGGTGGAAGGAACGGCTGTGACATTTGCCAACACATGGAAGACCCAAGCAAGCTGCCCCGATGTGACCCAGAGCTTTGAGAACCCATGCTCTCTGAGTGTAGAGAATGGTACTCCTTTAACCTCTTTTAAATGTACTATATCTAATGAAATCAAACGCACTTCGTCCCAGCAGAAACAAAGTGAGAATAAGATGCTGGAGTAACTTTAGGGTACTTCAGCTGTTGAAAATGAACACCGTATGCATGCATAGATCTGAGTTTTTGTTTTGAACAAATATTATTATAATATCTTTATATTAAAATATAATATATACAGGTGCTGGTCATATAATTGGAATATCATCAAAAAGTTGATTTAGTTCAGTAATTCTATTAAAAAAGTTAAACTTGTATATTATATTCATTCATTACACACAGACTGATATATTTCAAATGTTTATTTCTTTTAATTGTAATGATTATAACTGACAACTAATGAAAATCCCAAATTCAGTATCAACCCTTTGATGATATTTAAATTATATGACCAGCACCTGTATTATAATATTTAAGCGTACACTGAGTGCACAATTCTTAGACAAATCGTATTTCTCAAGATTTCTTTTATTGTTGAACAATCACAATGCTTAAAGTCAATCCAAAATATAAATGAACCTCAAACCTGAATGTTATACAAAGGAAAAGTGTGTTTTGATCTTTCTCAGGTGAAAACATAAGAATGCAGAATTATTAGGCAACAATTGCTGTGCAGAATTTGACTAACACCTACAAAACTCAATGTTTATCACCTAGTTCTAATGTTACTTCTGGACACTCCAGGTAGGTTGTAGTTCTGGGATATGGTGGCACTGGAGAATAATGGGTTCCTGGTAGCTTCAAGTTTAATTCTTCTCAAGCCTTTTGCAGTGAATTGGCATCTTTTCTTCTCCTTGTGTTTTTTGCTCCCCAGTCGCAACAAAACCTTTGAGTGTCCGGTGGTCACACCTCAATAGTTTAGCTATTTCAAAAGAGTTGCATCAACTGTAAAGCATTTAAAAAATATATACTTTTCAGTGTCAGTTTAATCTCTTTTTTGGCCTATTTTACTTTAGGTCATGAATCTGATAAACCTTGATAAAGGTGTTATTTACTGTTGCCACACTCATTACACATTACACCAATACATTTGACCTGAAAATGATTCAATACAATGGGCATTCAAGTTAACACTGTATGGTTTGGAGTTGGAAAATGTGCATAGAAAGAATGATACAATCAGAATACTCACTTGCCTAATAATGTGCATGCAGTGTAGTGTTATGGGCTCAACATTGTTTCTTTGTATTGCGGATGTTTTTACATCTTAGGACAGGTGACTCCAATTGTCTTAATTATTCAGGAGAGGGTTCACTGGTGATTCAGCACCCAACAGATTGCTGTCACGATGCTTCTGAGTTTCACTTGGGCCCCAACCTCACCTGTGCTGGTGTAAAGGGTTTACTCTGACTGCCCCAACCTCTGAACCTCTGAAATGCAACCAACACAGAACATGGTGCTAACTGACTAACAATTCCACACCTGTTCAGCAGGGACATAATATATCCTGTCACACTGGGACATAAAATATCCTGTCACACTGGGACATAATATATCCTGTCTCACTGGGACATAATATATCCTGTTTCACTGGGACATAATATATCCTGTTACACTGGGACATAATATATCCTGTCACACTGGGACATAATATATCCTGTCACACTGGGACATAATATATCCTGTCACACTGGGACATAATATATCCTGTCACACTGGGACATAATATATCCTGTCACACTGGGACATAATATATCCTGTCACACTGGGACATAATATATCCTGTCACACTGGGACATAATATATCCTGTTACACTGGGACATAATATATCCTGTTACGCTGGGACATAATATATCCTGTCACGCTGGGACATAATATGTCCTGTCACACTGGGACATAATATATCCTGTTACACTGGGACATAATATATCCTGTTACGCTGGGACATAATATATCCTGTCACGCTGGGACATAATATGTCCTGTCACACTGGGACATAATATATCCTGTTACACTGAGACATAATACATCCTGGCACAGCGCTTCGGTGTAATAAAATGTTCTGTGAGAGAGTTACCTTTGGTTGTTTTCAAATGTAATTATGAAGCCCTTTTTACATCAGCAGTTGTCACAAAGTGTTTTTTCAAAACACACAACCTTAAACCCCAAGGAGCAAACAATAATATTGTTGAATTTCAGTGGCTAGGAAAAACGCCCTAAGAAGGCTGATATTTAGGAAGAAACTTAGAGAGGAACCAGAGAGTCTTTCAAGCCTGGTACTCTGTTTTTTATGCCAAGACCTCATGTCATCCTAGGTTTAAACAGGGCAGGAGACAGGGAACATTTAGAAAATGGATTCCTTAGATCTACAAGGATTAATAGTTCCTTCTCTTAAATGAGATTATAGAGTGCTGAAAGTTTTTTATGCCCTCTTTGGTTTTCTCTACTTTGATGAACTTCCTTGTTTTTTCTGCCTTTCCTGAGGTAAATTATGTGAACATCCATGGTGGGTATCTGGTAAACTTTCGTGGATACGCCTGTGAATGCTTTTCTAGACCTATTTTATCCTCGACTTGTGCTTCATTGTACATTCCCTCCGGTTAAAGCAGAAGTATAATTTGGTTGGTTATAAGTGAACATAAAAAATGGCCACCATCAGAGCCTTCGATTCCTTCTCGAGGGATTGTATTTATTAACATATACTGTAGGTATCTATTAAAAGGAACATTATTGCCTGGAAAAATTGTTTGTGGACTCTTTGCCCTGTTAAACGCTCATATGCTTTACAGAGAAATATGCCAAGCATTGGTGCTCAATGCTATCTGATGCTGCAGGAATATTTTCTGAATGCCACAGTGAGGTCCACCCAGATCCCTACCAAGCAGTAAGAAATAATGATTTGCATTTGTATTTAGTAAAAATATTACAAGGAAATGTGTTTTTAAAAAGGATTTGTGAACCTTTTAGTGTATGACTACATCTAACTACATATGTAGTTTTATTAAAATGCTTTTTTGAGCAATTTTAGAAAAACAGATTTTCATTCTGTTTCACCCATCTCATCTTTTCCCTTCTCTCCCTCGTCTCTAGAATTGCATGTATGACAGCTGTAACTGTGAGAAGACTGAGGAGTGCATGTGTGCAGCAATCTCCTCCTACGTCCACGCCTGTGCTGCTGCTGGCATCCTGCTGACAGGATGGAGAAACACCACCTGTGGTGAGAATAAATACTAAAACTATGCTAAACTCAGCGACGGTAAACCCAAATGAATCCCGTTCTTGAGTAAAGTCTCCCTTAAATCCCAGTGTGAAAACCCTAAACCGATGTTCAATGTTGAATCTCCAATCTGTTTCTACAGGAAATTACGCTCAGTGCCCTGACACGATGGTGTATGACTACGATATGACCAGCTGTGGTCGCACCTGTCGCTCGCTAAGCCAAAAGGACTTTACCTGCCAGGTACATTTACATCACTGATTACCAAACGTTATAGGGAATTTGAATAGAATCCCTAAGAAAATCATCTTCTCCTATGAATGAGAAACCTGATAGTCTTCGACTGTTATAGAAGACAGCCTGTTAGTGGTAACGTACATAACCACAAAGCACAAGAATGACAATACAATGTGTCATTGTTTGATCAACATTTTCAGTAGTTAGCAATTAGTTACAGCTTCGGAAAAAATTAAGAGACCACTGCACCTTTTACTTTCCTTTCCAAAAATGTTGAAAAGGAAGGTTTTGAGTGAGGAGCTGTATTTTTGGATTGCATGCTGTAAAACCTTAGGAAGCCCGGATTTACATGGACATCAGTTGTGTTAAACAGGCCATTGCCACGTTTGTTGTTTTATGATGGTCAGACTTCTTGTTTGGTCACAATTCAGTTTTGAACATTTGTTTTGGGACTGAATACATTACAAAGGCTTGAAACCATCTCTAAAGAAGACAAATTAATAGTAGTTAAAGCTTTTGTAATCATTTTATCATCTTGATGTCATATAATTTCAGATGCCATATAATGTTAACAAGGCGATACATATTGAGGGAAGTCCATAGACTTTTATCTATACTCTTAAAGGAAAAGGATCTTAGAGTATATTTTACTTTGAAACAGTGTGGGTTCTTCAATGGAAAATGACAAAGTATACTGTGAAGGATATATTCTTTACAGGGTTATTGGAAAAACTTGTAAGGATTCTGAAGAACCCCTAATAGACCACCCAAGAACCTTTTATTTTTAAAGTGTAGAAAACGTTCCCATTCAGACCTTTGAAAACTAATGCTAGCTCATGGCAATCTCTCAAAATACTGAGAACCTTTGCCATCTGATAATAGGATGATGATGGCAACTTATTGTCTACAAAATATTAGCCTACATCAGTAAAATGTTGGCACACATGCTAATGCAAGCTTATTTACTAAGAGCAAGCCATAGATGCTACATCCTGTATATGACTGTGCCAATTGTTCCCACTATTTGGAGTTAAAGATATTTAAAGTTTTCATTGATTGTCATAATCATTGAAAAGGATCTAAAATACACATAAATAATCTGTTTATTTCACATTTGGCACACAGAATCATAGATAGCTTGGGCCTCGGTATTGCTGCTTGCAGCTTTATTAGTTGTTACTGTTACAGACGTTCCCTTTACCTCCCAGAGAATCAAACACATGTTCTGACTGAACTTCAACAGGTAGAACACGTGTCTGTGGATGGTTGTGGCTGTGCTGAGGGAACCTACATTAATGACCAGGAAGAATGCGTCCCTGCCTCAGGCTGCCCCTGCTACTATGGAGACAAGGCCCTGGACCAAGGATTTACCAGTATCAATGGGGCCCCTTGGTAAGGACTTGATCCACGATGGTATTTGTGAAAAATAATTTGCACCTGCAGTTGAATTAGTTGGCATCTGTGCAAAAATGGCTGAACATTTCTTTTGTTGCTCTAAATCAGGGGGTTGACAAACTCGTACTGGGTGACACATTAAACATTCAACAGCGTCTGTTTGGCATAAATTTAGGTCCATTATCATTTTTACACAATTTTTTCTTTTTTTTTTTTTTCCATTTTAAAGTATATAGATTTCTCCAATGTTTAATTGATGTCTAAATCCATCTGCTGGATGTATTGGACCCCTGGATTAGCCCATATGTTTGGCACCCCAGATCTTATTTAAATATATTGGCCTGTTGAAAAGGTTTTAGAATATGCTATCTGGTTTAGAATGATGTAAAAAGGGCTTTATGAATACATTTGATTGATAGAAATAAAAATCTACAATGTAGCTATGCCAGAACCGTTTTACATGTCTGCATGTTCATGGCAATGTATCCTGTTTTCATCTCATGCACAATGTTCCACATTGTAGAATAATAGTGAAGAGGTGAAACTTAAACAGCACCTGTGGAATAATGGAATAACCATTATTACACCTATGGAAAAACATTTTAAAAAATTTATATTTTAGATTCTTCAAAGTAACGACTCTTGATCACAGCTTTGCACACTCTAGGCTCTCAATGTAGAAGATGATGAAAATAAATATAGCCTGGAATGAGTAGGTTTGTCCAAACAAAATAAGGTGAATAAATACTGAGCCCTTGGGCAAAGCTGTCAATCTTAACTTCACCAGGGTGGTCATCAATAACGTCTGATTCCCTGCCTGACGCTCCACTTTCCAGGGACGTTTCAGGAGGAGTGGGTTGTGCAAAAAACACATTTCCATTCCCACATGAATAATTCACGTGTGAGAAATGGGACATCCACTTATTAAATCAAAATATGTTTTGTTAAAATCTTGTTTAAGCTGTTGAAAGGATGGTGCAGCAAGATATTGTTTGGTTTTTAGTCCCATTGGTGTTACCAGAATAAAACCTAAGGTTACACAACAAAATATCTGGTCAACAAATTGGTCACTCAGATCTCTGGTTGTGGCTGCATTGAAATATTTATCTTTGAATGCTGGAAGATGTATGCAAATCATGCTTAACCCCTTTTCTTGTATACCTTTTCACTAGTTCATGCAGAAATGGGGTATTAAGCTGTACTGGAGAAGTAACTCCTTCATGTGAGTACTCCTAAATTACAAACATATCTTTATTTGCCAAACACAGAAAATAATTTTTTAACAAGATATTACATTCCCAACAGAATACAGCTGACCCCAGGTATAGCCCTAAAAACCTACTAAAACCTACTATTGTCCCTTTCAGCCTGCGAAGGTCCAATGGTTTTCTTCAACTGCTCCAATGCTGCACCAGGTGCCAAAGGCTCAGAGTGTCAGAAGAGCTGCCGAACAATAAACCATGACTGTGTAAGTCTGCAACAGAACAGGCCTTACGAAATTTTTTAATACAGTTGTACCAATATGATGTTTCTTATATTTAATTTCATATAATTGTGTATTGTAGTTCAGTAAAGTGTGCCTGTCAGGCTGTATGTGTCCTGATGGTCTGCTGTCTGATGGGAATGGAGGATGTGTCAAGGAGGAGCTTTGTCCCTGTTCTCACAATGGAGTCGACTACCAACCTGGGGACAAAATTAAAATAAAATGCAATAATTGGTATTATCTTTTTTCCATATTTTTGTTCTTGTTCTTCAGCTCAGGGTAGATAGCCATGCTTGGGGAAAAAAACAATTCTGTGGATAATTCAAGTCTCAATTTTCCTTCAGTAAAGTAAATTGCAATTAGGGCTGTCACAATTCTTTGAGTAACTGAAACATTTGGATAACAAAAAATCCTCATTTACAACTGATTGCCCGAGGTTTCTATTAAAAAGGGATTGAGAACATTGAGGATGTTCTAGCAAAAAAAGGCAGACCCAGTCCAAAGTTTGGGATCATTTCACTCTAAAAAGTAATGTTAACCTGGTTGCATGTCGCTACTGCATGACTGAACATACGTTATACAACAATTGGAGAGGAAGCCCTCATACACAGCGGTATCAGACAGACCGAGGTTTGGGCGCCTGCTCATTCCCTACTGTCGCTTCTTTATTCTTTATAACAGCTTCCATAATGCTAATATAATCGCAAAAGGGTTTTCTTTTTCATAATCGCAAAAAGGTTAGCCTTTAATTTTACTTGGATTAGCAAACACAATGTCCCATTGAAACACAGGACTGTTAGTTGCTGATAATGGGCCTCTGTAAGCCTATGTTGATATTTCAATAAAAATCCTCCATTTAGCTAAAACAGTCATTTACAACATTTACAATTTCTACACTGTATTTCTGCTAATTCTGATGTTATTTTAATGGACAAAATAATTTTCTAAGTGACCCCAATCCTTTGAACAGTAGTGTAAGTTACCCAGTAACTATTTCACACAGTATTCTTTGCTATGTAGGCTATGGGGGTTGTTTTAATTAAGAAAATAAAAGTGTTATTGCTATTTATTTATTTACTGTGTAGGTTAAAGGTATTGCAATACCAATCATAATCAAAACACTTGCAATGTAGTATTTGGAAAAAGATGTTGTGCTTTGTTTTTATCAAAAACACCAAGGTCTTTTTTTATCTGAATAACTCGATTAAGCGTCAGAATAGTCGACAAAATAATTGATTACCAAAATAGTAATTAATGTCAGCCCTAATTGCAATATTTTAAATTTGTTTACTTAACCGGATAAGTCAGTTAAGAACTTATTGTCATTCTCAGTTATGATTTACAATAATTATTCTATTAAATTAAATACAGGGAAACACATTAACAGATATGTTTGAAGGATTTAGCAGGTGCATTGAACAGATAGCAGCTTGTTAAATTAGTTTTTTAAGCCAACTTAAAATAGGCCAACGTTTCACAATACAATCCTGATGTGTTTGCATCCCTGTAGCACTTGCAGTGGAAGCAATTGGGATTGCACCAATAACGTGTGTCCCGGGACGTGTGCCATATATGGAGATGGTCATTACATCACATTCGATGAGAAAAGGTTTAATTTCAATGGAGACTGTGAATACACTCTAGCTCAGGTATGGCTATACTGGTCTATACTATGATTGAGAACAATACTTTTATTTACATTTTAATCCTCGGGTATACAAGACT
The DNA here is from genome assembly GCF_011004845.1 of Esox lucius. NCBI lineage: Eukaryota > Metazoa > Chordata > Actinopteri > Esociformes > Esocidae > Esox > Esox lucius. The sequence goes on along the minus strand of NC_047587.1, from coordinate 3,845,124 downwards.
TCAAATAATGACTTGGATTAAGTCATTAATGATAAAAGCTAAAGAATAAAAGATTTTATTTTGTGTTTAATTGAATTTATCCTGCAGGACTACTGTTCCAACAATCTAAACGGAACCTTTAGAGTGATCACACAGAACATTCCCTGTGGAACTACCGGCACAACCTGTTCCAAGGCCATCAAGCTCTTCTTGGGGGTAAAGAACACTGTGAAAAGTGCCATACATGCATTTATACAGTCAATAAATGGCTTAGTTGATTACATTTGTAATTGACTGACTAATTGACTTATTAATTAATTAATCACTCATTCATTATAAAGGAACACTGTTAAAAGAGATTAATTAAAGCAAAAACGAATTACATTCGTCATTCACCAACTCGTTGATCGTTTGATTAAATTACCGATTAATTGACTAGGATAAATTACACAAGGACAATGTAAACAGTATTACATTTAACTGCTGGTTGTGACTAATTACCATTCAGCTCACAGCACAAATTTATATGCCCAGAGTTGATGAAAAAAGAGAAAAAAAAGTGTTTCTCTTTCAGAGCAAAGAGATTATACTACAAGATGAAGTTGTAAAAGTGGTGAGACTGCAGGAGACTGGGATAGATGTGGACTTCAAGGTCCACACTGTTGGTCTGAAAATTGTTATTGAGGCTGGAAATGGTCTGATTCTAATGTGGGATAAGGGAACAAGCCTGTTCATCAAACTCGACTCTAAATTCAAGGTGAGTGGCTAGAATTGGACCATTTAAACCTTTGATTTCCTCTGTGTCAATGTTGTATTTTCATTTAAATATGTATTTTTTTTATACGACAGTAGAGTACTTACAGCATACCTAATTTGCTAGTTCACATTAAAACATTCTTGGGAGTACAAATCAAAACGATATCTTCCAGGGACAACTGTGTGGTCTGTGCGGAAACTACGACGGAAATGGGAATAATGACTTCACGTCCAGAAACCAGGAAGTGGTTGTGGAAGCGCTGGCATTTGGCAACAGCTGGAAAGTGTCTCCCGGTTGCCCCAACGCTGTTGACATAAGGGACCCGTGCACCGTGAGGTCGTACAGGCAGTCCTGGTCTCTGAAACACTGCAGCATCATCAAGAGTCCAGTATTCGCAGACTGCCACTCCCAGGTACAGAACCCATGACCACTAGTCTCTTGAATAGTCTATAGACAGTGACCTCTAGTCTATTGAATATTCTATACACAGTGACCTCTAGTCTATTGAATAGTCTATATACAGTGACCACTAGTCTCTTGAATAGTCTATACACAGTGATCACTAGTCTCTTGAATAGTCTAAACAGTGACCTCTAGTCTACTGAATAGCCTATACACAGTGACCACTAGTCTATTGAATAGTCTATACACAGTGACCACTAGTCTATTGAATAGTCTATACAGTGACCACTAGTCTACTGAATAGTCTATACACACTGACCACTAGTTTCTTGAATAGTCTATACACAGTGACCACTAGTCTATTGAATAGTCTATACACTGACCACTAGTCTCTTGAATAGTCTATACACAGTGAACACTAGTCTACTGAATAGTCTATACACAGTGACCACTAGTCTATTGAATAGTCTATTCACAGTGACCCTTAGTCTACTGAATAGCCTATACACAGTGACCACTAGTCTATTGAATAGTCTATACACAGTGACCACTAGTCTCTTGAATAGTCTATACACAGTGAACACTAGTCTACTGAATAGTCTATACACAGTGACCACTAGTCTATTGAATAGCCTAAACAGTGACCACTAGTCTCTTGAATAGTCTATACACAGTGACCACTAGTCTCTTGAATAGTCTATTCACAATGACCACTAGTCTACTGAATAGTCTATACACAGTGACCACTAGTCTATTGAATAGTCTATACACAGTGGCCACTAGTCTACTGAATAGTCTATACACAGTGACCACTAGTCTACTGAATAGTCTATACACACTGACCACTAGTCTACTGAATAGTCTATACACAGTGACCACTAGTCTACTGAATAGTCTATACACAGTGACCACTAGTCTACTGAATAGTCTATACACACTGACCACTAGTCTATTGAATAGTCTATACACTGACCACTAGTCTCTTGAATAGTCTATACACAGTGAACACTAGTCTACTGAATAGTCTATACACAGTGACCACTAGTCTATTGAATAGTCTATTCACAGTGACCACTAGTCTACTGAATAGCCTATACAGTGACCACTAGTCTATTGAATAGTCTATACACAGTGACCACTAGTCTCTTGAATAGTCTATACACAGTGAACACTAGTCTACTGAATAGTCTATACACAGTGACCACTAGTCTATTGAATAGTCTATTCACAATGACCACTAGTCTACTGAATAGTCTATACACAGTGACCTCTAGTCTATTGAATAGTCTATACACAGTGGCCACTAGTCTACTGAATAGTCTATACACAGTGACCACTAGTCTACTGAATAGTCTATACACACTGACCACTAGTCTATTGAATAGTCTATGCACACTGACCACTAGTCTATTGAATAGTCTATACACAGTGACCACTAGTCTACTGAATAGTCTATACACACTGACCACTAGTCTATTGAATAGTCTATACACAGTGACCACTAGTCTACTGAATAGTCTATACACACTGACCACTAGTCTATTGAATAGTCTATGCACACTGACCACTAGTCTATTGAATAGTCTATACACAGTGGCCACTAGTCTACTGAATAGTCTATACACAGTGACCACTAGTCTACTGAATAGTCTATACACACTGACCACTAGTCTATTGAATAGTCTATGCACACTGACCACTAGTCTATTGAATAGTCTATACACAGTGACCACTAGTCTATTGAATAGTCTATGCACACTGACCACTAGTCTATTGAATAGTCTATACACAGTGACCACTAGTCTACTGAATAGTCTATACACACTGACCACTAGTCTATTGAATAGTCTATACACAGTGACCACTAGTCTACTGAGTAGTCTATACACACTGACCACTAGTCTATTGAATAGTCTATGCACACTGACCACTAGTCTATTGAATAGTCTATTCACTGACCACTAGTCTCTTGAATAGTCTATACACAGTGAACACTAGTCTACTGAATAGTCTATACACAGTGACCACTAGTCTATTGAATAGTCTATTCACAGTGACCACTAGTCTACTGAATAGCCTATACACAGTGACCACTAGTCTCTTGAATGGTCTATACACAGTGAACACTAGTCTACTGAATAGTCTATACACAGTGACCACTAGTCTATTGAATAGCCTAAACAGTGACCACTAGTCTCTTGAATAGTCTATACACAGTGACCACTAGTCTCTTGAATAGTCTATTCACAATGACCACTAGTCTACTGAATAGTCTATACACAGTGACCACTAGTCTATTGAATAGTCTATACACAGTGGCCACTAGTCTACTGAATAGTCTATACACAGTGACCACTAGTCTACTGAATAGTCTATACACACTGACCACTAGTCTATTGAATAGTCTATGCACACTGACCACTAGTCTATTGAATAGTCTATACACAGTGACCACTAGTCTACTGAATAGTCTATACACACTGACCACTAGTCTATTGAATAGTCTATACACAGTGACCACTAGTCTACTGAATAGTCTATACACACTGACCACTAGTCTATTGAATAGTCTATGCACACTGACCACTAGTCTATTGAATAGTCTATACACAGTGACCACTAGTCTATTGAATAGTCTATACACAGTGACCACTAGTCTACTGAATAGTCTATACACAGTGACCACTAGTCTACTGAATAGTCTATACACACTGACCACTAGTCTATTGAATAGTCTATGCACACTGACCACTAGTCTATTGAATAGTCTATACACAGTGACCACTAGTCAAGATTCAGTATTTAGTGCCAGAGTTACTGTCTTCTTATTTAATTCAAGGGAAACAATTTGAGGACATGTTCTCTTTTGATAGTGTATCCTGTATAAAAATCCACTTGAAAGACACATTTTGCATAGCAAGCGCATGACACAACATCTAAAGCAGGTACTGTTGTTTTAAAACAAAGCTTCCAGCTACGCTTTAAATAATTTTAGACACAAGTTACAGTATTCAGCAGATACCTTATAGGCATATCTACAGTGCCTATTGAAAGTCTACACTACCTATAGAAAATCTTACACTGCCTATTGAAGGTCTACACTGCATATTGAAAGTCTACAATGCATAGACTTGTATGACTTGTATTTTTGTCTGTAAGTATTTTTTAAGGGTTTGAGTGATTTCATTTAAGTCATTATTGAGTTATCTACGTACAAATACACAGACGTAAATGTTGGTGGTAGATCATTAGTAATTTGGTCATTTTGGAAATACTCTAGATCATTGGTTATACTCTAGATTATTGGTAATACTCTAGATCATTGGTAATACTCTTGATCTGTGGTAATACTCTAAAACTGTGGTAATACTCTAGATCATTGGTAATACTCTAGATCATTGGTAATACTCTAGATCATTGGTAATACTCTAGATCATTAGTAATACACTAGATCATTAATAATGAGTAATAATAAACAGATCATCGTCGATAGTACACCTGTGGTTGGTGTAACTAGCAAGTGATTTCGTTGATCAAACTAATAAATAGGTATGTGTAATTGCCTGTCCCTGAAAGGTGGACCCCACCCCATATCATGATGAGTGTGTCAGGGACTCGTGTGCCTGTGACACTGGGGGAGACTATGAGTGTTTCTGTACAGCTGTAGCAGCCTACGCCCAGGCCTGTAACGAGGCGGGGACCTGCATACGCTGGAGAACGCCAGACATCTGCCGTGAGTCATTTACTTGTTTATATAAAAATAGATTTTTTTGTTAGCTGAAAATTAATATACAGCTCTGGACAAAATTAAGAGTCCACTTTTTTGTTCCTTTCTAAAAAAAGTTGAAAAGGAAAGTTTTGAGTGAGGAACAGAAGTGTTCAATATGCGGTGGTCCCTGAATTTTAACCTTTCAGTTCCTCACTCCAAAACTTCCTTTTCAACTTTTTTGGAAAGGAAACAAAAAGGTGCAATGGTCTCTTAATGTGCTCGAGAGCTGTATTTTTTTAATTGTTAAAGTTTTACAACAGGGGCAAAATCTGAGATTTACTTGTACAAGTCAGAGTTTTCCCAGAAATCTTCTTTTCAAACCCTGGTTAAAATGTAACGGTTTTCCTTTATCAGCTCTATTCTGTGATTTCTACAACCACGATGGGGAGTTTGAGTGGCACTATGAGCCTTGTCGTTACCCCTGTATGAAGACCTGCCAGAATCCAGAAGGAACATGCTCAAAACAGATCCCTGCACTGGAAGGTAACTGATATTTCCTCAACATCTCATTCAGACCCTTCACATTCCAAATGATTATGAAAATGTACATTATGGAATATACAATGGCATAGCACATTTTGTCCTAATTTGTGTCCTGTATTATATTTGCTGTTTGCCTCCAAAGGTTGCTATCCAAAATGCCCTTCGGACCAGCCTTATTTGGAAGAAAGCACTATGAGATGTGTCACTGAGCCAGAGTGTGGTTGCTATGACGGAAAAGGAAATCATTACAAGGATCAGGAGGTTATGCCTTCTGACAAGAACTGTTATACATGGTATGTTTCTATGTTAACATTTTATTCTACATATATACAGTATCTTTCATAGTATTTAACGGTTTGTATCAGACATATTTCTGGTCCATGTCATCACACTGCATACGGTGGTTATTCCACCATTTCACTTATTTTACTTTCTTATTGTGACCATATAAATATTTGCACTTTCAAATCACAATGAATAGTTGTTAATATTTTACTTGTTCATCAATAAGCTTGGCATGCAGCATGGTCAATTTTTGTAATAGAAACAAAAACGTGTGAAAAGGGAAAAAGGTAATCACCCACATCATTTTCTTACTGAATAACTTCTTTTTCTCAAGTCGCTGCTCATCAACTAAAACCCTTTGCACCCCCGACAAGAACGGTAAGGATTTTCATTTTCAGTAGAGAGGTAATACAACCTTCAACATCAGCCTACATTAACAAGATGGTATCGTGTCAAGATGATCACATTATAATAACTTAAAATCATATTGCAGCTTGCAAGTGTTTCCACAAGGGCACAACATACCCATATGGAGCGACCGTGCATACAGATAACGGGGATGGGACCTGTACTAATGGCACCTGCACAGAAACCGGAATCACTGACTTCATTACCTACAGCTGTGGTTGCTTTTATAACGGAACAACCTACCCAGTTGGAGCTACCATATATACTACATATTATAGTGATGGATCCTGTGTTCAGGCCATATGCGAAATTGATGGAACACATCAATATCTCGAGAGAATATGTCAAGTCGTCCCATTTACACCCGCAACAACTACCCCATCAACTACCACAGAAACAACTACACCCCTAACATCTACCCCTGCCACAACCCCATCAACTACTACTACAGAAACAACTACATCCCCAACATCTACCCCTATTATAATCCCATCAACTACCACAGAAACAACTACACCTCCCAACATCTACCCCTACCATACCCCATCAACTACCACAGAAACAACTACACCCCTAACATCTACCCCTACCATAACCCCATCAACTACCACAGAAACAACTACACCCCCACATCTACCCCTACCAGAACACCATCAACTACCACAGAAACAACTACACTCCCAACATCTACCCCTACCATAACCCCATCAACTACTACTACAGAAACAACTACATCCCCAACATCTACCCCTATTATAATCCCATCAACTACCACAGAAACAACTACACCTCCAACATCTACCCCTACCATAACCCCATCAACTACCACAGAAACAACTACACCCCCAACATCTACCCCTACCAGAACACCATCAACTACCACAGAAACAACTACACTCCCAACATCTACCCCTACCATAACCCCATCAACTACCACAGAAACAACTACACCCCCAACATCTACCCCTACCAGAACACCATTGACTACTACCACAGAAACAACCACACCCCCAACATCTACCCCTACCATAACCCCATCAACTACCACAGGAATAACTACACCCACAACATATACCCATACCACAACCCCATCAACTACCATAGAAACAACTACACTACTAACATCTACCCCTTCCACAACCCCATCAACTACTACTACGGAAAAAACTACATCCCCAACATCTACACCTACCATAACACTATTAACTACTACTACAGAAACAACTTCATCCCCAACATCTACCCCTTCCATAACCCCATCAACTACCACAGGAATAACTACACCCCCAACATCTACCCCTACCATAACCCCATCAATTACCACAGAAACAACTACACCTCCAACATCTACCCCTACAGGTACCTCAACGACTCCTCTTACACCCTGTCAGCCTGGTTGTCACTGGTCAGGTTGGATTGACACTAACTATCCCAAATTTGGACCAGGTGGAGGAGATTATGAAATTCTCGAAAATATTGTCAAATCTCATCCTAGTATTTGCAGCAAACCTGAGAACATAGACTGCAGAGCCAAAAAATTACCAGATACTCCTTTAAATAAGTTGGGTCAAAAGGTTACATGTGATCCTGGGGTCGGACTGATTTGCAACAACAAGGATCAAGAAGTAACACCAATATGCTACAACTATGAGATCAGAGTCAGTTGTTGTAGTATTTGTCACACAACAACCCCACCAACTACTACTCCAGTTACAACAACACCCCCAACAACTACCCGAACCACAACCCCATCAACTACAATGACAGAAACTACTTCATCCCCAAAATCTACCCCTAACACAACTCCAACAACAAATACGATAACAACTACACCCCCAACATCTACCCCTACCATAACCCCATCAACTACTACTACAATGACAAACCCAACAGAAACACTTACCATAACCCCATCAATTACCACAGAACCAAATACACCAACATCTACCTCTACCATTACCCCATCAACTACAACTACAGAAACGACTACATCCCCAAAATCCACCACTATAACAACATCAATTACAACTACGATAACAACTACACCCCCAACATCTACCCCTACCATAACCCCATTAACTACCACAGAAACAACTACATCCCCAACATCTACCCCTACTATAACCCCATCAACTACCACAGAAACAACTACATCAACATCTATACCTACCATAACCCCATCAACTGCTACTACAGAAACAACTACACCAACATCTACCCCTACCATAACCCCATCAACTACTACTACAGAAACAACTAGATCCCCAACATCTACCCCTACCATAACCCCATCAACTACAAATATGATAACAACTACACCCCCAACATCTACCCCTACCATAACCCCATCAACTACAACTACGGTAACAGCTACAACCCCAACATCTACCCCTACCATTACCCCATCAATTACTACAGAAACAACTACACCCACAACATATACCCATACCACAACCCCATCAACTACCATAGAAACAACTACACCACTAACATCTACCCCTTCCACAACCCCATCAACTTCCACAGAAACAACTACATCCCCAACATCTAAGCCTACCATAACCCCATCAACTAAAACTACGGTAACAGCTACACCCCCAACATCTACCCCTACCACAACCCCATCAACTACCACAGAAACAACTACACCCCCAACTTCTACCCCTACCATAACCCCATCAATTACTACAGAAACAACTACACCCACACTATATACCCATACCACAACCCCATCAACTACCACAGAAACAACTACACCACTAACATCTACCCCTTCCACAACCCCATATACTACCACAGAAACAACTACATCCCCAACATCTACCCCTACCATAACACCATTAACTACTACTACAGAAACAACTTCATCCCCAACATCTACCCCTACCATTTCCCCATCAACTACCACAGAAACAACTACATCCCCAACATCTACTCCTACCACAACCCCATCAACAACCACAGAAACAACTACATACCCAACATCTACCCCTACCATAACACCATTGACTACTACTACAGAAACAACTACATCCCCAACATCATCCCCTACCATAACCCCATTAACTTCCACAGAAACAACTACACCACTAACATCTACCCATTCCAAAACCCCATCAACTACCACAGAAACAACTACATCCCCAACATCTACCCCTACCATAACACCATTAACTACTACTACAGAAACAACTACATCCCCAACATCTAAGCCTACCATAACCCCATCAACTAAAGCTACGGTAACAGCTACACACCCAACATCTACCCCTACCATAACCCCATCAATTACTACAGAAACAACTACACCCACAACATATACCCATACCACAACCCCATCAACTACCACAGAAACAACTACACCCCCAACTTCTACCCCTACCATAACCCCATCAATTACTACAGAAACAACTACACCCACACCATATACCCATACCACAACCCCATCAACTACCACAGAAACAACTACACCACTAACATCTACCCCTTCCACAACCCCATATACTACCACAGAAACAACTACATCCCCAACATCTACCCCTACCATAACACCAGTAACTACTACTACAGAAACAACTTCATCCCCAACATCTACCCCTACCATTTCCCCATCAACTACCACAGAAACAACTACATCCCCAACATCTACTCCTACCATAACCCCATCAACTACCACAGAAACAACTACACCCCTAACATCTACCCCTACCACAACCCCATCAACAACCACAGAAACAACTACATACCCAACATCTACCCCTACCATAACACCATTGACTACTACTACAGAAACAACTACATCCCCAACATCATCCCCTACCATAACCCCATTAACTTCCACAGAAACAACTACACCACTAACATCTACCCATTCCAAAACCCCATCTACTACCACAGAAACAACTACATCCCCAACATCTACCCCTACCATAACACCATTAACTACTACAGAAACAACTACATCCCCAACATCTAAGCCTACCATAACCCCATCAACTAAAACTACGGTAACAGCTACACCCCCAACATCTACCCCTACCATAACCCCATCAATTACTACAGAAACAACTACATCCCCAACATCTACTCCTACCACAACCCCATCAACAACCACAGAAACAACTACATACCCAACATCTACCCCTACCATAACACCATTGACTACTACTACAGAAACAACTACATCCCCAACATCATCCCCTACCATAACCCCATTAACTTCCACAGAAACAACTACACCACTAACATCTACCCATTCCAAAACCCCATCAACTACCACAGAAACAACTACATCCCCAACATCTACCCCTACCATAACACCATTAACTACTACTACAGAAACAACTACATCCCCAACATCTAAGCCTACCATAACCCCATCAACTAAAGCTACGGTAACAGCTACACACCCAACATCTACCCCTACCATAACCCCATCAATTACTACAGAAACAACTACACCCACAACATATACCCATACCACAACCCCATCAACTACCACAGAAACAACTACACCCCCAACTTCTACCCCTACCATAACCCCATCAATTACTACAGAAACAACTACACCCACACCATATACCCATACCACAACCCCATCAACTACCACAGAAACAACTACACCACTAACATCTACCCCTTCCACAACCCCATATACTACCACAGAAACAACTACATCCCCAACATCTACCCCTACCATTTCCCCATCAACTACCACAGAAACAACTACATCCCCAACATCTACCCCTTCCACAACCCCATCAACTACCACAGAAACAACTACACCCACAACATCTACCCCTACCATAACACCATTTACTACTACTACAGAAACAACTACACCCCCAACATCTACCCCTACCATAACCCCATCAATTACCACAGAACCAAATACACCAACATCTACCTCTACCATTACCCCATCAACTACAACTACGATAACAACTACACCCCCAACATCTACCCCTACCATAACCCAATCAACTACCACAGAAACAACTACACCCCTAACATCTACCCCTACCATAACCCCATCAACTACAACTACGGTAACAGCTACAACCGCAACATCTACCCCTACCATAACCCCATCAACTACAAATATGATAAGAACTACACCCCCAACATCTACCCCTACCATAACCCCATCAACTACAACTACGGTAACAGCTACAACCCCAACATCTACCCCTACCATAACCCCATCAATTACTACAGAAACAACTACACCCACAACATCTATCCCTTCCACAACCCCATCAACTACTACTACGGAAACAACTACATCCCCAACATCTACTGCTACCATAACCCCATCAACTACAACTACACTTACAACTATACCCCCCGCATCTACCCTTACCATAAACCCGTCAATTACCACCAAAACAACTACACCCGCAACATTTACTCTTACCACAATCCCATCAACAACTTCAACTTCACCATCATCCCTTATGACTGTACCAACTTTATCTCCAATAACCACCAATACTGCTACCTCTACCACAAACCCGACACCCACATCCACACCAACTCCACCCATAAACTGTCCATATGTTGATCCACCAAGAAAGGTAACCAATAATTTTAGTGAAGTTTTAATTATTAGCTATTGTAGTACAGATCGAGAATAGTTTTTTACTTATTGGACTGAACCATACATTTCCACTTCAGGATGGTGATTCTTGGATGCCAAACAACTGCTCAACTGATACGTGTGTGAATGGTACAATTATAAAAACGTTTGTGGACTGTGAGGATGTTGACGTGCCTGTGTGTGTAAATGGATATCCACCACTGAAGGTCTACGACGAGTCCGGTTGCTGTTTTCACTATGAATGTGAATGTAAGTTAAAAACAAAAAGTTAAATTATCTTGACTAATCCACATTCACTCCTTCTACTAAATACTTTGATAAGTGACTGAATTGTCCTTTTTTTTAACCTTTCTGTCATCTCTCAGGTATTTGCTCTGGATGGGGAGATCCTCACTATATCACATTTGATGGACAATATTACAGTTTCCAAGAAAATTGCACCTATGTTTTGGTTAAAGAAATTGTTCCTCGATATAACTTCAGGATTGAGATTGACAACTACATCTGTGACCCATCTAGACGTGTGACCTGTCCTCGGTCTCTTTTTGTCTACTACAAGTCCTATACAATTGTTCTCACTCCTATCAACACGGAAACAACAACTAGTTTGGTAATTCTAACTAAGTTATGTAAGAGAGACTGGGGAACAAAGTTAAATGAGGTTTTGTTTTTTCAAATCCCCATTTGCTTTTTTTGAGAAACAGCAGCTGATCTTTTGTGTGGTCCACAAAGTTGCAACAATTGGATAACTCATTATAGGGTATATTCACTGGTTATTGTATATTTATTGGTTTTGAACTCTTTGTATTTTCATCCAAATATGTTTTCAATTCACCTTTAATTTATATTATTTTTTACCAGTGAAGACACAAGTGTTTCATTCATTCCTGTTACATTTGTAACATTTCACTTTTTTTACGCTGTGTAACTTTAAATGTTTCACTCTGTAACTGTATATCCTTGCAAGGTAAGCACATACAAGCCACATATGGCTTGCCATATTTAAAAAAATGCTCTGGTAGTTTAAGCATACATGCATAACCAAAGACTGGGATTCCTAATTTAATCTCAAACCCTCCTCCTGGTCTCTTTCCCGCCTCACATAAGATGCTGTTCTTCAGCTACAGTAGTTACTTATTTAGCAATAGACCCTCTCCTACACACACTGGTTACATTTTGATTAAACCCTTTGATGGTGCCATCATAGCAACAAAAGTAGCTTTAAGGGAACTAAAACATTTGTGACAATTCAAGAATTCCACTTTCAGTTTAAATTAAATTAAGAGACAAACTAGTGCCTTTGTGAATTAAATGTGTCCTGTTCTGGACACCTTTCAGATTTAATCTACAGTAATGTTTCATTGTAAAGTTATTCTGTTCTCTAGTGCCTCTCATTATGTCACAGTATATTTTCTTTATTATTCACCAGGTCACCATCAATGGTAAGCAGTTCTTCCCCACTTATTCTAATGAAGACCTCGTGATCACCAGTACTGGTGTCCAGTTACTGTTGAAGATCCCAGCCATTCAAGCAGAAGTGATGTTCAGGAGTATTCAGTTCAGCGTTTCCCTGCCTTACTCCCTTTTCCACAATAACACAGAGGGACAGTGTGGTAAGTATGCTGGATTTATGGTCTTTAGTACTTTTGACCAGTTGTGCACTATTTAGGGAACATGGTTCAATTGAGGATACATTAAGTTGACAAAACACAAATTAGTCATACTCACATGGTTGCATGAGTGGCTTTCTTAAGGTCACACCACAGCATTTCAGTAGGGTTGACGTCAGGACTGACTTGGCAAAATCTAAGATGAACATGTTCTGTTGTAGAGGTTAGTCTGTTGTAGATAATTTACTTTTGTGTTTTTAGGGTTATTGTCGTGGCGCATGACAAAACCTATTTTCAGCTTCAGATAATGGACAGTTACTTTGATATTCTCCTTTAAGGTTTTCTGATGCAAGTTTGAACTCGTTGTTCCCTCAGCGTTAATAAGCCGTTCAGGCCCTGAGGCTTCAAATCAGCTCAAAACCAAGATGCTCCCTTTACCATGCTTCACAGTAACTTCATAGAGTTTTTGCTTTTTTCACCTCCAAACATAGTTTTTCCTCTGCAAAATAAATACATTTTCATCTGGTCTGTCCATTGACCATTGTCCCAGCAGTGTTTTGGAAAATCCAGGTGTTTTTTGGCAAACCTGAGGTGGGCATGAATGTGTTTTTGGAGAGCAGTGGTTTCTTGTGTGGTAATTATACAGCGTGCCCTTGCTGTGGACTTTGCTGAATGACCAGTCATAGGTAGAGTAGAAGTGGCACTGAGTTTTCACCATTTGTTCACAATCTTTCTGTAGAAGAGTCTTTGGAAATGCTTTTTTAGCCTTTTCCACCCTTTTGAATCTCAACGACTCTATTCTTGAGGTCTTCTGATATTTATTTTGATAGTTATATTCCACTAAAACCAAACTTTTTCTCCCCCAATTTTACAAGTATCCAATTCCACTATACAGCCTTGTCACCCTGCATGTTTGGGAGAGTCAGAGATACGCTTCCTCCGAGATCAGTCCGAACAGCTTGTCTGCTATTTTAACCTTAACCAGGAAGTCAATCTAAGGAAACCCATACCTACATTGCCTCATTCATAGCCAGGTTAGTGGCTCCCTCCCTGCCAGAGACGTTTCTGGAACACGGAGGCACAAGGATATCCCCAGACAACACCAGCCTAATATGTACCCCACAGCTTTAGCGATGCAGTATCATTTGCAAGGCAAGTGAGTAGACCACTGGGAGGCCTGACCTTGGTGGGTCTTTTATTTTGCCAGGGCCTCCCAGACAACGCCAGCCTAATATGCACCACCCTACCAGACCCCCCCAGCCATAATCGTCAGTGGCACCCCCGGGGCTTGAACCCACAGCCATAGCGACACAATAGACCACTGCACCACTGGGAGGGCTTCGACTTCATCTACCTATTTAACCTGGAGGTTCATACTTTCTCCATCCTGAGCTGTTTGTGTTTGACCAATGTGTTCAATGAAGACGTGTACATGTGTGTGTGTTCATGATTAAAACACACTGTATTTTTCCACTGTTGTGGATGAAGGTCAGTTCATTTATGGACGTTCAGGTATTTCAGAAGGGTAAAAACCTTCTCATGCAGCTGTACATATATGCTAAAGAACAAGTAGCACCTTTATTAACATTCACAGTTATTTTTATTGCATATTATTATGTTTTGTGCCAATGAATAGAACATTACACATGAATGAGTAACAACACTGCACCTATTCAATGAAACCTTGGCAGTTAAATATTATAGTATTTCTAGTGAGAAAGTTCACTGTCATCCACAACCTAAACAGGCATCTCAAGTGTAACTGCTCTGTTAAACTGACAGGGTGGGGGGGGCATTTATGATGTCTGTGGATCACTAAAATAAGGACTGTGATCTCACTTAATCAAAACCATTATATGTACATTTGGGATGCTAGCTTAAGTTAGCAGGCCTTTTATCACTTGGGCCGGTTGAGATATCTTCTGAAATATCCTATACAAGATAGTAACTAATGTATTCTGGGGTTTTCCAAGCAAACATGCAAATATAATTTCAAATTGAATGTGAATGTTTTTTTGACACAAAATTAACTTTTGTTTTCCTCATTCCTGCATCTATTCTACATTTATAAAAGGCACTTGTGACAATAATAAGGAAAACGACTGCAGATCTCCAAACGGTCAGATCGCTCCGTGTCCTGACACGGCCCATCTGTGGCAGATTCCTGATGCCAATAAAACCTATTGTAAACCTGGCCCCCCCCCCACCACCACCCCCCCCACCACCCCCCTGCCAGCCAGACAGGACAAAGATCTGTGACATCATCATGAGCCAGTAAGACCTCTTCTTATTTTTCTAACTTAATATAACTGAAAGGTACACTAATATTCGACTACACGTACTGTTTACCAAACAGGGAGTTTTTATAGGTTATTGTTGTTATACTGAGCACTATTGAATTCCGCCCTGCTTCACAAAGCCCATGCTGGGCGTACGATGGTTGATATTTCAAGGTGATCCGCCCTGACATGTTGTTTGGCCCAGCATGGTTCGGCCCTGTTGTATTTTAATTTAAATGCTTTTTATTTGGAAGGGTCTTCAAATCATGCCATGACGTGATCCCACCGGGACCTTTCTTTGAGGCCTGTAAATACGATGTCTGCCACATGACAAATAAGACGATCGGCTGCTCCAGCCTGGAGGCCTACGCCCAAACGTGTGTGGAACATAGCGTCTGCATTGACTGGAGGGGATCAACTAACGGACTATGTGGTAGGAGGGAACTTTGTGCTAAATATACGTTTTGGGTCCCAAGTAGCACTGTATTCCCAACCTAGTGGACTGTTCCTCACAAGACTGCTACCACATGTAGGGTGTAGAGAATAGGGTTTAATCTGTTTAGAGATCAGGGTTTAATCTGTTTAGAAAATATGTTTTTATCTGTGTAGAGAATAGGGTTTAAATTGGGACTTAATATTGCATGTTATGAATATTTTTCATCATCATGATTTATCTGTATTTTGGCAGCCGTGTTTTACAAATGGTGTAGCTCACATTTGTCTTTCCACCTTTACGATATTGCAGCATATAAATGCCCTAAAACCAAAGTGTATAAAGCATGTGGCCCGGCTATCCAGTCAACTTGCAATTCAAGGTATCCATCTTCTTTTTAAGACCATAAATTAAAATACATACATCACCTACATTCTGATTTAGTCTGGCAGTGTGGTTGATAGTTGGTGGCTAATCTGTATACATGTTGTTGTTTTTTACATCACAGATACAATGAGAAGTACATACAGCCATGCGAGGGAGTCCAATCAGACCAAAACTTTGTGTGTGATGAAGTCAGGGAGGGCTGTTTCTGCCCCGAGGGAACCATCTTGTTCAACACATACTCTGGCACCTGTGTTAAAAACTGCGGTAAGGATGTTTCAGTAGACTAGTGGTGGTGGAGGTGGTCGTTTATGCCTGTTGAACTGAATGTTCTGATAGGGACGATAAAATCAAAGCGATTAAGATGTTGACATCACATTCGATTGCAACGCGGTCTGAGAAATACGTTGTTTGATGTGTTTCAAAGTAGCGCCATGAATCCCATAGTAAAGATCTTGTCTTCTCTTCAAGGATGCACAGGACCTGATGGCACCAATAAACAGGTACTGTAGAGGTGATCGGCTAACTTGAAAGAATCATGCCTCAGTGTATTTGCATTTAACCAATGACTGGTTATGGCTGTCTTTATTTGGTATTATTGTCTTCCAAATGTTTTTGTATAGAACCACAAAACTTATTTCCATCAGTTTACTAGTTTCAGTCAAGTTTTTTGATTGCACACACAGACTGACTCAATATAATGCAGAGTGCAGATAACTGCTAGTGTTGAGGGCTTATAACGGAATCACAGACAATCAACAAACATGTACGTTTCAATCAACGGAATGAGAAATAGAAGGTCATACTTACAGAACAAGTGTTTTTTCTCAAAGTTGGGGTGGCGCATGTTTCCATGCCTGGATACCTGGTGTTAAAATCAATCATGTATTTAATTAAGCCCTTTTAACCAGCAAGTCCTCTGCAGATGCCCTGCCTAAAACCCCACTGAGCAAGCATGTAGAAGCAAACACACAGTGGCTGGAAAAAACTCCACAGAAGGCAAACCAGAACAAACCTAGAGAGGAACCAGGCTCTGAGAAGTTGTCAGTCCTCTCCTAATTTTGAAATCTAATAATGTTGTGTTTGTTCCCCCCCCACATAGCCTGGCGAGACTTGGCGGAGTAACTGCCTTGAGTGTGATTGTAGCAAAGACACAATGAGTGTCCATTGTAGGCCAGTGGTATGTCCAACACAACAAGTTGTTACTTGTAAGGAGGTTGGTGAGGTGCTGGTCAAGGATACAGTGGACTGCTGTCAGCAAAACAAATGTGGTGAGTAGAGACAGGATTTCAACAATCTGTTTGGCATATGACAGAGTACTAGGAGTGGAATGATAGCACAAAACAGGTGTAGATTACTAGCTAGCTAACACATGTATCGAGCAAAAAATCTAGTTCATAAAAATAAAAACCCCAGTGCCCCAGTGGTCTTGAAGCCAGTAGAGTACTAGCTCATTTCCCCTATTGATTACAATACTGTTGATTACACAACTTTCACTTTATTGGTAGTACTTTTTGTTTTGTTTAATTATGTCCAATAGCACTGACTTTGATAATAATTACTTTGTTGAGTTAAATGTACTTATTATTCCAGAGTTGTGATGTTTCTCTGGATTAATTTATAGTTTAATTTAGTTTTTTTACACCACAGTTTAATTTTGATGAACAAGAATTGATGCCTGGTTTTTGTCAATGAATCAACTGTAAGCTGCTGTGGGTGTGACCGTGTGATAACCACTGGAAGAGATTCTAAAATACCCCGCCCCTTTATCCCACAGTGTGTGATGTGAGTGGCTGTCCAGAACCACCCCTCTGCCCACTAGGAACTGAGTTAAAAACTTCAAAGGGAAGTTGCTGCCTGACTTACACCTGCGGTAAGACTTCTGACTATTATGATGGACTTATAATATAGGGGCCTGCATGCACAAATGCCATACATTTATTTTGATTATCCTGTTGTTACATTACTTTCTCTGAACATTAGGGCATGCATACTTAGGTTACTTAGATTGATTAGCTTTAAAAATGCTTTAAAAAAAATAAAAATCCAAATCTGGATTTTTTAACCCACCTACAAGAAATTTCAATTAATTCCAATCATGACATGTTTATTATGCAGATTGAATTTAATAATCATGCATATTTCATTTAATTGATAGAATGAAACTATTGAGTGCCAGGATATTGTACATTAAAATAAAAATGTACTCTGAATTGTCATGCTTTTGACAGTGATTAAATGGTCCCCAGAAATGAGAGGTTTGGGAACCACTAACCTGCTCTGATTAAAATGGCTGTTCAGAAACTGTTAGTGATTGACACTTTTGTTGTCTGTCCACTCAGTTCCCAAACCCGTGTGTGTCTTCAACAACAAGGAATATCAGGTGAGGAATTGTGTGTTTTCTATTTTTATAATCACTGCAGAAAGCAACACACTATTGGCAGGTTTTCATGAAATAAACAAATTGCTTATTCAAATCAAGATTTCACATTTTTTTCCCAAAAAACCTGTACAGAAAAACAGAATGCAAATAATTTAAACCCTATATTCAATAGAATATAAGACCGAGACAACATATTAAATGAAAAATATATGCCCACTGAATTTGAGGCCAGCAACACAATTCAAAAAAGCTGGGACAGAGGTATCAAAAGAATGGAAAAGTTGTATAATGAATGAAAACTGGTGGAATATCTCACAATTAATTTGGTTATTTGGCAACAGGTCAGTAACATGATTGGGTATAAAAAGACCATCCCAGAGAGGATGAGTCTTTCAGAAGTAAAGATTGGAAGGGTTTCACATCTCTGTGAAAGACTGTGCAGGCAAATAGTGCAACAATTTAAGAATGTTTCTCAATGTAAAATTTGAGTTTGATGATCTCATCATTTACAGTACTTAATATCATTAAAAGATTTAGAGAATCTGGAGAAATTTCTCTACGTAAGGGACAAGGCCAAAAATCTATATTGGGTGGCCGCGATCTTCGGGCCCAAGGGGAGACACTCAATTAAAAACAGATTTTGCTCAAAGATTTTGTAGTGGAAATCACTGAATGGGCTCAGGAACATTTCAAAATACCAATGTCTGTGAACACAGTACATCGCTGCATCCACAAGTGCAAGTTAAAACTCAAACTGCAAAGAAGAAACCAGATATGAACAAGATTCAGAAACGCGGCCACCTTCTCTGGGACCAAGCTCATTTAAGATTGACTGAGGTGAAGTGGAAAACTGTCTTGTGGTCAGATTAATCAAAATTTGAAATTATTTTTTGGAATCATGGATGATATGTCCTTGGGTTTAAGGGGAGTTTAAAGGAGGGGGACCATGCGGCTTGTTTAAGCATACAGTTCATAAGCCAGCATCTGTGATGGTATAGGGGGTGCATTAGTATACATGGCATGTTGTCTTTGTACTATTTTCAATTAAATATAGGGATACATGATTTGCATCTACATTAGTATTAAAACACAGATGTACCGTTGTTTGATGATATTCTAATAATTTTTTTTTACTTCAAGTTTTATGCTGGTGTAGTTATTTTATCAAATGAGTGTATTGGGTGCACTGATTATTAACAAGTATTAATTTTTTTTGAAAAATATAGATAATTTATTCTTCTTCCAAATATGCCTTGGGTAATTTTCCTGTTTGTTAGATTAAGTGTGCAGCCATCTGGATGATCAAATTACTTATTTATTAATAGTTCATCAATTGTGTGTTAATTGTTGTTTATTAATGATGAGTAATGATTTCTACTCCACAGCCTGGGGATGTTTGGTCGTCCCCTAGTAATTCCTGTGTGCAGTATAATTGCACAAAGATAAAAAACAAGTTCATCCCTGTGGATTTCACAATACAGTGTCCAGATTTCCGTCCAGAAGACTGCATCCCTGTAAGTACATGAGAGAACAACTGAATGGAGGGTAGAAAATGAGCAGGAACTCTGCACTTAAACCTTTATCTTAACCCTTTGATTGGCTAAATCACTGAACATGTAAAATTTGTATGTTATGCATCAATGTAAATTCATCATTACAGCAAACAGAAAATGTGTAATAATGTGAGTTTCGAACCCACAACCATGTTGTTGCAAACACCATGAACTTATCAATAGATCTACAGATGTGGCACATCACTTGGTTTTATCAAGTCATAATTATTTTACATTACAGGGAACTGAGACAACTGATGCAAATGGCTGCTGTGTATCATGTAAGTCTTTTTTATTATTTCTTGATAAATAGTTATGATTAGTGTGAAATTTTATACAGCTGTATTCACAAACATGTTTATGAATAATATCAACTAATCCAACAACCTCTTTTCAAATAATGATACAGCAAATACATTTTTTCAGTGTTTGTTTATAAGATTTATTACTAATTTACAGATTTCAATGCAGAATGAGTTGTGAGCAACTTGTTTAATTATTAATTTGTAAATATACATTTGAATTTTAACCCAGTGATGAAATTGACATGAATTATCCCTGCAGTGTCATTGCCAGGGAGTGGAATGCCTTTAAATAGACTTCCTCAAACGCTAGGTTGTTTTACGAAGCCACCATTGATTTCCAGATAAAATGTTTTTCAAAGCTTATGTGATGGGCTTCCTGTATAAACTAAGCTTATATCCAGTAGGCCAAAGTGATTTATGGGGTAAACCAGTGGCGTCGTTAGCACTGGGTGTCTGGCCCCGGTTCTTTTATGAATAATCCCGGATCTAAAACGGACCCCAAAAAGGGGAGTAGGGCTAAGCCACAAATGTATTATGATCCTAGCGACGCCTCTGGGGTAAATTCACCTCTTCCTGACAAACTCTGTCTCTCTCTCAGGCACACTAAGTAACTGTGCTTTGAAGAAGAGCACCACCTACCTCCAGGTTCATGACTGCAGGTCTGTTGTACCAGTGGAGCTGGCAGCTTGTGGGGGAGCCTGTGGAACATCTTCTATGTGAGTAGAACATCTCTAAATAATAAGATTGTGTATCACTGCTGACTGGAGGCAGGTCACAGGGAGAACTTTTAATAAAGAACTAAGACATTACATAACAGAAACTAAGACTTGAAAAGAGAAGTTACACCGGAACAAAATCCAAATGATGACCAACAAGATATCCAAGCGAGAAACTTGAAAAGGGACAGTGATCAGGAACACATGTGAGGTAATAATTACGACCAGGTGTAAAAATAAAAATGTAAATGATCAAAAGCCAGAATGGCTGATAAAAGAGGAGTTCTGTTTGTAGCGAGAAAGCAGTTGATTATACAGGTACACCCCTTAGACAGGACATGTTTCAGATAAGGGCAAGGCAAGTAAATGTTAAACATGTACATGGTACTTTTTAATCCTCCAGAAATTTGAGGAGAACTCAGTGGGAGTTTGTAATTATCCCTGTTGACTCATGGCAGAATCATTGCTGTTTTTCCTAACAGTGCTGTTGGTGTTGTTCCATTTGCTAGGTACTCTGCAGTGAAAATGGGCTTGATGCACTCCTGCTCCTGCTGTCAGGAGTTGTCGACCAGTGTGAGGCAGGTGGATATGGTCTGCTCTAAGGGAAGAAAGACCACTAAGTCCTATATTTACATTAATAAGTGTGGCTGCAATATCACTAAGTGTGACGACAAGCACTAATGTATTTTATTCAATTTACAGTCTTTTAAAAATAATGTAAAAAAACCTTTTTATGTAAAGGGACAGTCTGTGATTCAAACACAACAGGGATATTCAATATGGAAAAATGATACCAGTCACAGACTGACCCTTTTAACTGTAGGACATATTAAACACTTTCATCTAAATGATTTGTCTAAACATATTAAACTACTTTAACTTCCATCTCTACATTATTATTAAAAGAAAATCTGTATTTCTATGCAAACTTATTAAACTTATTCAAAGCAAGAACTCATGACCTTTCTGGTTTTATCACATTTTGTTTGCTGCATACATGAATTATGTGGGCAAATAATGCATTACAGAAAATATTAATTATTTCATATCCAACATCTGTTATTTAATTTAGCACAAAAGCTACTGTAGGCCACTATCCACTGCCACATATCATTTAATAGAATGTGTCTGATCTCAGCTCCAATTCTCTTGCATCCATAGACAATTCTCTGATGTCCAACTATTTTTCATTATTTTTTTAATTCCTCAATACATATTTGTTTTGTGTTGTAGTGTTAAATAACAATAGTTGATTCTTTGAAAAAAGACTATTGACCATTTAATATGAACTTTTACCATGATTAATTAATTATTTACGTGTATGTTTTTTTGATATGCGTAGGGATCACATTATCATTCGTAAAGCATATGTCACAGTGATTCATCGCTACATACACCGCCGTTCAAAGGTTTTGGGGTCAATCTCCTTGTTTTCCAAGAGAACATACAAGAGTTGAGGACTTGTGATGCATCTGTTTTTTAAACTAGACTCCCTAATGTATTTGTCCTCTTGCTCAGTTGTGCCATTGGAACACAGGACTGATGGTTGCAGACTTGGACTCAATTCACACTTAAGTCACCAATATACTGACTTGTGACTTGATTTACGATCTGTTTGAAAGACATTTAGTCATTGGACTCGTGCCTTGGAAGGTAAATATAAAATAGCTAAAACTAAGGAAAAACCTGCCTTTCCTCCTTGTTCTGGTCTGGTACCTCAAGCGATTCAAGTTGAAAGTCACATCGGTAACATTAGAGAAAGTGAATCTGTTCCATTCGTAAAATTCACATTTGGCTATGTATAATAGTCAGACAAATTGCCTAATGGCTGATAGAATAGGCCAGCCCCAGCCTCAACATGATCATACTTCAATTAAACATAAAATGCATGTTTGATATAATAAATGAAATGTTGCAATTCAGTATTAGTGTACTAGATTTTCAACTGCTGATTTAAAATAGCTCATAAAATAATAGTAATCCCCAAAAAAAGCACCTTAATTTCAAAAAAAATATATGCCCACTTTGAATTTGATGCCAGCAACAAGTTTAAGAAAAACTGTGACAGGGGCAACAAAAGACTGGAAAATTTGTGTTACGCAAAAAAAAAACCTGGTGGAACATCTCACAACTAATTTGGTTAATTGGCAAATAATCATTAACATGACTGAGCATCCCAGAGAGGATGTCTTTCAAAAGTAATGATGGGGAGGGATTTACCACTCAGTGAAAGACTGCGCAGCCAAATAGTGCAACAAAGTAAGAATAATGTTTCTCAACATAAAATTGCAAACAGTTTGGGGATCTCATCATCTATGGTACATAATATCATAAGACGATTCAGAGAATCCTGAGAAATCTCTGTATGGAAAAAACAGGGCAAAAAAACAATATTGGATGGCTATGATCTTCGGGCCCTCAGACAGCACTGCATTAAAAAAAGACTTGATTCTGTAGTGGAAATCACTGAATGGGCTAAGGAACACTTGAGAAAACCATTGTGTGTGAACACAGTATGTTGCTGCATCCACCAATGCAAATTAAAACGCTGCCATGAAAAAAAAGAAACCATATAAAAACAAGATCTAGCAACGTGTGATGGCAATTCCATTGATCAGAACTCTTTAATGAGGAAGTGCAGAGACAAAATTGTCTTGGCACATTCTAACAGTTTTATTATTATTTGCAGATAAGAGAGACACGTCAAATGCTTACAAACATAATCGTCCGAGGAGTCTCTAACTCAATACAGGTCATTCAACAGTATTTATTACAGTTAAAAGGGGTGTGGTAAGATGCTGCCCAGCATGTGTCAGTAAATGTCATGGTGCAGTGAGCAGCATGACACCTACTAGAACCATTACAGAATGATCCACCAAAACCTGAACCAGCAGGCAGTCCCTCCAGGGCCGAGGCCTCCCCAATAATTTTTTACGGGGGGGATATGGGGGAGGGTTGTGAGGAGGGTTGTGATGGCACCCCCTCTGCGTCTGGAGGCCTTCCTGGTGGTTGGGCGGAGTGAGGACTGGCGGGGCTTCAAGGACCCGCCATACCGGTTCTCGCTGCCTGACAAAAAGTCCCCGGCCAGCTTGGCGTGGGCACCCCCTCTACGTCCGGAGGCCTCCCTGGTCTTTGGGCGGAGCGAGGACTGGTGGGGCTCCAAGGACCAGAGGTAAAGTCCCCGGCGCCCTCTCCTGTCCCAGCCGCCCCGGCGCCCTCTCCCGACCCTCCGCCGGCCGCCGACCCTCCGTCGGCCCCTGATCCTCCGCCGGTTATGCCTCCCCGGCCTGTCCCGACGGCTACGCCGCCCTGGTTAGTCTCGGCTGTTCCGCCCCCTCGGCGGGTGTGTGCCGATGGGGGTTCTGCGCTGCCCCGCCCCGCCCCCCCTCCCTTGGGCTGGGGTTCGTCTTGGCCCGTCCGTTGGCCGGTGCCTTTGGGGTTGTGCTGTCATGGTGCGGTGAGCAGCAGCACCACCATGCCATATATTCTCAAGTTCCCATATCACACGAACACATCCCGGACTGTCGCATGTTTTCAATCCTTCACACCAGGGGCCTGTTGCACAAAAGTAGAATGAAGAAATCCAGGATAACTGAAAAAGCGCAGCTTGACTTGAGCGTGATCCGCTCATCGCGGCTTAATCGGTTGCACGTTTGCGGAGCCAGGATGAGATAGTGAAGCTATGTCAAGTCAGGTGTAGATAGTCGGGATAAGTGCACGTCCATGGCGTTCTTAAATAGACCACGGTATCGATCACAGATTCACTGATTCAGAGATGGAGAAGACGCGTGCGGCATATTTTTCACCCGAGGAGCAGCAACTAATTATGGAAAGTTATGAGGAGGTAAAGCATATAATATGCAGAAAAGGAAATACGGCGGCTGTTATTAAACTGAGAGAAAAAGCCTGGCAGACAATAGCGGACCGACTGAATGCGTAAGGATTTAAAAATATCTACTTTCTAGAAAAGTTGTACACTGTTTTAATTGCTTTTAATATGCTTGTTTTATGTGTCGGTTTCAGTGCTGTATTTTGTTGTGTGCTAAATGTGCTGGTTGTACTGTAGGTGACTTTGAGTAGCCTTACATGTAAAGCACAATATAAAACTCTCATGCGAGAATGTTTTACAACCATGTGCACAAATTTCTAGAAGCTATGTCTAAGTCTAAATATCTTCCTACAATTAATGTTCATACAGAACAAATGTGACTGGGCAAAAAAGAACCTGGTAAAAATCAAATATAAAAACATTTTGCAAGCTGGTAAGTGCCTTAATTCTTAACGGTGTGCAAATGGTATGTAGAAACTACTTACAAGATGCCTGCTCACATTTGATCTAAACAGATTTTAGCCAGCTGCAGACTTCTCCCCCCCCCCCCCCCCAGCTGAGGAAATGGCCCTTGATTTGAACCAAGGAAATCCTGTGATGGAAGGATCTGTATGTAACAGGATCCAGATGCAGTACCAAACTGACAAGTGACAGCACTAAAATAAAAAGCTTAAGAAGCATTGTGGTGTTCCCTGTGTGATGAATGTACACTACACTATGGAAAGTTATTAGTTCAGTGAGGTGAGATGAAAATTGAGGTTATGAAACCAAAGTAAGCTACTATAATATCGAATAAAACATTAGGCCTAATTAAGGAGTAACACAAACAATCCTTTATTGGAGAAGGACAAGACAATCAAATCACTTATCTGAAATAATGAGTCTCTGACCAGCCTGCCATTAATGTCATCTGGGAATATAGCTGCATTGTCCCACTCAATCTCCGGTGCCACTGCTGGACCCCTTTCCTTTCTCAGACAGGCAGTATTGTGTTGGACCGTGCAGGCTACAGTAATGCCACA
The DNA here is from genome assembly GCF_011004845.1 of Esox lucius. NCBI lineage: Eukaryota > Metazoa > Chordata > Actinopteri > Esociformes > Esocidae > Esox > Esox lucius. The sequence continues at coordinate 3,818,928 of NC_047587.1, read as the reverse complement.
GGCCCTGTCTGGGGTGACCCTCAGGTGGTGGAGACACTGAAATCATTACTTGAGAAGGCCAAATGCCATCTCAATTCGGGCCCTTGTTCTTGCATGGGCAAGATTGTATCCTTGCTGTGCTGTTGTCTGAGGGTCTGCAAGGGGAGTGAGAAGTTATGTCTCACAGGCATAACCCTTGTCTCCCAGCAGAACGGCAGAGAATTCACCTGAGAATACAAAATGTAATCATTACAACTACACAAGTAAAACCTTTAACGCAATTGTGTTTATCAGTGAAATGTGTGTGGCCTACCTTGTGATAGTCGCTGGGAAATGGTACTGGACCTAAAAACCCGGGAGTCATGGACGGACCCAGGCCACTTTGCCTCCACATTGGTAATGATGCAGGCAGCATCACAGTATCAATGTTTCCTATTCAGTATACATGTCATGCACAGAATACATTTGGGCTAGTTGACAATAACTAAATAATTTTTACCTGAACATTGATACTGTGGAAGGATTTTCTGTTGACACAATCTCCTTCGTGGGCCCCTGAGGGGCGTTTAATGCGGATCTATGTGCAGTCCAGCGCACCAATGACATTAGGGAACGCTGTAACACAAAATAGTCTGAGTATATCCTGTGACTGTTGTAATGTAACACGTTTTTGTAATCTGTAATTCATGTTACCTGCAATCTTGTAGAAATCTCTTTGATGAAGCACATTCTTCTGTGGCCAGCGAAGGTAATAAAGATGTGTGCCAAGGATTTCAGTGCCAAACACACTTCTGACACAACGGCAAATAGTGCCTTTATTTAGAATTTCGGCATGTCCCACGGCATATAAAAACATGCCGCTTCTAAAAAAAACGCAGTGCCACACATTAACGGATTCCATCTCCAGTAAATCCGTACCTCTCATGCAGGTACTCGTCGGGAAAAGCTAAAGGGTCTGATCTGTCCCGAAACACCCTCTCACGTTTGAAAGCACGTCTAAATATCAGCGCTTCTTCATACAAAACGTCATTCAGAAATGGGCATGCCATGGTGCAGGGAGAAACACAGGTGAATGGGACTTCATATATTGCCCTCATCACTGACTTAATTGAAATCCCCGTTGCAAATTCATCAACCATTTCAACCATCTAAACTGCAATAGTATGATTTAAATCAAACTCGTCACAGCAATAGTGACAAGTAATGCGTGTTAATAACAATAAAGCAGAACACATTCAGAAGACAACGGAACGACTGTTAAAGACATTTATTTCGGATCAGAGCGGCAGCTGATTTAACACAAGACTCCAGGATTAATCTTAGCCTGGCTGTTAGCCTGCTCTGGAGCAGGCTAGGTGCAAAGAATAAATCTCCATGGTTACTTGGCTGGGTTTAATTCAGCCTGCTTTTGTGCAACCAAGTCAAAGCTAAATTAATCAAGGAGAACTTGGATATCCCGGCTTAATCCCTTATCCTGGTTTTGTGCAACAGGCCCCAGGTCCCAATTTGTAGCGTTTGTATGTGTTTAAATGTTTCCCCTCTGCTCCCCACATTGTGGATCATTGTTGCTGTTGCGTCTGTTTCTATGCTGGTGAGTGTTGTTTGAGCTACTGTTTGAATGTTAGTTGTAAAGTCGCGTTGTCGCGCACTTTATTTTCATTGAGTAGATTAGTTATTGTTTTCCGTTCGTGTTTGGTTTGTTTGTTGTTTATTAAAACCCACGAACGCGATATCTGCCTGCGCCTGGTTCCTTAACCAACACGACACCAACTAGAAGCGTTACAGTAAAACACATTCCCTTTGTTAAGTTACTTCCTAAGCTTCACACAAAGGACAAACTCTCCTTCCCCCCATAGGTAACTTATTCAATTCTAAGAGTTCCAACCGAACCCGGACAGACAATTGATGCCTTGATGAGTTATACAGATGAAAAGTAACCATTTCATCTGCTGATACCAGTCAATGATGCCCCCTTGGCAAATACCAGATTTCCCGCATTACTTTTCTAATTTGAATAAGGGGACTTAGTCCTTTAATCAGTGAGGATACATTGGTTAGAGAAATTTCCACAACAAACGCCACCTCCTTCTCTGGGCCAGAGCTCATTTAAGATGGACTAAGGCGAAGTGGAAACTATCCAGTGGTCTGACTAATCAAAATTTTAAATTATTTTTGGGAATCATGGACACCATGTCCTCCAGGCTAAAGAGAAGAGGGACAATCCAGTTTATATAAAATTCAAAAGTTAGCATCCATGATGGAATGGGGTTGCATTAGTGCACATCTGCGAAGGCACCATTAATGCTGAACAATATATTCAGGTTTTGTAGCATGTTATGCTGCTATCCAGACTACATCTTTTTCAAGAAAGGCCTTGCTTGTTTCAGCAAAACAATGCCAAACCACATTCTGCACGTATTATGACATTATAGCTCTGTAGTAAAATAAATAATTGAAAACATTTGGGGCATTATGAAACAAAAAATTTGACAAAGAAGACCCTGGACAGTTCAGCAGCTGAAATCCTATAACAAGCAAGAATGGGAAAACATTTCACTTTCAAAACTATAGCAATTGGTCTCCTCAGTTCCCAAACACTTATAGAGTATTTTTAAAATAAGAGGTGATGCAACACAGTGGTAAACATGCCCCTGTCCCAACCTTTTAGAAACGTGTTGCTGGCATTAAATTCAAAATGGGCATGTAATTTCTTGTTGACATTGAGGGAGTGGTTGTTGTCCTGTCACCACAATGCCAGTTTTTTAGTTCCTACCTGTAGGCGAACTTTTCGTTGCTGGTTACCACGCCTATAACTGTGTTGTTGTGTGCAAGTTTGAAGATGGAGGTGGTCTCACACATTCATGAATGGAACAGGGAGTAAAACAAACGGCCAAGGTCTAGACTCAGCACTCTGAGCTTGGCAACGAGTAGCGAGGGAACGATAGTGTTAAACTATAGTCAGTGAACAGCAGTCTGCGGTAGATTTTTCACTTCTCTTGGTGTGTTGCAGCCATGTGAATAGCAATGGAGATGACATCCTCTGTAGACCTGCTGTGGCTGTAGGCAAGTTGGAGTCCAGAGATCCTGAAAAATGGCCCTCAACATGGGCCATAACAAGCCTTTTGAAGGACTTCACTGCATTACCTGAGTACATCAATCAAATCAATCGATTGTATTCATATAAAGCCCTTTTACATCAGCAGTTGTCACAAAGTGCTTTTACAAACACCTGCTCTTTTCCTGAGACAACGTGATGTTGCTCTCCCATTCTGATGTGAGCATAACCTTTCACGAGGCTTTTACAAAACACCCAGCCTGAAATCTCATGTAGCAAGCAAAAACAGTGTTGAGGTCCTGCTATTTTGTCCAGCCTCGTGAAAGGTTATGCTCACATCAGAATGGGAGAGCAACATCACATTGTCTCAGGAAAAGAGCAGGTGTTCTCCAGCATGGTTCAGTGTTACTTGTCTCAAGGTGAGCATAGAAGGCATTTAGCTGATTTGGTGGGCTTATGTCACTGGGCAGCTTGTGACTTTGTATCCCCTTGATACCTTTCTGATAGTTTGAAGCCTTGTCACGTCTGGCAAATGTCAGAGTTGGTTTAATATGAGTTTACATTAGTCCTGTATTGGCACTTTACAGATTAGTGACTTGTATCATGTGATCCAGAGTTTTGATGCTTCTAAAACAAATTGCAGCTTCCATGCCACTGTTCTTTTCTTCTTAATCTTGTTTAGCCATTTTGTCAGGTGGAAAAGAAGTCTTGCAACAATCAAACAATTGAAGAATTGATTTAGATTTTTTTTATCTCAGGGATGACAGGATCTTGAGTACATTAGTACATTTGAAGCCACAAGCCGAATTTAGGGGCCTTCTCATGGCATTATATCATGACATTAAACTGAAATAGGTTTACTGGAGAAAATTAAATTAAATAACATTGTTTTTAACACCTTTTAATTAGAAATAATATGTCCCTTTCTCCATTGTAAACATGACACAGAGAGGGCATGGCAGAACAAGAACACAATTAGAAAGGGGAAGATTATTTCTTGCCATTGTAACAGGGTTAGAATCAGGGGCGCCGTACAGGGGGGAAAAGTTAGGACAATTCCAAGGGCCTATGACTGACAGGGGCCCCAAAAAATAGGTAACAGTAGCGCAAAGTGGGCCCAATTAGATTTTTTTGTCATGGTGCCCAAAATTCCTGGCGGCGCACCTGTTTATAATGTACCCCTTCTAAACCAAAGTTTCTCCATATTTGAGCAGCAGAATTCGTGTATAGCTATTATTAGGGAGCCACCTGGTGGAGTGCTTCTGCATGTGCACTTACGCATATGAACACGTGGATCGAGCAGAAGAAATGTGCTCGGAGTTTGTGCAGTGAACAACGCCGTGTATGATTAACGTAATATTGTTTATGAAACACAAAGCATTTTGGGTTGGCAGCTCAAATGAATAATATTTCCATTCAGGAAAGCGTGGAATGCAATGAACATTATAAATGTGTCCAATATATTCAACCTTATTTCGTGATAATAGGGTTGCCACACGTCCCGTACAATACGGGAGCGTCCCGTATTGAAAAATAAAATGCACCGTCCCTTACAGAATCATGACGAGACGCGATTTGTCCCGTATTTTCGTGCATACCCTACTACGTTTTCACAAGCTTGGATTTTCGTCAGAAATAATAAAACCAAAAGAGTTTTATGAGACATAACGGAGAAATATGAATTCCGAATGACAGTCGAGTTGTCTGTGACTCAACGTCATCGTGGCCCTGGTTACGGAGACTCAGACGCGCGGTAACATTTAGCTGTGCAGTTCACACTGATAGACAGGTTGCCATGCAGTCCTGCAGGCACAAGACCCGCCCCCTCCGCGCGCAAGCTTTGTGTGTGGGTGTTTGGGTGGGTGTGTGTGTGTGTGTGCGTGTGTGTGTGTGTGTGTGTGTATGTATGTATATATGTGTGAGAGAAATAATCTCTGTTTTCTCCTTTAAAAAAATTCTGTTTTATCCACAACACACAGTTAAAGAAATCTGACAAATCCTGTTTATATCCCACATGGTGGAAAGTCAAGTCACTTGTATTTAGGCTATATAGCACATTTAAAAAAAACAGGAGTTGTCCAAAAGTGCTTTACAGTCCAGGCAGATGGATTAACGTGCAGGTGGTAGAACAAACGTGTTGGACGGGCTTTTGATTTCCATGGGCGGGCACTTTTATCCTAGAATAGTAACTTGAACAGGAGGGACAGAAAGCAAACAATTTTTGCATGCATGGCTTGCTGAAGCTATATACTAGCAAAATACACATCTGTCAATCAAATTCGAAAGCTTTTAGTAACTACAGTAATTAGACATTTGTAGCTTAGTGATGTAAAGCACATCTTCGATCGCATTTGCAGATGAAGGCAAGACTGCTAGCCTACATTCCCAACTGTAATTAGTGAAGTACAGTATAAGGAAGCATCTTACCCAAACTATTTTTTCATGTATACATGATTCAAGGAATAACACATAAAAGGCAACAATACATAACATAATACAATAGTACATATAATACATTGAGGGCAAGATTAAAATGTAAAACAATTAAGAAAACAAAAAATATTAAATCCAGATCAAAGTAATACAATAAGTTAAGAGAAATTGAATAAAATCAACAACAGATTAAAACACAGTGGCCCTCATTTATCAAAAGTGCGTACACCAAATTTCCAGCGTACACCTGGCGTACACCCAAAACCACGGTGACTTTGAGATTTATCAATATGGACGTTGGCGTACGGCACTCTCAAATCCTACGCCAGCTCAGGAGGTGGTGTACGCACGTTTTGAGTTAGTGCGGAAATGCGCAGAAAAAAAAATCCTAACGCACTGACAAACTAAAATATATGATATATTATGACCCACTGTAAGCCTGTGTGCTTTACATGACGTTTCAGGGTTAGACCCGGCAGTTGCGCACGGACTGGGTTCAGTAATAAAAGGCTGTTAATGACCAAAATATAATTCAGACTGACAAAATAATAAAAATGACATTCTTCTTCTTTTAAATAATAATAATAGAAATAATAATAATAATAACGACATTCTTCTTCTAAATAACAATAAACGTCATTAATAATAAATATCATGAAATAATAAGACGAATATTACAAATTGTCATGCAATTATTAATGTGAATGAATGGTACTCCACATCACATCATCATCTTTTATTCCGCTTTTTAAACTGCCAAATAAAACAATTTTATTTCTTTCTACCTCCCTGGTGATCGTCTCAATCTCCACGTCAGAGAAGTTTCTCTTTTTTGCCGTCTTCCGTGTGTCCATAGCGTAAAATGAGGGCGTGGGGGAAGTGGAGACTTGAATATATAGGGGCGTGTTGTTCTAATGACGGTCGTTTTCAGCCGCGGCATTTATCAAGGGCAGGTATTGCGTACACCTGGATTTTAAAGGTACGCACAGCTTCATAAATCAGGCTGTGAGAGGAGTGTAAGCAAAATCTTAGGCCAACATATACACCCATTTCTACGCAAGAATGATAAATGAGGGCCAGTAAGAGGATGTTAAAGTAAAGGGTGTATGCAAAAATTAAGGGACCTCAGACTGAACAAACAGCAAGAGAAAAAGGGTGGGTCTTTAAATTTGAGTTAGTTGTCAATGATGGAACTGGACTTCATGTGGGATGGGAAACTATTCCGGAGCATGTGAGCAGCAACAGACAAAGCTAGGCTACATCATCCATCCTGGAGGGTGGGTTCTTGCTTCTTCCAAATATACCAAATAGTTTATTTAAAAGTTTAAAAGGTGGAATAAAAGGCGCCCACAAAAACAAAATATGGACCCAAATTACGAGTGCTGTTAATAGTGTGGGGGTTGAGAAGCACACTCCAGCAGAGGTAAGAATGTTTTATTGCTTAATACAAGTAAAGCATGAGTTTTCTTTATTGCTTAATATAGACCGATCAAGTTAAGCATGAGTTTTCTTGTTTATTGTAGGTGAAAAAAAGTGGTCTGATTCAAAGATCGCCACAAAGAGGCGCGTCTCGGCACTAAAGAGGAGCCAGAGTCAGACTGGGGGAGGCCCACCGGATCCAAGTCTCCAGCTGACACCGAACGAGGAGCGTTATAAGGCTGTTCTTATGAAGCTGTTTGGATGAGCAAATGATCACAATGCATTTTACAGCACGCGTTTGATACAATTAGCATTTCATTTCGTATCACGTCACATGTATTGGGGTGTTCAATAGTGATGATGATGTGATGTGGAGTACCATTCATTCACATTAATAATTGCATGACAATTTGTAATATTCGTCTTATTATTTCATGATTTTTATTATTAATGACGTTTATTGTTATTTAGAAGAAGAATGTCGTTATTATTATTATTTAAAAGAAGAATGTCATTTTTATTATTTTGTCAGTCTGAATTATATTTTGGTCATTAAAAGCCTTTTATTACTGAACCCAGTACGTGCGCAACTTCCGGGCCTAAAGCTTCGTTCACACCAGACACGGCAATCTTTATGCGTTCCGGCGGAAGTCCATTCATTTCAATAGAAAGCAATCCGCACCGCTGCGTTTAATCTACCGTACTCGGCCAGATTTGGTTGCGGTAAGGCAGGTGTGTCGCATGAGTTGAAATTTTCCAACTTGTGCGGTGCTTTTCTGTACGGTATCAGAAACGGAAGTTGATGTACCACAGAAGAAGAGCTAATATGTAGCTTTCAATTACGGGTTTATGGGATCGCAAAAATAGATTTGACAGCTCATTAATTATTTGTAATAGCTTACCAGATCAAAGTTTGAAACGCTAAATATTTGTGCGAGACATATCCTAGACCTGATTGGTTAAATCATATTTGAGGGAAAATATATATATATATATATATACAGCCTGGATGACGTTTTCATTTCATCTACTACAATGAAACATAAACTGAGAAAGCTTCTGCTCATGCTTGCATGGCTACACTTTTCCACGCAGCATTTTTAACATTTAGGTCTCGGTAAACGTCCGAGGTAGTATCATACAAACAAGGGTGGCTAGACACTAGCAAAATGAGGTTCTCCTCCGTCTTTGCGATACTGGTTATGGAGATGCGGAAGATTGATTGCGTTTTTTGCGTAGATTGATTGCGATGTTTGCGTTAAATTACCGTACGGTAATTTTATGCCGTGTCTGGTGTCAACGAGGCTTAACCCTGAAACGTCATGTAAAGCGCACAGGCTTGCATCTGAAGGAATACATATAAATCAAATGCTTTGGTAAAGTCACACAAATTAAACATTGAAGTCCATGTTGCACAAAAATAAACACTGAAGTTTATAATTATGTTGTTGTTTTTTTTACAGTGGGTCATAATATATCATATCTTTTAGTTTGTCAGTGCGTTAGGATTTTTTTTCCTGCGCATTTCCGTACTAACTCAAAACGTGCGTACACCACCTCCTGAGCTGGATTTGAGTGTGCCGTACGCCAACGTCCATATTGATAAATCTCAAAGTCACCGTGGTTTTGGGTGTACGCCAGGTGTACGCTGGAAATTTGGTGTACGCACTTTTGATAAATGAGGGCCATTGACTCTAGTTCCATTACATTCATTTTGAGAGTAGCGGAGGACTTTGAAATTGATGCATAAAGGCAACAAATTGATGTGTGGTAGTCGTTTCTGCACTGACAGTGAAACGGTTAAGTTATTTGACGGAAGACTCTTCCGTGTCTATAAGCTACATTGTCTATACGTTTAAAAGTTAGCAAAGCCATAGTTCATGGTAATGCTGCGTTTTAGTTTTGTGAATAATTAGATAGGTATCTAGATAATGGTTTCATATTATGCCTGTAAAACCATGGAAAAAGGAAAAACTGCGTAATTTTTCACCTCTCAGAGTAAGAGACCATCAATGGAAACTATATTAGCAAGGAGACCACTAAGCCTAAACATTTCAATGTCAAAATGTTTTAATGAAATGTTAAATATAAACTTATAACATCTCATTCATTTCAATAACCCCCTGTAACTGCTTTATGCAATTCAAGTCCGTTTTTAGTTCTGGAAAATGGATTGTAAACTAGTGAGCCAGTGACTAAAGCTAAGGTAGAGGAGCTGGAGGAGCACAGCTGGCAGGAGTTGGAGAGTGGCCCAGAGAGTAGAGAGACTGACTGAACCTACAGAGAGACAGAGTGACCCAGAGAGTAGTGAGACTGACTGAACCTACAGAGAGACAGAGTGGACCAGAGAGTAGTGAGACAGTGACTGAACCAACAGAGAGACAGAGTGACACTGAGAGTAGTGAGACTGACTGAACCTACAGAGAGACAGAGTGGACCAGAGAGTAGTGAGACAGTGACTGAACCAACAGAGAGACAGAGTGACACTGAGAGTAGTGAGACTGACTGAACCAACAGATAACAGCGGTGAGCAGGTTTTTGAGGTTTTGATTTGGGGATTATAGGAATAAAATCATGACCCATGAGCATATACAGTATACATTCTTAATGTAAGTGTAGGTAGTTATAAAGCCTTTAATAGCTTTATAAGGTATTCATTCAATATGCTCACATTACAACACAAATCATGTATGACTAGTTTTCTTATAAGTTACATATTTACCCACTTCTTTCAGCCAACCTTTAGGAAAACATAGGGTAAGTGGTTTGATCCTGAATAACTTAAATGTAAATGATATCATAGGACATGGATATCTGTCAAACAATCAAAACATGACATGTTTGTTGATGGGCTATTCTCAGAAAATGTTGTTGCCACAATAATTATATATATTTATTGCTTCATCTAAAATGCTGAATGTGTATGCTTGTTGTTTGCAGGGCCATTGTTGTCCGCTTAATGGAATTTTAGGAAATTAACTAAAAATAACAAACATATCCTTAGAAAATTTGTTGAATTTCAAGAAATTGTAAAAAAATATTATTAAGATAGGAAGGGGCCTAATCACATAACAATATCAATAATATCAACAATCACATAAAAAAACATTTTGTGAGGATTGGATGTTTTGGTGATAAAGGAGCTCAAGAGGCTGGCTACAGTATGATGCTGTGGCTGTGGTGATGAGTTGTTCTGTGTGACACAAAAAGGCAATTTATTATTTTGGCCAGGATAAACTATGCTTGGCAGATGAGCCAAAAGTTTGTTTCAGACACTGGGTTTTGCAGGTGGTGGCCATAAACAATTGCTCTCTCCTTATCCTCCCTAACTGATTCTTCATGCATGCACAAACTCACAAATTTAACATCTTGTCACCCCCTGGCTGTGCCCCTAGCCATCTCTGCACTGGGCCGGGGGCCATAGTCAGGACGTTACAGAAATAGATGCCTCTAGGCCAGCGTTTCTTAATCCTGGTCCTGGGGACCCAAAGGGTGCACATTTTTGTTTTTGCCCTAGCACTCAAACACCTGTATTGAATATAAAATATGCTTAAATGTATACAAATGTTACATTACACAATTGTGACAAATGTGTTCACATTTTATTGTTTAAACTTGTAAAATATAGCTTGAAAGCACAGATCAAAATGTAAAATTTCAGATTTGTAGATTAGACTTGCAGCCTTCAGTGTACAACAACATGCCTCAACATACGAGCATGAAAGCTGACCTACATAAGCCCAAACATTAGACATTTAAGTTCCACAGTCCCGGGTGTGGACATAATATTAGTCAGAGAAACCTGCCCATAATGTCAATATAAACTATATTTAACTGACACAAAGGGTGTGAGTTGTGTATATATGTTGTTTAGTAGGTTGAGCTTACTTGCCATTTACTGAAGCATTTCTTTACATTAATCCACAATTTTTCTTCCATAGGGGATTTAAAAAAATAAATAAGTGTTTAACAAATTTTTCAAGCAGGTACATTGATGAGGCACCAATCCTTAATTACATCAAAACCTGAGGGAATGTTACAGGGAGGAGGAGCAATTATGATTGTCTTGCTCAGGGACAGAACGGCATTGGTTCCTTTAACAAATATTGACTATCAATTATTTTCTATTATTATGTTTGTAATTCATTGAAAACAATTTGCAGACTTATTTTCCATTTTGACATTGTGGACTTTTGTGTTGATTGGTAGCAAAAACAACATAAAAAACACAATAAAATGTAGCACGATGTTAATACTTCTGAGAACAACTGTAGTTGTGTGTGTCATATGTGGGATTGTTGAGATTGCGGATTGTTGACGTGCTGTACGCTACCTGCTGTTACCTACCTGCCCAACTTTTTTCGAATTTACTCTATATAAACTAATTGGTCAAAATTCTATTTTAAGTGTTTTACCAATGCAATATTTTTATCTGTTGACCTCTTACCCAACTTTACTACACTGGGACTCTTTTTGGACATAATTAACGGAACTACTCACCCCTGAACACCTGAGGCTAAGTATCATTACAATGCCTTATCACTGTAATTGTTATAGCAACAACACAGAGGAGAACTATCGTCTTCAGTTAAAGATAGCAGAGTTAGAGGCTCGGCTTCTGACGCAAATGTCAGGCAAGGATTATGCTAGTGTAGAAATAGAAAAAACTGCGTCAGTGCCACCAGGAAGAAACAAAAGTTTTGTTAGCCCCCCGGCACAGCTCCTGCAGCCGTGCAAGAACTTTCTCCTGGTCATTGGGAAGAAATGCCGTCGACCAGTTAAACCTGAATCATTGCTAAAACCAACTGAGACTTTCAACAGGTTTTCCCCACTGGAGTCGGAGTCAAGGCCCGAGCCGTCTTCGGAGGGGAATGATCGGCAGGCATGTTCTACCGGTGGCCTTGAAAAACTGAAAACTTTAGTCATTGGCGATTCCATTACTTGCTGTATTAGACTAAAGAATCAGCCCGTGATCGTACACTGTTTACCGGGGGGCAGAGCCACCGACGTAGCTGCAAATCTGGCGTTGGTGCTAGCGAATTCTAAAACTGGCAAGTATAGAGAGTATAGAGATATTGTTATTCACGTTGGCACCAACGACGTTAGGATGAAACAGTCAGAGGTTTCGAAGCAGAACATAGCATCAGCGTGTAAACTAGCTAGAAAGATGTGTCGCATCGAGTAATTGTCTCTGGCCCCCTCCCAGCTAGGGGTGGTGACGAGCTCTACAGCAGACTTGCACAGCTCAATCACTGGCTGAAAACGGAGTTCTGCCCGTCACAGGAGGTAGATTTTGTAGATAACTGGCTTTCTTTTTGCCTTAACATGAGATAGGGTGCAGGTCAGGCCGCAGGCTGTTAGCCAGCCTGCTAGCATAGTGGAGTCTGTCGATAGCATTGCTCCAAAGGCAGTTGCCGTAAATGAATTAATCTCTGACCATAAACTAGATGTTATTGGTTTATGTGAAACGTGGCTAAAGCCTAATGAATTCACTGCCTTAAATGAGGCCTCTCCTCCTGGTTATACTAGTGATCATATCCCTCGTGCGTCCCGAAAAGGAGGGGGTGTCGCTAATATTTATGACAGTAAATATAAATTTACTCTCAAACATATCACTGAGTTTCATTCTTTTGAAGTTTTACTAATGAAAGTTAACCAGGCTGATAAATCATTTTACATAGCTACTATTTATAGGCCCCCTGGGCCATACACAATGTTCCTCACTGAGTTTCCAGAATTATTGTCTAACCTTGTAGTCATGACAGATAGTATTCAAATTTTTGGCAATTTCAATATTCATATGGAAAAGTCCAATGATCCTCTTCAAAAAGCCTTTGAAGCCATAATTGACTCAATGGGTTTTGTCCAACATGTCTCAAGTCCAACTCATTGCCACAATCACACCTTAGATTTAGTCCTGTCACGAGAAATAGATATTGTAGATCTAATAATTTCCCCCCAAAATCCTGGATTATCGGATCACTGTCTTATTACATTTACCGTTAAAACAAGAAATCCACTTGCTCCGCAAACAATGAGTTTCAAAAGCTGTACTATAAATTCTCGGACTACAAATAAATTCGCTCATTAACGACTCTAAATCGAGGCTCTAAACTCAACACTGCGAAATACATTAGACACAGTTACACCACTAAAAACTAAAGAAATACGCAACAAGAAACTTGCTCCCTGGTACACAGACAATACTAGAGCACTTAAGCAAGCCTCCAGAAAATTTGAGCGAAAGTGGCGCTCCACCAAAGTGGAAGTATTTAGACTAGCCTGGATAGACAGTACACTACAATACCGAAAATCACTCACGTCTGCTCGATCAGCTTATTTCTCCAACCTGATTGAGGTGAACAAAAACAATCAAAAAATGTCTCTTTGATACAGTTACAAAGTTGACAAAAAAGCAAAGCTTAGCAAGTGAAGTGGGTCTTCACTTTAGTTGTAATGAGTACATGAACTACTTTGATGAAAAGATCATCACCATTAGAAAACAAATAACTGACTCAAGTTACGGTTTGCCTGGAATGCAGTATCAGATAGATGGATACTTACCTCGGAATAATTATCTATCCATCTATCTATCTAACATAGATTTTCTGGTGTGTGTGCTACATGGGTTGTTACATGGGTTGGAGTCAATCTCTTTTAAGCTATTAATATGGTGTTTTGTAATGTAAATAAATAGAGTAGATTTCATCTCATATCGGATGGAAAGTTTGTTTTAGCCTTTTTTCATTTTGTAATTATATATATATTTTGCATATATAGCCTATGGCTTTTGGTAGTAGTACATACCCTAATCTGATGGTCTTTTCACCTCTCATCTTTGTTAAAAACAAATCTGTAATTTTAGGCTACTACAAGACACCTGAAAAGTAAAAAGAAAAAATGCGGATTAGATGTAGTTTGAGGTTATTACGTTTTAATGGAATATTTTGACATGCTTGGGTATGAAAGAAAACTAGGATCCACTTGTTTTTCCGACATTACTCATCCCAGTGTAATCTGGACCTATGTGTCAGATTTCATTGACCATAAAATGTATTCTGCCACTTTCAAATCGACAAATCTATTCGCCCAATTAATTCTGAACACAACCATATCCCCAGTTATAAGAGGGTGTGCACACAACCAGGTTATTGTAAGGTTTTTATTTTTCCATCAAAGATTTCAGTTTGTTTTTTAATTGTTCACATTATAGGTCACAGAGAAGGTCTGTATGGAGGAGTGGGCCAAAATCCCTGCTGCATTATGTGCAAACCTTGTCAAGAACTACAGGAAACGTATGATCTCTGTAATTGCTGTCAGGTCCCTGTACGACCGAAGCAGGAGCTTGGTTCGCATTGCCGGCAGTAAGTCAGACTTGTTCCCAGTGCATGTTGGACTCCGGCAGGGCTGCCCTTTGTCGCCGGTTCTGTTCGAAATTTTTATGGACAGAATTTCTAGGTTCAGTCAGGGGCCGGAGGGTGTCAGGTTTGGGGACCACACGATTTCGTCTCTGCCCTTTGTGGATGATGTTGTTGTGTTGGCCCCTTCAAACCAGGACGGATCGGTGCAGCTTCTGCAGTAATGCGGTCGATGTATCGGTTTGTCGTGGTGAAGAAAGAGCTGATCCGCAAGGCGAAGCTCTCGATTTACCGGTCAATCTACGTTCCTACTCTCACCTATGGTCATGAGCTTTGGGTCATGACCGAAAGGACAAGATCCCGGATACAGGCGGCCGAAATGAGCTTTCTCCGCAGGGTGGCTGGGCGATCGCTTAGAGATAGGGTGAGAAGCTCGGTCACCCGGGAGGAGCTCAGAATAGAGCCGCTGCTCCTCCACATCGAGAGGGGTCAGCTAAGGTGGCTTGGGCATCTGTTCCGGATGCCTCCTGAACGCCTTCCTGGGAAGGTGTTCTGTTCCCGTCCCACCGGGAGGAGACCCCGGGGAAGACCTAGGACACGCTGGAGGGACTATGTCTCCCGGCTGGCCTGGGAACGCCTCGGTGTCCCCCCGGAAGAGCTAGAGGAAGTGTCTGGGGAGAGGGAAGTCTGGGCATCTTTGCTTAGACTGCTGCCCCTGCGACCCGGCCCCGGATAAGTGGAAGATGATGAATGAATGCATGAATGAACAATGTGATTTTCTGGATTTTTTTAGATTCCGTTTCTCACAGTTGAAGTGTACCTATGATAAAAGTTACAGACCTCTACATGTTTTGTAAGTAGGAAAACCTGCACATTCGGCAGTGTATCAAATACTTGTTCTCCCCACTGTAACACATTTCTGGTCTCCAAAGCATTTGTATAATCCCTATAAATGTACTTTCTGGATGTACAAATTTGTTCCTGGCTGTCTACAAAGTTGTTAAAAATAATTTAATTCCCAGGTAGCGCCACTAAGACGAAGTCCTTCATCTGTTGAGTTTTGTGGAAAAGTAGTTATTGTGTTGAATTACTTCAATATCTATTGTGACAGAATTAATTGATTCTGTCACAATAGACAACATAATATTCTAGCTAAAATCTCTCTCAAAATCCACACAATTTCCTTTCCACATTTGCGCTTAATCCCACTATAAGTCCACTTAGACCCACTCAGCACAAACTAGAATGCAGAATTTTCTGGTTGACGTCCTGTGTGAGTGTGCCTTGAATTCTAAGTAAATCACAGACAGTGTCACCAGCAAAACACCCCCACACGATCACTATTCACCATGGGAACCACACATACAGAGATCATCTATTCACTCACACTGTCTCACAAAGACAGCAGTTTGAACCAACACTTTTTTACTGATCATAACAGTATTCCACAAGTCTAATGTCCATTTCATGTGTGTATTGGCCCAAGCAAGTCTCTTATTGGTGTTTTTCAGTAGGGGATTCTTTGCAGCAATTCAACCATGAAGGCCTGATTCACACACTCTCTGAACAGTTGATGTTGAGATTTGTCTGTTACTTGAGCTCTGTGAAGCTTTTATGTGGGCTGCAATCTGAGGTGCTTTTAATTGCCGGTTTCTTGGGCCAGTAACTCTAATGAACTTCCTCTGCAGGTAACTCTGGGTCTTCCTTTCCTCTGGCAGTCATTATAAGACCCAGTTTCATCATAGCTATCGATTGTTTTTGTGACTGCACTTGAAGAAGTTTGTGAGTTTCTGTATTGATTGACCTTCATGTCTTAAAATATTTGTTGCGGTTTTTGCCATAATATGGACTACTATAGTACAGACATTGATGTTTTTCTGTATACCCACCCTATCTTGTAACAACACAACTAATTGCCTCAAAAACATTAAGAAGGAAAGAAATTCCACAAATGAAAAAAGGCAAACCTGTAAATTGAAATGCATTTCAGGTGGCTACCTCATAGAGCTGGTTGAGAGAATTCCAGGAGTGTACAAAGCTACAGTGGGGAGAACAAGTATTCGATACACTGCCGATTTTGCAGGTTTTCCTACTGACAAAGCATGTAGTATCATAGGTACACTTCAACTGTGAGAGATGGAATCTAAAACACATTGTATGATTTTTAAATAATTAATTTGCGTTTTATTGCATGACATAAGTAATTGATCACCTACCAACCAGTAAGAATTCCTGCTCTCCCAGACCTGTTAGTTTTTCTTTAAGTGTCAGTTAGATTGTGCGGTTGTGATCTAAGACAACTTGAACAGATACTTTTTGTGTAAGTCTAATTATTTACAGACAATTTCGGTCTTGTAGTAAAATGTTATTAACAATTACGACAATATGCATACAGCTGAACCTTAGGGTTAGCTGAATCTTAGGGTTAGCTAACCCTACCCTAACCTGTATTTACCAACCAACATATTGAGGACCCTGGTGATGATACTGAGTACATCACCATAACGGATTCAGTTACGGACACCCCTCCTTGTGGCTACACAGCGTCAGGGGATTTTTGTTTCACTGTTTTCTTTCATGCTTGAAAGCTCAAGGTAATACATATTTTACCGTCAACTCATGAAAACTGTGAGAATAATAATTTAACCTGTAAGCGGATTGTTATTTAGATGTCAAGCTAGAGAAATGGCAAAAGATATTACTAACAACAGACCAGACGCGGAACTACCAACAACCTCTACACATAATCAACAGACCACACCCCAAAATATAAATGAACCAACCATTACTTTGTTACACAGCGATGCACACAATAATCCCCAGATACAAGGCTTGTTAACCGAGCTTAGTAGCCCCCGTTTTCACATGATCTAGTTGACCCTCCTCATAACTCTCTGATGCACTTTTCTTAAAATGTCAATAATGAAAAGGTTGTTTTTCTGAATCGGTAACAGATTGTCATCACACAGCGATGTTGGTAGACCTTCTATAAAAGTAATCTCCCTCACCTTCAACATTTCGTCATACAGCGGTTGCCAACATGAATAAACCCAGACGATTTATCTTTAGAGGAAACAACGTCCGCATTATCCAACAGCATCAACAATATGTTTTATCCGAGTTACTGGGGCCAATAAAGACACAGCTGAATGGGTGTTGAAGTGATTTAGTACCTGTAAGGCCTTGTGCTGTAATCAGGGAGCAATACACGCCTGTTGTACACAACTCTTAATCGCTTAGACACTACTTGGTTTTTTAATGTGAATGTTCTTTTATCTCTCATAATTGTGTCTGCATTAGCAAGGACGTGATCATCATCACCACCCTTGCCCCGTACAAAGTTATCAACCAGTCATGTTAGCGTCTCCAAGTTAATAATGGTTGTGTTGTAGCTGTTGAGCGTAATGCCTTTTGCTTTGAGACAAGTCAGACCTTTAACAGATTTGTAACCGTATGTCTTTGGCCCACCGCTAACATAGGTTAAGCACTTTGTGACAACTGCTGTTGTAAAAAGGGCTTTATAAACAAATTTGATTGATTGAGCGATCCTGTCACCATCTGGTAACTCATCGGTCAAGTCAACTAAGAATGGCCCCAGGGGGACACCAAATCCCCATGGTGTGTGACAAAGATCAATGAATCAGTGTCTGTGTAGAGTACACGTCTTTCCAATTTCTCCAAGAGTGAATACAACTAGAGTCTAGCATAAGCAGTTGTGAACGTGGCAATAAAAAGGTTACCGTTACGTGGTTTGATTGGTGTCTGTTTTGTGTAACACCACTGTTCCATCACAACTCTGTCTGAGATGAAAGAGGAATAACCAACTTCTATTTCACTGGAAAAAAGGTAGTGGCTAAACTCCAGATCTACAATTAGCATTGTGTTCACAAGGTTAGACGGCTCACCCATTTTACCCCAAAGCTGCTAGCTTCCTTCTTGTGCTCCAGGAATGTTCTCAAGTAATCTGCAAAAAGATTATCTAAAGACCTGGTGAAATCCCAGACTTTTAATATTTTCACAATGCGATAACCTTTCTCAACAGCCTTAACCAGCACAATAGAAACCCAGGTACCAGTTAAAGATCTTTCTGAATTAGCATGTGAACAATCAGTTACCTGGTTTTCAGACTCTGTACAAAATCTACACAAGGGAAACAACTGCTTACCGCTGTCCCTGTGTGGTAAAACTGTGTGATAAAGGCCTTTTTAGGTGTCTAGCAGTTTGAAACCTCGAAAGATTATGTCTGGATGCCCAATCAGACAAGTCTTTGTCTTGTTGCAGAATGGGTGAAGGCTACAGACATCGTTATACTGAATTGTCTCCCCTTCTCAAGCCGTAAACTTCAAATGAATTGCCGCCAAAAAGAGCATCCCGAGGGTCAAGCCGCTCTGGAGCATCAAAGGTCTTCAAGAAAGCTTTGACATCTGCGGATGTGTTTTTAAGCTGATTCCACTCACACTCCCATATGAATTGAGCATGTATGTTGTCTTTGTCAGCCGTTGTTGGTGCATCAACCCGTATTGAATCTTCGTCACCGGATTGATTCTTCCTTAACAATGACACTTTGGGTGACCGTGCCAGGAACAGCTTAGACATTCATAGACTGTGCACACCCCATCGTGTTCAAAATATCCATGAACATAGTATGTACTGATTTTCGCTTCACCCCTATTGATATATCTTCATCAGAGGCCACATATTCAAGCCATTGGATTGAGCTGTTTGAGAATGTCTTCTGACATCGGTTGTAGTTGTCTGAGGGGACCAATGCAATGTTGTCCTTGGTGAGGAATCTGTTGCAAAAGACTTTCATGCAAGCCGAAGCAATCGTTAATGACCGGAATGGATCAACACCACCACACTCCAGGAACTCTAGTCTGTAGCGCATACAACCCTCTCTCAAGATGACCACATCATTCATGTAGTAAACCTTTATTTCATCCTGTATGATAAAGGGGTCTGCCGAAACAGTTGCATACCATTGCAAAAAATCATATTTTTCTTTAGCCATCATGGTATTCACACCGTAGTAATGCGGTTCCGGATGTGGGCCAACAGAGTTCTCATTCTCCTTGATGTTAAACTTGTAAGGAAAGTAGCCTTTTTTGAATCCTTAAAACCCATAGCACGTGGCAAGGCCACCAACTTCATCGGTAGGAAGCAATGACTATCAATTTATCTCTGATTGAATGTGCTGTCTGTACAAATCATGAGCTTGCTACCATTAGCAATAAGTGTTGTGCCAATACCATTGTTAGCAAAGTACTGCATCAAGATGTAACCATCGAAACCTTTAGAGTTCTGTGCTATAAATGTGTAGTCATTATATTTCGGTTCCCTACTTGGAACTTGGATAAAAGCAGCGAAACAACCATCCCCGGCTGAACACCACGTATTGTTATGAAAGCTTATTGCGCACACAAAATTTGCTGTGTGTACACCATTCACCGGATTGGCAATAGTCTCAAAATCATAAAATATGTAGCGCTCACTGGGGTCCTCGGGCTTGGAGAGTTTTATGAAACACTGATGATTCATTTCAACCGCCAGATCCACATTACAGTTGGGAGACATGTTAGCCGTGCACTTGTGCACTTTATAATTGTAATACTAACATTGTAATGACGGCCGCAATCGACACAGTATTTCTTCTGGTCACACCTACTAACCCAACAACCCACACCTTTGTGGTGCTTCAAGCGTTTATGCTGTCTATAAAAAAAGTCAGAATAACATATCCGCTTACAGTCTGGGCACTGCTGTATGTTACAGGGTTGGGTATGAGAATCTTCATGAAGACACTACAGCTATGTTTACAGCCATGATCACCGTGGGGGTTAAAACCTGTATAACACCACTCACAAACATATTACACACCCAGAAAACCCCTTGAAATTCATGATGCCATAGAAATGGTTATCGTGTAGGTACATAAAGACGGTTCTAGGGTGGGTGTCCTCTCTGTTTTGAAACTTGGTGAAGTGACCATCCTGTGTTCGATGAAAGACAATAAATTTACACCCTGTCATTTCTTCAAACCGAACAATATCTGTGAATGTCACACAATCATCTAATGCTGAACCAGCACCCTTATGTAACTCACAACCACTAACAAGGGCCTCAGCATATGTGTACTGCGGGTTCAACCTACCCATCAAACGAACGGAAAAGCATGTAGAATCATTATTCACAGCTACATATAATGACAATTTGTACCACCAGTTCTAGTGATTCATCAATCATAATCTCAGCATTACTCTGCATAACACTTTCAAGTAAATTACCAAACGTGCGTTCATTATATTCATCTGCTCTTATGTTCACATGTACGGGGATGTATGAGATTCAGAGATTTGTATAACTCTAACATCGCCATCATTGCAATGAATTTGCATCAGAGAGCTCGGAGGAGAGTCAACTAGATCATGTGAAAAATAGGGGCTACTAAGCTCGGTTAACAAACCTTCCATCTGAGGATTATTGTGTGCATCGCTGTGTAACAAAGCAATGGCCGGTTCATTTAAAATGTCGGGTGTGGTCTGTTGATTATGTGTAGAGGTTGTTGGTTGTTCCGCATCTGGTCTGTTAGCAATATCTTTCACCATTTCTCTAGCTTGACATGTAAAAAACAATCCACTTACATGTAAAAATATTATTCTAACTCAAACATACATTTGCATACATCACAGTTATAAAATATGTATTACCTTCAGCTTTCAAGCATGAAAGAAACCAATGAAACAAAAATCCCCTGATGCTATGCAGCCACAAGATGGGGTGTCCGTAACTGAAGCCATTATGGTGATGTACTCTGCATCATCACCCGGGGTCCTCAATCTGTTGGTTGGTAAATAGAGTAGGTTCCGCTGTAATTGCTAATAACATTTTACTACAAGACTGAAAATGTCTGTTAATAATTAGACTTACACAAAAAGTATCTGTTCAGGTTGTATAAGATCACAACCACCCAGTCCAACTGACACTGACGCTGGTCACTTGGTCTGAAATAAATACAAAGAGGGTTAACAAGCGTATACAGGTAATTAAAGCTGATTAACAATAATGTCAAAAGTCTACTTACCAAGATTTGAAGGCCCAAAAATGTGTTTACCAAACACAGCTGAGTTTAATTCCGCTTAACCTAAACCAGAGATATAAAACAGTCGCATGGAATGTATTCAATCGTAAAATGTATTTACACATTCTTAAAAAGTTCAAATGTGTTGTTTGTTAGTGTTTGTAATTGCAAGACAATTCAATTCAATGTAAATGGCATACTCCGCACACAGAGTAATGCTGAGATTATGATTGATGAATCACTAGAACTGGTGGTACAAATTGTCAACTACCATGAGGGTGGTGCCCCGCGACATAAAGTTTAAACACTGTTGATAGAGCAGATTATCAATAAAAAAGAAGGCATTTATATGTGGCTATGAATAATGATTCTACAAGCTTTTCCGTTCGTTTGATGGGTATGTTGAACCCGCAGTACACATATCCTGAGGCCCTGGTTAGTGGTTGTGAGTTACATAACGGAGCTGGTTTAGCGTTAGATGATTGTGTGGCATTCACAGAAATTGTTCGGTTTGAATAAATGACAGGGTGTAAATTTGTTGTCTTTCATCCAACACAGGATGGTCACTTCACCAAGTTTCAAAACAGAGAGGACACCCACCCTAGAACCGTCTTTATGTACTTACACGATAACCATTTCTATGGCATTATGAATTTCAAGGGGTTTTCTGCTGTCTTCTGTGGAAGCCGCAGATTTAATATTGTCTTTACATCGCAGCCGGGGGGGGCCTCCAGCAGGTCAAGCCTCTTAACTTTGTCATTGGTTGCACGTCATCGTTCTTTACTTTAGAATTATACCAGCTACAATGATTAAAATTGTGGATAAAGCTTAACTAGCTAGTTCAGATAGTTGTTGATGTTTGACAACCAAATATATTGATACTGCCTGTCCGGTAGAAACATCGTTCTCGTTAGTTATTGTGGAGCAGCTGTGACATCACGTCATTTAATTTGATCTATTAACAGCAAACTCATCCGCTTACATAAAAATGCTGGCTATTGTCACCATATCGCCATTAATTTCTTCAACATTTAACAAACACAAGTCCATGATATAGCAATCAAAAATCGGATTTCACAAGTTGCTTCAAGTCATTACGAGAATGTAGCACATATTACACGGAAGTCACAGCATCCACCCGCACTAACACAGACAGGTATTCTCAAACTCGCCAACACTACAGTTTGTAACCAT
This sequence comes from Esox lucius, assembly GCF_011004845.1. NCBI lineage: Eukaryota > Metazoa > Chordata > Actinopteri > Esociformes > Esocidae > Esox > Esox lucius. Next base: position 3,796,412 of record NC_047587.1, on the reverse strand, counting down.
CGTTGCCTGTTAAAATGTTTTACCAATGTTAAGAAAACAATCTTGCGTTGATCCCCGTTGTACAATTTCATAAGATGCCTTTACAAAAGATTTTATTACCTGAAATAACATTTCTTGACCTGTCAAAACATACAACATGCCAAACATATTACACCTGTTATAACAGTCGTCCGAGGTGCTTATCAGTCGTTGTAAAACATCCAACATGGACACAACAATGCAAGCATAAATTACAAAGTCACCGGAAATGCATATATCATTCCGGAAATCCCACCCTAACACATGTCATACAGGAAGTCCCACCCTAACACATGTCATACAGGAAATCCATACATCACACCAGTAGTCTCACCCAGCAAACCGGATGTCCCACCAACCTTTCAAACCAATCTGGAAGCCCTGCCCACCAGGGGTCATAAGTCATCAAAGTGACACATTATACCCTACATTTACTACTCAGGCGTTTACATTTTTATACATTTATTGTTAATTCTTTTGATCTCTCATTCACAATATTAAGAAAAAGATAAGTATTAAATTAAGTTAAAAAATTTAAAGGATAAAGAAATGTTCCTCATACTACAGATATTTTGCTTATTTATCTGTGTACTGTAATTATTGCCACCCCTTCATTTAATGCTTGTGCCACCTCCCTTTGCCTTCATTACAGTTCTGAGTCTTCTCTTATAATGCTTATTCAGGTTGGAGAACACATGGCCAGTGATCTGAGAATATTGCTCCATACAGAAGCTCTCCAGATTATTTTGATTCCGTGGTTCAAGCTTGTGGACTCTCCTTTTCACCTCATCACACAGATTTGTAATGGGGTTTAGGTCAGGGGACTGGGATGGCCATGGCAAAACCTTGATTCTGTGGTGAGTGTGTGCTTTTGATCATTGTCCTTCTGGAAATCCAACCACACCCCAGTTTAAGCCTCCAGGCAGAGGCAGTCAAATTTAGATTTTATATCTACTAGCACATGAGTCCATGATACCATGCATCATGATATCACTGTTAGAAATCAGTGGTTATGTACACGCACCTAAAGGATTATTAGGAACACCATACTAATACTGTGTTTGACCCCCTTTTGCCTTCAGAAATTCTACGTGGCATTGATTCAACAAGGTGCTGAAAGCATTCTTTAGAAATGTTGGCCCATATTGATAGGATAGCATCTTGCAGTTGATGGAGATTTGTGGGATGCACATCCAGGGCATGAAGCTCCCGTTCCACCACATCCCAAAGATGCTGTATTGGGTTGAGATCTGGTGACTGTGGGGGCCATTTCAGTACAGTGAACTCATTGTCATGTTCAAGAAACCAATTTGAAATGATTCAAGCTTTGTGACAGGGTGCATTATCCTGCTGGAAGTAGCCATCAGAGGATGGGTACATGGTGGTCATAAAGGGATGGACATGGTCAGAAACAATGCTCAGGTAGGCCGTGGCATTTAAACGATGCCCAATTGGCACTAAGGAGCCTAAAGTGCGCCAAGAAAACATCCCCCACATCATTACACCACCACCACCAGCCTGCACAGTGGTAACAAGGCATGATGGATCCATGTTCTCATTCTGTTTATGCCAAATTCTGACTCTACCATCTGAATGTCTCAACAGAAATCGAGACTCATCAGACCAGGCAACTTTCTTCAAGTCTTCAACTGTCCAATTTTGGTGAGCTCGTGCAAATCGTAGCCTCTTTTCCCTATTTGTAGTGGAGATGAGTGGTACCCAGTGGGGTCTTCTGCTGTTGTAGCCCATCTGCCTCAAGGTTGTGCGTGTTGTGGCTTCACAAATGCTTTGCTGCATACCTCGGTTGTAACGAGGCGTTATTTCAGTCAAAGTTGCTCTTCTATCAGCTTGAATCAGTCGGCCCATTCTCCTCTGACCTCTAGCATCAACAAGGCATTTTCGCCCACAGGACTGCCGCATACTGGATGTTTTTTCCTTTTCACACCATTCTTTGTGAACCCTAGAAATGGTTGTGCGTGAAAATCCCAGTAACTGAGCAGATTGTGAAATACTCAGACCGGCCCGTCTGGCACCAACAACCATGCCACGCTCAAAATTGCTTAAATCACCTTTCTTTCCCATTCTGACATTCAGTTTGGAGTTCAGGAGATTGTCTTGACCAGGACCACACCCCTAAATGCATTGAAGCAACTGCCATGTGATTGGTTGATTAGATAATTGCATTAATGAGAAATTGAACAGGTATTTCTAATAATCCTTTAGGTGAGTGTATAGTGGTGAAATAATGTTGAACCCATATCAAATAGAGGGAGAAGTTTGCTCAAACTGGAAAATTGCAGCACAGATGTCATTCAGTGAACGTTCCATTATCTTCTTACTGTAATGTTAGTTGCCAGCTAGCCTATACATTAAGGGTTTCTACCTAACACATATCATGTTTCTAGAAGTTAACCCCCCATGCAAGATGGTCACTGTAAACATTCCTGGGGTTATCAGAGAGATAATCTAAACCGAGATGTATCTGTTGTTCTCATAATCTAAGCACATTCACTTCCAATGAAACGTACATTCACATTGTAATTGTTAATGCTCAGATTCCACATCACTGATCTATGATCATATTGATCACACATGAAAAATCCACATGCTCTGATGTCTTTCCACGTATATTCAATGTACATTAGAATATTATTTTGTATGAACCATTCATAGGCATTTTACACTCATTTTGTAATATTGAATACTTCTACCCATACTGTTCATATTCACAGTATTACTCTTTTAAAATTGCTGCTAGTTTCCCTTATTATGTATATTATTGCTACACTTGTTGCTTTGTGTGTTTTTTTATTCTTAATACGTACACTTTGTGTCCCATGTCACAATAATTTAATTGTGCAGGATGACTCTGTTATTCGGTGCATTTGATATATAAACTTTGAACTTGAAACTTTGAAGCTGTCCAGGGCCTTTGGGGGAAAAACAGCTCCACAACATTAAAGATCCACCACCATACTTCACAGTTGGGATGAGGTACTTTATCTTTCTGTCTATGCCAAACCCACCTCAGGTCTTGATTTCCAAAAAGCTGTATTTTGGTATCATCCGACTATCGAACCTGGCACCAGTTACTGTAGGTGGTTCTGTTTGTTGTTTGAAGACAGCAAAGGCTTTTTTTATGGTGACCCTATGAAACACCTAGTTTTGGGGAATTTCTTAGCCCAAGACCCAACTAACATCTGCAAGCTGTGATGCTTGGAGATTCGTTGGGAACTTGAACCATCTTCCTCATCTTCCTGTGTGGGGTCAATATAGACCCAAGTCCTCCTCCAGTCCAATTGCTTTAAACTTTTTAAATTATTTCTGTGTTAGTGGAAATGGGCATCTTTATATATTGCTATTTTCTTATAGTAATTTCCTCATTTGTGCCGCTCAACAACTTTTTATCATTACGGTATTCTGGTTTATTTCCCATGGTGATGGATGATCATGCGCATTTAGCCTGTGTGTCACCTCATCCATACCCCAGTGAAACAGGAAGTCAAGCCATTTAAGTGTTCCTAAATAACTCAGGTCAACATAAAAATGTAAAATATGAATGGGAATATACTAAATTGTAATAGATTTTACTTTATTTCTAGGGGTGCCAATAATTGTGTCACACATGTTTTGGAGAAAAATTATTGTTTATTTTATTTCACTTTTCTTCTCAATCATTTTACTTTAGGGGAAGGCTTGATTTTTGTGAATATTTTGTATGAAAGAACAAGAGGATTAACAGCGAAGGCTTTTTTGTTTCATAGACCGTGTGGCACATATTTATCAAGGGTGCCAATATTTGTGGAGTACACTATACTTCCAGTTCTGTGATTACAAGCGATGTGGGGGTTGTAAAGCAGCCTGGGGCAGGTTGGGAGAGATATGAGATATGGATGAGTAGGTGGTACCTGTGAAGGATGGGGGAAGAGGTTAGGAGGAGAAGAATGGGTGGTGTGTAGGCATGAGTGGGGGGCAAGGAGGAGGAGGGAGGGTGAGATCGACTTGAGTTTTCAGGGGCCTTTGAGAGTCAAATCTGCAGTATAACTGGTTGAGTGTGTTTGTGGGACCCACAACGACGACCAACTCCACTGATTACAAGGCATGTAAAGTACACTGACAACCAGGGTGCGTTTGTAAATATTAAACCGAGTAAATATTCTATCGTTTCACCCATTTTGTAGGGGCGGGCGAGTCCTGAGGTGGCAGACTCTGAGCCAGGAGCTCTGCCAAAATCAGGGAAGCCTCCAACCAGTATAATTGGAAAACCAGTGAACGTTGCAGCACCATGTTAGTACAAGTATAGTTTTGAAATAATCCAGGTAATTGGAATTGCACTGAGATAGACCCCGCGCTCAACTGTGTGACTGTTCGGCGTGGTCACCAAACGCTGATGAGTAAATGAAAACAATCATGGTGTCAGTATTTTGTGTCAATATTTGGTCTTGTTCTGTATGATCTTTCTGGCTTCTTTTGTGATCTTAAAACCCGGAGCTTGAGCATTTTAATGATTTCTTGATCTTATTCCAAATAGCACACTATTTCCTGCAGAGTGCACTTCTTTTGACAAGAGCCTGAGGCTCCTAGACGATCCGCTTTTTACACACTGAGTCGTGTAAAAGAAATGTAAATATTTATTGTGACGGACTGAATATGACTTGTTCTCAGGCTTGGGAGGCTTGGACAGAGTGTGAAAGCATGTGTCCATGGAGAGACAAGATGAGTCAAGTGATTATATACAAAGCAGTACAAAACAATTTAAAACCATTTGATTTTAAATGATTTGGTTTATTTGAACATCTTGGTACACATGCCGAACATTGATTTGAAAAGGTGAAACCATAAGACCAGCCTAAATAGATTAACACTTCATCATCAATCAAACATACTGCATTTGAAGGCCTAGTCCTTAATTTTGCCGAAATAACAAAAATTGGAACCCAACCAATATACCCATCACTGATGTAAATAGTAGAATATACTATTGTCCCTCTAACACTTTAAATTCTGTCTTTGGTTTTTTTGTTTTTACCTTTTGACAGCATAATGTAGCAAAACTAAACAAAAATATGACTATGTTATTTTAAATAATGAAGAGCTCCATTTCCTCAACCAATATATACATATTCCAATAACATGTAAAGCATTAATTAAACCTTTAGAATTGTATTACTTGTTTTGTTCTCATCAGTTCATCTCATCAGTTCATCTCATCAGTTCATATACCCTTTTGACTCTGCAGTTCCTCTCCTCCTTCATGAAGTCCTGACAGGTTTAAGGCTGTTTGCCTGCATAAGCGATTCGTTATGACTCCTCAGGTAAAATGTCTAGAAGACACATCGTTGGTTGGACAGATCCTTGATGATGCCAGGTTTTTCTAAACTTGTTAATGACAAAATGGGCAGGCAAATACTTTCCAGAACCTCCATGACAAGTTGTCCCAAGATGTTTACACAAGGGATTACTTTGTTAATTGTTTTTATCTGTGTACATAAGGATGCTGGAAATATTTCACTGAATGTGTCATTGTGTTATGCCTGGACCATGTTAATCTAGAGTGGTCCTAAATTGCATCCTGTTCCCTATATCATGCACTATTTGACCAGACACCAGACATGCTATGGAGGGTGCGATTTGAGATGCACATCTTGATTACATGGCAACGCCTAAAGTTTGATCAGTATGGGAAAAAATCAACATCATCTCAGCATCAGCGTGGTACTTCCTTGAGATGAATAGTTTAAAAGCAGGAAGGCAGGCACCTGGTCTCACACTTTTACAGAAGGAGCAGGTGGATTACCTGCGCAGAGGGGACTAGAGGACTTAGAAGAACCATCATGACACATCAATGGGTGAAGTTGTGGATCTCTTTCCTCTACGGTTTATCTGCTGCTTACTCTGATTCTGGTAATAAAATATATGTTATAATATGCAGTGTCATGTTAAGATGGAGATGTAGCCTGGTAGACTGGGCCCAGTACGTTTGACAATTTTGACCAGGCTGGTCAAACTAGCCAGCCGGCTAGAGACATATTGTTTTTTAAAGATTCTATGGCATAGATTTTGGACCCAGCTGCCCATTGCCCAAAATGCTTAAGTTCCTTCACTAGATAAAATCAAAAGAATCAATTCAATCAAAACCACATTACAGTATTTATGCAACTATTTTTGCCAAGATCAAATTAACCAAACGGCTCTAATGTTCTGCATAAAAACCTACAAATTTTGTTAGACAACCTATCCGACAGTCAAAGAAAAATATAAAGTATAAAATGTGTTTCTGTTTTTTTCCAGTTAATATGATTCCAATGACCGGGAAGATACCAGTGATCACAGGTATGTTATATATTAGATATTTTCACACTGACTACACTAATAAACATTGCTAAACACAGCAAACACTGTTGCTTTAGTCAGAAATTGTCTTAATACTCCTTCGCCCTTACAGTTGGCGTGAGTCAATCCCACAACAGGCAGGTCTGCAGCACGTGGGGTAACTACCACTACAAAACCTACGATGGGGACTTCTTCCAGCTGCCCTACACCTGTAACTACGTGTTGACTTCACTGTGCAAAAGCAGAAGTGGCTACGAGGAGTTCAACATTCAGCTGCAGCGTAAAGAGGTGGACGGTCAGGCCACCATCAAGAAGGTCTCTCTGAAGCTGGATGGGACCTTCGTGGAGCTGACTCAAAGTAGCATCAATGTCAATGGGAAAAAGTGAGTTGTAATTTAATGATTTAACCAGGTAATTCATATTTGGTAGTTGGGTTGGACAGCCACATAACACAGTCCTAGTGAGTAAATGTTTACTCTATCAACGCTTAGTAGTCAGTATCAGTAGGGAAAAAGGGTTGGTTTACAAAAGCAGGAAAGTTTCCTAGAATTTTCAGCAGAATTTTCAGCAGACGTTTGACATTTAGATCAGTTGAAAGGAAGGGAGGGATTCTGGGGAAGAGAAGCATGTTCTGTGGGTTCTTTAAATGATTGTTTAGACTAGGGTAATGTAATTTCCCCTCTGATGGATACTTCATTGTGTTGTCCCCCATAGGGTCACGTTACCATTTGGTCAGTTTAATATCTTCATGGAGAGGACCAACTCCTATGTGAAGATCACAGCCAAGCTGGGTTTAGTCATCATGTGGAACGAAGATGACGCCCTCTCGGTATGTGTTCTATCCACTAAATCTGTTGAATGTGCAGTAGATTTTCCAGTAGGTCTTTATTGACAGATCTCAACAATGAATTCCCTCAGATACAGTTTTCAATAAGCGAGACTCATTTGGCATTTTAACTAGACATTTCTAAAAAGACTGGGCTATACCTTCCCATTATATACCGCTACAGTGGACACAATTACCAGTAGGACTACAAAAAAAACACAATTACCAGTAGGACTACAAAAAAATTAAGAATTCATGCCACTATATCTGGTTCTTTGATTTTTTCTTTGATGTTTTTGTTGGTTTTGCACATAGATAGAAGATAGGGTTTGAGATTGTAACCTTGTTGAAGTCGCTGTTTAGCATGATCATGATTTTGCTTACTATTGCATGAATGGCTGCCTGACACAATTTATCATAATATTTATGAATAATAATCAAATTATTACTTAGAAACTAGTTGCTATGAATAAAGGTGCCATCAGTTGCCATCAGAGTCATAGCAAACTGATCAAATAGACTGATAGATTGGAATCAACTGAGTCAGTGTACTAGTGAAGGGACAGATCAAATAGACTGATAGATGGAATCAACTGAGTCAGTGTACTAGTGAAGGGATGAATCAAATAGACTGATAGATGGAATCAACTGGGTCAGTGTACTAGTGAAGGGATGGATCAAATAGACTGATAGATGGAATCAACTGAGTCAGTGTACTAGTGAAGGGATGAATCAAATAGACTGATAAATGGAATCAACTGAGTCAGGGTACTGGTGAAAGGATGAATCAAATAGACTGATAGATGGAATCAACTGAGTCAGTGTACTGGTGAAGGCATAGATCAAATAGGCCGATAGATTTGCCAAGTAATTTGTCCCTTGAAGAAATATTTGTAGTATTTTTAAAATACAAAAATACAATTATTTTCATACATGGTGTGGCTGCTCTATTTTGTAGTTTCTTTTTATACACTTAAAATTAACATATTTGTATCTGATTTTAAAATAAATTTTGATGTATTATTGCCCATCTCTGCGTGTGTGCATATACAGCTCCAGAAGAAATTAAGAGACCACTGCACCTTTTTCTTTCCTTCCCAAAAAAGTCCAAAAGGAAGGTTTTGAGTGAGGAACAGAAGGGTTAAAATTAAGAGACCACTGCAAATTGAACGCTTTTGTTCCTCTCTCAAAACGTTTCTTTTCAACTTTTTTGGAAGGTTGAAGGAGTATTAAGACGATAGTATTTACACACACACATTTTTTACCAGTCCAGGACACACTGTGAAATATTTATAAAATCTGGTGAACTGGATACAAATAAATAGAAAGAGACCAAGTGTTAACCATAAATAAAGGATAACAGTGAACTGAATGTTTGTATGCATGTGGATGAAAACACTGACTGTGGGAAAATATATATGGTGTGTACATTGAATGTGGGTAAATATATGTGGTGTGTACATTGAATGTGGGTAAATATATATGGTGTGTACATTGAATGTGGGTAAATATATATGGTGTGTACATTGAATGTGGGTAAATATATATGGTGTGTACATTGAATGTGGGTAAATATATATGGTGTGTACATTGAATGTGGGTGTGTTAGTGTAATAGAGAGTGTGTGTGTCAATGGTGAATGTGTGTTAATATGTGCCAGACTGAGCTGGGGGTGGTGTTTTATGAGTAAGTATACAAACATGCTCTGTGGTCCAAATGAGAGTGTATGCAAATAAGTAGGTAGTCTGATGGCCCGCGGGTCTTTTGTGTTAAATCAACAGTAATGCAAACATCCCAAATAACTGCAAAAGTATTATATTGTAGCACATAAAGTGCCTATACACACACCCAGCCTAAAACCCCAAAAGGTAGGCAACAACAACATTTTGAAGCATTATTGTGGTCCTAACTATATATGCCCTGCTGTAGGCCATATTTGTTGAATGGACAAATTTAAGGTACTTTAATCCACAGTAATTTTCCATTTGCTCTGTAGGTGGAGTTAGACTCAAAGTTCCAGAATCAGACCTGTGGGCTATGTGGAGACTTCAATGGAGTCCAGCTTTACGACGAGTTCATTTTGAATGGTAAACAAAATCAGAACAGGTCTTAGGGATGCTAACTATGCTCCTGTACTGCTAATGAATATGTGGTTTAGGTCATCGTGAATGGTAAACAAAATCAGAAAAACTCTCCTGATAGAATATTAGTATACTCCTGTACTGCTCAGTACAGCTCAAACTTGTTTATTAAGGCCACATTAGTTAAACCATTTATTGGAGGGTAGCTGTTCACAGCAATGTAAATACAATGTCTTGGCATCTGGGGTAACTCACAGCAATCAGATGATTATGGACCTTTTATCAGTTAACAGGATGGCCATCATTAATTGTAAAATCCTGAATTGTGAATTGGACATCATGAAATTAAGAGGAGGGGAATTCATAACAGTGAATGTTTAAAAATAGAAAAATTTTAAATGAAAAAAGAGGAATAAACAAAAATGTGCAGTCATTTATTTCTGATATTGAGGATTGATTAAAAAAATATGAAATCCATCATAGATTCAATGTTACCTTTATCTATATTTTGTAAACCAAAAGCAGCAGTTCCTTTTATTATTTAAAGCGGAACGTGAATTGCGTCTGTAATTTCCTCAAGTTGTAGGGTGTCCCAAAATGTAAACCACTGCCACTCCTGAAGTCACTCTCAAAGTTAAAGTTAGTTAGTGTTAGAAATACATGACAGTGGATGGTGGAGTGTGGTAATGGTAATGGTGTGACTTGGCCTAGGGGCTTCTACTGGCCAAGACCAGGTCTCAGCTATACATGTTTTGTAATTGTCCTTGGTCACTGATCACAATACTCATTTTGACATGCAAAGAAAATTACAATTAAATCTAATTCTACTTTCAAACAGGATTTCAAATGAAGACCATTGACTATGGTGAGCTTTCGAAGATGAATGGCCCAACAGAAACTTGTATAGAAGTCCCACTTCAGGCTGAAAATTGTGAAGAACAGGTATTGTCTGAAAGCTGTAGCTCAACCATGCACTGCTTTAAAAACTTTATTTTAAGATAATAGAATAAAGGTTTCACATACCAACATCCTTATTGCTCACATTATACAATCAATTCTTCTCTTCCTCCTTCATGGTCCTCCCCTTTCAGAGGACAGCGTGTGAGGAGTTTCTCACCAGTTCAGCCTTCAGTAGCTGTAAGGACCTGATTTCCACGGACTCCTTCGTCGAGGCCTGCATGGCAGACATGTGTCACTGTGGTAACAGCAACAACAGCGAGTCCTGCATTTGCCAAACCATTTCAGAGTATTCCCGCCAGTGTGCTCACGCAGGGGGCGTGCCCCAGAAGTGGAGGACAGACCAGTTCTGCTGTAAGGAGATATTTTACATTTCCTTTTATAATTATATATTGGTCTGTTTGTCTTGCTGCACTTCACAGTTTGGAATATGTTAAAAAAAGATCCCTCCGTAGACTCAGAATTAGATATAGATTTGAGATGGCTGGTAAAGACTTCTGTCTCTTTCTCTCTCTCTCTCTGTCTGTCTGTCTGTCTGTGTTGAGCAGTGGAGACATGCCCTTTGAACATGAAGTACCAGGAGTGTGGAAGCCCCTGTATAAATACCTGCTCCAATCCACAGGGGAACCAGCATTGTGAGGAACACTGCATTGATGGATGCTTCTGTCCTGCCGGTACAGTACACTCACTGGTTCACTGGGGGAAGCATGTCGTATTTCCACTAAAAATTATAACTTTGCAACATGCCTACTGTCCATGCCTACTGACAATGCCTACTATTTTAAAACAGGAAGAGTAAATACAACTTAAATACAATTAAACAAATATTTGTGGTCTCTGATCATCATCAACTAAGTACAGACCTGAAGGAGAACCCTTACTAGAACATTAAAGATCATTGTGATTTTATACAAATGTTCTGCTACAGAAACTTCTATGTATTGTAATTTAGCTAATAAACTAGGCAACATTTATCAATTTAAAATATATTCAAAAGAAAAGTAATTCATGTAATTTCTATTGTGATTAAATGTATTTATTGCCTCTTTCCTAGGAACTGTGTTTGATGACATTAATCAGAGTGGCTGTGTAGCTGTGGACCAGTGCTCATGTCTCCACAACGGAATGTCTTACAAGCCTGGAGAGACATACTCTAGAACGTGCCAAGAATGGTAAGCATTGCTTTATATTTACATACACTGAATTATTGTGTTTGTGTGGCTGTAGACTTTACTGACTGATTCTCTCTGCTAGTACCTGCAAGGGTGGCCAGTGGAGCTGTGTAGGTCTGGACTGTCCAGGTACCTGCTCCATAGAGGGAGGTTCCCACATCACCACCTACGACGGGAAAGCCTACACCTTCCATGGAGACTGCTCCTATGTCCTGTCCAAGGTGGGACACTTGAAATATAATTTTGTTGGCATATACATCACTAATAGAATTAGACTAACACCAACACAACTCAGTGTTTAGCAACTAGTTCTAAGGGCTTTTGGCTAAAATGTCCTGGTACTTAAATAGTTCTACTTAGATCATTTTTTGTCTTTCTGAGTTTAAGGTTGCTTTAAATTACTCAATATACACTCTTCACAGTGCCGGAAAAAATTAAGAGACCACTTTTTCTTTCCTTTCCAAAAAAGTTGAAAAGGAAAGTTTTGACTGAGGAACAGAAGGGTTCAAATTAAGAGACCACTGCAAATTTAAAACACTTTTCGACTCTTTTGGAAAGGAAAGAAAAAGGTGCAGTGGACTCTTAATGTTTTCCGGAGGTGTATTCTGTACATTTTGACAGGGACTCATGCTGTGACCAAGGTCTATTTTACAGATGAGCCATGTATTAGCAAGCAAGCAAGTTTATTTATATAGCACAATTCATGCATCGAAGCAATTCAATGTGCTTTACAAAGAAAAATCTATGAAAACAATAACATAAAAACAAATACTCAAATGAAAACATCAAAGCAAATGAATACATCATAATAAGAAAAAAATACAATAAGAAAACATAAAGATTAAAAGTGCGAAGCTATAAGGCTAAACTGTGTGGTTAAGTTTAAGTGCTCAGTCATAGGCACGTGAGAAGAGAAGTGTTTTTAACCTGGATATAGAGATTGAACAGAAGCGGTCCGAGAACTGATTCCAGTGGAACTCCACATGTCATAGCCACCCTATCAGATTCATGATTACCAATGGTGACAAAGTAACTCCATCCATCTAGATAAGATTTAAACCAATCAAGGACTGTCCCGGAGAGTCCTACCCAATTTTCCAGCCTATCTGTAAGTGTTCTATGATCTGCAGTATCGAATGCTGCACTGAGATCTAATAGACCTAATCAACTGTTATTTTATCAGAAAAAGTATTCAAGCGTATATCATTTAAAACTGTATTCAGGGCCGTTCCAGTACTGTGGTGAGGTCGGAAACTTGACTGAGACCGCTTGAGGTCACAAAATTGCTGAGTTGATTGAAAACAACTTTCACAATGATCTTGGCTATAAAAGGGAAATTTGATACAGGTCTATAGTTGTTCATTATATATGCATCCAGTGTTCTCTTTTAAAATAGGGACTTAATGGCAGCTGTTTTTAGAGACATTGGGAAAATGCCTGATTACAAAGAGCAATTAATTATTTGCTTTAGGTCCATTGTTATAGAGTTACATTCTTTAAAGAAAAAGTCTGATGGCAGTTTGTCGAAACAGCAAGTGGAAGCTTTAAGATGTCGAACTGTTTCTTCTAGGGATTTTTGATCAATTGTATTAAAATGCAACATAATAACCAAGTTATGTCTTGGTGGTCGTGGTGACGGTACAGAGTCCTTGTTGCACTGTAGTTCTGATGTTCCGTCTAATACTTTTATAATTTATTCACTAAAGAAACACACAAATTCATTACATTTCACAGTGGACATGAGTTCTGATGCTATCTGCTTTATTGGGTTTGTCAGCTTGTCAACCATGACAAATAGAGTGCTGGTTTTATTGATATTCTTGTTGATCATTCCCGATAAATGTTGCTGTCTGGCCCTGCATAATTGTTGAAGCTACCAAGTCTTTGTTTATAGATGTCATAGTGAATTTGAAGTTTAGTTTTCCTCCACATACGTTCCGCTTTCCTACGCTCTCTTTTCAGGGCGCTTACCATCATTGTGGTTCTCCATGGTGTTTTCTGTTTGCTCATAATTTTCTTTACCTTTACTGGTGCAATATTTTGGCATTAAAATTATCCAGGAGTACATCAACTGACTCAGCACTTATTGTTGGAGAGATAGCTATGGCTTCAATAAACTGGGCATTTGTACTCTCATTAATGTACCTTTTCTTAACAGAAACAGAGTTTACTGGAACATTTGGGGTGATAAGTGAATAAAAAAGACGCAGAAATGTTCAAACAGAGCCAAGTCTTTAACCATGGCAGAAGAAATATTCAGACTTAAGAGATAACCAGATCTAGAATGTGGCCTTGATTGTGTGTATGCTCTTTCACATGTTGAGTGAGATCAAAAGTGTCAAGTAGTGCAAAAAGTTATTTGGCATTATTGTCTGTACTTTTATCTATGTGGATTTTATAATCCCCTGTAATAATAAACAAGTTATAATCAACTGATATAACAGAGTAGTTCAAAATCATCAATAAAATGTGCAGATATATTGGGGAGGTCTGTAAATGGTTAAAAATAAAATGTTGGGTACCCTTCAATGTAAAACAGACATATTCAAAATAAATAAAATGTTACCCATCTTTTGTTACTCATTGTTCAGTGAGAAATATAAAATCTAGGTTGTAGGATATTATAATGTCATTTATCAATAATGATTTGTTGGCGAGAGATCTGATATTAAGTAAAGCCAGCTTAATAGATATAATAGGGGTTCCTGGACTAGTAGGTTGACGTGTTACAGTTAATAGATTAGACAAGTTTATGAGTTGCATGCTCACGGTTCCTTCTATTTCTAATCAACACAGGAATAGAGATAATGGGTCCTAGCTTGTACTCAAAAACGTCAGCATTGTTATATTCACAATAGCAGGGACCCGAAGCACATCACTGAGTATATTCTCGGTGTAAATCAAATAGACTCTGGATTTAGCCCAGAGAAATGTATTTATTATTCCAATCGGACTCTTAATATCTCACCTGGCACAGCCAGAAGAGGACTGGTCACCCCTCTGAGCCTGGATCCTCTCTAGGTTTCTTCCTAAAATTCAACCTTCTTAGGGAGTTTTTCCTAGCCACTGAAATTCAACACTACTGTTGTTTGCTCCTTGGGGTTTAAGACCGGGTGTCTCTGTAAAGCACTTTGTGGCAACTGCTGTTGTAAAAAGGGCTTTATAAATACATTTGATTGATTGATTGATATTCTGTGCTCTGTGGAAATAAAGGACAAATAAAATAAATAAAGGACACATTTTTTCTGATAAAAAACCGCATCATCTTCCGCTTATCCGGGGCCGGGTCGCGGGGGCAGCAGTCTAAGCAGGGATGCCCAGACTTCCCTCTCCCCAGACACTTCCTCCAGCTCTTCCGGGGGGACACCGAGGCATTCCCAGGCCAGCCGGGAGACATAGTCCCTCCAGCGTGTCCTAGGTCTTCCCCGGGGTCTCTTCCCGGTGGGACGGGACCGGAACACCTTCCCAGGAAGGCATTGCGGAGGCATCCGAAACAGATGCCCAAGCCACCTCAGCTGACCCCTCTCGATGTGGAGGAGCAGCGGCTCTACTCCGAGCTCCTCCCGGGTGACCGAGCTTCTCACCCTATCTCTAAGGGATCGCCTAGCCACCCTGCGGAGAAAGCTCATTTCGGCCGCCTGTATCCGGGATCTTGTCCTTTCGGTCATGACCCAAAGCTCATGACCATAGGTGAGAGTAGGAACGTAGATTGACCGGTAAATCGAGAGCTTCGCCTTGCGGCTCAGCTCTTTCTTCACCACGACAGACCGATACATCGACCGCATTTCTGCAGAAGCTGCACCGATCCGTCTGTCAATCTCCCGTTCCATCCTTCCCTCACTCGTAAACAGGACCCCTAGATACTTAAACTCCTCCACTTGAGGCAGGCACTCTCCACCAACCTGAAGTGGGCAAGCCACCCTTTTCCGACTGAGGACCATGGCCTCGGATTTGGAGGTACTGATTTTCATCCCCACCGCTTCACACTCGGCTGCAAACCGTCCAAGTGCATGCTGAAGGTCCTGGCTTGAAGGGGCCAACACGACAACATCATCCGCAAAGAGCAGAGACGAAATCGTGTGGTCCCCAAACCTGACACCCTCCGGCCCCTGGCTGCGCCTAGAAATTCTGTCCATAAAAATTACGAACAGAACCGGTGACAAAGGGCAGCCCTGCCGGAGTCCAACATGCACAGGGAACAAGTCTGACTTACTGCCGGCAATGCGGACCAAGCTCCTGCTTCGGTCGTACAGGGACCTGACAGCCCTTAGCAAAGGACCCAGGACCCCATATTCCCGAAGCACTCTCCACAGGATGCCGCGAGGGACACAGTCGAATGCCTTCTCCAAATCCACAAAACACATGTGGACTGGTTGGGCAAACTCCCATGAACCCTCCATCACCCCGTAGAGGGTATAGAGTTGGTCCAGTGTTCCACGGCCTGGACGAAAACCACACTGTTCCTCCTGAATCCGAGGTTCTACTATCGGCCGTATTCTCCTCTCCAGAACCCTGGCATAGACTTTCCCGGGGAGGCTGAGAAGTGTGATCCCCCTATAGTTGGAACACACCCTCCGGTCCCCCTTCTTATAAAGAGGGACCACCACCCCGGTCTGCCATCCCAGAGGCACTGTCCCCGACTGCCACGCGATGTTGCACAGGCGTGTCAACCAAGACAGCCCCACAACATCCAGAGACTTGAGGTACTCAGGGCGGATCTCATCTGATAAAAAATGAATAACTTTACTGTCATACCTTGTCCCACTTCTCCCCAGCAAATCTATGGGAGTGTTTTCACCGTCCTGGGTGACATAGAGAAATGTGGGACAACAGAGACTTGCCTAAGTGGTGTAACCCTGGTGATTCCACAATCCAAGGTAAGGTTGCCCATGGCCAATGACACACCCACCTGATAGTGTTTTATCTAGACATCAACATTAAACCATTTCAAATAGGTTTTGGAAACAAACTGCATGTTCAGACATTCTGCTGCCATTGACTCCTGTCACCATTTCACACCAGAATTGGGGTCAAGGATATTACAATTCCAGTCAATTCAGTAAAGAACACTGAAATTACAATTTCATTGAAATAAGAGTCTTGTTGACTTTTTTATTTTACTGGAACTTAAATGGAATTAACCCCCAATTTGCATCACACATCTTACCACCTGGAGTCTCACATTTAAGTTAAATTGCAGATGATCGTCATTGAGGCCAGTGGAACCGTCAGTATGGACAAAATGTTATCAACGTTGCCAATCGTCATGGGTGAGTTGCTGGTTCATGGCTAATCAAGAATACTGATAAGGATGTGTGTTGTCTGGTTTTGGTTTTGCCATTAATGAATTACTTATTTTTGCCGGACTGCATAAGCTGAGCCGGCCTTGAAGAGCAAATGTCTCTTACTTATGGACTGACTGAGTGAGTGCCTGACTACCTCTTGTTGAATAATGTAGTGGTTAGAGATGTGGACTACAAAACAACAGGTTCCGTATTCGACTCCCATCACAGTCAAAACCCATTATGCCTTAGGATCGGTTCAGGACAGACAACCTTAGAAGCTACAGGAAGAAAAAAATAAAACAGTTCTGGTGGATATTAAGATTTGTTCAGGACAGACAAAACTTTGCTGGGTAAACCTTCTGTAGCTACGTTTTAGGAAGCCTAAAATGTAACATTTCTGGTGGATATTAGGATTAGTTCAGGATAGACAAACACTTCGCCGGCTACACGATTCTCTCCTCTTTTTCACTTGACGAAAAGTCAGTTATTGTCACCTATATTGTTAGATACCGTATCAATGTCATTCACAAATGGCTGAATAGCTGTTAAAACGGCCAGTGGCAAAAGAAGATTGGTTCAGGATAGACAAAAACCTCACTAGCTACAACCTTTAGTTGCAGGGCTACATTATAGGAAGCCTAAAATAAAACACTTTGCTGTTATATTCCGACTATTTTTAGTGGATTTTCATATTATGCATTAGAATTTGTTCAGGATAGACAAAGACTTTGCTGGCTACACGAATCTCTCGTCTTTTCACTTGACGAAAAAGTCAGTTATCATCACCTATATTGATACTTATTGTATCAATGTCATTTGTGGTGGAGGTAAACTTATTAAGAAATGTATAGTCAGTTTAACACAATGCTTAATGGTGTCTAGCTAAATATTCAAACTGCGTGATGTTACTATGTGACAAAATTATATAATGTCAAGAGGCTATACTATACACCCAGCAAATGTACAGGTCTTAGGCATAGTGGTTAAAGACACAGCCTCTCACGTGGGCGACCATGGGTCGCCTCCAGGGAGGGCAACAACAATTGTCTCATTTTATTTTTCCCTGGCTGAACTAGGCTTCCCTGGATTCTTATTTATACTATTCTCATGCATTACATATACATTTTCTATGTTTTGTTTTTTATTTTCAATCATAGTAAGATGTGTAGGTATTTAATGGAAATGAGTTACACATAACCATCCAGATTGTAAAGGTTTGTTGTCTACCAGATGGTGACTACTGTAGACATTTGGTTTATTTTCCACAGAGAATGTAACGATCTTCAAGCCCTCTACGTTTTACATCGTTGTGCAGACCTCTTATGGGCTTCGTCTGGAGATCCAGTTAACACCTATAATGCAGGTGTACATCACAGCTAGCAGTTCCCTTAAAGGAAAAACCCAGGGTATGTTTCTCTAATTTAAATGAAAAACCCAGGGTATGTTTCTTTTGAGTTCATTCACTGTCCCCTGAAAGATAAATATCTTTAAGTATTTGAGAATCCATGTTAAATTCCCATATTTATATAATTAAAATGCTACTGTTTTGCAGTGTATTTGGTTATCAAACTATTGATAATGTTACATGTGTCACTGTACCACTTTTTGCGGTAATGTTTGTCAAACCTCACCTGGCAACAGGGAAGACAACTCCTGATTCCTTTCTGGCTTACCACTCCAAATAGAGTGAAAAGTTATTTTCTTATGTAATTACAAAACAGGTTGTCAGGAGTTCAGACAGGAAACACCACGTATGAGTTTAACCATTTATTAGAGAACGTACATCAAGTCTTGGTGTTCTGCTCCTTTAGGGTAACTCATTGCCATCACATGATTGTGTATATGATAATACCAAAATAACATACCTTGTTATTATTTATGCAATTCCCATGGCAATAAGCAAGGTATGCAGTACCAATCCCGCCCCCCACAAGGAACAAAGAATCTAACAGGTGAAGGCAGGGGTGGTGGGGGGCATGCACCCACATGATAGTACAAGCCCAACAACTGACTGAGTGAGTAACCTGATGGTTATATAGACAGGTTGCAATCTAACATGTGATAAGAGCGTTCCTGCATCAGCTGATGCATTGCTGACCAATTACCACTCGGGTTTCCTGGCGGAACTACGTTAATTAGGCAAAAAATTATACTAATTGATATAGTATTTCCCTCTTCATGATCTGGTATTTATTTGCTAACTTCATATTGAAAATGTTTTTGTGAGTAAACATACCATTTTGTTGGTAAATGTTATGTAAAATACAAATAATTATAATGGAAATACATTATGCTGCACTTACCATAACTAAATGGCTATGACAAATAGAGTCAGCAGATTGCCTTCCTTAAAGCCTTTTGACAATTCTGAACTTCTTGAAAAGCATTCATAACTTACAATTTTGAACCGGGAGTTGCTAAATATAAATCAAACCAATTGTATAAACGGTTCACGAAAATATTAATGTATTGTGTAGAAATGCCATACTTTGTCTTACTTTACTAAAGGCCTTTTCAAAACTTGTGATAAATACCACACCTGTTTACTTTGTTTCATATACAGTGGGGAGAACAAGTATTTGATACATTGCCAATTTTCCAGATTTTCCTACTTACAAAGCATGTAGAGGTCTGTAATTTTTATCATAGGTACACTTCAACTGTGAGAGACGGAATCTTAAACAAAACCCCAGAAAATCACATTGTATGATTTTTAAATAATTAATTTGCATTTTACTGCTTACGTATTTGATCACCTACCAACCAGTAAGAATTCCGGCTCTCACAGACCTGTTATTTTTTCTTTAAGAAGCCCTCCTGTTCTCAACTCATTACCTGTTTTAAATGCACCTGTTTGAACTCGTTACCTGTATAAAAGACACCTGTCCACACACTCAATCAAACAGACTCCAACCTCTCCACAATGGCCAAGAACAGAGAGCTGTGTAAGGACATAAGGGATAATATTGTAGACCAGCACAAGGCTGGGATGGGCTTCAGGACAATAGGCAAGCAGCTTGGTGAGAAGGAAACAATTGTTGGCGCAATTGTTAGAAAATGGAAGAAGTTCAAGATGACTGTTAGTGTCCCTCGGTCTGGGGCTCCAGGCAAGATCTCACCTCGTGGGGCATCAATGATCATGAGGAAGGTGAGGGATCAGTCCAGAACTACATGGCAGGACCTGGTCAATGACCTGAAGAGAGCTGGGACCACAGTCTCAAAGAAAACCATTGATCCTGCTGTGCACGCAAGGTCCCCCTGCTAAAGCCAGCGCATGTCCAGGCCCGTCTGAAGTTTGCCAATGACCATCTGGATGATCCAGAGGAGGAATGGGAGAAGGTCATGTGGTCTGATGAGACAAAAAGAGAGCTTTTTGGTCTAAACTCCACTCGCCGTGTTTGGAGGAAGAAGAAGGATGAGTTCAACCCCAAGAACACCATCCCGATCGTGAAGCATGGAGGTGTAAGCATCATTCTTTGGGGATGCTTTTCTGCAAAGGGGACAGGACGACTGCACTGTATTGAGGGGAGGATGAATGGGGCCATGTATCGCGAGATCTTGGCCAACAACCTCCTTCCCTCAATAAGAGCATTGAAGATGGGTCGTGGCTGGGTCTTTCAGCATGACAATGACCCGAAACACACTGCCAGGGCAACTAAAGAGTGGCTCCGTAAGAAGCATCTCAAGGTCCTGGAGTGGCCTAGCCAGTCTCCAGACATGAACCCAATAGAAAAACCTGAAGGATCTGGAGAAGGTCTGAATGGAGGAGTAGGCAAAAATCCCTGCTGCATTGTGTGGTCATCTCTGTGATCTCTGTAATTGCAAACAAAGATTTCTGTACCAAATATTAAGTTCTGCTTTTCTGATGTATCAAATACTTATGTCATGCAATAAAATGCAAATTAATTACTTAAAAATCATACAATGTGATTTTATGGATTTTTGTTTTAGGTTTCGTCACTCACAGTTGAAAAGTACCTATGATAAAAATTACAGTGTATCAAATACGTGTTCTCCCCTTTGTATTATCTTCTGTGTATTGTTGTTTTAAGAAAAACAGGTCTGACCAAGACTAATAAGATTTGGTAGAACCTATTTAATTCTATACTCCATAATTTCCCCATAATTTAACAGAACAAATCAACCATCAAACTGTGTGGTGTTTTCACCAGAGTATGCTTACATAGATATGATCTTCATATATGCAGACTATTGCATAATTAGCCTTCTGAATAATCAGCCTACTGCATATGATAATACTCATTGACAATTTTAAGAACATATAGCAACTAATTTCTTTAATATCTAATATCTATATAATTTCTCATATTTGAATTAATCTGTTTTCCTAACAAAGTTTTATATTTCCTATCCAGGTCTTTGCGGAGACTTTAACAGCGTCCAAGCCGATGACTTTAGACCCATCAACGGGCTGGTGGAAGGAACGGCTGTGACATTTGCCAACACGTGGAAGACCCAAGCAAGCTGCCCCGATGTGACCCAGAGCTTTGAGAACCCATGCTCTCTGAGTGTAGTGAATGGTACTCCTTTAACGTCTTTTAAATGTACTATATTTAATTAAATCAAACGCACTTCGTCCCAGCAGAAACAAAATTAGAATAAGATGCTGGAGTAACTTTAGGGTACTTCAGCTGTTGAAAATGACAGGTGCTGGTCATATAATTAGAATTTCATCAAAAAGTTGATTTATTTCAGTAATTCTATTAGAAAGTTGAAACTTCAATATTATATTCATTCATTACACACAGACTGATATATTTCAAATGTTTATTTCTTTTTATTGTAATGATTATAACTGACAACTAATGAAAATCCCAAATTCAGTATCAACCGCTTGATGATATTTAAATTATATGACCAGCACCTGTATTATAATATTTAAGCGTACACTGAGTGCACAATTCTTAGACAAATCGTATTTCTCAAGATTTCTTTTATTGTTGAACAATCACAATGCTTAAAGTCAATCCAAAATATAAATGAACCTCAAACCTGAATGTTAAACAAAGGAAAAGTGTTTTGATCTTTCTCAGGGGAACACATAAGAATGCAAAATTATTAGGCAACAATTGGTGTGCAGAATTTGACTAACACCTACAAAACTCAATGTTTATCACCTAGTTCTAATGTTACTTCTGGACACTCCAGGTAGGTTGCAGTTCTGGGATATGGTGGCACTGGAGAATAATGGGTTCCTGGTAGCTTCACGTTTAATTCTTCTCAAGCCTTTTGCAGTGAATTGGCATCTTTTCTTCTCCTTGTGTTTTTTGCTCCCCAGTCGCAACAAAACCTTTGAGTGTCCGGTGGTCACGCCTCAATAGTTTAGCTATTTCAAAAGTTTTGCATCAACTGTAAAGCATTTAAAAAAAAAAATACTATTTTACTATTTTACTTTAGGTCATGAATCTGATAAACATGATAAAGGTGTTATTTACTGTTGCCACACTCTCATTGCACATTACACAAATACATTTGACCTGAAAATGATTCAATACAATGGGCATTCAAGTTCATATTGTAATGGTTTGGAGTTGGAAAATGTGCATAGAAAGAATGATACAATCAAAATACTCACTTGCCTAATAATTGTGCATGCAGTGTAGTGTTATGGGCTCAACATTGTTTTTTTGTATTGCGGGTGTTTTTACATCTGGCGCTCTGATTGAGAACATCTTAGGACAGGAGACGCCAATTGTCTTAATTATTCAGGAGAGGGTTCACTGGTGATTCAGCACCCAACAGATTGCTGTCACGGTGCTTCTGCGTTTCACCTGGGCCCCAACCTCACCTGTGCTGGTGAAAACGGTTTACTCTGACTGCCCCAACCTCTGAACCTCTGAAATGCAACCAGCACAGAACATGGTGCTAACTGACTAACAATTCCACACCTGTTCAGCAGGGACATAATATATCCTGTCACACTGGGACATAATATATCCTGTTTCACTGGGTCATAATATATCCTGGCACAGCGCATTGGTGTAATAAAATGTTCTGTGAGAGAGTCACCTTTGGTTGTTTTCAATCAATAAACCAATCAAATGTAATTATAAAGCCCTTTTTACATCAAAGTATTTTTTCAAAACACACGACCTTTAACCCAAAGGAGCAAACAATAATATTGTTGAATTTCAGTGGCTAGGAAAAACTCCCTAAGAAGGCCGAATTTTGGGAAGAAACCTAGAGAGGAACCAGAGAGTCTTTCAAGCCTGGTACTCTGGAGGTTTGGGCCAAGACCTCATGTCATCCTAGGTTTAAACAGGGCAGGAGACAGGGAACATTTAGAAAATTGATTCCTTAGATCTACAAGGATTTATAGTTCCTTCTCTTAAATGAGATTATAGAGTGCTGAAAGTTTTTTTATGCCCTCTTTGGTTTTCTCTACTTTGATGAACTTCCTAGTTTTTTCTGCCTTTCCTGAGGTAAATTATGTGAACATCCATGGTGAGTATCTGATAAACTTTTTTGGATACGCCTGTGGATGCTTTTCCAGACCTATTTTATCCTCGACTTGTGCTTCATTGTACATTCCCTCCGGTTAAAGCGGATTGTATTTATTAACATATACTGTAGGTATCTATTAAAAGGAACATTATTGTCTGGAAAAATTGTTTGTGGACTCTTTGCCCTGTTAAACGCTCATATGTTTTACAGAGAAATATGCCAAGCATTGGTGCTCAATGCTATCTGATGCTGCAGGAATATTTTCTGAATGCCACAGTGAGGTCCACCCAGATCCCTACCAAGAAGTAAGAAATAATGATTTGCATTCGTATTTAGTAAAAATATTACAAGGAAATGTGTTTTTAAAAAGGATTTGTGAACCTTTTAGTGTATGACTACATCTAACTACATACGTAGTTTTATTAAAATGCTTTTTTGAGCAATTTTAGAAAAACAGATTTTCATTCTGTTTCACCCATCTCATCTTTTCCCTTCTCTCCCTCATCTGTAGAATTGCATGTATGACAGCTGTAACTGTGAGAAGACTGAGCAGTGCATGTGTGCAGCAATCTCCTCCTACGTCCACGCCTGTGCTGCTGCTGGCATCCTGCTGACAGGATGGAGAAACACCACCTGTGGTGAGAACAACATCAGAGGCTGAATTAAATACTAAAACTATGCTAAACTCACTGACGGTAAACCCAAATGAATCCCGTTCTAAAGTAAAGTCTCCCTTAAATCCCAGTGTGAAAACCCTAAACCGATGTTCAATGTTGAATCTCCAATCTGTTTCTACAGGAAATTACGCTCAGTGCCCTGACACGATGGTGTATGACTACAATATGACCAGCTGTGGTCGCACCTGTCGCTCGCTAAGCCAAAAGGACTTTACCTGCCAGGTACATTTACATCACTGATTACCAAACGTTATAGGGAATTTGAATAGAATCCCTAAGAAAATCATCTTCTCCTATGAATGAGAAACCTGATAGTCTTCGACTGTTATAGAAGACAGCCTGTTAGTGGTAACGTACATAACCACAAAGCACAAGAATGACTGTGTCATTGTTTGATGGGATGTCATTATGTGTTGGGATGTCAAATTTTCAGTAGTTAGCAATTAGTTATAGCTCCGGAAAAAATTAAGAGACCACTGCTTCTTTTTCTTTCCTTTCCACAAATGTTGAAAAGGAAGGTTTTGAGTGAGGGACAGAAGTGTTAAAGTTAAGAGACCACTGAAAATTGAACGCTGCTTTTCCTCACTCAAAACTTTCCTTTTCAACTTTTTTGGAAAGGAAAGAAAAAGGTGCAGTGGTCTCTTAATTTTTTCCAGAGCTGTATTGTTGGATTGCGTGCAGTAAAACCTTAGCAAGCCCTGATTTACACTCACCTAAGGGATTATTAGGAACACCTGTTAAATTTCACATTAATGCAATTAATCTAATCAACCGATCACATGGCAGTTGCTTCAATGCATTTAGGGGTGTGGTCCTGGTCAAGACAATCTCCTGAACTCCAAACTGAATGTCAAAATGGGAAAGAAAGGTGATTTAAGCAATTTTGAGCGTGGCATGGTTGTTGGTGCCAGACGGGCCGGTATGAGTATTTCACAATCTGCTCAGTTACTGGGATTTTCACGCACAACCATTTCTAGGGTTTACAAAGAATGGTGTGAAAAGGGAAAAACATCCAGTATGCGGCAGTCCTGTGGGCGAAAATGCCTTGTTGATGCTAGAGGTCAGAGGAGAATGGGCCAACTGATTCAAGCTGATAGAAGAGCAACTTTGACTGAAATAACCACTTGTTACAACTGAGGTATGCAGCAAAGCATTTGTGAAGCCACAACATGCACAACCTTGAGGCGGATGGGCTACAACAGTGGAAGACCCCACGGGTACCACTCATCTCCACTACAAATTGGAAAAAGAGGCTACAATTTGCACGAGCTCACCAAAATTGGACAGTTGAAGACTGGAAGAATGTTGCCTGGTCTGATGAGTCTCAATCTCTTTTGAGACATTCAGATGGTAGAGTCAGAATTTGGCATAAACAGAATGAGAACATGGATCCATCATGCCTTGTTACCACTGTGGAGGCTGGTGGTGGTGGTGTAATGGTGTGGGGGATGTTTTCTTGTCACACTTTAGGCCCCTTAGTGCCAATTGGGCATTGTTTAAATGCCAAGGCCTACCTGAGCATTGTTTCTGACCATGTCCATCCCTTTATGACCACCATGTACCCATCCTCTGATGGCCACTTCCAGCAGGATAATGCACCCTGTCACAAAGCTTGAATCATTTCAAATTGGTTTCTTGAACATGACAATGAGTTCACTGTACTGAAAAGGCCCCCACAGTCACCAGATCTCAACCCAATAGAGCATCTTTGGGATGTGGTGGAACGGGAGCTTCGTGCCCTGGATGTGCATCCCACAAATCTCCATCAACTGCAAGATGCTATACTATCAATATGGGCCAACATTTCTAAAGAATGCTTTCAGCACCTTGTTGAATCAATGCCACGTAGAATTAAGGCAGTTCTGAAGGCGAAAGGGTGTCAAACACAGTATTAGTCTGGTGTTCCTAATATCCTTTAGTTGAGTGTACATGGACATGTTATGTGCCAGTAATGTTACACAGGCCATTGCCAGGTTTGTGGTTTTATGTTGGTCAGACTACTTATTTGGTCACAATACAGTTGTGAACATTCACTTTGGGACTGAAGATATTACAAAGGCTTGAAACCATCTCTAAAGGAAGACAAATGATTAGTAGTTAAAGCTTTTGTCATCATTTTATCATCTTGATGTAATATAATTTTAGATGCCATATAATGTTAACAAGGCGATACATATTGAGGGATGTCCATAGACTTTTATCTATACTCTTAAAGGAAAAGGATCTTAGAGTATATTTT
Source organism: Esox lucius (assembly GCF_011004845.1). Lineage (NCBI taxonomy): Eukaryota > Metazoa > Chordata > Actinopteri > Esociformes > Esocidae > Esox > Esox lucius. Next base: position 3,770,359 of record NC_047587.1, on the reverse strand, counting down.
ACTTTGAAACAGTGTGGGTTCTTCAAAAGAAAAATGACAAAGTATACTGTGAAGGATATATTCTTTACAGGGTTATTGGAAAAACTTGTAAGGAGTTTCTTTGTAAAGAACCCCTAATAGACCATCCAAGAACCTTTTATTTTTAGAGTGTAGAAAACGTTCCCATTCTTGACAGACCTTTGATAACTAATGCTAGTTAATTGCAATCTGTCAAAATAATGAGAACCTTTGCGATCTGATAATAGGATGATGTTGGCAACTTATTGTCTACAAAATATTAGCCTACATCAGTTAAATGTTGGCACACATGCTAATGCAAGCTTATTTATTAAGAGCAGTCTTATTATTGGGCTACATTCCCTGAATGTGTTCATCCATAGATGCTACATCCTGTATATGACTGTGCCAATTGTTCCCACTATTTGGAGTTAAAGATATTTAAAGTTTTCATTGATTGTCATAATCATTGAAAAGGATTTAAAATACACATAAATAATGTGATGGAAATTCCATTGTATCGACACTCGGAGTAAGGGACATCGAGACAACGTTCTATTTTGTACATTCTAACCATTTTATTAACTATTATGCACATATGAGAGACGCGTCAACCGCTTACACACACATAATCGTCTGAGGAGTCTCTGACTCCAAACATGCACAAAAAGGGGTGTGGTAAGATGCTGCCATCTGTCTCATGTCAATCAAACACCTTTGTTCTATCACACAATTCAAATGCTATCTTCCCCCACCTTCTCCTATAGCTTGGGCCTCAGTACTGCTGTTGCAGCTATATTAGTTGTTACTGTTACAGACGTTCCCTTTACCTCCCAGGGAATCAAACACATGTTCTGACTGAACTTCAACAGGTAGAACACGTGTCTGTGGATGGTTGTGGCTGTGCTGAGGGAACCTACATTAATGACCAGGGAAAATGCGTCCCTGCCTCAAGCTGCCCCTGCTACTATGGAGACAAGGTCCTGGAACAAGGGTTTACAAGTATCAATGGGGCTCCTTGGTAAGGACTTGATCCACAATGTTATTTGTGAAAAATAATTTGTACCTGCAGTTGAATTAGTTGGCATCTGTGCAAAAATGGGTGAACATTTTCTTTGTTGCTCTAAATCAGGGGCTTGACAAACTCATACTGGGTGACACATTAAACATTCAACAGCGTCTAAATATATATTTTTTTCATTTAAAAGTATAAATATTTCTCCAATGTTTAAGATTTATTTTACTAAATCCATCTGCTGGCTGTATTGGACCCCTGGATTAGCCCATATGTTTGGCACCCCAGATCTTATTTAAAAATATATTGGCCTGTTGAAAAGGTTTTAGAATATGCTATCTGGTTTAGAATGATGTAAAAAGGGCTTTATAAAAACATTTGATTGATAGAATAAAAAATCTACAATGTAGCTATGCCAGAACTGTTTTACATGTTCTGGCATGTCCTGCATGTCCATGGCAATGTATCCTGTTTTCATCTCATGCACAGAAACAAGTCATTGGCTCTAATGGTTGTAGTTCTTTATTTTTAAAATGTTCCACATTGTAGAATAATAGTGAAGAGGTGAAACTTAAACAACACCTATGGAATAATGAAATAACCATTATTACACCTATGGAAAAACCTTTAAAAAAATCTATATTTTAGATTCTTCAAAGTAGCCACTCTTTGCCTTGATCACAGCTTTGCACTCTCATGATCATTCTCCCAATGTAGGTTTGTCCAAACAAAATAAGGTGAATAAATGCTGAGCCTTTAGGCAAGGCTGTCAATCTTAATTTCACCAAGGTGGTCATCAATAATGTCTGATTCCCTGCCTGACGCTCCGCTTTCCAGGGATGTCTCGGGAGGAGTGGGTTGTGCAAAAAACGAATTTCCATTCCAACATGAATAATTCATATGTGAGAAATGGGACAAGCCACTTATTAAATCAAAATATGTTTCTTTTGTTAAAATCTTGTTTAAGCTGTTAAAAGAATGGTGCAGCAAGATATTGTTGGAAATAAAAACATTTAATGGTTTGGTTTTTTGTCCCATTGGTGTTACCAGAATAAAACCTAAGGTCACACAACAAAATATCTGGTCAACAAATTGGTCACTCAGATCTCTGGTTGTGGCTGCATTGAAATATTTATCTTTGAATGCTGGAAGATGCATGCAAATCATGCTTAACCTCTTTTCTTGTATACCTTTTCACTAGTTCATGCAGAAATGGGATATTAAGCTGTACTGGGGAAGTAACTCCTTCATGTGAGTACTCCTAAATTACAAACATATCTTTATTTGCCAAACACAGAAAATGATTTTGTAACAAGATATTACATTCCCAACAGAATACAACTAACCCCAGGTATAGCCCTAAAAACCTACTAAAACCTACTATTGTCCCTTTCAGCCTGCGAAAGTCCAATGGTTTTCTTCAACTGTTCCAATGCTGCACCTGGTGCCAAAGGCTCAGAGTGTCAGAAGAGCTGCCAAACAATAAACCATGACTGTGTAAGTCTGCAACAGAACAGGCCTTACTCATTTTTTTAATACAGTTGTACCAATATGATGTTTCTTATATTTAATTTCATATAATTGTTTGTTATAGTTCAGTAAAGAGTGCCTGTCAGGTTGTATGTGTCCTGATGGTCTGCTGTCTGATGGGAATGGAGGATGTGTCAAGGAAGAGCGTTGTCCCTGTTCTCACAATGGAGTTGACTACCAACCTGGGGAGAAAATTAAAATAAAATGCAATAATTGGTAAAAAAAAAAAATCATATTTTTGTTCTTGTTCTTCAGCTCAGGGTAGATAGCCATGCTGGGGGAAAAAGAAAATTCTGTGTATAATTCAAGTCTCAATTTTCCTTCCGTAAAGTAAATTGCAATTAGGGCTGTCACAATTCTTTGAGTAACTGAAACATTTGGATAACAAAAAATACTCAGTTACAACTGATTGCCCGAGGTTTCTATTAAAAAGGGATTGAGAACATTGAGGTTGTTCTAGCAAAAAAGGCAGACCCAGTCCAAAGTTTGGGATAATGTCACTCTAAAAAGTAATGTTAAACTGGTTGCATGTCGCTACTGCATGACTGAACATACGTTATACAACAATTGGAGAGGAAGCGTTCATACACAGAGGTATCAGACAGACCGAGGTTTGGGCACCTGCTCATTCCCAACTGTCGCATCTTTATTCTTTATAACAACTTTTCAGCAGTGCTAATATAATTGCAAAAGGGTTAGCCTTTAATTTATTTTTTACTTGGATTAGCAAACACAATGTTCCATTGAAACGCAGGACTGATAGTTGCTGATAATGGGCCTCTGTACGCCCATGTTGATATTCCAGTAAAAATCCTCCATTTAGCTAAAATAGTCATTTACAACATTTACAATGTCTACACTGTATTTCTGCTTATTTTGTTGTTATTTTAATGGACAAAAGCATTTTCTAAGTGACCCCAATCTTTTGAACAGTAGTGTAAGTTACCCAGCAACTATTTCACGCAGTATTTTTGCTATGTAGTCTATGGGGGTTGTTTTAATTAAGAAAATAAAAGTGTTATTGCTATTTATTTATTTACTGTGTAGGTTAAAGGTGTTGCAATACCAATCATAAACAAAACACTTGCAATGTAGTATTTGAAATAATTATAAGATGTTGTGCTTTGTTTTCATCAAAAACACCAAAGTCTTTCTTTTATCGTATTAACTCGATTAAGCTTCAGAATAGCCGACAAAATAATAGATTACCAAAATAGTAATTAATGACAGCCCTAACTGCAATATTTTAAATTTGTTTACTTAACCGGATAAGTCGGTTAAGAACATTGTCATTCTCAGTTATGATTTACAATAATTATTCCATTAAATTAAATACAGGGAAACATGTTAACAGATATGTTTGAAGGATTTAGCAGGTGCATTGAACAGATAGCAGCTTGTTAGGTTTGTTTATTAGGCCAACGTAAAATAGGCCAACGTTTCACAATACAATCCTGACGTGTTTGCATCCCTGTAGCACTTGCAGTGGAAGCAATTGGGATTGCACCAATAACGTGTGTCCCGGGACGTGTGCCATATATGGAGATGGTCATTACATCACATTCGATGAGAAAAGGTTTAATTTCAATGGAGACTGTGAATACACTCTAGCTCAGGTACGGCAATACTGGTCTATACTATGGTTGAGAACAATACTTTTATTTACATTGTAATCCTCGGGTATACAAGACTTCAAATAATGACTTGGATTAAGTCATTAATGATAAAAGCTAAAGAATAAAACATTTTATTTTGTGTTTAATTGTATTTATCCTGCAGGACTACTGTTTCAACAATCTAAACGGAACCTTTAGAGTGATCACACAGAACATTCCCTGTGGAACTACCGGCACAACCTGTTCCAAGGCCATCAAGCTCTTCTTGGGGGTAAGGAACACTGTGAAAAGTGCCATACATGCATTCATACAGTCAATAAATGGCTTAGTTGATTACATTTGTAATTGACTGACTAATTGACTTATTAATTAATTAATCACTCATTCATTATAAAGGAACACTGTTAAAAGGGATTAATTAAAGCAAAAACGAATTACATTCGTCATTCACCAACTCGTTGATCGTTTGATTAAATTACTGATTAATTGACTAGGATAAATTACACAAGGACAATGTAAACGGTATTACATTTAACTGCTGGTTGTGACTAATTACCATCCAACTCACAGCACCAATTTATATGCCCAGAGTTTATGAAAAAAAAGAGAGAAAAAAAAGTGTTTCCCTTTCAGAGCAAAGAGATTATACTACAAGATGAAGTTGTAAAAGTGGTGAAGCAGGAGAACGGGATAGATGTGGACTTCAAGGTCCACACTGTTGGTCTGTACATTGTTATTGAGGCTGGAAATGGTCTGATTCTAATGTGGGATAAGAGAACAAGCCTGTTCATCAAACTCGACTCTAAATTCAAGGTGAGTGGCTAGAATTGGACCATTTAAACCTTTGATTATCTCTGTGTCAATGTTGTATTTTCATTTAAATATGTCTTTTATATACGACAGTAGAGTACTTACAGCACACCTAATTTGCTAGTTCACATTAAAAACTTTCTTGGGAGTACAAATCAAAACGTTATCTTCCAGGGACAAGTGTGTGGTCTGTGCGGAAACTACGACGGAAATGGGAATAATGACTTCACGTCCAGAAACCAGGAAGTGGTTGTGGAAGCGCTGGCATTTGGCAACAGCTGGAAAGTGTCTCCCGGTTGCCCCGATGCTGTTGACATAAGGGACCCGTGCACCGTGAGGTCGTACAGGCAGTCCTGGTCTCTGAAACGCTGCAGCATCATCAAGAGTCCAGTATTCGCAGACTGCCACTCCCAGGTACAGAACCCATGACCACTAGTCTATTGAATAGTCTATAGACAGTGACCTCTAGTCTATTGAATAGTCTATACACAGTGATCACTTGTCTCTTCAATAGTCTATAGACAGTGGCCACTAGTCTCTTGATTAGTCTATACACAGTGATCACTAGTCTCTTGAATAGTCTATAGACTTGTATGTTTGACTGTAAGTCTTTTTTAAGGGTTTGAGTGATTTCATTTAATTCATTATTGAGTCATCTATATACAAATACACAAGATATGTTGGTGGTAGATCATTAGCAATTTGGTAATTTTGGTAGTACTCTAGATCTTTGCTAATACTCTAGATCTTTGGTAATGCTCTAGATCTTTTGGTAATGCTCTAGATCTTTGGTAATGCTCTAGATCTTTGCTAATGCTCTAGACCACAGGTGTCGAACGGGTTCCACAAAGGGCCGAGTGTCTGCAGGTTTTTGGTTTTTCCTATAAATTGGTTCCTAGTTCATACCTACACAACCAGGTGAGGGCAGAAACTAACCAATCAGTGACCTAATTAACCAATCAAGTACAAGGAGAGAGCAAAAACCTGCAGACACTCGGCCCTCCGTGGAACCGGTTTGACAACTGTGCTCTAGACCATTGGTAATACTCTAGACCAGGGGTCTCCAAACCATTCCACGGAGGGCCATGTGTCTGCTGGTTTTTTGTTTTTCCTATAAATTGGTTCCCAGTTCACACCTAAGAAACCAGGTGAGGGTAGAAACGAACCAATTAGTAACCTAATTAGTCAATCAAATACAAGGAGAGAGCGAAAACCTGCAGACACTCGGCCCTCCGTGGAATAGTTTGGAGACCCCTGCTCTAGACCATTGGTAATACTCTAGACCATTGGTAATACTCGAGATTATTGGTAATACTCTAGATCTTTGGTTATACTTTAGATCTTTGGTTATACTCTAGATCATTGGTAATACTCTAGATCATTGGTAATACTCTAGATCATTGGTAATACTCTAGATCATTAGTAATACACTAGATCATTAATAATAAGTAATAATAAACAGATCATTGTTGATAGCACAACTGTGGTCGGTGTAACTAGCAAGTGATTTCGTTGATCAAACTAATAAATAGGTATGTGTAATTGCCTGTCCCTGAAAGGTGGACCCCACCCCATATCATGATGAGTGTGTCAGGGACTCGTGTGCCTGTGACACTGGGGGAGACTGTGAGTGTTTCTGTACAGCTGTAGCAGCCTACGCCCAGGCCTGTAATGAGGTCGGGACTTGCATACGCTGGAGAACGCCAGACATCTGCCGTGAGTCATTTACTTGTTTATATAAAAGTAGATTTTTTTAGTTGGCTGAAAATTCACATACAGCTCCGGAAAAAATTAAGAGACCACTGCACCTTTTTCGTTCCTTTCTAGAAAAGTTGAAATGGAAAGTTTTGAGTGAGGAACAGAAGTGTTCAATTTGCGGTGGTCTCTTAGTTTCGAGCCTTCTGTTTCTCACTCTAAAACTTCCTTTTCAACTTTTTTGGAAAGGAAACAAAAAGGTGCAATGGTCTCTTAATGTTTTCGAGAGCTGTATTTTCTTACTTGTTAAAGTTTTACAACAGGGGCAAAATCTGAGATTTACTTGTACAAGTCAGAGTTTTCCCAGAAATCTTCTTTTCAAACCCTGGTTGAAATGTAACGGTTTTCCTTCACCAGCTCTATTCTGTGATTTCTACAACCCCGATGGGGAGTGTGAGTGGCACTATAAGCCTTGTGGTTACCCCTGTATGAAGACCTGCCAGAATCCAGAAGGAACATGCTCAAAACAGATCCCTGCACTGGAAGGTAACTGATATTTCCTCAACATCTCATTCAGACCCTTCACATTCCAAATGATTAAAGAATTGTACATTATGGAATATACATAGCACATTTTGTTCTAATTTGTGTCCTGTATTACATTTGCTGTTTGCCTCCAAAGGTTGCTATCCAAAATGCCCTTCGGACCAGCCTTATTTGGAAGAAAGCACTATGAAATGTGTCACTGAGCCAGAGTGTGGTTGCTATGATGGAAAAGGAAATCATTACAAGGATCAGGAGGTTATGCCTTCTGACAAGAACTGTTATACATGGTATGTTTCTATGTTAACATTTTATTATACATATATACAGTATCTTTCATAGTATTTAATGGTTTGTATCAGACATATTTCTGGTCCATGTCATCACACTGCATACGGTGGTTATTCCACCATTTCACTTATTTTACTTTCTTATTGTGACCATATAAATATTTGCACTTTCAAATCACAATGAATAGTTGTTAATATTTTACTTGTTCATCAATAAGGTTGGCATGCAGCCTGGTAATTTTTTGTAATAGAAACAAAAACGTGTGAAATGGAAAAAAGGTAATCACCCACATAATTTTTCTTACTGAATAACTTCTTTTTCTCAAGTCGCTGCTCATCAACTAAAACCCTTTGCACCCCCGACAAGAACGGTAAGGATTTTCATTTTCAGTAGAGAGGTAATACAACCTTCAACATCAGCCTACATTAACAAGATGGTATCGTGTCAAGATGATCACATGATAATAACTTAAAATAATATTGCAGCTTGCAAGTGTTTCCACAAGGGCACAACATACCCATATGGAGCGACCGTGCATACAGATAACGGGGATGGGACCTGTAGTAATGGCACCTGCACAGAAACCGGAATCACTGACTTCATTACTTACAGCTGTGGTTGCTTTTATAACGGAACAACCTACCCAGTTGGAGCTACCATATATACTACATATTATATTAATGGATCCTGTGTTGAGGCCAAATGCGAAATTGATGGACCACATCAATATCAAGTGACAAGTTGTCAAGTCGTCCATTCTACAACCCCAACAACTACCCCATCAACTACCACAGAAACAACTACACCCCCAACATCCACCCCTACCATAACCCCATCAACTACCACAGAAACAACTACACCCCCAACATCCACCCCTACCATAACCCCATCAACTACCACAGAAACAACTACACCCCCAACATCTACACCTACCATAACCCCATCAACTACCACAGAAACAACTACACCAACATCTACCCCTACCATAACCCCATCAACTACTACTACAGAAACAACTACATCCCCAACATCTACCCCTACCATAACCCCATCAACTACAACTACGGTAACAGCTACACCCCCAACATCTACCCGTACCATTACCCCATCAACTACCACAGAAACAACTACACCCACAACATCTACCCCTACAAAAACCCCATCAACTACCACAGAAACAACTACACCAACATCTACCCCTACCATAACCCCGTCAACTACAACTACAGTAACAGCTACACCCCCAACATCTACCCCTACAAAAACCCCAACAACTACCATAGAAACAAATACACCCCCAGCATCTACCGCTACCATAACCCCATCAACTACAACTACGGTAACAGCTACACCCCCAACATCTACCCGTACCATTACCCCATCAACTACCACAGAAACAACTACACCCACAACATCTACCCCTACAAAAACCCCATCAACTACCACAGAAACAACTACACCAACATCTACCCCAACCATAACCCCATCAACTACTACCACAGAAACAACTACATCCCCAACATCTACCCCTATTATAATCCCATCAATTACAACTACTGTAACAGCTACACTCCCAACATCAACCCCTACCATAACCCCATCAACTACTACAGAAACAACTGCAATCCCAACATCTACCACAACCATAACACCATTAACTTCTACTACAGAAACAACTACATCCCCAACATCTACCCCTACCATAACCCCATCAACTACTACTAAAGAAACAATTACACCCCCAACATCTACCCCTACCATAACCCCATCAACTACCACAGAAACAACTGCACCCCCAACATCTACCCCTACCATAACACAATTAACTTCTACAACAGAAACAACTACATCCCCAACATCTACCCCTACCATAACCCCATCAACTACTACAACAGAAACAACTACATCCCCAACATCTACCCCTACCATAACCCCATTAACTACAACTACAATAACAACTAAACCCCCAACATCTAACCCTACCATAACCCCATCAATTACCACAGAAACAACTACACCAACATCTACCCCTACCATAACCCCATCAACTACTACTACAGAAACAACTACATCCCCAACATCAACACCTACCATTACCCCATCAAATACCACAGAAAAAACTACACCCACAACATCTACCCCTACAAAAACCCCATCAACTACCATAGAAACAACTACACCCCCAGCATCTACCGCTACCATAACCCCATCAACTACCACAGAAACAACTGCAACCCCAACATCTACCCCTACCATAACACCATTAACTTCTACTACAGAAACAACTACATCCCCAACATCTACCCCTACCATAACCCCATCAACTACTACTACGGAAACAACTACATCCCCAACATCTACACCTACCATAACACCATCAACTACTACTACAGAAACAACTACATCCCCAACATCTACCCCTACCATAACCCCATCAACTACTACTACAGAAACAACTGCACCCCCAACATCTACACGTACCATAACCCCATCAACTACCACAGAAACAACTGCACCCCCAACATCTACCTCTACCATAACCCCATTAGCTACAACTACAATAACAACTAAACCCCCAACATCTACCCCTACCATAACCACATCACTTATTACAGAAACAACTACACCAACATCTACCCCTACCATAACCCCATCATCTACTACTACAGAAACAACTACATCCCCAACATCTACCCCTATTATAATCCCATCAACTACTACTACAGAAACAACTACACCCCCAACATCTACTCCTACCATAAACCCATCAACTACCACAGAAACAACTACACCCCCAACATCTACCCCTACCATATCCCCATCAACTACCACAGAAACAACTACACCCCCAACATCTACCCCTACCATAACACCATCAACTACTACTACGGAAACAACTACACCCCCAACATCTACCCCTACCATATCCCCATCAACTACCACAGAAACAACTAAACCCCCAACATCTACCCCTACCATAACCACATCAATTATCACAGAAACAACTACACCAACATCTACCCCTAACATATCCGCATCAACAACAACATCGGTAACAGGTACACCCCCAACATCTACCCCTACCATAACCCCATCAACTACCACAGAAACAACTACACCCCCAACATCTACCCCAACCATAACCCCATCAACTACCACAGAAACAACTACACCCCCAACATCTAACCCTACCATAACCCCATCAATTACCACAGAAACAACTACACCAACATCTACCCCTACCATAACCCCATCAACTACCACAGAAACAACTGCACCCCCAACATCTACCCGTACCATAACCCCATCAACTACCACAGAAACAACTGCACCCCCAACATCTACCTCTACCATAACCCCATTAACTACAACTACAATAACAACTAAACCCCCAACATCTACCCCTACCATAACCACATCACTTATTACAGTAACAACTACACCAACATCTACCCCTACCATAACCCCATCATCTACTACTACAGAAACAACTACATCCCCAACATCTACCCCTATTATAATCCCATCAACTACTACTACAGAAACAACTACACCCCCAACATCTACACCTACCATAACCATATCAATTATCACAGAAACAACTACACCAACATCTACCCCTACCATAACCCCATCAACTACTACCACAGAAACAACTACATCCCCAACATCTACCCCTATTATAATCCCATCAACTACTGCTACAGTAACAACTACACCCCCAACATCTCCCCCTACCATATCCCCATCAACTACCACAGAAACAACTACACCCCCAACATCTACCCCTACCATTACCCCATCAACTACCACAGAAACAACTAAACCCCCAACATCTACCCCTACCATAACCCCATCAACTACCACAGAAACTACTAAACCCCCAACATCTTCCCCTACCATAACACCATCAACTACCACAGAAACAACTACATCCCCAACATCTACCCCTATTATAATCCCATCAACTACTGCTACAGAAACAACTACACCCCCAACATCTACCCCTACCATATCCCCATCAACTACCACAGAAACAACTACATCCCCAACATCTACCCCTATTATAATCCCATCAACTACTGCTACAGAAACAACGACACCCCCAACATCTACCCCTACCATAACCCCATCAACTACCACAGAAACAACTACACCCCCAACATCTACCCCTACCATAACCCCATCAACTACAACTACAGAAACTACTACATCCCCAACATCTACCCCTATTATAATCCCATCTACTACTACTACAGAAACAACTTCACCCCCAACATCTACCCCTACCATAACCCCATCAACTACCACAGAAACAACTACACCCCCAACATCTCCCCCTACCATAACCCCATCAACTACCACAGAAACAACTACACCCCCAACATCTACCCCTACCAAAACACCATTAACTACAACTACAGAAACAACTACATCCCCAACATCGACCTCTACCATAACCCCATCAACTACTACTACGGAAAAAACTACATCCCCAACATCTACACCTACCATAACACTATTAACCACTACTACAGAAACAACTTCATCCCCAACATCTACCCCTACCATAACCCCATCAACTACCACAGAAACAACTACACCCCCGACATCTACCCCTACCAAAACACCATTAACTACTACTACAGAAACAACTACATCCCCAACATCTACCCCTACCATAACACCATCAACTACTACGGAAACAACTACATCCCCAACATCTACACCTACCACAACCCCATCAAATGCTACTACAATGACAACCCCAACATCTACCTCTACCTCATCAACTACAACTACAGAAACGACTACATCCCCAACATCCACCCCTATCACAACATCAACAACATCTACGATAACAACTACACCCCCAACATCTACCCCTACCATAACCCCATCAACTACTACAGAAACAACTACATCCCCAACATCTACCCCTACCATAACCACATCATCTTCCACAGAAACAACTACACCCCTAACATCTACCCCTACCATAACCCCATCAACTACTACTACTACGGTAAAAACTACAACACCAACATCCACCCCTACCATAACCCCATCAACTACAACTATCGTAACAGCTACACCCCCAACATCTACCCCTACCATAACCCCATCAACTACCACAGAAACAACTACACCCACAACATCTACCCCTACCATAACCCCATCACTTACCACAGAAACAACTACACCCCCAACATCTACCCCTACCAAAACACCATTAACTACAACTACAGAAACAACTACATCCCCAACATCGACCTCTACCATAACCCCATCAACTACTACTACGGAAAAAACTACATCCCCAACATCAACACCTACCATAACACTATTAACCACTACTACAGAAACAACTTCATCCCCAACATCTACCCCTACCATAACCCCATCAACTACCACAGAAACAACTACACCCCCGACATCTACCCCTACCAAAACACCATTAACTACTACTACAGAAACAACTACATCCCCAACATCTACCCCTACCATAACACCATCAACTACTACGGAAACAACTACATCCCCAACATCTACACCTACCACAACCCCATCAAATGCTACTACAATGACAACCCCAACATCTACCTCTACCTCATCAACTACAACTACAGAAACGACTACATCCCCAACATCCACCCCTATCACAACATCAACAACATCTACGATAACAACTACACCCCCAACATCTACCCCTACCATAACCCCATCAACTACTACAGAAACAACTACATCCCCAACATCTACCCCTACCATAACCACATCATCTTCCACAGAAACAACTACACCCCTAACATCTACCCCTACCATAACCCCATCAACTACTACTACTACGGTAACAACTACACCCCCAACATCCACCCCTACCACAACCCCATCAACTACAACTATCGTAACAGCTACACCCCCAACATCTACCCCTACCATAACCACATCAATTATCACAGAAACAACTACACCAACATCTACCCCTACCATAACCCCATCAACGACCACTACAGAAACAACTACACCCCCAACATCTACCCCTACCATAACCCCATCAACAACAACTACGGTAACAGGTACACCCCCAACATCTACCCCTACCATAACCCCATCAACTACAACTACAGTAACAGCTACATCCCCAACATCTACCCCTACCATAACCCCATCAACTACCACCGAAACATCTACACCCCCAACATCTACCCCTACCATAACCTCATCATCTACTACTCAAGAAACAACTACACCCCCAACATCTACCCCTACCACAACCCCATCAACTACCACCGAAACATCTACACCCCCAACATCTACCCCCACCATAACACCATTAACTACTACTACAGAAACAACTACATCCCCAACATCTACCCCTACTATAACACCATCAACTACTACTACGAAAACAACTAAATCCCCAACATCTACACCTACCATAACCCCATCAACTACTACTACGGAAACAACTAAATCCCCAACATCTACCTCTACCATTACCCCATCAACTACATCTACGGTAACAACTAGACCCCCATCAACTACCCGTACCACAACCCCATCAACTACAACTACGATAACAACTGCACCCCCAACATCTACTGCTACCATAACCCCATCAACTACAACTACACTAACAACTATACCTCCCACATCTACCCTTACCACAACCCCATCAATTACCATCAAAACTACTACATCCCCAACATCTACCCCTACCATAACCCCATCAACAACTCCAATAACAACTACAACCTCACCATCAACCCCTATGACTGTACCAACTTTATCTCCAATAACTACCAAGAGTCCTACCTCTACCACAAACCCGACATCCACATCCACACCACCTCCACCCAAAGACTGTCCATATGTTGATCCACCAAGAAAGGTAACTAATAATTTTATTGAAGTTTTATTTCATAGTTATTGTAGTTCAGATCAAGAATTGTTTTTTACTTATTGGACTGAACCATACATTTCCACTTCAGGATGGTGATTCTTGGAAGCCAAACAACTGCTCAACTGATACGTGTGTGAATGGTACAATTATAAAAACGTTTGTGGACTGTGGGAATGATGACGAGCCTGTGTGTGAAAATGGATACCCACCAGTAAAGGTCTACGACGAGTCCGGTTGCTGTTTTCACTATGAATGTGAATGTAAGTTAAAAACAAAAAGTTACATTCTTTTGACTAATCCACATTCGCTCCTTCTTCTAAATACTTGATTGAATTGTCTTTTTTTTTTTTAAACCTTTCTGTCATCTCTCAGGTATTTGCTCTGGATGGGGAGATCCTCACTACGTCACATTTGATGGACAATATTACAGTTTCCAAGAAAATTGCACCTATGTTTTGGTTAAAGAAATTGTTCCTCGATATAACTTCAGGATTGAGATTGACAACTACAACTGCGACAAATCTGGACTCGTGACCTGTCCTCGGTCTCTGTTTGTCTACTACAAGTCCTATACAATTGTTCTCACTCCTATCAACACGGAAACAACAAGTAGTTTGGTAATTCTAACTATGCTATGTAAGAGAGACTGGGGAACAAAGTTAAATGAGGGTTCGTTTTTTCAAATCCCCATTAGCTTTTTTTGAGAAACAGCAGCTGTTCTTTTGGGTGGTCCACAAAGTTGCAACAATTGGATAACTCATTATAGGGTATATACACTGGTTATTGTATATTCATTGGTTTTGAATTCTTTGTATTTTCATCCAAATATGTTTTCAATTAACCTTTAATTTATATTATTTTTTACCAGTGAAGACACTTAAGTGTTTCATTTATTCCTGTTACATTTGTAACATTTCACTTTTTTTACGCTGTGTAACTTTAAATGTTTCCCTCTGTAACTGTATATCCTTGCAAGGTAAGCACATACGGCTTGGCAAGCCACATATGGCTTGCCATATTTAAAAAAATGCTCTGGTAGTTTAAGCATACATGCATAACCAAAGACTGGGATTCCTAATTTAATCTCAAACCCTCCTCCTGGTCTCTTTCCCGCCTCACATAAGATGCTGTTCTTCAGCTACAGTAGTTACTTATTTAGCAATAGACCCTCTCCTACACACACTGGTTACATTTTGATTAAACCCTTTGATGGTGCCATCATAGCAACAAAAGTAGCTTTAAGGGAACTAAAACATTTGTGACAATTCAAGAATTCCACTTTCAGTTTAAATTAAATTAAGAGACAAACTAGTGCCTTTGTGAATTAAATGTGTCCTGTTCTGGACACCTTTCAGATTTAATCTACAGTAATGTTTCATTGTAAAGTTATTCTGTTCTCTAGTCTCATTCATTATGTCATGTTATTTTTTCTCATTATTCACCAGGTCACCATCAATGGTATGCAGATCTTCCCCACTTATTCTAATGAAGACCTCATGATCACCAGCACTGGTGTCCAGTTACTGTTGAAGATCCCAGCCATTCAAGCAGAAGTGATGTTCAGGAGTATTCAGTTCAGCGTTTCCCTGCCTTACTCCCTTTTCCACAGCAACACAGAGGGACAGTGTGGTAAGTATGCTGGATTTATGGTCTCTAGTACTTCATTTTGACCAGTTGTGCATGTAGGGAACAGGGTTCAATTGAGGATACATTAAGTTGACAAAACACAAATTAATCATACTCACATGGTTGCATGAGTGGCTTTCTTAAGGTCACGCCACAGCATTTCAGGAGTGTTGACGTCAGGACTGACTTGGCAAAATCTAAGATGAACATGTTCTGTTGTAGAGGTTAGTCTGTTGTAGATAATTTACTTTTGTGTTTTTAGGGTTATTGTCGTGGCGCATGACAAAACCTATTTTCAGCTTCAGATAATGTGCAGTTACCTTGATATTCTCCTTTAACATTTTCTGATACAAGTTTGAACTCGTTGTTCCCTCAGTGGTAATAAGCCATTCAGGCCCTGAGGCTTCAAAGCAGCTCAAAACCAAGATCCTCCCTCCACCATGCTTCACAGTAACTTCAAAGAGGTTTTGCTTTGTTCACCTCCAAACATAGTTTTTCCTCTGCAAAATAAATACATTTTCATCTGGTCTGTCCATTGACCATTGTCCCAGCAGTGTTTTGGAAAATCCAGGCGTTTTTTGACCAACCTAAGTGGGCATGAATGTGTTTTTGGAGAGCTGTGGTTTCTTGTGTGGTAATTATACAGCGTGCCCTTGCTGTGGACTTTGCTGAATGACCAGTCCTTTGTAGAGTAGAAGTGGAATTGAGTTTTCACCATTTGTTCACAATCTTTCTGTAGACAAGTCTTTGGAAATGCTTTTTTTGCCTTTTCCACCCTTTTGAACCTCAACAACTCTATTCCTGAGGTCTTCTGATATTTATTTTGATAGTAATTTTCCACTAAAACCAAACTTTTTATTTTTATATATTTTTCTCCCCCAACTTTACAAGTATCCAATTCCACTGTACAGCCTTGTCACCCTGCATGTTTGGGAGAGTCAGAGTGATACGCTTCCCCGAGACCAGTCCGAACAACTGGTCTGCTATTTTAACCTTAACCAGGAAGTCAATCTGAGCCAACATGTCAGAGGAAACCCTTGCATACATTACCTCATTTATAGCCAGGTTAGTGGCTCCCGCTCCGCCAGAGACGTTTCTGGAACACGGAGGCACAAGGATATCCCCAGACAACACCAGCCTAATATGCACCCCACAGCCTTAGCGATGCAGTATCATTTGCAAGGCAAGTGTGTAGACCACTGGGAGGCCTGACCTTGGTGGGTCTTTTATTTTGCCAGGGCCTCCCAGACAACGCCAGCCCAATATGCACCACCCTACCAGACCCCCCCAGCCATAATGGTCAGTGGCACCCCCGGGGCTTGAACCCACGGCCATAGCTACACAATAGACCACTGCACCACTGGGAGGCCTGACTTTATTTTGCCAGGGCACCCCTAACCCACACCTGTCATGGAACACCTGACTTCATCTACCTATTTAACCTGGAGGTTCATACTTTCTCCATCCTGAGCTGTTTGTGTTTGACCAATGTGTTCAATGAAGACGTGTACATATGTGTGTGTGTTCATGATTAAAACACACTGTATTTATCCACTGTTGTGGATGAAGATCAGTCCATTAATGCACATTCAGGTATTTCTGAAGGGTAAAAACCTTCTCATGCAGCTGTACATATATGCTAAAGAACAAGTAGCACCTTTATTAACATTCACAGTTATTTTTATTGCATATTATTATGTTTTGTGCCAATGAATAGAACATTACACATGTATGAATAACAAGACTGCGCTTATTCAATGAAACCTTGGCAGTTAAATATTATAGTATTTCTAGTGAGAAAGTTCACTGTCATCCACAACCTAAACAGGCATCTCAAGTGTAACTGACAGGGTGGGGGGGGCATTTATGATGTCTGTGGATCACAAAAATTAGGACTGTGATCTCACTTAATCAAAACCATTATATGTACATTTGGGAGGCTAGCTTAAGTTAGCAGTATGGCCTTTTTTCACTTGGGCCGGTTGAGATGTCTTCGTAAATATCCTATACAAGATAATAACTAATCCTTTGCAAATCATATATTCTAGGGTTTTGTAAGAGAACAAGCACATGTTATCATCAAATTGAATATGATTGTTTTTTGACATGAAATTAACTTTTGTTTTCCTCATTCCTGCATCTATTCTACATTTATAAAAGGCACTTGTGACAATAATACGAAAAACGACTGCAGATCTCCAAACGGTCAGATCGCTCCGTGTCCTGACACGGCCCATCGGTGGCAGATTCCTGATGCCAATAAAACCTATTGTAAACCTGGCCCGCCCCCACCACCACCCCCTACAACACCCCCCTGCCAGCCAGACAGGACAAAGATCTGTGACATCATCATGAGCCAGTAAGACCTCTTCTTATTTTTCTAACTTAATTTAACTGAAAGGTACACTAATATTTGACTACACGTACTGTTTACCAAACAGGGAGTTTTTATAGGTTATTGTTGTTATACTGAGCACTATTGAATTCCGCCCTGCTTCACAAAGCCCATGTTGGACGTACGATGGTTGATATTTCAAGGTGATCCGCCCTGACATGTTGTTTGGCCCAGCATGGTTCGGCCCTGTTGTATTTTAATTTAAATGCTTTTTATTTGGAAGGGTCTTCAAATCATGCCATGACGTGATCCCACCGGGACCTTTCTTTGAGGCCTGTAAATACGATGTCTGCCACCTGACAAATAAGACGATCGGCTGCTCCAGCCTGGAGGCCTACGCCCAAACGTGTGTGGAACATAGCGTCTGCATTGACTGGAGGGGATCAACTAACGGACTATGTGGTAGGAGGGAACTTTGTGCTAAATATACGTTTTGGGTCCCAAGTACCACTGTATTCCCAACCTAGTGGACTGCTCCTCACAAGGCTGCTACCACATGTAGGGTGTAGAGAATAGGGTTTAATCTGTGTAGAGATCAGGGTTTAATTTGTGTAGGAGAATAGGGTTTAATTTGTCTAAGAGAATAGGGTTTAATCTGTTTCGAGAACAGGGTTTAATCTGTTTAGAGAATTGGGTTTAATCTGTGTAGAGAATAGGGTTTAAATTGGGACTTAATATTACATGTTATGAATATTTTTCATCATCATGATTTATCTGTATTTTGGCAGCCGTGTTTTACAAATGGTGTAGCTCACATTTGTCTTTCCACCTTTATGATATTGCAGCATATAAATGCCCTAAACCCAAAGTGTATAAAGCATGTGGCCCGGCTATCCAGCCAACTTGCAATTCAAGGTATCCATCTTCTTTTTAAGACCATAAATTAAAATACATACATCACCTACATTCTGTTTTAGTTTGGCAGTGTGGTTGATAGTTGGTGGCTAATCTGTATACATTGTCGTTGTTTTTTTACATCACAGATACAATGAGAAGTACATACAGCCATGCGAGGGAGTCCAATCAGACCAAAACTTTGTGTGTGATGAAGTCAGGGAGGGCTGTTTCTGCCCCAAGGGAACCATCTTGTTCAACACATACTCTGGCACCTGTGTTAAAAACTGTGGTAAGGATGTTTCAGTAGACTAGTGGAGGTGGAGGTGATCGTTTTTGCCTGTTGAACTGAATGTTCTGATAGGGACGATAAAATCAAAGCGATTAAGACTTTGACATCACATTCGATTGCAATGCGGTCTGAGAAATACGTTGTTTGATGTGTTTCAAAGTACCGCCATGAATCCCATAGTAAAGATCTTGTCTTCTCTTCAAGGATGCACAGGACCTGATGGCACCAATAAACAGGTACTGTAGAGGTGATCAGCTAACTTGAAAGAATCATGCCTCAGTGTATTTGCATTTAACCAATGACTGGTTATGGCTGTCTTTATCTGGTATTATTGTCCTCCAAATGTTTTTGTATAGAACCACAAAACTTATTTCCCTCAGTTTACTAGTTTCATTCAAGTTTTTTGATTGCACACACAGACTGACCCAATATAATGCAGAGTGCAGATGACTGCTAGTGTTGAGGGCTCATAACGGAATCACAGACAATCAACAAACATGTACGTTTCAATCAACGGAATGTGAAATAGAAGGTCATACTTACAGAACAAGTGTTTTTTCTCAAAGTTGGGGTGGCGCATGTTTCCATGCCTGGATACCTGTTGTTAAAATCAATCATGTATTTAATTAAGCCCTTTTAACCAGCAAGTCCTCTGCAGATGCCCTGCCTAAAACCCCACTGAGCAAGCATGTAGAAGCAAAAGCACAGTGGCTGGAAACAACTCCACAGAAGGCAGACCAGAACAAACCTAGAGAGGAACCATGCTCTGAGAAGTTGTCAGTCCTCTCCTAATTTTGAAATCTAATAATCTTGTGTTTGTTCCCCCCCCACATAGCCTGGGGAGACTTGGCGGAGTAACTGCCTTGAGTGTGATTGTAGCAAAGACACAATGAGTGTCCATTGTAGGCCAGTGGTATGTCCAACACAACAAGTTACTTGTAAGGAGGTTGGTGAGGTGCTGGTCAAGGAAACAGTGGACTGCTGTCAGAAAAACAAATGTGGTGAGTAGAGATAGGATATCAACAATCTGTTTGGCATATGACAGAGTACTGGGAGTGGAGTGATAGCACAAAACAGGTGTAGATTACTAGCTAGCTAACACATGTATCGAGCAAAAAATCTAGTTCATAAAAATAAAAACCCCAGTGCCCCAGTGGTCTTGAAGCCAGCAGAGTACTAGCTCATTTCCCCTATTGATAACAATACTGTTGATTACAATACTTTCACAATTAATCAACTGTAAGCTGCTGTGGGTGTGACCGTGTGATAACCACTGGAAGAGATTCTAAAATACCCCGCCCCTTCATCCCACAGTGTGTGATGTGAGACACTGTCCAGGACCACCCCTCTGCCCACTAGGAACTGAGTTAAAAACTTCAAAGGGAAGTTGCTGCCTGACTTACACCTGCGGTAAGACTTCTGACTAATATGATGGACTTATAATATAGGGGCCTGCATGCACAAATGCCATACATTTATTTTGATTATCCTGTTGTTACATTACTTTCCCTGAACATTAGGGCATGCATACTTAGATTACTTAGGTAGATTAGCTTTAAAAATGCTTTAAAAAAAAAAAAATCCAAATCTATATGGTCATGCTTTTGACAGTGACCTAATGGTCCCCAGAAAGGAGAGTTTTGGGAACCACTAACCTACTCTGATTAAAATGGCTGTTCAGAAACTGTTAGTGATTGACGCTTTTGTTGTCTGTCCACTCAGTTCCCAAACCTGTGTGTGTCTTCAACAACAAGGAATATCAGGTGAGGAATTGTGTGTTTTCTAGTTTTATAATCACTGCAGAAAGCAACAACTCACTGTTGGCAGGTTTTCATGAAATAAACAAATTGCTTATTCAAATCAAAATTTCAAATGTTTTTCCCAAAAAACCTGTCCAGAAAAACAGAATGCAAATAATTTAAACCCTATATTCTATAGAATATAAGACCGAGACAACATATTAAATGAAAAATATATGCCCACTGAATTTGAGGCCAGCAACACAATTCAAAAAAGCTGGGACAGAGGTAACAAAAGAATGGAAAAGTTGTATAATAAATAAACACTGGTGGAATATCTCACAATTAATTTGGTTATTTGGCAACAGGTCAGTAACATGATTGGGTATAAAAAGACCATCCCAGAGAGGATGAGTCTTTCAGAAGTAAAGATTGGAAGGGTTTCACATCTCTGTGAAAGACTGTGCAGGCAAATAGTGCAACAATTTAAGAATGTTTCTCAATGTAAAATTTGAGTTTGATGATCTCATCATCTACAGTACTTAATATCATTAAAAGATTTAGAGAATCTGGAGAAATTTCTCTACGTAAGGGACAAGGCCAAAAATCTATATTGGGTGGCCTCGATCATCAGGCCCAAGGGGAGACAGACACTCAATTAAAAACTGATTTTGCTGAAAGATTTTGTAGTGGAAATCACTGAATGGGCTCAGGAACATTTCAAAATACCAATGTCTGTGAACACAGTACATTGCTGCATCCACAAGTGCAAGTTAAAACTCAAACTGCAAAGAAGAAACCAGATATAAACAAGATTCAGAAATGCAGCCACCTTCTCTGGGACCAAGCTCATTTAAGATTGAGTGGGGTGAAGTGGAAAACTGTCTTGTGGTCTGATTAATCAAAATCTGAAATTATTTTTTGGAATAATGGATGATATGTCCTTGGGTTTTAGGGGAGTTTAAAGGAGAAGGACCATGCGGCTTGTTTAAGCATACAGTTCATAAGCCAGCATCTGTGATGGTATAGGAGGTGCATTAGTATACATGGCATGTTGTCTTTGTACTATTTTCAATTAAATATAGGGATACATGATTTGCATGTACTCTAGTATTAAAACACAGATGTACCGTTGTTTGATGATATTCTAATAATTTTTTTTTACTTAAGTTTCATGCTGGTGTAGTTATTTTATCAAATGAGTGTATTGGGTGCACTGATTATTATACATACATACATACATACATACATACATACATACACACACACACACACACACACACACACACACACACACATACACACATACACACATACACACATACATACATACATCTTCTTCCGCTTCATCCGGGGCCGGGTCGCGGGGATGATCAAATTATTTATTTATTAATAGTTTATAAATTGTGTGTTAATTGTTGTTTATTAATGATGATTAATGATTTCTACTCCACAGCTTGGGGATGTTTGGTCGTCCCCTAGTGATTCTTGTGTGCAGTATAATTGCACAAAGATAAAAAACAAGTTCATCCCTGTGGATTCCAAAATACAGTGTCCAGTTTTCCGTCCAGAAGACTGCATCCCTGTAAGTACATGAGAGAACAGCTGAATGGAGGGTAGAACATTAGCAGGAACTCTGCACTTAAACCTTTATCTTAACCCTTTGATTGGCTAAATCACTGAACATGTAAAATTTGTATGTTATGCATCAATGTAAATTCATCATTACAGCGAACAGAAAATGTGTAATAATGTGGGATATCAAACCCCCCCCTCCCCCTCCCCCCCCCGTGAGTTTCGAACCCACAACCATGTTGTTGCAAACACCATGAACTTATCAATAGATCTACAGATGTGGCACATCACTTGGTTTTATCAAGTCATAATTATTTTTGAACTGCATGCTGTACTTTGACATTACAGGGAACTGAGACAACTGATGCAAATGGCTGCTGTGTATCATGTAAGTCTTTTTTATTATTTCTTGATAAATAGTTATGATTAGTGTGAAATTTTATACAGCTGTATTCACAAACATGTTCATGAATAATATCAACTAATCTAACGACCTCTTTTCAAAATAATGATACAGCAAATACATTTTTTCCGTTTTTGTTTATAAGATTTATTACAAATTTACAGATTTAATAGTAATTTACTGGATTTTAATAGCCTGGAATGCAGAATGAGTTTTGAGCAAACATTCTACTTGTAAAGAGTGATGTTAGAAATGTTGCATATTAATTACAATTACTGTTTAATTATTAATTTGTAAATATTACGGGTGTAACGATTCATTTTAACAACGATTCGATTCGTATCACGATTCGTAGTTGTCGATACGATTCAAGGCCGATATTGGTTCATTTAGAACGATACGATCCGAAACGATTCAGTGACTTGAAATCGATTCAGTAACTTTTTAGCAAAAAATTCATCCAGTGTGACTGAAATAAATACCTGGATACTGGACAGTGCAGGTGAAGTTTCCTAGATTCCTGTTGTTTCTTGTAAGGGAATCAGGTATCAATTAATTATGGATATAAACAAACAAGTAAACAACAATTAATGGCAAATGCATTCACATTTTATTTGAATAAAGTGTAACCAACACGGTCGGTGTTGTGTGAAATCCCGTGGCGCCTTAGTAAGTGGTTGGAGAGATTTGTCGTGATTTGTACTTTACTTGACCTTTACATATCCTACAAACAGTGAGCGACTTATTTAGAACATCCCCATCTTTGCAAAAGCCAAAATGTTTCCACACACTGGACTGCACTGGTGGCTTGATAATTTCTCGCTCGTCGGCTTCTCCTCTGCCATCTGCCATGCCATGTTTTGTTGTCTTTGCGCTGCTGCTGGCGCGGGGCGATGACGTCACGGATAGGCAGACTGAATCGAGTAACGTTTATCGCCTTTATCATTAAAAGTGCTAAGAAAAAACATTCATATAAAGTCTGACATGCTTAAATCCAATGGGTTATTTCCTAGTATCGACACAATCGATTGATTACATTTTAAAACGATGTTAGATCGATATATGTCATCCGGAAGGCCAACTTGCTGAGCACAGATCGATGTAGTTGGATCATACGAATATAAATCTATAAATCGATACATCGATGTAGTAGATGGATCGTTACACCCCTAGTAAATATACATTTGAATTTTAACCCAGTGATGAAATTCACATGAATTGTCCCTGCCGTGTCATTGCCAGGGAGTGGAATGCCTTTAAATAGACTTCCTCAAACGCTAGGTTGTTGTACGAAGCCACCATTGATTTCCAGATAAAATGTTTTTCAGAGCTTATGTGATGGGCTTCCTGTATAAACTAAGCTTATATCCAGTAGGCTAAAGTGATTTATGGGGTAAACCAGTGGTGTCGTTAGTACTGGGTGTCTGGCCCCGGTTATTTTATGAATAGTCCCGGATCTAAAACGGACACTAAAAAGGGGAGTAGGGCTAAGCCACAAATGTATTATGATTCTAGCGACGCCTCTGGGGTAAACTCACCTCTTCCTGACAAACTCTGCCTCTCTCTCAGGCACACTAAGTAACTGTGCTTTGAAGAAGAGCACCACCTACCTCCAGGTTAAAGACTGCAGGTCTGTTGTACCAGTGGAGCTGGCAGCTTGTGGGGGAGCCTGTGGAACATCTTCTATGTGAGTAGAACATCTCTAAATAATAAGATTGTGTATCACTGCTGACTGGAGGCAGGTCACAGGGAGAACTTTTAATAAAGAACTAAGACATTACATAACAGAAACTAAGACTTGAAAAGAGAAGTTACACCGGAACAAAATCCAAATGATGACCAACAAGATATCCAAGCGAGAAAATTGAAAAGGGACAGTGATCAGGAACACATGTGAGGTAATAATTATGACCAGGTGTAAAAATAAACCTGAAATGATCAAAAGCCAGAATGGCTGATAAAAGAGGAGTTCTGTTTTTGTAGCGAGAAAGCAGTTGATTATACAGGTACACCCCTTAGACAGGACATGTTTCAGATAAGGGCAAGGCAAGTAAATGTTAAACATGTACATGGTACTTTTTAATCCTCCAGAAATTTGAGGAGAACTTAGTGGGAGTTTGTAATTTTCCCTGTTGACTCATGGCAGAATCATTGCTGTTTTTCCTAACAGTGCTGTTGGTGTTGTTCCATTTGCTAGGTACTCTGCAGTGAAAATGGGCTTGACGCACTCCTGCTCCTGCTGTCAGGAGTTGTCGACCAGTGTGAGGCAGGTGGATATGGTCTGCTCTAATGGAAAGAAGACCTCTCAGTCCTATACTTACATTAATAAGTGTGGCTGCAGTGTGACTGAGTGTGACGACAAGCACTAATGTATTCTGTTCAATTTACAGTCTCTTAAAATGAATGTAAAAAAAACTTTTTATGTAAAGGGACAGTCTGTGATTCAAACACAACAGGGATATTCAATTTGGAAAAATGATACCAGTCACAGATT
Source organism: Esox lucius (assembly GCF_011004845.1). Lineage (NCBI taxonomy): Eukaryota > Metazoa > Chordata > Actinopteri > Esociformes > Esocidae > Esox > Esox lucius. The sequence continues at coordinate 3,744,597 of NC_047587.1, read as the reverse complement.
GACCCTTTTAACTGTAGGACATATTAAACACTTTCATCTAAAGGATTTGTCTAAACATATTAAACTACTTTAACTTCCATCTCTACATTATTATTAAAAGAAAATCTGTATTTCTATGCAAACTTATTAAACTTATTCAAAGCATGTAGTCATGACCTTTCTGGTTTTATCACATGTTGTTTGCTGCATACATGAATTATGTGGGCAAATTATGCATTACAGAAAATACTAATTATTTCATATCCAACATCTGTTATTTAATTTAGCACAAAAGCTACTGTAGGCCACTATCCACTGCCACATATAATTTAATAGAATGTGTCTGATCTCAGCTCCAATTCTCTGGCATCCATAGATAATTCTCTGATGTCCAACTTTTCTAATATTTGTCATAATTTTTTTATTCCTCAATACACATTTTTGTGTTGTATTGTTAAATAACAATAGTCGATTCATTGAAAAAAGACTATTGACCTATTACTATGATTAATTTATTACGTGTATGCTTTTTTGATATGCGTAGGGATCACATTATCATTCGTAAAGTTGAAGTGTACCTATGATAACAATGACTGACCTCTACATGCTTTGTAGGGAGTAAGTAGGAAGTAGGAAAGCCTGCAAAATCGGCAGTGTATCAAATACTTGTTCTCCCCACTGTAGCAATAATAACTGGAATTTGTTAAGTTTAGTAATGACTATGTTTAAATTTGCTTATCATTATTTTTGGATGGTGGTGCATGGTTTACTGTCATAGCATAGCGCATTTTTATTTTATGAATAATTTATATATCAATATATTGTCCCCCACCAATTTATATTGTGATTACGGCCTTGATTCATCGCTACATACGCGTAGGGATCACATTATCATTCGTCACAGTGATTCATCGCTACATACACTGCCGTTCAAAGGTTTTGGGGTCAATCTCCTTGTTTTCCAAAAGAACATACAATAGTGGAGGACTGTTTTTAAACTAGACACTCAAATGTATTTGTCCTCTTGCTCCTCTTTCTATTCTAGTTAGACCCAGTTTGCACTGTTCTGTAAAGGAAGTAGTACACAACGGTGTTTGAGATCTTCAGTTTCTTGCCAATTTCTTGCATGGAATAGCCTTCATTTTTCAGAACATGTATAGACTGACAATTGCTGATACTCCAGATACTCAACTAATCTTAAGAAGGCCAGTTTTATTGCTTCTTTATTCAGCAGAACAGTTTTCAGCTGTGCTAACATAATTGCAAAAGGTTTTTCTATTTATCAATTACCATACCATACCATCTTCTTCTGCTTATCCGGGGCCGGGTAATTTATCAATTAGTCTTTTAAAATGATGAACTTGGATTAGCAAACACAACGTGCCATTGGAACACAGGACTGATGGTTGCAGACATGGACTCAATTCACACTTAAGTCACCAATATACTGACTTGTGACTTGACTTGCGATCTGTTTGAAAGACATTTAGACTCGTGCCTTGGAAGGTAAATATAGAATAGCTAAAACTAAGGAAAAACCTGCCTTCCCTCCTTGTTCTGGTCTGGTACCTCAAGCGATTCAAGTTGAAAGTCACATCGGTAACATTAGAGAAAGTGCATTTGTTCCATTCGTAAAATTCACATTTGGCTACAAAGATTTTTTCCATTTAGTGAGAAGCGTTATGTTAGCTTGCTGTCAAGAATTGGGCCTGTTTGTCAGCTAGTTAGTTACAGTAGTTAATAACTAGCTGATGCTTATAAACACACCGAACACAGAGAGATGTTCGCTCATTGCTAACCTATGTATAATAGTCAGACAATTTGGCTAATGGCTCATAGAATAGGCCAGCCCCAGCCTCAACATGATCATACTTCAATTAAACATAAATTGAAGTATGTTTGATATAATAAATGAAATGTTGCAATTCAGTATTAGTGTACTAGATTTTCAACTGCTGATTTAAAATAGCTCATAAAATAATAGTAATCCCCAAAAAATTCACCTTAATTTCAAAGGACTTACTTTGGACTAATAGACTATAACAATAGCCTATAATGCTTAAAAGACTTGAGACTTGACTAGACTTACATGCAGTGACTTCAAACATGACATAGACTTGTCTGAAGTAACTTAGAGAAATAATTGTTGCTGATAATGGGCCTGGACACCTATTTACAACCCAATTTCCAAAAAAACTGTGAAGCTGTCTAAAATGTAAAGAAAAACAGAATGCAATGATGTTCAAATTATTTAAAACCTGTAGTCCGTAGAAAAGAGTACCAAGACCACATATCAAAGTTTGAAAGTGAGAAATGTTATTGTTTCTTGAAAAATATATGGCCACTTTGAATTTGATGCCAGCAACAAGTTTAAGAAAAGCTGTGACAGGGGCAACAAAAGACTGGAAAATTTGTGTTACGCAAAAAAAAAACCTGGTGGAACATCTCACAACTAATTTGGTTAATTGGCAAATAATCAGTAACATGACTGAGCATCCCAGAGAGGATGTCTTTCAAAAGTAATGATGAGGAGGGATTCACCACTCAGTGAAAGACTGCGCAGCCAAATAGTGCAACAAAGTAAGAATAATGTTTCTCAACATAAAATTGCAAACAGTTTGGGGATCTCATCATCTATGGTACATAATATCATAAGACGATTCAGAGAATCCAGAGAAATCTCTGTATGGAAAAAACAGGGCAAAAAAACAATATTGGATGGCTATGATCTTCGGGCCCTCAGACAGCACTGCATTAAAAAAAGACTTGATTCTGTAGTGGAAATCACTGAATGGGCTAAGAAACACTTGAGAAAACCATTGTGTGTGAACACAGTATGTCGCTGCATCCACAAATGCAAATTAAAACGCTGCCATGAAAAAAAAGAAACCATATAAAAACAAGATCTAGCAACGTGTGATGGCAATTCCATCGATCAGAACTCTTTAATGAGGAAGTGCAGAGACAAAATTGTCTTGGCACATTCTAACAGTTTTATTATTATTTGCAGATAAGAGAGACGCGTCAAATGCTTACAATTATAATCGTCCGAGGAGTCTCTAACTTAATACAGGTCATTCAACAGTATTTATTACAGTTTAAAGAGGTGTGGTAAGATGCTGCCCAGCATGTGTCAGTAAATGTCATGGTGCAGTGAGCAGCACGACACCAACAAGAAGCATTACAGAATGATCCACCAAAACCTGAACCAGCAGGCAGTCCCTCCAGGGCCGAGGCCTCCCCAATAATTTTTTAGGGGGGGGCTATGGGGGTGACCGAGAAGGGTTGTGACGGCACCGTACCGGTTCTCGCTGCCTGACAAAGCTCCCTGGTCTTTGGGCGGAGCGAGGACTGGTGGGGCTTCAAGGACCCGCCGTACCGGTTCTCGCCGCCCTGGCGCCCTCTCCTGTCCCGGCCGCCCCAGCGCCCTCTCCCGAACCTCCATCGGCTCTCCCGGCCGCCGACCCTCCGTCGGCTCTCCCGGCCGCCGACCCTCCATCGGCTCTCCCGGCCGCCGACCCTCCGTCGGCTCTCCCGGCCGCCGACCGCCGACCCTCCGCCGGCTGCTGACCCTCCGCCGGCTGCCGACCCTCCGCCGACCCTCCGCCGGCTGCCGACCCTCCGCCGGCTGCTGACCCTCCGCCGGCTGCTGACCCTCCGCCGGCTGCCGACCCTCCGCCGACCCTCCGCCGACCCTCCGCCGGCCGACGACCCTCCGTCGGCTCTCCCAGCTGCTGACCGACCGCCGACCCTCTGTCGGCTCTCCCGGCCGCCAACCCTCTTTCCAAAAACATTAACATTTCTCAGTTTCAACATTTAATATGTTATCTTTGTACTTTTTTCAATTAAATGTAGGGATAAATGATTTGCACATCATTACATTCTGTTTTTATTTGCATTTTACATAGCTTCCCAACTTTTTGGAAACAGGGTTATAGATAGTTGATTAAAACTCAACTTTTTCCAGCTTTAATAGTCATTTACAACATGAACAATATCTACACTGTATTTCTGATCAATTTGATGTTATTTTAAAGGCTTTTCTTTCCAAAACAATGAATTTTCTAGTGCCTCCAAACTTTAGAATGGTAGAGTATGTAATGTGATATGGATTAGGTTGTGTTCCCTTTCCTGCATACTATAGTCATCAGTATTCTTAATTTCTTGTTGACATTGAGGGAGTGGTTGTTGTCCTGTCACCACACTGCCAGTTTTTTAGTTCCTCCCTGTAGGCGAACTTTTCGTTGCTGGTCACCACGCCTATAACTGTGTTGTTGTGTGCAAGTTTGAAGATGGAGGTGTCCTCATACAGTCATGAATGAACAGGGAGTAAAACAAACGGCCAAGGTCTAGACTCAGCACTCTGAGCTTGGCAACGAGTAGCGAGGGAACGATAGTGTTAAACTATAGTCAGTGAACAGCAGTCTGCGGTAGATTTTTCACTTCTCTTGGTGTGTTGCAGCCATGTGAATAGCAATGGAGATGACATCCTCTGTAGACCTGCTGTGGCTGAAGGCAAGTTGGAGTCCAGAGATCCTGAAAAATGGCCCTCAACATGGGCCATAACAAGCCTTTTGAAGGACTTCACTGCATTACCTGAATACATCAATCAAATCAATTGATTGTATTCATATAAAGCCCTTTTACATCAGCAGTTGTCACAAAGTGCTTTTCCAAACACCCAGCCTGAAATCCCATGTAGCAAGCAACAACAGTGTTGATGTCCTGCTATTTTGTCCATCTCCGTGTACTATTTTGTCCATCCTCGTGAAAGGTTATGCTCACATCAGAATGGGAGAGCAACATCACATTGTCTCAGGAAAAGAGCAGGTGTTCTCCAGCATGGTTCAGTGTTACTTGTCTCAAGGTGAGCATAGAAGGCATTTAGCTGATTTGGTGGGCTTATGTCACTGGGCAGCTTGTGACTTTGTATCCCCTTGATACCTTCCTGATAGTTTGAAGCCTTGTCACGTCTGGCAAATGTCAGAGTTTTGATGCTTCTAAAGAATGTTGCAGCTTCCATGCCACTGTTCTTTGTTTTTTAATCTTGTTTAGCCATTTTGTCAGGTGGAAAAGAAGTCTTGCAACAATCAAACAATTGAAGAATTGATTTAGATATTTTTATCTCAGGGATGACAGGATCTTGAGTACATTAGTACATTTGAAGCCACAAGCCGAATTTAGGGGCCTTCTCATGGCATTATATCATGACATTAAACTGAAATAGGTTTACTGGAGAAAATTAAATTAAACAACATTGTTTTTAACACATTTTAATTAGAAATAATATGTCCCTTTCTCCATTGTAAACATGACACAGAGAGGGCATGGCAGAACAAGAACACAATTAGAAAGGGCAAGATTATTCCTTGCCATTGTAACAGGGTTAGAATCAGGGGCGCCGTACAGGGGGGCAAAGTTAGGACAATTCCAAGGGCCCATGACTGACAGGGGCCCCAAAAAATAGGTAACAGCAGCGCAGAGTGGGCCCAATTAGATTTTTTTGTCATGGGGCCCAAAATTCCTGGCGGCGCCCCTGGTTAGAATGTACCCTTTCTAAACCAAAGTTTCTCCATATTTGAGCAGCAGAATTCGTGTATAGCTATTATTAGGGAGCCACCTGGTGGAGTGCTTCTGCATGTGCACTTACGCATATGATCACGTGGATCGAGCAGAAGAAATGTGCTCGGAGTTTGTGCTGTGAACCACGCGGTGTATGATTAACGTAAAATGTTTTTATTAAACGCAAAGCATTTTGGGTTGGCAACTCAAATGAATAATATTTCTATTCAGGAAAGCGTGGAATGCAATGAACATTATACATTTTCCCAATACATTCAACCTTATTTCGTTATAATGGGGTTGCCGTATTGAAAAATAAAATGCACCGTCCCTTACAGAATCATGACGAGACGCGATTTGTCCCGTATTTTCGTGCATACCCTACTCTAATGCATGCACTACGTTTTCACAAGCTTGGATTTTCGTGAGAAATAATAAAACCAAAAGAGTTTTATGAGACATAACGGAGAAATATGAATTCCGAATGTCAGTCTAGTTGTCTGTGACTCAACGTCATCGTTGCCCTGGTTACGGAGACTCAGAAGCGCGGTAACATTTAGCTGTGCAGTTCACACTGATAGACAGGTTGCCAGTCCTGTAGGCAGAAGACCCGCCCCCTCCGCGCGCGAGCTTTGTGTGTGGGTGTCTGCCAAATTCTGTTTATATCCCACATGGTGGAAAGTCAAGTCACTTTTATTTAGGCTATATAGCACATTAAAAAAAAAAACGGAGTTGACCAAAAGTGCTTTACAGTCCAGGCAGATGGATTAACGTGCAGGTGCTGGAACAAATGTGTTGGACGGGCTTTTGATTTCCATGGGCGGGCACTTTTATCCTAGAATAGTAACTTGAACAGGAGGGACAGAATGCAAATAATTTTTGCATACATGGCTTGCTGAAGCTATATACTAGCAAAATACACATCTGTCAATCAAATTCGAAAACTTTTAATAACTACAGTAGTTACACATTTGTAGCTTAGTGATGTAAAGCACATCTCCGATTGCATTTGCAGATGAAGGCAAAACTGCTAGCCTACATTTCCCAAGTACAGTATAAGGAAGCATCTTACCCAAACAATTTTTTCATGTATACATGATTCAAGGAATAATACATAAGGCAACAATACATAACATAATACAATAGTACATATAATACATTAAGGGCAAGACTAAAATGGAAAACACTTAAGACAACAAAAGATATTAAATCCAGATCAAAGTAATACAATAAGTTAAGAGAAATTGAATAAAACCAACAACAGATTAAAACACAGTAAGAGGATGTTAAAAATAAGTAAAGGGTGGACTTGACAAAAATCAAGGGACAACCTCAGACTGAACAAACAGCAAGAGAAAAAGGGTGGGTCTTTAAATTTGAGTTAGTTGTCAATGATGGAACTGGACTTCATGTGGGATAGGAAACTATTCCAAAGCATGAGAGCAGCAACAGACAAAGCTAGGCTACATCATCCATCCTGGAGGGTGGGTTCTTGCTTCTTCCAAATATACCAAATAGTTTATTTTGAAAGACCAAACTTCTTGCCCATGTCTATGATCTGATGTTTTAATCCTTAATATAATTGATGCAACTGTTCTTTACTCTTATTGACTCTAGTTCCATTACATTCATTTTGAGAGTAGCGGAGGACTTTGAAATTGATGCATGAAGGCAACAAATTGGTGTGAGGTATAGTCGTTTCTGCACTGACAGTGAAAGTTATTTGACACAAGTCTCTTCCGTGTCTATAAGCTGCATTGTCTTTACTTTAAAAGTTAGCAATGCCATAGTTCATGGTAATGCTGCGTTTTAGTTTTGTGAATAATTAGACAGGTATCTAGATAATGGGTTCATATTTTGCCTGTAAAACCATGGAAAAAGGAAAAATTGCGTAATTCTTCACCTCTCAGAGTAAGAGACCATGAATGGAAACTATATTAGCAAGGTGACCACAAAGCCTAAACATTTCACTGACAAAATGTTTTAATAAAATGTTAAATATAAACTAATAACATCTCATTCATTTCAATAACCCCCTGTAACTGCTTTATGCAATTCAAGTCCGTTTTTAGTTCTGGAAAATGGATTGTAAACTAGTGAGCCAGTGACTAAAGCTAAGGTAGAGGAGCTGGAGGAGCACAGCTGGCAGGAGTTGGAGAGTGGCCCAGAGAGTAGAGAGACTGACTGAACCTACAGAGAGACAGAGTGACCCAGAGAGTAGAGAGACTGACTGAACCTACAGAGAGACAGAGTGACCCAGAGAGTAGAGAGACTGACTGAACCTACAGAGAGACAGAGTGACCCAGAGAGTAGTGAGACTGACTGAACCTACAGAGAGACAGAGTGACCCAGAGAGTAGTGAGACTGACTGAACCAACAGGGAACAGCGGTGAGCAGGTTTTTGAGGTTTTGATTTGGGGATTATAGGAATTTAATCCTGACCCATGAGCATATACAGTATACATTCTTAATGTAAGTGTAGGTAGTTATAAAGCCTTTAACCATCCATGATCGACGTCTGCGATATCGTTGACAGTGCTCATTTGCATAAATATTTCGAAAAATAGATTCGCCATAATCGTCCGATTCCAATGGTACATTATTTGTAGCCACTTTCCTGAAGCGTTCCGTGTATAATTGAGGTTTTCCGTGTATAATATGGGTTGTATAGTTGTATAGTTTGGGTTGCTATGAGAACTTTTCACCAGGCAACGACATTGCCTATTCATCTTAGAAAGGCTCATTTGTACATCAGAATAAATATTACAAGCGTGTACATCACTATATATGATGTTTTGAACCATAAAACATCGTTTGTATTATATATAAGATATAAAAATAAATATTTAGTCAAAATAGTATGGAGATGTTCTTGAGTTTTTGGGAAGAAGTTGGTAATTTTTCTGAGTTTATAAAATATAGACAAGAATAGGGATTACAAGGGTGTACATCACTATATATGATGTTTTGAACCATAATACATCGTTTGTATTATAAATAAGTCCAAACGTAACTAGCGATCTAGTGTTGCCACCTGCTGGCCGTTTTGTGTCATTACACGTAAAGGAACCGTTTTATTGCTGTATAATCTTTCATGTTATAGTGTTTCATTTCTAGGTTGAAGAACCAAATTTTTTGGGGGTGCCTATATTTTTTACCTTCTATTATATAATTATTTCATTATTTTCAACCCAATTACAGTGTAATTTGATAGTAAAGGCATGAAAGTATGAGGAAATACCATTGACACAAAATTTCATAATGCTTTAAAAAAAAAATCTTGATGCTGAATGGCAGAAATGTTTTCCGAAAAAAAATTTTTGCCTTTCAAATAGATGAGTTTTATAAATAGTGACCCAGAAGTCTGTTTTTATGTGTTTTTATTGTAGCCAGAGGGGTTGCTATTAAAAGGATACATCATAATAGGTTGTATCAGTTACAGAAATTAATCTAGGACCCAAAATGTCCCAGTAGTGAAATCCGGCCGAAAGCCCCATAGGCTACCAAGGGTTAATAGCTTTATAATGTATTCATTCAATATGTTCACATTACAACACAAGTCATGTATGACTAGTTTTCCTATAAGTTACATATTTACCCACTTCTTTCAGCCAACCTTTAGGAAAACATAGGGTAAGTGGTTTGATCCTGAATAACTTAAATGTAAATGATTTCATAGGACATGGATATCTGTAAAACAGTCAAAACATGACATGTTTGTTGATGGGCTATTCTCAGAACATTTTGTTGCCACAATAATTATATATATTTTTTGCTTCATCTAATATGCTGAATGTGTATGCTTGTTGTTTGCAGGGCCATTGTTGTCCGCTTAATGGGAATTTTAGGAAATTAACTAAAAATAACAAACATATCCTTAGAAGATTTGTTGAATTTCAAGAAATTGTTAAAAAATATTATTAAGATAGGAAGGGGCCTAATCACATAACAATATCAATAATATCAACAATCACATAAAGAAACATTTTGTGAGGATTGGATGTTTTGGTGATAAAGGAGCTCAAGAGGCTGGCTACAGTATGATGCTGAGGCTGTGGTGATGAGTTGTTCTGTGTGACACAAAAAGGCAATTTATTATTTTGGCCAGGATAAACTATGCTTGGCAGATGAGCCAAAAGTTTGTTTCAGACACTGGGTTTTGCAGGTGGTGGCCATAAACAATTGCTCTCTCCTTATCCTCCCTAACTGATTCTTCATGCATGCACAAACTCACAAATTTAACATCTTGTCACACCCTGGCTGTGCCCCTAGCCATCTCTGCACTGGGCAGGGGGCCATAGTCAGGACGTTACAGAAATAGATGCCTCTAGGCCAGTGTTTCTTAATCCTGGTCCTGGGGACCCAAAGGGTGCACGTTTTTGTTTTTGCCCTAGCACTCAAACACCTGTATTGATAATAAAATATGCTTAAATGTATACACATGTTATATTACACAATTGTGATAAATGTGTTCACACTATATTGTTTAAACTTGTAAAATATAGCTTGAAAGCACAGATCAAAATGTAAAATTTCAGATTTGTAGATTAGACTTGCAGCCTTCAGTGTACAACAACATGCCTCAACATACGAGCATGAAAGCTGACCTACATAAGCCCAAACATTAGACATTTAAATTCCACAGTCACGGGTGTGGACATAATATTTGTCAGAGAAACCTGCCCATAATGTCAATATAAACTATATTTAACATACACAAAGGGTGTGAGTTGTGTATATATGTTGTTTAGTAGGTTGAGCTTCCTTGCCATTTACTGAAGCATTTCTTTACATTAATCCACAATTTTTCTTCCATAGGGGATTTAAAAAAATAAATAAGTGTTTAACACATTTTTCAAGCAGGTACATTGATGAGGCACCAATTCTCAATTACATCAAAACCTGGGGGAATGTTACAGGGAGGAGGAGCAATTATGATTGTCTTGCTCAGGGACAGAACGGCATTGGTTCCTTTAACAAATATTGACTATCAATTATTTTCTGTTTTCTGTTTGTAATTCATTTAAAACAATTTGCAGACTTATTTTCCATTTCAGCATTGTGGACTTTTGTGTTGATTGGTAGCAAAAACAACATTATCAACACAATAAAATGTAGCAGGATGTTAATACTTCTGAGAGCAACTGCGGATATGTGTGTGTGAGTGTGTGTCATATGTGTGAGTGTGTGTCATATGTGTATGTGAGTGTGTGTCAAATGTGTATGTGAGTGTGTGTCATATTTGTATGTGAGTGTGTGTCATATGTGTGTGTGTCATTTGTGTGTGAGTGTGTGTCATATGTGTGTGTGTCATTTGTGTGTGAGTGTGTGTCAAATGTGTATGAAAGTGTGTGTAATATGTGTGTGAGTGTGTACCGGGTGTATGTGTGTATTACCTGTGACATGGTCTCCCTGGCCATTCAGTCACCCAACCAGAGTGACTTCATCTGCAAACTTGTGTAGTTTGACAGACACCTTGTTTACTTTAGAGTCACTGGAGAAAGGGTGAGAGAAGGATTATTCAGATGTAGCCTAGGTTACATAAGCTTGTTGTGCTTTATAGTATTTGCCTTGCTAATTAGTATATGTATTTTTGTAGTATAATAGGGTTAGGGTTATTACCAAGATAAATATTTTTGTGCCCTTTCAATAGGATATATGATCTTGAAAGGAACTCTTCAATCTTTTAAAAGCAAAATTTTAAACCCAATAATTGTGTCATTTAAATGTATTTAATATAATACCAAAAACAGGTCACATTTGGTTGACAACTAGTTTAAAAGCAGAGCGCAGATAGGGGAGTTTTGAAAGGGTTATCTACGCTGCAGAGAAAATAAAGATACGAGCTAGTTTCCAAAGTAGATCTCACAAACAACCAAGTTATATGATACGACAACGTGCAATACATTTCAGAGTTGCCAGGTCTGCCTTAGGAGGCGAAAGAGAAAATGAAATCAAGACACAGCCTCGGGCATTAAGTTTCTAGTGCTGGAGAAGCGGCAGGCCTGGTTAGCTTCAGCAACGCCAACAAGATTCCAGTAAGCACTTTTACCGTTTGTCTGCAACTGATCGGCTGCCTGATGTTCAAACATAGGGAGATTAAAAGTAGAAAGGAAACAGGGAATTCATCTTTATCAACCCTCCTAATAGTCTGTTGTTCCTTTGAATGATTGCACGTCCGTACAAATCCAAAACCCTGCCTATTTAGCAGCCTATTAGTCCGACAAGAAGTTGATCACCTTCAAGGTTTGTTTCTGGCTTTTGTAATGAGTCATTAATTATATATTTTTTAATCTAAGTAATCTTATATGTAGAATAATTTGGGATGAACTTTTTATTTTACAGTTTGTCAACGTTATCTTCACAAGACATTTGAATGAGTCCCTTCATACTCCCGTATGAAGTTAAACATTCACAACTGTCGGTCAGGTCAGTGTGGATAAAAGGCTGTGCTCATTTTTATTGTTTACATATTCTCCATCTGTCCAGCCTCCATATGCCAATTAAATACATTTATTTTCTGCTGAAAAGAACAATTACCTAATTTGTTTGTTCAATGCTGAATGACAGTTGGTATCGACTTGTCTTGGTGTCTTGAGTTGATGCCTTAAATAAAAAAAATTGTTTAGCAAGCATCGTAAGTAGTACTAAAGTAGGAAATGGGGTTTGAGGTTGTGGGGTTTGAAGGGGTGGGAAAGACTTTGCCAGTGACATTTCCTCTTAAAACGATACTGGGTAAACAGGCCCTCCCCGCCATCCGTATGTGGTGTCGGCAAACACACCAGTGAACCTATTGGGGAGAGACTTGTTGATAAAACTGGGGGCTAATATCTTATGTTCTCCAAATGGACTAACAGTCACGTTACCAGACGGGACGTCGGCGGTGTGCGGTCCTGAAACCACACGCAAAGGGCAGTACCTGGTACAACAGGTGAAGGGTGAAATAGCGGAAATATATTGGGGACTATTGGTACCTGAAGAGCCAAACAAACAGGGCATTTTGTCCCAGTACTTCAAGTGGAGGCCGTGGATCTCTATCCTCGAGCCCTACTTTCCTCCACCAGACCCCCCACATGTAACCCTATTTTATGATCGGCAGGGCGATGAGGTGTATAGAGAGGGGTTTGGGGATGTAGTGTGTGGGGACACATGGCAGGTCGGGTCTAAATTCATATATGTAGGCCCTGAAGGGGTTGCGGCAGATGAACAGTTGACAGACGAGCAGGAACAGTGGTACATGATGGCGGAGTCCATCCCGCATGTGTCACTGGCCCTGCATCCTAAACATCAAGGAAAAGACCTGGGGCCCATGGTTAAAAGGGCGGTCGAATGCACTGATTGGACACCCACTCAGGCGCCAAACATATGGTACTCACCCAGCTGTAAGACGTATCGGTCAGAGGCACCAGGGACTGATTGGGTATATTTAGAGTGAAGGGAGATAACTCGGGATCATGGGAGGGAAAAGATGGATCACCCTGTAGCCACGGCAAGACTTAATGAGTTGCCAGACTCACTATGGTCCAAGGGCCCCACGGACGTGGGGCTCATCGATTGCCCACCAGTCACCTTTAAAATCAGCCCGGGAGAACCCATATGGCTGCCCCAATACCCACCCAAACCAGAGGCGGAGGAAGGGTTGGATGTAACATTGAATGGTTTGTGGCCCACAGGGGTGTTGGAAGAGTCATGTTCCGCGTGGAACACGCCTATCCTCCTGGTCGAAAAGAAAGGGACAGGGAAATACCATATTGCCCATGATCTAAGAGCTATTAACGACATTTTACTCACACCCACCATACCGGTACCTAACCCGTATGTAGCACTCACTAATTTGACCCCAGATCAAAAATGGTTCACCTGCATTGACCTGGCTAATGCTTTTTTCTGTCTCCCACTAGCAGAGGAACTTTGTGACATATTTTCTTTCACACATAAGGGTCGACAATGGCGATACACGAGACTACCACAGGGGTTCGCGCTTTCCCCTGGCATTTTCAACCAGGTACTGAGAGAAGCGCTGCAGGGATGCTGCCTGCCGACAGGGGTAACTTTGGTCCAGTACGTAGACGACCTGCTGCTGGCGGCCCCGACGGTGGCCGCCTGCATCCAAGCTACAATGACGGTCCTCACCAGACTGACTGAGAAAGGGTTCAAGGTGTCGAAAGAAAGACTACAGCTGGTAAGAACACAGGACTCCTTTCTGGGCAGAGTAATCTCGCAGAAGGGAGTGGGGCTTTCACCGGCACACCGCACAACCTTTCTCCACCATCCCAAACCCACTACGGTTCAGGAAATGCTATCATTCTTGGGGCTCACAGGGTACAGCCGCAATTACATCCCAAACTACTCAGGGCTCACAGGGCCACTTAGAGCGCTAGTTAAAGAGCAGGGAATGCGTAAACTTAAAACCATACAAAGTTGACATCCGCGGTTCCGCGTACAGTGCTCATTTGCATAAATATTCTGAAATATGGAATCACCATAATCGTCCGATTCCAATGGTATATTATTTGTAGCCACTTTCGTGAAGCGTTCCGTGTATAATTTGGGTTGTCCGTGTATAATTTGGGTTGTCTGTGTATTGTTTGGGTTTCTATGGGAACATTTCACCAGGCAACGACATTGACCATACATCTTAGAAAGGCTAACGTGTAGACAAGAATATGGATTACAAGGGTGTACATCACTATATATGATGTTTTGAACCATAATACATCGTTTGTATTATAAATAAGTCCAAACGTAACTAGCGATCTAGTGCTGCCATCTGCTGGCCGTTTTGAGTCATTACATGCAAAAAGAGGTTCAATACATTCAATCTTATTTATTTCATAATGTTTTATTTCTAGGTAGAAGAACCAAATTTTTTGGGGGTGCCTATATTTTTTACCTTCTATTATATAATTATTTCATTATTTTCAACCCAATTACAGTGTAATTTGATAGTAAAGGCATGAAAGTATGAGGAAATACCATTGACACAAAATCTCATAATGCTTTCAAAAATAAATCTTGATGCTGAATGGCAGAAATGTTTTCCGAAAACATTTTTTTTGCCTTTCAAACAGATGAGTTTTATAAATAGTGACCCAGAAGTCTGTTTTTATGTGTTTTTATTGTAGCCAGAGAGGTTGCTATTACCAGGATACATCATAATAGGTTGTATCTGTTACAGAAATGAATCTAGGACCCAAAATTCTTCTTCGTTCTGCGTCATTACACAAAAAAAAGTTAGAAAGGGTTATCATCTTTCATTTTATAATGTTTTATTTCTAGGTAGAAGAACCATTTTTTGGGGGTACCTATATTTTTTAACTTCTATTACTTAATTATTTTCAACCCAATTACAGTGTAATTTGATAGTAAAGGCATGAACTTATGAGGAAATACCATTGACACAAAACTTCACAATGCTTTAAAAAAAAAATCTTGATGCTGAAAGGCAGAACAATGGTTCAAAACACCCCTTAATGATGAACATTTTCTTGAGTTCCGTGACGTCGCCCGGTATGGCGCAGCCGGGGCCCCACCTTGGAGCCAGGCCCGGGGTTGGGGCTCATACGCGAGCGCCTGTTGGCCGGGCCTTTCCCCATGAGGCCCGGCCGGGCTCAGCCCGAACGAGCGACGTGGGGCCGCCTTCCAGTGGGCTCACCACCCACAGTGGGGACCATAAGGGGTCGGTGCAGAGAGGATCGGGCGGCAGTCGAAGGCGGGGGCCTAGACAACCCGATCCCTGGACACGGAAACTAGCTCTAGGGACGTGGAACGTCACCTCGCTGGCGGGGAAGGAGCCTGAGATTGTGCGAGAGGTTGAGAGGTTTCCCGACTAGAGGTAGTCGGGATCACCTCTACGCACGGCTTGGGCTCTGGAACCACACTCCTTGAGAGAGGATGGACTCTTCACCACTCTGGAGTTGCCCATGGTGAGAAGCGGCGGGCTGGTGTTGGTTTGCTTAAAACATGGCGGCAGAGCTCCCCAGCTCTGCCGCCATGTGCTGGAGTTTACCCCGGTGAACGAGAGGGTCGTTTGCCTGCGCCTACGGGTCGGGGATAGGTCTCTCACTGTTGTTTGTGCTTACGGGCCGAACAGCAGTGCAGAGTACCCAACCTTCTTGGAGTCTCTGGGAGGGGTGCTAGAAAGTGCTCCGACTGGGGACTCTATCGTTCTACTGGGGGACTTCAACGCCCACATGGGCAGCGACAGTGACACCTGGAGGGGTGTGATTGGGAGGAACGGCCCCCCTGATCTGAACCCGAGCGGTGTTCAGTTATTGGACTTCTGTGCTAGTCACAGTTTGTCCACCATGTTCAAGCATAAGGGTGTCCATCAGTGCTCGTGGCACCAGGACACCCTAGGCCGCAGGTCGATGATCGACTTTGTTGTCGTTTCATCTGACCTGCGGCCGTATGTCTTGGACACTCGGGTGAAGAGAGGGGCGGAGCTGTCTACCTGTTGGTGAGTTGGATCCAATGGCGGGGGAGGAAGCTGGACTGTAAGGGTCTGCTGGAAACGTCTGGCCGAGTCTCCTGTCAGGGAGATCTTTAACTCCCACCTCCGGCAGAGCTTCGACTGGATCCCAAGGGAGGCTGGAGATATTGAGTCCGAGTGGACCATGTTCTCCACCGCCATTGTCGAAGAGGCCGCTCGGAGCTCTGGCCGTAAGGTCTACGGTGCCTGTCGAGGCGGCAATCCCCGAACCCGGTGGTGGACACCGGAAGTAAGGGATGCCGTCAAGCTGAAGAAGGAGTCCTATCAGGCCTGGTTGGCTTGTGGGACTCCTGAGGCAGCTGACGGGTACCGGCAGGCCAAGCAGACTGCAGCCCAGGTGGTTGTGGAGGCAAAAACTCGGGCCTGGGAGGAGTTTGGTGAGGCCATGGAGAAGGAATATCGGCTGGCCTTGAAGAGATTCTGGCAAACCGTCCGGCGCCTCAGGAGAGGGAAACAGTGCCCTACCAACGCTGTTTACAGTAGAGGTGGGCAGCTGTTGACCTCAACTGGGGATGTCGTCGGGTGGTGGATCTCCTTATTCCCGCCGTCATGTCTTCCATTGAGGAAGCAGAGGATGGGGGCTCAGAGGTGGACTCGTCCATCACCCGGGCTGAAGTCACAGAGACTCCAAGAAACTCCTCGTGGCAAGGCACCGGGGGTGGATGAGATCCGCCCTGAGTACCTCAAGTCTCTGGATGTTGTGGGGCTGTCTTGGTTGACACGCCTGTGCAACATCGCGTGGCGGTCGGGGACAGTGCCTCTGGGATGGCAGACTTGGGTGGTGGTCCCTCTTTTTAAGAAGGGGGACCGGAGGGTGTGTTCCAACTATAGGGGGATCACACTTCTCAGCCTCCCCGGGAAAGTCTATGCCAGGGTTCTGGAGAGGAGTATACGGCTGATAGTAGAACCTCGGATTCAGGAGGAACAGTGTGGTTTTCGTCCGGGCCGTGGAACACTGGACCAGCTCTATACCCTCTACGGGGTGTTGGAGGGTTCATGGGAGTTTGCCCAACCAATCCACATGTGTTTTGTGGATTTGGAGAAGGCATTCGACTGTGTCCCTCGCGGCATCTTGTGGAGGGTGCTTCGGGAATATGGGGTCCTGGGTCCTTTGCTAAGGGCTGTCAGGTCCCTATATGACTTGTTCCCAGTGCATGTTGGACTCCGGCAGGGCTGCCCTTTGTCGCCGGTTCTGTTCATAATTTTTATGGACAGAATTTCTAGGCGCAGCCATGGGCCGGAGGGTGTCAGGTTTGGGGACCACACAATTTTGCCTTTGCTCTTTGCGGATGAAGTTTTCGTGTTGGCCCCTTCAAACCAGGACCTTCAGCATGCGCTGGGACGGTTTGCAGCCGAGTGTGAAGCAGTGGGGATGAGAATCAGTACCTCCAAATCTGAGGCCATGGTCCTCAGTCGGAAAAGGGTGGCTTGCCCACTTCAGGTTGGTGGAGAGTGCTTGCCTCAAGTGGAGGAGTTTAAGTATCTAGGGGTCTTGTTCACGAGTGAGGGAAGGATGGAACGGGAGATTGACAGACTGATCGGTGCAGCTTCTGCAGTAAGGCAGTCGATGTATCGGTCTGTCGTGGTGAAGAAAGAGCTGAACCGCAAGGTGAAGCTCTCGATTTACTGGTCAATCTACATTCCTACTCTCACCTATGGTCATGATCCCACAAGATCCCGGATACAGGCGGCCGAAATGAGCTTTCTCCGCAGGGTGGCTAGGCAATCCCTTAGAGATAGGGTGAGAAGCTCGGTCACCCGGGAGGAGCTCAGAGTAGAGCCGCTGCTCCTCCACATCGAGAAGGGTCAGCTGAGGTGGCTTGGGCATCTGTTTCGGATGCCTCCGGAACGCCTTCCTGGGCGTTTCCGGTCCCGTCCCACCGGGAGGAGACCCCGGGGAAGACCTAGGACACGCTGGAGGGACTATGTCTCCCGGCTGGCCTGGAAACGCCTCGGTGTCCCCCGGGAAGAGCTGGAGGAAGTGTCTGGGCATCTCTGCTTAGACTGCTGCGCCCGCGACCCGGCCCCGGATGAAGCGGAAGGAGATGAATGATGAATGAATGAATGGCAGGAATGTTTTCCGAATTCTTTTTTTTTGCCTTTCAAACAGATGAGTTTTATAAATAGTTACCCAGAAGTCTGTTTTTATGTGTTTTTATTGTAGCCAGAGGGGTTGTTATTACCAGGATACATCATAATAGGTTGTATCTGTTACAGAAATGAATCTAGGACCCAAAATGTCCAAGTAGTGAAATCCGGCCGAAATCCCCATAGGCTACCAAGGGTTAAAGCCACACTCAATTGGACTTGCCCGGCTGACCAGGCCTTCATTATGCTGAAACAACAACTAGCCACAGCAGCTGATTTGGCAATTCCCGACTACACAAAACCCTTTTTTCTAGATGTTTCTGAAACATGTCAAGTCATGAACGGGGTCCTGTTTCAGAAAAAAGGGGGAGATAGGAACATCCTTATGTACATAAGCGTAGGATTTGACAAAACCGAAAAAAGGCACCCCACCTGCACACAGCATGCAGCGGGGGTGGTGAGACTCATTCAAAAATGCGCACACATAGTAAAGGGACATCAACTTCAGATACTCAAAACACACAGTGTCGTGGCGTATGTAAATTCACAGATGTTCACTATGACTTCCCTCAGGCAACAACACCTAAGCAAAATTCTCTGGGCTCCAAATTTGACTTTCACACACGAGGGGATAAATATGGCAGACCGGATGGGGACGGGGCTACCACATGAGTGCGCGCAAGAAGTAGTAAGGGAGAGTAAGACACCAACCGATCTGGAGGCAGGACCCCTCCAAGGGGCAGAGGACCTCTTCACTGATGGGTGTTGTTTCAGACACGAACAAGATGGGCTGAGGGCGGCCTTTGCAGTGGTGAAACTAACACCAGAGGGTCTAGTCCCAGTCAGAGCAGATATATTTCAAGGGCTGCAGTCAGCCCAGAGAGCAGAAGGGAGAGCAGTGAAAGAGGCACTCAGGCAGGCCAGGGGGAAGAGAGTAAACATTTACACAGATTCGGCATATGCGGTAGGCGCAGCGCACGTGGAGCTAGGACAGTGGTTAAAAGCTGGGTTTAGAACAGCAGGGGACAAACCGATTAAACACAAGGCGGAGATGAGAGAACTAGCCGTGAGAGACGAGCTAGTGAGACATCAAAAGGGGGCGTCCCCACAAGAGAAAACAATTTGGCGACAGAGAGGAACAACAGAGACGAGAGGGCTCTGGAGAGGGCCAGACGGTAGAGTAATACTTCCACAAGCCATGCGAGGAGATACATTTGCAGAAGCTCATGGGTTGGGCCATGTAGGGCCGGCTCAAATTTTAAGAAACTTGTGCCACTGGTGGCACCCGTTTATGGTGGGCATGGTACGCAACTACACTAGGACATGCACCATCTGCACTCACCACAATCCGAAACCAATGATTAAACCTGAGATGGGGGCGTTCCCCATGACGACGAGACCTGGACAAGAGATAGTGATAGACTACATTTACATGAGGGAAACAGTACGGGGTGCCGTTACATATTTGTGTGTGTGGACATGTTCCGGCAAGAAGGGAGGACAGTCAGAGAGTGATCAAGTGTTTAGTGAACCAGTACATTCCCAGACATGGCTTCCCAGAGAAAATCAGGTCAGACAATGGGACTCACTTTAAGAACAGTGATTTACAGAAGGTAGAGAGCTTATTGGGCTTAAAACATGCTTTTGGCACTGTATACCACCCACAGTCCCAGGGAAAGGTAGAAAGGATGATCCAAAATATTAAAAACAAGTTGGCTAAGTTATGTGCACAGACTAAATTGAACTGGGTAGATGCACTGGCACTCATGACGATTCGATGCTCGTTAAATCAGACCACGGGGTTCACCCCATACGAGCTGCTGACGGGGAGACAGTTTCCAGGACCAGCCGCGGGGCCTGCGGTCCCGGAAGGGGAAAAGTGGCCCAAAGATCACAGAGTGTATTTTGATGAATTGCAAGCTCTCATTTCAGAATTCACCTACAGAGTCGAAGAACGGAGGAACCTGCACCCGCTGGACCAGAACCTGCCCCAGGCGGAGTGGGTACTGCTAAAGGTTATCAAACGAAAGTGGTCGGAGCTAAGGTGGACGGGTCCTCATCAGGTGGTGGAGAGAACGAGCCATGCGGTTCGCCTGAGGGACAAAGGAGAGAGGTACAATTGGAGCCAGTGTACACCAGCGCAGGAGCCAGGGAGATCACTGACGGACCTCATCCAAACCGGGAAGGAGGAGCTTTCCCCTGTGTGGACGGAAGAAGGACCAAAACCAGCCAGACCGGTGCCAGGAACAGACCCCAGGATACTGCAGGACTACAAGCGAGAGAAGGCGCCAGGGTAATAGACTTTTAGGGGAAGGAACCGAAAGAATACTGTAACAAAAGGGGGTTTAGGGGTCACAGAGTGGCTCCTACCACCCGTACCAAGATGACAGGGTTACAGAGAAAGGTCTGGGGAGATGATAATAGAATGAAATGGTACCATGGCATTGGTGGAATAATGATATGTGTATTGTATGTTGCTACAGGTTTCCCCGGTTGGCATCGGGTCTTCATTCCCCCAGCGAAGAGGTTCGCGACCCCACCTGAGGACACCTGCTTGAGGAAATTTGGGGGCATTGAATTGGACTATGTCAAGTGGTCGCATACGAGCATTCTGGGGTAGATAATCCACTGGAGGAATGGATGACCTCGATGTTTGTCCAGTGGAAAGGTTTGATAATGTCTGTTCTTTTATCGCTTGCTACATTTTGTGCTATAATGGTTACTTGTGGGTGTTGTTGTATCCAATGCATAAGAGGGCTCGCTATGAGAGTGATCTCTATAGCCATTGAGAAGGCTCCAGGACCGCCACCGGGGATGCTGATGCCTCTACTGGAACAACACGACCCGGGAGAACTGGAGCTGGGCAAATAGGGGAGAGATCAAAAGGGGGAATTGTGGATATATTGACTGTATGAGCTGTTCAGCTGTTTTGGGCATTAAGGCCAAATGTTGAATGTCAGCTGAAAGTTGCAAGTAGAAAAACAGGAAATCTTATTTATGCAGTTGCTAGGAAGAGGAAGTAGATTTAGCTTGGGTGTCTCAGACACACAGGGAACAGGACACAGATTGACAACGCACACACATACTGAGGAACTTCAAGCTGAAGACATAAAGCCCAAATATGACGCTTGTGCTGTATGTACACATATACGGTATAGAACATAAATTGGACCAATGGCACACTGCTTGGCTACCTTAACACCCCCACTTTTTAGGCGTGGTTTAAGTATAAATAATGCTGTTATGACAGTTCATGTTTAGACATTGTGCTGCGACACTGTCTCCAAAAGTTTTTGAATGAACGGAATATGCTGTACGGTAATTGACCTGACACCTGGTGTGTTTTTCTGCTTTCCAACAAACCAACTCGGGGAAGTGTTAGACTTCAACAATTTTGGGGGCTCGTCCGGGATTGGAAAAAGGAGAAGGAATTGGATCTGGTCCAGTTAACCTACACAGGATTCACAGGTTCCAGCGCCGGCGCATCAGAAAGGTAAGCAGAGCCTGTTATATCTAAATCTGCATATTGGCTATGAACTAAATTGTTGAGAAGAGTAAGAACAAGTTTCCAATAACACCACAAAAGTGGCTAGATTTGTTGCTAGATGCTTTTTTTTAATTTTGCTAAGGGGGTCTGAAAAATGTGGATATATTGACTGTATGAGCTGTTCAACTGTTGTGGGCATTAACCCTTGGTAGCCTATGGGGCTTTCGGCCGGATTTCACTACTGGGACATTTTGGGTCCTAGATTCATTTCTGTAACAGATACAACCTATTATGATGTGTCCTGTTAATAGCAACCCTTCTGGCTACAATAAAAACACATAAAAACAGACTTCTGGGTCACTATTTATAAATCTCATCTGTTTGAAAGGCAAACATTTTTTTTCGGAAAACATTTCTGCCATTCAGCATCAAGATTTTTTTTTTAAAGCATTATGAGATTTTGTGTCAATGGTATTTCCTCATACTTTCATGCCTTTACTATCAAATTACACTGTAATTGGGTTGAAAATAATGAAATAATTATATAATAGAAGGTAAAAAATATAGGCACCCCCAAAAAATTTGGTCTTCAACCTAGAAATGAAACACTATAACATGAAAGATTATACAGCAATAAAACGGTTCCTTTACGTGTAATGACACAAAACGGCCAGCAGGTGGCAACACTAGATCGCTAGTTACGTTTGGACTTATATATTTTATAAACTCAGAAAAATTACCAACTTCTTCCCAAAAACTCAAGAACATCCCCATACTATTTTGACTAAATATTTATTTTTATATCTTATATATAATACAAACGATGTATTATGGTTCAAAACATCATATATAGTGATGTACACGCTTGTAATATTTATACTGATGTACAAATGAGCCTTTCTAAGATGAATAGGCAATGTCATTGCCTGGTGAAAAGTTCTCATAGCAACCCAAAATATACAACTTGTCACGTCCTGGCTGTGCCCCTAGCCATCTCTGCGCTGGGCTCGGGGCATAGCCAGGACAGGACAGGAGGTGGCCTTTAGCCACCTCTACTCCTTTTTTTTGGTTTCCCCAATTGGAGGCAGGTGTTAGTTATTGCCTCCAATTGGGGACCCTATTTAAGTTTAGTTTGTAGGCCCCAAGGCGTGGTTCATTTTGGTTTTGTTTATCCTGTGTAAGGAATACCCACGTCACTGGTTGCTGCCTTTTGTTTTGTTGGAGTCCTGCTTTCTTTATTTTGTATTAAACATGGATTAACTTACCTACCTCTACTCTGCGCCTGTGTCCTCTTCATCCCACGACCGTGACAGAATGAACCACCACCAAGAGACACAGCAGAAATGGACGGTATGGGAACTCCTCGGTTGGCCGGACAGCGACACCGAGGAGGAGGATAACCCCTACTGTCCTCTGCGGCACACCGGGCCTCCACAGCATCCACCCCGGAGGAGACGTCGACAGATGCGACGTAAGCAAACCTCCGTGTGTCCGCCCCAAGAATTTCTTGGCGGGGTGCTGTGGGGGCAGGCGGAGTGGAAGGACGCGGCCGTGCCACCCATGCTCACGTGTGGGGTAGTCCAGGTGCCCCAGCCCTGCCCGGTGCCAGCTACTAGGCGTTGGGCAACAACGCCGGTGGGGCCTATGAGGGCTTTCCCTGATGTAGGGAGATGTGAGGACTGGTGGGGCTATCGGGACCCGCCGTACCGGTTCTCGCAGCCAGCGCCCCACGCTGCCCGGGAGCCGCAGCCAGCGCCGCCAGCGCCGCCAGCGCCCCACGCTGCCCGGGAGCCGCACCCAGCGCCCCCCGCTGCCCGGGAGCCGCACCCAGCGCCCCCCGCTGCCCGGAAGCCGCAGCCTGCGCCCCCCGCTGCCCGGAAGCCACAGCCAGCGCCCCCCGCTGCCCGGGAGCCGCAGCCAGCCGTGGACTGGGCCACCGCCCGGGCCCGCGGATGACTGGCCGCCGCCGCCCGGGCCCGCGGATGACTGGCCGCCGCCGCCCGGGCCCGCGGACGACTGGCCGCCGCCGCCCGGGCCCGCGGATGACTGGCCGCCGCCGCCCGGGCCCGCGGATGACTGGCCGCCGCCGCCCGAGCCCGCGGTTGACTGGCCGCCTTGTCCCGCAGCGCCTTCACCTGCCCAGGAGCCCCCGCATCGTCCCACGGCGCCCTCGCCTGTCCCGGCCTCAGCGGCGCCCTCGCCTGTCCCGGCCTCAGCGGCGCCCTCGCCTCTCCCGCCGGCTCCGGACCCTCCGCCGGCTCCCCCGGCTCCTGCTCCTCCACCGGCTCCTATTCCCCCGCCGGCTCCCCCGTCTCCTATTCCTCTGCCGGCTCCTATTCCTCCGCCGGCTCCCCCGGCTCCTACTCCTCCGCCGGCTCTTCCGCCGGCTCCTGACCCTCCACCGGTTTCCCCGTCTCCTACTCCTCCGCCGGCTCTTCCGCCGGCTCCTGACCCTCCACCGGTTTCCCCGTCTCCTACTCCTCTGCCGGCTCTTCCGCAGGCTCCTGACCCTCCGCCGGCTCCCCCGTCTCCTATTCCTCCGCCGGCTCCCCAAGCTCCTACTCCTCCGCCGGCTCTTCCGCCGGCTCCGGACCCTCCGCCGGCTCCCCCGGCTCCTGCTCCTCCACCGGCTCCTATTCCCCCGCCGGCTCCCCCGTCTCCTATTCCTCTGACGGCTCCTATTCCTCCGCCGGCTCCCCCGGCTCCTACTCCTCCGCCGGCTCTTCCGCCGGCTCCTGACCCTCCACCGGTTTCCCCGTCTCCTACTCCTCCGCCGGCTCCTGACCCTCCACCGGTTTCCCCGTCTCCTACTCCTCTGCCGGCTCTTCCGCAGGCTCCTGACCCTCCGCCGGCTCCCCCGTCTCCTATTCCTCCGCCGGCTCCCCAAGCTCCTACTCCTCCGCCGGCTCTTCCGCCGGCTCCGGACCCTCCGCCGGCTCCCCCGGCTCCTGCTCCTCCACCGGCTCCTATTCCCCCGCCGGCTCCCCCGTCTCCTGCTCCTCCGCCGGCTCCTACTCCTCCGCCGGCTCTTCCGCCGGCTCCTGACCCTCCGCCGTTTTCCCCATCTCCTGCTCCTCCGCCGGCTCCCCCGTCTCCTGCTCCTCCGCCGGCTGTCGACCCTCCGCCGGCTCCCCCGGCTCCTGCTCCTCCGCCGGCTGTCGACCCTCCGCCGGCTCCCCCGGCTCCTGCTCCTCCGCCGGCTGTCGACCCGCCGCCGGCTCCCCCGGCTCCTGCTCCTCCGCCGGCTGTCGACCCTCCGCCGGCTCCCCCGGCTCCTGCTCCTCCGCCGGCTGTCGACCCTCCGCCGGCTCCCCCGGCTCCTGCTCCTCCGCCGGCTGTCGACCCTCCGCCGGCTCCCCCGGCTCCTGCTCCTCCGCCGGCTGTCGACCCGCCGCCGGCTCTCCTGCCGGCTCCTGTCCCTCCGCCGGCTCTCCCGTCTCCTGACTCTCTGCCTCCCCAGCCTGTCTCTGCGGCTCCGCCTCCCCGGCCTGTGCCGGCGGCTCCGGGTGCTGAGCCTCCGCCGGTCCGGGTGTGGTCGTCCCGGTCTTGCGGTCGGGAGCCCGCGCCTTTGGGGGGGGGGTACTGTCACGTCCTGGCTGTGCCCCTAGCCCTCTCTGCGCTGGGCTCGGGGCATAGCCAGGACAGGACAGGAGGTGGCCTTTAGCCACCTCTACTCCTTTTTTTTGGTTTCCCCAATTGGAGGCAGGTGTTAGTTATTGCCTCCAATTGGGGACTCTATTTAAGTTTAGTTTGTAGGCCCCAAGGCGTGGTTCATTTTGGTTTTGTTTATCCTGTGTAAGGAATACCCACGTCACTGGTTGCTGCCTTTTGTTTTGTTGGAGTCCTGCTTTCTTTATTTTGTATTAAACATGGATTACCTTACCTACCTCTACTCTGCGCCTGTGTCCTCTTCATCCCACGACCGTGACACAACTATACAACCCATATTATACACGGAAAATCCCAATTATACACAGAACGCTTAAGGAAAGTGGCTACAAATAATATACCATTGGAATCGGACGATTATGGCGAATCTATTTTTCGAAATATTTATGCAAATGAGCACTGTCCGCGATATCGCGGACGTCGACCATGGATGGTTAAGGTCAAATGTTGAATGTCTGCTGAAAGTTGCAAGTAGAAAAACAGGAAATCTTATTTAGGCAGTTGCTAGGAAGAGGAAATAGATTTAGCTTGGGTGTCTCAGACACACAGGGAACAGGACACAGATTGACAACGCACACACATACTGAGGAACTTCAAGCTGAAGACACAAAGCCCAAATATGACGCTTGTGCTGCATGTACACATATAAGTTATAGAACATAAATTGGAACAATGGCACACTGCTTGGCTACCTTAACACCCCCACTTTTAAGGCATGTTTGAAGTATAAATAATGCTGTTATGACAGTTCATGTTTAGACATTGTGCTGCGACACTGTCTCCAAAAGCTTTTGTAATAAACGGAATATGCGGTACAGTAATTGACCTGACACCTGGTGTGTTATTCTCCTTTCCAACAAACCAACTCGGGGAAGTGTTAGACTTCAACAATTTTGGGGGCTCATCGTGGATTGGAAAAAGGAGAAGCAATTCGATCTGGTCCAGTTAACCTACACGGGATTCACAGGTTCCAGCGCCGGCGCATCAGAAAGGTAAGCAGAGCCTGTTATATCTAAATCTGCATATTGGCTATGAACTAAATTGTTGAGAAGAGTAAAAACAAGTTTCCAATAACACCACAAAAAGTGGCTAGATTTGTTGCTAGACGCTTTTTTTTTTTTTTCACTAAGGGGGTCTGAAAAGTGTGGATATATTGACTGTATAAGCTGTTAAACTGTTGTGGGCATTAAGGCCAAATGTTGAATGTCTGCTAAAAGTTGCAAATAGAAAAACAGGAAATCTTATTTAGGCAGTTCCTAGGAAGAGGACGATTCTGTTAATTTGGAGAAATGGAGGGGCCACAAAAAATACCAAGATCCACTATGTGGGAACATGTTGTTTAACGTGTCTTTGTTAAATGCACAATTTGTGAGCAACAACTGGGCTAGAACTTGCAATCACAACTTCCATACACAAAATCACGTATAAGCATATACACTCACCTAAAGGATTATTAGAAACACCATACTAATACAATGTTTGACCCACTTTCGTCTTCAGAACTGCCTTAATTCTACGTGGCATTGATTCAACAAGGTGCTGAAAGCATTCTTTAGAAATGTTGGCCCATATTGATAGTATAGCATCTTGCAGTTGATGGAGATTTTATGGGATGCATATCCAGGGCACGAAGCTCCCGTTCCGCCACATCCCAAAGATGCTGTATTGGGTTGAGATCTGGTGACTGTGGGGGCCATTTCAGTACAGTGAACTCATTGTCATGTTCAAGAAACCAATTTGAAATGATTCGAGCTTTGTGACATGGTGCATTATCCTGCTGGAAGTAGCCATCAGAGGATGGGTACATGGTGGTCATAAAGGGATGGACATGGTCAGAAACAATGCTCAGGTAGGCCGTGGCATTTAAACGATGCCCAATTGGCACTAAGGGGCCTAAAGTGTGCCAAGAAAACATCCCCCACACCATTACACCACCACCACCAGCCTGCACAGTGGTAAGAAGGCATGATGGATCCATGTTCTCATTCTGTTTATGCCAAATTCTGACACTACCATCTGAATGTCTCAATAGAAATCGAGACTCATCAGACCAGGCAACATTCTTCCAGTCTTCAACTAATTTTGGTGAGCTCGTGCAAATTGTAGCCTCTTTTTCCTATTTGTAGTGGAGATGAGTGGTACCCGTGGGGTCTTCCACTGTTGTAGCCCATCCGCCCTCAAGGTTGTGCGTGTTGTGGCTTCACAAATGCTTTGCTGTATACCTCGGTTGTAACTAGTGGTTATTTCAGTCAAAGTTCCTCTTCTATCAGCTTGAATCAGTCGGCCACTTCTCCTTTGACTTCTGGCATCAACAAGGCATTTTCGCCCACAGGACTGCCGCATACTGGATGTTTTTCCCTTTTCACACCATTCTTTGTAAACCCTAGAAATGGTTGTGCGTGAAAATCACAGTAACTGAGCAGATTGTGAAATACTCAGACCGGCCCGTCTGGCATCAACAACCATGCCACGCTCAAAATTGCTTAAATCACCTTTCTTTCCCATTCTGACATTCAGTTTGGAGTTCAGGAGATTGTCTTGACCAGGACCACACCCCTAAATGCATTGAAGCAACTGCCATTTGATTGGTTGATTAGATAATTACATTAATGAGAAATTAAACAGGTGTTCCTAATAATCCTTTAGGTGAGTATATATATACACATATTAATCTTTTTTGTTGATCTATTCATACCCATTACTTTTTATCAAGCTATTTGATGCTGAAGAACAGACATTTCAAAAGTTATACTCCTAAATCCTACAGCGTAGTTTAGCAAAATGTAACATGTCTGCTTGAGGACTCACAAGAAGCCATTCAATAAGGTCATTTACCATAGAAAATAATTGTCTGTTTCAGACTACTTATTCGGGAAGCTCTCTGATAGACACAAATGAGAGAGCAGCTGGGTCTGGTCTACAGTAAATTCATTTTCCTTCTCTGCTGTTTTGTCTGTTTCCTTGTGAAACTGTTTTCATACCAGGTATGACTGAGTACACATTCCCATTTACAACAACAACCTGATAGGAATTAAGTTAAACTGCCTTGCTGAGGGACAGAACCAAATATTTTTCACATCACCAGGTTGGCCAATCAGTCTTGAAACCTTTTGGTTGCTGGTCATATGCTCTAACCACTACACTCCCTGTGAGCCATTGAAGCCTTTGTCCGGACCACGTAAGCAGAGCAGGCCAAGAAGAGTGAATGTCTCTTAATGGGTGAATGAGTGAGTGACTGCCCTTTGTTAAATAGCGTAGTGGTTAAAGAAGCAGTCTTGTGAACTATAGGTACCGAGTTCGTATCACCTCAAAGGCACAGCGAATTATTCTGTATATACAAAAACTTTGCTGGATAAATCTGTTAGTATCTAGATTATAGTGAGCCGGAAATAAAACAGTTTACGGTAATATTGCAACTGGGGCCCGGCCGGGCTCAGCCCGAAGGAACGACATGGGGCCGCATTCCTGTGGGCTCACCACCCACAGGAGGGACCATAAGGGGCCGGTGCGGAGAGGATCGGGCGGCAGTCGAAGGCGGGGGTCTAGACAACCCGATCCCTGGACACAGAAACTGGCTCTAGGGACGTGGAACGTCACCTCGCTGGCGGGGAAGGAGCCTGAGATCGTGCGTGAGGTTGAGAGGTTCCGACTTGAGGTAATCGGGATCACCTCTACGCACGGCTTGGGCTCTGGAACCACACTCCATGAGAGAGGATGGACTCTTCACCACTCTGGAGTTGCCCATGGTGAGAGGCGGCGGGCTTGTGTGGGTTTGCTTATAGCTCCCCAGCACTGCCGCCATGTGTTGGAGTTTACCCCGGTGAACGAGAGGGTCGTTTCCTTGCGCCTACAGGTCGGGGATAGGTCTCTCACTGTTGTTTGTGCCTACGGGCCGAACGGCAGTGCAGAATACCCGACCTTCTTGGAGTCTCTGGGAGGGGTGCTGGAAAGTGCTCCGACTGGGGACTCTATCGTTCTACTGGGGGACTTCAACGCCCACATGGGCAACGACAGTGACACCTGGAGGGGCGTGATTGGGAGGAACGGCCCCCCTGATCTGAACCAGAGCGGTGTTCAGTTATTGGACTTCTGTGCTAGTCAGTTTGTCCATAACGAACACCATGTTCAAGCATAAGGGTGTCCATCAGTGGACATGGCACCAGGACACCCTAGGCCGTAGGTCGATGATCGACTTTGTTGTCGTTTCATCAGACCTGCGGCCGTATGTCTTGGACACTCGGGTGAAGAGAGGGGCGGAGCTGTCAACTGATCACCACCTGGTGGTGAGTTGGAGCCGATGGCAGGGGAGGAACCTGGACAGACCCAAGCGTACTGTAAGGGTCTGCTGGAAACGTCTGGCTGAGTCTCCTGTCAGAGAGATCTTTAACTCCCACCTCCGGCAGAGCTTCGACTGGATCCCGAGGGAGGCTGGAGATATTGAGTCCGAGTGGACCATGTTCTCCACCTCCATTGTCGAAGCGGCCGCTCGGAGCTGTGGCCGTAAGGTCTCCGGTGCCTGTCGTGGCGGCAATCCCCGAACCCGGTGGTGGACACCGGAAGTAAGGGATGCCGTCAAGCTGAAGAAGGAGTCCTATCAGGCCTGGTTGGCTTGTGGGACTCCTGAGGCAGCTGACGGGTACCGGCAGGCCAAGCAGACTGCAGCCCAGGTGGTTGTGGAGGCAAAAACTCGGGCCTGGGAGGAGTTTGGTGAGGCCATGGAGAAGGAATATCGGCTGGCCTTGAAGAGATTCTGGCAAACCGTCCGGCGCCTCAGGAGAGGGAAACAGTGCCCTACCAACGCTGTTTACAGTAGAGGTGGGCAGCTGTTGACCTCAACTGGGGATGTCATTGGGCGGTGGAATGAGTACTTCGAGGATCTCCTCAATCCCGCCGTCATGTCTTCCATTGAGGAAGCAGAGGATGAGCGCTCAGAGGTGGACTCGTCCATCACCTGGGCTGAAGTCACAGTGGTAGTCAAGAAACTCCTCGGTGGCAACGCACCGGGGGTGGATGAGATCTGCCCTGAGTACCTCAAGTCTCTGGATGTTGTGGGACTGTCTTGGTTGACACACCTGTGCAACATCGCGTGGCGGACGGGGACAGTGCCTCTGGGATG
Source organism: Esox lucius (assembly GCF_011004845.1). NCBI lineage: Eukaryota > Metazoa > Chordata > Actinopteri > Esociformes > Esocidae > Esox > Esox lucius. The sequence goes on along the minus strand of NC_047587.1, from coordinate 3,714,204 downwards.
GCAGACCGGGGTGGTGGTCCCTCTTTTTAAGAAGGGGGACCGGAGCGTGTGCTCCAACTACAGGGGGATCACACTTCTCAGCCTCCCCGGGAAAGTCTATGCCAGGGTACTGGAGAGGAGATTGCGGCTGATAGTAGAACCTCGGATTCAGGAGGAACAGTGTGGTTTTCGTCCAGGCCGTGGTCATGAGCTTTGGGTCATGTCCGAAAGGACAAGACCCCGGATACAGGCGCTCGAAATGAGCTTTCTCTGCCGGGTGGCTAGGCGATCCCTTAGAGATAGGGTGAGAAGCTCGGTCACCCGGGAGGAGCTCAGAGTAGAGCCGCTGCTCCTCCACATCGAGAGGGGTCAGCTGAGGTGGCTTGGGCATCTGTTTCGGATGCCTCCGGAACGCCTTCCTGGGAAGGTGTTCCGGTCCCATCCCACCGGGAGGAGACCCCAGGGAAGACCTAGGACACGCTGGAGGGACTATGTCTCCCAGCTGGCCTGGAAACGCCTCGGTGTCCCCCCGGAAGAGCTGGAGGAAGTGTCTGGGGAGAGGGAAGTCTGGGCATCTCTGCTTAGACTGCTGCCCCCGCGACCCGGGCCCCGGATGAAGTGGAAGAAGATGTATGTATGACTGCATCAGTCCCATTTTTCATGAAAAAGCAACAAAGTTTGTGAAGACAGGTTACTTAACATGGGCGTTATTACAAGTGTAATGGCAATCTTTGCTTTCTGTACCTTTAGCTTTACCATTCAGGACAGGTAGGTAGGTCACCTATGTCCCCTATATACAACCAAGTGTGCATCTAAATCACTGTCCCCCAGTATCCAAACAAAACAAAATAAAAGCCCAACAATAAGCATAAATGGCTCCTACAACAAGCCCTTTCTTTGTTTAGTTCCATTTTCAGCTCTCAATCAGTTGGTGAAAGTCCACAACCTGCATTTTTGCGATCTAGGCAGTTAGTGTCATTGTTGAATGAGCATATCAATACTATTTTGATTATTTAGAATTGTTTTAACCTCCAAGCTTTTAATTTTAGAGGGAGATTATATTATAGGCTGTCAAACATTATATGCTAGCACAATACATTTTCTGAAATATGTACTGTTAATGTTGTAGTTAGTGAATTATCAAAAAAAGTTTTTTATTACGGAACGGTTTGCTATAAGTGTCAAAAAAGTTTGACATTCACCTTTCGCTATAATTTCCACCCAATTTCCACGCATACAATTTGAGGCATACTTTGGATATATCCAATGCATACACAAGACCAAATGTTCTGCAACTGTTTATGCACTGCAATGCTGCAAGCCAATCGCAGCATTCCATTTGAAATTAATTAACTTCTGGTGTATCACAGTGCATTGACACGGTAGGTGTGATCGAGTCATTAGGAATCTTTGCGCATGTCTTCACGCACACAGCTGCGCTTAAGATGTTACTGCTCTTTTATTAACATTGTAAGCTAAACATTTGTAATATGTTCCATGAGAAGATACCGTGTCTAGCTGCACTAAACAATTTACTATTCAGTGTGTAGGTATGAGATCTATGGAATTTGTGTGATATTTGTGTTTTATGTTGTTCCCGCAGTATGTGAAGAAATAGATACCAGTGATAGATTTTGTTTTGCATTGTTACAGTGTTTGTTCAGCAGGGGGCGGGTAGAGGGGTGATCTGCTTGCTCTGGAGTGATACAAATGTATAAGAGATGTTTGTGGATGGTAGTTGTGGAAAATTAATGTGCTTGGGTAAACGGTTACCAATGCCTGGGGTATTCATGTCATTACTACTGGTGCTCTAACATGGTGCTCTAACATGTATAGATTTCCTAAATAGTCCGTTTATTTCGTTAATCTGTGTTGAATACAGTTTAAGTAGTATTTGTCAGTACTATTGTTAAGGTACTAAAGATTACTTTAGTTGCTTTTGGAATTTCTATACAGCGAGTGACAAACATTCGACAGCAGCTCACTTTGATTTGTTTTATTCTTTCAGAATGGGTGAAACATAGGCAATGCCAGCGTATACCACCTGCTACACCACACAGTTTTTCTTATTCTTCAAGTTCCTTTGCATGTATTTAGCCATCAGATGTCGCCAGTGTGCAATGTTTTGAATGTTTCGAAACAGTGAAACCTTCAATGCAATTGTTTCTCATAGATTCAGAACACTTTATATACCCACACGAAACACAACACGAATAGCACTTTCTCAAAACAACATGGAGGTGGTATGTCTAATGATCTAGTGGGTGTGTCTGTCTGAATTCTACCTGTGTATAGTGGTGCGAGAGTCTAATAGGGTTTGTCTGTAATCAAATGTGTCCAGGAAGTTCTTAGTACTTTATAAATTGCAACAGTTCCAAAGTGTATCTCTAAGCCACAGCAGCCAGAGAGCTGCAATTTAAACAGCTGGATAATAGATGTGGGGATTGGTTGGTTAGGAGTGGAATCAGCTGGAAGCAATAACAGGAGGGAATGGCCACTGATGAGCTGTGACCGCTGCACCGGATTGGCTGCTCTGAACACCACCCTGACGGGACACAGATAGACACATACACTCAGCATAACAAGGCTGGGAAATGTAACAATTAAATGTGAGGAAAACAGTGTTAAGTATAATATTGCTTTAATATTAATTTTTTAATTTGCTATATATTTTTTTTTATATATTCTTCTTAATTTGTACTACGTAGATGTCGGGTGCCATGTCACAAGAATTTCATTGTGCAGGATTCCGCTGTGTTATTCGATACATTTGATAAATAAAGTTGAAACTTCAAAACTGGAAACTTGAACTTGAAAGAATTTGCACGTCATTGCATTCTGTTTACATTTGCTTTTTATGCAGCATCCCAACTTTTTTGGAAACAGGGTTGTACATTATTAACAAGAAGGTACCAACTGGATAATCATGTGTTCTCTGTGAATATCATTGCAGCTTGCAGTTGTATATATAATGGAAAAACCTTCCCATATAGAATACCTATATATTATGTAACTGATGGTGATGGGACCTGTATTACCTGTATTTCCATGTGCAAAGAAAATGGAACCATTGAAAGGACAATGGAACCCTGCAACACCACCACAGGACCTACAACAACATTAACAATGTAGACACCCACCAAAGGGCCGACCCCAATTATATTTTTCTCCACATCCCCTACTCATACCCCAGCACATTCCACAACAATTAGTCCAAAATTAACAACACATCACCAATGCCCTAACCACTATTACTAGGACAACAACCACTAAAACTTCACTCTGCGCCACCACGCCTATTTGTGAATGGACAGACTGGATGCACAATTCCTACCCCTCGGCGGGAAGGGGGGGTGAAGTTGAATTCATATCTGGTGTTCATAATTTCAGCAAACCATTGGACATTGAATGCCGACCCAAAATAAACAATATTTATTTTGATGATAATCGTCAAAATGTTGAATGCAATCCAAATGTTGGACTGATTTGCCACAATAAATATCAAATGCCACCATAGTGCTACAACTATGTAATCAGACTAAAATGTTGTGTTGAAGAATGTAGTAAAAAAACTACAGAAACGCCAACTTTAGAGACATCAACCCCCAACACAAGTGAAAACCCATCAACTTAACAAAACTCCATTAAGACCATTAACAAATTCAACAATTGTACAGATTCTTGAACAAAGCTCCAACCCCAAGACAACTGAAAAAGCAACTGAGCAACCCTCAACCCCCAGCACGACTGAAAAATCAACATCTGTATCATCCTCAACCACCAAGATATTTGTACATACCTCAAACCCCAAGACAACTGAAAAAACACCTTTGTTACCTTCTGTCCCCAAGACAACTGAAATAACATCAACTGAACAACCTTCAACAACCACAACAACTGTAAAACCCTTAACCCCAAATACACCAGAAAAACCATCAACCACCACAACAACCTTAAATCCCTCAACCCCAAAGACAACTGAAAAAGCAACTAAGCAACCCTCAACCCCCAGCACGACTGAAAAATCAACATCTGTATCATCCTCAACCACCAAGGAACTGAAAAAACATCTGTGCTACCTTCAACCCTCAAGACAACTGAAAAAACATCTGTGCTACCTTCAACCCTCAAGACAACTGAAAAAACATCAACAGAACAACTTTCAACCACCACAACAATCTTAAATCCCTTAACCCCAAAGACAACCGAAAAACCATCAACTTAACAACCCTCAACCCCAAAGATAACTGAAAAACCATCAACAGAACAACCTTAAATCACCACAGCAATCTTAAATCCCTCAACCCCAATGACAACTGAAAAACCAATTGAGCATCCCTCAACCCCAACAACATCTGAAAAACTATCAACTGAACAACATTCAACCCCCAACACAACTGAAAAATCTGTTCCACCCTCAACCACCAAGACATTTTTACAAACCTCAACCTTGACGACAACTGAAAAAACATCAACTGAACCACATTAAACCACCACGACAACTGTGGAACTCTCAAACCCCATGACAGTTGAAAAATCAACATCTGTTCCACCCTCAACCACCTAGATGTTTAAACAAACCTCCACCCCAAAGACAACTGAAAAATCAACATCTGTGCTACCCTCAACCACCAAGATGTTTGAACAAACTACCTACAACAACAATCAACGCCCAACATAACTGAAAAATCAACATCTGTACCACCCTCAACCACCAAGATATTTGAACAAACCTCAAACCCCCAACACAACTGGAAAACTAACACCTATGTCCACTCCTGTTTTACATCATATCACTAGTCCATGTCTTTGCATTTTTCAAAATAAAAGTAATTGCCTCCATCTTTAAATAGTCAGACTATATTATATGTATCATTTATTGTAAAAAGTGTTAACATACTGTGAAACATTTTTACATTAATTTGTTTTTTTCTTTTCTTATTCTTTTTTTTAGGTTCCTTGGTATATAATGAAACTGATCAGGCAGGGTGGTGTTTTACTGCTTATTGTAACTCGGCAAGTGTGATAAAAATTATTTTCTGCTGTTTTTGCTTTACACTCAAGGCATAACAACATTTGGGCATAGCCAAATAAATTGTTTGGAATGTCCTTAAAAAGAACCAATGGTGTCTTAAGCAATTGGTAATGACCAGGTCGGCCCAGAAATACAGAGCTGTGAAAAATAACCAGAGCTGTGAAAAACAACCCTAAAATCAGTGTCATTGAAATCATTGACAACCTCCAGAATGCTGGTGTGAAAATGTCACAATCCATTGTTCGCTGAAGACTTCAACAACATCATTACAAAGGCTAATTTGCAAGATGCAAAGCTCTGATCAGCACCAGAAACAGAAAGGCCAGATTAGAATTTGCTAAAAAGTACAGAGATAACCCATTTACATTTTTGAAATTTTGTTTTTATGGATAGGTGATTAATGCTGGTGAATCCTGATCAGAGTGATGGAATGCAAAAGTCTGGAGAACAAAGGAACTTTGTTCAGAGATTTTTAATTTAGAATTTTTGTAGATAAACCTTAACTTTCTCCACAGAAAGGGCTGTACGCTGCTGTCAATACTCAGCCCTCATTCAGGGTGGTTGCGGTTGGTGGGTGTCCCTTTGGTTGATGCCTGGCAATGTGGGTGGATTGATTTCCTGCCTGTTGGGCCCTGTCCAGGGCATCCCCTGGGTAGGGCCACAATGTCGCCGGACCCCCCTGGTCATACGTCTGACCTAGTATAAATTTAAATAGACTCTGGATTTAGCCCCAATAAATGTATTAACTATTCCAATTGGACTCTTAATATCTCACCCGGCACAGCCAGAAGAGGACTGGTCACCCCTCTGAGCCTGGGTCCTCTCTAGGTTTCTTCCAAAAATGTAGCCTTCCTAGCCACTGAAATTCAACGCTACTGTTGTTTGCTCCTTGGGGTTTAAGGCCGGGTGTCTCTGTAAAAGCACTTTGTGACAACTGCTGTTGTAAAAAGGGCTTTACAAAGAAATTTGATTGATTGATTCCACCTCAACTTTGAAGCATGGTGGAGGTAGTGTCATGGCATGGGCCTGTATGGCTACCTCTGGAACAGGTTCACTCATCTTTATTGATGATGTAACGAATAATGGCAGCAGCAGAATACATCTAAACTATTACATAGCACATATGGAATCATGTAGCATCCAAAAAAAGTGTAAAACCGACCGATCAAAATACATTTCATATTGGGGTAGCCGGCCTTCGCCTTCATGACACTCTACACACTCAGCTCCTTATCTGCTACTGTATGTGTTGAAACAGACATAAATCAAGGATGACAGTCTGTACTTTTGTCTCATATTTATCTTTTAATCGTATTTGGTTATGCCTTGACTGTACAGAAATAGCAATTTTGACCTCACTGTCCCAATACTTGTCAGGCCCTGTATGTTTATGTACAAAACATTTGTTCATATGTTCACTTGCAAGGACTTAAAATATTTTACAAATTATTCTGCTCTCTACTCCCATTCATTACGTCATGTTATTTTCTTTATTATTCACCAGGTCACCATCAATGGTAAGCAGATCTTCCCTACTTATTCTAATGAAGACCTCATGATAACCAGCACTGGTGTCCAGTTACTGTTGAAGATCCCAGCCATTCAAGCAGAAGTGATGTTCAGGAGTATTCAGTTCAGCGTTTCCCTGCCTTACTCCCTTTTACTCCCTTTTCCACAGCAACACTGAGGGACAGTGTGGTAAGTATGCTGAATTTGATAGGATACAAAATGGCATTTATATTATACATTTTTTGCTAGATGCCGTCACATTTTAAGTTTTTGTAATATGAAGTGCATTGTATCAATGACATACAAACAAAGATTGAGTGTACATTGTTAGCGGCTGTTTGTAATGTCAAATAACCTTTGTGTTTACCGTATTGCTATCTTTATTTTACTTTTTTAAAGGTACCTGTGACAGTAATAGGAAAAACGATTGCAGATCACCGAATGGTCAGATCAAGCCATGTCCGGAAATGGCTCATGAGTGGCAAATCACTGATGAGAATAAACCTTACTGTGAACCTCATCCCCCCAAAACCACGCCACAACCTACACCACATCCTACACCTCAACCTCACCACATCCTACACCTTAACCTACACCACAGTCTACACCTCAACTTACACCACATCCTACACCTCAACCTACACCATATCCTACACCTCTACCTACACCACAGTCTACACCACAGTCTACAACTCAACCTACACCACAGTCTACACCTCAAACTACACCACAGTCTACACCTCAACCTACACCAGTCTGCCTGCCTGGAAAATCAGCACTGTGTCACGTCATACTTAGCCCATAAGACATTATCAATATTAGGTTGTACTTTTTTACAACATTGTTGTTACAGACAGTCTTCATATGCACAACATACATGGGAGCTTTACAAATGGTTAATCGATTTCAGCCTGCAAGACATGGTCATTATGGTCAAATAGGTCATTATGGTCATAACATTATTATGCCCCATTTGGGTCGGGCCTATTGCATGTTCATTTGAATGGGTTTTATTTTTGGAAGGGTCTTCAAACCATGCCATGACGTGATCCCACCGGGACCTTTCTTCAAGGCCTGTGTATATGATTCCTGCCACATGGAAGCAATTGGCTGCTCCAGCCTTGAGGCCTACGCCCATAAATGTGCAACTCATCAAGTCTGTATCGACTCGAGGAATTCAACCAATGGACAATGTGGTAGGAGGGACTTTCATAATAGGGTTTGTGTCCCAATTGGCATCCTTTCCCCTACCCGGGGCACTGATCTTCACCAGGCTGTTACCACAAGTAGGGCTCTGTGTAGAGAGGAGGGTTCCATTTGGGACACGTGCAAGAGGTGTGGCCTTGGGAGGTCCAAGTCTGCCTCCGATGCACTGGTGCTGCAGCAGTGTGGGTTTGAATCCGACCTGCTGCCCTTTCAGCAAAAACTCTTCTGTCTTTCACCACTTTTTTGTCTAATAAAGCACAAAAGGCCTGTGAAAATGTATCTTTAAACAACATGTTACATGTTTTTCATTATCATGATCTATCCTAATTGTGTTTTGAGCACCTCACTGTTCAGTCTTTCATTGAATCTTTGACATATCACAGAATATGAATGTCCTGCAACCAAAGTGTATGAGGCTTGTGGCCCGACTATCCAGAAAACTTGCTGTTCAGGGTATGCATTTTTTATTACACTGTTACATAATGTACATGCATTGCATGCATCCTTAGAGTTATAGTATGAGTGATCTCCATTCTATTTTGAATTGTGCCTCACCATTTTGTCACCACTGGTTGCTATTCTGTAATTCCTTTTTTTTTGGTCATAGATACAATGAAAAGTACGTACGACCTTGCGAGGGATTGATGAAAAGCTGTAGCTTTGTTTGTGATGAAGTCAGGGAGGGCTGTTTCTGCCCTGAGGGAACCATCTTGTTCAACACATACTCTGACACCTGTGTTTCAACCTGTGGTAAGGTTGTGTCATAGACACTTTTTAGTGGTGGTGATTTGTAGTTGTCCACTGAATTGAATGTCCAATGAGTTGGACTACAAACACAGCAAATGCAATGTTATGCAGTTATGCAGAATTATCATAAAGACCCATCATGTTTACTTTGTCCGTCTTATTTTTGTCTTTAAGGATGCACAGGACCTAACGGCAAACCCAAACAGGTACTGTAGCGGTGACTCCCCCTTGGTACTGTAGAGGTGACTCCCCCTTGGTACTGTAGCGGTGACTCCCCCTTGGTACTGTAGCGGTGACTCCCCCTTGGTACTGTAGAGGTGACTCCCCCTTGGTACTGTAGAGGTGACTCCCCCCTGGTACTGTAGAGGTGACTCCCCCTTGGTACTGTAGAGGTGACTCCCCCTTGGTACTGTAGCGGTGACTCCCTCTTGGTACTGTAGAGGTGACTCCCCCTTGGTACTGTAGAGGTGACTCCCCCTTGGTACTGTAGAGGTGACTCCCCCTTGGTACTGTTGAGGTGACTCCCCACTGGTACTGTAGAGGTGACTCCACCCTGGTACTGTAGAGATGACTCTCCCTTGGTACTGTAGAGGTGACTCCCCCTTGGTACTGTAGAGGTGACTCCCCCTTGGTACTGTAGAGGTGACTCCCACTTGGTACCATGATCACTTCGATTGTTAGGGTTATTTATTTTGCATTATGCACAACCAACATTTTTAAATGGCTGTCTTATTATGGCCCTCAAAAACTTTGCATTGTACCCCAATATTATTTCTTCATTTAACTTGTTTCAGGCCCTGAAGTTTGTGGTGACCTCTTGTATTATATAAAGCCTTTTATGCAGCAGCAGTTGTCACAGACTTCCTTATAGACACCCAGCCTAAAACCCCAAAGAGGAAGGAATGTATAAGCATTATGGTTACAAAACATGACATAGAAGGCAGGACATTGGGGAAAAAACCTTGAGAGAAACCAGGCTCTGAGTTCTCCACTTATTAACTTGGAAGTCTGCATTTTTTTATATATATAGCCTGGCGATTTTTGGCGGAGTAACTGCCAGGACTGTGAATGTAGCGCTGACACAATGAGTGTCCAGTGTAGGCCAGTGGAATGTCCACCCCTAGAAGACATTGACTGTTAAGAGGTCGGTGAGGAGCTGGTCAAGGAAACAGTGGCCGGCTGTCAGCGAAACCAATGTGGTGAGTAGAGACAGGAGGAACTTTTCAAAATTGTGTTTTTCTTTTTTCTTTTACTTCAGCGCACGAGTGGTCTTGATGCTTTTAACAGTTTTATTGATTACATTTTCCAATGTTTTGGTCTCACACCCGAGAACATCTTCTGTTAAAGTTTAACATTTTCCACCAGTTCAACAAGACCAGGTCACTCAACCCATAGTTGGGCTGAAACTAGGGTAATTAAATATTTTGTTGATGAAGTGCGAGTGGGTGATGGTCAGGCTGAAAAAAAAAAAGTGTACCTTATTTTTATTTTAATACTAATTTAGCTGTCTAGCCAAACAGTGTGAAGCGCTAGTTATCTTATTTATTTTGTACTTGTACACTCTTATTGCCCCCTACAAATGATGTGACATTCAATTTGTAAATAAGGCCCTGCTTCATCGCAGCATTTCCCAGTAATCTCGGGACAGTAAATGTTGAGAAATGTGTCCTACAGAGCACATCCAGTGCCACATCCAGTGCCGGACTGCATTCGCAGAGCTGGCCAAGAAGAGCAAATGTCGAGTGAGTCAGTGAGCGTGCGAGGACCGACCGACCCTTGTTAAATACCGTAATGGTTAGAGACCACGCTCAAATCTCGTCACAGTCAAACCAAATTATGCATTGTGATTTGTTCCGGATAAAAACTTTGCTGGCTACAACCTTCAGTAGCTACGTTATAGTAAGCCTAAAATAAAACTGTTCACGGTAATATTGCGACTATATGTGGTGGATTTTCGAATTATACATCTGGGGTAATATAGGCTAGATAAAAACCCGTTGGGCAGTAATAGAGTAGGGGTTTCCACGATTCTCTCATCTTTTTACTGAAAGAAAAATCAGTTATTGTCACCTATATTGATAGTTATTGTATCAATGTCATTCATGAATGAAAGAAAAATTAATGTTTTTGTGGCATGAAATAGCTTTGGCTGTGTTCAGTTCAAGTAGTAAGTTAGATACTAGTGAGCCTATTACTGGCTAATAAGCTGTTAAAACAGCCAGTGGCAAAAGCCATGCATTTCATAGATGCTATTTGTGGTGGAGGTATACTTAATAAGAAACGTTAGTCAGTTTAACACAATTATTAATGGTGTCTAGCAAAATATTCTAACTTGGTGTGATGTTAATGTGTGACAAAATTATCTAATGTCGACATGCTATACTGACGCAGGGCAAATGCATAGCATTGTGGTGTAGTGTTTAAAGACACAGCCACTCATGTGGGAGACCTGGGTTTGAATCCAGTGAAGGCAACTTCACTGGGTTTTTTTCGGTGGCCTTTAGTAGCATAGGTGGTGCGGAAACGAGGCTGGTCAGTTGGAATGTACGTGGGCTAAATCATCCAGTGAAACGAAACCAGGTATTCAGCCACCTTAAGAAATTTAAATTGGATATAGTATATTTGCAGGAGACTCATTTGCTGAACAAGGACCATCCCAAACTTCACAGAGGAGGCTTTATGCAAATATATCTCTCTAACTTAAACAGTAAGAGTGGGGGAGTTGCTGTTCTTATACATAGGAGTGTACAATTCGTAGAGGAGGTCACTGTGAGGGATAAAAATGGTCGATATGTGATAATTCAGGGCAGACTTTATAATATGCCTGTGGTCCTGGTCAATGTATATGCACCTAACTGGGATAATGCACAGTTTTTTTGTGATCTCTTTTCATTTTTACCTAATCTTGATACATATAATAACATTTTAGGAGGAGATCTGAATTGTGTTTTACACCCAATTCTGGACCGCTCTAGTTCTGCGACTATTCCAGCCAGTAAATCAACGCAATGTATCAATGCTTTTCTCCAAACATATGGTGTAATGGACCTCTGGAGATTTAAGTACCCATCATCCAAACAGTTTTCATTCTATTCACCGGTACATCAAAAATACTCCAGGATTGATTTTTTTCTGCTGGATAAGAAACTACTCCCTCTGATGACACAAGTGGAGTATGACAGTAGAGTTATCTCAGATCATAGTCCAGTGTTACTAAAGCTTCGTTTCCCAGGTACTTCATTCTCTCAGCGTATGTGGTGCTTAAACTCTAGGCTTTTGGCAGATGAAGATTTTGTTAAATTCATAGAGACCCAAATTGATTTATTTCTTGAGACAAATGAATCCCCAGAGATAAGTTATAGCATTTTATGGGATACTCTGAAAGCATTTGTGAGGGTTCAAATTATTTCGTATCAAGCTAGAGCTAATAAGAGGAAATCGAGGCGGATTACGGAAATAATGAATGAAATAAAGACAATTGATCAGTCACGCTCTACATTGTCCTCAGAGGTGTTGTATAAGGAGAGACTCCTGTTACAAGCTGAATTTGACTCTCTGACCAGCGATCATGCAGAAGATCTCTATTTGAAATCACGTCAAATTCATTATGAACATGGCGAGCGTGCGGGCAGGTTTCTGTGTTATCAATTGAAGCAATCTGTAGCAGCGGGTATTATAGCGGCAATTAAAAACAGTGAGGGCAATATTATTACAGATCAACAGGGTATCAAAAATCTGTTTAAATCTTTTTATGAGGCTTTATATACTTCAGAGGTGAATGACACTGACAGGATAGAAGAGTTTTTCAGCAACATAGAGTTGCCATCTTTTAACAATTCAGACAAATCCACTTTAGAAGGCAACATAACAGTTCCTGAAGTTGAGAGTGCAATTAAGAAATTAAAATCTGGGAAAGCGCAAGGCCCCGACGGATACCCGGCTGAGTTTTACAAGAAGTTTTCTGCTAAGTTGACACCTCTGTTGAGTAAGGTATCTGAAGAGGCCCTCGTTTCAAAATCTCTCTCTCCAACCATGACACAAGCCACCATATCAGTCCTTCTTAAAAAGGATGAAGACCCACTTAAATGTGAATCCTACCGCCCGATCAGTTTACTTTTCTGCGATTATAAGATCCTGGCCAAGGTGCTGGCAGCTAGAGTAGAGCCAGTTGTGAGCAAAATAATTAATCCAGATGGTTTTATTTCTGGCTGTAACGAGGACGCGTGCCACCCCTCCCGACGTGGTGTCCGCCATGCACCTGGTGTCCATTCCCTCATTAGATCGCATGTTCCTGGGTGTCTTTGTGTGGTATTGTTCTATGTCCTTTGACTGTACTGGAGTATACGGATGCACGCTTGTTTTGCGCTTGTGCAATTTTGTTTTGCGTGTCATTTCACTGTGTTCAATACAAGAAACGTTCATCGCCTCCCTGCATTTGGCTCGCCTTTTTTCGACGCACTCCACTACACCCACACCGTGACACACGGCAGGCAGTTATCTAGCAATCTCCGGCGCTTATTTAACGTGATTTATTCACCCAAGGATAACACTAATCCAGAGGTTCTAAAATCCTTAGATGCTCATAAGGCATTTGATAGAATTGAATATGCTTTCTTATTAACAACACTTAGAAGGTTTGGCTTTGGCCGTGTATTCTGTTCATAGATTAAGACTCTATATACCAGCCCTCAAGCATTTATTCGAACGAATAGTATTATATCCAAATGCTTTCCGCTTTTCAGGGGGACAAGTCAGGGGTGCCCTCTGTCTCCTCTGCTTTTAGATGTTGCTATTGAACCCCTTGCAATTATGCTAAGGAATGCAGCCGGTTTGGCTGGAATTAACAGAGAGGGATTTGTTCACAAACCTATTTTTTATGCAGACGATCTCCTCCTCTTTTTGTCCAATCCACATTCCTCTATACCGATTGCTCTTACAATTATTTCAGATTTTGGAAATGTTTCAGGATATAAAATTAATTTGACAAAGAGTCTTCTTTTCCCCATTAATGAAAGAGCACATCAAATGACATTTCAATCTATTCCATTTTCAGTAAGCCTTGACACATTTCTTTATTTAGGTGTGAATGTAACCCGCGGTTATAAGGATTTATTCAACAGTAATTTTAAAACAGCATTTGATAAGGCCAAGCGTGATTTGGTACAGTGGTCAACTCTACCCTTATCTTTGGCTGGGAGGATCAATTCAATTAAAATGACAATTTTACCAAGGTTTTTATTTCTGTTTCAGACAGTGCCAGTCTTTATACCCAAATCATTTTTCAAGGATTTGAGTAGTTGTATTTCTACTTTTATTTGGGATTAAAAAAAATCCCTGCATAAGAAAAGAATATCTGGAAAGGAAGAAGGAGGATGGTGGATTGGCAATGCCGAACTTCTTGCATTATTACTGGGCAGCTAACCTTCATAAACTGACATTTTGGCTCTCTGATATGTTGAGGGAGGAAGCTCCAGTTTGGTTACTCATGGAACAGCACGCGTGTAAGCTTTTTTACTAATAACCCAATTATTCGATGGTCGCAATTCAGACTTCATTTTAACAGTAAGCAAGCGTTGCCCTCAGCCCCCATCCTGTCAAACCCTATGTTTCCTCCGTCCCTCATAGATTCTGCATTTCAGCGCTGGCCTAGAAATGGAGTCAAGTGTGTTAAGGACCTCTTTAAAGACGGCGTGTTTATTTCATTCCAGCAATTGAGAACAGATTTTGAGATCCCTCAATCCAACTTCTTTAGGTATCTACAGGTCTGTAGTTTTGTCCAAAAAAAATGTTTTCCTTCTTTGAGCAAGCCGGAGGGTGGGTATGGTGTCTATCATATGTGAGAACATCCAAAGATTTGCTTCCCCATCTCTTGATCGTATAAAGAGGCAGTGGGAGGAGCTGGGTACAGAAAGATCTGATTTAGCTTGGCAATGAGCAGTAGAATTGGTGCATTCATCCTCGGTATGCATTAGACATGGGCTTTTGCAATTTAAGGTACTTCACAGGCTCCATCTTTCTAGGAGCGAGCTGGCTAAAATGTATCCAGGGTCAGACACATCAAGCCCAAGATGTAGTCTGGAACCAGCAGACCTGAGTCACATGACCTGAGTCACATTAACACAATTCTGGGCAGACATTTTCAGAACGTTTTCATTTATTTGTAACAAAGATCTTGATCCCAATCCTCTGACTTTCATCTTTGGGGTAGTGCTGGAAGAATTGCAGCTAACAACCAATCAAATAGAGCTCATAGCTTTCTCCACATTATTGGCTAGATGCCTGATTCTTCTCAGTTGGAAAAAGGCATTGCCACCATCTTATAAACGCTGGATTACTGAGGTGATGTCGTGTCTTAAACTTGAACATCTCAAATACACTATCCGAAGTACCTCTGCAAAGTTTTATAGGGTCTGGCAGCCCTTTTTATCTTCTTTGAACCTTCATTGGCCAGTATAGTATAATCAGTACTATTATGTTTATTATCCCCCCCCCACCCCCTTTTATTTTATTTTTTATTATTTTTTTGCTGTAGGGGTGTGTATGTTGATGTGTGAATAAGAATGTAGATCGAGAATTAATGTTGTATGTGGTTCTGTGGGATTGTGATTGTTGCAAAACGGAAAAATCAAATAATGTTATTTGAAATTGTACTAAATGTTATACATAGCTTTTTGCCTTTGCATATTGTGCAATACCATGGTTAAAATTGGTTTTAACTCATTAAATAGTGCTTTCAATAAATAATTATTTTCAATGGTATAAATTACATTGATAGAATGATTTAAAAAAAAACTAAAGAAACTGTGAGCCCCCGACAGTGGGGTAAAACACCCCATTTACATAGTTTGGCATTTGGTTGAGTTGCAAAAAAATATCATCATTCTGCCCAATATTTGTTTTCTAAATGTATTTGTCTGTCTATAGTCAATATGTTCATATAAAAATCTGACCAATCATTGCGTCACAGTCCCTCCTGGAGCAGCGCCTCTTACACCACCTCCCCTGCGCCGGTCCACGTCACCTGCCTTTTAGTTGCCATCGTTCCCAATCCATCTCAACAGTGTGCTTTTGAATGTAGAGGACTGTCTCGTTCTACCACACCCACCTGGTTCCCATTCCCCATTAGTGGGTGTATGTACAAGTATTTGATACACTGCCGATTTTCCAGGTTTTCCTACTTACAAAGCATGTAGAGGTCTGTACTTTTTATAATAGGTACACTTCAACTGTGAGAGACGGAATCAAAAATCCAGAAAATCACATTGTATGATTTTTAAATAATAAACTTGCATTTTATTGCATTACATAAGTATTTGATCACCTACCAACCAATAAGAATTCCGGCTGTCATAGACCTGTTAGTTTTTGTTTAAGAAGCCCTCCTGTTCTCCACTCATTACCTGTATTTACTGCACCAGTTTGAACACGTTACTTTTATAAAAGACAACTTTCCACACACTCAATCAAACAGACTCACCTCTCCACAATGGCCAAGACCAGAGAGCTGTGTAAGGACATCAGGGATAAAATTGTAGACCTGCACAAAGCTGGGATTGGCTACAAGACAATAGGCAAGCAGCTTGGTGAGAAGGCAACAACTGTTCAAGATGACGGTCAATCTCCCTCTGTCTGGGGCTCCATGCAAGATCTCACCTCATGGGGCATCAATGATCATGAGGAAGGTGAGGAATCAGACCAGAACTACACGGCAGGACCTGGTCAATGATCCGAAGAGAGCTGAGACCACAGTCTCAAAGGAAAACATTAGTAACACACTACGCCTTCATGGATTAAAATCCTGCAGCGCACGCAAGGTCCCCCTGCTCAAGCCAGCGCATGTCCAGGCCCCGACTGCAGTTTGCCAATGACCATCTGGATGATCCAGAGGAGGAATGGAAGAAGATCATGTGGTCTGATGAGACAAAAATAGAGCTTTTTGGTCTAAATTCCACGTGCCGTGTTTGGAGGAAGAAGAACCCTGAGAACACCATCCCAACCATGGAGGTGGAAACATCATTCTTTGGGGATGCTTTTCTGCAAAGGGGACAGGACAACTGCACCGTATTGAGGGGAGGATGGATGGGGCCATGTATCGCGAGATCTTGACCTTCAACCTCCTTCCCTCAGTAAGAACATTGAAGATGGGTCGTGGCCGGGTCTTCCAGCATGAAAACGACCCAAAACACACATCCAGGGCAACTAAGGAGTGGCTCCATAAGAAGCATCTCAAGGTCCTGGAGTGGCCTAGCCAGTCTCTAGACCTGAACCCAATAGAACCCAATCTTTAAAGGGAGCTGAATGTCCATATTGCCCAGCGACAGCCCCAAAACCTGAAGGATCTGGAGAAGGTCTGTATGGAGGAGTGGGCCAAAATCCCTGCTGCAATGTGTGCAAACCTGGTCAAGAACTACAGGAAACGAATGATCTCTGTAATTGCAAACAAAGGTTTCTGTACCAAATATTAAGTTCTGCTTTTCTGATGTCATGAAAGGTGTCTTTTATAAAGGTAATGCGTTCAAACTGGTGCAGTAAATACAGGTAATGAGTGGAGAACAGGAGGGCTTCTTAAACAAAAACTAACAGGTCTGTGACAGCCGGAATTTTTACTGGTTGGTAGGTGATCAAATACTTATGTCATGCAATAAATAAATCAAATCCTTATTCTCCCTACTGTACGTTCCCTCAGCTCCCCAGTTCATTGTCTAGTATTGTCTCTATGTCACGCTGTCTGTTAGTTGGTAGATTTTCCATTTGTTTATAGCCGTGTCTAGCGCTTTGCACCTGTTCTGCTAGGATATTTGTTTTGGCCTTATGCCCCTTTTTTCAAATGCCAGTTTCTATTTCTTGCTCAGTTCGAGGAGCTTGTTTACTGTCACTGTTGGCGGTGTATCCGCCTTTGTTAACCCTCGACTAATAAACAGCATTTTGTTCATGCATCTGCCTCTGGCTTTTTTCCCTACACCATGACACATTGCTTTTTTGAGTCAGAAAATACAGATTTCCCTTAAGGGGGGCTTTTGCACATCTGTACATTCCAGAGCTGGAGGCTGAAAGCATCGTCAATCTCCTTGGCAGAAGTCACTGAGGTAGTCAAACAACTCCACAGTGGCAAAGCTCAGAGGATTGATGAGATCATCCAGAAATGTTGAAAGCTTTGGGTGTGGATGGGATGTCTTGGATGACACGCCTCTTCAATATTGCGTGGGAGTCGGGGACAGTGCCAAAGGAGTGGCGGACCGGGGTGGTGGTTCCCCCGTTCAAAAAGGGGGACCAGAGGGTGCGTGCCAATTACAGGGGTATCACACATCTCAGCCTCCCTGGGAAAGTCTACTCAAAGGTACTGGAAAGGAGGGTTCAGCAGATAGTTGAACCTCAGATTGAAGAGGAACAAGGCGGATTCCATCCTGGTCACGGAACAACCGACCAGTTCTTTACTCTTGCAAGGATCCTGGAGGGGGCCTGGGAATATGCCCATCCAGTCTACATGTGTTTTGTGGATCTGGAGAAGGCGTATGACCAGGTCCCCCGGGAGATACTGTGGGAGGTGCTGCGGGAGTATGGGGTGAGGAGGTCCCTTCTGAGGGCTATCCAATCCCTGTACGTCCAAAGTGAGAGCTGTATTCAGGTTCTCTGTAGTAAGTCAGACTCGTTCCAGGTGGGGGTAGGCCTCTGCCAGGGCTGCGCTTTGTCACCAATCCTGTTTGTAACGTTCATGGACAGGATATCGAGGCGTAGTCGGGGTGAGGATCTCGTCGCTGCTTTTTGCGGATGATGTGGTCCTGATGGTATCTTCGGTCTGTGACCTTCAGCACTCACAGAAAACAAATCGACTCGCCCAAGCTCATTACAAATAGCCCAATTGTGTAGGAAACACACTCCACCTGGCAACACTCAATATGGATAAAGTTTCGTCCTACTGTCATTTTAGCTGCAGTGTTTCGTTGGTATTTTATATATTAGCGCAAAATCATGTTTTTCCATGCCAACACACAGAGGCAGTGCGAGATTTTGGGAAGGCTGTTGCCTATGAGCTTTGAATGCAGGAAAAACCCTGTGTATAGATATATAGAATGCCACCCGCCAAAGAGGCTAGTAAGTGTGACTGCGTTACATGCCACAGCCAAATTTCTGAACACAGCCACATCCCCAGTAATAAGAGGGTGTGCACACAACCACAGGCAATACTGGCTGTGTGCAACATGTGACAACAATCTCCTGTATTCTTCATATGAATGAGCTATGGGGTAGGTGGGTAAGACTGAAGACTTTTCTTTCAAAGAAGGTTTGCAAAAACAAACATCAAGTCTCCCAAAAGTGGGAAAATGTGTTATGGTCTGATGAAACCAAGGTTGAACTTTTTGGCCATAATTCCAAAAGGTATGTTTTTGCAAAAACAACACTGCACAACACCCAAAGAACACCATACCCACAGTGATGGCAGCATCCTGGTTTGTGGCTGTTTTTCTTCAGCTGGAACTGGGGCCTTTGTCTGGATGGAGGGAATTATGAACAGTTACAAACTCCAGGCAATTTTGGAGTCTGTTAGAAAACCTTCAGGAGTCCGTTAGAAAGTTCACCTTTCAGCATGACAACGACCCAAAGCACACATCCAAATCCACAAAAGCACGGCTTCACCAGAAGAAGATTAACGTTTTGGAATGGCCCAGCCAGAGCCCAGACCTGAATCCAATTGAACATCTGTGGGGTGATTTGAAGAGGGCTGTGCACAGGAGATGTCCACGCAATCGGACAGATTTGGAGCAGTTTTGCAAAGAAGAGTGGGCAAATATTGACACGTCAAGATGTGCCATGCTAATAGACTCCTACCCAAAAAGACAGTGCTGTAATAAAATCCAAATGTGCTTCAACAAAGTATTAGTTTAAGGGTGTGCACACTTATGCAACCAGGTGAGTTATTTTTTTCCTCAAAGATTTCAGTTTTGTTCATGTTATAGGTCACTTTAAAGGTGGAAAAAGTTCTGACATGATTTATCTTTGTATCATTCTTTTACATCACAAAAAACTGGCATTTTAACAGGGGTGTGTATCATTTTTATATTAACTGTAACTATTTATATTAAAAACAAGGGCATTAACTCACATGACAGCTATCCAGCATGGTTCACCCGATATGGCACCAACCATGTGTTATTGTAGGAAGATAAGAGCCCCATGCCAATTTCGCACTTATAAAAACAAAACTTGTTTATGGAGCTTTGTAAGTGTTTGTTTCACATTTGCTCCTCATTTTGTTTTTAAAGTAACTTCTCATCCCCACAACCCAGCCACGTACTCTCAAAGCAATTCAGAATGGTGATTTAGCAACGTAACATCTTTAACACATTAGATTTGACCTTGGTTGGAGAACACATGGCCAGTGATCTGAGACCATTGCTCCATACAGAAGCTCTCAATATTAATTAGATTCTGTGGTCCAAGCTTGTGGACTCCCCTCTTCACCTCATCCCACAGGTTTTTAATGGGGTTTAGGTCAGGGGACTGGGATGGCCATGGCAAAACCTTGATTCTGTGGTGAGTGTGTGCTTTTGATCATTGTCCTTCTGGAAGATCCAACCACAGCCCAGTTTAAGCCTGCTGGCAGAAGCAGTCAAAGATATAGGTTTTATATCTACTAGCACATGAGTCCATGATACCATTTACTACATACACGTTGTGTGCCATGTCACAAGAATTTCATTGTGCAGGATGACTCTGTTATTTGGTGCATTTGATATATAAACTTTGAGCTTGGTCCTAACAAGTTGTCCAGGGCCTTCGGGGGAAAAACAGCCCTACAACATTAAAGATCCACCACCATACTTCACAGTGGGGATGAAGTATTTAATCTTTCTGTCAACGCCAAACCTACCTCAGGTGTTGATTTCCAAAAAGCTGTATTTTGGTATAATCTGACTATCGAACCTGTCCCCAATGAAAGTACTAGTAACATCTGGTTACTGTAGGTGCTTGAGTTTGTTGATTGATGACAGCAAAAGCTTTTTTATGGTAACCCTACAAAACACCTAGTTTTGGGGAATTTCTTAGCCCAAGTCCCAACCAACATCTGCAAGCCGTGATCCTTGGAGATTCGTTGGGAACTTGAACCAACTTCCTCACTGTGTGTGGGGTCAATATAGACCCAAGTCCTCCTCCAGACCAATTGTTAACATCTCCAGTTCCTTTCAACTTTTTAAATGATTTCTCTGTTAGTAGAAATGGGCATTTTGACATATGGCCATTTTCTTATAGTAATTTCCTCATTTGTGCTGCATAACAACTTTTTATCATTACTGTATTCTGGTTTCTTTCCCATAGCGATGGATGACTATGTGAATTTGGCCTGTGTGTCACCTCATCTATACCCCAGTGAAACAGGAAGTCAAGCTTTTTAAGTGTTCCCAATAACTCAGGTGAACCTAAAGATTTTAAATATGAATGGGACGACGACGACCAACTCAACTGATTACAAGGCATGTACAGTACACTGACAACCAGGGTGCGTTTGTAAATATTCAACCAAGTAAATATTCTATCGTTTCATCCATTTTGTAGGGGCGGGCGAGTCCTGAGGTGGCAGACTCTGAGCCAGGAGCTCCGCCAAAGTCAGGGAAGCCTCCAACCAGTATAATTGGAAAACCAGCGACCGTTGCAGCACCATGTTAGTACAAGTATAGTTTTGAAATAATCCAGGCAAGTGGAATTGCACTGAGATAGTCACTGTGTGACTGTTCAGCGTTGTCACCAAACGCTGATGAGTAAATTAAAACAATCTTGGTGTCAATATTTGGTGTCCATATTTGGTCTTGCCCTGTATGACGTTTCTCGCTTATTTTGTGATCTTAAAACCCGGACCTTGACTAGTTTAATGATTTGAGTGTGTCCCAAATAGCACACTATTCCCCGCATAGTGTACTTCTTTTGACAAAAGCCTGTGGCTCCGATAACTAGACCTTCCGCATCTTGCACACGGAGTTGTGTAAAATAAATGTCAATATTTATTGTGACGGACTGGATATGATAGCTAAACAGGCTTGTTCTCAGCCTAAATAGATTAAAAGTTAATCATCAATAAATGCATTAATAATGCATTTGAAGCCCTAGTCCTTAATTTTGCCAAAAAAAAACAAAATGGGAACCCAATAAATATACCCATCACTGATACATTGTCATTTATGTTTTTCTTTTTACCTTTTGACTGCATAACTGAACAAAAATAATAGTTTTTTATTTTAAATAATGAGGTCCATTTACCTAACCAATATATACATATTCCTTTAACATGTAAAGCATTTATTAAACCTTTAGAATTGTATTACTTGTTTTTTTCCTAGGTTCCTTTCTAGGGAGTTTGTCAACATTTTATTGCTTGCTGTTTAGGGTTTAAGGCTGTTTTCTGCATAAGCGATTTGTTATGACTCATCAGGTAAAATGTCTACAAGACACATCGTCAGTTGGTTACACAATGTGTGTTTAACTGCTATCTACAGTAGTCTATAATTATGGTACTGGCGTACCTGCTGCATGTCACTATTCTGGCACACTCAGCCTTGGCACATTTGCGCACTTTTTCTGGATTTTCTTTTATCACCAAATAAATGCATCTGACAAAAAAGTATGTTATGACTGTGCAAATATGAATGAGCAACTTTGATTTGAATGGTTCATTGACCAAACAATTACAAGGAACTTCATGTCATACTGCAATATAGACGATGCCACTCATGGATACAACTGTGTACTCTGTAACGCAGCGTTTTCTAACTGTGGGGCATCTCTGTGCTCCACTGCAAAATACACAGGAGCACCTAAACTTGAGCGATGGAAGCAGGACCTGAGTGAAACGGTAACAGATGGTTATCAAATGGTTAACTAATGGTTAAAACAGGAATCCTGGGTGATGCAGCAGTTCAAGACAAGTCATTCTAAAAATGTTCCACAGTTCCACAATGTTCAAACTTGCCAGCACATGGCCAGGAGTGCGAAAGATGTTGGTAGAGACATAACATTCACTTGGCACTTCTTGGTCTCAGATGCTCCCATTGGACACAATATAATGTAGGCAATGTAGCAGCTTTCTATGATTTTAAAAGGGTTCACTTACCGGTGGTGGAAATGCCTGACGCTGGTGACAGTGGTGAACCAGTGACATAAGACTACAAATCTTGAACTGCAATTGCTTAAGAAAACAGCAAATTTAAGTTGGGGTAAAACTGTTCACATCAACTTGATATGTTACAGCAAACTACAGCAATTAGTAGGGTGAATTGGAGTTAAACGCCTCCCTGGGTTAAACGCCCGTAATTCTCCACAAAACCACCCAATGACAGAATCTTTAATTTCCACACATTCCTTGGTTGCCACTATTCTTGTTAATCTAGAAAATGTTGTTGAATCATCTTAATTAAGCAAGTAATTCCACAATAACAATCTTATTTTTGTCATTTGAAAACATTATCATGTGATGTGATGAAGTTAAACCTCTAAACTGATTTTTGTAATGTCAATAGGAAGGCCTTAGGCTAAGTAATCTACTTGTTCAGAGAAAAAAGAAAATCAATCTGTTTTTTGTGGTGATCATGTTTGGGGCTAAACACCTATCTTTTGGGGCAAAATGCCCCAGGGGGTATTTCACCTGTGAGAATATATTGGTAAAATATAGCAAACTTATTTTTAAAAATGTGCTTAAAAAGAACAAAGGCTCAAGATATAGATATTACTACAAGTAATTTTTTGTTTACTGAGCATATATTAACTTCTCATATTGCCACCGATATTGAATGAATTTCTCAATATAATTGATTTAATGTTTTTAACTTAATACTTTTGCACAGTTAACAAAATGTGTTTAAAAATTGTCAACAAAAGTTATTTGAAATTGTACAATATTTTATACATAGCTTTTTGCCTTTGCATATTGGAATGTGCAATATCATGGTTAAAATTGGTTTTAACTAAATACTGCTTTCAAGATATACCTATTTTCAATGGTATAGATTACATTGATAGAATGAATTTGAAACGTAAATATGGGATACATTTTATCTGGAGGTAAAAAATAAAAACAGAAAAACCCAGGGTGCCTTTTACCCTGTAGGTAGGGGCATTTTTCCCCGACAGTGGGGTAAAATGCCCCATTTACATAGTTTGGCATTTGATTAAGTTGCAATAAAATAGAATCATTCTGCCCAATAACTTTTTCTAAATATATTTGTCTCTCTATAGTCAGTATGTTCCTATAAAAATCTGACCAAACACTGCTTGTTTGTCCGAAAATACAGATTTCCCTTAAGTTTTTTTTTTTGCACATCTATACATTCCACTTGTAAAATACATATACATTTTCTGCCTTCTACTTGCATTTCTGGTTAGATGCTAACTGCATTTCGTTGTACTGTACTTACACTTATTCAATTGCAATAAACTTAAATCTAAAAAATAAAATAACCAATTTCCCCTAAATTACTCTAGCTTGTTAGTCAAGTGGACAAACTAGCACGTAAACTGGAAGTATTCACACATCATTTCAGAAAGTTGTATTGCCTGACAGAAAGGTTTATAACATTCTATCTGGTTAGGGCTCAGCTACAGTGGGGAGAACAAGTATTTGATACACTGCCGATTTTCCTACTTACAAAGCATGTACAGGTCTGTATTTTTATCATAGGTACACTTCAACTGTGAGAGACGGAATCTAAAATCAAAAATCCAGAAAATCACATTGTATGATTTTTAAATAATTAATTTGCATTTTATTGCATAACATAAGAATTTGATCATCTACCAACCAGTAAGAATTCAGGCTCTCACAGACCTGTTCGTTTTTCTTTAAGAAGCCCTCCTGTTCTCCACTCATTACCTGTATTAAACTGCACCTGTTGAACTTGTTACCTGTATATAAGACACACACTCAATCAAACAGACTCCAACCTCTCCACAATGGCCAAGACCAGAGAGCTGTGTAAGGACATCAGGGATAAAATGGTAGACCTGCATAAGGCTGGGATAGGCTACAGGACAATAGACAAGCAGCTTGGTGAGAAGGCAACAACTGTTGACGCAATTATTAGAAAATGGAAGAAGTTCAAGATAACGGTCAATCTCCCTCGGTCTGGGGCTCCATGCAAGATCTCACCTCATGGGGCATCAATGATCATGAGGAAGATGAGGGATCAGCCCAGAACTACACTGCAGGACCTGGTCAATTACCTGAAGAGAGCTGGGCCCACAGTCTCAAAGAAAACCATTAGTAACACACTAAGCCATCATGGATTAAAATCCTGCAGTGCACGCAAGGTCCCCCTGCTCAAGCCAGCGCATGTCCAGGCCCATCTGAAGTTTGCCAAGGACCATCTGGATGATCCAGAGGAGGAATGGGAGAAGGTCATGTGGTCTGATGAGAGAAAAATAGAGCTTTTTGGTCTAAACTCCACTCGCCGTGTTTGGAGGAAGAAGAAGGTTGAGTACAACCCCAAGAACACAATCCCAACTGTGAAGCATGGAGGTGGAAACATCATTCTTTGGGGGATGCTTTTCTGCAAAGGGGACAGGACGACTGCACCGTATTGAGGGGAGGATGGAAGGGGCCATGTATCGCAAGATCTTGGCCAACATCCTCCTTCCCTCAGTAAGAGCATTGAAGATGGGTCGTGGCTGGGTCTTCCAGCATGACAATGACCCGAAACACACAGCCAGGGCAACTAAGAAGGATCTCAAGGTCCTGGAGTGGCCTAGCCAGTCTCCCCACCTGAATCCAATAGAAAATCTTTGGAGGGAGCTGAAAGTCCGTATTGCCCAGCGACACAACCAACACATTTTTACTGATCAGAACAAAGGACAGATTTCCACAAGTCTAATGTCCATTTCACATGTGTTTCGGCCCAAGCATGTGTAGCACCGGTATCGCACCACTGGACCAGTTCTAGGTTCTAAGAAGTGGGGAGCAAAAAATAATTACACCAGAGACCGTTGCTTTTAGTTATTTTAGTCAAACTAATCTAAGTTAAGTTAGACCAGTCTCCTTTTCCTAGATTGCACATATTTTAGAATTCCTATTTTTCTTTCTGAGTTAACTCCTTTTTTCCTTTCTTTTACAGGTAAGAGAATACCATCAATTACACAATCAAATCAAAGTGGAGCACAATCACTTCGAATCACATTCAAAAATATGAACCCAATATGAAAATAAAAGTATAACACCTTAAATTCAAGTTCAAATCCAAATGTGAGTTCAATTATTCAGTTAAATGAAAAGTTTCAGTTCGATTCAGTCAAAAAAGAATAATTCAATCAGTTCCCAGTTCAGTTCAAAAATAATTCCTGACACTCTGGCAGCGAGTCACCATACGCAGGAGATTTCCTCACTGCTGCGATGGAGAAGATGAATTGAAGGTCTGGGTATGGCTCGCCATCTTGAATCCTGTCTATGCATGTGCACGCTGCAGGCCAATCCTCGCTCCGACCGAGCTTCAACAACAAAAAACGGACTGAAACCGGTGTGACTTAGTTCTCATAAAATCCCTGTCAGTTCCTGACCTGGCAAGTTATGTTTTTCAACTGCAAAATCAACTTTTCTACTCTTTTCCCAGCTTATTAGCCACCGCTCGCTCTCTCCCTCAGGTCTCTACTGCAGCGTCGCTCAGGTGCTGCGTCTAGCGTCACTAGTCCCTTAAAGGGGCAGCGACATTCATTTTCTGTCGGAATACTTTTAATCTTAAACATTAAATTATTGTTGTAAACATTTTTAATTAACTCTGATGAATTAACTTACATTAAATGAATGACTTTTACCTTCCAACTTATTTATGCAGCTTTTCAACTATTTATTCTTACTTATGTCATATTTTAACAAGGGTTACACATGTCTCTTATTGGTGTTTTTCAGTAGGGGTTTCTTTGCAGCAATTCAACCATGAAGGCCTGATTCACACACTCTCTGAACAGTTGATGTTGAGATTGGTCTGTTACCTGAACTGTGAAGCATTTATGTGGGATGCAATCTGAGGTGCTGTAAATTGCCGGTTTCTGGGACTAGTAACTCGAATGAACTTCCACTGCAGGTAACTCTGGGTCTTCCTTTCCTCTGGCAGTTATTATGAGACCCAGTTTCATCATAGCTATCGATTGTTTTTGTCACTGAGTTTCTGGATCGAGTGACCTTCATGTCTTAAAATAGTGACCCTGACTCTTCGGTTATTTGTTGCTGTTCTTGCCAGAACATGGACTACTACAATACAGACAATGATGGTTTCTGTATACCAACCTTACTTTGTAACAACAAAACTAATTGGCTCAAAAGCATTATGAAGGAAAGAAATTCCACAAATGAACTATAAAAAAGGCAAACCTGTTAATTGAAATGCATTCCAGGTGACTACATCATAAAGCTGGTTCAGAGAATTCCAGGACCGTACAAAGCTTTTATCAAGGCAAAGGGTGGCATTTTTTTCTCTAAAATATGTAGCAATGTCTGTTGTTAATCCCTTCACGTTTGCACAGTAGCACCATAAAAACCGTGTTGATGTTGCTATTACGGTACAATCAAGCTTTGGTTGTATTGCATTTTAACATTACTAGCTTCCTTTCTAGCAAAAAACAACAACGCTGGCTATTTCCATAGACATTTGTATGATAACCCGTTTAGTTTAACCTGAAAAATAGCTTAACTGTATTCAGTCAGTTTGGCCTTATTTTGTTTTTCCGAAAGATTAATTCCTGATAGCTGCCCGTCCAACCAGCCAGTGGGCATCAAGTTCTAATGGATGAACAGAAGCTTGGTATCTAGCTAACTATATACAAAAACAAAATACATCCTACAGTAGCTATGTAATACAGCCAATGGTTTTATAGGTCCTACTACTTGTATCACAGGGCGTTAACTCACACGACAGCTTTCCAGCATGGTTCACCCGATATGGCACCAACCAGTTGGCAAAATATTTGTACTAGATCAACAGATGTTCTTGATTTCACAGTTGGATGTTTGAAGTGCAATAGCACACCATTTAAGCTACTTGCCTAAAGCTTTCTTTAGCGTTTGTCATCATTGCTCAGGTAAACAATGAGCCCTGCATCATTGATCACACAAACCTGTATTCCCACATTAAAAGGAACATTCACCGTTAGACACAATTTGGTATTTTTTCCTACATAATTATGCACCATGGGAGCATTTTGGAAATGTGTCCTGTAGAAATATGTGGAGTAATGTATTTTTGTCAAGTGGCGGCATTGTCCCCTAAAATGAAGGCAGTTCTGCCGAGTTGCTCTGTGTTGTTATTCAAGGAAGATAAGAGTCCCACGCCACTCTCTCACTTATAAAAACAAAAACTCTGAAACCTTTATGGAGCTTTGTCAGTGTTTTTATTAGCTCCTCTTTTTGTTTTTACAGTCACTTCTCATCCCCTCAACACAGCCACGTACTCTCAAATCAATTCAGAATGGTGATATAGCAACATAACACCTGTAACACACTAGATTTTTATGCTTTCAGCTCCCTACAATGGTGAGCTGTATATGTTTTCAAAGTACCAAAACTGTTTGTTAACTATCTGGCACACAGTTCAGACACTCATTATAAAGAAAGTTTACAGTTCCCTCCATTAATATTAACAGACTTAGTAAATATGAGCAAAACAGGCGAGTAGTAAATGTAGGGTATAATGTGTCACTTTGATGATTTATGGGTGGGCAGGGCTTCCAGATTGATTTGACAGGTGAGCGGGACATCCGGTTTGCTGGGTGGGACTTCCTGTATGACGTGTGTTAGGGCAGGAATCCCAGAATGAAGTATGCATGTCCAGTGACTTTGTAATTCATGATTGCATTGTTGTGTCCATGTTTGATGTTTTACAATGACTGATAAGCACCCCGGACGAGTGTTATAACAGGTGCGATATGTTTGATGTTTAACAATGGAGTCTTAGGGTTCTGGAATGGTAAATTCCCAGGTAATGAATAAATTCTATATCAGCAGAAAGATTTTTGGTGTTTTACAAAAGGGCACCAGGGTTCAGCAATGTTATAACCCCATTTTATGTTCTGACATGTGGTCCAACAGATGTCCTACAACCAGTGGGGGTTAACCTTCCATGTTTTACAATGTGTTTTTCAACAAGCACAGAATAACATGTGGGAAACATGCTTTTTTCTGTAAGATATAGAGAAGGGGTTGGGACTTGTGATTTTCAGCCCCTTTTTATTTTTAACAAAAGACGGGCCTTAAGATCAGACCTGCCCATAGTAATGGTCTCTAAATAACCACTAGTACGAACTGTAGTATATGCAGGTTGGAAAACATCCCGTGTTTCACACAAGGTTTGTAGTCCAACAAAGCACTACAGTAAACAAACACTGCATGAGCAATGCTATTATTTTTACCACACATTGGCCCTCATTTATCAAAAGTGCGTACACCAAATTTCCAGCGTACAACTGGCGTACACCCAAAACCACGGTGACTTTGAAATTTATCAATATGGACGTTGGCGTACGGCACTCTCAAATCCTACGCCAGCTCAGGAGGTGGTGTATGCACGTTTTGAGTTAGTGCGGAAATGCGCAGAAAAAAAAATCCTAACGCACTGACAAACTAAAATATATGATATATTATGACCCACTGTAAAAAAAACAACAACATAATTACAAGCTTCAGTGTTTATTTTTGTGCAACATGGACTTCAAGGTTTCATTTGTGTGACTTTACCAAAGCATTTGACTTATATGTATTCCTTCAGATGCGAGCCTGTGCGCTTTACATGACGTTTCAGGGTTAGGCCCGGCAGTTGCGCATGGACTGGGTTCAGTAATAAAAGGCTTTAAATTACCAAAATATAATTCAGACTGACAAAATAATAAAACTGACATTCTTCTTCTTTTAAATAATAATAGAAATAATAATAATAATAACGACATTCTTCTTCTAAATAACAATAAACGTCATTAATAATAAATATCATTAAATAATAAGACGAATATTACAAATTGTCATGCAATTATTAATGTGAATGAATGGTACTCCACATCACATCATCATCTTTTATTCCGCTTTTTAAACTGCCAAATGAAACAATTTTATTTCTTTCTACCTCCCTGGTGATCGTCTCAATCTCCACGTCAGAGAAGTTTCTCTTTTTTGCCGTCTTCCGTGTGTCCATGGCGTAAAATGAGGGCGTGGGGGAAGCGGAGACTTGAATATATAGGGGCGTGTTATTCTAATGACGATTGTTTTCATCCGCGGCATTTATCAAGGGAAGGTATTGCGTACACCTGGATTTTAAAGGTACGCACAGTTTCATAAATCAGGCGATGAGAGGAGTGTAAGCAAAATCTTACGCCAACATATACGCCCGTTTCTACGCAAGAATGATAAATGAGGACCATTATGACTAGGTTGATTGCATCGTGGTTGGGTTTAAATATTGTTAAAAATAAAAACAATCATTTTGGTACATGTATGTATGAGCAATGGTGATTTTTGCAAAAAAAACTTTGAAGTTGCATTATATGGCAAAACGTTACAAAGTTACCCGGAAGGTAGCGTATAAATTTGCACAAACATCGGTGAATCGTTGAAAGGTCAAGATATGTTATTTCAGGTAATCAAAACTTTTGTAAAGGCGTCTTATGAAATTGTTCAACAGGGATGAACACAAGATTTGGTAGAAATGTTAAACATGCAACAAACTGTAGTATTTGCGAGTTTGAGAATACCTGTCTGTGTTAGTGTGGGCGAATGCTGGGACTTCCGTGTAAGATGTGCTACATTCTCATAATGACTTGAAGCAACTTGTGAAATACGATTTTTGATTGCTATATCATGGACTTGTGTTTGTTTAATGTTGAAGAGATTCATGGCGATATGGTGACAATAGCCAGCGTTTATATATAAGTGGATGAGTTTGCTTTTAATAGATAAAATTAAATGACGTGATGTCACGGCTGCTCCACGATAACTAACGAGAACGGTGTTTCTACCGGACAGAAAGTATCAATATATTTGGTTGTCAAACGTCAACAACTATCTGAACTAGCTACTGTTGTGGAAATTCTGAAACCTGATGCATTCTTACTGATTGGAGGGCTGGGTCCCATTGTTTGGATGTGAAGATGAGTATGTTAGAGAGGGATCTGGTGTTTGTCCTAGGGGGCATTCTTGATTGGTAACAGTAGATTATGGGGTTAATCATCTGCCTATCTGTAGGTTGTCCAGATGCTTTCAGTCCCCCTCAAGCGTTGAGAAGGTTATCCAGATGGGGGGAGGACAATGTGTGACTTAGGACATGTGATACCTAGGACATGTGATAGAACAAAGGGCATGTGTGTCATTGACAAGACAGATGGGCAAAAACTTACCACACCCCTTTTGTATGTAATATATACTGTTGAATGACATGTTTTGAGTCAGAGACTCCTCGGACGATTATGTTTGTAAGTGGTTGACGCGTCTCTCTTATTTGCAATTAATTGATAAACTGTTAATTGTGCCAAGAGAATTTCGTCTCTGTACTTCCTTCTTAAAGAGTTCAGATCGATAAAATTGCCATCACACTAGTTAAGCTTTATCCACAATTTTAATCATTGTAGCTTGTATAGTTCTAACGTGAAGAACGATGACGTGTAACCAATGACAAAGTTAAGAGGCTTGACCTGTTGGACCCCCCCCCCCCCCCCCCCCCCCCCGGGCTGCGATGTAAAGCCAATATTAAATCTGCGGCTTCCACAGAAGACGGAGTATGCCATTTACATTGTGAGTATAAGTTGTTTTATTAGAAATATTTGATTTGAATTGTGTTGTAATTCCAAACACTAACGAACAACACATTTGAACTTTTTAAGAATGTGTAAATACATTTTATGATTGAACAATCCATGCACATTTATCTGTCTCTCATATTGACTGTTTTATATCTCTTGTTTAGGTTGAACGGCATTAAACCCAGCTGTGATTGGTAAACACATTTTTGGGCCTTCAAATCTTAGTAAGTAAACATTATTGTAAATCTGTTTTAAATACCTGTATATGCTTGTTAACCCTCTTTGTATTTATTTCAGACCAAGTGACCAGCATCAATGTCAGTTGGATTATGTGGTTGTGATCTTAAGGGGTTTTGTGTAAGTCTAATTATTAACAGACATATTCAGTCTAGTAGTAATATGTTATTAACAATTTTGACAATATGCATACAGCTGAACCTTTGTACTCTATTCACCAACCAACAGATTGAGGACCCCAGTGATGATACAGAGTACATAACCATAATGGCTTCAGTTACGGACACCCCACCTTGTGGCTGCACAGCGTCAGGGGTTTTTTGTTTTGCCTGCATATTCTATAGTTTGTACTAGTGGTTATTTAGGAACCATTATTATGGGCAGGTCTGATCTTAAGGCCCATCTCTTGTTAAAAAGAGAAATTGTCTGAAACTCTCCAATATTGTATGTCCTGACCCCTTCTTTATATGTTTCACAAAAAAGCATGTTTCCCACATGAAATTCTATGCTGGAAAAACACCATGCTACATGCACATTGTAAAACATGGAAAGTTAACACCCACTGGTTGTAGGACATCTGTTGTACCACTTGTCAGAACATAAAATGGGGTTATAACATTGCTGAACCCTGGCGCCCTTTTGTGAAACACCAAACATCTTGCCGATGATATAGAATTTATTTATTACCTGGGAATTTACCATTCCAGAACAATAAGACCCCATTGTTAAACATCAAACATATCCCACCTGTTATAACACTCGTCCGGAGTGCTTATCAGTCATTGTAAAACATCAAACATGGACACAACAATGCAATCATGAATTACAAAGTCACCGGACATGCGTACATCATTCCAGAAGTCCCACCCTAACACACGTCATACAGGAAGTCCCACCCTAACACACGTCATACAGGAAGTCCCACCCTAACACACGTCATACAGGAAGTCCCACCCTAACACACGTCATACAGGAAGTCCCACCCTAACACACATCATACAGGAAGTCCCACCCTAACACACGTCATACAGGAAGTCCAACCCTAACACACGTCATACAGGAAGTCCCACCCTAACACACTTCATACAGGAAACACATACGTCACAGCGGAAGTCCCACCCAGCAAACTGGATGTCCAACCCACCTGTCAAATAAATCTGGAAGCCCTGCCCACCAGGGGTCATAAGTCATCAAAGTGACACATTATACCCTACATTTACTACTCAGGCGTTTACATTTTTATACATTTATTGTTAATTCTTTTGATCTTTTATTCACAATATTAAGAAAAAGATTTAAATTAAATGTTTTTTTTTTTTTTTATCATACTACAGATACATTTCTTATATATCTGTATACTGTAATAATTGGCACCTCTTCATTTAATACTTGAGTCTTCTCTTATAACGTTAATTCAGGTTGGAGAACACATGGCCAGTGATCTGTGATTGATTCTGTGGTCCAAGCTTGTGGACTCTTTTCCCCTCATCCCACAGGTTTTTAATGGGGTTTAGGTCAGGGGACTGGGATGGCCATGGCAAAACCTTGATTCTGTGGTGAGTGTGTGCTTTTTTTTCATTGTCCTTCTGGAAGATTCATCCACAACCCAGTTTAAGCCTCCTGGCAGAGGCAGTCAAAAAAATGTTTTATATCTACTAGCACGTTTGTCCATGATACCATGTATCATGATATCACTGGTAGAAATCGGCGGTTACGTTTGGTGAAATAATGTAGAACCTGTATCAAATCGAGGGAGAAGTTCACTCAAGTTTAATTGGAAAATTGCAGCACAGATGTCATTCAGTGAACGTTCCATTATCTTCTCACTGTAATATTAGTTGCCAGCTAGCCTATACATTAAGGGCGTTTCTACCTAGCACAGATCATGCTTCTAGAAGTTAACCCCCCATGCCAGATGGTCATTGTAAACATTCCTGGGGTTATCAGAGCGCAACCTACAGAGAGATAATCTAAACAGAGATGTATCTGTTGTTCTCATTATCTAAGCACATTCACTTGCAATGAAAAGTACATTCACATTGTAATTGTTAATGCTCAGATTCCACATCAATTATCATATTGATCACACATGAACATTCCACATGCTCTGATGTCTTTCCATGAAACTTCAATGTACATTAGAATATTATTTTGTATGAACCATTCATAGGCATTTTACACTCATTTTGTATCTATTATATTCAATACTTCTACCCATACTGTTCATATTCCCAGTCTTACTCTTTTAATATTGCTGCTAGTTTACATTGATATGTATATTATTGCTATACTTGTTGCTTTGTATGTTTCTTAATTCTTACTACATACACGTTGTGTGCCATGTCACAAGAATTTCATTGTGCAGGATGACTCTGTTATTTGGTGCATTTGATATATAAACTTTGAACTTGTCCTAACAAGTTGTCCAGGGCCTTTGGGGGAAAAACAGCCCCACAACATTAAAGATCCACCACCCTATATCACAGTGGAGATGAGGTACTTAATCTTTCTGTCTACGCCAAACCCACCTCAGTTCTTGATTTTCAAAAAGCTGTATTTTGGTATCATCTGACTATCGAACCTGGCCCCAATGAAAGTACTAGTAACATCTGGTTACTGTAGGTGCTTGAGTTTGTTGTTTGATGACAGCAAAGGCTTTTTTATGGTGACCCTACGAAACACCTAGTTTTGGGGAATTTCTTAGCCCAAGACCCAACTAACATCTGCAAGCTGTGATCCTTGGAGATTCGTTGGGAACTTGAACCGTCTTCCTCATTGTGTGTGGGGTCAATATAGACCCAAGTTCTCCTCCCGACCAATTATTAACTTTTACAATTATTTCTCTGTTAGTGGAAATTGACATTTTAATATATGATTATTTTCTTATAGTAATTTCCTCATTTGTGCCAATCAACAACCTTTTATCATTACTGTATTCTGGTTTATTTCCCATGGCAATGGATGACCATGCGAATTTAGCCTGTGTGTCACCTCATCCATAGCCCAGTGAAACAGGAAGTCAAGCCATTTAAGTGTTCCTAATAACTCAGGTCAACATAAAAATGTAAAATATGAATTGGAATATACTAAATTGTAATAGATTTTACTTAGTGATTTCTATGGGTCCCAATAATTGTGTCACACATGTTTTGGAGAAAAATAATTGTTTATTTTATTTCACTTTTCTTCTCAATCATTTTACTTTAGGGGAAGGTTTGATTTTTGTGAATATTCAGAATGAAAGACCAAGAGGATGAACAGCAAATACTTTTTTGTTTCACAGACTGTGTGGCACATATTTATCAAGGGTGCCAATACTTGTGGAGTACACTATACTTCCAGTTCTGTGATGACAAGCGATGTGGGGGTTGGAAAGCAGCCTGGGGCAGGTTGGGAGAGATATGAGATATGGATGAGTAGGTGGTACCTGTGAAGGATGGGGGAAGAGGGTAGGAGGAGAAGAATGGGGGGGTGTAGGCATGAGTGGGGGGCAAAGAGGAGGAGGGGGGTGAGATCGACTTGAGTTTTCAGGGGCCTTTGAGAGTCAAATCTGCAGTATAACTGGTTGAGTGTGTTCGTGGGACCCACAACGACGACCAACTCCACTGATTACAAGGCATGTACAGTACACTGACAACCAGGGTGCGTTTGTCAGGGAAGCCTCCAACCAGTATAATGGGAAAACCAGTGAACGTTGCAGCACCATGTTAGTACAAGTATAGTTTTGAAATAATCCAGGCAAGTGGAATTGCACTGAGATAGTCACTGTGTGACTGTTTGGCGTTGTCACCAAACGCTGATGAGTAAATTAAAACAATCTTGGTGTCAATATTTGGTGTCCATATTTGGTCTTGCCCTGTATGACGTTTCTGGCTTCTTTTGTGACCTTAAAAAACCCGGACCTTGAGCATTTTAATGATTTCTTGGTCATATTCCAAATAACACACTCTTCCCCGGAGAGTGCACTTCTTTTTACAAGAGCATGTGGCTCCGATAAATAAACATTCCGCTTCTTGCACACAGAGTTGTGTAAAAGAAATGTCAATATTTATTGTGACGGTCTGGATATGAAAGCAAAACAGACTTGTTCTCAGGCTTGGGAGGCTTGGCCAGAGTGTGAAAGCATGTGTCCATGGAGAGACAAGATGAGTCAAGTGATTATATACAAAGCAGTACAAAACCATTTAAAACCATTTGATATTAAATTATTTGGTTTATTTGAACATCTTGGTACACAGGCAGAACATTGATTTGAAAAGGTAAAACCATAAGACCAGCGTAAATAGATTAACAGTTAATCATCAATAAAACATACTGCATTTGAAGCCCTAGTCCTCAATTTTGCCGAAATAACAAAATGGGAACCCAATCAATATACCCATCACTGATGTCAATTGCAGAAAACATGACTGTCCATCTAACACTTTAAATTCTGTCTTTTGTGTTATTCTTTTTACCTTTTTACTGCACAACTGAACAAAAATACTACTATGTTATTTTAAATAATAAAGAGCTCTATTTCCTCGACCAATATATACATATTCCAATAACATGTAAAGCATTAATTAAACCTTTAGAATTGTATGACTTGTTTTCTTCCTAGGTTCCTTTCTAGGGAGTTTGTCAACATTTTATTGCTTACTGTTTAGGGTTTTGTGATGACTGCGCCCTCTACTGCCTCTGCTCCCCCAGCAGCGGGCAGGCTTCAGCGGTCGACGTCACCGGTCTTCTGACACCACCAGGATGCTGGAAATATTTCACTGAATGTGTCATTGTGTTATGCCTGGACCTTGTTAATCTAGAGTGGTCCTAAATGGCATCCTGTTCCCTATGTCATGCATTATTTGACCAGACACCAGACATGCTATGGAGGGTGCGATTTGAGGTGCACATCTTGATTACATGGCAACGCCTAAAGTTTGATCAGTATGGGACAGAATCAACATCATCTCAGCATCAGCGTGGTACTTCCTTGAGATGGATAGTTTAAAAGCAGGCAGGCAGGCACCTGGTCTCAAACTTTTCCAGAAGGAGCAGGTGGATTAGTTGTGCAGGTGGGACTGGAGGACATAGTTAGAAGAACCATCATGACACACCAATGGGTGAAGTTGTGGATCTCTCTCCTCTACGGTTTATCTGCTGCTTACTCTGATTCTGGTAATAAAATATATGTTATAATATACAGTGGCATGTTAAGATGGAGATGTAGTTAGCCTGGTAGACTGGGCCCATTATGTTTGACAATTTTAACCAGGCTGGACAAACTACCCAGCCTGCTAGGGACATATTGTATTTTTAAAGATTGTATTGCATAGATTTTGGACCCAGCTGGCCATTGCCCAAAATGCTTAAGTTCATTCACTAGTTAAAACCAAAATAATCAGTTCAATCAAAACCACATTACAGTATTCATGCAATTATTTTTGCCAAGATCAAATTAACCAAACGGCTCTAAGGGTCTGCATAAAAACCTACAAACTTTGTTAGACATCCTATTCGATAGTCAAAGAAAAATATAAAGTATAAAACCTTTGTTTCTGTTTTTTTCCAGTTAAAATGATTCCAGTGACTGGGAAGATACCAGTGATCACAGGTATGTTATATATAAGATATTTTCACACTGACTACACTAATAAACATTAATAAACACAGCAAACACTGTTGCTTTAGTCAGAAATTGTCTTAATACTCCTTCGCCCTTACAGTTGGCGTGAGTCAATCCCACAACAGGCAGGTCTGCAGCACGTGGGGTAACTACCACTACAAAACCTACGATGGGGACTTCTTCCAGCTGCCCTACACCTGTAACTACGTGTTGACTTCGCTGTGCAAAAGCAGAAGTGGCTATGAGGAGTTCAATATTCAGCTGCAGCGTGAAGAGGTGAACGGTCAGGCCACCATCAAGAAGGTCTCTCTGAAGCTGGATGGGACCTTCGTGGAGCTGACTCAAAGGAGCATCAATGTCAATGGGAAAAAGTGAGTAATTTTGTGATTAGGTAGTTGGGTTGGGGAGCCACATAACATAGTCCTAGTGAGTAAATTTTTACTCTATCAACTCTTGGTAGTCAGTATCAGTAGGGAAAAAGGGATGGTTTACAAAAAAAAGTGTTAGTTTTTATTTGCTTTATAATGATGGGATATTTAAGGTACTGTTAAAAAGGGAGGATTTTAAAATATTTTAAAAGATGGGTTGTCCTGGGGTCAAAGGGACACTTTTACCACTGGGGTGCCAGGACAGAGGGGACACTCTTGGGAAGGATGTCCGGAGGAAAGCCATAGGAAAGAGCAGCTGAGTGACTGAGGCGCAGATTTAATTTACCTTTTTTTATTCAAAAGTCATCTGCAGAGAACTGTACCAAAGATAGTTTCCTAGAATTTATAGCAGACGTTTGACATTTAGATCAGTTGAAAGGAAGGGAGGGATTCTGGGGAAGAGAAGCATGTTCTGTGGGTTCTTTAAATGATTGTTTAGACTAAGGTAATGTAATTTCCCCTCTGATGGATACTTCATTGTGTTGTCCCCCATAGGGTCACGTTACCATTTGGTCAGTTTAATATCTTCATGGAGAGGACCAACTCCTATGTGAAGATCACAGCCAAGCTGGGTTTAGTCATCATGTGGAACGAAGATGACGCCCTCTCGGTATGTGTTCTATCCACTAAATCTGTTGGATGTGCAGTAGATTTTCCAGTAGGTCTTTATTGACAGATCTCAACAATGAATTCCCTCGGATACAGTTTTCAATAAGTGAGACTCATTTGGCATTTTAACTAGACATTTCTAAAAAGACTGGGCTAAAAAAAAGACCTCCCATTATATACCGCTACAGTGGACAAAAAACACAATTTCCAGTATGCCTAGAAATTAATTAAGAATTCATGCTACTAAATCTGGTTATTTGATGAAGGAATCCAGCATTTGAAATGTTGAGTTAAAACTAAGAGACCACTGAAAATGTAACGCTTCTGTTCTTCACTCAAAACTTGTCAACTTTTTTGGAAAGGAAACGTGCAGTGGTCTCTTAATCTTTGCCAGAGCTGTATATATAGGGATGGCCAGTATTTATGATACATGTATTTAAAATACATATTTCAAATTTAAAATAGGATTTTGTCATTTGTATGTGATAGGGTTGATGAAAATAGCTTCATATCTTTTATCAAAATATGTGAGGGTTTTGTTTTTTGTAGTTTAAAAATACTGTGAAATACTTTGTGAGAAGTCTACGTGACGTGAAGGGACAGATCAAATAGACTGATAGATGGAATCAACTGAGTCAGTGTACTGGTTAAGGGACCGATCAAATAGACTAATAGATGGATTCAACTGAGTCAGTGTACTGGTGAAGGGACAGATCAAATAGAATGATAGATGGAATCAACTGAGTCAGTATACTGGTGAAGGGACAGATCAAATAGACTGATAGATGGAATCAACTGTGTCAATGTACTAGTGAAGGGATGGATCAAGTAGACTGATAGATGGAATCAACTGAGTCAGTTTACAGGTGAAGGGATAGATCAAATAGACTGATAGATGGAATCAACTGAGTCAGTGTACTAGTGAAGGGATGAATCAAATAGACTGATAGATGGAATCAACTGAGTCAATTTACTGGTGAAGGGATAGATCAAATAGACTGATAGATGGAATCAACTGAGTCAGTGTACTGGAGAAGGGATGGATCAAATAGACTGAGAGATTGAATCAACTGAGTCAATTTACTAGTGAAGGGATGGATCAAATAGGCCGATAGATTTGCGAAGTCATTTCTCCCCTGTAAAGGTATTTGTAGTATTTTTTATACAGTAATTTATTTTGATACACGGTGTGGCTGCTGCTGTCAAATACCTTAAAATTAAGGTATTTGATTTTAAAATACATTTTTATGTATCTTTGCCCATCTCTGTGTGTGTGTATATACAGCGATAGAAAAAATTAAGAGACCACTGCAACTTTTTCTTTCCTTTCCAAAAAAGTCGAAAAGGAAAGTTTTGAGTGAGGAACAAAAGGGTTAAAATTAAGAGACCACTCAAAACGTTCCTTTTCAACTTTTTTGGAAAGGAAAGAAAAAGTTGCAGTGGTCTCTTAATTCTTTCTATCGCTGTATATACACACACACACGCAGAGATGGGCAAAGATACATCAAAATGTATTTTAAAATCAGATACCAAATACCTTAATTTTAAGTATATAAAAATAAACTACAAAATACAGCAGCCACACCGTGTATAAATAAATAGAAAGAGACCAAGTGTTAACCATAAATAAAGGATAACAGTGAACTGAATGTTTGTATGCATGTGGATGAAAACATTGACTGTGGGAAAATATATGTGGTGTGTACATTGAATGTGGGTAAATACATATGGTGTGTACATTGAATGTGGGTGTGTTAATGTAATAGAGTGTGTGTGTCAATTGTGAATGTGTGTTAATATGTGCCAGACTGAGCTGGGGGTGGTGTTTTATGGGTAAGTATACAAACATGCTCTGTGGCCCAAATGAGAGTCTGTGCAAATAAGTAGGTAGTCTGATGGCCCGTGGGTCTTTTGTGTTAAATCAACAGTAATGCAAACGTCCCAAATAACTGCAAAAGTATTATATTGTAGCACATAAAGTGCCTATACACACACCCAGCCTCAAACCCCAAAAGGTAAGCAACAATAAAATTTAGAAGCATTATTGTGGTCCTAACTTTATATGCCCTGCTGTAGGCCATATTTGTTGGTACTGTACTATAATCCACAGTCATTTTCCATTTGCTCTGTAGGTGGAGTTAGACTCAAAGTTCCAGAATCAGACCTGTGGGCTATGTGGAGACTTCAATGGAGTCCAGCTTTATGACGAGTTCATTGTGAAAGGTAAACAAAATCAGTACAGGTCTTAGGGATGCTAACTATGCTCTTGTACTGCTAATGAATATGTGGTTTCAGTCATTGTGAATGGTAAACAAAATCTGAAACAGTCTCATGATAGAATATTAGTATACTCCTGTACTGCTCAGTACAGCTCAAATGTGTTTATAAAGGCCACATTAGTTAAACCATTTATTGGAGGAAAACTATACACAGCAATGTAAATACAGTGGCCCTCATTTATCAAAAGTGCATACACCAAATTTCCAGCGTACACCTGGCGTACACCCAAAACCACGGTGACTTTGAGATTTATCAGCTCAGGAGGTGGTGTATGCACGTTTTGAGTTAGTGCGGAAATGCGCAGAAAAAAAAATCCTAACGCACTGACAAACTAAAATATATGATATATTATGACCCACTGTAAAAAACAACAACAACATAATTACAAACTTCAGTGTTTATTTTTGTGCAACATGGACTTCAAGGTTTTATTTGTGTGACTTTACCAAAGCATTTGATTTATATGTATTCCTTCAGATGCGAGCCTGTGCGCTTTACATGACGTTTCAGGGTTAGGCCCGGCAGTTGCGCACGGACTGGGTTCAGTAATAAAAGGCTTTTAATGACCAAAATATAATTCAGACTGACAAAATAATCAAAATGCCATTCTTCTTCTTTTAAATAATAATATAAATAATAATAATAACGACATTATTCTTCTAAATAACAATAAACGTCATTAATATTAAATTTCATGAAATAATAAGACGAATATTACAAATTGTCATGCAATTATTAATGTGAATGAATGGTACTCCACATCATCATCTTTTATTCCGCTTTTTAAACTGCCAAATGAAACTATTTTATTTATTTCTACCTCCCTGATGATCGTCTCAATCTCCACGTCAGATACGTTTCTCTTTTTTGCCGTCTTCCGTGTGTCCATGGCGTAAAATGAGGGCGTGGGGGAAGCGGAGACTTGAATATATAGGGGCGTGTTATTCTAATGACGATCGTTTTCAGCCGCGGCATTTATCAAGGGCAGGTATTGCGTACACCTGGATTTTAAAGGTACGCACAGCTTCATAAATCAGGCGGTGAGAGGAGTGTAAGCAAAATCTTACGCCAACATATACGCCCTTTTCTACGCAAGAATGATAAATGAGGGCCAATGTCTTGGCATCTGGGGTAACTCACAGCAAGCAGATGATTTTGTACCTTTTATCAGTTAACAGGATGGCCATCATTAATTGTAAAATCCTGAATTGTGAATTGGACATCATGAAATTAAGAGGAGGGGAATTCATAACAGTGAATGTTTAAAAATAACACAATTTTAAATTTAAAAGGATAGAGGAATAAACAAAAATATCACATGTGCAGTAGTTTATTTCTGATATTTAGGTTTGATTAAAAAAAAAAGAAAACCATCATAAAACAAATCTTACCTTGATTTATATTTTGTAAACCAAAAAGAGCAGTTCCTTTTATTATTTAAAGCGAAACATGAATTGCCTTGTTGTAGGGTGTCCCAAAATGTAAACCGCTTGCCACTCCTGAAGTCACCCTCAAAGTTGTGTTAGCAATACATGACAAAGGTTTGGTGGAGTGTGGTAATGGATGGGCCTGGCCATGTGTCTGTGGTAGAGTGTGGTAATGATAATAGTAATGGCGTGATTTGGCCTGGGGGCTTCTACTGGCCAAGACGAGGTCTCAGTTATCCAGGGTTTGTATTTGTCCTTGGTCACTGATCACAATACTCATTTTGAAAAAACCCATTGTAGAAATAGTCCTTATGTCAAACATGCAAAGAAAATTACAAATGAAACAAATTGTACTTTCCCACAGGATATCAAATGAAGACAATTGACTATGGTGAGCTTTCGAAGATGAATGGCCCAACAGAAACTTGCATAGAAGTCCCACTTCAGGCTGAAAATTGTGAAAAACAGGTATTGTCTGAAAGCTGTAGCTCAACCATTCACTGCTTTAAAATATTTATTTTAAGATAATAGAATAAAAGTTTCACATACCAACATCCCCATCGCTGACATTATACAATCAGTTCTTCTCTTCCTCCTTCGTGGTCCTCCCCTTTCAGAGGACAGCGTGTAAGGGGTTTCTCACCAGTTCAGCCTTCAGTAGCTGTAAGGACCTGATTTCCACGGACTCCTTCATCGAGGCCTGCATGGCAGACATGTGTCACTGTGGTAAAAGCAGCAACAGCAAGTCCTGCATGTGCCATACCATTTCAGAGTATTCCCGCCAGTGTGCTCACGCAGGGGGCGTGCCCAAGAAGTGGAGGACAAACCAGTTCTGCTGTAAGGAAATCTTTCACATTTCCTTTTATAATTTTATATTGGACTGTCTGTTTGTTTTGCTG
Source organism: Esox lucius (assembly GCF_011004845.1). Classification (NCBI taxonomy): domain Eukaryota; kingdom Metazoa; phylum Chordata; class Actinopteri; order Esociformes; family Esocidae; genus Esox; species Esox lucius. The sequence goes on along the minus strand of NC_047587.1, from coordinate 3,671,491 downwards.
CACTTCACAGTTTGGAATATGTTAAAAAAAAAGATCCTAACATAGACTTAAATATAGATGAGATGGCTGGTAAAGACTTCTTTCTCTCTCTCTCTGTCTGTCTGTCTGTGTTGAGCAGTGAAGACGTGTCCTTTGAACATGAAGTACCAGGAGTGTGGAAGCCCCTGTATTGATACCTGCTCCAACCCACAGGCGAACCAGCATTGTGAGGAACACTGCACTGATGGATGCTTCTGTCCTGCTGGTACAGTACACTCACTGATTCACTGGGGGAAGCACATCGTATTTCCACTTAATAGCCCTCTAAGTTGTTTAAAAAAATAAAGATAAAAATGCAAACTTCGCGCCATGCCTACTGACCATGCCTGCTGTCCATGCCTACTGACCGTGTCTACTGACCGTGTCTACTGACCGTGCCTACTGACCGTGTCTACTGACCGTGTCTACTGACCGTGTCTACTGTTTAATGCCTACTATTTTAAAACAGGAATAGTAAATACAACATGAGTAATTGGTTAATTAAACAAATTATTATTTGTGGTCTCTGTTCATCATTAACCAAGTACAAACCTGAAGGAGGAACCTTACTAGAACACATGTTCTGCTACAGAAACTGGCCTGCCTAATAAGAAAAGTGACAAAATGTATTTAAACCTGGCTCTACAATTGTACGATACAGCATAGCTGGCCCTGGCACCAGTAGATACGTTTTTAAAACAAAGCAAATGTTGGGGTAGTGTATTTAAGGGGTAGTGTATTGTTTGTTTGGAATTGTACTGTTTGGTTGGCAATTCTATAATTTTCTTGCATCTGAAGATCATTATCATCCCTGGGATAATGCCATGTTTCTTCTTTTTTTGTGATTAAATGTTGTTTCTATAAGTTGGAGTTTGTGCAACAGTGAAAATATTAAGACAAATATATTCACAAGAAAAGTATTTAATGTAATTTCTGCTATGGTGATTGAATGTATTTATTGCCTCTTTCCTAGGAACTGTGTTTGATGACATTAATCAGAGTGGCTGTGTAGCTCTGAACCAGTGCTCATGTCTCCACAACGGAATGTCTTACAAGCCTGGAGATACATACTCTAGAAAGTGCCATAAATGGTAAGCATTGCTTTATTTTTACATACACTGAATGATTGTGTTTGTGTGGCTGTAGACTTTACTGACTGATTCTCTCTGCTAGTACCTGCAAGGATGGCCAGTGGAACTGTGTAGGTCTGGACTGTCCAGGTACCTGCTCCATAGAGGGAGGTTCCCACATCACCACCTACGACGGGAAAGCCTACACCTTCCATGGAGACTGCTCCTATGTCCTGTCCAAGGTGGGACACTTGAAATATAATTTTGTTGGCTTATACATCACTAATAGAATTAGACTAACACCAACACAACTCAATGTTTAGCAACTAGTTCTAAGGGCTTTTGGCTAAAATGTCCTGGTACTTAAATAGTTCTACTTAGATCATTTTTTGTCTCTTTGAGTTCAAGGTTGCTTTAAATTACTCAATATACACTATTCACAGTGCCGGAAAAAATTAAGAGACCACTGCACCCAAGTTTATTTATATAGCACAATTCATACATCAAATTAATTCAATGTGCTTTACAAAGAAAAATATATGAAAAAAATAACATAAAAACAAATACTCAAATGAAAACATCAAAGCAAATGAGGCCTCCCCCGGGTAGGGCCACAGTGTCACCGGACCCCCCCGTCTCAGTCTCAGTTCCAAGGTGTTACGCTGCTATATTATTGTGCTGGGGGATATGAGGGATGTACTACTAAATTTTCTCAGTTTCCTCCAGTTTTAAATTTTAGAAGGAGATGAGGTCCTGGTCCACACGTGCGGATTACCTGGTTTGGGGGGCCCGTTGCTGTCCCTGTCCTTGTCCACCTGGTCATACTTCTGACCTAGTCTAATATCAAATAGACTCTGGATTTAGCCCAGAGAAATGTATTTATTATTCCAATTGGACTCTTAATATCTCACCCGGCACAGCCAGAAGAGGACTGGTCACCCCTCTGAGCCTGGGTCCTCTCTAGGTTTCTTCCTAAAATTCTACCTTCTTAGGGAGTTTTTCCTAGCCACTGAAATTCAACACTACTGTTGTTTGCTCCTTGGGGTTTAAGGCCGGGTGTCTCTGTAAAGCACTTTGTGACAACTGCTGTTGTAAAAAGCGCTTTATAAATAAATTTGATTGATTGATTGATACATCATAATAATAAAAAAATAAAATAAGAAAACATATAAAGATTAAAAGTGGGAAGCTATAAGGCTAAACTGTGTGGTTAAGTTTAAGTGTTCAGTCATAGGCACGTGAGAAGAGAAGTGTTTTTAACCTGGATATAGAAATTGAACAGAAGTGGTCCGAGAAATGATCCCTGTGGAACTCCACATGTCATAGCCACCCTATCAGATTCATGATTACCAGTGGTGACATAGTAACTCCAGCCATCTAGATAAGATCTGAACCAATCAAGGACTGTCCCGGAGAGTCCTACCCAATTTTTCAGCCTATCTATAAATGCTCTATGATCTACAGTATAAAATGCTGCACTGAGACCTAATAGAACCAGAACAGCTATTTTATCAGAATCAGTATTCAGGCGTATATCATTTAAAACTTTAATCAGGGCCGTTTCAGTACTGTGGTAAGGTCGGAAACCTGACAAAAATGTGTCTAAGAGACCGCTTGAGGTCACAAAATTGCTGAGTTGATTGAAGACAACCTTCTCAATGATCTTGGCTATAAAAGGGACATTTGATACAGGTCTATAGTTGTTCATTATAGATGCATCCAGCGTTCTCTTTTTTAATAGGGACCTAATGGCAGCTGTTTTTAGAGATATTGGGAAAATGCCTGATTGCAGAGAGCTATTAACTATTTGCTGTAGGTCCATTGTTATGGAGTTTAATTCTTTAAAAAAAAAACAGCAAGTGGAAGCTTTAAGATGTCGAACTGTTTCTTCTAGGGATTTTTTATCAATTGTATTAAAATGCGACATAATAACCAAGTGATGTCTTGGTGGTCGTGATGACAGTACTGAGTCCTTGTTAAACTGTGTAGTCCTGATGTTCTGTCTAATACTTATAATGTATTCACTAAAGAAACACACAAATTCATTACATTTCACAGTGGACATGAGTTCTGATGCTATCTGCTTTATTGGGTCGACCATGACAAATAGAGTGCTGGTATTATTGATATTCTTGTTGATCATTCCAGATAAATGTTACTGTCTGGCCCTGCATACATTTTTGAAGCTACCAAGGCTTTGTTTATAGATGTCATAGTGAATTTGAAGTTTTCCTCCACTTACGTTCCGCTTTCCCACATTCTCTTTTCAGGGCGCTTACCATCATGGTGGTTCTCCATGGTGTTTCTGTTTGCTCATAGTTTTCTTTACCTTTACTGGTGCAACACGATCCATGACATTCAATATTTTGGCATTAAAATTATCCAGGAGTACATCAACTGACTCAGCACTTATTGTTGGAGAGATAGCTATGGCTTCAATAAACTGAGCATTGGTACTCTCATTAGTGTACCTTTTCTTAACAGAAACAGAGTTTACTGGAACATTTGGGGTGATAAGTAAATCAAAAAAGACACAGAAATGATCAGACAGAGCAAAGTCTTTTACCATGGCAGAAGAAATATTGAGACCTTTAGAGATAACCAGATCTAGAATGTCTCCTTGAGTGTGTGTCCGCTCTTTCACAGGTTGAGTGAGATCAAAAGTGTCAAGTAGTTCAAAAAGTTATTTGGCATTATTTTCTGTGCTATTATCTATGTGGATTTTAAAATCCCCTTTAATAATAAACAAGTTATAATCAACTGATATAACGGAGTAGTTCAGCAAAATCATCAATAAAATTTGCAGAATATCGTAGTGGTCTGTAAATGGTTAAAAACAAAATGTTGGGGGTACCCTTCAATGTAAAACAGAGGTATTCAAAATAAATAAAATTACCTAGTGTATTTTCTTTGCACTGGAATGTATCTTTGAATAGGGCAGTTACTCCTCCTCCTTTCCTACCATTTCGACACATATTCATGTAGCCACATTTCTCAGGTGCTGTCTCGTTAAAAATTGCAGCACTAGAATCTTCTGTTAGCCACGTTTCATTGAGAAATATAAAATCTAGGTGGTAGGATATTATAATGTCATTTATCAATAATGATTTGTTGGTGAGAGATCTGATATTAAGTAAAGCCAGCTTAATATATAAATTAAGGGTTACTGGACTAGTAGGTTGCCGTGTTACAGTTAACAGATTAGACAAGTTTATGGGTTGCATACACACGGTTCCTTCTATTTCTAATCAACACAGGAATAGAGATAATGATGTCCTAGCTTGTACTCAAAACAGTCGGCATTGCTATTTTCACAATAGCAGGGACCCGAAGCACATCACAGAGTATATTCTGTGCTCTGTGGAAATAAAGTACAAATAAAATAAATAAAGGACACATTTTTTCTGATAAAAAATGAATAACTTTACTGTCATACCTTGTCCCACTTCTCCCCAGCAAATCTATGGGAGTGTTTTCACCGTCCTGGGTGACATAGAGAAATGTGGGACAACAAACACTGAGACCTGCCTAAAGGGTGTAACCCTGGTGATTCCACAGTCCAAGGTAAGGTTGCCCATGGCCAATGACACACCCACCTGATTGTGTTTTATCAAGACATCAATATTAATCCATTTCAAATAGGTTTACCATTGACTCCTATCACCATTTCTCACCAGAATTGGGGTCAAGGACATTTCATTTCCAGTCAATTCAGTAAAGAACACTGAAATTACAATTCCATTTAATTGAAATAAGAGTCTTGTTTTTTATTTTACTGGAACTTGAATGGAATTAACCCCCATTTTGCATCACACTTCTTACCACCTGGAGGCTCACATTTAAGTTAAATTGCAGATGATCGTCATTGAGGCCAGTGGAACCGTCAGTATGGACAAAATGTTATCAACGTTGCCCATCGTCATGGGTGAGTTGCTGGTTCATGGCTACTCAAGAATACTGATAAGGATGTGTGTTGTCTGGTTTTGGTTTTGTCATTAATGAATTACTTATTTTTGCTGGACCGCATAAGTCTTTTTCACTTGACGAAAAGTCAGTGATTGTTACCTATATTGATAGATACCGTATCAATGTAATTCACAAATGGCTAATTAGCTGTTAAAACAGCCAGTGGCAGAAGAGGATTTGTTCAGGATAGACAAAAACGTCACTGGCTACAACCTTTAGTTGCCGGGCTACGTTATAGGAAGCCTAAAATAAAACTGTTTACTGTTATATTACGACTATTTTTTGTGGATTTTCATATTATACATTAGGATTTGTTCAGGACAGACTAAGACTTTGCTGGCTACACGAATCTCGTCTTTTCACTTGACGAAAAAGTCAGTTATCATTACCTATATTGATACTTATTGTATCAATGCTATTTGTGGTGGAGGTAAACTTAATAAGAAACTTTAGTCAGTTTAATACAACACTTAGTGGTGTCTAGCTAAATATTCAAATTGTGTGATGTTACTATGTGACAAAATGATATAATGTCAAGAGGCTATACTGATGCCCAGTGAATGTACAGCTCTGAGACATAGTGGTTAAAGACACCTCACGTGGCCAGGTGGTTAAAGGTCTGTCCCAGAGAGACCAGGGAGGGCAACAACAATCGTCTCATTTTATTGTGGCCCGACTGCACTTGCCTGGTTTCTTGTTTATACTGTTCTCATGCATTACATATACATTTTCTACGTTTTCAGTCATAGTAAGATGTGTAGGTATTTAATGGAAATGACAGAAGTTACACATAACCATCCAGATTGTAAAGGTTTGTTGTCTACCAGATGGTGACTACTGTAGACATTTGGTTTATTTTCCACAGAGAATGTAACGATCTTCAAGCCCTCTACGTTTTACATCGTTGTGCAGACCTCTTACGGGCTTCGTCTGGAGATCCAGTTAACACCTATAATGCAGGTGTACATCACAGCTAGCAGTTCCCTTAAAGGAAAAACCCAGGGTATGTTTCTTTAAGTCTTTGAGAATCCATGTTAAATTCCCATATTTATATAATTAAACAGGTTGTCAGGAGTTCAGACAGGAAACACCACGTATGAGTTTAACCATTTATTAGAGAACGTACATGCAAGTCTTGGCGTTCTGCTCCTTTAGGGTAACTCATTTCCATCACATGATTGTGTATATGATAATACCACAATAACATACCTTTTTATTATTTATGCAATTCCCATGGCAATGAGTAAAGTACTCAGTACCGATCCCCCCCTCAAGGTGGGGCAGGTGTGGTGAAGGCAGGGGTGGTGGGGTGGGTGCACCTGCATGCTAGTACAAGCCCAACAACTGACTGAGTGGGTAACCTGATGGTTATATAGACAGGTTGCAATCTAACATGTGATAAGAGCGATCCTGCATCAGCTGATGCATTGCTGACCAATTACCACTCGGGTTTCCTGGCTGAACTACCCTAATTAGGCAAAAAATTATATTAATTGATAAAGTATTTACCTCTTCATTATCTTGTATTTATTTGCTAACTTTATATTTTAAATGCTGTAATGAGTTACTTAAACATACCATTTAGTTGGTAAACTAAATTCTATGTAAAAAACTAATAATTATAATGGAAATACATTATGCTGCACTTATCATAACTGCATTTTCAATGGCTATGACAAATAGAGTGAGCAGATTACCTTCCTTAAATCCTTTTGACAATTCCGAACTTCATGAAAAGCATTCATAACATAGAATTTTACCCCTGGAGTTGCTAAATATAAATTAAACCAATTGTATAAACGGTTAACGAAAATATTAAATGTGTAGAAATGCCATACTTTGTCTTACTTTACTAAAGGTCTTTTCAAAACTTGTTATAAATACCACACCTGTTTACTTTGTTTCATATATTATCTTCAGGTCTGACCAAGATTAATAAGATTTGGTAGAACCTATTTAATTCTATACTCCATAATTTCCCCATAATTTAACAGAACAAATGTGTTACAAAAGTGTTTTCACCAGAGTATGCTTACATAGATATGATCTTCAGATATGCAGACAATTGCATAATCAGCCTCCTGAATAATCAGCCTACTGCATATGGTCATACTCACTGAAAATGTTAAGAACATATAGCAACTAATTTCTTTAGGAAATGTTTGTTGATCTCATATCTGAATTAATCTGTTTTCCTAACAAAGTTTTATATTTCCTATCCAGGTCTTTGCGGAGACTTTAACAGCGTCCAAGCCGATGACTTTAGAACCATCAACGGACTGGTGGAAGGAACGGCTGTGACATTTGCCAACACGTGGAAGACCCAAGCAAGCTGCCCCGATGTGACCCAGAGCTTTGAGAACCCATGCTCTCTGAGTGTAGTGAATGGTACTCCTTTAAGCTCTTTTAAATGTACTATTTCTAATGAAATCATGCCCAAATGCACTTCGGCCCAGCAGAAACAAAATAAGATGCTGAAGTAACTTTAAGGTACTTCAGTTGTTGAAAATCAGCACCGTATGCATGCATAGATCTGAGTTTTTGTTTTGATCAAATATTATTATAATATAATTATATTAAAATATATTATATATTATAACATTTAAGCGTACACTGAGTGCCCAATTCTTAAGCAAATCGTATTTCTCAAGATTTTATTGTTGAACAGTCACAATGCTTTAAGACAATCCAAAATATAAATGAACCTCAAACCTGAATGTTAAACAAAGGAAAAGTGTGTTTTGATCTTTCTCAGGGGAACACATAAGAATGCAGAATTAATAGGCAACAATTGGTGTGCAGAATTTGACTAACACCTACAAAACTCAATGTTTATCACCTAGTTCTAATGTTACTTCTGGACACTCCAGGTAGGTTGCAGTTCTGGGATATGGCGGCACTGGAGGATAATGGGTTCCTGGTTAATTCTTTTGCAGTGAATTTGCATCTTTTCTTCTCCATGTATTTTTTGCTCCCCAGTTGACTATTCACAACAAAACCTTTGGGTGTCCGGTGGTCATGCCTCAATAATTTAGCTATTTCAAAAGTGCTGCATCCATCTGAAAGGCATTTTACAATGTTTTACTTTTCAGTGTCAGTTAAATCTCTTTTTTGGCCCATTTTACGTTAGGTCATGAATCTGCCTTATAATGATGCACACCTTGATAAAAGGTGTTATTCACTGTTGCCACACCCTCCCTCATTACACAAATACATGTCACCTGAAAATGATTCAATCCAATGGGCATTCAAGTACATACTGTATGGTTTGGAGTTGGATGTAGTGTTATGGGCTCAACATTGTTTCTTTGTATTGCGGGTGTTTTTACATCTAGCGCTCTGATTGAGAACATCATAGGACAGAATATGCCAATTGTCTTAATTATTCAGGAGAGGGTTCACTGGTGATTCAGCACCCAACAGATTGCTGTCACGGTGCTTCTGCGTTTCACCTGGGCACCAACCTCACCTGTGCTGGTGAAAACGGTTTACTCTGACTGCCCCATCCTCTGAACCTCTGAAATGCAACCAGCACAGAACATGGTGCTAACTGACTAACAATTCCACACCTGTTCAGCAGGGACATAATATATCCTGTCACACTGAGACATAATATATCATGTCACACTGGGACATAATATATCCTGTTACACTGGGACATAATATATCCTGTCACACTGGGACAAAATATATCCTGTCACACTGGGACATAATATATCCTGGCACAGCGCTTCCGTGTAATAAAATGTTCTGTGAGAGAGTCACCTTTGCTTGTTTTCAATCAATCAACCAATCAAATGTATTTATAAAGCGATTTTTACATCAGCAGTTGTCACAAAGGTTTTTCAAAACATCCGACCTTAAACCCCAAGGAGCAAACGATAATAGTGTTGAATTTCAGTGGCTAGGAAAAACTCCCTAAGAAGGCTGAAATTTAGGAAGAAACCTAGAGAGGAACCAGGCTCAGAGGGGTGACCAGTCCTCTTCTGTCTGTGCCCGGGTGAATATATTAAGAGTAAAAATTGTAATAATTAATAAATGCATGTGGGCTCCAGAATCTATTTAAAGTTAGTCCAGGTCGGAAGCATGACCAGTTGGACACGGACAGGGATAACACGGGGAAGGGGGGTCAGCACAGTGGCAGCTGAAATCGTCAGGTATCGTCTTGATCTGCAACACAACCAGCAGGACATTGGACAGGGACAGCAACAAGTCTTTCAAGCCTGGTACTCCGGAGATGTGGGACAAGTCCTCATGTCCTCCTAGGTTTAAACAGGGCCGGAGACAGGGAACATTTAGAAAATGCATTCCTTAGATCTACAAGGATTTATAGTTCCTCCTATTAATTGAGATTATAGAGCGCTGAAACTTTTTTTCTGCCCTCTTTTGATGTACTTCCTAGTTTTTTCTGTCTTTCCCGAGGTAAATTAAGTGGACATCCATGGTTTTTTGATACCGTATCGCTCGACACATTTACAAAATTTGTAATGAGTTCTAAACCCACAAACTCTCAGCTAGACCCGATTCCTACAAAATTACTTAAGGAGTTATTTCCTGTGCTAGGTCAGCCAATGCTGAACATAATAAATTGCTCCCTTTCCTCCGGATGCGTACCAAACTCACTAAAAATTGCGGTAATTAAGCCTCTTCTAAAAAAATCGAATCTAGATCCCGACATATTAAACTATTATAGGCCAATATCAAACCTCCCGTTCCTCTCAAAAATCTTAGAAAAATGTGTTTCCCATCAACTGAATGCCTTCCTAAAGACAAAAAACATTTAAGAAATATTCCAGTCCGGTTTTAGATCCCATCATAATACTGAGACTGCACTCGTGAAGGTAACAAATGAACTTCTAATGGCCTCAGACAAAGGTTCCGCATCCGTCCTGTTGCTTCTTGATCTTAGTGCTGCTTTTGACAAAATTGATCACTCCCTTCTCTTAGAGAGACTGGAAACCAATATTGGGCTACGTGGACATGTTCTAGCCTGGTTTAAATCTTATTTATCTGAAAGATATCAGTTCTTTAGTGTGGATGGCATATCCTCTGACAAGTCAAAGGTATGCTTTGGAGTTCCTCAAGGCTCGGTTCTGGGCCCATTATTGTTCTCACTATACATGCTCCCCCTGGGCGATGTAATCCAAAAACACAATATTAACTTTCACTGTTATGCTGATGACACACAGTTATATATTTCAATGAAGCATGGAGAAGCCCCTAAATTAGCTATTTTGGAAGCATGCGTTTCAGATATTAGGAAGTGGATGACAGAGAATTTCTTGCTCTTAAACTCAAATAAAACAGAAATGCTCCTTTTAGGACCCAAAAAACAAAGAGCGTTGTTGGCAGATCTCACTGTGAAACTCGACGGCTGCATGGTCGTATCCCAAAAAACTGTAAAAAACCTTGGCGTTACCCTTGACCCTGACCTCTCCTTTGAAGAATATATAAAATATGTCTCAAGAGTTGCTTATTTTCATCTTTGAAACATCGCAAAAATTTGAAACTTTCTATCAAAAACTGATACAGAAAAATGTATCCATGCTTTCATTACTTCTAGATTAGATTACTGCAATGCTCTTCTCTCTGGTTATCCAGACAAATTAATAAATAAACTTCAATTAGTGCTGCACACGGCTGCTAGAATCCTAACTAGAACAACATTTTTTTAACACATTACTCCTGTGAGCTTTGGGTCATGACCGAAAGGACAAGATCCCGGATACAGGCGGCCGAAATGAGCTTTCTCCGCAGGGTGGCTGGGCGATCCCTTAGAGATAGGGTGAGAAGCTCGGTCACCCGGGAGGAGCTCAGAGTAGAGCCGCTGCTCCTCCACATCGAGAGGGGTCAGCTGAGGTGGCTTGGGCATCTGTTTCGGATGCCTCCGGAACGCCTTCCTGGGAAGGTGTTCCGGTCCCGTCCCACCGGGAAGAGACCCCGGGGAAGACCTAGGACACGCTGGAGGGACTATGTCTCCCGGCTGGCCTGGGAACGCCTCGGTGTCCCCCCGGAAGAGCTGGAGGAAGTGTCTGGGGAGAGGGAAGTCTGGGCATCCCTGCTTAGACTGCTGCCCCCGCGACCCGGCCCCGGATAAGCGGAAGATGATGCAATGCATTACTCCTGTCCTGGCATCCTTACATTGGCTGCCTGTTAGGGTTAGGGCTGATTTTAAGGTTTTACTCTTGACCTATAAATCAATACATGGACTTGCTCCTACTTACCTTGCTGAAGTGATCCAGCCATACATTCCTATACGTAACCTACGATCGCAAGATGCAGGCCTTTTAATTGTACCTAGAATTTCTAAACAAACAGTTGGCGACAGGGCCTTTTCTCATAGAGCTCCACTCCTGTGGAATGATCTGCCAATTAAGGTTAGAAATGCAAACTCAGTGCAAACTTTCAAGTGTCTACTAAAAACTCATCTCTACAGCACGGTTTATAATTAGGTGTAGCCTGGCCCAGGGGCGTGAAGGTGACCAGTAGGCTTGATACTGTCCACCCTTGCTGTCTTGCCAGGTGGGCTCTCGTCGCCACTGGGATGCCCTCCCTCCAATGCCTTTCGGGGGAAGAGTCACTGGCTTGTTGTTGACTCTCTGTTGCGCACTTGTGCAATTGGGCTGTACGCCGCTAGCAATACTCGGCCCTCATTCAGGGGGGTTGCGGTTGGTGGGTGTCCCTTTGGTTGATGCCTGGCAATGTGGTTGGATTGATTTCCTGCCTGTTGGGCCCTGTCCGGGGCCTCCCCCGGGTAGGGCCACAGTGTCACCGGACCCCCCCGTCTCAGTTCCAAGGTGTTCCGCTGCTATATTATTGTGCTTGGGGATATGAGGGATGTACTACTAACTTTTCTCAGTTTCCTCCAGGTTTACATTTTAGAAGGAGATGAGGTCCTGGTCCACACCTGCGGATTACCTGGTTTGGGGGGCCCGTTGCTGTCCCTGTCCTTGTCCACCTGGTCATACTTCTGACCTAGTCTGAAATCAAATAGACTCTGGATTTAGCCCAGAGAAATGTATTTATTATTCCAATTGGACTCTTAATATCTCACCCAGCACAGCCAGAAGAGGACTGGTCACCCCTCTGAGCCTGGGTCCTCTCTAGGTTTCTTCCTAAAATTCTACCTTCTTAGGGAGTTTTTCCTAGCCACTGAAATTCAACACTACTGTTGTTTGCTCCTTGGGGTTTAAGGCCGGGTGTCTCTGTAAAGCACTTTGTGACAACTGCTGTTGTAAAAAGGGCTTTATAAATAAATTTGATTTGATTTGATTTGATGGTGGGTATCTGGTAAACTTTTATGGATACGCCTGTATTTTTGCCCTGTTAAACACTGCTCATATGTTTTACAGAGCAATATGCCAAGCATTGGTGCTCAGTGCTATCTGATGCTGCAGGAATATTTTCTGAATGCCACAGTGAGGTCCACCCAGATCCCTACCAAGCAGTAAGAAATAATAAGGATTTGCATTCATATTTAGAAAACATATTTTCAAAGAAAAAGATAATTCATAATCTTTTTAGTGTATGACTACATAGGTAGTTTTATTAAAATGCTTTTTTGAGCGATTTTAGAAAATCAGGTTTTCATTCTGTTTTATCCATTCTCTCCCTCGTCTGTAGAATTGCATGTATGACAGCTGTAACTGTGAGAAGACTGAGCAGTGCATGTGTGCAGCAATCTCCTCCTACGTCCACGCCTGTGCTGCTGCTCGCATCCTGCTGACAGGATGGAGAAACCCCACCTGTGGTGAGAACAACATCAGAGGCTGAATTAAATACTAAAACTATGCTAAACTCACTGACGGTAAACCCAAATGAATCCCGTTCTAAAGTAAAGTCTCCCTTACATCCCAGTGTGAAAACCCTAAACCGATGTTCAATGTTGAATCTCCAATCTGTTCCTACAGGAAATTACACTAAGTGCCCTGACACGATGGTGTATGACTACAATATGACCAGCTGTGGTCGCACCTGTCGCTCGCTAAGCCAAAAGGACTTTACCTGCCAGGTAAATTTACATCACTGATTACCAAACGTTATAGGGAATTTGAATAGAATCCCTAAGAAAATCATCTTCTCCTATGAATGAGAAACCTAATAGTCTTCGACTGTTATAGAAGACAGCCTGTTAGTGGTAACGTACATATCCACAAAGCACAAGAATGACAATACTATGTCATTGTTTGATGGGATGTGTTGGGATGTCAACATTTTCAGTAGTTAGCAATTAGTTACAGCTCCGGAAAAAATTAAGAGACCACTGCACCTTTTTCTTTCCTTTCCAAAAGTGTCGAAAAGTAATGTTTTGAGTGCGGAACAGAAGGATTAAAATGAAGAGACCACTGCAAATCGAATGCTTCTTTTCCTTACTCAAAACTTTCCTTTTCAACTTTTTTGGAAAGGAAAGAAAAAGGTGCAAGTGGTCTCTTAATTTTTTCCAGAGCTGTATTTTTGGATTACGTGCTGTAAAACCTTAGGAAGCCCTGATTTACATGGACATCTTATGTGCCAGTAGTGTTACACAGGACATTGCCAGGTTTGTGGTTTTATGATGGTCAGACTTCTTGTTTGATCACAACACAGTTTTGAACATTCATTTTGGGACTGAAGACATTACAAAGGCTTGAAACCATCTCTAAAGAAGACAAATTATTAGTAGTTAAAGCTTTTGTCATCATATTATCATCTTGATGTCACCAAACTGATTTTAGATGCCATATAATGTTAACAAGGCGATACATATTGAGGGAAGTTCATAGACTTTTATCTATACTCTTAAAGGAAAAGGATCTTAGAGTATATTTTATTTTGAAACAGTGTGGGTTCTTCAATGAAAAATGACAAAGTATACTGTGAAGGATATATTCTTTACAGGGTTATTGGAAAAACTTGTAAGGATTCTGAAGAACCCCTAATAGACCTTTTATTTTTAGAGTGTAGAAAACATTCCCATTCTTGACAGACCTTTGATAACTAATGCTAGCTAATGGCAATCTCTCAAAATTCTGAAAACCTTTGCCATCTGGTAATAGGATAATGATGATAGCAACTTATTTTCTACTAAATATTTGCCTACCTCAGTAAAATCTTTTTGGTAAATGCAAATTAGCCCCTGATTAAAGCCTGTTTGACTCTGGGTGATGCAATTTGGCACACATGCTAATGCAAGCTTATTTACTAAGAGCAGTCTTATTATTGGGCTACATTCCCTGAATGTGTTCATCCATAGATGCTACATCCTGTATATGGCTGTGCCAATTTTTCCCACTATTTGGAGTTAAAGATATTTAAAGTTTTCATTGATTGTCATAATCATTGAAAAGGATCTAAAATACACTTAAATAACCTGTTTATTTCAAATTTGGCACACAGAATCATAGATAGCTTGGGCCCTGGTATTGCTGCTTGCAGCTTTATTAGTTGTTACTCTTACAGACGTTCCCTTTACCTCCCAGGGAATCAAACACATGTTCTGACTGAACTTCAACAGGTAGAACACGTGTCTGTGGATGGTTGTGGCTGTGCTGAGGGAACCTACATGAATGACCAGGGAAAATGCGTCCCTGCCTCAGGCTGCCCCTGCTACTATGGAGACAAGGTCCTGGACCAAGGATTTACCAGTATCAATGGGGCTCCTTGGTAAGGACTTGATCCACGATGGTATTTGTAAAAAATCATTTGTACCTGCAGTTGAATTAGTTGGCATCTGTGCAAAAATGGCTGAAAATTTATTTTGTTGCTCTAAATCAGGGGCTTGACAAACTCGTACTGGGTGACACATTAAACATTCAACAGCGTCTGAATGGCATAAATTTAGGTCCATTATCATTTTTACACAATTTTTTCATTTAAAGGTATATAGATTTCTCCAATGTTTAAGATTTATTTTACTAAATCCATCTGCTGGCTGTATTGGACCCCTGGATTAGCCCATATGTTTGGCACCCCAGATCTTATTTAAGAGAATATGCTATCTGGTTTAGAATGATGTAAAAAGGGCTTTATGAATACATTTGATTGATAGAATTAAAAAGCTACAATGCAGCTATGCCAGAACTGTTTTACATGTCTGCATTTTCATGGCGATGTATCCTGTTTTCATCTCATGCACAGAAACAAGTCATTGGCTCTAACGGTTGTAGTTCTTTATTTTAAAAAAATTCCACATTGTAGAATAATAGTGAAGAGGTCAAACTTAAACAACGCCTACGGAATAATGGAATAACCATTATTACACCTATAGAATAACCTTTTTAACCTTTTGAAAAAAATCGATATTTTAGATTCTTCAAAGTAGCCACTCTTTGCCTTGATCACAGCTTTGCACTCTCATGGCCATTCTCCCAATGTAGATTTGTCCAAACAAAATAAGGTGAATAAATGCTGAGCCCTTGGGCAAGCCTGTCAATCTTAATTTCACCAGGGTGGTCATCAATAACGTCTGATTCCCTGCCTGACGCACCGCTTTCCAGGGATGTCTCGGGAGGAGTGGGTTGTGCAAAAAACTAATTTCCATTCCAACATGAATAATTCACGTGTGAGAAATGGGACAAGCCATTTATTAAATCAAAATATGTTTGTTTTGTTAAAATCTTGTTTAAGCTGTTGAAAGAATGGTGTGGCTGCATTGAAATATTTTTGATTAATGGAAGAGTAAATGCCAAATCATGCTTAACCTCTGCTCTTGTATACATTTTTCACTAGTTTTTGCAGAAATGGGATATTAAGCTGTACTGGAGAAGTAACTCCTTCATGTGAGTACTCCTAAATTACAAACATATCTTTATTTGCCAAACACAGAAAATGATTTTCTAACAAGATATTACATTCCCAACAGAATAAAGCTGACCCCAGGTATAGCCCTAAAAACCTACTAAATCCTACCATTGTTCCATTTCAGCTTGTGAAAGTCCAATGGTTTTCTTCAACTGTTCCAATGCTGCACCAGGTGCCAAAGGCTCAGAGTGCCAGAAGAGCTGCCGAACAATAAAGCATGACTGTGTAAGTCTATAATAGAACAGGCCTTACAAAATGTTTTAATACAGTTGTACCAATAGAATGTATGAATCCTGTCCATAGCTAAGTTTATAAATAATTGGATCAATTTGAAATGGTGTAAAATAACAAAAGCCTATATTTAATGTATTATAATTGTGTTATAGTTCAGTAAAGAATGCCTGTCAGGCTGTATGTGTCCTGATGGTCTGCTGTCTGATGGGAATGGAGGATGTGTTAAGGAAGATCTTTGTCCCTGTTCTCACAATGGAGTCAACTACCAACCTGGGGAGAAAATTAAAATAAAATGCAATAACTGGTAATATTTTCTTTTCATATTTTTGTTGTTGTTCTTCAGCTCAGGGTGGATAACCATGCTGGGGAAAAAAAGTTTTTCTGTGTATAATTCAAGTCTAAATTTTCCGTTCAGAAAAGTAAATTGCAATTAAGCGTCAGAATAGCCGACAAAATATTTGATTACAAAAATAGTAATTAATGTCAGCCCTAATTGCAATATTTTAAATGTGTTTACTTAACCGGATAAGTCAGTTAAGAACTTATTGTCATTCTCAGTTATGATATACAATAATTATTCCATTAAATTAAATACAGGGAAACACATTAACAGATATGTTTGAAGGATTTAGCAGGTGCATTGAACAGATAGCAGCTTGTTAAGTTTGTTTATTAAGCAAACGTAAAATAGGCCAACGTTTCACAATACAATCCTGATGTGTTTGCATCCCTGTAGCACTTGCAGTGGAAGCAATTGGGATTGCACCAATAACGTGTGTCCCGGGACATGTGCCATATATGGAGATGGTCATTACATCACATTCGATGAGAAAAGGTTTAATTTCAATGGAGACTGTGAATACACTCTAGCTCAGGTACGGCAATACTGGTCTATACTATGATTGAGAACAATACTTTATTTACATTGTAATACTCGGGTATACAAGACTTCAAATAATGACTTGGATTAAGTCATTAATGATAAAAGCTAAAGAATAAAAAAAAATATTTTGTGTTTAATTGAATTTATCCTGCAGGACTACTGTTCCAACAATCTAAACGGAACCTTTAGAGTGATCACACAGAACATTCCCTGTGGAACTACAGGCACAACCTGTTCCAAGGCCATCAAGCTCTTCTTGGGGGTAAGGAACACTGTTAAAAGTGCCATACATGCATTCATACAGTCAATAAATGTCTTAATTGATTACATTTGTAATTGACTGACTAATTGACTCATTAATTAATTAATTACTCATTCATTATTAAGGAACACTGTTAAAAGGGATTAATTAAAGCAAAAAGGAATTACATTCGTCATTCACCAACTCGTTGATCGTTTGATTAAATTACTGATTAATTGACTAGGATAAATTACACAAGGATAATGTAAACGGTATTACATTTAACTGCTGGTTGTGACTAATTACCATCCAACTCACAGCACCAATTTATATGCCCAGAGTTTATGAAAAAAAAGATATAATATATTTTTTTTCCCTTTCAGAGCAAAGAGATTATACTACAAGATGAAGTTGTAAAAGTGGTGAAGCAGGAGAACGGGATAGATGTGGACTTCAAGGTCCACACTGTTGGTCTGTACATTGTTATTGAGGCTGGAAATGGTCTGATTCTAATGTGGGATAAGAGAACAAGCCTGTTCATCAAACTCGACTCTAAATTCAAGGTGAGTGGCTAGAATTGGACCATTAAAACCTTTGAATATCTCTGTGTCAATGTTGTATTTTCATTTAAATATGTCTTTTTTATTCGACAGTAGATTGTACTTACAGCACACCTTCAATTAATTTGCTAGTTCACATTAAAAACATTCTTAGGAATACAAATCAAAACGTTATCTTCCAGGGACAAGTGTGTGGTCTGTGCGGAAACTACGACAGAAATGGGAATAATGACTTCACGTCCAGAAACCAGGAAGTGGTTGTGGAAGCGCTGGCATTTGGCAACAGCTGGAAAGTGTCTCCCGGTTGCCCCGACGCTGTTGACATAAGGGACCCGTGCACCGTGAGGTCGTACAGGCAGTCCTGGTCTCTGAAACGCTGCAGCATCATCAAGAGTCCAGTATTCGCAGACTGCCACTCCCAGGTACAGAACCCATGACCACTAGTCTATTGAATAGTCTATTCACAGTGACCACTAGTCTCTTGAATAGTCTATACACAGTGACCACTAGTCTACTGAATAGTCTATACACAGTGACCACTAGTCTATTGAATAGTCTATACACAGTGACCACTAGTCTCTTGAATAGTCTATACACAGTGACTACTAGTCTACTGAATAGTCTATACACAGTGACCACTAGTCTATTGAATAGTCTATACACAGTGACCACTAGTCTATTGAATAGTCTATACACAGTGACCACTAGTCTATTGAATAGTCTATACACAGTGATCACTAATCAAGATTCAGTACTTTAGTGCCAGAGTTACTGTCTTCTTTTTTCATTCAAGGGAAACAATTTGAGAACATGTTCTCTTTTGATAGTGTATCCTGTATAAAAATCCACAATAAAAATAAATATTAATTGAACATAAATTGCACACAAGAATTTAATTGTGCAAGATGACACTGTTGTTCGGTACATGATAAAGAAACTTGAAACTCGAAAGACACATTTTGTTTAGCAAGCGCACGACACAACAACTAAAGCAGGTACTGTTGTTTTAAAACAAAGCTTCCAGCAACGCTTTAAATAATTTTAGACACAAGTTGCAGTATTCAGCAGATACCTTATAGGCATATCTACAGTGCCTATTGAAAGTCTACACTGCCTTTTGAAAATCTACACTACCGGTAAAAAATCTTACACTGCCTATTGAAGGTATACATTATTGAAAGTCTACATTGCATATTGAAAGTCTACACTGCATTTTGAAAGTCTACACTGCATATTGAAAGTCTACACTGCATATAGATTTGTATGACTTGTATGTTTTTTTTAAAACCCATTTTAAGACGGTCTGTAAGTCTTTTTTAAGGGTTTGAGTGATTTCATTTAATTCATTATTGAGTCATCTACATACAGTTACACAGGCTATGTAAATCTTGGTGGTAGATCCTTGGGAATACTCTAGATCATTGGTAATACTCTAGATCAGACCTGGGCAAACACCGGCCCGTTGTACGTCCCTGTCCGGCCCGCGTGAGGCCAATCATAAATTATAGGAATGCACCGAAAATTCGGCCACCGAATAATTGACACAATCTTTTCTTTCGGTGTTTCAGTTTTTGGTTTTCGGCCTTTTGAAATGTTATTTTGAAAAGTGTTACGTTTGTATTACTGACGTATGGACGTATATGCGTGCGTGAGCTGAGAGTGAAGGTGAAAAGCGACAAGTGACGCTAGCCAGGTTACCCTGAAGATGTCGGCTCACGCTAAGAAAAGATGATAACGAATGCCGTGTTTTCAACAAGACATGGACTGCCAAGTATTTCTTTACAGAAATTAAAGTTAAAGCCGTTTGCGTAATCTGTGGTACACAGGTCGCTGTGTTAAAGGATTATAATTTGAATCGCCACTACACGACCAAGCATGAGGATAAATACAGAAATGTGTCTGATGAAGAGCTCGCGTGGGAGTCTGATGCGTTGCTAGCAAAACTGCAAACCCAACAAGGACTTTTTACGAAACTTCACACCCCCAGAGATGCAGCCGTCAGGACAAGTTATGTCATTTCTCACAAAATCGCCAGAAAAAGTAAGGCGTTTTCTGACGGAGAGTTTATTAAGGAGTGCTTATTGGACTCTGTTGCGTTGTTGTTCCCGGAGATAAAGGGCGCATTTGAGAACGTGTCACTCTCCCGACGCACTGTAACGAGGCGGGTTGAGGACATCGCTGGAAACTTGGAGCTTCAGCTGAAGAACAGAGCGGCCGACTTTGACTATTTTTCTCTGGCTTTGGATGAGAGCTGCGATGTACGTGACACCGCCCAGCTATTAATCTTCATACGTGAGATAACTGCAGACTTTCAAATCACAGAGGAGTTGGCAGCTATGCAGTCAATGAAAGGGACAACCACTGGTAATTACTTGTTCACAGAGGTAAATGCATGTTTGAACATGTTAGGACTGAAATGGGACAAGCTGGCAGGTGTGACAACAGACGGTTTTCCAAATCTGACTGGGAAAAATGTTGACTTTTAAAGAGAATGCAGGATAAAGTGACAGAAATGAACCCTTTGCAGAAATGGACATTTTTGCATTGTATTATACATCAGGAAGTGTTATGTAAGACAGTGTTAAAAATGAACCATGTTGTTGATGCTGTAACTAAAACAGTTAACTTCATCCGAGCGAAGTTCAGGTCAGTCTCACCTCAGGTCCTCCCTCAAAGAGGAGAACTTTCGACACCTGAGGAGGCATGCTCAGAGGATTCTAGTCCTCTTTGGATCTACCTGTGTATGTGAACAGATATTCTCAGTGATGAAATTCAACAAATCCAAACACAGATCCTCTATCACTGATGACCACCTCTCAGCTGTCCTTCGCATAGCCACCTCAGACATTCAGGCAGATTTCAATGCCCTTGTTCAAGCCCAGAACAGACTGGATTATTCTCACTGAAGAGGTAAAATGAGGTGGAAAACATTACAAGTTATTGTTTTTCTATAAACTTGGTAAATTGTTTGTTGTTTTTCATTGTTTGTGGAGATTAAGTAAAAAAAAAATTGCACTGATTCAATAATTGCTTTTGTTTTCTTATTTGACCTATACACCACCATTTCACATTGCCTAATATAAATATTTACAGAATAATTTTATTCTTCCGATTATCAGTACCAGCTATTCAAAATATATAATTTAGTGCGTTCTACAATAGAAGAAAGTTGATCAGAATGAAGTTCAAGTTATCGTTGGTGTGGCCCTCTGACACAATTCAGGTTTCTCATTAAGCCCCTTGTAAAAATGAATTGCCCACCCCTGCTCTAGATCATTAGTAATACACTAGATCATTAATAATAAGTAATAATAAACAGATAATTGTTGATAGCACACCTGTGGTCGGTGGAACTAGCAAGTGATTGCGTTGATCAAACTAATAAATAGGTATGTGTAATTGCCTGTCCCTGAAAGGTGGACCCCACCCCATATCATGATGAGTGTGTCAGGGACTCGTGTGCCTGTGACACTGGGGGAGACTGTGAGTGTTTCTGTACAGCTGTAGCAGCCTACGCCCAGGCCTGTAACGAGGCGGGGACCTGCATACGCTGGAGAACGCCAGACATCTGCCGTGAGTCATTTACTTGTTTATATAAAAGTAGATTTTTTTAGTTGGCTGAAAATTCACATACAGCTCCGGAAAAAATTATGAGACCACTGTTTTGAGTGAGGAACAGAAGCGTTCAATTTGCGGTGGTCTCTTAATTTCAACCCTTCTGTTCCTTACTCCAAAACTTCCTTTTCAACTTTTTTGGAAAGGAAATAAAAAGGAGCAATGGTCTCTTAATGTTTTCGAGAGCTGTATTTTTTTAATTGTTTACTAAGTTTTACTACAGGGGCAAAATCTGAGATTTACATGTACAAGTCATAGTTTTCCCAGAAATCTTCTTTTCAAACCCTGGTTGAAATTTAATGGTTTTCCTTTATCAGCTCTATTCTGTGATTTCTACAACCCCGATGGGGAGTGTGAGTGGCACTATAAGCCTTGTGGTTACCCCTGTATGAAGACCTGCCAGAATCCAGAAGGAACATGCTCAAAACAGATCCCTGCACTGGAAGGTAACTGATATTTCCTCAACATCTCATTCAGACCCTTCACATTCCAAATGATTAAAGAAATGTACATTATGGAATATACATAGCACATTTTGTTCTAATTTGTGTCCTGTATTACATTTGCTGTTTGCCTCCAAAGGTTGCTATCCAAAATGCCCTTCGGACCAGCCTTATTTGGAAGAAAGCACTATGAAATGTGTCACTGAGCCAGAGTGTGGTTGCTATGACGGAAAAGGAAATCATTACAAGGATCAGGAGGTTATGCCTTCTGACAAGAACTGTTATACATGGTATGTTTCTATGTTAACATTTTATTATACATATATACAGTATCTTTCATAGTATTTAACGGTTTGTATCAGACATATTTCTGGTCCATGTCATCACACTGCATACGGTGGTTATTCCACCATTTCACTTATTTTACTTTCTTATTGTGACCATATAAATATTTGCACTTTCAAATCACAATGAATAGTTGTTAATATTTTACTTGTTCATCAATAAGGTTGGCAAGCAGCCTGGTAATTTTTTGTAATAGAAACAAAGACGTGTAAAATGGAAAAAAGGTAATCGCCCACATTATTTTTCTTACTGAATAACTTATTTTTCTCAAGTCGCTGCTCATCAACTAAAACCCTTTGCACCCCCGACAAGAGTGGTAAGCATTTTCATTTTCATTAGAGAGGTAATACAACCTTCAACATCAGCCTACATTAACAAGATGGTATCGTGTCAAGATAATCACATTATAATAACTTAAAATCATATTGCAGCTTGCAAGTGTTTCCACAATGGCACAACATACCCATATGGAGCGACCGTGCATACAGATAACGGGGATGGGACCTGTACTAATGGCACCTGCACAGAAAACGGAATCACTGACTTCATTACCTACAGCTGTGGTTGCTTTTATAACGGAACAACCTACCCAGTTGGAGCTACCATATATACTACATATTATATTAATGGATCCTGTGTTGAGGCCAAATGCGAAATTGATGGACCACATCAATATCTAGTGACAAGTTGTCTGATCAGCACAACCCCAACACCTACCACATCAACTCTCCCATCAACTACTACTACAAAAACAACTACATCCCCAACATCTACCCCTACCATAACCCCATCAACTACCACAGAAACAACTACACCCCCAACATCTACCCCTACCATAACCCCATCAATTACCACAGAAACAACTACACCAACATCCACCCCTACCATAACCCCATCAACTACTACTACAGAAACAACTACATCCCCAACATCTACCCCTACCATAACCCCATCAACTACCACAGAAACAACTACACCCCCAACATCTACCCCTACCATAACCCCATCAATAACCACAGAAACAACTACACCAACATCTACCCCTACCATAACCCCATCAACTACCACTACAGAAACAACTACGTCCCCAACATCTACCCCTACCATAACCCCATCAACTACCACAGAAACAACTACACCCCCAACATCTACCCCTACCATAACCCCATCAATTACCACAGAAACAACTACACCAACATCTACCCCTACCATAACCCCATCAACGACCACAGAAACAACTACACCCCCAACATCTACCCCTACCATAACCCCATCAACTACCACAGAAACAACTACACCCCCAACATCTACCCCTACCATAACCCCATCAATTACCACAGAAACAACTACACCAACATCTACCCCTACCATAACCCCATCAACTACCACTACAGAAACAACTACATCCCCAACATCTACCCCTACCATAACCCCATCAACTACCACTACAGAATCAACTACATCCCCAACATCTACCCCCACCATAACCCCATCAACTACCACTACAGAAACAACTACACCAACATCTACCCCTACCATAAACCCATCAACGACCACAGAAACATCTACACCCCCAACATCTACCCCTACCATAACCCCATCAACTACCACAGAAACAACTACACCCCCAACATCTACCCCTACCATAACCCCATCAACTACCACAGAAACAACTACATCCCCAACATCTACCCCTACCATAACCCCATCAACTACCACTACAGAATCAACTACATCCCCAACATCTACCCCTACCATAACCCCATCAACTACCACAGAAACAACTACACCCCCAACATCTACCCCTACCATAACCCCATCAATAACCACAGAAACAACTACACCAACATCTACCCCTACCATAACCCCATCAACTACCACTACAGAAACAACTACATCCCCAACATCTACCCCTACCATAACCCCATCAACTACCACAGAAACAACTACACCCCCAACATCTACCCCTACCATAACCCCATCAATTACCACAGAAACAACTACACCAACATCTACCCCTACCATAACCCCATCAACGACCACAGAAACAACTACACCCCCAACATCTACCCCTACCATAACCCCATCAACTACCACAGAAACAACTACACCAACATCTACCCCTACCATAACCCCATCAACTACCACTACAGAAACAACTACATCCCCAACATCTACCCCTACCATAACCCCATCAACGACCACAGAAACAACTACACCCCCAACATCTACCCCTACCATAACCCCATCAATTACCACAGAAACAACTACACCAACATCTACCCCTACCATAACCCCATCAACGACCACAGAAACAACTACACCCCCAACATCTACCCCTACCATAACCCCATCAATTACCACAGAAACAACTACATCCCCAACATCTACCCCTACCATAACCCCATCAACTACCACAGAAACAACTACACCCCCAACATCTACCCCTACCATAACCCCATCAATTACCACAGAAACAACTACACCAACATCTACCCCTACCATAACCCCATCAATTACCACAGAAACAACTACACCAACATCTACCCCTACCATAACCCCATCAACTACCACAGAAACAACTACACCCCCAACATCTACCCCTACCATAACCCCATCAATTACCACAGAAACAACTACACCAACATCTACCCCTACCATAACCCCATCAACTACCACAGAAACAACTACACCCCCAACATCTACCCCTACCATAACCCCATCAATTACCACAGAAACAACTACACCAACATCTACCCCTACCATAACCCCATCAACTACCACTACAGAAACATCTACATCCCCAACATCTACCCCTACCATAACCCCATCAACGACCACAGAAACAACTACACCCCCAACATCTACCCCTACCATAACCCCATCAATTACCACAGAAACAACTACACCAACATCCACCCCTACCATAACCCCATCAACTACTACTACAGAAACAACTACATCCCCAACATCTACCCCTACCATAACCCCATCAATTACCACAGAAACAACTACACCAACATCTACCCCTACCATAACCCCATCAACTACCACAGAAACAACTACACCCCCAACATCTACCCCTACCATAACCCCATCAATTACCACAGAAACAACTACACCAACATCTACCCCTACCATAACCCCATCAACTACCACTACAGAAACATCTACATCCCCAACATCTACCCCTACCATAACCCCATCAACGACCACAGAAACAACTACACCCCCAACATCTACCCCTACCATAACCCCATCAATTACCACAGAAACAACTACACCAACATCCACCCCTACCATAACCCCATCAACTACTACTACAGAAACAACTACATCCCCAACATCTACCCCTACCATAACCCCATCAACTACCACAGAAACAACTACACCCCCAACATCTACCCCTACCATAACCCCATCAATAACCACAGAAACAACTACACCAACATCTACCCCTACCATAACCCCATCAACTACCACTACAGAAACAACTACATCCCCAACATCTACCCCTACCATAACCCCATCAACTACCACAGAAACAACTACACCCCCAACATCTACCCCTACCATAACCCCATCAATTACCACAGAAACAACTACACCAACATCTACCCCTACCATAACCCCATCAACGACCACAGAAACAACTACACCCCCAACATCTACCCCTACCATAACCCCATCAACTACCACAGAAACAACTACACCAACATCTACCCCTACCATAACCCCATCAACTACCACTACAGAAACAACTACATCCCCAACATCTACCCCTACCATAACCCCATCAACGACCACAGAAACAACTACACCCCCAACATCTACCCCTACCATAACCCCATCAATTACCACAGAAACAACTACACCAACATCTACCCCTACCATAACCCCATCAACGACCACAGAAACAACTACACCCCCAACATCTACCCCTACCATAACCCCATCAATTACCACAGAAACAACTACATCCCCAACATCTACCCCTACCATAACCCCATCAACTACCACAGAAACAACTACACCCCCAACATCTACCCCTACCATAACCCCATCAATTACCACAGAAACAACTACACCAACATCTACCCCTACCATAACCCCATCAATAACCACAGAAACAACTACACCAACATCTACCCCTACCATAACCCCATCAACTACCACTACAGAAACAACTACATCCCCAACATCTACCCCTACCATAACCCCATCAACTACCACAGAAACAACTACACCCCCAACATCTACCCCTACCATAACCCCATCAATTACCACAGAAACAACTACACCAACATCTACCCCTACCATAACCCCATCAACGACCACAGAAACAACTACACCCCCAACATCTACCCCTACCATAACCCCATCAACTACCACAGAAACAACTACACCCCCAACATCTACCCCTACCATAACCCCATCAATTACCACAGAAACAACTACACCAACATCTACCCCTACCATAACCCCATCAATAACCACAGAAACAACTACACCAACATCTACCCCTACGATAACCCCATCAATAACCACAGAAACAACTACACCAACATCTACCCCTACCATAACCCCATCAATAACCACAGAAACAACTACACCAACATCTACCCCTACCATAACCCCATCAACTACCACTACAGAAACAACTACACCCCCAACATCTACCCCTACCATAACCCCATCCACTACCACAGAAACAACTACACCCCCAACATCTACCCCTACCATAACCCCATCAATTACCACAGAAACAACTACACCAACATCTACCCCTACCATAACCCCATCAACTACCACTACAGAAACAACTACATCCCCAACATCTACCCCTACCATAACCCCATCAACTACCACAGAAACAACTACCCCTACCATAACCCCATCAACTACTACTACAGAAACAACTACATCCCCAACATCTACCCCTACCATAACCCCATCAACTACTTCTACAGAAACTACTACATCTCCAACATCTACCCCTACCATAACCCCATCAACTACCACAGAAACAACTACACCCCCAACATCTACCCCCACCATAACCCCATCAACGACCACAGAAACAACTACACCCCCAACATCTACCCCTACCATAACCCCATCAATTACCACAGAAACAACTACACCAACATCTACCCCTACCATAACCCCATCAACTACCACTACAGAAACAACTACATCCCCAACATCTACCCCTACCATAACCCCATCAACGACCACAGAAACAACTACACCCCCAACATCTACCCCTACCATAACCCCATCAATTACCACAGAAACAACTACACCAACATCTACCCCTACCATAACCCCATCAACGACCACAGAAACAACTACACCCCCAACATCTACCCCTACCATAACCCCATCAATTACCACAGAAACAACTACACCAACATCTACCCCTACCATAACCCCATCAACTACCACTACAGAAACAACTACATCCCCAACATCTACCCCTACCATAACCCCATCAACTACCACAGAAACAACTACACCCCCAACATCTACCCCTACCATAACCCCATCAATTACCACAGAAACAACTACACCAACATCTACCCCTACCATAACCCCATCAACTACCACTACAGAATCAACTACATCCCCAACATCTACCCCCACCATAACCCCATCAACTACCACTACAGAAACAACTACATCCCCAACATCTACCCCTACCATATCCCCATCAACTACCACAGAAACAACTACACCCCCAACATCTACCCCTACCATAACCCCATCAATTACCACAGAATCAACTACACCAACATCTACCCCTACCATAACCCCATCAACGACCACAGAAACAACTACACCCCCAACATCTACCCCTACCATAACCCCATCAACTACCACAGAAACAACTACACCCCCAACATCTACCCCTACCATAACCCCATCAATTACCACAGAAACAACTACACCAACATCTACCCCTACCATAACCCCATCAACTACCACTACAGAAACAACTACACCCCCAACATCTACCCCTACCATAACCCCATCAACTACCACAGAAACAACTACACCCCCAACATCTACCCCTACCATAACCCCATCAATTACCACAGAAACAACTACACCAACATCTACCCCTACCATAACCCCATCAACTACCACTACAGAAACAACTACACCCCCAACATCTACCCCTACCATAACCCCATCAACTACCACAGAAACAACTACACCCCCAACATCTACCCCTACCATAACCCCATCAATTACCACAGAAACAACTACATCCCCAACATCTACCCCTACCATAACCCCATCAACGACCACAGAAACAACTACACCCCCAACATCTACCCCTACCATAACCCCATCAACTACCACAGAAACAACTACACCCCCAACATCTACCCCAACCATAACCCCATCAACTACCACAGAAACAACTACACCCCCAACATCTACCCCTACCATAACCCCATCAATTACCACAGAATCAACTACACCAACATCTACCCCTACCATAACCCCATCAGCGACCACAGAAACAACTACATCCCCAACATCTACCCCTACCATAACCCCATCAACTACCACAGAAACAACTACACCCCCAACATCTACCCCTACCATAACCCCATCAATTACCACAGAAACAACTACACCAACATCTACCCCTACCATAACCCCATCAACTACCTCTACAGAAACAACTACATCCCCAACATCTACCCCTACCATAACCCCATCAACTACCACTACAGAAACAACTACATCCCCAACATCTACCCCTACCATAACCCCATCAACGACCACAGAAACAACTACACCCCCAACATCTACCCCTACCATAACCCCATCAATTACCACAGAAACAACTACATCCCCAACATCTACCCCTACCAAAACCCCATCAACTACCACTACAGAAACAACTACATCCCCAACATCTACCCCTACCATAACCCCATCAACTTCCACAGAAACAACTACACCCCCAACATCTACCCCTACCATAACCCCATCAATTACCACAGAAACAACTACACCAACATCTACCCCTACCATAACCCCATCAACTACCACTACAGAAACAACTACATCCCCAACATCTACCCCTACCATAACCCCATCAACTACCACAGAAACAACTACACCCCCAACATCTACCCCTACCATAACCCCATCAATTACCACAGAAACAACTACACCAACATCTACCCCTACCATAACCCCATCAACGACCACAGAAACAACTACACCCCCAACATCTACCCCTACCATAACCCCATCAACTACCACAGAAACAACTACACCCCCAACATCTACCCCTACCAAAACCCCATCAATTACCACAGAAACAACTACACCAACATCTACCCCTACCATAACCCCATCAACTACCACAGAAACAACTACACCCCCAACATCTACCCCTACCATAACCCCATCAATTACCACAGAAACAACTACACCAACATCTACCCCTACCATAACCCCATCAACTACCTCTACAGAAACAACTACATCCCCAACATCTACCCCTACCATAACCCCATCAACTACCACTACAGAAACAACTACATCCCCAACATCTACCCCTACCATAACCCCATCAACTACCACAGAAACAACTACACCCCCAACATCTACCCCTACCATAACCCCATCAATTACCACAGAAACAACTACACCAACATCTACCCCTACCATAACCCCATCAACTTCCACTACAGAAACAACTACATCCCCAACATCTACCCCTACCATAACCCCATCAACTACCACTACAGAAACAACTACATCCCCAACATCTACCCCTACCATAACCCCATCAACGACCACAGAAACAACTACACCCCCAACATCTACCCCTACCATAACCCCATCAATTACCACAGAAACAACTACACCAACATCTACCCCTACCATAACCCCATCAACGACCACAGAAACAACTACATCCCCAACATCTACCCCTACCATAACCCCATCAACGACCACAGAAACAACTACACCCCCAACATCTACCCCTACCATAACCCCATCAATTACCACAGAAACAACTACATCCCCAACATCTACCCCTACCAAAACCCCATCAACTACCACTACAGAAACAACTACATCCCCAACATCTACCCCTACCATAACCCCATCAACTACCACTACAGAAACAACTACATCCCCAACATCTACCCCTACCATAACCCCATCAACTACCACAGAAACAACTACACCCCCAACATCTACCCCTACCATAACCCCATCAATTACCACAGAAACAACTACACCAACATCTACCCCTACCATAACCCCATCAACTACCACTACAGAAACAACTACATCCCCAACATCTACCCCTACCATAACCCCATCAACTACCACAGAAACAACTACACCCCCAACATCTACCCCTACCATAACCCCATCAATTACCACAGAAACAACTACACCAACATCTACCCCTACCATAACCCCATCAACGACCACAGAAACAACTACACCCCCAACATCTACCCCTACCATAACCCCATCAACTACCACAGAAACAACTACACCCCCAACATCTACCCCTACCATAACCCCATCAATTACCACAGAAACAACTACACCAACATCTACCCCTACCATAACCCCATCAACTTCCACTACAGAAACAACTACATCCCCAACATCTACCCCCACCATAACCCCATCAACTACCACTACAGAAACAACTACATCCCCAACATCTACCCCTACCATATCCCCATCAACGACCACAGAAACAACTACACCCCCAACATCTACCCCTACCATAACCCCATCAACTACCACAGAAACAACTACACCCCCAACATCTACCCCTACCATAACCCCATCACTTACCACAGAAACAACTACACCAACATCTACCCCTACCATAACCCCATCAACTACCACTACAGAATCAACTACATCCCCAACATCTACCCCCACCATAACCCCATCAACTACCACTACAGAAACAACTACATCCCCAACATCTACCCCTACCATATCCCCATCAACTACCACAGAAACAACTACACCCCCAACATCTACCCCTACCATAACCCCATCAATTACCACAGAAACAACTACACCAACATCTACCCCTACCATAACCCCATCAACGACCACAGAAACAACTACACCCCCAACATCTACCCCTACCATAACCCCATCAACTACCACAGAAACAACTACACCCCCAACATCTACCCCTACCATAACCCCATCAATTACCACAGAAACAACTACACCAACATCTACCCCTACCATAACCCCATCAACTACCACTACAGAAACAACTACACCCCCAACATCTACCCCTACCATAACCCCATCAACTACCACAGAAACAACTACACCCCCAACATCTACCCCTACCATAACCCCATCAATTACCACAGAAACAACTACATCCCCAACATCTACCCCTACCATAACCCCATCAACTACCACTACAGAAATAACTACATCCCCAACATCTACCCCTACCATAACCCCATCAACTACCACAGAAACAACTACACCCCCAACATCTACCCCTACCATAACCCCATCAACGACCACAGAAACAACTACACCCCCAACATCTACCCCTACCAAAACCCCATCAACTACCACAGAAACAACTACACCCCCAACATCTACCCCTACCATAACCCCATCAATTACCACAGAAACAACTACACCAACATCTACCCCTACCATAACCCCATCAACTACTACTACAGAAATAACTACATCCCCAACATCTACCCCTACCATAACCCCATCAACTACAACTACGGTAACTACTACACTAACATCTACCCCTACCATAACCCCATCAACTACTACTACACAAACTACTACATCCCCAACATCTACCCCTACCATAACCCCATCAACTACCACAGAAACAACTACACCCCCAACATCTACCCCTACCATAACCCCATCAATTACCACAGAAACAACTACACCAACATCTACCCCTACCATTACCCCATCAACTACCACTACAGAAACAACTACATCCCCAACATCTACCCCTACCATAACCCCATCAACTACCACAGAAACAACTACACCAACATCTACCCCTACCATAACCCCATCAACGACCACAGAAACAACTACACCCCCAACATCTACCCCTACCATAACCCCATCAACTACCACAGAAACAACTACACCAACATCTACCCCTACCATAACCCCATCAACTACAGTAACAACTACACCCCTGGTATCTACCCCTACCATAACCCCATCAACAACTCCAATTACAACTACAACCTCACCATCAACCGCTACGACAGTACCAACTTTAAGTCCAATGACTACCAATACTGCTACCTCTACCACAACCCCGACACCCACATCCACACCAACTCCACCCATAAACTGTCCATATGTTGATCCACCAAGAAAGGTAACTAATAACTTTAGTGAAGTTTTAATTATTAGCTATTGTAGTACAGATCGATAATAGTTCTTTACTTATTGGACTGAACCATACATTTCCACTTTAGAATGGTGAGTCTTGGAAGCCAAACAACTGCTCAACTGATACGTGTGTGAATGGTACAATTATAAAAACGTTTGTGGCCTGTGGGAATGTTGACGTGCCTGTGTGTGAAAATGGATATCCACCAGTGAAGGTCTACGACGAGTCTGGTTGCTGCTTTCACTATGAATGTGAATGTAAGTAAAAACCAAAAGTTAAATTATTTTGACTAATCCACATTCACTCCTTCTATTAAAATACTTTTTTTTACCCCGGTATTGATAAGTGATTGAATTGTCTTTTTTTTTTTGTCTCACAGGTATTTGCTCTGGATGGGGAGATCCTCATTATGTCACATTTGATGGACAATATTACAGTTTCCAAGAAAATTGCACCTATGTTTTGGTTAAAGAAATTGTTCCTCGATATAACTTCAGGATTGAGATTGACAACTACATCTGTGACCCATCTAGACGCGTGACCTGTCCTCGGTCTCTGTTTGTCTACTACAAGTCCTATACAATTGTTCTCACTCCTATCAACACGGAAACAACAACTAGTTTGGTAATTCTAACTATGCTATGTAAGAGAGACTGGGGAACAAAGTTAAATGAGGTTTTGTTTTTTCAAATTCCAATTAGCTTTCTTTGAGAAACAGCAGCTGTTCTTTTGGGTGGTCCACAAAGTTGCAACATTTTAATAACTCATTGTAGGGTATATTCACTGGTTATTGTATATTCATTGGTTTTGAATTCTTTGTATTTTCATCCAAATATGTTTTCAATTCACCTTTAATTTATATTATTTTTTACCAGTGAAGACACTTAAGTGTTTCATTTATTCCTGTTACAATTGTAACATTTTACTTTTGTTACGCTGTGTAACTGTAAATGTTGCACTCTGTAACTGTATATCCTTGCAAGCTAAGCACAATACGGCTTGGTAGCTGAGCATTTGTACATAAAATTATATTGCAAACCTAATTAAAAATGTATTTACATAATTAGCAAAAACCTAAATGTTGCTTTGTTCCCTGGACTTCCTATTGACTGAAAATTATCTTGCCATATTTTTAAACCTTGTCTGGTAGTTTAAGCATACATGCATAACCAAAGACTGGGATTCCTAATTTAATCTCAAACCCTCCTCCTGGTCTCTTTCCCGCCTCACATAAGATGCTGTTCTTCAGCTACAGTAGTTACTTATTTAGCAATACACCCTCTCCTACACACACTGGTTACATTTTGATTAAACCCTTTGATGGTGCCATCATAGCAACAAAAGCTTTAAGCTTTAAGGGAACTAAAACATTTGTGACAGTTCAAGAATTCCACTTTCAGTTTAAATTAAATCAAGAGACAAACTAGTGCCTTTGTGAATAAAATGTCCCCTGTTCTGGACACCGTTCGGATCTAATCTACAGTAATGTTTCATTGTAAAGTTATTCTGTTCTCTAGTGCCTCTCATAATGTCACAGTATATTTTCTTCATTACTCACCAGGTTACCATCAATGGTAAGCAGGTCTTCCCCACTTATTCTAATGAAGACCTCATGATCACCAGCACTGGTGTCCAGTTACTGTTGAAGATCCCAGCCATTAAGGCAGAAGTGATGTTCAGGAGTATTCAGTTCAGCGTTTCCCTGCCTTACTCCCTTTTCCACAGCAACACAGAGGGACAGTGTGGTAAGTATGCTGGATATATGGTCTTTAGTACTTAATTTTGACCAGTTGTGCACTATTTAGGGAACATGGTTGAACTGAGGATACATTACGTTGACAAAACACAAATTAGTTATACTCATATGGTTGCATGAGTGGTTTTATTAAGGTCACGCCATGCTTCACAGTTGCAATGAGGTTTTGGTTGTTCATTTTTTAACCCCCTTTTTCTCCCCCAATTTTACAAGTATCCAATTCCACTGTATAGCCTTGTCACCCTGCATGTTTGGGAGAGTCAGAGATACGCTTTCTCCGAGACCTGTCCGAACAGCTGGTCTGCTATTTTACACCCCCCTTAACCATGAAGTCAATCTGACCCCCCAGACAATGCCAGCCCAATATGCACAGGACCCCCCCAGCCATAATCGTCAGTGGCACCCCCGGGGCTTGAACCCACGGCCATAGCGACACAATAGACCACTGCACCACTGGGAGGCCAGACTTTATTTTGCAAGGGCACCCCTAACCCACACCTGTCATGGAACACCTGAATTCATCTTCCTACTTAAGTCATTATCCTGGAGGTTCATACTTTCTCCGGCCTGAGCTGTTTGTATTTGACCAGTGTATTTGAAGACGTGTACATATGTGTGTGTGTTCATGATTAAAACACACTGTATTTATCCACTGTTGTGGATGAAGATCAGTCCATTAATGCACATTCAGGTATTTCTAAAGGGTAAAAACCTTCTATGCAGCTGTACATATTTGCTGAAGAACAAACGTCTCCACATAGTCATTCTGTCAAGTACAAGTAGCACCTTTATTAACATTCACAGTTATTTTTATTGCATATTATTATGTTTTGCGCCAATGAATAGAACATGACACATGTATGAGTAACTACACTGCACCTATTCAATGAAACCTTGGCAGTTAAATATTATAGTATTTCTAGTGAGAAAGTTCACTGTCATCCACAACCTAAACAGGCATCTCAAGTGTAACTGCTCTGTTAAACTGACAGGGTAGGGGGGGCATTTATGTCAGTGGATCACTAAAATAAGGACTGTGATCTCACTTAATCAAAACCATTATATGTATATTTGGGTTGCTAGCTTAAGTTAGCAGTATGGCCTTTTATCACTTAGGCTGGTTGAGATGTCTTCATAAATATCCTATACAAGATAATAACTAATCCTTTGCAAATCATATTATCTGGGGTTTTGTAAGTGAACAAGCACATGTTATTATCAAATTGAATGTGATTGTTTTTTGACGTGAAATTAACTTTTGTTTTCCTCATTCCTGCATGTATTCTATATTTATAAAAGGCACTTGTGACAATAATAGGAAAAACGACTGCAGATCTCCAAACGGTCAGATCGCTCCGTGTCCTGACACGGCCCATCGGTGGCAGATTCCTGATGCCAATAAAACCTATTGTAAACCTGGCCCGCCCCCACCACCACCCCCTACAACACCCCCCTGCCAGCCAGACAGGACAAAGATCTGTGACATCATCATGAGCCAGTAAGACCTCTTCTTATTTTTCTAACTTAATATAACTGAAAGGTACACTAATATTCGACTACACATACTGTTTACCAAACAGGGAGTTTTTATAGGTTATTGTTGTTTTACTGAGCACTATTGATTTCCGCCCTGCTTCACAAAGCCCATGCTGGGCGTACGATGGTTGATATTTCAAGGTGATCCGCCCTGACATGTTGTTTGGCCCAGCATGGTTCGGCCCTGTTGTATTTTAATTTAAATGCTTTTTATTTGGAAGGGTCTTCAAACCATGCCATGACGTGATCCCACCGGGACCTTTCTTTGAGGCCTGTAAATACGATGTCTGCCACCTGACAAAGAAGACGGTCGGCTGCTCCAGCCTGGAGGCCTACGCCCAAACGTGTGTGGAACATAGCGTCTGCATTGACTGGAGGGGATCAACTAACGGACTATGTGGTAGGAGGGAACTTTGTGCTAAATATACGTTTTGGGTCCCAAGTAGCACTGTATTCCCAACCTAGTGGACTGCTCCTCACAAGACTGCTACCACATGTAGGGTGTAGAGAATAGGGTTTAATCTTTTTAGAGATCAGGGTTTAATTTGTGTAGGAGAATAGGGTTTAATTTGTCTAAGAGAATAGGGTTTAATTTGTGTAAGAGAATAGGGTTCAATTTGTGTAAGAGAATAGGGTTTAATTTGTGTAAGAGAATATGGTTTAATTTGTGTAAGAGAATAGGGTTTTATTTGTGTAGAGAATAGGGTTTTATTTGTGTAGAGAATAGGGTTTAATCTGTTTAGAGATCAGGGTTTAATCTGTTTAGAGAATATGTTTTTATCTGTGTAGAGAATATGGTTTAAATTGAGACTTAATATTACATATTATGAATATTTTTCATCATCATGATTTATCTGTATTTTGGCAGCCGTGTTTTACAAATGGTGTAGCTCACATTTGTCTTTCCACCTTTACGATATTGCAGGATATAAATGCCCTCAACCCAAAGTGTATAAAGCATGTGGCCCGGCTATCCAGCCAACTTGCAATTCAAGGTATCCATCTTCTTTTTAAGACCCTAAATTAAAATACATACATCACCTACATTCTGTTTTAGTCTGGCAGTGTGGTTGATAGTTAATCTGTACACATTGTCGTTGTTTTTTCACATCACAGATACAATGAGAAGTACATACAGCCATGCGAGGGAGTCCCATCAGACAAAAACTTTGTGTGTGATGAAGTCAGGGAGGGCTGTTTCTGCCCCGAGGGAACCATCTTGTTCAACACATACTCTGGCACCTGTGTTAAAAAATGTGGTAAGGATAGTTTTTGCCCGTTGAACTGAATGTTCTGATAGGGACGCTAAAATCAAAGTGATTAAGACTTTGACATCACATTCGATTGCAACACGTTGTTTTAATATGTGTTTCAAAGTACCGCCATGTACACCATAGTAAAGATCTGGTCTTCTTTTAAAGGATGCACAGGACCTGATGGCACCAATAAACAGGTACTGTAGAGGTGATCAGCTAACTCCAAATGTTTTTGTATAGAACCGCAAAAATTATTTCCATCAGTTTACTAGTTTCAGTCAAGTTTTTTGATTGCACACACAGACTGACCCAATATAATGCAGAGTGCAGATGACTGCTAGTGTTGAGGGCTCATAACGGAATCACAGACAATCAACAAACATCTACGTTTAAATCAACGGAATGAGAAATAGAAGGTCATACTTACAGAACAAGTGTTTCAGAACAAAGTTGGGGTGGCGCATGTTTCCATGCCTTGATACCTGTTGTTAAAATCAATCATGTATTTAATTAAGCTCTTTTAACCAGCAAGTCCTCTGCAGATGCCCTGCCTAAAACCCCACTGAGTAAGCATGTAGAAGCAAAAGCACAGTGGCTAGAAACAACTCCACCGAAGGCAGACCAGAACAAACCTAGAGAGGAACCAGGCTCTGAGAAGTTGTCAGTCCTCTCCTAATTTTGAAATCTAATAATGTTTTGTTTGTTCCCCCCCCACATAGCCTGGCGAGACTTGGCGGTGTAACTGCTTTGAGTGTGAATGTAACAATGACACAATGAGTGTCCATTGTAAGCCAGAGTCATGTCCAACACAACAAGTTGTTACTTGTAAGGAGGTTGGTGAGGTGCTGGTCAAGGATACAGTGGACTGCTGTCAGAAAAACAAATGTGGTGAGTAGAGACAGGATTTCAACAATCTCTTTGGCATATGACAGAGTACTAGGAGTGGAATGATAGCACAAAACAGGTGTAGATTACTAGCTAGCCAAAAAAAATTATCAAGCAAAAAATCTAGTTCATAAAAATAAAACCCCCAGTGCACCAGTGGTCTTGAAGCCAGCAGAGTACTAGCTCATTTCCCCTACTGTTGATTACAATACTGTTGATTAAAATACTGTTAATTACAATACTGTT
This sequence comes from Esox lucius, assembly GCF_011004845.1. Taxonomy (NCBI): domain Eukaryota; kingdom Metazoa; phylum Chordata; class Actinopteri; order Esociformes; family Esocidae; genus Esox; species Esox lucius. Next base: position 3,633,232 of record NC_047587.1, on the reverse strand, counting down.
GATTAACATACTTTCACTTTATTGGTAATACTTTTGTTTCATTTAATTATGTCCTATAGCACTGACTTTGATAATAATTACTTTAATTTTGGTTTTTTACACCATACTTTGGGTTTTTTACACCATAGTTTAATTTTGATGAACAAGAATTGATGCCTGGTTTTTGTCAATTAATCAACTGTAAGCTGCTGTGGGTGTGACCGTGTGATAACCACTGGAAGAGATTCTAAAATACCCCGCCCCTTTATCCCACAGTGTGTGATGTGAGTGGCTGTCCACAACCACCCCTCTGCCCACTAGGAACTGAGTTAAAAACTTCAAAGGGAAGTTGCTGCCTGACTTACACCTGCGGTAAGACTTCTGACTATTATGATGGACTTAGAATATAGGGGCTTGCATGCACAAATGCCATACATTTATTTTGATTATACCTGTTGTTACATTACTTTCCATGAACATTAGGGCATGCATACTTAGGTTACTTAGGTAGATTAGCTTTAAAAATATTTTAACCCGCCTACAAGAAATTTCGATTAATTCCAATCATGACATGTTTATTATGCAGATTGAATTTAATAATCATGCATATTTCATTTAATTGATAGAATAAAAATATTGTGTACCAGGAAATTGTACATTAAAATAAACATGTACTCTGGTCATGCTTTTGACAGTGACTTAATGGTCCCCAGAAAGGAGAGTTTTGGGAACCACTAACCTACTCTGATTAAAATGGCGGTTCAGAAACTGTTAGTGATTGACGCTTTTGTTGTCTGTCCACTCAGGTCCCAAATCTGTGTGTGTCTTCAACAACAAGGAATATCAGGTGAGGAACTGTGTTTTTTTTATTTTTATAATCACTGCAGAAAGCAACACTGTTGGCAGGTTTTCATGAAATAAACTAATTGCTTATTCAAGTCAAGATTTCCAAAAAGGTTTCCAAAAAACCTGTCCAGAAAGACAGAATGCAAATAATTTAAACCCTGTATTCAATAGAATATAAAACTGAGACAACATATTAAATGTTGAAACTGAGAGATTTTTGTTTCTTGAAAGATTGAATTTGAATTTGAGGCCACTGAATTTGAGGCCAGCAACACAATTAAAAAAAGCTGGGACAGGTGCAACAAAAGACTGGAAAAGTTGTATAATGGAAGAAAAAAAAAACTTACATTTAATTTGGTTAATTGGCAACAGGTCAGTAACATGATTGGGTATAAAAAGACCATCCCAGAGAGGACGAGTCTTTCAGAAGTAAAGATTGGAAGGGTTTCACATCTCTGTGAAAGACTGTGCACATCTCTGTGAAAGATAGTGCAACAATTTAAGAATGTTTCTCAATGTAAAATTGCAGAGTTTAATGATCTCATCATCTACTGTACTTAATATCATTAAAAGATTTAGAGAATCTGGAGAAATCTTTGTACGTAAGGGACAAGGCCAAAAATCTATATTGGGTGGCCTCGATCATCAGGCCCAAGGGGTGGCACTGCATTAGAAACAGATTCTGTAGTGGATTCTGTAGTGGAAATCACTGAATGGGCTCAGGAACACTTCAAAAAAACATTGTCTGTGAACACAGTAGGTCGCTGCATCCACAAATGCAAGTTAAAACTCGAACTGCAAAGAAGAAACCAGATATAAACAAGATTCAGAAATGCAGCCACCTTCTCTGGGACCAAGCTCATTTAAGATTGACTGAGGTGAAGTGGAAAACGGTCATGTGGTCTGATTAATCAAAATTTGAAATTATTTCGGGGAATCATGGATGATATGTTCTTGGGTTTAAGAGGAGTTTAAAGGAGAGGGACCATGCGGCTTGTTTTAAGCATACAGTTCATAAGCCAGCATCTGTGATCGTATAGGGGGTGCATTAGTACACATGGCATGTTGTCTTTGTACTATTTTCAAATTAAATATAAGGATACATGATTTGCAGGCTTACGGCCACACCTCCCTGAGCACGCCCGATCTCGTCTGATCTCGGAAGCTAAGCAGGGTCGGGCCCGGTTAGTACTTGGATGGGAGACCGCCTGGGAATACCAGGTGCTGTAAGCCTTACCCCTCCAAGAACTGCCACCTTAACGTGGTGGAGGGGTTTGAGTACCCGAGTGACCCTAGGAGCTATGTTGTCTGGGGCTATATGCCCCTGGTAGGGTCTCCCAAGGCAAACAGGTCTTAGGCGACGGGTCAGACTAAGAGCGGTTCAAAACCCCTTAATGAAGAATAAAATTTTGAGTACCGTGACGTCGCCCGGTATGGCGCAGCCGGGGCCCCACCCCGGAGCCAGGCCCGGGGTTGGGGCTCGAATGCGAGCGCCTGGTGGCCGGGCCTTCCCCCATGGGGCCCGGCCGGGCTCAGCCCGAACGGGTGACGTGGGGCCGCCCTCCCGTGGGCTCACCACCCACAGGAGGGACCATAAGGGGCCGGTGCAAAGAGGATCGGGCGGCAGTCGAAGGCAGGGGCCTAGACAACCCGATCTCTGGACACAGAAACTGGCTCTAGGGACGTGGAATGTCACCTCGCTGGCGGGGAAGGAGCCTGAGTTAGTGCGTGAGGTTGAGAGGTTCCGATTAGAGGTAGTCGGGATCACCTCTACGCACGGCTTGGGCTCTGGAACCACACTCCTTGAGAGAGGATGGACTCTTCACCACTCTGGAGTTGCCCATGGTGAGAGGCGGCGGGCTGGTGTGGGTTTGCTCATAGCTCCCCAGCTCTGCCGCCATGTGTTGGAGTTTACCCCGGTGAACGAGAGGGTCGTTTCCCTGCGCCTACGGGTCGGGGATAGGTCTCTCACTGTTGTTTGTGCCTACGGGCCGAACCGCAGTGCAGAGTACCCGACCTTCTTGGAGTCTCTGGGAGGGGTGCTGGAAAGTGCTCCGACTGGGGACTCTATTGTTCTACTGGGGGACTTCAACGCCCACGTGGGCAACGACAGTGACACCTGGAGGGGCGTGATTGGGAGGAACGGCCCCCCTGATCTGAACCCGAGTGGTGTTCAGTTATTGGACTTCTGTGCTAGTCACAGTTTGTCCATGACGAACACCATGTTCAAGCATAAGGGTGTCCATCAGTGCACGTGGCACCAGGACACCCTAGGCCGCAGGTCGATGATCGACTTTGTTGTCGTCTCATCTGACCTGCGGCCGTATGTCTTGGACACTCGGGTGAAGAGAGGGGCGGAGCTGTCAACTGATCACCACCTGGTGGTGAGTTGGATCCGATGGTGGGGGAGGAAGCTGGACAGACTCGGCAGGCCCAAGCGTACTGTAAGGGTCTGCTGGGAACGTCTGGCCGAGTCTCCTGTCAGAGAGATCTTTAACTCCCACCTCCGGCAGAGCTTCGACTGGATCCCGAGGGAGGTTGGAGATATTGAGTCCGAGTGGACCATGTTCTCCACCGCCATTGTCGAAGCGGCCGCTCGGAGCTGTGGCCGTAAGGTCTCCGGTGCCTGTCGAGGCGGCAATCCCCGAACCCGGTGGTGGACACCGGAAGTAAGGGATGCCGTCAAGCTGAAGAAGGAGTCCTATCAGGCCTGGTTGGCTTGTGGGACTCCTGAGGCAGCTGACGGGTACCGACAGGCCAAGCGGGCTGCAGCCCGGGTGGTTGTGGAGGCAAAAACTCGGGCCTGGGAGGAGTTCGGTGAGGCCATGGAGAAGGACTATCGGCTGGCCTCGAAGAGATTCTGGCAAACCATCCGGCGCCTCAGGAGAGGGAAACAGTGCCCTACCAACGCTGTTTACAGTAGAGGTGGGCAGCTGTTGACCTCAACTGAGGATGTCGTCGGGCGGTGGAAGGAGTACTTCGAGGATCTCCTCAATCCCGCTGACATGTCTTCCATTGAGGAAGCAGAGGATGAGGGCTCAGTGGTGGACTCGTCCATCACCCGGGCTGAAGTCACAGAGGTGGTCAAGAAACTCCTCGGTGGCAAGGCACCGGGGGTGGATGAGATCCGCCCTGAGTACCTCAAGTCTCTGGATGTTGTGGGGCTGTCTTGGTTGACACGCCTGTGCAACATCGCGTGGCGGTCGGGGACAGTGCCTCTGGGATGGCAGACCGGGGTGGTGGTCCCTCTTTTTAAGAAGGGGGACCGGAGGGTGTGTTCCAACTATAGGGGGATCACACTTCTCAGCCTCCCCGGGAAAGTCTATGCCAGGGTTCTGGAGAGGAGAATACGGCCGATAGTAGAACCTCGGATTCAGGAGGAACAGTGTGGTTTTCGTCCGGGCCGTGGAACACTGGACCAGCTCTATACCCTCTACGGGGTGTTGGAGGGTTCATGGGAGTTTGCCCAACCAATCCACATGTGTTTTGTGGATTTGGAGAAGGCATTCGACTGTGTCCCTCGCGGCATCTTGTGGAGGGTGCTTGGGGAATATGGGGTCCTGGGTCCTTTGCTAAGGGCTGTCAGGTCCCTATACAACCGAAGCAGGAGCTTGGTCCGCATTGCCGGCAGTAAGTCAGACTTGTTCCCAGTGCATGTTGGACTCCGGCAGGGCTGCCCTTTGTCACCGGTTCTGTTTGTAATTTTTATGGACAGAATTTCTAGGCGCAGCCAGGGGCCGGAGGGTGTCAGGTTTGGGGACCACACGATTTCGTCTCTGCTCTTTGCAGATGATGTTGTCGTGTTGGCCCCTTCTAACCAGGACCTTCAGCATGCACTGGGACGGTTTGCAGCCGAGTGTGAAGCGGTGGGGATGAAAATCAGTACCTCCAAATCCGAGGCCATGGTCCTCAGTCGGAAAAGGGTGGCTTGCCCACTTCAGGTTGGTGGAGAGTGCCTGCCTCAAGTGGAGGAGTTTAAGTATCTAGGGGTCTTGTTCACGAGTGAGGGAAGGATGGAACGGGAGATTGACAGACGGATCGGTGCAGCTTCTGCAGTAATGCAGTCGATGTATCGGTCTGTCGTGGTGAAGAAAGAGCTGAGCCGCAAGGCGAAGCTCTCGATTTACCAGTCAATCTACGTTCCTACTCTCACCTATGGTCATGAGCTTTGGGTCATGACCGAAAGGACAAGATCCCGGATACAGGCGGCCGAAATGAGTTTTCTCCGCAGGGTGGCTGGGCGATCCCTTAGAGATAGGGTGAGAAGCTCGGTCACCCGGGAGGAGCTCAGAGTAGAGCCGTTGCTCCTCCACATCGAGAGGGGTCAGCTGAGGTGGCTTGGGCATCTTTTTCGGATGCCTCCGGAACGCCTTCCTGGGAAGGTGTTCCGGTCCCATCCCACCGGGAGGAGACCCCGGGGAAGACCTAGGACACGCTGGAGGGACTATGTCTCCCGGCTGGCCTGGGAACGCCTCGGTGTCCCCCCGGAAGAGCTAGAGGAAGTGTCTGGGGAGAGGGAAGTCTGGGCATCCCTGCTTAGACTGCTGCCCCCCGCGACCCGGCCCCGGATAAGCGGTAGAAGATGGATGGATGGATGATTTGCATCTACATTAGTATTAAAACACAGATGTACCATTGTTTGATGGTATTCTATTTATTTATTTTTACTTAAAGTTTTATGCTTGTATAGTAATTTTATCAAATTAGTGTATTGGGTGCATTGATTATTAACAAGTATTTTATTTTTTTTGAGAAATATAGATAATTTATTCTTCTTCCAAATAAGCCTTGGGTAATTTTCCTGTTTATTAGATTAAGTGTGCAGCCATGTGGATGATCAAATTATTTATTTATTAATAGTTTATCAATTGTGTGTTAATTGTTATTTATTAATGATGATTAATGATTTCTACTCCACAGCCTGGGGATGTTTGGTCGTCCCCTAATGATTCCTGTGTGCAGTATAATTGCACAAAGATAAAAAACAAGTTCATCCCTGTGGATTCCAAAATACAGTGTCCAGTTTTCCGTCCTGAAGACTGCATCCCTGTAAGTACATGAGAACAGCTGAATGGAGGGTAGAAAATGAGCAGGAACTCTGCACTTAACCCTTTATCTTGACCCTTTGATTGGCTAAATCACTGAACATGTAAAATGTGTGTGTTATGCATCAATGTAAATTCATCATTACAGCAAACAGAAAATTTGTAGTAATATGGGATATTTTTACACATTAAGTATTTTAGCTCTATATTTTTATACTGCCTGCCCCCCCGTGAGATTCGAACCCACAACCATTTTGTTGCAAACACCATGAACTTATCAATAGATCTACAGATGTGGCACATCACTTGGTTTTATCAAGTCATAATTATTTTACGCCCTAGTAAATAGTTCAGTAGACTGTCATAGACTAACTATTGAAATCCAAATTTGAACTGCATGCTGTACTTTGACATTACAGGGAACTGAGACGACTGATGCAAATGGCTGCTGTGTATCATGTAAGTCTTTTTTATTATTTCTTGATAAATAGTTATGATTAGTGTGAAATTGTATACAGCTGTATTCACAAACATGTTTATGTTTATTAATCCAAAGACCTCTTTTCAAAATAATGATACAGCAAAATAAATGTTTTCCGTTTTTGTTTATAAGATTTATTACTAATTTACAAATGTAATGGTGATTTATTGGATTTTAATAGCCTGGAATGCAGAATCTGTTTTGAGCAAACATTCTACTTGTAAACAGTGTTGTTGGAAATGTTGCATATTAATTACAATTACTGTTTAATTATGAATTTGTCATTATAAATGTGAATTTTAACCTAGTGATGAAATTCACATGAATTATCCCTGCAGTGTCATTGCCAGGGAGTGGAATGCCTTTAAATAGACTTCCTCAAAGGCTAGGTTGTTTTACGAAGTCACCATTGATTTCCAGATAAGGAAATCCAGCTAAGCCCCAAATGTATTATGATTCTAGGGACGCCTCTGGGGTAAACTCACCTCTTCCTGACTAACTCTGTCTCTCTCTCAGGCATTACAAGTAATTGTGCTGTGAAGAAGAACACCACCTACCTCCAGGTTAAAGACTGCAGGTCTGTTGTACCAGTGGAGCTGGCAGCCTGTGGGGGAGCCTGTGGAACATCTTCTATGTGAGTAGAACATCTCTAAATAATAAGATGTGTATCACTGCTGACTGAAGGCAGGTCACAGGGAGAACTTTTAATAAAGAGCTAAGACATTACATAATAGAAACTAAGACTTGAAAAGAGAAGTTACACCGGAACAAAATCCAAATGATGACCAACAAGATATCCAACCGAGAAACTTGAAAAGGGACAGTGATCAGGAACACATGTGAGGTAATAATTACGACCAGGTGTAAAAATAAACCTGAAATGATCAAAAGCAAGAATGGCTGATAAAAGAGGCGTTCTGTTTTTGTAGCGAGAAAGCAGTTGATTATACAGGTACACCCCCTAGACAGGACATGTTTCAGATAAGGGCAAGGCAAGTAAATGTTGAACATGTACATGGTACTTTTTAATTCTCCAGAAATTTGAGAACTCAGTGGGAGTTTGTAATTTTCCCTGTTGACTCATGGCAGAATGAATCATTGCTGTTTTTCTTAACAGTGCTGTTGGTGTTGTTCCATTTGCTAGGTACTCTGCAGTGAAAATGGGCTTGATGCACTCCTGCTCCTGCTGTCAGGAGTTGTCGACCAGTGTGAGGCAGGTGGATATGGTCTGCTCTAAGGGAAAGAAGACCTCTCAGTCCTATACTTACATTAATAAGTGTGGCTGCAGTGTGACTGAGTGTGACGACAAGCACTAATGTATTTTATTCAATTTACAGTCTTTTAAAAAGAATGTAAAAACAAGTTTTTAAGTAAAGAGACAGTCTGTGATTCAAACACAACAGGGATTTTCAATTTGAAGAAATGGTGATACCAGTCACAGACTGACCCTTTTAACTGTAGGACATATTAAACACTTTCATCTAAAGGATTTGTCTAAACATATTAAACTACTTTAACTTCCATCTCTACATTATTATGAACATTTTTTTCTGTTTTTCTATGCAAACTTATTAAACCTATTCAAAGCATGAAGTCATGACCTCTGTTTTTATAACGTTGTTTGCTGCCAGTTTTATTGCTTCTTTATTCAGCAGAACAGTTTTCAGCTGTGCTAACATGATTGCAAAAGGTTTTTCTATTAATCAATTAGTCTTTTAAAATGAAAAACTTGGATTAGCAAACACAGCATGCCATAGGACTGATGGTTGCAGACTTGTAGTCATTGGACTCGTGCCTTGGAAGGTAAATATAGAATAGCTAAAACTAAGGAAAAAACCTGCCGTCCCTCCTTGTTCTGGTCTGGTACCTCAAGCGATTAAAGTTGAAAGTCACATAGGTAACATTAACGAAAGTGAATCGGTTCCATTCGTAGAATTCGCATTTGGCTACAAAGATTTTTAACATTTAGTGAGAAGCCTAATGTTAGCTTGCTGTCAAGAACTGGGCGCTGTTTGCCAGCTAGTTACAGTAGTTAATAACTAGCTGACACATATAACCATACTGAACACAGAGAGATGTTCACTCATTGCTAACCTATGTATAATAGTCAGACAATTTGGCTAATGGCTCATAGAAAAGGCCAGCCCCAGCCTCAACATGATCATACTTCAATTAAACATAAAATGCATGTTTATAATAAATGTTGCAATTCAGTATTAGTGTACTAGATTTTCAACTGCTGATTTAAAATAGCTCATAAAATAATAGTAATCCCCAAAAAATTCACCTTAATTTCAAAGGACTTACTTTGGGCTAATAGACTATAACAATAGCCTATAATGCTTAAAAGACTTGAGACTTGACTCTGACTTGCATGCAGTGACTTGAAACATGACATAGACTTGTCTGAAGTAACTTCGATAAATGTCTAATGGTTGCTGACAATGGGCCTGGACACCTATTTACAACCCCATTTCTTTAAAAAAATTTGATGCTGTGTAAAATGTGAAGAAAAACAGAATGCAACGATGTGCAAATCATTTAAAACCTACAGTCCATAGAGAATAGTACCAAGACAACATATCAATGTTATTGTTTCTTGAAAAATATATGCCCACTTTGAATTTGATGCCAGCATCAAGTTTAAAAAACGCTGGGACGGGGCAACAAAAGACTGGAAAACTTGTTTAATGCAAAAAAAAACCTGGTGGAACATCTCACAACTAATTAGGTTAATTGGCTAATAATCATTAACATGACTGAGCATCCCAGAGAGGATGTCTTTCAAAAGTAATGATGGGGTGGGATTCACCACTCAGTGAAAGACTGTGCAGCCAAATAGTGCAACAATGTAAGAATAATGTTTCTCAACGTAAAATTGCAAACAGTTTGGGGATATCATCATCTATGGTACATAATATCATAAGACGATTCAGAGAATCCAGAGAAATCTCTGTATGGAAAAAACAAGGCAAAAAAACTTTTGGATGTCTATGATCTTCGGGCCCTCAGACAGCACTGCATTAAAAAAATACTTGATTCTGTAGTGGAAATCACTGAACGGGCTCAGGAACACGTGAGAAAACCGTTGTATGTGAACACAGTATGTTGCTGCATCCACAAATGCAAATTAAAACGCTGCCATGAAAAAAAGAAACCATATAAAAACAAGATCCAGTAACGTCACCTCCTTCTCTGAGGCGAAGTGGAAAACTGTCCTGTGGTCTGACTAATCAAAATGTTTAATTGTTTTTGGGAATCATGGACACCACGTACTCCAGGCTAAAGAGAAGAGGGACCATCTGGCTTGTTATCAGCGCACAGTTCAAAATCCAGCATCTGTGATGGTATTGCGGTGCAACTGTGCACATGGCATGGGTGACTTACACATCTGTGAATGCACCATTAATGCTGAACAATATATACAGGTTTTGTTGCAGGTTATGCTGCCATCCAGACTACATCTTTTTCAAGGAAGGCTTATTTCAGCAAAACAATGCCAAACCACATTCTGCACGTATTATGACATTATAGCTCTATAGTGAAAGAAATCATTGAAAACATTTAGGGCATTATGAAACACAAAATATGACAAAGAAGACCCTGAAATGTTCCGCAGCTGAAAGCCTATAACAAGCAAGAATGGGAAAACACTTTCAAAACTATAGCAATTGGTCTCCTCAGTTCCCAAAACACTTAGAGTATTTTTTAAATAAGAAGTGATGCAACACATTGGTAAACATGCCCCTGTCCCAACTTTTTAGAAACGTGTTGCTGGCATTAAATTCAAAATGGGCATGTATTTTTCCAAAAACAATAACATTTCTCAGTTTCAACATTTTATATGTTGTCTTTCTACTATTTTAAATGAAATGTAGGGATAAATTATTAGCACATCATTACATTCTGGTTTTTTTGCATTTTACATAGCTTCCCAACTTTTTGGAAACAGGGTTATAGATATTTCAATAAAACTCAGCTGTTTCCAGCTTTAATAGTCATTTACAACATGAACAATATCTACATTGTATTTCTGATCAATTTGATGTTATTTTCAAGGCTTTTCTTTCCAAAACAAGAACATTTCTAGTGACTCCAAACTTTTGAATGGTAGTGTATGTAATGTGGTATGGATTAGGTCGTGTTCCCTTTCCTGCTTCCAAAAGTCAACAAACAGTATTCTTAATTTCTTGTTGACATTGAGGGAGTGGTTGTTGTCCTGTCACCACAATGGCAGTTTTTTTGTTCCTCCCTGTAGGCAAACTTTTCGTTGCTGGTCACCACGCCTATAACTGTGTTGTTGTGTGCAAGTTTGAAGATGGAGATGGTCTCACACAGTCATGAATGAACAGGGAGTAAAACAAAGGACACAGGACAGTGTGAAGAGTCTGTGAGGATGTTGTGTTGCCAATCGTCACTGCCTGAGGTCTGGCCATCAGAAAATCCAGTAACAGGTTGCAGCGTGGTGTCTAGACTCAGCACTCTGAGCTTGGTGACGAGTAGCGAAGGAACGATAGTGTTGAAATATTGTCAGTGAACAGCAGATGTTTCTCTTCTCTGTGTGTTGCAGCCAAGTGAATAGCAATGGAGATGACATCCTCTGTAGACCTGCTGTGGCTGTAGGCAAGTTGGAGTCCAGAGATCCTGGAAAATGGCCCTCAACATGGGCCATAAAAGGGACTTCATGATGACATTGCATTACCTGAGTACATCAATCAAATCAATCAATTGTATTCATATAAAGCCCTTTTTACATCAGCAGTTTTACAAACACCCAGCATGAAATCCCATGGACCAAGCAACAACAGTGTTGATGTCCTGCTATTTTGTCAAGCCCTGTGTACTATTTTGTCCACATCAGAATGGGAGAGCAACATCACGTTGTCTCAGGAAAAGAGCAGGTGTTCTCCAGCATGGTTCAGTGTTACTTGTCTCAAGGCGAGCATGGAAGGCATTTAGCTGATTTGGTGGGCTTATGTCACTGGGCAACTTGTGACTTTGTATCCCCTTGATACCTTTCTGATAGTTTGAAGCCTTGTCACGTCTGGCAAATGTCAGAGTTGGTTTAATGAGTTTACATTAGTCCTGTATTGGCGCTTTGCAGATTAGTGACTTGTATCATGTGATCCAGAGTTTCAACACTTCTAAAAATTGTTGCAGCTTCCATGACTCTGTTCTTTTCTTCTTAATCTTATTTAGCCATTTTGTCAGGTGGAAAAGAAGTCTTGCAACAGTCAAACAGTTTTGGATGAAGCATTAGAAAGGGGAAGATCATTCGTTCTGAACGAATGCACCCCTTCTAAACCAAAGTTTCTCCATATTTCAGCAGCAGAATTCGTGTATAGCTATTATTAGGGAGCCACCTGGTGGAGTGCTTCTGCATCTGCACTTAGCGCACTTACGCATATGATCACGTGGATCGAGCAGAAGAAATGTGCTCGGAGTTTGTGCTGTGAACCACGCCGTGTATGATTAATGTAACATTTTTTATGAAACACAAACATTTTAGGTTGGCAACTCAAATGAATAATATTTCCATTCAAGAAAGCGTGGAATGCAATGAATTGTAAATGAAAAATGAAATCAGAATGACAGTCTTTCGACACACTGCATTGGAACAATGTCTCGAGTAGTGATGGGCTGCTATGCACACACGCTCGATACTGTTCCGAGCTTTTCAATACCCCTACCCACACTCACTGTATCGGATCCAGGTTCCGAAACATTTCTGGTCACCCGACGGCAGGTGTCGAAACTGTCACGTGATATTTAACGAAACCACCAAAAGTCGATTGAGTGTCCGAGACTTGACTGACTTTGAACTTTGTGGCAATACCAATAATTTCGAATTAATTCTGTTTATTTGGGGCAAGAGAAAAATGTGTGAGATGAATGAGTGATTGTGAGAGTTAGCTGTGTGTGTGTGAAAATAGTCTGGTTAGTAGAAAGTTGTTTTAAAGTGCTTGTTGCAAAGCACAGGTTTCCACAATTCTCCGGCGCCTGAGCGCCCTGCCGATCGGTGTCGACACTTTCATACACAAAGCTCTATTTAGCAATTGAGGTAAAACCTTTCCTATCAGACTGTTTCACCAGTGGTCTAGTAAATAGTGCCGCTTTCTATTGAATAAGGCCACGCTGGTTCAGATCCCGCTGATCTTCAGTTTTTTTTTTAGCAATCTTTATTGTTGTTCAAATAATGTCTCATTTACTGCAAAGGGAATAGTAATGAAACCCTTCTCACCCACATGCCTTTATCATCCAAAACATGATGGAGGAATGGTTAAATGAAAAGCAAGGTGGAAAGGCAAGAAGAAAGTGGGATACAAACCCCATATTTTACAAGAAGCACACGGACCAAACTGTTGAGCCACGAAACACGTTCTCCTAATGTGGGAAAATGCGTCTCCATGGACACTGAACATCTGATTTTTATTTCTCACCGGCAGATGTCACTCAAGTAAAATGTTTTGAGCGTTTCATAAAGCCTCGACACAAATGTTTCGATTGTCTTGGTGTTTCGAAAAGCATCGTTCTGCCCATCACTACAGCAGCCAATAGAGCCTGGGGGGAAAACAGTTGGCATTTAAACAGCTGGATAATTGATGTGGGGACTGTTGATTAGGAGTGGAATCAGGGAATGGCCACTGATAATATGGGGGGTGGATTCTGCCACGGAGATGTAGATAAGCGACCTACCGTCAACTTGCTCCCATTTAACGTCGCCGTGAGCGAATCTCTTTGGCTTAACGTCGCCGTGAGTGAATCTCTTATGCTTTAGGTCGCCGTTAAAAGTTTCGTTTGTGCTGATGCAGCGTTGTATATATTAGACATTTAATTTTAGCTGTCACCAGCCCCACAAACTACTCCAAACTCCCTCAAAATAGGCTCAATCATGTATGCTCTGTTTGTGCCGCTGAAAGGTTTGTTTGTGCTTCTACAGTTTTTGGTACATACCTATTCCTACTGGATAACGCACTGGCTTTAATCTCTTTCCACTATAGCTCTGTAACTATCCGTAAGAAAGCAGTCACAAAAACAAACCTTTATCGGCACAAAATGAGCACATATGGAGCCTATTGAGTGAATTTGACCTATAAAATATTATTTCATATCTAAAAAAGTATAGCAGCACTTTTTGCCGTTACAATTTTCATTTTGGCTGCTTCGGTGTTTTAAATATTAGATATTTAATTATAGGGTATGGTGTCACCAGCCCCCACAACATGCTAAAAACTCCATCGAAATAGGCTCAATTGTTCTCCATTTGTGCATTTACATTTTTCATTGTACTGAAGCAGCGTTTTATATATTAGACATTTCATTTTTCTTTCCAAAAAAAGTTGAAAAGGAAGGATTTTACCGACCCAAAAGAAGCACAAACGATTGAGCCTATTTTGAGTGAATTTGATCTATAACATATTATTTAATATTTAAAATATGAAAGCAGCACAAAAACTATAACGGCACAAACAAAATCATTTATGGGTGAATTTGGAGGATTTGGGGGGCGGAGTGACTATAAATTAACTATAAAATATTTTTAGAATTAACTATAAAATATTTTTTAGGAATAATACTTAAAATGTAGCGCAAATCTATGACAAAATAGGCTTAATCGTTCGTGCTGGTTTGTGCCTTAAAATGTTTTGTTTGTGCTGCTAGATATATAATGATATTTTATAGGTAAAATTAACTCAAAATAGGCTCAACCATTTGTGCTCCTTTTGTGCCGATAAAGGTTTGTTATTACAACAGCTTTCTTACCACTGCTTTCTTACTGATAGTGACATAGCTATAGTGGAAAGAGAGTAAACAATTATTTTATTATTTGTAATTATTTTACAAATATGTTGTTATACCCCCATGATTGAAATGTTAAATCTTTATTTTGCTACACTCACGGCGGCGACGTTCAGACGTTGCACATTGTTAATCACTCACGGCGACGTTCAGACGTTGCACATGTAAATCACTCACGGCGGCGACGGCGTTACAGAAGTTGTCAAAATTTCTTACGCCGCCGCCGTGAGTGAATTCACATGTGCAACGTCTGAACGTCGCCGTGAGTGTTCAACAATGTGCTACGTCGCCATGAGTGATTAACTATGTGCAATGTCTGAACGTCGCCGCCGTGAGTGTAGGAAAATAAAGATTTCAACATATTTGTAAAATACTAGTGTAGTCAGTGTAAATAATTGTCACACAAATAGTTTATAACAACATGATATTACAACATAAGGAATTCTACTCATATTAACAGGTATTCATATTTTTGCTTGGTTAACTGTCTGAATAGCTAGTATTATAAAATGATAACACATGCCTTTGTCAAAATATCACTGAGCCGAAACATACACTCTCTATTCATGAAAATACTAAAGAGTAAATATTACAGAATACAATGAAATGTACAGTGATCACCGCATATTTACAGCTAAATCCAAAATCTAAATGTACAGCTGTAATCAGTCTGTGTGTAGTTCACTTGTTTAGCCACATGGTGTATCAGGCAAACGTCCTACGGCGCCAGTAGTAAGACAATTATAAAACATATTAACAAACATTACATAAAATAGAAATGTAAAATATAAAAGAAAAAAATAATACACCACAAATGATGTGGTATTACTACAAAATACATGGTTAATCAGAATATATCCTGCTAAAGGTGCATTTTTATATAGGTATGTACACACCCAGAAAATTCGTTTTTTGCTCAGATGTGTACAGATATGAACAGATCATACATTAACATGAATTGATTTAGATCATACTGTTTTTATTCTTATCTGCTCTGTTGCGGAGTAAGGAAACTAAGCATTTCATGACAAATACAAACACTTCGAACTTGAACAGATAAAGGCAACTTAATTCAACAACTGACACTGAGATATTAATACTTTGCAATCACTTACTTTCCAAAAATAAACAGAAATGCAATTTCTTTAGGGAGCACTTATTGAAAGTACACCAATTATGGCAGGTTGGCCCGGCCCTGATGCATGAATGCCACCCCAAACCATAATATAACTTCTCTTTGCTCTTTCTCTGCTTTAAGTGGCATCACAGTAAATCGGTATACGTAAGGAATAAGGCACAAGCGGGTTTGGTACATGATCATTGTACCACAGCTAAGAACTTAAGCGTGATGCATCGTGCAGTGCCTTGACACAAGATTTGGAGATACCGTGGATATAAGCAATTCTCACAAACCCCAGAGATTTATTTTCACTCT
The DNA here is from genome assembly GCF_011004845.1 of Esox lucius. Taxonomy (NCBI): domain Eukaryota; kingdom Metazoa; phylum Chordata; class Actinopteri; order Esociformes; family Esocidae; genus Esox; species Esox lucius. Next base: position 3,617,646 of record NC_047587.1, on the reverse strand, counting down.
TATAAACCAATTACCAATTTAGTTAGACCTGGGTGTCTCTGTCCATGTCTGGCTGACCTTGGCAGTATATGTTTGTAGAACTGGTCAGCTTAATAAACCTCTGCATCATGCCTGCTCCAGATGTGGCTGATATTGCTACAGTTGTTCTGTCCCTTGGGAGTTGATATTGTGATTTTTACCATTTTGCATGTTTGTAAATTACCTGTTTTGTATACGCATTTCTGTGTTTCTCAATGTAATTTCTCATCTGAAAATTGGGTTGGAGTGCAATGATTCCTTTAATGTATTATAATTTACAAGCTAATTTGAGCACAAGGTTCAGAACGCATTTTGTTAATATTTAAGCAATGTTGCATTTTGGAATTCCGTATTGAAAATGTACAAGGATTAATTGAATCTCCTAAATAGATTTTCGAGTTGAGCACATTCTTATAGACTACAAAAGATATCTGAGGTGGATGACAGAATAATTATTTCCTAGTTCAATAAAAACCCCTTCTTGGCCAGATCAGTAAACCCTCAGCGACTTAAAAGAAAGATGGGAAGGGAGAAGTAATGAGAAGGTGAACATCTGCTTATGAGCCAAAGCATACCACCTCTTCTGTGAAGCATGGTGGAGGAAGTGTTATGGCACCTCTTCTGTGAAGGATGGTGGAGGAAGTGTTATGGCACCTCTTACAGACTCTACTTCATTTTGTATTTTTGTACTCTGTGTACTGTGTGTAACTGTATGTTGTCCTGCACGTTTGCGCTTTGTCTCGGCCAGGTCACCATTGCAAATGAGAATCTGTCTCAATCGGCCTACCTGGTTAAATAAAGGTTACATAAAAAATACAAATAAACTATTCTGTGAAGCATGGTAGAGGAAGTGTTATGGCACCTGTTCTGTGAAGCATGGTGGAGGAAGTGTTATGGCACCTGTTCTGTTAAGTATGGTGGAGGAAGTGTTATGGCACCTGTTCTGTGAAGTGTGGTGGAGGAAGTGTTATGGCACCTGTTCTGTTAAGCATGGTGGAGGAAGTGTTATGGCACCTGTTCTGTGAAGTGTGGTGGAGGAAGTGTTGTGGCATGTGCATGTATGGCTGCCAATGATGTGACTGTAGAAAAAAGCACCTGTCAATCATCTGACCTGCATGGACAGTTTTGCTGGAGACAAACCTGAGGGCAAAAGGCACCAAAAACAAAAGATATTTGGGACATAAAGTGTTAACCAACTGGTAGTTATTCTAGTAGAATGGTGGTAGGAAGAACCAATATTCTATTTTTTATTAAATACACCTGTATACAATGCATAAAAAGGACATGTAAATTAATCCTGCACAATAATGGCTGATCATGGTCCACAGGGATGTCTGGGCAGTGGTGGATGGGCCATAAATTGGAGTTTCAATACCTGGATTTACTGTCTTGATATTCTTCCAATATATATTGAACGTTCAAAAGTTCGAATTTACAGTTCTCTATATAGGAGCAGTAGAAAAGGGTATGTTATTCTTAGAGGAATTAGATAACAAGTGCAGTATGCAATGAACAACCAAAAGTTGTAATCTGCTAAAGCCAAGGAAATTCACTCACGGCGACGTTAAGCCAAAGAAATTCACTCACGGCGACGTACAGCATAAAAGATTCACTCACGGCGACGTTAAATGGGAGCAAGTTGACGGTAGGTCGCTTATCTACATCTCCGTGGCAGAATCCACCCCCCATACGCGGCGACGGCGTTATAGACGTTGTCAACATTTCTTACGCCGCCGCCGTGAGTGATCAACAATGTGCAACATCTGAACGTCGCCGCCGTGAGTGTTGGAAAATAAAGAATTAACATTTCAATCATGGGTTAAACAACATATTTGTAAAATACTAGTGTAGTCAGTGAAAAGAATTGTCACACAAATAGTTTATAACATGATATTACAACAAAAGGAATTCTACTCATATTAACATTCTATTCCCGTGGGCTCACCACCCACAGGAGGGACCATAAGGGGTCGGTGCGTAGAGGATCGGGCGGCAGTCGAAGGCAGGGGCCTAGGCAACCCGATCCCTGGACACGGAAACTAGCTCTAGGGACGTGGAACGTCACCTCGCTGGCGGGGAAGGAGCCTGAGATAGTGCGTGAGGTTGAGAGGTTCCGACTGGAGGTAGTCGGAATCACCTCTACGCACGGCTTGGGCTCTGGAACCACACTCCTTGAGAGAGGATGGACTCTTCACCACTCTGGAGTTGCCCATGGTGAGAGGCGGCGGGCTGGTGTGGGTTTGCTTATAGCTCCCCAGCTCTGCCGCCATGTGTTGGAGTTTACCCCGGTGAACGAGAGGGTCGTTTCCCTGCGCCTTCGGGTCGGGGATAGGTCTCTCACTGTTGTTTGTGCCTATGGGCCGAACGGCAGTGCAGAGTACCCGACCTTCTTGGAGTCTCTGGGAGGGGTGCTGGAAAGTGCTCCAACTGGGGACTCTATCGTTCTACTGGGGGACTTCAACGCCCACGTGGGCAACGACAGTGACACCTGGAGGGGTGTGATTGGGAGGAACGGCCCCCCTGATCTGAACCCGAGTGGTGTTCAGTTATTGGACTTCTGTGCTAGTCACAGTTTGTCCATAACGAACACCATGTTCAAGCATAAAGGTGTCCATCAGTGCACATGGCACCAGGACACCCTAGGCCGCAGGTCGATGATCGACTTTGTTGTCGTTTCATCTGACCTGCGGCCGTATGTCTTGGACACTCGGGTGAAGAGAGGGGCGGAGCTGTCAACTGATCACCACCTGGTGGTGAGCTGGATCCGATGGCGGGGGAGGAAGCTGGACAGACTCGGCAGGCCCAAGCGTACTGTAAGGGTCTGCTGGGAACATCTGGCCGAGTCTCCTGTCAGAGAGATCTTTAACTCCCACCTCCGACAGAGCTTCGCCTGGATCCCGAGGGAGGCTGGAGATATTGAGTCCGAGTGGACCATGTTCTCCACCGCCATTGTCGAAGCGGCCGTTCGGAGCTGTGGACGTAAGGTCTCCGGTGCCTGTCGAGGCGGCAATCCCCGAACCCGGTGGTGGACACCGGAAGTAAGGGATGCCGTCAAGCTGAAGAAGGAGTCCTATCAGGCCTGGTTGGCTTGTGGGACTCCTGAGGCAGCTGACGGGTACCGACAGGCCAAGCGGACTGCAGCCCGGGTGGTTGTGGAGGCAAAAACTCGGGCCTGGGAGGAGTTCGGTGAGGCCATGGAGAAGGACTATCGGCTGGCCTCGAAGAGATTCTGGCAAACCGTCCGGCGCCTCAGGAGAGGGAAACAGTGCCCTACCAACGCTGTTTACAGTAGAGGTGGCCAGCTGTTGACCTCAACTGGGGATGTCGTCGAGCGGTGGAAGGAGTACTTCGAGGATCTCCTTAATCCCGCCGTCACATCTTCCATTGAGGAAGCAGAGGATGAGGGCTCAGAGGTGGACTCGTCCATCACCCGGGCTGAAGTCACTGAGGTGGTCAAGAAACTCCTCGGTGGCAAGGCACCGGGGGTGGATGAGATCCGCCCTGAGTACCTCAAGTCTCTGGATGTTGTGGGGCTGTCTTGGTTGACACGCCTGTGCAACATCGCGTGGCGGTCGGGGACAGTGCCTTTGGGATGGCAGACCGGGGTGGTGGTCCCTCTTTTTAAGAAGGGGGACCGGAGGGTGTGTTCCAACTACAGGGGGATCACACTTCTCAGCCTCCCCGGGAAAGTCTATGCCAGGGTTCTGGAGAGGAGAATACGGCCGATAGTAGAACCTCGGATTCAGGAGGAACAGTGTGGTTTTCGTCCGGGCCGTGGAACACTGGACCAGCTCTATACCCTCTACGGGGTGTTGGAGGGTTCATGGGAGTTTGCCCAACCAATCCACATGTGTTTTGTGGATTTGGAGAAGGCATTCGACTGTGTCCCTCGCGGCATCCTGTGGAGAGTGCTTCGGGAATATGGGGTCCTGGGTCCTTTGCTAAGGGCTGTCAGGTCCCTGTACGACCGAAGCAGGAGCTTGGTCCGCATTGCCGGCAGTAAGTCAGACTTGTTCCCAGTGCATGTTGGACTCCGGCAGGGCTGCCCTTTGTCACCGGTTCTGTTCATAATTTTTATGGACAGAATTTCTAGGCGCAGCCAGGGGCCGGAGGGTGTCAGGTTTGGGGACCACACGATTTCGTCTCTGCTCTTTGCGGATGATGTTGTCGTGTTGGCCTCTTCAAACCAGGACCTTCAGCATGCGCTGGGACGGTTTGCAGCCGAGTGTGAAGCGGTGGGGATGAGAATCAGTACCTCCAAATCTGAGGCCATGGTCCTCAGTCGGAAAAGGGTGGCTTGCTCACTTCAGGTTGGTGGAGAGTGCCTGCCTCAAGTGGAGGAGTTTAAGTATCTAGGGGTCTTGTTCTCGAGTGAGGGAAGGATGGAACGGGAGATTGACAGACGGATCGGTGCAGCTTCTGCAGTAATGCGGTCGATGTATCGGTCTGTCGTGGTGAAGAAAGAGCTGAGCCGCAAGGCGAAGCTCTCGATTTACCGGTCAATCTACGTTCCTACTCTCACCTATGGTCATGAGCTTTGGGTCATGACCGAAAGGACAAGATCCCGGATACAGGCGGCCGAAATGAGCTTTCTCCGCAGGGTGGCTGGGCGTTCCCTTAGAGATAGGGTGAGAAGCTCGGTCACCCGGGAGGAGCTCGGAGTAGAGCCGCTGCTCCTCCACATCGAGAGGGGTCAGCTGAGGTGGCTTGGGCATCTGTTTCGGATGCCTCCGGAACGCCTTCCAGGGAAGGTGTTCCGGTCCCGTCCCACCGGGAGGAGACCCCGGGGAAGACCTAGGACACGCTGGAGGGACTATGTCTCCCAGCTGGCCTGGGAACGCCTCGGTGTCCCCCCGGAAGAGCTGGAGGAAGTGTCTGGGGAGAGGGAAGTCTGGGCATCCCTGCTTAGACTGCTGCCCCCGCGACCCGGCCCCGGATGAAGCGGAAGAAGATGATGATGATGATGATGATGATGATGATTAACATTCTACTCATATTTTTGCATGGTAAACTGTCTGAAAACGGTCTCAAACAGCCTCAAAATAGTCTCAATCATTTATGCTCTGATTGTGCCGCTGAAAGTTTTTTTTGTGCTGCTACAGTTTCATACAGTTTCATCCTGGCTTTACTCTCTTTCCACTATCTCCACTATCGGTAAGAAAGCAGTCGCTAAAACTTTAATCGGCACAAAAGGAGCACAAATGATAGAGCCTATTTTGAGTGAATTTAATCAATAAAATATAATTTAATATCTAAGAAATGATAGCAGCACAAACAAACATTTTTATGCACAAACCTGCAGGAACGATTAAGCCTATATTTCCATAGATTTGCTGGATGGGGGACCATCTTTACACAGGTAAATACCTTTAATCGCTTCTACTCCAGTTATATGGTATGGTGTCACTAGCCCCCCAACATCTTCCAAAACTGCTCAAAATATTCTAATTTGTTTGTGCCATTAAAATGTCACTTGTGCTGCTTCAGTATTTTATATATTAGATATTTAATTTTAGGTGATGTCACTCAGGCCCCCAACCTGCTCCAAATTGAGTCAAAATACTCTCCTTTGTTTGTGCTTCATTTGTGTTGGTTTGTGCCGTTGAAAGTTTTGTTTTTGCTGCGTCCATGTTTTTAATATTAGACAATTAATTGGAGTTCAATCAAATTTTCAATCAAATGTATTTATAAAGCCCTTTTACAACAGCAGTTGTCACAAAGTGTTTTTACAAAACACCTGGCCTTAAACCCCAAGGTGCAAACAACAGTAGTGTTGAATTTCAGTGGCTAGGAAAAATTCCCTAAGAAGGCCGATTTTTAGGAAGAAACCTAGAGAGGTTTCTTCTGGTTTAGGAAGGCCTCGCCAGCCACCCAACTCCAAACGGAGTCAAAATAGGCTCAGTCATTTGTGGTCTGTTTGTGCTGTTTTGTGCTGTTAATTATTTAATTTTTTTGCTGCTATCATTTTTTAGACATTAAAGCATATTTCACGGGTCATTCTGAGATCACTCAGTCCCCCAACACACTTCAAATTCCCCCAACCTGCTCCAGACTGACTCAAAATAGGCTCAGTCATTTGTGCTGGTACAGTTTCTGGTCCATAACCTGATTTTCTACTGGATAGCGCATTTACTCTCTTTCCACTAAAGCTCAGTCATTACTTCAACAATTTTGTTAAGAAAGTAGCAAAAACTATATTTTAACCTGGCACAAACGGAACACAAAGGACTGAGCATATTTTGAGTGAATTTGTAGCATGTTGGGGGGCTGAGTGACCTAGAAATTATCTATAAAATGTTCTTTAGGACTAATATCTAAAATATGACAGCAGCACAAATATAAGCCATTTTACGCGTACAAATGGTCCCCACCCTACTCAAAACTAGGGCAAATAGGGTAAACATTTTTGTGCTGCTTTCATCTTTTAGATATTAAATAATAATTTAAATGTCAAATTCTCTCAAAATAGGCTCAATTGTTTTTGCTTTGTTTTGGTTGGTAAAAGTTATTTTTTTTCTCTACTGTCTTTCTTACGGATAATGAGAGCTACAGCTCTGGAAAAAATTAACCCTTCTGTTCCTCACTCAAATCCTTCATTTTCAACTTTTTTTGGAAAGGAAAGAAAAAGGTGCAGTGATCTCTTAATTTAAATTAATGTATAGCAGAGCTATAGGGCTATGGGAAAGAGAAATGTAGACTATTTACCAAAAGCTACAGCAGCACAAACTTAATTTTAGCGACAAACGGAGCGCAAACGATTCAGCCTATTTTGATGCAGTTTGGAGCAGGTTCGGGGGCTGCTAACCTAAAATGAAATGTCTAATAGGATATAAAACGCTGCATCAGTACAAATGGAGAACAAACAATTTAGATGGAATTTTGAGCATGTTGGGGGGGCTGGTGACACCATACCCTATAATTAAATATCTAATATTTAAAACACTCCTCCATGAACTGCCACCTTAACGTGGTGGAGGGGTTTGAGTACCCGAGTGACCCTAGGAGCTATGTTGTCTGGGGCTATATGCCCCTGGTAGGGTCTCCCAAGGCAAACAGGTCCTAGGCGACGGGTCAGACTAAGAGCGGTTCAAAACACCCCTTAATGATGAAAAATTATTTGAGTTCCGTGACGTCGCCCGGTATGGCGCAGCCGGGGCCCCACCCTGGAGCCAGGCCCGGGGTTGGGGCTCGCACGCGAGCGCCTGGTGGCCGGGCCTTTCCCCATGGGGCCCGGCCGGGCATAGCCCGAAGGAGCGACGTGGGGCCGCCTTCCCGTGGGCTCACCACCCACAGGAGGGACCATAAGGGGTTGGTGCGTAGAGGATCGGGCGGCAGTCGAAGGCAGGGGCCTAGGCAACCCGATCCCTGGACACGGAAACTAGCTCTAGGGACGTGGAACGTCACCTCGCTGGCGGGGAAGGAGCCTGAGATAGTGCGTGAGGTTGAGAGGTTCCGACTGGAGGTAGTCGGAATCACCTCTACGCACGGCTTGGGCTCTGGAACCACACTCCTTGAGAGAGGATGGACTCTTCACCACTCTGGAGTTGCCCATGGTGAGAGGCGGCGGGCTGGTGTGGGTTTGCTTATAGCTCCCCAGCTCTGCCGCCATGTGTTGGAGTTTACCCCGGTGAACGAGAGGGTCGTTTCCCTGCGCCTTCGGGTCGGGGATAGGTCTCTCACTGTTGTTTGTGCCTATGGGCCGAACGGCAGTGCAGAGTACCCGACCTTCTTGGAGTCTCTGGGAGGGGTGCTGGAAAGTGCTCCAACTGGGGACTCTATCGTTCTACTGGGGGACTTCAACGCCCACGTGGGCAACGACAGTGACACCTGGAGGGGTGTGATTGGGAGGAACGGCCCCCCTGATCTGAACCCGAGTGGTGTTCAGTTATTGGACTTCTGTGCTAGTCACAGTTTGTCCATAACGAACACCATGTTCAAGCATAAGGGTGTCCATCAGTGCATATGGCACCAGGACACCCTAGGCCGCAGGTCGATGATCGACTTTGTTGTCGTTTCATCTGACCTGCGGCCGTATGTCTTGGACACTCGGGTGAAGAGAGTTCACTCTGCGCCACCACTCCTGTTTGTGATTGGACAGACTGGATTGACAATTCCTACCTCTCAGTGGAAAAGGGGGGTGAAACAGAATCCATATCTGGTGTTCATAATTGCAGCAAACCAATGGAAATAGAATGCAGATCCAAAATAAACAGGAGAGGGAAACAGTGCCCTACCAACGCTGTTTACAGTAGAGGTGGCCAGCTGTTGACCTCAACTGGGGATGTCGTCGGGCGGTGGAAGGAGTACTTCGAGGATCTCCTCAATCCCGCCGTCACATCTTCCATTGAGGAAGCAGAGGATGAGGGCTCAGAGGTGGACTCGTCCATCACCCGGGCTGAAGTCACTGAGGTGGTCAAGAAACTCCTCGGTGGCAAGGCACCGGGGGTGGATGAGATCCGCCCTGAGTACCTCAAGTCTCTGGATGTTGTGGGGCTGTCTTGGTTGACACGCCTGTGCAACATCGCGTGGCGGTCGGGGACAGTGCCTTTGGGATGGCAGACCGGGGTGGTGGTCCCTCTTTTTAAGAAGGGGGACCGGAGGGTGTGTTCCAACTACAGGGGGATCACACTTCTCAGCCTCCCCGGGAAAGTCTATGCCAGGGTTCTGGAGAGGAGAATACGGCCGATAGTAGAACCTCGGATTCAGGAGGAACAGCCTGGTTTTCGTCCGGGCCGTGGAACACTGGACCAGCTCTATACCCTCTACGGGGTGTTGGAGGGTTCATGGGAGTTTGCCCAACCAATCCACATGTGTTTTGTGGATTTGGAGAAGGCATTCGACTCTGTCCCTCGCGGCATCCTGTGGAGAGTGCTTCGGGAATATGGGGTCCTGGGTCCTTTGCTAAGGGCTGTCAGGTCCCTGTACGACCGAAGCAGGAGCTTGGTCCGCATTGCTTTCAAACACCACAACATTCTTAAATCCCACAACCCCAAAGACAACTGAAAAAGCAACTGAGCAACCCTCAACCCTCACGACATCTGAAAAAACATCAACTGAATAACCCTCAACCCCCAGCACGACTGAAAAATCAGTTCCACCCTCAACCACCAAGACATTTGTACAAACCTCAACCCCAGAAGGCAACTGAAAAACCATATAATGAACAGACTTCAACCATCACAACAACTGTGGAACTCTCAACCCCCATGACAGTTGAAAAATCAACATCTGTGCTACCTTGAATCTCCAAGACAACTGAAAAAACATAAACTGAACAACCTTCAACAACCACGATAACTGTAAAACTGTAACGAGGACGCGCGTGGAGGACGCGCGCCATCCCCCCCGACGTGGTATTCGGCGCGCGTCGTCGCCGGTCTTCTAGCCACGCCGCTCCTCCTCCCACGGCACTGTCATGTCTTGTTATTGCACACACCTGGTGTCCATTCCCTCATTAGGTTGCCTATATTAGTTCCTGTGTTTCTGGGTGTCTTTGTGTGGTATTGTTCTATGTCTTTATATTGTGGAGAGAGGCACGTTCGTTTGAGCGTTTTATTTCGCCGTGTGATAGAGTGCCTTTGTTGTTGGATTGTTCTTTTTGTGAATACAGTTTTGTTTATCGCCTCCCTGCGTTTGGCTCCAAGTTCTTTCGATACACTCCACTACACCCAGCCGTGACAGAATACCACACCACCATGGAGTCAGCGGGGAGTGACCTGCTCCACCACCATGGCAGCATGATTGCGTCCCTGGGGGAGGCCATGACCGAGATGGTCCAGGCTATGCGGCGGTTGGAGGCGAGGCTGCCACTTGAGCAGCAACCACCCATACTCAACCCGGCCGAAGTGCCCCTGCCATCGTCTCCACCGTCGCAGAGGAGGACCATTCAGCTGAGCCTTCCTCAGGGATTCAGCGGAGACGCAGCCCAGTGCTCTGGGTTTTTGCTCCAGTTGGAGCTATATTTCGCCTTCCTCAGCCCTCACCCGGGGGATAGGGAGAAGGTCTCGGCCCTTGTCTCCTGCCTGAGGGGCAAGGCGTTAGACTGGGCCAACTCCGTTTGGTCCGCGAACGGGCCGGAGTTGGCCCATTACGGGGCGTTCGTCGGCCTCTTCCGGGCCGTGTTCGATCACCCGCCCGACGGCAGGGAGGTCGGCGAGCGTCTCGTGCACCTCAGGCAGGGGACAAGGAGCGTACAGGCCTTCGCCCTGGAGTTCAGGACCCTGGCGGCGGGGTCGGGCTGGAACGACAGGGCACTTATCGATCATTTCCGGTGCCACTTACGGTCCGACGTCCGTAGGGAGCTGGCATGCCGGGACGCCATGTTGACCTTCGACCAGCTCGTCGACATGGCGATCCGGCTGGAAAATCTGCTAGCCACCCGCGGACGCACCGGGAATGATCAGCCCCCTCCGGTACACCCCGTCGCCGGACCTGAACCCATGGAAGTGGGAGGCGCCGCACGAAGGGAGACGGTGCGGTCTAGGGAGTGTTCCTTTTGTGGGAGGAAGGGACACTCTGCCTCCCACTGTTTCCAGCGAGAGAGGGTCGAGCGGAGGAAGCCTGACACCACTACACCGAGTCAGGTGAGTAGACCACACACACTGTCAGGGCTCTCTGCGAAGCACATGACACTTTTGGTGGCCTTCCCTGATTTTCCTACTAACTCTCAGTGTAAGGCGCTCGTAGACTCAGGCGCAGCTGGGAATTTTATGGACAGCGGTTACGCACAGAAACTGCGCATTCCGCTGGTGCCATTGTCTCAACCTAGGTCCATTACGGGCTTAGACAGCAAACCACTAGGCACTGGTCTCGTTGAGCACGTCACAGTCCCTATCACGATGAGCACGCTCATACCGAACAGATTGAGTTTCATGTTATTCACTCTCCTGCTTTCCCTGTGGTGCTGGGTCTTCCATGGTTGTCGGGACACAACCCAACTATTTCCTGGTCGCAGAGAGTGTTAACAGGGTGGTCTCAGGGGTGTCAGGAGAGGTGTCTAGGTGTTTCCGTTGGTGCGACCTCGGTGGAAAGTCCAGACAGTGTCTCCGCAGTGCGCATTCCCCCGGAATATGCCGATTTAGCGCTGGTCTTTTCGAAGACCATGGCTAGTCGTTTGCCACCACATCGGTCCGGGGATTGTGCTATAAACCTAAAGGGAGATGCTGTGCCGCCTTATTGTCATGTGTATCCCCTGTCGCAGGCAGAAACCGCAGCGATGGAGACCTATGTGGCCGAATCCCTGCGGCAGGGGCAGATCCGCCGTTCCACCTCGCCCGCCTCCTCGAGTTTCTTTTTTGTGAGGAAGAAGGATGGGGGTTTGCGTCCGTGCATTGACTACAGGGCGTTAAATAAATTGACGATCCGGTACTCATATCCTATCCCCCTGATTTCCCAATATATTGAGTCAATGCATGGGGCGCGCTTCTTCACAAAACTGGACCTCCGGAGTGCGTACAATTTGGTGAGAATCCGAGAGGGAGACGAGTGGAAAACCGCCTTCAGCACCACCACGGGTCACTACGAATACCTGGTGATGCCGTATGGGTTGATGAATGCCCCGGCAGTGTTTCAGTCCTTTGTGAACGACGTGTTTAGGGACATGCTGGGGCGCGGAGTTGTGGTTTACATTGACGACATCCTCGTGTATTCCACCACGCGTGCTGAGCATGTGTCTCTCGTTCGCAGGGTGCTGAAGCGACTGTTGGAGCATGGCCTGTACGCTAAAGCAGAGAAGTGCGCGTTCTTCCAGCGAGCCGTCTCTTTCCTCGGGTTTCGGATTTCCGCCGGTGGGGTGGAAATGGAGGTCGATCGCGTGTCAGCCGTGCGTAATTGGCCCGTTCCCACCACGGTTAAGGCGGTGCAGCGATTTATTGGGTTTGCCAATTTCTACCGTAGGTTTATACGGGGCTTCGGCAAGGTGGCAGCTCCTATTACTTCCTTGTTGAAGGGTGGGCCGAGCCGGATCACCTGGACAACCGAGGCAGACGTCGCATTTCGCACCCTTAAGAGAATGTTCACCTCTGCCCCGGTTCTGGCTCACCCCGATCCGTCACTGCCGTTCATAGTGGAGGTGGATGCCTCGGAGGTGGGGATAGGTGCTGTATTGTCCCAACTGTCGGGTACCCCTCCTAAGCGTCGCCCCTGTGCTTTTTACTCGCGAAAGCTCAGTGAGGCAGAGCGCAACTATGGCGTCGGTGACAGGGAGCTGTTGGCTGTGTTTAACGCCTTGACTGTTTGGAGACATTGGCTCGAGGGAGCGAGACACCCGTTTGTAGTCTGGACCGACCACCGTAACCTGGAGTACATCCGGGCGGCGAGGAGACTGAACCCTCGCCAGGCCAGGTGGGCGTTGTTTTTTGCCCGGTTCGATTTCACGCTTTCATACGTTCCGGGTACAAAAAACGCCAAGGCAGACGCGCTGTCTCGGTTGTGCGACGCGGGTGAAAGGCGGGTAGATGATACACCGATTCTGCCCGCCTCATGCATTGTGGCGCCGGTTGTGTGGGACGTGGACGCGGACATTCAGCGAGCGTTGCACAGCGATCCTGGGCCTCCTGGGTGTCCTGCGGGTCGTCAGTACGTCCCGCTGGATGTCCGTGACCGTCTCATTTACTGGGCCCACACTTCCCCTTCCACGGGTCACCCGGGCATAAACCGTACTGCGCGCTGCCTTACCGATAAGTACTGGTGGCCTGGTCTGGCTAAGGATGTGAGGGCGTACGTGTCCTCCTGTTCGGTGTGCGCTCAGTGTAAGGCACCTAGACACCTTCCGGCGGGTAAGTTACTCCCTTTGCCCGTTCCACAACGACCATGGTCTCACTTGTCCATTGATTTTCTGACCGATCTTCCCCCCTCACTGGGCAATACCACAATCCTGGTTGTTGTGGATCGGTTTTCAAAGGCCTGCCGGTTCCTTCCCCTCCCTGGTCTCCCGACGGCCCTGCAGACCGCAGAGGCTCTATTCACCCATGTCTTCCGGCACTACGGGGTGCCGGAGGACATTGTTTCTGACCGGGGCCCTCAGTTCACGTCTCGAGTTTGGAAGGCCTTTATGGGCCAGTTGGGGGTCTCGGTCAGTCTCACCTCCGGGTTCCACCCCGAAGCTAATGGGCAGGTGGAGCGTGTGAACCTGGGGAGGTTCCTGCGGTCCTATTGCCAGGACCGGCCGGGGGAGTGGGCGGAGTTCCTGCCCTGGGCAGAGTATGCTCAGAATTCACTCCGTCACTCCTCCACGTCCTTGACTCCCTTTCAGTGTGTCCTGGGGTACCAGCCGGTCTTGGTACCCTGGCAGAGCCAGCCCGAGTCTGGGGTTCCGGCGGTGGACGACTGGTTCCGGCGCGCCGAAGACACCTGGTCCGTGGCCCATCGACACATCCGGCGCGCCGGGGTTCGCCAGAAGTCCGCTGCTGACCGCCGGCGCAATGACACCCCGGTCTACGCTGTGGGCAACCGGGTCTGGCTCTCGACCCGGAACCTCCCTCTCCGCCTGCCCTGCCGGAAGCTGGGCCCGCGGTTTGTAGGGCCGTTTAAAGTCCTGGGGAGAGTGAACGAGGTAACCTATAAATTGCAACTTCCCCCTGATTACAGGATTAATACCTCGTTCCATGTGTCTCTCCTCAGGCCGGTGGTGGCTGGTCCCCTCCAGCAGTCTGAGGTGCGGGAGGTCCCTCCGCCCCCTCTGGACATCGAGGGGGGCCCGGCGTACTCTGTCCGTTCCATCCTCGACTCGAGGCGCCGGGGGAGGGGCCTGCAGTACCTGGTGGAGTGGGAGGGGTACGGCCCGGAGGAGCGTTGCTGGGTGCCGGCGGTGGACATTCTTGATCCTGAGCTCCTCACTGACTTCCATCGTCGGCGCCCTGATCGTCCTGCGCGGCGTCCTCCGGGTCGGCCTCGGGGTCGGGGGGGGGGTACTGTAACGAGGACGCGCGTGGAGGACGCGCGCCATCCCCCCCGACGTGGTATTCGGCGCGCGTCGTCGCCGGTCTTCTAGCCACGCCGCTCCTCCTCCCACGGCACTGTCATGTCTTGTTATTGCACACACCTGGTGTCCATTCCCTCATTAGGTTGCCTATATTAGTTCCTGTGTTTCTGGGTGTCTTTGTGTGGTATTGTTCTATGTCTTTATATTGTGGAGAGAGGCACGTTCGTTTGAGCGTTTTATTTCGCCGTGTGATAGAGTGCCTTTGTTGTTGGATTGTTCTTTTTGTGAATACAGTTTTGTTTATCGCCTCCCTGCGTTTGGCTCCAAGTTCTTTCGATACACTCCACTACACCCAGCCGTGACAAAAACCCTCAACCCCCTGAAGACAACTGAAGAACCAACACCTATGTCCACTCCTGTTTTACATCACACCACTAGTCCAGGTATTTGCATACATCAAAAAAATTATTTTTCCCCAGGTAAATCATTGCCTCCTTCTATAAATTGTCAGACTATATTATGTATATTATTTTTTTTATAAAAAGTGTTTACATACTGTGAAACCTTTTTACATTCATTTGTTTATTTTGAACAGTTCCAAATACCAGGGAATTTTGGCACAAAACCTTCAGGCGTCCGTTTAGATTAAGTTAAACTTTCAGCAAAACAACGACCCAAAGCACCCAAAGCGTGCTGTAATTAAATCCAAAGGTTCTTCAACAAAGTATTAGTTTAAGGGTGTGCACACTTATGCAACCTGGTTATTGTGAGTTTTTTATTTTTCCCCCTCAAAGATTTCAGTTTGTTTTTCACTTGAATTGTTCAGAATTTCACTGCTTGTGTTGTCCAAGCCTATTTCCTGTAGGTTAAAGTGCCTAACATAGTAACAGGGGAAACTCACCTCTTCCTGACAAACTCTGCCTCTCTCTCAGCCATTACAAGCAACTGTGCAGTGAAGAAGAACACCACCTACCTCCAGGTTAATGACTGCAGGTCTGTTGTACCAGTGGAGCTGGCAGCCTGTGGGGGAGCCTGTGGAACATCTTCTACGTGAGTAGTGTCTCTAAATAAACAGACAGAAACTCACATACCCATTCAAAACATTGGTTAAACCAATAGGATGTCCACAAGCCGGTGTGGCTAAATAGGAGGAGCTTTTCTGAGGACAGACAGTTTTATGCACATGTTGGTGTTGTTCCGTTTCCTAGGTACTCTGTGGTGAAGAAGGGCTTGATGCACTCCTGCTCCTTTTGTCAGGAATTGAAGACCAGTAAGAGGAAGGTGGATATGGTCTGCTTTGAAAGAAAGAAAATCTCTCAGTCCTATATTTACATTGAGGAGTGTGGCTGCAGTGTCATTAATTGTGACGACAAGCACAAGTTTTCTGTTCAATTCATATATTTTTTAATGACCATAACTATGCACCAATACCACTTTTTAAATGCCCATACCGATCCTGAATACTGAACTTCTGTACAATATCGAGATACCAATCCAATACTGACATTTTCCTTTTGTTGACACGTGCCACAATTGTCATAATTCTTGGAATTAAATATAATAAACAACAATAAATTAAATACCCCACTCAATAACTTACTAAGGAATATAAACATCAAGACTGAATGATATTCCATACAAAAATTGTGTATTAATATTTTATATTCATATTTAAATTTAACATCAACTCATCAATCTGTCTTCTTAATAAAAGATGCTCAGGGAAATCTGCGTTGTGGCATCAGCTTATTACATTGACTCCCTGCAGTTGATTCCTGATACCATAGTATTGTCCGGTATCGGCCAAACACTGACGTTCAGAATTTAATCACAGCTTCCCTAACCATAACAGCAGTCTTATTTCTGTTACTGTATTACTTTTTCAATTAAAGGTCTGAGATCAGTGCCAAGTGAATGTTATGGCTCTACCAACATCTTTCGGACTCCTGGCCACGTGCTGGCAAGTTTGAACATTGTGGAACTGTGGAACATTTTAAAATGACAGCGGAGTACGGGATGCCCCACAGTTAGAAAACACTCCATTACATAGTACACATTTGTATTCATGTGTGCCATCGTCTATATTACAGTATGACAGCTCCTTGTAATTGTTTAGTCAATGAATCATTCAAATCAAAGTTGCTCATTCATATTTGCACAGTCATAAAATACTTTTTTGTCAGATGCATTTATTTGGTCATAAAAGAAAGACCAGAAAAAGTGCACATATGTGCCAAGGCTGAGTGTGCCAGAATAGTGACATGCAGCAGGTACGCCAGTACCATAATTATAGACTACTGTAGATAGCAGTTAAACACACATTGTGTAACCAACTGACGATGTGTTGTAGACATTTTACCTGATGAGTCATAACAAATCGCTTATGCAGACAAACATCCTTAAACCCTAAACAGCAAGCTATAAAATGTTGACAAACTCACTAGAAAGGAACCTAGGAAAAAAACAAGTAATACAATTCTAAAGGTTAAATTAATGCTTTACATGTTAAAGGAATATGTATATATTGGTTAGGTAAATGGAGCTCTTTATTATTTAAAATAACGTAGTATTTCTGTTCTGTTATGCTGTCAAAAGTTAAAAAGAAAAACACAAAAGACAGAATATAAAGTGTTAGATGGATAGTAATGTTTTCTGCTATTTACATCAGTGATGGGTATAGTGATTGGGTTCCCATTTTGTAATTTTGGCAAAATTAAGGACTAAGGCTTCAAATGCAGTATGTTTTATTCATGATGAACATTTAATCTACAGTATATAGGCTTGTCTTATGGTTTCACCTTTTCAAATCAATGTTCTGCATGTGTATCAAGATGTTCAAATAAACCAAATAATTTAATATCAAATGGTTTTAAATTGTTTTGTACTGCTATGTATATAATCACTTGACTAATATTTTTTCTCCATGGACACATGCTTTCACACTCTGGCCAAGCCTCCCAAGCCTGAGAACAAGTCTGTTTTGCTTTCATATCCAGACCGTCACAATAAATATTGACATTTCTTTTACACAACTCTGTGTGCAAGAAGCAGAACGTTTATTTATCGGAGCCTCGGGTTCTTGTCAAAATAAGTGCACTATGCGGGGAATAGTGTGCTATTTGGGACACAGCCAAGAAATCATTCAACTGCTCAAGCTCCGGGTTTTAAGATCACAAAAGAAGCCAGAAACATCATACAGGGCAAGACCAAATATTGACGCCAAGATTGTTTCCATTTACTCATCAGCGTTTGGTGATGAGTAAACCCTGGTTGTCAGTGTACTTTACATGTCTTGTAATCAGCGGAGTTGGTCGTCGTTGTGGGTCCCACGAACACACCCAACCAGTTATACTGCAGATTTCACTCTTAAAGGCCCCTGAAAACTCACGTCAATCTCACCCCCCCCCCCTCCTCCTTGCCCCCCACTCATGCCTACACCCCCCCATTCTTCTCCTCCTACCCTCTTCCCCCATCCTTCACAGGTACCACCTACTCATCCACTCAGTAAAATCTTTTTCTGTTTAGTATATTCCCATTCATATTTTTAATTTTTATGTTCACCTGAGTTATTAGGAACACTTAATGGCTTGACTTCCTGTTTCACTGGGGTATGGATGAGGCCAAATTCGCATTGTCATCCTTCGCTATCAGAAAGAAACCAGAATACAGTAATGATAAAAGGTTGTTGAGCGGCACAAATGAGGAAATTACTATATGTCATATGTCAAAATGCCCATTTCCACTAACAGAGAAATCATTTTAAAAGTTTAAGCAATTGGAGATGTTAACAATTGGTCTGGAGGAAGACTTGGGTCTATATTGACCCCACACACAATGAGGAAGATGGTTCAAGTTCTCAAAGAATCTCCAAGAATCACAGCTTACAGATGTTAGTTGGGTCTTGGGCTAAGAAATTCCCCAAAACTAGGTGTTTCGTAGGGTCACCATAAAAAAGCCATTGCTGTCATCAATCAACAAACTCAAGCACCCACAGTAACCAGATGCTACTGGTACTTTCATTGGGGCCAGGTTCGATAGTCAGATGTGCCAAAATACAGCTTTTTGAAAATCAAGAAATGAGGTGGGTTTGGCGTAGACAGAAAGATTAAGTACCTCATCTCCACTGTGATATAGGGTGGTGGATCTTTAATGTTGTGGGGCTGTTTTTCCCCCAAAGGCCCTGGACAACTTGTTAGGACCAAGTTCAAAGTTTATATATCAAATGCACCAAATAAGAGTCATCCTGCACAATGAAATTCTTGTGACATGGCACACAACGTGTATGTAGTAAGAATTAAGAAACCCACAAAGCAACAAGTATAGCATCAAATATAGCAATTACATGCATAACATTATAAACTAGCAGCCATTATAAAAAGATTAGGATGGGGAATATGAACAATATATATAGAAGTATTCATTATTGTAGATATAGAAAGTATAGCAATAATATACATACCATACCATCTTCTTCCGCTTATCCGGGGCCGGGTCGCGGGGGCAGCAGTCTAAGCAGGGATGCCCAGACTTCCCTCTCCCCAGACACTTCCTCCAGCTCTTCCGGGGGGACACCGAGGCGTTCCCAGGCCAGCCGGGAGACATAGTCCCTCCAGCGTGTCCTAGGTCTTCCCCGGGGTCTCCTCCCGGTGGGACGGGACCGGAACACCTTCCCAGGAAGGCGTTCCGGAGGCATCCGAAAAAGATGCCCAAGCCACCTCAGCTGACCCCTCTCGATGTGGAGGAGCAGCGGCTCTACTCTGAGCTCCTCCCGGCTGACCGAGCTTCTCACCCTATCTCTAAGGGATCGCCCAGCCACCCTGCGGAGAAAGCTCATTTCGGCCGCCTGTATCCGGGATCTTGTCCTTTCGGTCATGACCCAAAGCTCATGACCATAGGTGAGAGTAGGAACGTAGATTGACTGGTAAATCGAGAGCTTCGCCTTGCGGCTCAGCTCTTTCTTCACCACGACAGACCGATACATCGACTGCATTACTGCAGAAGCTGCACCGATCCGTCTGTCAATCTCCCGTTCCATCCTTCCCTCACTCGTGAACAAGACCCCTAGATACTTAAACTCCTCCACTTGAGGCAGGCACTCTCCACCAACCTGAAGTGGGCAAGCCACCCTTTTCCGACTGACATATCAATGTAAATTAGCAGCAATATTAAAAAGAGTAAGATTGGGAATATGAACAGTATGGGTCGAAGTATTCAATATTATAGATACAATATGAGTGTAAAAAGCCTATGAATGGTTCATACAAAATAATATTCTAATGTACATGGAATTTTCATGGAAAGACACCAGAGCATGTGGAATGTTCATGTGTGATCAGTATGATCATAGATCAGTGATATCATGATACATGGTATCATGGACTCATGTGCTAGTAGATGTAAAATCTATATCTTTGACTGCTTCTGTTAGCAGGCTTAAACTGGGCTGTGGTTGGATCTTCCAGAAGGACAATGATCAAAAGCACCCACTCACCACAAAATCAAGGTTTTGCCATGGCCATCCCAGTCCCCTGACCTAAACCCCATTAAAAACCTGAGCAATAGTCTCAGATCACTGGCCATGTGTTCTCCAACCAAGGTCAAATCCAATGTGTTAAAGGTGTTACGTTGCTATCACCATTCTGAATTGCTTTGAGAGTACGTGGCTGGGTTGTGGGGATGAGAAGTGACTGTAAAAACATAAAAGAGGAGCAAATGTGAAAAAAACACTTACAAAGCTCCAAAAACTATTTTTCAGTTTTATGTGGGAAATTTGCGTGGGGCTCTTATCTTCCTAGAATAACACCACAGAGCAACTTGGCAGGCTATACCTTAAATGTGAAATGAAGAACATCTGTTGATCTAGTATAAATATTTTGCTATCTGGTTGGTGCTGTATCGGGTGAACCATGCTGGATAGCTGTCGTGTGAGTTAACGCCCTGCAATACAAGTAGCAGGACCAATAAAACCATTGGCTGTATTACATAGCTAGGATGTATTTTGTTTTTAATATAAATAGTTACAGTCGATATAAAAAGTCTACACACCCCTGTTAAAATGCCAGGTTCTTGTGATGTAAAAGAACGAGACAAAGATAAATAATGTCAGAACTTTTTCCACCTTTAATGTGTCCTATAACGTGAACAATTCAATTGAAAAACAAACTGAAATCTTTGAGGAAAAAAAATAACTCACCTGATTGTATAAGTGTGCACACCCTTTAACTAATACTTTGTTTAAGCACCTTTTGACTTTATTACTGTACTCTGTCTATTTGGGTAGGAGTCTATTAGCATGGCACATCTTGACGTGGCAATATTTGCCCACTCTTCTTTGCAAAAAAGCTCCAAATCTGTCAGATTGCGAGGACATCTCCTGTGCACAGCCCTCTTCAAATCACCCCACAGATGTTCAGTTGGATTCAGGTCTGGGCTCTGGCTGGGCCATTCCAAAACATTGATCTCCTTCTGGTGAAGCTGTGCTTTTGTGGATTTGGATGTGTGCTTTGGGTCGTTGTCATGCTGAAAGGTGAACTTCATCTTCAGCTTTCTAATGGACTCCTGAAGGTTTTGTGCCAAAATTGCCTAGTATTTGTAACTGTTCATAATACCCTCCACCCTGACTAAGGCCCCGGTTCCAGCTAAAGAAAAACAGCCACAAACCAGGATGCTGCCACCACCATGCTTCACTGTGGGTATGGTGTTCTTTGGGTGATGTGCAGTGTTGTTTTTGCACCAAACATACCTTTTGGAATTATGGAATTATGGCCAAAAAGTTCAACCTTGGTATCATCAGACCATAACACTTTTTCCCACATGCTTTTGGGAGACTTGATGTTTGTTTTTGCAAACATTAGCCGGGCTTGGATGTTTTTCTTTGCAAGAAAAGTCTTCTGTCTTGCCCCCCTACCCCAGAGTCCATTCATATGAAGAATACAGGAGATTGTTGTCACATGTAGCACACAGCCAGTACTTGTCAGATATTCCTGCAGTTCCTTTAATGTTGCTGTAGGCCTCTTGGAAGCCTCCCTGACCAGTTTTCTTCTCGTCTTTTCATCAATTTTGGAGGGACGTCCAGTTCTTGGTAATGTCTCTGTTGTAACAGAAATATGAAATCACACATCAGCTTTATAACTAATCACAGTGAATATTATTGTTGTTAATTTGTTTATGCTATGTTCTTGTTAATATAGACTTGCATAAAAAACAAAACAGCTTGTCAGGTAATTTCTCCCCCATCTTTGCCTTGACGCCATATCGTTAATCTCCCTCGACTTCCTTCAGCTGTACTAGGCTCTGCTGCGGTCGCTGATCCAGCGTCTTCACGTTCATATATTCATATTGTTAGTAACTTAAATAATTGTTTTTTATGTTGCATATATAGCCTAAGGCTTTTGTAGGTAGTACTTACCCTAATCTGATGGTCTTTTCACCTGTCATCTTCGTAATTTTAGGGTACTAGAAGACGCTTGAAAAGTAAAAAACTAAATGAATCGGATTATAAGTAGTTTGAAGTTATTACGTTTTAATGGAATATTTTTGACATGCTTGGGTGTGAAAGAAGGATCCACTTGTTTTTCCGACATTACTAGCTCCGCATAATCTGGACCCGTGTGTCAGATTTCATTGACCATAAAATGTATTTTGCCACTGTCTCCAGAAAACAAATCGACTCGCCCAAGCTCAATAAAAATAGTCCAATTGTGTAGGAAACACACTCCACCTGGCAACACTCAATATGGAAAAAGTTTCGTCCTACTGTCATTTTAGCTGCAGTGTTTCGTTGGTATTTTATATATGAGCGCAAAACCATGTTTTTCCATGCCAACACACAGAGGCGGTGCGAGATTTTGAGAAGGCTGTTGCTTTGAATGCAGGAAAAACCCTGTGTATAGATTGCCACCCGGGTGCCAATGTCAAGCCCTGATGACAGATGGTTAATGATTTCAATTTAACATGAGTTTGAATGTGATTGGTTAATTCTGAACACAGCCACATCCCCAGTAATAAGAGGGTGTGCACACAACCAGGTTATTGTAAGGTTTATATTTTTCAATTTTTGCCCCTCGAAGATTTCAGTTTGTTTTTGAATTGTTCACATTATAGTGGCCTAGCCAGTCTCCAGACCTGAACCCAATAGAAAATCTTTGGAGGGAGCTGAAAGTCTGTATTGCCCAGCGACAGCCCCGAAACCTGAAGGATCTGTAGAAGGTCTGTATGGAGGAGTGGGACAAAATCCCTGCTGTAGTGTGTGCAAACCTGGTCAAGAACTACAGAACACGTATGATCTTTGTAATTGCAAACAAAGGTTTCTGTACCAAATATTAAGTTCTGCTTTTCTGATGTATCAAATACTTATGTCATGCAATAAAATGAAAATTAATTATGAAAAAAATCATACAATGTGATTTTCTGGATTTTTGTTTCAGATTCTGTCTCTCACAATTGAAGTATACCTATGATAAAAATGACAGACCTCTACATGCTTTGTAAGTAGGACAACCTGCACAATCGGCATCAAATACTTGTTCTTCCCACTGTAACACATTTCTGGTCTACAAAGGCATTTGTATAATTACTCTAAATTTACCATCTGGGCGTACAAATTTGTTCCTGGCTGTCTACAAAGTCCTTTGTAGACAGCCATCTGTTGAGTTTTGTGGAAAAGTAGTGATTGTGTTGAGTTACTTGAATATCTATTGTGACAGAATTAATAGATGAAAAACATAATATTCTAGCAAAAATCTCTTGCAAAATAAAAATTTTCTTTCCACATTTGCGCTTAATCCCACTATAAACCCACTTAGTCCCACTAAGCACAAACTAGAATGCAGAATGCTCTGGTTGCCATGCTGGTTGAGTGTGCCTTGAATTCTAAGTAAATCACAGACAGTGTCATCAGCAAAAGACTCCCACACCATGACACTTCACCATGGGAACCACACATGCAGAGATAATCTATCCACTCACTCTGTCTCACAAAGACAGCAGAAGAATTTATGTTGGCTGCAATCAGAGGTGCTGTAAACTCTGGGGCTAGTAACTCTAATGAACTTCCACTGCAGGTAACTCTGGGTCTTCCTTTCCTCTGGCTGTCATTATGAGACCCAGTTTCATCATAGCTATCGATTATTTTTGTCACTGCACTTGAAGAAACATAAAACATTTGTGAGTTTCTGGATAGAGTGACCTTCATGTCTTAAAATAGTGACACTGACTCTTTGGTTATTTGTTGCTGTTCTTGCCAGAATATGGACAACTACAGTACAGACAATGATGGTTTTCTGTATACCAACCCTACTTTGTAACAACACAACTAATTGGCTCAAAAACATTAAGAAGGAAAGAAATTCCACAAATGAACTATAAAAAAGGCAAACCTGTTAATTGAAATGCATTCCAGGTGACTACATCATAAAGCTGATTTAGAGAATTCCAGGAGTGTACAAAGCTATTAACAAGGCAAAGGGTGGCATTTTTTTGTCTAAAATATGTAGCAATGTCTGTAGGTTGTTATTCCTGTCACGTTTGCACAGTAGCACCATAAAAACCATGTTGATGTTGCTATTACGGTACAATCAAGCTTTGGTTGTATTGCATTTTAATATTACTAGCGTCCTTTCTAGCTGGCTATTTCCATAGACATTTGTATGATAACCCGTTTAGTTGATCCTGAAAAATAGCTTAACTGTATTCAGTCGGTTTGGCCTTATTTTGTTTTTCCGAAAGATTAATTCCTGATAGCTGCCCGTCCAACCAGCCAGTGGGCATCAAGTTCTAATGGATGAACAGAAGCTTGGTAGCTAGCTAACTATATACAAAAACAAAATACATACTACAGCATTTTGGAGTAATATTTTTTTGTCAAGGGGCGGCAATGTCACCTAAAATGAAGGCAGTTCTGCCGAGTTGCTGTGTGTTGTTATTCTAGGAAGATTAGAGTCCCACGCCACTCTCTCACCTATGAAAACCTTTTTATGGAGCTTTGTCAGTGTTTTTATTTGCTCCTCTTTTTGTTTTTACAGTCACTTCTCATCCCCACAACCCAGCCACGTACTCTCAAAGCAATTCAGAATGGTGATTTAGCAACATAACACCTGTAACACACTAGATTTTTCTGCTTTCAGCTCTCTACAATGCTGAGCTGTTTATGTTTTCAAAGTACCAAAACTGTTTGTTAACTATCTGGCACACAGTTCAGACACTCATTATAAAGAAAGTTTACAGTGCCCTCCACTAATAATGACAGCCTTAGTAAATATGAGCAAAACAGGCGAGTAGTAATTGTAGGGTATAATGTGTCACTTTGATGATTTATGATGGTGGGCAGGGGTGCCAGATTGATTTGACAGGTGAGCGGGACATCCGGTTTGCTGGGTGGGACTTCCTGTATGACGTGTGTTAGGGCGGAAATTCCAGAATGACGTATGCATGTCCAGTGACTTTGTAATTTATGATTGCATTGTTGTGTCCATGTTTGATGTTTTACAATGACTGATAAGCACCCCGGACGTGTGTTATATCAGGTGCAATATGTTTGATGTTTAACAATGGGGTCTTAGGGTTCCGGAATGGTAAATTCCCAGGTAATAAATAAATTCTGTATCAGCGGAAAGATTTTTGGTGTTTTACAAAAGGGCACCAGGGTTCAGCAATGTTATAACCCCATTTTATGTTCTGACAAGTGGTCCAACAGATGTCCTACAACCAGTGGGGGTTAACCTTCCATATTTTACAATGTGCATGTAGCATGGTGTTTTTCCACAAGCACAGAATTACATGTGAGAAACATGCTTTTTTCTGTAAGGTATAAAGAAGGGGTTTGGACTTACGATTTTGGAGTTACAGCCCATTTTTATTTTTAACAAGAAATGGGCCTTAAGATAACACCTGTAACACAGGGGCCGGTGCGAAGAGGATCGGGCGGCAGTCGAAGGCAGGGGCCTAGACAACCCGATCTCTGGACACGGAAACTAGCTCTAGGGACGTGGAATGTCACCTCGCTGGCGGGGAAGGAGCCTGAGTTAGTGCATGAGGTTGAGAGGTTCCGATTAGAGGTAGTCGGGATCACCTCTACGCACGGCTTGGGCTCTGGAACCACACTCCTTGAGAGAGGATGGACTCTTCACCACTCTGGAGTTGCCCATGGTGAGAGGCGGCGGGCTCGTGTGGGTTTGCTTATAGCTCCCCAGCTCTGCCGCCATGTGTTGGAGTTTACCCCGGTGAACGAGAGGGTCGTTTCCCTGCGCCTACGGGTCGGGGATAGGTCTCTCACTGTTGTTTGTGCCTACGGGCCGAACGGCAGTGCAGAGTACCCGACCTTCTTGGAGTCTCTGGGAGGGGTGCTGGAAAGTGCTCCGACTGGGGACTCTATTGTTCTACTGGGGGACTTCAACGCCCACGTGGGCAACGACAGTGACACCTGGAGGGGCGTGATTGGGAGGAACGGCCCCCATGATCTGAACCCGAGTGGTGTTCAGTTATTGGACTTCTGTGCTAGTCACAGTTTGTCCATAACGAACACCATGTTCAAGCATAAGGGTGTCCATCAGTGCACGTGGCACCAGGACACCCTAGGCCGCAGGTCGATGATCGACTTTGTTGTCGTCTCATCTGACCTGCGGTCGTATGTCTTGGACACTCGGGTGAAGAGAGGGGCGGAGCTGTCAACTGATCACCACCTGGTGGTGAGTTGGATCCGATGGCGGGGGAAGAAGCTGGACAGACTCGGCAGGCCCAAGCGTACTGTAAGGGTCTGCTGGGAACGTCTGGCCGAGTCTCCTGTCAGAGAGATCTTCAACTCCCACCTCCGGCAGAGCTTCGACTGGATCCCGAGGGAGGCTGGAGATATTGAGTCCGAGTGGACCATGTTCTCCACCGCCATTGTCGAAGCGGCCGCTCGGAGCTGTGGCCGTAAGGTCTCCGGTGCCTGTCGAGGCGGCAATCCCCGAACCCGGTGGTGGACACCGGAAGTAAGGGATGCCGTCAAGCTGAAGAAGGAATCCTATCAGGCCTGGTTGGCTTGTGGGACTCCCGACGCAGCTGACGGGTACCGACAGGCCAAGCGGGCTGCAGCCCGGGTGGTTGTGGAGGCAAAAACTCGGGCCTGGGAGGAGTTCGGTGAGGCCATGGAGAAGGACTATCGGCTGGCCTCGAAGAGATTCTGGCAAACCATCCGGCGCCTCAGGAGAGGGAAACAGTGCGCTACCAACGCTGTTTACAGTAGAGGTGGGCGGCTGTTGACCTCAACTGAGGATGTCGTCGGACGGTGGAAGGAGTACTTCGAGGATCTCCTCAATCCCCCTGTCACTTCTTCCATTGAGGAAGCAGAGGATGAGGTATCAGAGGTGGACTCGTCCATCACCCGGGCTGAAGTCACTGAGGTGGTCAAGAAACTCCTCGGTGGCAAGGCACCGGGGGTGGATGAGATCCGCCCTGAGTACCTCAAGTCTCTGGATGTTGTGGGGCTGTCTTGTTGACACGCCTGTGCAACATTGCGTGGCGGTCGGGGACAGTGCCTCTGGGATGGCAGACCGGGGTGGTGGTCCCTCTTTTTAAGAAGGGGGACCGGAGGGTGTGTTCCAACTATAGGGGGATCACACTTCTCAGCCTCCCCGGGAAAGTCTATGCCAGGGTTCTGGAGAGGAGAATACGGCCGATAGTAGAACCTCGGATTCAGGAGGAACAGTGTGGTTTTCGTCCGGGCCGTGGAACACTGGACCAGCTCTATACCCTCTACAGGGTGTTGGAGGGTTCATGGGAGTTTGCCCAACCAATCCACATGTGTTTTGTGGATTTGGAGAAGGCATTCGACTGTGTCCCTCGCGGCATCTTGTGGAGGGTGCTTGGGGAATATGGGGTCCTGGGTCCTTTGCTAAGGGCTGTCAGGTCCCTGTACAACCGAAGCAGGAGCTTGGTCAGCATTGCCGGCAGTAAGTCAGACTTGTTCCCAGTGCATGTTGGACTCCGGCAGGGCTGCCCTTTGTCACCGGTTCTGTTCGTAATTTTTATGGACAGAATTTCTAGGCGCAGCCAGGGGCCGGAGGGTGTCAGGTTTGGGGACCACACAATTTCGTCTCTGCTCTTTGCAGATGATGTTGTTGTGTTGGCCCCTTCTAACCAGGAACTTCAGCATGCGCTGGGACGGTTTGCAGCCGAGTGTGAAGCGGTGGGGATGAAAATCAGTACCTCCAAATCCGAGGCCATGGTCCTCAGTCGGAAAAGGGTGGCTTGCCCACTTCAGGTTGGTGGAGAGTGCCTGCCTCAAGTGGAGGAGTTTAAGTATCTAGGGGTCTTGTTCACGAGTGAGGGAAGGATGGAACGGGAGATTGACAGACGGATCGGTGCAGCTTCTGCAGTAATGCAGTCGATGTATCGGTCTGTCGTGGTGAAGAAAGAGCTGAGCCGCAAGGCGAAGCTCTCGATTTACCAGTTAATCTACGTTCCTACTCTCACCTATGGTCATGAGCTTTGGGTCATGACCGAAAGGACAAGATCCCGGATACAGGCGGCCGAAATGAGCTTTCTCCGCAGGGTGGCCGGGCGATCCCTTAGAGATAGGGTGAGAAGCTCGGTCACCCGGGAGGAGCTCAGAGTAGAGCCGCTGCTCCTCCACATCGAGAGGGGTCAGCTGAGGTGGCTTGGGCATCTTTTTCGGATGCCTCCGGAACGCCTTCCTGGGAAGGTGTTCCGGTCCCGTCCCACCGGGAGGAGACCCCGGGGAAGACCTAGGACACGCTGGAGGGACTATGTCTCCCGGCTGGCCTGGGAACGCCTCGGTGTCCCCCCGGAAGAGCTGGAGGAAGTGTCTGGGGAGAGGGAAGTCTGGGCATCCCTGCTTAGACTGCTGCCCCCGCGACCCGGCCCCGGATAAGCGGAAGAAGATGGTATGGTATGGTATGGGGCCTTAAGATCAGACCTGCCCATAGTAATGGTTCCTAAATAACCACTATTACGAACTGTAGTATATGGAGAATGGAAAACGTCCCATGTTTCACACAAGGTTTGTAGTCCAACAAAGCACAACACTAAACAAACATTGCATGAGCAATGCTATTATTTTGAAAGAACAATCAACCCCTGGGGCGACCACACATTATGACTAGGTTGATTGCATCGTGGTTGGGTTTAGATATTGTTAAAAATAAAAACAATCATTTTGGTACATGTATGTATGAGTAATGGTGGTTTTTGTAAAAAAAAAACGTTTAAGTTGCAATATATGGCAAAACGTTACAAAGTTACCCGGAAGGTAGCGTATAAACTTGCACGAACATCAGTGAATCGTTGAAAGGTCAAGATATGTTATTTCAGGTAATCAAAACTTTGGTGGTTCAGTTTGTTGATTGATGAAAGCAAAGGCTTTTTTATGGTGACCCTACGAAACACCTAGTTTTGGGGAATTTCTTAGCCCAAGACCCAACTAACATCTGCAAGCTGTGATCCTTGGAGATTTGTTGGGAACTTGAACCATCTTCCTCACTGTGTGTGGGGTCAATATAGACCCAAGTCCTCCTCCAGACCAATTGTTAACATCTCCAATTGCTTTAAACTTTTTAAATTATTTTGTGGAAATGGGCATTTTAATATGGCTATTTTCTTATAGTAATTTCCTCATTTGTTGCCGCTCAACAACCTTTTATCATTACTGTATTCTGGTTTCTTTCCTATAGCGATGCATGACTATCCGAATTTGGCCTGTGTGTTACCTCATCTATACCCCAGTGAAACAGGAAGTCAAGCCAGAGTTTTCAGGGGCCTTTTAGAGTCAAATCTGCAGTATAACTGGTTGAGCGTGTTTGTGGGACCCACAACGATGACCAACTCCACTGATTACAAGGCATGTACAGTACACTGACAACCAGGGTGCGTTTGTAAATATTCAACCAAGTAAATATTCTATTGTTTCACCCATTTTGTAGGGGCGGGCGAGTCCTGAGGTGGCAGACTCTGAGCCAGGAGCTCCGCCAAAGTCAGGGAAGCCCCTAACCAGTATAATTGGAAAACCAGCGACCGTTGCAGCACCATGTTAGTACAAGTATAGTTTTTGAAATAATCCAGTTAAGTGGAATTGCACTGAGATAGACCTCGCGCTCAACTGTGTGACTGTTCGGCGTGGTCACCAAACGCTGATGAGTAAATGGAAACAATCTTGGTGTCAATATTTGGTCTTGCCCTGTATGATGTTTATGGCTTCTTTTGTGATCTTAAAACCCGGACCTTGAGCATTTTAAGGATTTCTTATTGCAAATAGCACACTATTCCCCGCATAGTGCACTTATTTTGACAAGAGCCTGAGGCTCCGATAACTAAACGTTACGCTTCTTGCACACAGAGTTGTGTAAAAGAAATGTCAATATTTATTGTGACGGACTGGATATGGTAGCTAAACAGACTTGTTCTCAGACTTGGGAGGCTTGGCCAGAGTGTGAAAGCATGTGTCCATGGAGAAAAAAAATTAGTCAAGTGATTATATACATAGCAGTACAAAACAATTTAAAACCATTTGATATTAAATTATTTGGTTTATTTGAACATCTTGGTACACATGCAGAACATTGATTTGAAATGGTGAAACCATAAAACCAGCCTAAATAGATTAAAAGTTCATCATGAATAAAACATACTGCATTTGAAACCCTAGTCCTTAATTTTGTCAAAATAACAAAATGGGAACCCAATCAATATACCCATCACTGATGTAAATAGCAGAAAACATTACTGTCCATCTAACACTTTAAATTCTGTCTTTTGTTTTTTTCTTTTATTCTTTTGACAGCATATAGTGGCAAAACTGAACAAAAATATTACTATGTTATTTTAAATAATAAAGAGCTTCATTTCCTCGACCAATACATACGTATTCCAATAACATGTAAAAAATTAATTAAACCTTTAGAATTGTATTACTTGTTTTCTTCCTATGTTCCTTTCTAGGGAGTTTGTCAACATTTTATTGCTTACTGTTTAGGGTTTTGTGATGACTGCGCCCTCTACTCCCTCTGCTCCCCCAGCAGCGGGCAGGCTTCAGCGGTCGACGTCACCAGCCTTCTGACACCACCACCCATCTCATCAGTTCATCTCACCTGTTGTCTTGTTTAGCGCACACCTGGTTCTCATTTACTATGATTCCCCCCAGTATATCTGTTCCCTCTGCTCCCCTGGTCTTTGTGTGTGATTGTCTCGATCTATGAGCCACATCAGACATTGTATTTGTGCGTTACCTTATCTTTGTTAAAATATACCCTTTTGACTCTGAAGTTCCGCTCCTCCTCCATGAAATCCTGACAGGTTTAAGGCTGTTTGCCTGCATAAGCGATTCGTTATGACTCCTCAGGTAAAATGTCTAGAAGACACATCGTTGGTTGGACAGATGCTTGACGATGCCAGGTTTTTCGAAACCTGTTAATGACAAAATGGGCAGGCAAATATTTTCCAGAACCTCCATGACGAGTTGTCCCAAGATGTTTACACAAGGGATTACTTTGTGAATTTTCTTTATCTGTGTACATAAGGATGCTGGAAATATTTCACTGAATGTGTCATTGTGTTATGCCTGGACCATGTTAATCTAGAGTGGTCCTAAATGGCATCCTGTTCCCTATGTCATGCACTATTTGACCAGACACCAGACATAGGCATTTTACACTCATTTTGTATCTATTATATTCAATACTTCTACCCATACTGTTCATATTCCCAGTCTTACTCTTTTAATATTGCTGCTAGTTTACATTGATATGTATATTATTGCTATACTTGTTGCTTTGTGTGTTTCTTAATTCTTACTACATACACGTTGTGTGCCATGTCACAAGAATTTCATTGTGCAGGATGACTCTTATTTGGTGCATTTGATATATAAACTTTGAACTTGGTCCTAACAAGTTGTCCAGGGCCTTTGGGGGAAAAACAGCCCCACAACATTAAAGATCCACCACCCTATATCACAGTGGGGATGAGGTACTTAATCTTTCTGTCAACGCCAAACCCACCTCAGGTCTTGATTTCCAAAAAGCTGTATTTTGGTATCATCTGACTATCGAACCTGGCCCCAATGAAAGTACCAGTTACTGTAGGTGGTTCAGTTTGTTGATTGATGACAGCAATGGCTTTTTTATGGTGACCTTGCGAAAAACCTAGTTTTGGGGAATTTCTTAGCCCAAGACCCAACTAACATCTGCAAGCTGTGATCCTTGGAGATTCGTTGGGAACTTGAACCATCTTCCTCACTGTGTGTGGGGTCAATATAGACCCAAGTCCTCCTCCAGACCAATTGTTAACATCTCCAATTGCTTTAAACTTTTTAAATTATTTTGTGGAAATGGGCATTTTAATATGGCTATTTTCTTATAGTAATTTCCTCATTTGTTGCCGCACAACAATCTTTTATCATTACTGTATTCTGGTTTCTTTCCTATAGCGATGCATGACTATCCGAATTTGGCCTGTGTGTCACCTCATCCATACCCCAGTGAAACAGGAAGTCAAGCCATTTAAGTGTTCCTAATAACTTAGGTCAACATAACATTTTTAAATATGAATGGGAATATACTAAATAGAAATAGATTTTACTTAGTGATTTCTAGGGTTGCCAAAAATTGTGTCATACATGTTTTGGAGAATAATGATTGTTTATTTTATTTAACTTTTCTTCTCAATCGTTTTACTTTAGGGGAAGGTTTGATTTTTGTGAATATTTTGAATGAAAGAACCAGAGGATGAACAGCAAAGGCTTTTTTGTTTCACAGACCGTGTGGCACATATTTATCAAGGGTGCCAATACTTGTGGAGTACACTAAACTTCATGTTCTGCGATGACAAGCGATGTGGGGGTTGTAAAGCAGCCTGGGGCAGGTTGGGAGAGATATGAGATATGGATGAGTAGGTGGTACCTGTGAAGGATGGGGGAAGAGGGTAGGAGGAGAAGAATGGGGGGGGGTGTAGGCATGAGTGGGGGGCAAAGAGTGGGGGGGGGGGTGAGATCGACTTGAGTTTTCAGGGGCCTTTGAGAGTCAAATCTGCAGTATAACTGGTTGAGTGTGTTCGTGGGACCCACAACGACGACCAACTCCACTGATTACAAGGCATGTACAGTACACTGACAACCAGGGTGCGTTTGTAAATATTCAACCGAGTAAATATTCTATCGTTTCACCCATTTTGTAGGGGCGGGCAAGTCCTGAGGTGGCAGACTCTGAACCCGGAGCTCTGCCAAAATCAGGGAAGCCTCCAACCAGTATGATTGGAAAACCAATGACCGTTGCAGCACCATGTTAGTACAAGTATCGTTTTTGAAATAATCCAGGTAAGTGGAATTGCACTGAGATAGACCCCGCGCTCAACTGTGTGACTGTTCGGCGTGGTCACCAAACACTGATGAGTAAATGGAAACAATCTTGGTGTCAATATTTGGTCTTGTCCTGTATGATGTTTATGGCTTCTTTTGTGATCTTAAAACCCGGACCTTGAGCATTTTAATGATTTCTTATTCCAAATAACACACTCTTCCCCGCATAGTGCACTTATTTTGACAAGAGCCTGAAGCTCCGATAACTAGACGTTACGCTTCTTGCACTCAGAGTTGTGTAAAAGAAATGTCAATATTTATTGTGACGGACTGGATATGGTAGCTAAACAGACTTGTTCTCAGACTTGGGAGGCTTGGCCAGAGTGTGAAAGCATGTGTCCATGGAGAAAAAATATTAGTCAAGTGATTATATACATAGCAGTACAAAACAATTTAAAACCATTTGATATTAAATTATTTGGTTTATTTGAACATCTTGGTACACATGCAGAACATTGATTTGAAAAGGTGAAACCATAAGACAAGCCTCAAAATAACAAAATGGGAACCCAATCAATATTCCCATCACTGATGTAAATAGCAGAAAATATTACTGTCCATCTAACACTTTAAATTCTGTCTTTTGTTTTTTTCTTTTATTCTTTTGACAGCATAAAGTAGTAAAATTGGACAAAAATATTACTATGTTATTTTAAATAATAAAGAGCTTCATTTCCTCGACCAATACATACGTATTCCAAAAACATGTAAAACATTAATTAAACCTTTAGAATTGTATTACTTGTTTTCTTCCTATGTTCCTTTCTAGGGAGTTTGTCAACATTTTACTGCTTACTGTTTAGGGTTTTGTGATGACTGCGCCCTCTACTGCCTCTGCTCCCCCTGCAGCGGGCAGGCTTCAGCGGTCGACGTCACCGGTCTTCTGACACAACCACCCATCTCATCAGTTCATCTCACGTATTGTCTTGTTTAGCACACACCTGGTTCTCATTTACTATGATTCCCCCCAGTATATCTGTTCCCTCTGCTCCCCTGGTCTTTGTGTGTGATTGTCTCGATCTATGAGCCACATCAGACATTGTATTTGTGCGTTACCTTATCTTTGTTAAAATATACCCTTTTGACTCTGAAGTTCCGCTCCTCCTTCATGAAATCCTGACAGGTTTAAGGCTGTTTGCCTGCATAAGCGATTCGTTATGACTCCTCAGGTAAAATGTCTAGAAGACACATCGTTGGTTGGACAGATGTTTGACGATGCCAGGTTTTTCGAAACCTGTTAATGACAAAATGGGCAGGCAAATATTTTCCAGAACCTCCATGACGAGTTGTCCCAAGATGTTTACACAAGGGGTTACTTTGTGAATTTTCTTTATCTGTGTACATAAGGATGCTGGAAATATTTCACTGAATGTGTCATTGTGTTATGCCTGGACCATGTTAATCTAGAGTGGTCCTAAATGGCATCCTGTTCCCTATGTCATGCACTATTTGACCAGACACCAGACATGCTATGGAGGGTGCGATTTGAGGTACACATCCTGATTACATGGCAACGCCTAAAGTTTGATCAGTATGTGACAGAATCAACATCATCTCAGCATCAGCGTGGTACTTCCTTGAGATGAATAGTTTAAAAGCAGGCAGGCAGGCACCTGGTCTCACACTTTTACAGAAGGAGCAGGTGGATTAGTTATGCAGGTGGGACTGGAGGACTTAGTTAGAAGAACAATCATGACACACCAATGGGTGAAGTTGTGGATCTCGCTCCTCTACGGTTTATCTGCTGCTTACTCTGATTCTGGTAATAAAATATATGTTATAATATACAGTGGCATGTTAAGATGGAGATGTAGTTAGCCTGGTAGACTGGGCCCAGTACGTTTGACAATTTTAACCAGGCTGGTCAAACTAGCCAGCCGGCTAGGGACATATTGTATTATTATTATTATTATTTTTATTGTTTTATTAAAGATTCTATGGCATAGATTTTGGACCCAACTGGCCATTGCCCAAAATGCTTAAGTTCCTTTCAATTCAATCAAAACCACATTACAGTATTTATGCAATTATTTTTGCCAAGATAAAATTAACCAAACGACTCTAATGTTCTGCATAAAAACTTACAAACTTTGTTAGACATCCTATCCAACAGTTAAAGAAAAATATAAAGTATAAAACATTTGTTTCTGTTTTTTTCCAGTTACTATGATTCCAGTGACTGGGAAGATACCAGTGATCACAGGTATGTTATATATAAGATATTTTCACACTGACTACACTAATAAACATTAATAAACACAGCAAACACTGTTGCTTTAGTCAGAAATCGTCTTAATACTCCTTCGCCCTTACAGTTGGCGTGAGTCAATCCCACAACAGGCAGGTCTGCAGCACGTGGGGTAACTACCACTACAAAACCTACGATGGGGACTTCTTCCAGCTGCCCTACACCTGTAACTACGTGTTGACTTCGCTGTGCAAAAGCAGAAGTGGCTACGAGGAGTTCAACATTCAGCTGCAGCGTGAAGAGGTGGACGGTCAGGCCACCATCCAGAAGGTCTCTCTGAAGCTGGATGGGACCTTCGTGGAGCTGACTCAAAGTAGCATCAATGTCAATGGGAAACAGTAAGTTGTAATTTAGTGATTTGGCAGACACTCTTAACCAGGTAATTCATATTAGGTAGTTGGGTTGGACAGCCACATAACACAGTCCTAGAGAGCAAATGTTTACTCTGTCAACGCTTAGTAGTCAGTATCAGTAGGGAAAAAGGGTTGGTTTACAAAAACAGGATAGTTTCCTAGAATTTATAGAAGACATTTGACATTTAGAATTCACATCAGTTGAAAGGAAGGGAGGGATTCTGGGGAAGAGAAGCATGTTCTGTGGGTTCTTTAAATGATTGTTTAGACTAGGGTAATGTAATCTCCCCTCTGATGGATACTTCATTGTGTTGTCCCCCATAGGGTCACGTTACCATTTGGTCAGTTTAATATCTTCATGGAGAGGACCAACTCCTATGTGAAGATCACAGCCAAGCTGGGTTTAGTCATCATGTGGAATGAAGATGACGCCCTCTCGGTATGTGTTCTTTCCACTAAATCTGTTGGATGTGCAGTAGATTTTCCAGTAGGTCTTTATTGACAGATCTCAACAATGAATTCCCTCGGATACAATTTTCAATAAGCGAGACTCATTTGGCATTTTAACTAGACATTTCTAAAAAGACTGGGCTATACCTTCCCATTATATACCGCTACAGTGGACACAATTACCAGTAGGACTATAAAAAAAACACAATTACCAGTAGGTCTACAAAATAATTAAGAATTCATGCTACTAAATATGGTTCTTTGAGTTAAAACTAAGAGACCACTGAAAATTAAACGCTTCTGTTCCTCACTTTTGGAAAGGAAAGGTGCAGTGGTCTCTAAATCTTTTCCAGAGCTGTATATATAGGGATGGGTAGTATTTATGATACATGTATTTAAAATACAAAATAGGATTTTGTAATTTGTATTTGATAGGGTTGATGATATTTTGTATCAAAATACGTAAGTGTTTTGTATTTTGTAGGTTAAAAAAACTGTAAAATACTTTGTGAGAAGTCTACATGATGACATCATAACAATGCTACTGTACCTCTGATTGGTCGCTACTCAGTAATGTTGAACATACTTGTTGAGATCAGAACAGAAAAGTAATCCATACCCGAAGATGAATGTCAAGGTGAGAAATGTACGCAAAGGTTGCCAGCTTTCCATCGATTTGTTTGCATAAATTGATGCAATTTTTAACAGTTCATGTTATGTTTTGGTGTTTGTGTGAGTAGCCTAGGCTAAATCATTCACCAATTTACGTGATGTTTTAGCTGACTATTTGACCCGAGTTGCAGCCCTCACAGTTAACGTTAGCTTGTTACTTTCAGCCTATGTTTTTGTTGGTTTTGCAAATAGATAGAAGATAGGGTTTGAGATTGTAACCTTGTTGAAGTCGCTGTTTAGTATGATCATGATTTTGCTTACCATTGCATGAATGGCTGCCTGACACAATTTATCATAATATTTATGAATAATAATCCAATTATTACTTAGAAACTAGTTGCTATGAATTAAAGTGCCATCAGTTGCCATCAGAGTCATAGCAAACTGTTAGATAAACATGAAACTGCTGGTTACTTTAAAACTAACATTCATCTGGGTGATGACAGGGATATGTGAATATTTGATCTGTTAACTGGTTGCATATATCAGATTTATGATGACTCGTTAGGCAGAGAAAAGCTGTTGCTATCAAACATTGTCTACTTAATCAACTGAGTCAGTGTACTGGTGAAGGGATGAATCAAATAGACAGATATGTGCCAGACTGAGCTGGGGGTGGTGTTTTATGGGTAAGTATACAAACATGCTCTGTGGTCCAAATGAGAGTCCGTGCAAATAAGTAGGTAGTCTAAGTAGCTTGTCTTTTGTGTTAAGTCAACAGTAATGCAAATGTCCCAAATAACTGCAAAAGTATTATATTGTAGCACATAAAGTGCCTATACACACACCCAGCCTAAAACCCCAAAAGGTAAACAACAACAACATTTTGAAGCATTATTGTGGTCCTAACTTTATATGCCCTGCTGTAGGCCATATTTGTTGGTACTGTACTTTAATCCACAGTCATTTTCCATTTGCTCTGTAGGTGGAGTTAGACTCAAAGTTCCAGAATCAGACCTGTGGGCTATGTGGAGACTTCAATGGAGTCCAGCTTTACGACGAGTTCATTGTGAATGGTAAACAAAATCAGAACATGTCTTAGGGATGCTAACTATGCTCCTGTACTGCTAATGAATATGTGGTTTAGGTCATCGTGAATGGTAAACAAAATCAGAAAAAGTCTCATGATAGAATATTAGTATACTCTTATAGTACTCAGTACAGCTCAAACGTGTTTATAAAGGCCACATATTAGTTAAACCATTTATTGGAGGATAACTATACACAGCAATGTAAATACAGTGTCTTGGCATCTGGGGTAATGATTATGGACCTTTTATCAGTTAACAGGATGGCCATCATTAATTGTAAGATCCTGAATTGTGAATTGGACATCATGAAAATAAGAGGAGGGGAATTCATAACAGAAAAAAAAATATCAAATGTGCAGTTGTTTATTTCTGATATTGAGGTTTGATTAAAAAAAATGAAATCCATCATAAATTAAATGTTACCTTGATTTATATTTTGTAAACCAAAAGGAGCAGTTCCTGGATGGTGGAGTGTGGTAATGGATGGTAGAATGTGGTAATGGATGGCCCAAGCCATGTGTCTGTGGTAGAGTTTGGTAATAAATGGGCCTGGCCATGTGGCCATGGTAGAGTTTGGTAATGGATGGGCCATGTGTTTGCGGTAGAGTGTGGTAATGGTGTGATTTGGCTTAGGAGCTTCTACTGGCCAAGACGAGGTCTCAGCAATCCAGGGTTTGTAATTGTCCTTGGTCACTGATCACAATACTCATTTTGACCAACCCATTGTAGAAATAGTCCTTATATCAAACATGCAAAGAAAATTACAATTAAAACTAATTGTACTTTCCCACAGGATTTCAAATGAAGACAATTGACTATGGTGAGCTTTCAAAGATGAATGGCCCTACAGAAACTTGCATAGAAGTCCCACTTCAGGCTGAAAATTGTGAAGAACAGGTATTGTCTGAAAGCTGTAGCACAACCATTCACTGCTTTAAAAACTTTATTTTAAGATAATAGAATAAAAGTTTCACATACCAACATCCTCATTGCTCACATTATACAATCAATTCTTCTCTTCCTCCTTTGTGGTCCTCCCCTTTCAGAGGACAGCGTGTGAGGAGTTTCTCACCAGTTCAGCCTTCAGTAGCTGTGAGGACCTGATTTCCACGGACTCCTTCGTCGAGGCCTGCATGGCAGACATGTGTCACTGTGGTAACAGCAACAACAGCGAGTCCTGCATTTGCCAAACCATTTCAGAATATTCCCGCCAGTGTGCTCACGCAGGGGGCGTGCCCCAGAAATGGAGGACAGACCAGTTCTGCTGTAAGGAAATCTTTTATAATTTTATTTGCTGTAAGGGAATTTCCTTTTATAATTTTATATTGGACTGTCTGCTTGTCTTGCTGGCCTTCACAGTTTGGAATATGTTAAAAAAAAGATTCTTCCGTAGACTCAGAATTAGATATAGGTTTGAGATTGCAGGTAAAGACTTCTGTCTCTCTGTCTCTCTGTCTGTCTGTCTGTGTTGAGCAGTGGAGACATGCCCCTTGAACATGAAGTACCAGGAGTGTGGAAGCCCCTGTATTGATACCTGCTCCAACCCACAGGCGAACCAGCATTGTGAGGAACACTGCACTGATGGATGCTTCTGTCCTGCTGGTACAGTACACTCACTGGTTCACTGGGGGAAGCACATCGTATTTCCACTTAATAGCCCTCTAAGTTGTTTAAAAAAATAAAGATAAAAATGCCAACTTTGCACCATGCATACTGTCCATGCCTACTGTCCATGCCTACTGTCCATGCCTACTGACAACGCTTACTATTTTAAAACAGGAAGAGTAAATACAACTTAAATACAATTAAACAAATATTTCTTCATCATCAACCAAGTACAGACCTGAAGGAGGAACCTTACTAGAACATTAAAGATCATTGTGATTTTATACAAATGTTCTGCTACAGAAACTACTATGTATTGTAATTTAGCTAATAAACTTGGCAACATTTATCAATTTCACATATATTCAAAAGAAAAGTAATTCATGTAATTTCTATTTTGATTAAATGTATTTATTGCCTCTTTCCTAGGAACTGTGTTTGATGACATTAATCAGAGTGGCTGTGTAGCTGTGGACCAGTGTTCTTGTCTCCACAACGGAATGTCTTACAAGCCTGGAGATACATACTCTAGA
The DNA here is from genome assembly GCF_011004845.1 of Esox lucius. Classification (NCBI taxonomy): domain Eukaryota; kingdom Metazoa; phylum Chordata; class Actinopteri; order Esociformes; family Esocidae; genus Esox; species Esox lucius. Next base: position 3,578,469 of record NC_047587.1, on the reverse strand, counting down.
ACATGCCAAGAATGGTAAGCATTGCTTTATATTTACATACACTGAATTATTGTGTTTGTGTGGCTGTAGACTTTACTGACTGATTCTCTCTGCTAGTACCTGCAAGGATGGCCAGTGGAGCTGTATAGGTCTGGACTGTCCAGGTACCTGCTCCATAGAGGGAGGTTCCCACATCACCACCTACGACGGGAAAGCCTACACCTTCCATGGAGACTGCTCCTATGTCCTGTCCAAGGTGGGACACTTGAAATATAATTTTGTTGGCTTATACATCACTAATAGAATTAGACTAACACCAACACAACTCAATGTTTAGCATCTAGTTCTAAGGGCTTTTGGCTAAAATGTCCTGGTACTTAAATATATCTACTTAGATCATTTTTTGTCTCTCTGAGTTTAAGGTTGCTTTAAATTACTCAATATACACTCTACACAGTGCCGGAAAAAATTAAAAGACCACTGCACCTTTTTCTTTCCTTTCCAAAAAAGTTGAAAAGGAAATTTTGACTGAGGAACAGAAGGGTTCAAATTAAGAGACCACTGCAAATTTAAAACACTTTTCGACTCTTTTGGAAAGGAAAGAAAAAGGTGCAGTGGTCTCAAGCAAGTTTATTTATATAGCACAATTCATACATCGAAGCAATTCAGTGTGCTTTACAAAGAAAAATATATGAAAACAATAACATTTCAGTACTGTGGTGAGATCGAAAACTTGACTGAAATTTGTCTAAGAGACCGCACAAAAGAGAGAGGTCACAAAATTGCTGAGTTGATTGAAGACAACCTTCTGGGGGTACCCTTCAATGTAAAACAGAGGTATTCAAAATAAATAAAATTACCTAGAGTATTTTCTTTGCACTGGAATGTATCTTTGAATAGGGCAGCCACTCCTCCTCCTATCCTACTATTTCGACACAAGTTTACTTTATGGGTTGCATGCTCACGGTTCCTTCTATTTCTAATCAACACAGGAATAGAGATACTGGGTCCTAGCTTGTACTCAAAACAGTGGGCATTGCTATTTTCACAATAGCAGGGACCCGAAGCACATCACCGAGTATATTCTGTGCTCTGTGGAAATAAAGTACAAATAAAATAAATAAAGGACAATTTTTTTCTGATAAAAAATGAATAACTTTACTGTCATACCTTGTCCCACTTCTCCCCAGCAAATCTATGGGAGTGTTTTCACCATCCTGGGTGACATAGAGAAATGTGGGACAACAGACACTGAGACCTGCCTAAAGGGTGTAACCCTGGTGATTCCACAGTCCAAAGTAAGGTTGCCCATGGCCAATGACACACCCACCTGATTGTGTTTTATCAAGACATCAACATTAAACCATTTCAAATAGGTTTGCCATTGACTCCTGTCACCATTTCTCACCAGAATTGGGGTCAAAGACATTTCAATTCCAGTCAATTCAGTAAAGAACACTGAAATTACAATTCCATTTCATTGAAATAAGAGTCTTGTTGACTTTTTTATTTTACTGGAACTTAAATGGAATTAACCCCCATTTTGTGTCACACTTCTTACCACCTGGAGGCTCACATTTAAGTTAAATTGCAGATGATCGTCATTGAGGCCAGTGGAACCGTCAGTATGGACAAAATGTTATCAAGGTTGCCCATCGTCATGGGTGAGTTGCTGGTTCATGGCTACTCAAGAATACTGATAAGGATGTGTGTTGTCTGGTTTTGTTTTTGTCATTAATGAATTACTTATTTTTGCTGGACCGCATAAGCGGAGCAAGCCTTGAATAGCAAATGTCTCTTATTACTGAGTGAGTGAGTGAGTGCCTGATGGACTAACTCTTGTTGAATAGCGTAGTGGTCAGAGACGTGGACTACGGAACAACAGGTTCCCCGATCGACTCCCGTCAAAACACATTGCCCCTTTAGGATCTGTTCAGGACAGACAAACTTCACTGGCTACAACCTTCATTAGCTATGCTACAGGAAGTCAAAAATAATAAAATTCTGCTGGATATTAGGATTAGTTCAGAATAGACAAACACTTCACCGGCTACACGATTCTCTCCTCTTTTTCACTTGACGAAAAGTCAGTGATTGTTACCTATATTGATAGATACCGTATCAATGTAATTCACAAATGGCTAATTAGCTGTTAAAAACGGCCAGTGGCAGAATAGGATTTGTTCAGGATAGACAAAAACGTCACTGGCTACAACCTTTAGTTGTCGGGCTACATTATAGGAAGCCTAAAATAAAACAGTTTACTGTTATATTATGACTATTTCTAGTGGATTTCCGAATTATGCATTAGGATTTGTTCAGGACAGACTAAGACTTTGCTGGCTACACAAATCTCTCGTCTTTTCACTTGACGAAAAAGTCAGTTATCGTCACCTATATTGATACTTATTGTATCAATGTCATTTGTGGTGGAGGTAAACTTAATCAGAAACTTTAGTCAGTTTAATACAACACTTAATGGTGTCTAGCTAAATATTCAAACTGTGTGATGTTACTATGTGACAAAACTATACAATGTCAAGAGGCTGTACTAATGCCCAGTGAATGTACAGCTCTGAGGCATAGTGGTTAAAGACACAGCCTCTCACGTGGCCAGGGAGGGCAACAACAATCGTCTGATTTTATTGTGGCCCGGCTGAACTTGCCTGGTTCCTTGTTTATACTATTCTCATGCATTACATATACCTTTTCTATGTTTTGTTTTTTATTTTCCTGTACATTTTCAATCATAGTAAGATGTGTAGGTATTTAATGGAAATGACAGTAGTTACACATAACCATCCAGATTGTAAAGGTTTGTTGTCTACCAGATGGTGACTACTGTAGACATTTGGTTTATTTTCCACAGAGAATGTAACGATCTTCAAGCCCTCTACGTTTTACATCGTTGTGCAGACCTCTTATGGGCTTCGTCTGGAGATCCAGTTAACACCTATAATGCAGGTGTACATCACAGCTAGCAGTTCCCTTAAAGGAAAAACCCAGGGTATGTTTCTCTAATTTAAATGAAAAACCCAGGGTATGTTTCTTTTGAGTTCATTCCCCTGAAAGCTAAATATCTTTAAGTCTTTGAGAATCCATGTTAAATTCCCATATTTATATAATTAAACAGGTTGTCAGGAGTTCAGACAGGAAACACCACGTATGAGTTTAACCATTTATTAGAGAACGTACGTGCAAGTCTTGGTGTTCTGCTCCTTTAGGGTAAATCATTGCCATCACATGACTGTGTATATGATAATACCACAATAACATACCTAGTTATTATCTATGCAATTCCCATGGCAATGAGTAAAGTACTCAGTATCGATCCCCCCCTCAAGGTGGGGCAGGTGTGGTGAAGGCAGGGGTGGTGGGGGGGGGTGCACCTGCATGCTAGTACAAGCCCAACAACTGACTGAGTGAGTAGCCTGATGGTTATATAGACAGGTTGCAATCTAACATGTGATAAGAGCGATCCTGCATCAGCTGATGCATTGCTGACCAATTACCACTCGGGTTTCCGGGCTGAACTACCCTAATTAGGCAACAAATTATATTAATTGATAGAGTATTTACCTCTTCATTATCTTGTATTTATTTGCTAACTTTATATTTTAAATGTTGTAATGAGTTACTTAAACATACCATTTAGTTGGTAAACTAAATTCTATGTACAAAACTAATAATTATAATGGAAATGCATTATGCTCACTTATCATAGCTGCATTTTCAATGGCTATGACAAATAGAGTCAGCAGATTACCTCCCTTAAATCCTTTTGACAATTCCGAACTTCATGAAAAGCATTCATAACATGGAATTTTACCCCGGGAGTTGCTAAATATAAATTAAACCAATTGTATAAACGGTTCACGAAAATATTCATGTATTGTGTAGAAATGCCATACTTTGTCTTACTTTCCTAAATGTCTTTTCAAAACTTGTTGTAAATACCACACCTGTTTACTCTGTTTCATATATTATCTTCAGTGTATCGTTGATACACTGAAGAAAAACAGGTCTGACCAAGACTTAAGATTTTGTAGAACCTATTTAATTCTATACTCCATAATTTCCCCATAGTTTAACAGAACAAATGTGTTACAAAAGTGTTTTCACCAGAGTATGCTTACATAGATATGATCTTCAGATATGCAGACAATTGCATAATCAGCCTACTGAATAATCAGCCTACTGCATATGGTCATACTCACTGACAATTTTAAGAACATATAAAAACGAATTTCTTTAGGAAATGTTTGTTGATCTCATATCTGAATTAATCTGTTTTCCTAACAAAGTTTTATATTTCCTATCCAGGTCTTTGTGGAGACTTTAACAGCGTCCAAGCCGATGACTTTAGAACCATCAATGGACTGGTGGAAGGAACGGCTGTGACATTTGCCAACACGTGGAAGACCCAAGCAAGCTGCCCCGATGTGACCCAGAGCTATGAGAACCCATGCTCTCTGAGTGTAGTGAATGGTACTCCTTTAACCTCTTTTAAATGTACTATATCTAATGAAATCATGCCCAAACGCATGTCGGCCCAGCAGAAACAAAATGAGAATAAGATGCTGGAGTAACTTTAGGGTACTTCAGTCATAGAAAATGAGCACCGTATGTGTGCATAGATCTGAGTTTTTGTTTTGATCAAATATTATTATAATATAATTATATTAAAATGTATTATATATTATAATATTTAAGCATAGTAAACTTTTGTGGATACACCTGTATTTTTGCCATGTTAAACGCTGCTCATATGTTTTACAGAGAAATATGCCAAGCACTGGTGCTCAATGCTATCTGATGCTGCAGGAATATTTTCTGAATGCCACAGTGAGGTCCACCCAGATCCCTACCAAGCAGTAAGAAATAATAAGGATTTGCATTCATATTTAGAAAAAATAGTACAAAGAAAAAGATAATTCATCAACTTTTTAGTGTATGACTACATTTAACTACATACGTAGTTTTATTAAAATGCTTTTTTGAGCAATTTTTGAAAAACTGGTTTTCATTCTGTTTCACCCATCTCATCTTTTCCCTTCTCTCCCTCGTCTGTAGAATTGCATGTATGACAGCTGTAACTGTGAGAAGACTGAGCAGTGCATGTGTGCAGCAATCTCCTCCTACGTCCACGCCTGTGCTGCTGCTGGCATCCTGCTGACAGGATGGAGAAACACCACCTGTGGTGAGAACAACATCAGAGGCTGAATTAAATATTAAAACTATGCTAAACTCACTGACGGTCAACCCAAATGAATCCCGTTCTAAAGTAAAGTCTCCCTTACATCCCAGTGTGAAAACCCTAAACCAATGTTCAATGTTGAATCTCTAATCTATTTCTACAGGAAATTACGCTCAGTGCCCTGACACGATGGTGTATGACTACGATATGACCAGCTGTGGTCGCACCTGTCGCTCGCTAAGCCAAAAGGACTTTACCTGCCAGGTAAATTTACATCACTGATTACCAAACGTTATAGGGAATTTGAATAGAATCCCTAAGAAAATCATCTTCTCCTATGAATGAGAAACCTAATAGTCTTCGACTGTTATAGAAGACAGCCTGTTAGTGGTAACGTACATATCCACAAAGCACAAAAATGACAATACAATGTCATTGTTTGATGGGATGTGTTGGGATATCAACATTTTCATTAGTTAGCATTAGTTACAGCTCCAGATAAAGTTAAGAGACCACTGCACCTTTTTCTTTCCTTTCCACAAATGTCGAAAAGGAAGGTTTTGAGTGAGGAACAGAAGGGTTAAAATAAAGAGACCACTGCAAATCGAATGCTTCTTTTCCTCACTCATAACTTTCCTTTTCAACTTTTTTGGAAAGGAAAGAAAAAGGTACAGTGGTCTCTTAATTTTTTCCAGAGCTGTATTTTTGGATTGCATGCTGTAAAACCTTAGGAAGCCCTGATTTACATGGACATCTTATGTGCCAGTAGTGTTACACAGGACATTGCCAGGTTTGTGGTTTTATGATGGTCAGACTTCTTGTTTGATCACAATACAGTTTTGAACATTCATTTTGGGACTGAAGACATTACAAAGGCTTGAAACCATCTCTAAAGAAGACAAATTATTATCATATTATCATCTTGATGTCACCAAACTGATTTCAGATGCCATATAATGTTAACGAGGTAATACATTTTGAGGGAAGTTCATAGACTTTTATCTGTACTCTTAAAGGAAAAGGATCTTAGAGTATATTTGACTTTGAAACAGTGTGGGTTCTTCAATGAAAAATGACAAAGTATACTGTGAAGGATATAATCTTTACAGGGTTATTGGAAAAACTTGTAAGGATTCTGAAGTAGTTTCAATTACTGAGAACCTTTGCCATCTGATAATAGGATGATGATGATGGCAATTTATTTTCTACTAAATATTAGCCTACCTCAGTAAAATGTTTGTGGTAAATGTTATTTAGCCCCTGATTAAAGCCTGTTTTACTCTCTGTGATGCAATTTGGCACACATGCTAATGCAAGCTTAATTACTAAGAGCAGTCTTATTATTGGGCTACATTCCCTGAATTTGTTCATCCATATAGGCTACATCCTGTATATGGCTGTGCCAATTGTTACCACTATTTGGAGTTAAAGATATTTAAAGTTTTCATTGATTGTCATAATCATTGAAAAGGATCTAAAATACACATAAATAATCTGTTTATTTCACATTTGGCACACAGAATCATAGATAGCTTGGGCCCTGGTATTGCTGCTTGCAGCTTTATTAGTTGTTACTGTTACAGACGTTCCCTTTACCTCCCAGGGAATCAAACACATGTTCTGACTGAACTTCAACAGGTAGAACACGTGTCTGTGGATGGTTGTGGCTGTGCTGAGGGAACCTACATGAATGACCAGGAAGAATGCGTCCCTGCCTCAGGCTGCCCCTGCTACTATGGAGACAAGCCCCTGGACCAAGGATTTACCAGTATCAATGGGGCTCCTTGGTAAGGACTTGATCCACGATGGTATTTGTGAAAAATAATTTGTACCTGCAGTTGAATTAGTTGGCATCTGTGCAAAAATGACTGAACATTTTCTTTGTCAACCCCCTGATTTAGAGCAACAAACTCGTACTGGGTGACACATTAAACATTCAACAGCATCTGTATGACATAAATTTAGGTCCATTATCATTTTTACACAATTTTTTCATTTAAAGGTATATAGATTTCTCCAATGTTTAAGATTTATTTTACTAAATCCATCTGCTGGCTGTATTGGACCCCTGGATTAGCCCATATGTTTGGCACCCCAGATCTTATTTAAAAAGATATTGGCCAGTTGAAAAGGTTTTAGAATATGCTATCTGGTTTAGAATGATGTAAAAAGGGCTTTATAAATACATTTGATTGATAGAATTAAAAAGCTACAATGCACCTATGCCAGAACTGTTTTACATGTCTGCATTTTCATGGCGATGTATCCTGTTTTCATCTCATGCACAGAAACAAGTCATTGGCTCAAACTTAAACAACGCCTATGGAATAATGGAATTACCATTATTACACCTATGGAATAACCTTTTTAAAAATCTATATTTTAGATTCTTCAAAGTAGCCACTCTTTGCCTTGATCACAGCTTTGCACTCTCATGGCCATTCTCCCAATGTAGATTTGTCCAAACAAAATAAGGTGAATAAATGCTTAGCCCTTGGGCAAGGCTGTCAATCTTAATTTCACCAAGGTGGTCATCAATAACGTCTGATTCCCTGCCTGACGCTCCGCTTTCCAGGGATGTCTCGGGAGGAGTGGGTTGTGCAAAAAACTAATTTCCATTCCAACATGAATAATTCATATGTGAGAAATGGGACAAGCCACTTAATATGTTTGTTTTGTTAAAATCTTGTTTAAGCTGTTGAAAGAATGGTGCAGCAAGATATTGTTGGAACTAAAAAAAAATATTTGTTTGGTTTTTAGTGCCACGGGTGTTACCAGAATAAAAGGTCACACAACTAAATATTTGGTCGACAAATTGGTCTCTCAGATCTCTGGTTGTGGCTGCATTGAAATATTATTGATTAATGGAAGAGTAAATGCCAAATCATGCTTAACCTCTGCTCTTGAATACATTTTTCACTAGTTCATGCAGAAATGGGATATTAAGCTGTACTGGAGAAGTAACTCCTTCATGTGAGTACTCCTAAATTACAAACATATCTTTATTTGCCAAACACAGAAAATGATTTTCTAACAAGATATTACATTCCCAACAGAATAAAGCTGACCCCAGGTATAGCCCTAAAAACCTACTAAATCCTACCATTGTTCCATTTCAGCTTGTGAAAGTCCAATGGTTTTCTTCAACTGTTCCAATGCTGCACCAGGTGCCAAAGGCTCAGAGTGTCAGAAGAGCTGCCGAACAATAAACCATGACTGTGTAAGTCTGCAACAGAACAGGCCTTACAAAATGTTTTAATACAGTTGTACCAATAGAATGTATGAATCCTGTCCATAGCTAAGTTTATAAATAATCGGATCAATTTGAAATGGTGTAAAATAACAAAAGCCTATATTTAATGTATTATAATTGTGTTATAGTTCAGTAAAGAATGCCTGTCAGGCTGTATGTGTCCTGATGGTCTGCTGTCTGATGGGAATGGAGGATGTGTTAAGGAAGATCTTTGTCCCTGTTCTCACAATGGAGTCGACTACCAACCTGGGGAGAAAATTAAAATAAAATGCAATAACTGGTAATATTTTCTTTTCATATTTTTGTTGTTGTTCTTCAGCTCAGGGTGGATAACCATGCTGGGGAAAAAAAAAAATTCTGTGTATAATTCAAGTCTAAATTTTCCGTTCAGAAAAGTAAATTGCAATTAAGCGTCAGAATAGCCGACAAAATATTTGATTACAAAAATAGTAATAAATGACAGCCCTAATTGCAATATTTTAAATGTGTTTACTTAACCAGATAAGTCAGTTAAGAACTTATTGTCATTCTCAGTTATGATATACAATAATTATTCTATTAAATTAAATACAGAGAAACACATTAACAGATATGTTTGAATGATTTAGCAGGTGTATTGAACAGATAGCAGCTTGTTAAATTAGTTTTTTAAGCCAACGTAAAATAGGCCAACGTTTCACAATACAATCCTGACGTGTTTGCATCCCTGTAGCACTTGCAGTGGAAGCAATTGGGATTGCACCAATAACGTGTGTCCCGGGACGTGTGCCATATATGGAGATGGTCATTACATCACATTCGATGAGAAAAGGTTTAATTTCAATGGAGACTGTGAATACACTCTAGCTCAGGTACGGCAATACTGGTCTATACTATGATTGAGAACAATACTTTTATTTACATTTTAATCCTTGGGTATACAAGACTTCAAATAATGACTTAGATTAAGTAATTAATGATAAAAGCTAAGGAAGAACATTTATTATTTTGTGTTTAATTGAATTTATCCTGCAGGACTACTGTTCCAACAATCTAAACGGAACCTTTAGAGTGATCACGCAGAACATTCCCTGTGGAACTACCGGCACAACCTGTTCCAAGGCCATCAAGCTCTTCTTGGGGGTAAAGAACACCATTAAAATGGATTCATTAAAGCAAAAAATAATTACATTCGTCATTCACCAACTCGTTGATCGTTTGATTAAATTACTGATTAATTCACTAGGAAAAATTACACAAGGACAATGTAAACGGTATTACATTTAACTGCTGGTTGTGACTAATTACCATCCAACTCACAGCACCAATTTATATGCCCAGAGTTTATGAAAAAAAAGAGAGAAAGAAAAGTGTTTCCCTTTCAGAGCAAAGAGATTATACTACAAGATGAAGTTGTAAAAGTGGTGAAGCAGGAGACCGGGATAGATGTGGACTTCAAGGTCCACACTGTTGGTCTGTACATTGTTATTGAGGCTGGAAATGGTCTGATTCTAATGTGGGATAAGAGAACAAGCCTGTTCATCAAACTCGACTCTAAATTCAAGGTGAGTGGCTAGAATTGGACCATTTAAACCTTTGATTATCTCTGTGTCAATGTTGTATTTTCATTTAAATATGTCTTTTTTATTCGACAGTAGAGTACTTACAGAACACATAATTTGCTAGTTCACATTAAAACATTCTTGGGTGTACATATCAAAACATTATCTTCCAGGGACAAGTGTGTGGTCTGTGCGGAAACTACGACGGAAATGGGAATAATGACTTCACGTCCAGAAACCAGGAAGTGGTCGTGGAAGCGCTGGCATTTGGCAACAGCTGGAAAGTGTCTCCCGGTTGCCCCGATGCTGTTGACATAAGGGACCCGTGCACCGTGAGGTCGTACAGGCAGTCCTGGTCTCTGAAACGCTGCAGCATCATCAAGAGTCCAGTATTCGCAGACTGCCACTCCCAGGTACAGAACCCATGACCACTAGTCTATTGAATAGTCTATACACAGTGACCTCTAGTCTATTGAATAGTCTATACACAGTGACCACTAGTCTATTGAATAGTCTATACACAGTGACCACTAGTCTATTGAATAGTCTATACACAGTGATCACTAGTCTCTTGAATAGTCTATACACAGTGACCACTAGTCTATTGAATAGTCTATAGACAGTGGCCACTAGTCTCTTGAATAGTCTATAGACTTGTATGTTTGACTGTAAGTCTTTTTTAAGGGTTTGAGTGATTTCATTTAATTCATTATTAAGTCATCTATATACAAATACACAGGATATGTAAATGTTGGTGGTAGATCATTAGCAATATGGTAATGTTGGTAATACTCTAGATCTTTGCTAATACTCTAGATCTTTGGTAATGCTCTAGATCTTTGGTAATGCTCTAGATCTTTGGTAATACTCTAGATCTTTGGTAATGCTCTAGATCTTTGGTAATGCTCTAGACCATTGGTAATACTCTAGAGCATTGGTAATACTCTAGAGCACTGTTAATACTCTAGATTATTGGTAATACTCTAGATCTTTGGTTATACTCTAGATCTTTGGTTATACTCTAGATCATTGGTAATACTCTAGATCATTGGTAATACTCTAGATCATTGGTAATACTCTAGACCATTGGTAATACTCTAGATCATTAGTAATACACTAGATCATTAATAATGAGTAATAATAAACAGATAATTGTTGATAGCACAACTGTGGTCAGTGTAACTAGCAAGTGATTGCGTTGATCAAACTAATAAATAGATATGTGTAATTGCCTGTCCCTGAAAGGTGGACCCCACCCCATATCATGATGAGTGTGTCAGGGACTCGTGTGCCTGTGACACTGGGGGAGACTGTGAGTGTTTCTGTACAGCTGTAGCAGCCTACGCCCAGGCCTGTAACGAGGCGGGGACCTGCATACGCTGGAGAACGCCAGACATCTGCCGTGAGTCATTTACTTGTTTATATAAAAGTAGATTTTTTTAGTTGGCTGAAAATTCACATACAGCTCAGTGAAAAAATTATGAGACCACTGTTTTGAGTGAGGAACAGAAGCGTTCAATCTGCGGTGGTCTCTTAATTTCGAGCCTTCTGTTCCTCACTCCAAAACTTCCTTTTCAACTTTTTTGGAAAGCAAACAAAAAGGGGCAATGGTCTCTTAATGTTTTCGAGAGCTGTATTTTTTTACTTGTTAAAGTTTTACAACAGGGGCAAAATCTGAGATTTACATGTACAAGATTTCCCAGAAATCTTCTTTTCAAACCCTGGTTGAAATGTAACGGTTTTCCTTCACCAGCTCTATTCTGTGATTTCTACAACCCCGATGGGGAGTGTGAGTGGCACTATAAGCCTTGTGGTTACCCCTGTATGAAGACCTGCCAGAATCCAGAAGGAACATGCTCAAAACAGATCCCTGCACTGGAAGGTAACTGATATTTCCTCAACATCTCATTCAGACCCTTCACATTCCAAATGATTAAAGAAATGTACATTATGGAATATACAATGGCATAGCACATTTTGTCTTAATTTGTGTCCTGTATTACATTTGCTGTTTGCCTCCAAAGGTTGCTATCCAAAATGCCCTTCGGACCAGCCTTATTTGGAAGAAAGCACTATGAAATGTGTCACTGAGCCAGAGTGTGGTTGCTATGATGGAAAAGGAAATCATTACAAGGATCAGGAGGTTATGCCTTCTGACAAGAACTGTTATACATGGTATGTTTCTATGTTAACATTTTATTATACAAATATACAGTATCTTTCATAGTATTTAACGGTTTGTATCAGACATATTTCTGGTCCATGTCATCACACTGCATACGGTGGTTATTCCAAAATTTCACTTATTTTACTTTCTTATTGTGACCATATAAATATTTGCACTTTCAAATCACAATGAATAGTTGTTAATATTTTACATGTTCATCAATAAGGTTGGCAAGCAGCCTGGTCATTTTTTGTAATAGAAACAAAGACGTGTAAAATGGAAAAAAGGTAATCACCCACATAATTTTTCTTACTGAATAACTTATTTTTCTCAAGTCGCTGCTCATCAACTAAAACCCTTTGCACCCCCGACAAGAATGGTAAGGATTTTCATTTTCAGTAGAGAGGTAATACAACCTTCAACATCAGCCTACATTAACAAGATGGTATCGTGTCAAGATGATCACATGATGATAACTTAAAATCATATTGCAGCTTGCAAGTGTTTCCACAAGGGCACAACATACCCATATGGAGCGACCGTGCATACAGATAACGGGGATGGGACCTGTACTAATGGCACCTGCACAGAAAACGGAATCACTGACTTCATTACCTACAGCTGTGGTTGCTTTTATAACGGAACAACCTACCCAGTTGGAGCTACCATATATATTACATATTATAGTGATGGATCCTGTGTTCATGCCATATGCGAAATTGATGGAACACATCAATATCTAGAGAGAATGTGTCAAGGCAGCACAACTCCAACAACTACCCCATCAACTAACACAGAAACAACTACATCCCCAACATCTACCCCTACCATAACCCCATCAACTACTACTACAGAAATAACTACATCCCCAACATCTACCCCTACCAAAACCCCATCAACTACCACAGAAACAACTACACCCCCAACATCTACCCCTACCATAACCCCATCAACTACCACAGAAACAACTACTCCCCCGACATCTACCCATACCATAACCCCATCAACTACCACAGAAACAACTACACCCCCAACATCTACCCCTACCATAACACCATCAACTACCACAGAAACAACTACACCCCCAACATCTACCCCTACCATAACCCCATCAACTATCACAGAAACAACTACACCCCCAACATCTACCCCAACCATAACCCCATCAACTACCACAGAAACAACTACACCCCCAACATCTACCCCTACCATAACCCCATCAACTACCACAGAAACAACTACACCCCCAACATCTACCCCTACCATTACCCCATCAACTACCACAGAAACAACTACATCCCCAACATCTACCCCTACCATAACACCATCAACTACTACTACAGAAACAACTACATCCCCAACATCTACCCCTACCATAACCCCATCAACTACCACTACAGAAAAAACTACTACACCCCCAACATCTACCCCTACCATAACCCCATCAACTACCACAGAAACAACTACATCCCCAACATCTACCCCTACCATAACACCATCAACTACTACTACAGAAACAACTACATCCCCAACATCTACCCCTACCATAACCCCATCAACTACTAATACAGAAAAAACTACTTTATCCCCAACATCTACCCCTACCATAACATCATCAACTACCACAGAAACAACTACATCCCCAACATCTACCCATACCATAACCCCATCAACTACCACAAAAACAACTACACCCCCAACATCTACCCCTACCATAACCCCATCAACTACCACAGAAACAACTACACCCCCATCATCTACCCCAACCATAACCCCATCAACTACCACAGAAACAACTACACCCCCAACATCTACCCCTACCATTACCCCATCAACTACCACAGAAACAACTACACCCCCAACATCCACCACTACAGGTACCTCAACGACTCCTCTTACACCCTGTCAGCCTGGTTGTCACTGGTCAGGTTGGATTGACACTAACTATCCCAAATTTGGACCAGGTGGAGGAGATTATGAAATTCTCGAAAATATTGTCAAATCTCATCCTAGTATTTGCAGCAAACCTGAGAACATAGACTGCAGAGCCAAAGAATTACCAGATACTCCTTTAAATATGTTGGGTCAAAATGTTACATGTGATCCTGGGGTCGGACTGATTTGCAACAACAAGGATCAAGAAAGACCACCAATATGCTACAACTATGAGATCAGAGTCAGTTGTTGTACTATTTGTCACTCAACAACCCCACCAACTACTACTCCAGTTACAACTACACCCCCAACAACTACCCCTACCATTACCCCATCAACTACCACAGAAACAACTACATCCCCAACATCTACCCCTACCATAACACCATCAACTACTACTACAGAAACAACTACATCCCCAACATCTACCCCTACCATAACCCCATCAACTACCACTACAGAAAAAACTACTACATCCCCAACATCTACCCCTACCATAACATCATCAACTACCACAGAAACAACTACATCCCCAACATCTACCCATACCATAACCCCATCAACTACCACAGAAACAACTACACCCCCAACATCTACCCCTACCATAACCCCATCAACTACCACAGAAACAACTACACCCCCATCATCTACCCCAACCATTACCCCATCAACTACCACAGAAACAACTACACCCCCAACATCTACCCCTACCATTACCCCATCAACTACCACAGAAACAACTACACCCCCAACATCCACCACTACAGGTACCTCAACGACTCCTCTTACACCCTGTCAGCCTGGTTGTCACTGGTCAGGTTGGATTGACACTAACTATCCCAAATTTGGACCAGGTGGAGGAGATTATGAAATTCTCGAAAATATTGTCAAATCTCATCCTAGTATTTGCAGCAAACCTGAGAACATAGACTGCAGAGCCAAAGAATTACCAGATACTCCTTTAAATATGTTGGGTCAAAATGTTACATGTGATCCTGGGGTCGGACTGATTTGCAACAACAAGGATCAAGAAAGACCACCAATATGCTACAACTATGAGATCAGAGTCAGTTGTTGTACTATTTGTCACTCAACAACCCCACCAACTACTACTCCAGTTACAACTACACCCCCAACAACTACCCCTACCATTACCCCATCAACTACCACAGAAACAACTACACCCCCAACATCTACCCCTACCATAACACCATCAACTACTACTACAGAAACAACTACATCCCCAACATCTACCCCTACCATAACCCCATCAACTACCACTACAGAAAAAACTACTTCATCCCCAACATCTACCCCTACCATAACATCATCAACTACCACAGAAACAACTACACCCCCAACATCTACCCCTACCATAACCCCATCAACTACCACAGAAACAACTACACCCCCAACATCTACCCCTACCATAACCCCATCAACTACCACAGAAACAACTACACCCCCAACATCTACCCCAACCATAACCCCATCAACTACCACAGAAACAACTACACCCCCAACATCTACCCCTACCATTACCCCATCAACTACCACAGAAACAACTACACCCCCAACATCCACCACTACAGGTACCTCAACGACTCCTCTTACACCCTGTCAGCCTGGTTGTCACTGGTCAGGTTGGATTGACACTAACTATCCCAAATTTGGACCAGGTGGAGGAGATTATGAAATTCTCGAAAATATTGTCAAATCTCATCCTAGTATTTGCAGCAAACCTGAGAACATAGACTGCAGAGCCAAAGAATTACCAGATACTCCTTTAAATATGTTGGGTCAAAATGTTACATGTGATCCTGGGGTCGGACTGATTTGCAACAACAAGGATCAAGAAAGACCACCAATATGCTACAACTATGAGATCAGAGTCAGTTGTTGTACTATTTGTCACTCAACAACCCAACCAACTACTACTCCAGTTACAACTACACCCCCAACAACTACCCCTACCATTACCCCATCAACTACCACAGAAACAACTACATCCCCAACATCTACCCCTACCATAACACCATCAACTACTACTACAGAAACAACTACATCCCCAACATCTACCCCTACCATAACCCCATCAACTACCACTACAGAAAAAACTACTACATCCCCAACATCTACCCCTACCATAACATCATCAACTACCACAGAAACAACTACATCCCCAACATCTACCCCTACCATAACCCCATCAACTACCACAGAAACAACTACACCCCCAACATCTACCCCTACCATAACCCCATCAACTACCACAGAAACAACTACACCCCCATCATCTACCCCAACCATTACCCCATCAACTACCACAGAAACAACTACACCCCCAACATCTACCCCTACCATTACCCCATCAACTACCACAGAAACAACTACACCCCCAACATCCACCACTACAGGTACCTCAACGACTCCTCTTACACCCTGTCAGCCTGGTTGTCACTGGTCAGGTTGGATTGACACTAACTATCCCAAATTTGGACCAGGTGGAGGAGATTATGAAATTCTCGAAAATATTGTCAAATCTCATCCTAGTATTTGCAGCAAACCTGAGAACATAGACTGCAGAGCCAAAGAATTACCAGATACTCCTTTAAATATGTTGGGTCAAAATGTTACATGTGATCCTGGGGTCGGACTGATTTGCAACAACAAGGATCAAGAAAGACCACCAATATGCTACAACTATGAGATCAGAGTCAGTTGTTGTACTATTTGTCACTCAACAACCCCACCAACTACTACTCCAGTTACAACTACACCCCCAACAACTACCCCTACCATTACCCCATCAACTACCACAGAAACAACTACATCCCCAACATCTACCCCTACCATAACACCATCAACTACTACTACAGAAACAACTACATCCCCAACATCTACCCCTACCATAACCCCATCAACTACCACTACAGAAAAAACTACTTCATCCCCAACATCTACCCCTACCATAACATCATCAACTACCACAGAAACAACTACACCCCCAACATCTACCCCTACCATAACCCCATCAACTACCACAGAAACAACTACACCCCCAACATCTACCCCTACCATAACCCCATCAACTACCACAGAAACAACTACACCCCCATCATCTACCCCAACCATAACCCCATCAACTACCACAGAAACAACTACACCCCCAACATCTACCCCTACCATTACCCCATCAACTACCACAGAAACAACTACACCCCCAACATCCACCACTACAGGTACCTCAACGACTCCTCTTACACCCTGTCAGCCTGGTTGTCACTGGTCAGGTTGGATTGACACTAACTATCCCAAATTTGGACCAGGTGGAGGAGATTATGAAATTCTCGAAAATATTGTCAAATCTCATCCTAGTATTTGCAGCAAACCTGAGAACATAGACTGCAGAGCCAAAGAATTACCAGATACTCCTTTAAATATGTTGGGTCAAAATGTTACATGTGATCCTGGGGTCGGACTGATTTGCAACAACAAGGATCAAGAAAGACCACCAATATGCTACAACTATGAGATCAGAGTCAGTTGTTGTACTATTTGTCACTCAACAACCCAACCAACTACTACTCCAGTTACAACTACACCCCCAACAACTACCCCTACCATTACCCCATCAACTACCACAGAAACAACTACATCCCCAACATCTACCCCTACCATAACACCATCAACTACTACTACAGAAACAACTACATCCCCAACATCTACCCCTACCATAACCCCATCAACTACCACTACAGAAAAAACTACTACATCCCCAACATCTACCCCTACCATAACATCAT
Organism: Esox lucius; assembly: GCF_011004845.1. Lineage (NCBI taxonomy): Eukaryota > Metazoa > Chordata > Actinopteri > Esociformes > Esocidae > Esox > Esox lucius. The sequence continues at coordinate 3,560,591 of NC_047587.1, read as the reverse complement.
CAACTACCACAGAAACAACTACATCCCCAACATCTACCCATACCATAACCCCATCAACTACCACAGAAACAACTACACCCCCAACATCTACCCCTACCATAACCCCATCAACTACCACAGAAACAACTACACCCCCAACATCTACCCCAACCATTACCCCATCAACTACCACAGAAACAACTACACCCCCAACATCTACCCCTACCATTACCCCATCAACTACCACAGAAACAACTACACCCCCAACATCCACCACTACAGGTACCTCAACGACTCCTCTTACACCCTGTCAGCCTGGTTGTCACTGGTCAGGTTGGATTGACACTAACTATCCCAAATTTGGACCAGGTGGAGGAGATTATGAAATTCTCGAAAATATTGTCAAATCTCATCCTAGTATTTGCAGCAAACCTGAGAACATAGACTGCAGAGCCAAAGAATTACCAGATACTCCTTTAAATATGTTGGGTCAAAATGTTACATGTGATCCTGGGGTCGGACTGATTTGCAACAACAAGGATCAAGAAAGACCACCAATATGCTACAACTATGAGATCAGAGTCAGTTGTTGTACTATTTGTCACTCAACAACCCCACCAACAACTACTCCAGTTACAACTACACCCCCAACAACTACCCCTACCATTACCCCATCAACTACCACAGAAACAACTACATCCCCAACATCTACCCCTACCATAACACCATCAACTACTACTACAGAAACAACTACATCCCCAACATCTACCCCTACCATAACCCCATCAACTACCACTACAGAAAAAACTACTTCATCCCCAACATCTACCCCTACCATAACATCATCAACTACCACAGAAACAACTACACCCCCAACATCTACCCCTACCATAACCCCATCAACTACCACAGAAACAACTACACCCCCAACATCTACCCCTACCATAACCCCATCAACTACCACAGAAACAACTACACCCCCATCATCTACCCCAACCATAACCCCATCAACTACCACAGAAACAACTACACCCCCAACATCTACCCCTACCATTACCCCATCAACTACCACAGAAACAACTACACCCCCAACATCCACCACTACAGGTACCTCAACGACTCCTCTTACACCCTGTCAGCCTGGTTGTCACTGGTCAGGTTGGATTGACACTAACTATCCCAAATTTGGACCAGGTGGAGGAGATTATGAAATTCTCGAAAATATTGTCAAATCTCATCCTAGTATTTGCAGCAAACCTGAGAACATAGACTGCAGAGCCAAAGAATTACCAGATACTCCTTTAAATATGTTGGGTCAAAATGTTACATGTGATCCTGGGGTCGGACTGATTTGCAACAACAAGGATCAAGAAAGACCACCAATATGCTACAACTATGAGATCAGAGTCAGTTGTTGTACTATTTGTCACTCAACAACCCCACCAACTACTACTCCAGTTACAACTACACCCCCAACAACTACCCCTACGACAACCCCATCAACTACAACTACGATTACAACTACACCCCCAACATCTACCCCTACCATAACCCCATCAACTACCACAGAAACAACTACATCCCCAACATCTACCCCTACCATAACACCATCAACTACTACTACAGAAACAACTACATCCCCAACATCTACCCCTACCATAACCCCATCAACTACTAATACAGAAAAAACTACTTCATCCCCAACATCTACCCCTACCATAACACCATCAACTACCACAGAAACAACTACATCCCCAACATCTACGCCTACCATAACACCATCAACTACTACTACAGAAACAACTACACCCCCAACATCTACCCCTACCATAACCCCATCAACTACCACTACAGAAAAAACTACTTCATCCCCAACATCTACCCCTACCATAACATCATCAACTACCAGAGAAACAACTACATCCCCAACATCTACCCATACCATAACCCCATCAACTACCACAGAAACAACTACACCCCCAACATCTACCCCTACCATAACCCCATCAACTACCACAGAAACAACTACACCCCCATCATCTACCCCAACCATAACCCCATCAACTACCACAGAAACAACTACACCCCCAACATCTACCCCTACCATTACCCCATCAACTACCACAGAAACAACTACACCCCCAACATCCACCACTACAGGTACCTCAACGACTCCTCTTACACCCTGTCAGCCTGGTTGTCACTGGTCAGGTTGGATTGACACTAACTATCCCAAATTTGGACCAGGTGGAGGAGATTATGAAATTCTCGAAAATATTGTCAAATCTCATCCTAGTATTTGCAGCAAACCTGAGAACATAGACTGCAGAGCCAAAGAATTACCAGATACTCCTTTAAATATGTTGGGTCAAAATGTTACATGTGATCCTGGGGTCGGACTGATTTGCAACAACAAGGATCAAGAAAGACCACCAATATGCTACAACTATGAGATCAGAGTCAGTTGTTGTACTATTTGTCACTCAACAACCCCACCAACTACTACTCCAGTTACAACTACACCCCAAACAACTACCCCTACCACAACCCCATCAACTACAACTACGATTACAACTACACCCCCAACATCTACCCCTACCATAACCCCATCAACTACCACAGAAACTACTACATCCCCAACATCTACCCCTACCATAACACCATCAACTACTACTACAGAAACAACTACATCCCCAACATCTACCCCTACCATAACCCCATCAACTACTAATACAGAAAAAACTACTTCATCCCCAACATCTACCCCTACCATAACACCATCAACTACCACAGAAACAACTACATCCCCAACATCTACGCCTACCATAACACCATCAACTACTACTACAGAAACAACTACATCCCCAACATCTACCCCTACCATAACCCCATCAACTACCACTACAGAAAAAACTACTTCATCCCCAACATCTACCCCTACCATAACATCATCAACTACCAGAGAAACAACTACATCCCCAACATCTACCCATACCATAACCCCATCAACTACCACAGAAACAACTACACCCCCAACATCTACCCCTACCATAACCCCATCAACTACCACAGAAACAACTACACCCCCATCATCTACCCCAACCATAACCCCATCAACTACCACAGAAACAACTACACCCCCAACATCTACCCCTACCATTACCCCATCAACTACCACAGAAACAACTACACCCCCAACATCCACCACTACAGGTTCCTCAACGACTCCTCTTACACCCTGTCAGCCTGGTTGTCACTGGTCAGGTTGGATTGACACTAACTATCCCAAATTTGGACCAGGTGGAGGAGATTATGAAATTCTCGAAAATATTGTCAAATCTCATCCTAGTATTTGCAGCAAACCTGAGAACATAGACTGCAGAGCCAAAGAATTACCAGATACTCCTTTAAATATGTTGGGTCAAAATGTTACATGTGATCCTGGGGTCGGACTGATTTGCAACAACAAGGATCAAGAAAGACCACCAATATGCTACAACTATGAGATCAGAGTCAGTTGTTGTACTATTTGTCACTCAACAACCCCACCAACTACTACTCCAGTTACAACTACACCCCCAACAAATACCCCTACCATTACCCCATCAACTACCACAGAAACAACTACATCCCCAACAACTACCCCTACCACAACCCCATCAACTACAACTACGATTACAACTACACCCCCAACATCTACCCCTACCATAACCCCATCAACTACCACAGAAACAACTACATCCCCAACATCTACCCCTACCATAACACCATCAACTACTACTACTACAGAAACAACTACATCCCCAACATCTACCCCTACCATAACCCCATCAACTACTAATACAGAAAAAACTACTTCATCCCCAACATCTACCCCTACCATAACACCATCAACTACTACTACAGAAACAACTACATCCCCAACATCTACCCCTACCATAACCCCATCAACTACTAATACAGAAAAAACTACTTCATCCCCAACATCTACCCCTACCATAACACCATCAACTACCACAGAAACAACTACATCCCCAACATCTACGCCTACCATAACACCATCAACTACCGCTACAGAAACAACTACATCCCCAACATCTACCCCTACCATAACCCCATCAACTACCACTACAGAAAATACTACTTCATCCCCAACATCTACCCCTACCATAACCCCATCAACTAGCACAGAAACAACTACACCCCCAACATCTACCCCTACCATTACCCCATCAACTACAACTACAGAAACTACTACATCCCCAAAATCTACCCATATCACAACCCCATCAACTACATCTACAGTAACTACTACACCCCCAACAACTACCCCTACCATTACCCCATCAACGACTACTACAGAAACAACTACATCCCCAACCTCTACCAACACCCCATCAACTACAACTACAGAAACGACTACATCCCCAACATCCACTCCTATCACACCATCAACTAATACTACGATAACAACTACACTCCCAGAATCTACCTCCACCGTAACCCCATCAACTACAACTACAGTAACAACTATACCCCCTGCATCTACCTCTACCATAACCCCATCAACAACTCCAATAACAACTACAACCTCACCATCAACCCCTATGACTGTACCCACTTTATCTCCAATAACTACCAAGAGTCCTACCTCTACCACAAACCCGACATCCACATCCACACCACCTCCACCCAAAGACTGTCCATATGTTGATCCACCAAGAAAGGTAACTAATTACTTTAGTGAAGTTTTAATTATTAGCTATTGTAGTACAGATCGAAAATAGTTTTTTACTTATTGGACTGAACCATACATTTCCACTTCAGAATGGTGAGTCTTGGAAGCCAAACAACTGCTCAACTGATACGTGTGTGAATGGTACAATTATAAAAACGTTTGTGGCCTGTGGGAATGTTGACGTGCCTGTGTGTGAAAATGGATATCCACCAGTGAAGGTCTACGACGAGTCTGGTTGCTGCTTTCAGTATGAATGTGAATGTAAGTTAAAAACTAAAACTTAAATTCTTTGACTATTCCACATTCACTCCTTCTACTAAAATAAATGTTTTACCCCGGTACCGATAAGTGATTGAATTGTCTTTTTTTTTTTTGTCTCTCAGGTATTTGCTCTGGATGGGGAGATCCTCATTACGTCACATTTGATGGACTATATTACAGTTTCCAAGAAAATTGCACCTATGTTTTGGTTAAAGAAATTGTTCCTCGATATAACTTCAGGATTGAGATTGACAACTACAACTGCGACCCATCTAGACACGTGACCTGTCCTCGGTCTCTTTTTGTCTACTACAAGTCCTATACAATTGTTCTCACTCCTATCAACACGGAAACAACAACTAGTTTGGTAATTCTAACTATGCTATGTAAGAGAGACTGGGGAACAAAGTTAAATGAGGTTTTGTTTTTTCAAATTCCAATTAGCTTTTTTTGAGAAACAGCAGCTGTTCTTTTGGGTGGTCCACAAAGTTGCAACAATTGGATAACTCATTGTAGGGTATATTCACTGGTTATTGTATATTCATTGGTTTTGAATTCTTTGTATTTTCATCCAAATATGTTTTCAATTCACCTTTAATTTATATTATTTTTTACCAGTGAAGACACTTATGTGTTTCATTTATTCCTGTTACAATTGTAACATTTCACTTTTGTTACGCTGTGTAACTGTAAATGTTGCACTCTGTAACTGTATATCCTTGTAAGCTAAGCACAATACGGCTTGGTAGCTGAGCATTTGTACATAAAATTATATTGCAAACCTAATTAAATAAGTATTTACATAATTAGCAAAAACCTAAATGTTGCTTTGTTCCCTGGACTTCCTATTGACTGAAAATTATCTTGCCATATTTTTAAACCTTGTCTGGTAGTTTAAGCATACATGCATAACCAAAGACTGGGATTCCTAATTTAATCTCAAACCCTCCTCCTGGTCTCTTTCCCGCCTCACATAAGATGCTGTTCTTCAGCTACAGTAGTTACTTATTTAGCAATAGACCCTCTCCTACACACACTGGTTACATTTTGATTAAACCCTTTGATGGTGCCATCATAGCAACAAAAGTAGCTTTAAGGGAACTAAAACATTTGTGACAATTCAAGAATTCCACTTTCAGTTTAAATTAAATCAAGAGACAAACTAGTGCCTTTGTGAATAAAATGTCCCCTGTTCTGGACACCGTTCGGATCTAATCTACAGTAATGTTTCATTGTAAAGTTATTCTGTTCTCTAGTGCCTCTCATAATGTCACAGTATATTTTCTTCATTACTCACCAGGTCACCATCAATGGTAAGCAGATCTTCCCCACTTATTCTAATGAAGACCTCATGATCACCAGCACTGGTGTCCAGTTACTGTTGAAGATCCCAGCCATTAAGGCAGAAGTGATGTTCAGGAGTATTCAGTTCAGCGTTTCCCTGCCTTACTCCCTTTTCCACAATAACACAGAGGGACAGTGTGGTAAGTATGCTGGATATATGGTCTTTAGTACTTAATTTTGACCAGTTGTGCACTATTTAGGGAACATGGTTCAATTGAGGATACATTAAGTTGACAAAACACAAATTAGTCATACTCACATGGTTGCATGAGTGGCTTTCTTAAGGTCACGCCACAGCATTTCAGTAGGGTTGACGTCAGGACTGACTTGGCAAAATCTAAGATGAAGAAGTTAGTCTATTGTGTTGTAGAAGTTAGTCTATTGTAAATAATTTACTTTTGTGTTTGTAGGGTTATTGTCATGGCGCATGACAAAACCTATTTTCAGCTTCAGATAATGGACAGTTACTTTGATATTCTCCTTTAAGATTTTCTGATGCAAGTTTGAACTCATTGTTCCCTCAGCGTTAATAAGCTGTTCAGGCCCTGGGGCTTCAAAGCAGCTCCAAACCAAGATCCTCCCTTTACCATGCTTCACAGTTACAATGAGGTTTTGGTTGTTCATTTTGTAACCCCCTTTTTCTACCCCAATTTTACAAGTATCCAATTCCACTGTACAGCCTTGTCACCCTGCATGTTTGGGAGAGTCAGAGATACGCTTTCTCCGAGACCTGTCCGAACAGCTGGTCTGCTATTTTACACCCCCCTTAACCATGAAGGCAATCTGACCCCCCAGACAATGCCAGCCCAATATTCACAGGACCCCCCCAGCCATAATCGTATTTGGCACCCCCGGGGCTTGAACCCATGGCCATAGCGACACAATAGACCACTGCACCACTGGGAGGCCAGACTTTATTTTGCAAGGGCACCCCTAACCCACACCTGTCATGGAACACCTGAATTCATCTTCCTACTTAAGTCATTATCCTGGAGGTTCATACTTTCTCCGGCCTGAGCTGTTTGTATTTGACCAGTGTGTTCAATGAAGACATGTACATATGTGTGTGTGTTCATGATTAAAACACACTGTATTTATCCACTGTTGTGGATGAAGATCAGTCCATTAATGCACGTTCAGGTATTTCTGAAGGGTAAAAACCTTCTCATGCAGCTGTACATATTTGCTGAAGAACAAACGTCTCCACATGGTCATTCTGTCAAGTACAAGTAGCACCTTTATTAACATTCACAGTTATTTTTATTGCATATTATTATGTTTTGTGCCAATGAATAGAACATGACACATGTATGAGTAACAACACTGCACCTATTCAATGAAACCTTGGCAGTTAAATATTATAGTATTTCTAGTGAGAAAGTTCACTGTCATCCACAACCTAAACAGGCATCTCAAGTGTAACTGCTCTGTTAAACTGACAGGGTGGGGGGGCATTTATGATGTCTGTGGATCACTAAAATAAGGACTGTGATCTCACTTAATCAGAACCATTATATGTACATTTGGGAGGCTAGCTTAAGTTAGCAGTATGGCCTTTTATCACTTGGGCCGGTTGAGATGTCTTCTGAAATATCCTATACAAGATGGTAACTAATCCTTTGCAAATCATATATTCTGGGGTTTTGTAAGTGAACAAGCACATGTTATTATCAAATGAAATATGATTGTTTTTTGAATTGAAATTAACTTTTGTTTTCCTCATTCCTGCATCTATTCTACATTTATAAAAGGCACTTGTGACAATAATAGGAAAAACGACTGCAGATCTCCAAACGGTCAGATCGCTCCGTGTCCTGACACGGCCCATCGGTGGCAGATTCCTGATGCCAATAAAACCTATTGTAAACCTGGCCCGCCCCCACCACCACCCCCTACAACACCCCCCTGCCAGCCAGACAGGACAAAGATCTGTGACATCATCATGAGCCAGTAAGACCTCTTCTTATTTTTCTAACTTAATATAACTGAAAGGTACACTAATATTCGACTACACATACTGTTTACCAAACAGGGAGTTTTTATAGGTTATTGTTGTTTTACTGAGCACTATTGATTTCCGCCCTGCTTCACAAAGCCCATGCTGGGCGTACGATGGTTGATATTTCAAGGTGATCCACCCTGACATGTTGTTTGGCCCAGCATGGTTCGGCCCTGTTGTATTTTAATTTAAATGCTTTTTATTTGGAAGGGTCTTCAAATCATGCCATGACGTGATCCCACCGGGACCTTTCTTTGAGGCCTGTAAATACGATGTCTGCCACATGACAAATAAGACGATCGGCTGCTCCAGCCTGGAGGCCTACGCCCAAACGTGTGTGGAACATAGCGTCTGCATTGACTGGAGGGGATCAACTAACGGACTATGTGGTAGGAGGGAACTTTGTGCTAAATATACGTTTTGGGTCCCAAGTAGCACTGTATTTCCAACCTAGTGGACTGCTCCTCACAAGACTGCTACCACATGTAGGGTGTAGAGAATAGGGTTTAATCTGTTTAGAGATCAGGGTTTAATTTGTCTAAGAGAATAGGGTTTAATTTGTGTAAGAGAATAGGGTTCAATTTGTGTAAGAGAATAGGGTTCAATTTGTGTAAGAGAATAGGGTTTAATTTGTGTAAGAGAATATGGTTTAATTTGTGTAAGAGAATAGGGTTTTATTTGTGTAGAGAATAGGGTTTTATTTGTGTAGAGAATAGGGTTTAATCTGTGTAGAGAATAGGATTTAATTTGTGTAGAGAATAGGGTTTAATCTGTGTAGAGAATAGGGTTTAATCTGTTTAGAGATCAGGGTTTAATCTGTTTAGAGATCAGGGTTTAATCTGTGTAGAGAATAGGGTTTAATCTGTGTAGAGAATAGGGTTTAATCTGTATAGAGAATAGGGTTTAATCTGTGTAGAGAATAGGGTTTAATCTGTGTAGAGAATAGGGTTTAATCTGTGTAGAGAATTGGGTTTAACCTGTGTAGAGAATAGGGTTTAATTTGTGTAGAGAATAGGGTTTAATTTGTGTAGAGAATAGGGTTTAATCTGTTTAGAGATCAGGGTTTAATCTGTTTAGAGATCAGGGTTTATTCTGTGTAGGGTTTAATCTGTGCAGAGAATAGGGTTTAATCTGTGTAGATAAAAGGGTTTAATATGTGTAGAGAATAGGGTTTAATCTGTGTAGAGAATAGGGTTTAAGTTGGGACTTAATATTACATATTATGAATATTTTTCATCATCATGATTTATCTGTATTTTTGCAGCCGTGTTTTACAAATCATGTACCTCACATTTGTCATTCCACCTTTACGATATTGCAGGATATAAATGCCCTAAACCCAAAGTGTATAAAGCATGTGGCCCGGCTATCCAGCCAACTTGCAATTCAAGGTATCCATCTTCTTTTTAAGACCCTAAATTAAAATACATATATCACCTACATTGTGTTTTAGTTTGGCAGTGTGGTTGATAGTTGGTGGCTAATCTGTATACATTGTTGTTGTTTTTTTACATCACAGATACAATGAGAAGTACATACAGCCATGCGAGGGAGTCCCATCAGAAAAAAACTTTGTGTGTGATGAAGTCAGGGAGGGCTGTTTCTGCCCCGAGGGAACCATCTTGTTCAACACATACTCTGGCACCTGTGTTAAAAACTGTGGTAAGGTTGTTTCAGTAGACTAGTGGTGGTGGAGGTCGTTCTTTGGTAGTTTTTGCCTGTTGAACTGAATGTTCTGATAGGGACGATAAAATCAAAGCGATTAAGACTTTGACATCACATTCGATTGCAACACGGTCTGAGAAATACGTTGTTTTAAGATGTGTTTCAAAGTACCGCCATGTACACCATAGTAAAGATCTGGTCTTCTTTTAAAGGATGCACGGGACCTGATGGCACCAATAAACAGGTACTGTAGAGGTGATCAGCTAACTTGGAAGAATCATGACTCAGTGTATTTGCATTTAACCAACGACTGGTTATAGCTGTCTTTATCTGGTATTATTGTCCTCCAAATGTTTTTGTATAGAACCACAAAACTTATTTCCATCAGTTTACTAGTTTCAGTCAAGTTTTTTGATTGCACACACAGACTGACCCAATATAATGCAGAGTGCAGATGACTGCTAGTGTTGAGGGCTTATAATGGAATCACAGACAATCAACAAACATGTACGTTTCAATCAACGGAATGAGAAATAGAAGATCATACTTACAGAACAAGTGTTTTTTCTCAAAGTTGGGGTGGCGCATGTTTCCATGCCTGGATACCTGTTGTTAAAATCAATCATGTATTTAATTAAGCCCTTTTAACCAGCAAGTCCTCTGCAGATGCCCTGCCTAAAACCCCACTGAGTAAGCATGTAGAAGCAAAAGCACAGTGGCTGGAAACAACTCCACCGAAGGCAGACCAGAACAAACCTAGAGAGGAACCAGGCTCTGAAAAGTTGTCAGTCCTCTCCTAATTTTGAAATCTAATAATGTTGTTTGTCCACCCCCACATAGCCTGGCGAAACATGGCGGAGTAACTGCCTTGAGTGTGAATGTAGCGCTGACACAATGAGTGTCCATTGTAGGCCAGTGGTATGTCCAACACAACAAGTTGTTACTTGTAAGGAGGTTGGTGAGGTGCTGGTCAAGGAAACAGTGGACTGCTGTCAGCAAAACAAATGTGGTGAGTAGAGACAGGATTTCAACAATCTATTTGGCATATGACAGAGTACTAGGAGTGGAAAACAGGTGTAGATTACTAGCTAGCTAACTCATGTATCGAGAACTTTATTGGTAATACTGTTTTTTTTGTTTAATTATGTCCTATAGCACTGACTTTGATATTTATCACTTTGTTGAATTAAATGTACTTAATATTCCAGAGTTGTGATGTTTCTCTGGATATCGTGCTTTTACACTACAGTTTAATTTTGGTTTTTTACACCATAGTTTGGGTTTTTTACACCACAGTTTAATTTTGATGAACAAGAATTGATGCCTGGTTTTTGTCAATGAATCAACTGTAAGCTGCTGTGGGTGTGACCGTGTGATAACCACTGGAAGAGATTCTAAAATACCCCGCCCCTTTATCCCACAGTGTGTGATGTGAGTGGCTGTCCAGAACCACCCCTCTGCCCACTAGGAACTGAGCTGAATACATCAAAGGGAAGTTGCTGCCTGACTTACACCTGCGGTAAGACTTCTGACTATTATGATGGACTTATAATATAGGGGCCTGCATGCACAAATGCCATACATTTATTTTGATTATCCTATTGTTACATTACTTTCCCTGAACATTAGGGCATGCATACTTAGATTACTTAGGTAGATTAGCTTTAAAAATGCTTTTTCCAAATTTGACTTACAAGATAATATTTTTACCCGCCTACAAGAAATTTCGATTAATTCCAATCATGACATGTTTATTATGCAGATTGAATTTAATAATCATGCATAATTCATTTAATTGATAGAATAAAACTATTGTGTACAAGGAAATTGTACATTAAAATAAACATGTACTCTGGTCATGCTTTTGACAGTGACTTAATGGTCCCCAGAAAGGAGAGTTTTGGGAACCACTAACCTACTCTGATTAAAATGGCTGTTCAGAAACTGTTAGTGATTGACGCTTTTGTTGTCTGTCCACTCAGTTCCCAAACCTGTGTGTGTCTTCAACAACAAGGAATATCAGGTGAGGAACTGTGTGTTTTGTATTTTTATAATCACTGCAGAAAGCAACACTGTTGGCAGGTTTTCATGAAATAAACTAATTGCTTATTCAAGTCAAGATTTCCAAAAGGGTTTCCAAAAACCTGTCCAGAAAGACATAATGCAAATAATTTAAACCCTGTATTCAATAGATTATAAAACAGAGACAACATATGTTGAAACTGAGAGATTTTTATGTTTCTTGAAAAATATATGCCCACTGAATTTGAGGCCAGCAACACAATTCAAAAAAGCTGGGACAGGGGCAACAAAAGACTGGAAAAGTTGTATAAGGTTTAAGAGGAGTTTTAAGGAGAGGGACCATGCGGCTTGTTTTAAGCATACAGTTCATAAGCCAGCATCTGTGATCGTATAGGGGGTGCATTAGTACACATGGCATGTTGTCTTTGTACTATTTTCAATTACATATAGGGATACATGATTTGCATCTACATTAGTATTAAAACACAGATGTACCATTGTTTGATTTATGTTCTATTTATTTATTTTAACTTAAAGTTTTATGCTTGTATAGTTATTTTATCAAATTAGTGTAATGGGAGCACTGATTATTAGCAAGTATTTAATTTTTTTGAAAAATATAGATAATTTATTCTTCTTCTAAATAAGCCTTGGGTAATTTTCCTGTTTATTAGATTAAGTGTGCAGCCATGTGGATAATCAAATAATTTATTTATTAATAGTTTATCAATTGTGTGTTAATTGTTATTTATTAAAAGATATTATGATGTATGATTTTTTACTCCACAGCCTGGGGATGTTTGGTCATCCCCTAGTAATTCCTGTGTGCAGTATAATTGCACAAACATAAAAGACAAGTTCATCCCTGTGGATTCCAAAATACAGTGTCCAGATTTCCGTCCAGAAGACTGCATCCCTGTAAGTACATGAGAGAACAGCTGAATGGAGGGTAGAAAATGAGCAGGAACTCTGCACTTAACCCTTTATCTTAACCCTTTGATTGGCTAAATTACTGAACATGTAAAATTAGTGTGTTATGCATCAACGTAAATTTATCATTACAGCAAACTGAAAATTTGTAGTAATATGGGATATTTTTACACATTAAGTATTTTAGCTCTATATTTTTATACTGCCTGCCCCCCCGTGAGATTCGAACCCACAACCATTTTGTTGCAAACACCATGAACTTATCAATAGATCTACAGATGTGGCACATCACTTGGTTTTATCAAGTCATAATTATTTTACGCCCTAGTAAATAGTTCAGTAGACTGTCATAGACTAACTATTGAAATCCAAATTTGAACTGCATGCTGTACTTTGACATTACAGGGAACTGAGACGACTGATGCAAATGGCTGCTGTGTATCATGTAAGTCTTTTTTATGATTTCTTGATAAATAGTTATGATTAGTGTGAAATTGTATACAGCTGTATTCACAAACATGTTTATGTTTATTAATCCAAAGACCTCTTTTCAAAATAATGATACAGCAAAATAAATGTTTTCCGTTTTTGTTTATAAGATTTATTACTAATTTACAAATGTAATGGTGATTTATTGGATTTTAATAGCCTGGAATGCAGAATCTGTTTTGAGCAAACATTCTACTTGTAAACAGTGTTGTTGGAAATGTTGCATATTAATTACAATTACTGTTTAATTATGAATTTGTCATTATAAATGTGAATTTTAACCTAGTGATGAAATTCACATGAATTATCCCTGCAGTGTCATTGCCAGGGAGTGGAATGCCTTTAAATAGACTCCCTCAAAGGCTAGGTTGTTTTACGAAGCCACCATTGATTTCCAGATAAGGAAATCCAGCTAAGCCCCAAATGTATTATGATCCTAGCGACGCCTCTGGGGTAAACTCACCTCTTCCTGACAAACTCTGCCTCTCTCTCAGGCACACCAAGTAACTGTGCTGTGAAGAAGAACACCACCTACCTCCAGGTTAATAACTGCAGGTCTGTTATACCAGTGGAGCTGGCAGCCTGTGGGGGAGCCTGTGGAACATCTTCTATGTGAGTAGAACATCTCTAAATAATAAGATTGTGTATCACTGCTGACTGGAGGCAGGTCACAGGTAGAACTTTTAATAAAGAACTAAGACATTACATAACAGAAACTAAGACTTGAAAAGAGAAGTTACACCGGAACAAAATCCAAATGACGACCAACAAGAGACCCAAGCAAGGAACTTGAAAAGGGACAGTGATCAGGAACACATGTGAGGTAATAATTATGACCAGGTGTAAAAATAAACCTGAAATGATCAAAAGCCAGAATGGCTCATAAGAGAGGAGTTCATCTTTTTTGTAGCGAGAAAGCAGTTGATTATACAGGTACACCCCTTAGACAGGACATGTTTCAGATAGGAGCAAGGCAAGTAAATGTTCAACATGTAAATGGTACTTTTTAATCCTCCAGAAATTTGAGAACTCAGTGGAAGTTTGGAATTTTCCCTGTTGACTCATGGCAGAATCATTGCTGTTTTTCCTAACAGTGCTGTTGGTGTTGTTCCATTTGCTAGGTACTCTGCAGTGAAAATGGGCTTGATGCACTCCTGCTCCTGCTGTCAGGAGTTGTCGACCAGTGTGAGGCAGGTGGATATGGTCTGCTCTAATGGAAAGAAGACCTCTCAGTCCTATACTTACATTAATAAGTGTGGCTGCAGTGTGACTGAGTGTGACGACAAGCACTAATGTATTTTATTCAATTTACAGTCTTTTAAAATGAATGTAAAAACAAGTTTTTAAGTAAAGAGACAGTCTGTGATTCAAACACAACAGTGATATTCAATTTGAAGAAATGGTGAAACCAGTCACAGACTGACCCTTTTAACTGTAGGACATATTAAACACTTTCATCTAAAGGATTTGTCTAAACATATTAAACTACTTTAACTTCCATCTCTACATTATTATAAACCATTTTTTCTGTTTTTCTATGCAAACTTATTAAACCTATTCAAAGCATGAAGTCATGACCTCTGTTTTTATAACGTTGTTTGCTGCCAGTTTTATTGCTTCTTTATTCAGCAGAACAGTTTTCAGCTGTGCTAACATGATTGCAAAAGGTTTTTCTATTTATCAGTTAGTCTTTTAAAATGATAAACTTGGATTAGCAAACACAACGTGCCATTGGAACACAGGACTGATGGTTGCAGACTTGTAGTCATTGGACTCGTGCCTTGGAAGGTAAATATAGAATAGCTAAAACTAAGGAAAAACCTGCCGTCCCTCCTTGTTCTGGTCTGGTACCTCAAGCGATTAAAGTTGAAAGTCACATAGGTAACATTAGCGAAAGTGAATCGGTTCCATTCGTAAAATTCGCATTTGGCTACAAAGATTTTTAACATTTAGTGAGAAGCCTGATGTTAGCTTGCTGTCAAGAACTGGGCCTGTTTGCCAGCTAGTTAGTTACAGTAGTTAATAACTATATAACCATACTAAACACAGAGAGATGTTCACTCATTGCTAACCTATGTATAATAGTCAGACAATTTGGCTAATGGCTCATAGAATAGGCCAGCCCCAGCCTCAATATGATCATACTTCAATTAAACATAAAATGCATGTTTATAATAAATTAAACGTTGCAATTCAGTATTAGTGTACTAGATTTTCAACTGCTGATTTAAAATAGCCCATAAAATAACAATCATCCCCAAAAAGTGCACCTTAAGTTGAAAGGACTTGCTTTGGGCTAATAGACTATAACAATAGCCTATAATGCTTAAAAGACTTGAGACTTGACTTGGACTTGCATGCAGTGACTTGAAACATGACATAGACTTGTCTAAAGTAACTTAGATAAATGTCTAATGGTTGCTGATAATGGGCCTTGACGCCTATTTACAACCTCATTTCCAAAAAACTGTGACGCTGTGTAAAATGTAAAGAAAAACAGAATGCAATGATGTGCAAATCATTTAAAACCTATAGTCCATAGAGAATAGTATCAAGACAACATATCAAAGTTTGAAAGTGAGAAATGTTATTGATTCTTGAAAAATATATGCCCACTTTGAATTTGATGCCAGCAACAAGTTTAAAAAACGCTGGGACGGGGCAACAAAAGACTGGAAAAAAACCTGGTGGAACATCTCACAACGAATTAGGTTAATTGGCAAATAATCATTAACATGACTGAGCATCCCAGAGAGGATGTCTTTCAAAAGTAATGATGGGGAGGGATTCACCACTCAGTGAAAGACTGCGCAGCCAAATAGTGCAACAATGTAAGAATAATGTTTCTCAACGTAAAATTGCAAACAGTTTGGGGATCTCATCATCTATGGTACATAATATCATAAGACGATTCAGAGAATCCAGAGCAATCTCTATATGGAAAAAAACAAGGCAAAAAAACAATATTGGATGGCTATGATCTTCGGGTACTGCATTAAAAAAAGACTTGATTCTGTAGTGGAAATCACTGAACGGGCTCAGGAACACTTGAGAAAACCATTGTATGTGAACACAGTATGTTGGTGCATCCACAAATGCAGATTAAAACGCTGCCATGAAAAAAAGAAACCATATAAAAACAAGATCCAGTAACGCCACCTCCTTCTCTGAGGCGAAGTGGAAAACTGTCCTGTGGTCTGACTAATCAAAATGTTTAATTGTTTTTGGGAATCATGGACACCACGTACTCCAGGCTAAAGAGAAGAGGGACCATCTGGCTTGTTATCAGCGCACAGTTCAAAATCCAGCATCTGTGATGGTATGGGGGTACAACTGTGGACATGGCATGGGTGACTTACACATCTGTGAATGCACCATTAATGCTGAACAATATATACAGGTTTTGTTGCAGGTTATGCTGCCATCCAGACTACATCTTTTTCAAGGAAGGCTTATTTCAGCAAAACAATGCCAAACCACATTCTGCATGTATTATGACATTATAGCTCTGTAGAAATCATTGAAACCATTTGGGGCATTATGAAACAAAAAATATGACAAAGAAGACCCTGAAATGTTCTGCAGCTGAAATCCTATAACAAGCAAGAATGGGAAAACACTTTCAAAACTATAGCAATTGGTCTCCTCAGTTCCCAAAACACTTATAGAGTATTTTTTAAATAAACATGCCCTTGTCCCAACTTTTTAGAACGTGTTGCTGGCATTAAATTCAAAATGGGCATGTATTTTTCCAAAAACAATAAAATTTCTCAGTTTCAACATTTTATATGTTGTCTTTCTACTATTTTCAAATAAATGTAGGGATAAATTATTTGCACATCATTGCATTTTGTTTTATTTGCATTTTACATAGCTTCCCAACTTTTTGGAAACAGGGTTATAGATATTTCAATAAAACTCAGCTGTTTCCAGCTTTAATAGTCATTTACAACATGAACAATATCTACATTGTATTTCTGATCAATTTGATGTTATTTTAAAGGCTTTTCTTTCCAAAACAAGAACATTTCTAGTGCCTCCAAACTTTTGAATGGTAGTGTATGTAATGTGGTATGGATTAGGTCGTGTTCCCTTTCCAGCTTCCTGAAGTCAACAAACAGTATTCTTAATTTCTTGTTGACATTGAGGGAGTGGTTGTTGTCCTGTCACCACACTGCCAGTTTTTTTGTTCCTACCTGTAGGCGAACTTTTCGTTGCTGGTCACCACGCCTATAACTGTGTTGTTGTGTGCAAGTTTGAAGATGGAGATGGTCTCATACAGTCATGAATGAACAGGGAGTAAAACAAAGGACACAGGACAGTGTGAAGAGTCTGTGAGGATGTTGTGTTGCCAATCGTCACTGCCTGAGGTCTGGCCATCAGAAAATCCAGTATCAGGTTGCAGCGTGGTGTCTAGACTCAGCACTCTGAGCTTGGTGACGAGTAGCGAGGGAACAATAGTGTTGAACTATTGTCAGTGAACAGCAGATGTTTCTCTTCTCTGTGTGTGTTGCAGCCATGTGAATAGCAATGGAGATGACATCCTCTGTAGACCTGCTGTGGCTGTAGGCAATAGGAGTCCAGAGATCCTGGAAAATGGCCCTCAACATGGGCCATAAAAGGGACTTCATGATGACATTGCATTACCTGAGTACATCAAACAAATCAATCAATTATATTCATATAAAGCCCTTTTTACATCAGCAGTTTTACAAACACCCAGCATGAAATCCCATGGACCAAGCAACAACAGTGTCGATGTCCTGCTATTTTGTCCAGCCCTGTGTACTATTTTGTCCACATCAGAATGGGAGAGCAACATCACATTGTCTCAGGAAAAGAGCAGGTGTTCTCCAGCATGGTTCAGTGTTACTTGTCTCAAGGTGAGCATAGAAGGCATTTAGCTGATTTGGTGGGCTTATGTCACTGGGCAACTTGTGACTTTGTATCCCCTTGATACATTCCTGATAGTTTGAAGCCTTGTCACATCTGGCAAACGTCAGAGTTGGTTTAATATGAGTTTATATTAGTCCTGTATTGGCGCTTTGCAGATTAGTGACTTTTATCATTTGATCCAGAGTTTTAACACTTCTAAAAATTGTTGCAGCTTCCATGACTCTGTTCTTTTCTTCTTAATCTTATTTAGCCATTTTGTCAGGTGGAAAAGAAGTCTTGCAACAGTCAGTTTTGGATGAAGCATTGATTTAGAATTTTTTATCTCAGGAATGACAAGATCTTAACAGGGCTCTGAGTCTGGCCATTAGTACATTGGAAGCCCCAAGCTGAATTTAGGGGCCTTCTCATGCCATTAAATCGTGGCATTAAACTGAAATAGGTTTACTGGAAACAATGTTTTCAACCACATTGTTTTTAACACCTTTTAATAATATGTCCCTTTCTCCATTGTAAACATGACACAGAGAGGGCATGGCAGAACAAGAACACAATTAGAAAGGGGAAGATTATTCGTTGCCGTTCTAACAGGGTTAGAATGCACCCCTTCTAAACCAAAGTTTCTCCATATTTCAGCAGCAGAATTCGTGTATAGCTATTAGTAGGGAGCCACCTGGTGGAGTGCTTCTGCATCTGCACTTAGCGCACTTACGCATATGATCACGTGGATCGAGCAGAACAAATGTGCTCGGAGTTTGTGCTGTGAACCACGCCAGGTATGATTAAAGTCATATTTTTTATGAAACACAAACATTTTAGGTTGGCAACTCAAATGAATAATATTGCCATTCAGGAAAGCGTGGAATGCAATGAACAATGTAAAGTTTTGTCCAATATACCCAACCTTATTTCGTGATAATAGGGTTGCCACACGTCCCGTATTGAAAAATAAAATGTCCCTTACAGAATCATGACGGGATGCGGTTTATCCCGTATTTACGTGCATACCATATTCTAATGCATGCACTACGTTTTCACAAGCTTGGTTTTTCGTGAGAAATAATAAAATCAAAAGAGTTTCATGAGACATAACGGAGAAAAATGAAATCAGAATGACAGTCGAGTTGTCTGTAAAGCACATCTTTCGACACACTGCATTGGAACAATGTCTCGAGTAGTGATGGGCTGCTATGCACACACGCTCGATACTGTTCCGAGCTTTTCAATACCCCTACCCACACTCACTGTATCGGATCCAGGTTCCGAAACATTTCTGGTCACCCGACGGCAGGTGTCGAAACTGTCACGTGATATTTAACGAAACCACCAAAAGTCGATTGAGTGTCCGAGACTTGACTGCCACAGGCTTTGAACTTGTGGCAATACCAATAGCTTTGAATTCATTCTGTCAATTTGGTGCAAGAGAAAAATGTGCGAGATGAATGAGTGATTGTGAGAGTTAGCTGTGTGTGTGAAAATAGTCTGGTTAGTAGAAAGTTATTTTAAAGTGCTTGTTGCATAGCACAGGTTTCCACAATTCTCCGGCGCCTGAGCGCCCTGCCGACACCAAGTTCTATTTAGCAATTGAGGTAAAACCTTTCCTATCAGACTGTTTCACCAGTGGTCTAGTAAATAGTGTCGCTTTCTATTGAATAAGGCCACGCTGGTTCAGATCCCGCTGATCTTCAGTTTTTTTTTTAGCAATCTTTATTGTTGTTCAAATAATGTCTCATTTAATGCAAAGGGAATAGTAATGAAACCCTTCTCACCCACATGCCTTTATCATCCAAAACATGATGGAGGAATGGTTAAATGAAAAGCAAGGTGGAAAGGCAAGAAGAAAGTGGGATACAAACCCCATATTGTACAAGAAGCACACGCACGGAACTGTTGAGCCACGAAACACGTTCTCCTAATGTGGGAAAATGCGTCTCTATGGACACTGAACATCTGATTTTTATTTCTCACCGGCAGATGTCACTCAAGTAAAATGTTTTGAGCGTTTCATAAAGCCTCGACACAAATGTTTCGATGTCTTGGTGTTTCGAAAAGCATCGTTCTGCCCATCACTACAGCAGCCAATAGAGCCTGGGGGGAAAACAGTTGGCATTTAAACAGCTGGATAATTGATGTGGGGACTGTTGATTAGGAGTGGAATCAGGGAATGGCCACTGATAATATGGGGGGTGGATTCTGCCACAGAGATGTAGATAAGCGACCTACCGTCAACTTGCTCCCATTTAACGTCGCGGTGAGCGAATCTCTTTGGCTTTACGTCGCCATGAGTGAATCTCTTATGCTTTAGGTCGCCGTTAAAAGTTTCGTGTGTGCTGATGCAGCGTTTTATATATTAGACATTTAATTTTAGCTGTCACCAGGCCCACAACCGGCTCCAAACTGCTTCAAAATAGGCTCAATCATTTATGCTCTGTTTGTGCCGCTGAAAGGTTTGTTTGTGCTTCTACAGTTTTTGGTACATACCTATTCCTACTGGATAGCGCACTGGCTTTACTCTCTTTCCACTATAGCTCTGTAACTATCCGTAAGAAAGCAGTCGCAAAAACAAACCTTCATAAAAGGAACACAAATGATTGAGCCTATTTGAGTGAATTTGACCTATAAAATATTATTTCATACCTAAAAAAATGATAGCAGCACTTTTTGCCGTTACAACTTTCATTTGGGCTGCTTCGGTGTTTTAAATAGATATTTAATTATATGGTATATGGTGTCACCAGTATGTTATTCTTAGAGGAATTGCAGAATGTGAATGTTGATGTAGCCAAACCTTTAATTTATGTAGATAAGTGCAGTATGCAATGAACAACCAAAAGTTGTAATCTACTAAAGCCAAAGAAATTCACTCACGGCAACGTTAAATGGGAGCAAGTTGACGGTAGGTCGCTTATCTACATCTCTGTGGCAGAATCCACCCCCATAAATAAACAGGGACCGCTGCACCGGATTGGCTGCAGCGTCACCACCTGACGGAACACAGATTAACAAACACATACACCCAGCCACCTTAACGTGGTGGAGGGGTTTGAGTACCCGAGTGACCCTAGGAGCTATGTTGTCTGGGGTTATATGCCCCTGTTAGGGTCTCCCTAGGCAAACAGGTCCTAGGCGACGGGTCAGACTAAGAGCGGTTCAAAACCCCCTTAATGATGAAAACAATTATGAGTTCCGTGACGTCGCCCGGTATGGCGCAGCCGGGGCCCCACCCTGGAGCCAGGCCCGGGGTTGGGGCTCGTATGCGAGCGCCTGGTGGCCGGGCCTTTCCCCATGGGGCCCGGCCGGGCTCAGCCCGAAGGAGGGACGTGGGGCCGCCTTCCCGTGGGCTCACCACCCACAGGAGGGACCATAAGGGGCCGATGCGGAGAGGATCGGGCGGCAGTCGAAGGCTGGGGCCTAGACAACCTGATCCCTGGACACGGAAACTAGCTCTAGGGACGTGGAACGTCACCTCGCTGGCGGGGAAGGAGCCTGAGATTGTGCGTGAGGTTGAGAGGTTCCGACTAGAGGTAGTCGGGATCACCTCTACGCACGGCTTGGGCTCTGGAACCACACTCCTTGAGAGAGGATGGACTCTTCACCACTCTGGAGTTGCCCATGGTGAGAAGCGGCGGGCTGGTGTGGGTTTGCTTATAGCTCCCCAGCTCTGCCGCCATGTGCTGGAGTTTACCCCAGTGAACGAGAGGGTCGTTTGCCTGCGCCTACGGGTCGGGGATAGGTCTCTCACTGTTGTTTGCGCTTACGGGCCGAACGGCAGTGCAGAGTACTCAACCTTCTTGGAGTCTCTGGGAGGGGTGCTGGAAAGTGCTCCGACTGGGGACTCTATCGTTCTACTGGGGGACTTCAACGCCCACGTGGGCAACGACAGTGACACCTGAAGGGGCGTGATTGGGAGGAACGGCTCCCCTGATCTGAACCCGAGCGGTGTTCAGTTATTGGACTTCTGTGCTAGTCACAGTTTGTCCATAACAAACACCATGTTCAAGCATAAGGGTGTCCATCAGTGCACGTGGCACCAGGACACCCTAGGCCGCAGGTCGATGATCGACTTTGTTGTCGTTTCATCTGACCTGCGGCCGTATGTCTTGGACACTAAGCTGTCAACTGATCACCACCTGGTGGTGAGTTGGATCCGATGGCGGGGGAGGAATCTGGACAGACTCGGCAGGCCCAAACGTACTGTAAGGGTCTGCTGGGAACGTCTGGCCGAGTCTCCTGTCAGAGAGATCTTTAATTCCCACCTCCGGCAGAGCTTCGACTGGATCCCGAGGGAGGCTGGAGATATTGAGTCCGAGTGGACCATGTTCTCCATCGCCATTGTCGAAGCGGCCGCTCGGAGCTGTGGCCGTAAGGTCTCCGGTGCCTGTCGAGGCGGCAATCCCCAAACCCGGTGGTGGACACCGGAAGTAAGGGATGCCGTCAAGCTGAAGAAGGAGTTCCATCAGGCCTGGTTGGCTTGTGGGACTCCTGAGGCAGCTGACGGGTACCGGCAGGCCAAGTGGACTGCAGCCCGGGTGTTTGTGGAGGCAAAAACTTGGGCCTGGGAGGAGTTCGGTGAGGCCATGGAGAAGGACTATCGGCTGGCCTCGAAGAGATTCTGGCAAACCGTCCGGCGCCTCAGGAGAGGGAAACAGTGCCCTACCAACGCTGTTTACAGTAGACGTGGGCAGCTGTTGACCTCAACTGGGGATGTCGTCGGGCGGTGGAAGGAGTACTTCGAGGATCTCCTCAAACCCGCCGTCACGTCTCCCATTGAGGAAGCAGAGGATGAGGGCTCAGAGGTGGACTCGTCCATCACCCGGGCTAAAGTCACAGAGGTGGTCAAGAAACTCCTCGGTGGCAAGGCACCGGGGGTGGATGAGATCCGCCCTGAGTACCTCAAGTCTCTGGATGTTGTGGGGCTGTCTTGGTTGACACGCCTGTGCAACATTGCGTGGCGGTCGGGGACAGTGCCTCTGGGATGGCAGACCGGGGTGGTGGTCCCTCATTTGAAGAAGGGGGACCGGAGGGTGTGTTCCAAATATAGGGGGATCACACTTCTCAGCCTCCCAGAGAAATTCTATGCCAGGGTTCGGGAGAGGAGAATATAGCCGATAGTAGAACCTCGGATTCAGGAAGAACAGTGTGGTTTTCGTCCGGGCAGTGGAACACTGGACCAGCTCTATACCCTATACGGGGTGTTGGAGGGTTCATGGGAGTTTGCCCAACCAATCCACATGTGTTTTGTGGATTTGGAGAAGGCATTCGACTGTGTCCCTCGTGGCATCCTGTGGAGAGTGCTTCGGGAATATGGGGTCCTGGGTCCTTTGCTAAGGGCTGTCAGGTCCCTGTACGACTGAAGCAGGAGCTTGGTCTGCATTGCCGGCAGTAAGTCAGACTTGTTCCCAGTGCATGTTGGACTCCGGCAGGGCTGCCCTTTGTCACCGGTTCTGTTCGTAATTTTTATGGACAGAATTTCTAGGCGCAGCCAGGGGCCGGAGGGTGTCAGGTTTGGGGACCACACGATTTCGTCTCTGCTCTGTTGTCGTGTTGGCCCCTTCAAACCAGGACCTTCAGCATGCACTGGGACGGTTTGCAGCCAAGTGTGAAGCGGTGGGGATGAGAATCAGAACCTCCAAATCCGAGGCCATGGTCCTCAGTCGGGAAAAGGGTGGCTTGCCGACTTCAGTTTGGTGGAGAGTGCCTGCCTCAAGTGGAGGAGTTTAAGTATCTAGGGGTCCTGTTTACGAGTGAGGGAAGGATGGAACGGGAGATTGACAGACGGATCGGTGCAGCTTCTGCAGTAATGCGGTCGATGTATCGGTCTGTCGTGGTGAAGAAAGAGCTAAGCCGAAGGCGAAGCTCTCGATTTACCGGTCAATTTACGTTCCTACTCTCACCTATGGTCATGAGCTTTGGGTCATGACCGAAAGGACAAGATCCCGGATATAGGCAGCCGAAATTAGCTTTCTCCGCAGTGTGGCTGGGCGATCCCTTAGAGATAGGGTGAGAAGCCCGGTCACTCGGGAGGAGCTCAGAGTAGAGCCGCTGCTCCTCCACATCGAGAGGGGTCAGCTGAGGTGGCTTGGGCATCTGTTTCGGATGCCTCCGGAACGCCTTCCTGGGAAGGTGTTCCGGTCCCATCCCACCGGGAGGAGACCCCGGGGAAGACCTAGGACACGCTGGAGGGACTATGTCTCCCGGCTGGCCTGGGAACGCCTCGGTGTCCCCCCCGGAAGAGCTGGAGGAAGTGTCTGGGGAGAGGGAAGTCTGGGCATCTCTGCTTAGACTGCTGCCTTCGTGACCCGGCCCCGGATAAGCGGAAGAAGATGGATGGATACACCCAGCCTAACAAGGCTGGGAAACAGCACAATTTAAAGTACTGTAAGGAAAACAGGGTTATGTATATTATTGCTTTATAAAAAAAAAATGTTTTGCAATATATTTTGCTTTATTTCTCATCTCATCTTCATCCGCTTATCCGGTATCGGGTCGCGGGGGCAGCACCTCCAGCAGGGGACCCCAAACTTCCCTTTCCCGAGCCACATTTGCCAGCTCTGACTGGGGGATCCCGAGTGTCGAAATATAATCTCTCCACCTAGTCCTGGGCCTACTCGAGGTCTCCTCCCAGCTGGACGTGCCTGGAACACCTCCCAAGGGAGACGTCCTGGGGGCATCCTTACCCGATGCCCGAACCACCTCAACTGGCTCCTTTCGATTCAAAGGAGCTTTATTTATTATTTTTATATTGCTTTATTTATTCTTGTTAATTCTTACTACGTTGATGTCAGGTGCCAGGTCACAAGAATTTAATTGCACAGCATGACACTTTGTTATTTCAAACTTGAACTTGAAATTATTTGCACATCATTGCATTCTGTTTTCATTTGCATTTTACACAGCTTTCCCAACTTTTTTGAGACTGGTTGTACATTATTAACAAGAAGGTACCAACTTGATAATAATATCCCTGTGAATATTGCAGCTTGCAGTCGTATATATAATGGAAAGACCTTCCCATATGGAACAACTATACATTATGTAACTGATGGTGATGGGACCTGGATTACTGCCAAGTGCAAAGAAAATGGAACCATTGAAAGGACAATGGAACCCTGCAACACCACTAATGGAGCTCCAACAACATTAACAACAAAGACTCCCACCAATGGGCCGACGTCAACGATATATTTCTCAACATCCTCTACTCGTATCCCAGCAAATTCCACAACATTAAGTCCAAAATGAACAACACGTGTAACCAATGCCCCAACCACTATTACTAGGACAACAACCACTAAAACTTCACTCTGCGCCACCACTCTTGTTTGTGATTGGACAGACTGGATTGACAATTCCTACCTCTCAGTGGAAAAGGGGGGTAAAACAGAATCCATATCTGGTGTTCATAATTGCAGCAAACCAATGGAAATAGAATGCAGATCCAAAATAAACAACCACATTCATTTTGATGATGTACATCAGAAAGTTGAATACAATCCCGATGTTGGACTGGTTTGCCACAATAAATATCAAAAGCCACCATGGTGCTACAACTACGTAATCACGCTAAAATGTTGTATTGAAGAATGTAGTAAAAGAAACTACAGAAATCCCAACTTTAGAGACCTCAACCCCCAAAACAACTGAAAACCCATCAACTGAACAACACTCAACCCCGAAGACCACTAAGAAACCAACAACTGTACAACCCTTAACCCCTAAGACAACTGAAAAAACAGCAACTGTGCCAGCCTCAACCAGCAAAACATTTGTACAAACCTCAAACCCTACAACTGAAAAACCTTCAGTACTACCTTCAATCTTTAAGACAACTGATTAAACATCATCTGAACAATTTTCAAGCACCAAGACAACTGTGGAACCCACACCCATAATGACAACTGAAAAATCAACAACTGATCAACTTTCAAACACCACAACATTCTTAAATCCCACAACCCCAAAGACAACTGAAAAAGCAACTGAGCAACCCTCAACCCTCACGACATCTGAAAAAACATCAACTGAATAACCCTCAACCCCCAGCACGACTGAAAAATCTGTTCCACCCTCAACCACCAAGACATTTGTACAAACCTCAACCCCCGAAGGCAACTGAAAAACCATCTAATGAACAGACTTCAACCATCCCAACAACTGTGGAACTCTCAACCTCCATGACAGTTGAAAAATCAACATATGTACCACCCTTTAACCACCAAGATGTTTGAACAAACCTCAACCCCAAAGACAACTTAAAAATCAACATCTGTGCTACCTTGAATCTCCAAGACAACTGAAGAACCAACACCTATGTCCACTCCTGTTTTACATCACACCATCCAGGTATTTGCATACATCAAAAAATGTATTTTCCCCCAGGTAAATCATTGCCTCCTTCTATAAATTGTCAGACTATATTATGTATATTATTTATTATAAAAAGTGTTAACATACTGTGAAACCTTTTTACATTCATTTGTTTATTTTGAACAGTTCCAAATACCAGGCAATTTTGGCACAAAACCTTCAGGCGTCCGTTAGAAAGATGAAGTTAAACTTTCAGCAAAACAATGACCCAAAGCACACATCCAAATCCACAAAAGCATGGCTTCACCAGAAGAAGATAAACGTTTTGGAATGGCCCAGCCAGAACCCAGATCTGAATCCAATTGAACATCTGTGGGGTGATCTGAAGAGGGCTGTGCACAGGAGATCACAATCTGACAGATTTGGAGCGCTTTTGCAAAGAAGAATGGGCAAATATTGCCACGTCAAGATGTGCCATGCTAATAGACTCCAACCCAAATAGACTGAGTGCTGTAATGAAATCCAAAGGTTCTTCAACAAAGTATTAGTTTAAGGGTGTGCACACTTATGCAACCTGGTTATTTTGAGTTTTTTATTTATTTTTTCCTCAAAGATTTCAGTTTGTTGTTCACTTGAATTGTTCAGAATTTCACTGCTTGTGTTGTCCAAGCCTATTTCCTGTAGGTTAAAGTGCCTAACATAGTAACAGGGGAAACTCACCTCTTCCTGACAAACTCTGCCTCTCTCTCAGCCATTACAAGCAACTGTGCAGTGAAGAAGAACACCACCTACCTCCAGGTTAATGACTGCAGGTCTGTTGTACCAGTGGAGCTGGCAGCCTGTGGGGGAGCCTGCGGAACATCTTCTACGTGAGTAGTATCTCTAAATAAACAGACAGAAACTCACATACCCATTCAAAACATTGGTTAAACCAATAGGATGTCCACAAGCCGGTGTGGCTATATAGGAGGAGCTTTTCTGAGGACAGACAGTTTTATGTACATGTTGGTGTTGTAGTAGAACCTCGGATTCAGGAGGAACAGTGTGGTTTTCGTCCGGGCCATGGAACACTGGACCAGCTCTATACCCTCTACGGGGTGTTGGAGGGTTCATGGGAGTTTGCCCAACCAATCCACATGTGTTTTGTGGATTTGGAGAAGGCATTCGACTGTGTCCCTCGCGGCATCCTGTGGAGGGTGCTTCGGGAATATGGGGTCCTGGGTCCTTTGCTAAGGGCTGTCAGGTCCCTGTACAACCGAAGCAGGAGCTTGGTCCGCATTGCCGGCAGTAAGTCAGACTTGTTCCCAGTGCATGTTGGACTCCGGCAGGGCTGCCCTTTGTCATCGGTTCTGTTCGTAATTTTTATGGACAGAATTTCTAGGCGCAGCCAGGGTCCGGAGGGTGTCAGGTTTGGGGACCACACAATTTCGTCTCTGCTCTTTGCAGATGATGTTGTCGTGTTGGCCCCTTCAAACCAGGACCTTCAGCATGCACTGGGACGGTTTGCAGCCGAGTGTGAAGCGGTGGGGATGAAAATCAGTACCTCCAAATCCGAGGCCATGGTTCTCAGTCGGAAAAGGGTGGCTTGCCCACTTCCGGTTGGTGGAGAGCGCCTGCCTCAAGTGGAGGAGTTTAAGTATCTAGGGGTCTTGTTCACGAGTGAGGGAAGGATGGAACGGGAGATTGACAGACGGATCGGTGCAGCTTCTGCAGTAATGCAATCGATGTATCGGTCTGTCGTGGTGAAGAAAGAGCTGAGCCGCAGGGCTATGGTCATGAGCTTTGGGTCATGACCGAAAGGACAAAATCCCGGATACAGGCGGCCAAAATGAGCTTTCTCCGCAGGGTGGCCGGGCGATCCCTTAGAGATAGGGTGAGAAGCTCGGTCACCCGGGAGGAGCTCAGAGTAGAGCTGCTGCTCCTCCACATTGAGAGGGGTCAGCTGAGGTGGCTTGGGCATCTGTTTCGGATGCCTCCGGAACGCCTTCCTGGGAAGGTGTTCCGGTCCCGTCCCACCGGGAGGAGACCCCGGGGAAGACCTAGGACATGCTGGAGGGACTATGTCTCCCGGCTGGCCTGGGAACGCCTCGGTGTCGCCCCGGAAGAGCTAGTGGAAGTGTCTGGGGAGAGGGAAGTCTGGGCATCCCTGCTTAGACTGCTGCCCCCGCGACCCGGCCCCGGATAAGCAGAAGAAGATGGATGGATGGATGGATATTGGTGTTGTTCCGTTTCCTAGGTACTCTGTGGTGAAGAAGGGCTTGATGCACTCCTGCTCCTTTTGTCAGGAGTTGAAGACCAGTAAGAGGAAGGTGGATATGGTCTGCTCTGACAGAAAGAAAATCTCTCAGTTCTATATTTACATTGAGGAGTGTGGCTGCAGTGTCATTAATTGTGACGACAAGCACAAGTTTTCTGTTCAATTCATATATTTTTTAATGACCATAACTAGGGATGCACCAATACCACTTTTTAAATGCCTATACCGATCCTGAATACTGAACTTCTGAACAATATCGAGATACCAATCCAATACTGACATTTTCCTGTGCCACAATTGTCATTATTCTTGGAATTAAATATAATAAACAACAATAAGTTAAATACCCCACTCGATAACTTACTAAGGAATATAAACATCATTACTGAATGATATGCCATACAAAAATTGTGTATTAATATTTTATATTCATATTTAAATTTAACATCAACTCATCAATCTGTCTTCTTAATAAAAGATGTTCAGGGCAATCTGCGTTGTGGCATCAGCTTATTACATTGACTCCCTGCAGTTGATTCCTGATACCATATTATTGTCCGGTATCGGCCAAACACTGACGTTCAGAATTTAATCACAACTTCCCTAACAATAACAGCAGTCTTATTTCTGTTACTGCATTACTTTTTCAATTAAAGGTCTGAGATCAGTGCCAAGTGAATGTTATGGCTCTACCAACATCTTTCGGACTCCTGGCTACGTGCTGGCAAGTGTGAACATTGTGGAACTGTGGAACATTTTAAAATGACTTGTCTTAAACTGCTGCATCACCCAGGATTCCCGTTTTAAACATCTGTTACTTTTTCGCTCAAGTTTAGGTGCTCCTGTGTATTTTGCAGTGGAGTACGGGATGCCCCACAGTTAGAAAACACTCCATTACATAGTACACATTTGTATTCATGTGTGCCATCGTCTATACATTACAGTATGACAGCTCCTTGTAATTGTTTAGGCAATGAATCATTCAAATCAAAGTTGCTCATTCATATTTGCACAGTCATGAAATACTTTTTTGTCAGATGCATTTATTTGGTCATAAAAGAAAATCCAGAAAAAGTGTTCATATGTGCCAAGGCTGAGTGTGCCAAAATAGTGACATGCAGCAGGTACGCCAGTACCATAATTATAGACTACTGTAGATAGCAGTTAAACACACATTGTGTAACCAACTGACGATGTGTCTTGTAGACATTTTACCTGATGAGTCATAACAAATCGCTTATGCAGACAAACAGCTTTAAACCCTAAACAGCAAGCTATAAAATGTTGACAAACTCCCTAGAAAGGAACCTAGGAAAAAAACAAGTAATACAATTCTAAAGGTTTAATTAATGCTTTACATGTTAAAGGAATATGTATATATTGGTTAGGGAAATGGATCTCTTTATTATTTAAAATAACATAGTATTTTTGTTCGGTTATGCAGTCAAAAGTTAAAAAGAAAAACACAAAAGACAGAATATAAAGTGTTAGATGGACAGTAATGTTTTCTGCTATTTACATCAGTGATGGGTATAGTGATTGGGTTCCCATTTTGTTATTTTGGCAAAATTAAGGACTAAGGCTTCAAATGCAGTATGTTTTATTCACGATGAACTTTTAATCTACAGTATATAGGCTTGTCTTATGGTTTCATCTTTTCAAATCAATGTTCTGCATGTGTATCAAGATGTTCAAATAAACGGTTTTAAATTGTTTTGTACTGCTATGTATATAATCACTTGACTCATCTTTTTTCTCCATGGACACATGCTTTCACACTCTGGCCAAGCCTCCCAAGTCTGAGAACAGGTCTGTTTAGCTACCATATCCAGTCCGTCACAATAAATATTGACATTTCTTTTACACGATTCCGTGTGCAAGAAGCAGAACGTCTAGTTATCGGAGCCACATGCTCTTGTCAAAAGAAGTGCACTATGTGGGGAATAGTGTGCTATTTGGGACACACCAAAGAAATCATTCAACTGCTCAAGCTCCGGGTTTTAAGATCACAAAAGAAGCCAGAAACATCATACAGGACAAGACCAAATATTGACGCTAAGAATGTTTTCATTTACTCATCAGCGTTTGATGACCACGCCGAACAGTCACACAGTTGAGCGCGGGGTCTATCTCAGTGCAATTCCACTTGCCTGGATTATTTCAAAACTATACTTGTACTAACATGGTGCTGCAACGGTCGCTGGTTTTCCAATTATACTGGTTGTAGGCTTCCCTGATTTTTGCGGAGCTCCTGGCTCAGAGTCTGCCACCTCAGGATTCACCTGCCCCTACAAAATGGGTGAAACAATAGAATATTTACTTGATTTAATATTTACAAACGCACCCTGGTTGTCAGTGTACTGTACATGCCTTGTAATCAGTGGAGTTGGTCGTTGTTGTGGATCCCACGAACACGCTCAACCAGTTATACTGCAGATTTGACTCTCAAAGACCCCTGAAAACTCACGTCAATCTCACCCCCCACTCCTCCTCCTTGCCCCCCAGTCATGCCTACACACCACCCACTCTTCCCCCATCCTTCGCGGGTACCGCCTACTCATCCACTCACTAAAATCTATTTTTATTTAGTTTATTCCCATTCATATTTTACATTTTTATGTTCACCTGAGTTATTAGGAACACTTAATGGCTTGACTTCCTGTTTCACTGGGGGATAGATGAGGTGACACACAGGCCAAATTCACATTGTCATCCTTCGCTATGAGAAAGAAACCAGAATACAGTAATGATAAAAGGTTGTTGAGCGGCACAAATGAGGAAATTACTATATGTCATATGTCAAAATGCCCATTTCCACTAACAGAGAAATCATTTTTAAAGTTTAAGGAACTGGAGATGTTAACAATTGGTCTGGAGGAAGACTTGGGTCTTTATTGACCCCACACACAATGAGGAAATGGTTCAAGTTCCCAAAGAATCTCC
This sequence comes from Esox lucius, assembly GCF_011004845.1. Taxonomy (NCBI): domain Eukaryota; kingdom Metazoa; phylum Chordata; class Actinopteri; order Esociformes; family Esocidae; genus Esox; species Esox lucius. Next base: position 3,528,764 of record NC_047587.1, on the reverse strand, counting down.
AAGAATCACAGCTTGCAGATGTTAGTTGGGTCTTGGGCTAAGAAATTCCCCAAAACTAGGTGTTTCGTAGGGTCACCATAAAAAAGCCTTTGCTGTCATCAATCAACAAACTCAAGCACCTACAGTAACCAGATGTTACTAGTACTTTCATTGGGGCCAGGTTCGATAGTCAGATGATACCAAAATACAGCTTTTTGGAGAAAGTTTATATATCAAAGGCACGAAATAAGAGTCATCCTGCACAATGAAATTCTTGTGACATGGCACACAACGTGTACATATTAAGAATTAAGAAACATACAAAGCAAAAACTATAGCAACAAATATAGCAATGACATGCATAACATTTGTGACAACTGCTCCCTCTGCTGACATCCGCTCACCTCCCCCTGCAGCTGACGGGCTCCAGCGTTCGACGTCACCGGCCTTCTGACACCACCGTCCATCTCATCATACATTTCATCTGTGTCCTGTTTAGCGCACCTGTTCCTCATCCTCATCATTCCCCCCAGTATATATGTTCCCTCTGCTCCCCCTGTCTTTGTGTGTAATTGTCTCTGACCCTACAAAGAGCTGTACTACGCTTCATGCTCGATATATCTATATTTCCACTGGATAGTAATAAATATCCTTCTACCACGTCGTTCTCCTGCTCCTCCTTGTTCCAAACCCCCGAAGCCGTGACAGAATTACACACCTAACCACCACAGCAAGGAAATGGAGCCACAAGGAGCCACAGGCGAGGCCGGTGTTGCGGAGGCGGTCCAAGTACACTCTACAATGCTGGCCAGCCTAGGTGCCGCAATGGACAATGTGTTGAAAGCGGTACAGCGCCTAGAGCTGAGCCAGCAGAACCCCGCAGCACCGGCTGTCTCTCCGCCTGCCCAAGCCGCGCCGCCCAACATGGGGCCGTTGCATCTTCCCCTGCCCAGGGATTACGACGGGACGGCGGACCGCTGCCAGGGTTTCCTGCTACAGCTGGACATCGCGCTCCAGGCGATGCACCCTGCGCCGACCGAGGCCCAGAAGATCACCTCACTCGTCTCCTGCCTGTCCGGAAAAGCCCTGGAGTGGGCCACCGCCGCCTGGAACACCGAGCAGCCCACCCAGGGCAGCTACGCCGATTTCACCCGCCGTTTCCGAGCCGTGTTTGACCATCCACACGAAGGGAGAGAGGCGGGTGAACGGCTGTTCCACCTACGGCAGGCGACGAGATCGGCGCAGGAGTTCGCTCTGGAGTTCCGGACCCTGGCAGCGGGATCGGGGTGGAACGAACGGGCTCTAATCGACCACTACCGCTGTAGCCTTCGCGAGGACGTCCGGAGGGAGCTGGCTTGTCGAGACGTGTCCCTCTCCCTCGACCAGCTGGTAGACATTTCCATCCGTCTCGACAACCTGCTGGCTGCCCGAGGACGTCCCGGAAGAGGCCCGCCCGTTCCACCCTGCCAACCAGACACCGCCGTCCCCATGGAATTGGGGGCGGCTGCACTGCCGGGCAGACGTCGGGGAGGACAGGTGCGGAGTGCCTCCAAGAGGCGACAAGGCTGTGCAACCGCACCACACCGCACCTCCCTCCCCGAGTCGAGAGGCGACAGGCATGGCACTTCCGCGTCACACCAGGTAGCACATGCCCATTCACCACTTACCTCTTCCCTCTCTATGTGCACTGTCCCTGTTAGGTTCCCCGGCTTTCCGTTGCCTTCCCGGTGTAAGGCGCTGGTAGACTCAGGCGCAGCTGGGAATTTCATGGAAAGGTCCTTTGCTCTGCGGTCACGCATACCCCTCCAGGTCCTCACTACCCCCCTGCCCGTGAGAGCTTTGGACAGCCGGCCACTAGGGTCAGGTCTGGTCACTAGTTGCACTGTTCCCCTCCTCATGATTACCGGCAACCGACACAGCGAAATCCATTCATTCCATGTCATCGACTCACCCACGTTCCCTATCGTTTTGGGTTTCCCCTGGTTGTCCCTACATGACCCCGTCATCTCCTGGTCAAGTCAGAGTCTTTGGGGGTGGTCGCGGAAGTGCCAAGGTAGGTGTTTGGGTGTTTCCGTTGGCTCGACCTCGGTGGAAAGTCCAGACAGTGCTCCCGCCGTGCCCATTCCCCCCGAATACAGGGACTTAGCTGCCGACCCCAGGGCCGGTGTCGTCGCACGGCTAGGGCCGCGCGTCAGAGGGGGGGTACTGTGACAACTGCACCCTCTGCTGGTTCACCTCCCCCTGCAGCGGACAGGCTCCAGCATTCGACGTCACCGGCCTTCTGACACCACCGTCCGTCTCATCATACATTTCACCTGTGTCCTGTTTAGCGCACCTGTTCCTCATCCTCATTATTCCCCCCAGTATATATGTTCCCTCTGCTCCCCCTGTCTTTGTGTGTAATTGTCTCTGACCCTACAAAGAGCTGTACTACGCTTCGTGCTCGATATATATCTATATTTCCACTGGATAGTAATAAATATCCTTCTACCACGTCGTTCTCCTGCTCCTACTTGTTCCAAACCCCCGAAGCTGTGACAACATTCTAAACTAGCAGCCATTATAAAAAGATTAGGATGGAGAATATGAACAATATGTATAGAAGTATTGAATATTGTAAATATAGAAAGTATAGCAATAATATACATATCATTGTAAATTAGCAGCAATTTTAAAAAGAGTAAGACTGGGAATATGAACAGTATGGGTAGAAGTATTCAATATTATAGATACAATATGAGTGTAAAATGCCTATGAATGGTTTATACAAAATAATATTCTAATGTACATTGAATTTTCATGGAAAGACACCAGAGCATGTGGAATGTTCATGTGTGATCAATATAATCATAGATCAGTGATATCATGATACATGTTATCATGGACTCATGTGCAAGTAGATATAAAATCTATATCTTTGACTGCTTCTGCTAGCAGGCTTAAACTGGGCTGTGGTTGGATCTTCCAGAAGGACAATGATCAAAAGCACCCACTGACCACAGAATCAAGGTTTTGCCATGGCCATCCCAGTCCCCTGACCTAAACCCCATTAAAAACCTGAGCAATAGTCTCAGATCACTGGCCATGTGTTCTCCAACCAAGGTCAAATCCAATGTGTTAAAGGTGTTACGTTGCTATCACCATTCTGAATTGCTTTGAGAGTACGTGGCTGGGTTGTGGGGATGAGAAGTGACTGTAAAAACATAAAAGAGGAGCAAATGTGAAAAAAAACACTTACAAAGCTCCAAAAACAATTTTTCAGTTTTTGTTTTTATAAGTGTGAAATTGGCGTGGGGCTCTTATCTTCCTAGAATAACACCACAGAGCAACTTGGCAGGCTATACCTTAATTGGTGTTATTGCACTTCGACCATCCAACTGTGAAATGAAGAACATCTGTTGATCTAGTATAAATATTTTGCTATCTGGTTGGTGCCGTATCGGGTGAACCATGCTGGATAGCTGTCGTGTGAGTTAACGCCCTGCTATACAAGTAGCAGGACCAATATAACCATTGGCTGTATTACATAGCTAGGATGTATTTTGTTTTTAATATAAATAATTACAGTGGATATAAAAAGTCTACACACCCCTGTTAAAATGCCAGGTTCTTGTGATGTAAAAGAATGAGACAAAGATAAATCATGTCAGAACATTTTCCACCTTTAATGTGTCCTATAACGTGAACAATTCAATTGAAAAACAAACTGAAATCTTTGAGGAAAAAAAAATAACTCACCTGATTGTATAAGTGTGCACACCCTTAAACTAATACTTTGTTGAAGCACCTTTTGATTTTATTACTGCACTCTGTCTTTTTGGGTAGGAGTCTATTAGCATGGCACATCTTGACGTGGCAATATTTGCCCAATCTTCTTTGCAAAAAAGCTCCAAATCTGTCAGATTGCGAGGAAATCTCCTGTGCACAGCCCTCTTTAAATCACCCCACAGATGTTCAGCTGGATTCATGTCTGGGCTCTGGCTGGGCCATTCCAAAACATTGATCTCCTTCTGGTGAAGCCATGCTTTTGTGGATTTGGATGTGTGCTTTGGGTTGTTGTCATGCTGAAAGGTGAACTTCATCTTCAGCTTTCTAATGGACTCCTGAAGGTTTTATGCCAAAATTGCCTGGTATTTGTAACTGTTCATAATTCCCTCCACCCTGACTAAGGCCCCGGTTCCTGCTGAAGAAAAACAGCCCCAAGCACCACCATGCTTCACTGTGGGTATGGTGTTCTTTGGGTGATGTGCAGTGTTGTTTTTGCACCAAACATACCTTTTATGGAATTATGGCCAAAAAGTTCAACCTTGGTTTCATCAGACCATAACACTTTTTCCCACATGCTTTTGGGAGACTTGATGTTTGTTTTTGCAAACATTAGCCGGGCTTGGATGTTTTTCTTTGCAAGAAAAGTCTTCTGTCTTGCCCCCCTACCCCAGAGTCCATTCATATGAAGAATACAGGAGATTGTTGTCACATGTAGCACACAGCCAGTACTTGCCAGATATTCCTGCAGTTCCTTTAATGTTGCTGTAGGCCTCTTGGAAGCCTCCCTGACCAGTTTTCTTCTCGTCTATTCATCAATTTTGGAGGGACGTCCAGTTCTTGGTAATGTCTCTGTTGTGCCATATTTTCTCCACTTGATGATGACTGTCTTCACTGTGTTCCATGGTATATGCTTTGGAAATTTCAACAATGAGATCCCTCTGATGCTTTGGAAGCTCTCTGTGGACCATGGCTTTTGCTCTGAGATGCAACTAAGAAAATGTCAGGAAAGTCCTATGAGAACAGCTGAACTTTATTTGTGATTAATCAGTCAATTTGACATTAACTTTTTTGCTCACCAGCCACTGTGGCTAGTGGTTTTCCAGAGTTACTAGCCACTCAACATTTTCACTAGCCACCCATTTTGTTGTTGGGGAATTATGTTTTATTTGATTAAATTTGGCTATGGTGTGCTATACCTTAGCCTGTCTTGTTCAATGGTTCAGTCACTATTAATCAAAGGTGGTACCCCACTCTACCGGACACCCCTCTGTGAAATACTTTATATGATGTGGCTACACACTTGAAAAAGACAACTATTATAGTGTTAAATCTGCCCTGTTGTCCATGTTCACCTGTGCAGCTAATGCACGCTACAATGTCCTCCCTAATATCAACCAAAATATGCAAGCAATATATATTTTCTTAACATAACCTAGAACTATTAACATGTCTTTTAAAAAGAAATATGAAATCACCCATCAGCTTTATAACTAATCACAGTGAATATTATTGTTGTCTATTTTTTTATGCTATGTTCTTGTTAATATAGACTTGCATAAAAAACGAAACAGCTTGTTAGGTAATTTGTCCCCCATCTTTGCCTTGACGCCATATCGTTAATCTCCCTCGACTTCCTTCAGCTGTACTAGGCTCTGCTGCGGTCGCTGATCCAGCGTCTTCACGTTCATATATTCATATTGTTAGTAACTTAAATAATTATGGTTTTTTTGTTGCATATATAGCCTAAGGCTTTTGGAGGTAGTACATACCCTAATCTGATGGTCTTTTCACCTGTCATCTTCGTTAAAAACAAATCTGTAATTTTAGGCTACTAGAAGACGCCTGAAAAGTAAAAAACTAAATAAATCGGATTATATGTAGTTTGAAGTTATTACGTTTTAATGGAATATTTTTGACATGTTTGGGTGTGAAAGAAGGATCCACTTGTTTTTCCGACATTACTAACTCCGCATAATCTGGACCCGTGTGTCAGATTTCATTGAACATAAAATGTATTTTGCCACTGTCTCCAGAAAACAAATCAACAGATTCTGTCTCTCACAATTGACGTGTACCTATGATAAAAATTACAGACCTCTACATGCTTTGTAAGTAGGAAAACCTGCACAATCGGCATCAAATACTTGTTCTTCCCACTGTAACACATTTCTGGTCTACAAAGGCATTTGTATAATTACTCTAAATTTACCATCTGGGCGTTGTGATGGTAATTCCATGTATCGACACTCGGAGTAAGGGACACAGAGGGACTCAGTCCTTTACTCAGTTAGAATACATTGTATATAGAAATTTCCACAACAGCGTACAAATTTGTTCCTGGCTGTCTACAAAGTCCTTCATCTGTTGAGTTTTGTGGAAGAGTAGTGATTGTGTTGAGTTACTTGAATATCTATTGTGACAGAATTAATAGATGAAAAACATAATATTCTAGCAAAAATCTCTTGCAAAATAAAAAGATCATACAAAATCCACACAATTTTCTTTCCACATTTGCGCTTAATCCCACTATAAACCCACTTAGTCCCACTAAGCACAAACCAGAATGCAGAATGCTCTGGTTGCCGTGCTGGTTGAGTGTGCCTTGAATTCTAAGTAAATCACAGACTGTCACCAGCAAAAGACTCCCACACCATCACACTTCACCATGGGAACCACACATGCAGAGATAATCTATCCACTCACTCTGTCTCACAAAGACAGCAGTTTGAACCAACACATTTTTACTGATGGGAACAAAGGACAGATTTCCACAAGTCTAATGTCCATTTCACGTGTGTCTTGGCCCAAGCAAGTCTCTTATTGGTGTTTTTCAGTAGGGGATTTTTGCAGCAATTCAACCATGAAGGTCTGATTCACACACTCTTTGAACAGTTGGTGTTGAGATTGGTCGATTACTTGAATTCTTTGAAGAATTTATGTGGGCTGCAATCAGAGTTGCTGTAAACTCTGGGGCTAGTAACTCTAATGAACTTCCACTGCAGGTAACTCTGGGTCTTCCTTTCCTCTGGCAGTCGATATGAGACCCAGTTTCATCATAGCTATCGATTATTTTTGTCACTGCACTTGAAGAAACATTTGTGAGTTTCTGGATCGATTGACCTTCATGTCTTAAAATAGTGACACGGACTCTTTGGTTATTTGTTGCTGTTCTTGCCAGAATATGGACAACTACAGTACAGACAATGATGGTTTTCTGTATGCCAATCCTACTTTGTAACAACACAACTAATTGGCTCAAAAACATTAAGAAGGAAAGAAATTCCACAAATGAACTATAAAAAAGGCAAACCTGTTAATTGAAATGCATTCCAGGTGACTACATCATAAAGCTGAATCCAGGAGTGTAGAAAGCTATTATCAAGGCAAAGGGTGGCATTTTTTGTCTAAAATATGTAGCAATGTCTGTAGGTTGTTAATCCTGTCACATTTGCACAGTGGCACCATAAAAACCATGTTGATGTTGCTATTACGGTACAATCAAGCTTTGGTTGTATTGCATTTTAATATTACTAGCGTCCTTTCTAGCTGGCTATTTCCATAGACATTTGTATGATAACCCGTTTAGTTGATCCTGAAAAATAGCTTAACTGTATTCAGTCGTTTTGGCCTTATTTAGTTTTTCCGAAAGATTAATTCCTGATAGCTGCCCGTCCAACCAGCCAGTGGGCATCAAGTTCTAATGGATGAACAGAAGCTTGGTAGCTAGCTAACTATATACAAAAACAAAATACATACTACAGCATTTTGGAAATGTGTCCTGTAGAAATATGTGGAGTAATATTTTTTTGTCAAGGGGCGGCAATGTCACCTAAAATAAAGGCAGTTCTGCCGAGTTGCTCTGTGTTGTTAGTCTAGGAAGATTAGAGTCCCACGCCACTCTCTCACCTATGAAAACCTTTTTATGGAGCTTTGTCAGTGTTTTTATTTGCTCCTCTTTTTGTTTTTACAGTCACTTCTCATCCCCACAACCCAGCCACGTACTCTCAAAGCAATTCAGAATGGTGATTTAGTAACATAACACCTGTAACACACTAGATTTTTCTGCTTTCAACTCTCTACAATGCTGAGCTGTTTATGTTTTCAAAGTACCAAAACTGTTTGTTAACTATCTGGCACACAGTTCAGACACTCATTATAAAGAAAGTTTACAGTGCCCTCCACTAATATTGACAGCCTTAGTAAATATGAGCAAAACAGGCGAGTAGTAATTGTAGGGTATAATGTGTCACTTTGATGATTTATGATGGTGGGCAGGGCTTCCAGATTGATTTGACAGGTGAGTGGGACATCAGGTTTGCTGGGTGGGACTTCCTGTATGACGTGTGTTAGGGCGGGAATTCCAGAATGACATATGTGAGTAAATGGAAACAATCTTGGTGTCAATATTTGGTCTTGCCCTGTATAATGTGATTATGGCTTCTTTTGTGATCTTAAAACCCGGACCTTGAGCATTTTTAGGATTTCTTATTCCGAATAACACACTATTCCCTGCAGAGTGCACTTATTTTGACAAGAGCCTGAGGCTCCGATAACTAGACGTTCTGCTTCATGCACACAGAGTCGTGTAAAAGAAATGTCAATATTTATTGTGATGGACTGGATATGGTAGCTAAACAGACTTGTTCTCAGACTTGGGAGGCTTGGCCAGAGTGTGAAAGCATGTGTCCATGGAGAAAAAAGATTAGTCAAGTGATTATATACATAGCAGTACAAAACCATTTAAAACCATTCGGTTTTAAATTATTTGGTTTATTTGAACATCTTGGTACACATGCAGAACATTGATTTGAAAAGGTGAAACCATAAGACAAACCTAAATAGATTAAAAGTTCATCATGAATAAAACATACTGCATTTGAAGCCCTAGTCCTTAATTTTGTAAAAATTATTGGTGTTTTTCAGTAGGGGATTTTAGCAGCAATTCAACCATGAAGGTCTGATTCACACACTCTTTGAACAGTTGGTTTTGAGATTGGTCTGTTACTTGAACTCTGTGAAGCATTTATGTGGGCTGCAATCAGAGGTGCATTAAACTCTGGGGCCAGTAACTCTAATGAACTTCCTCTGCAGGTAACTCTGGGTCTTCCTTTCCTCTGGCAGTCATTATGACACCCAGTTTCATCATAGCTATCGATTATTTTTGTCACTGCACTTGAAGAAACATAAATCATTTGTGAGTTTCTGGATCGATTGACCTTCATGTCTTAAAATAGTGACCCTGACTCTTTGGTTATTTGTTGCTGTTCTTGCCAGAATATGGACAACTACAGTACAGACAATGATGGTTTTCTGTATGCCAACCCTACTTTGTAACAACACAACTAATTGGCTCAAAAACATTAAGAAGGAAAGAAATTTAACAAATGAACTATAAAAAAGGCAAACCTGTTAATTGAAATGCATTCCAGGTGACTACATCATAAAGCTGGTTCGGAGAATTCCAGGAGTGTAGAAAGCTATTAACAAGGCAAAGGGTGGCATTTTTTGTCTAAAATATGTAGCAATGTCTGTAGGTTGTTAATCCTGTCACATTTGAACAGTGGCACCATAAAAACCATGTTGAAATATGTGGAGTAATATTTTTTTGTCAAGGGGCGGCAATGTCACCTAAAATGAAGGCAGTTCTGCCGAGTTGCTCTGTGTTGTTATTCTAGGAAGATTAGAGTCCCACGCCACTCTCTCACTTATGAAAACCTTTTTATGGAGCCACGTACTCTCAAAGCAATTCAGAATGGTGATTTAGTAACATAACACCTGTAACACACTAGATTTTTCTGCTTTCAACTCTCTACAATGCTGAGCTGTTTGTGTTTTCAAAGTACCAAAACTGTTTGTTAACTATCTGGCACACAGTTCAGACACTCATTATAAAGAACGTTTACAGTGCCCTCCACTAATATTGACAGCCTTAGTAAATATGAGCAAAACAGGCGAGTAGTAATTGTAGGGTATAATGTGTCACTTTGATGATTTATGATGGTGGGCAGGGCTTCCAGATTGATTTGACAGGTGAGTGGGACATCAGGTTTGCTGGGTGGGACTTCCTGTATGACGTGTGTTAGGGCGGGAATTCCAGAATGACGTATGCATGTCCAGTGACTTTGTAATTTATGATTGCATTGTTGTGTCCATGTTTGATTTTTTACAATGACTGATAAGCACCCCGGACGAGTGTTATAACAGGTGCGATATGTTTGATGTTTAACAATGGGGTCTTAGGGTTCTGGAATGGTAAATTCCCAGGTAATGAATAAATTCTATATCAGCAGAAAGATTTTTGGTGTTTTACAAAAGGGCACCAGGGTTCAGCAATGTTATAACCCCATTTTATGTTCTGACAAGTGGTCCAACAGATGTCCTACAACCAGTGGGGGTTAACCTTCCATGTTTTACAATGTGCATGTAGCATGGTGTTTTTCCACAAGCACAGAATTACATGTGGGAAACATGCTTTTTTCTGTAAGATATAGAGAAGGGGTTTGGACTTACGATTTTGGAGTTTCAGCCCATTTTTCTTTTTAACAAGAAATGGGCCTTAAGATCAGACCTGCCCATAGTAATGGTCTCTAAATAACCACTAGTACGAACTGTAGTACATGCAGGATGGAAAACATCCCGTATTTCACACAAGGTTTGTAGTCCAACAAAGCACTACACTAAACAAACATTGCATGAGCAATGCTATTATTTTGAAAGAACAATCAACCCCTGGGGCGACCACACATTATGACTAGGTTGATTGCATCGTGGTTGGGTTTAAATATTGTTAAAAATAAAAACAATCATTTTGGTACATGTATGTATGAGCAATGGTGATTTTTGTAAAAAAAAACGTTTAAGTTGCATTATATGGCAAAACGTTACAAAGTTACCCGGAAGGTAGCGTATAAACTTGCACGAACATCGGTGAATCGTTGAAAGGTCAAGATATGTTATTTCAGGTAATCAAAACTTTGGTGGTTCAGTTTGTTGATTGATGACAGCAAAGGCTTTTTTATGGTGACCCTACAAAACACCTAGTTTTGGGGAATTTCTTAGCCCAAGACCCAACTAACATCTGCAAGCTGTGATCCTTGGAGATTTGTTGGGAACTTGAACCATCTTCCACACTGTGTGTGGGGTCAATATAGACCAAGTCCTCCTCCAGACCAATTGTTAACATCTCTAATTGCTTTAAACTTTTTTAATTATTTTGTGGAAATGGGCATTTTAATATGGCTATTTTCTTATAGTAATTTCCTCATTTTTTGCCGCTCAACAACCTTTTATCATTACTGTATTCTGGTTTCTTTCCTATAGCGATGCATGACTATCCGAATTTGGCCTGTGTGTCACCTCATCCATACCCCAGTGAAACAGGAAGTCAAGCCATTTAAGTGTTCCTAATAACTAAAGGTCAACATAACATTTTTAAATATGAATGGGAATATACTAAATAGAAATAGATTTTACTTAGTGATTTCTAGGGTTGCCAATAATTGTGTCACACATGTTTTGGAGAAAAATGATTGTTCATTTTATTTCACTTTTCTTCTCAATCATCAACTTTAGGGGAAGGTTTGATTTTTGTGAATATTTTGTATGAAAGAACAAGAGGATTAACAGCAAAGGCTTTTTTGTTTCACAGACCGTGTGGCACATATTTATCAAGGGTGCCAATACTTGTGGAGTACACTAAACTTCCAGTTCTGTGATGACAAGCGATGTGGGGGTTGTAAAGCAGCCTGGGGCAGGTTGGGAGAGATATGAGATATGGATGAGTAGGTGGTACCTGTGAAGGATGGGGGAAGAGGGTAGGAGGAGAAGAATGGGGGGGGGTGTAGGCATGAGTGGGGGGCAAGGAGGAGGAGGGGGGGTGAGATTGACTTGAGTTTTCAGGGGCCTTTGAGAGTCAAATCTGCAGTATAACTGGTTGAGTGTGTTCGTGGGATCCACAACGATGACCAACTCCGCTGATTACAAGGCATGTACAGTACACTGACAACCAGGGTGCGTTTGTAAATATTCAATCGAGTAAATATTCTATAGTTTCAACCATTTTGTAGGGGCGGGCGAGTCCTGAGGTGGCAGACTCTGAGCCAGTAGCTCCGCCAAAATCAGGGAAGCCTACAACCAGTATAATTGGAAAATCAGCAACCGTTGCAGCACCATGTTAGTACAAATATCGTTTTTGAAATAATCCAGTTAAGTGGAATTGCACTGAGATAGACCCCGCGCTCAACTGCGTGACTGTTCGGCGTGGTCACCAAACGCTGATGAGTAAATGGAAACAATCTTGGTGTCAATATTTGGTCTTGCCCTGTATGATGTTTATGGCTTCTTTTGTGATCTTAAAACCCGGACCTTGAGCATTTTCAGGATTTCTTATTCCAAATAACACACTCTTCCCCGCATAGTGCACTTATTTTGACAAGATCCTGAGGCTCCGATAACTAGACGTTACGCTTCTTGCACACAGAGTCGTGTAAAAGAAATGTCAATATTTATTGTGACGGACTGGATATGGTAGCTAAACAGACTTGTTCTCAGACTTGGGAGGCTTGGCCAGAGTGTGAAAGCATGTGTCCATGGAGAGACAAGATGAGTCAAGTGATTATATACAAAGCAGTACAAAACAATTTAAAACCATTTGATATTAAATTATTTGGTTTATTTGAACATCTTGGTACACATGCCGAACATTGATTTGAAAAGGTAAAACCATAAGACCAGCGTAAATAGATTAACACTTCATCATCAATCAAACATACTGCATTTGAAGGCCTAGTCCTCAATTTTGTCAAATTAACAAAATGGGAACCCAATCAATATACCCATCACTGATGTACATAGCAGAAAACATTACTGTCCATCTAACCCTTTAAATTCTGTCTTTTGTTTTTTTCTTTTATTCTTTTGACAGCATGAAGTAGCAAAACTGAACAAAATATGACCATGTTATTTTAAATAATAAAGAGCTTAATTTCCTCGACAAATACATACGAATTCCAATAACATGTAAAACATTAATTAAACCTTTAGAATTGTATTACTTGTTTTCTTCCTATGTTCCTTTCTAGGGAGTTTGTCAACATTTTATTGCTTACTGTTTAGGGTTTTGTGATGACTGCGCCCTCTACTGCCTCTGCTCCCCCAGCAGCGGGCAGGCTTCAGCGGTCGACGTCACCAGCCTTCTGACACCACCACCCATCTCATCAGTTCATCTCACCTGTTGTCTTGTTTAGCGCACACCTGGTCCTCATTTACTATGATTCCCCCCAGTATATCTGTTCCCTCTGCTCCCCTGGTCTTTGTGTGTGATTGCCCCGTTCTATGAGCCATGTCAGGCATTGTATTTGTGCGTTACCTTATCTTTGTTAAAATATATCCTTTTGACTCTGTCACACATCGTTGGTTGGGCAGGTTTTTCTAAACCTGTTAATGACAAAATGGGCAGGCAAATACTTTCCAGAACCTCCATGACGAGTTGTCCCAAGATGTTTACACAAGGGATTACTTTGTTAATTGTTTTTATCTGTGTACATAAGGATGCTGGAAATATTTCACTGAATGTGTCATTGTGTTATGCCTGGACCATGTTAATCTAGAGTGGTCCTAAATGGCATCCTGTTCCCTATATCATGCACTATTTGACCAGACACCAGACATGGTATGTAGTGTGCGATTTGAGATACACATCTTGATTACATGGCAACGCCTAAAGTTTGATCAGTATGGGACAGAATCAACATCATCTCAGCATCTGCGTGGTACTTCCTTGAGATGGATAGTTTAAAAGCATGCAGGCAGGCACCTGGTTTCAAACTTTTCCAGAAGGAGCAGGTGGATTAGTTGTGGAGGTGGGACTGGAGAACATAGAACCATCATGACACACCAATGGGTGAAGTTGTGGATCTCTCTCCTCTACGGTTTATCTGCTGCTTACTCTGATTCTGGTAATTAAATATATGTTATGATATGCAGTGTCATGTTAAGATGGAGATGTAGTTAGCCTGCTAGACTGGGCCCAGTACGTTTGGCAATTTTGACCAGGCTGGTCAAACTAGCCAGCCGGCTAGGGACATATTGTATTATTATTATTATTATTATTTTTATTGTTTTATTAAAGATTCTATGGCATAGATTTTGGACCCAACTGGCCATTGCCCAAAATGCTTAAGTTCCTTCACTAGATAAAACCAAAATAATCAATTCAATCAAAACCACATTACAGTATTTATGCAATTCTTTTTGCCAAGATCAAATTAACCAAACGGCTCTAATGTTCTGTGTAAAAACGTACAAACTTTGTTGGACATCCTATCCGACAGTCAAAGAAAAATATAAAGTATAAAACATTTGTTTCTGTTTTTTTCAAGTTACTATGATTCCAATGACTGGGAAGATACCAGTGATCACAGGTATGTTATATATAAGATATTTTCACACTGACTACACTAATAAACATTGATAAACACAGCAAACACTGTTGCTTTAGTCAGAAATAATCTTAATACTCCTTCGCCCTTACAGTTGGCGTGAGTCAATCCCACAACAGGCAGGTCTGCAGCACGTGGGGTAACTACCACTACAAAACCTACGATGGGGACTTCTTCCAGCTGCCCTACACCTGTAACTACGTGTTGACTTCACTGTGCAAAAGCAGAAGTGGCTACGAGGAGTTCAACATTCAGCTGCAGCGTGAAGAGGTGGACGGTCAGGCCACCATCAAGAAGGTCTCTCTGAAGCTGGATGGGACCTTCGTGGAGCTGACTCAAAGTAGCATCAATGTCAATGGGAAACAGTGAGTTGTAATTTAGTGATTTGGCAGACACTCTTAACCAGGTAATTCATATTAGGTAGTTGGGTTGGACAGCCACATAACACAGTCCTAGAGAGCAAATGTTTACTCTGTCAACGCTTAGTAGTCAGTATCAGTAGGGAAAAAGGGTTGGTTTACAAAAACAGGATAGTTTCCTAGAATTTATAGAAGACGTTTGACATTTAGAATTGACATCAGTTGAAAGGAAGGGAGGGATTCTGGGGAAGAGAACCATGTTCTGTGGTTTCTTTAAATGATTGTTTAGACTAGGGTAATGTAATTTCCCCTCTGATGGATACTTCATTGTGTTGTCCCCCATAGGGTCACGTTACCATTTGGTCAGTTTAATATCTTCATGGAGAGGACCAACTCCTATGTGAAGATCACAGCCAAGCTGGGTTTAGTCATCATGTGGAACGAAGATGATGCCCTCTCGGTATGTGTTCTATCCACTAAATCTGTTAGATGTGCAGTAGATTTTCCAGTAGGTCTTTATTGACAGATCTCAACAATGAATTCCCTCGGATACAGTTTTCAATAAGCGAGACTCATTTGGCATTTTAACTAGACATTTCTAAAAAGACTGGGCTATACCTTCCCATTATATACCGCTACAGTGGACACAATTACCAGTAGGACTACAAAAAAAACCACAATTACCAGTAGGTCTACAAAATAATTAAGAATTCATGCTACTAAATCTGGTTCTTTGATGAAGGAGTTAAACTAAGAGACCACTGAAAATTAAACGCTTCTGTTCCTCACTTTTGGAAAGGAAAGGTGCAGTGGTCTCTAAATCTTTTCCAGAGCTGTATATATAGGGATGGGTAGTATTTATGATACATGTATTTAAAATACAAAATAGGATTTTGTCATTTGTATTTGATAGGGTTGATGAAAATAGCTACATATTTTGTATCAAAATACGTAAGTGTTTTGTATTTTGTAGGTTAAAAATACTGTAAAATACTTTGTGAGAAGTCTACATGATGACATCATAAAAATGCTACTGTACCTCTGATTGGTCGCTACTCAGTAATGTTGAACATACTTGTTGAGATCAGAACAGAAAAGTAATCCATACCCGAAGATGAATGTCAAGGTGAGAAATGTACGCGAAGGTTGCCAGCTTTCCATCGATTTGTTTGCATAAATTGATGCAATTTTTAACAGTTCATGTTATGTTTTGGTGTTTGTGTGAGTAGCCTAGGCTAAATCATTCACCAATTTACGTGATGTTTTAGCTGACCATTTGACCCGAGTTGCAGCCCTCACAGTTAACGTTAGCTTGTTACTTTCAGCCTATGTTTTTGTTGGTTTTGCAAATAGATAGAAGATAGGGTTTGAGATTGTAACCTTGTTGAAGTCGCTGTTTAGTATGATCATGATTTTGCTTACCATTGCATGAATGGCTGCCTGACACAATTTATCATAATATTTATGAATAATAATCCAATTATTACTTAGAAACTAGTTGCTATGAATTAAAGTGCCATCAGTTGCCATCAGAGTCATAGCAAACTGTTAGATAAACATGAAACTGCTGGTTACTTTAAAACTAACATTCATCTGGGTGATGACAGGGATATGTGAATATTTGATCTGTTAACTGGTTGCATATGTCAGATTTATGATGACTCGTTAGGCAGAGAAAAGCTGTTGCTATCAAACATTGTCTACTTAATCAACTGAGTCAATGTACTGGTGAAGGGATGAATCAAATCGACTGATAGATGGAATCAACTGAGTCAGTGTACTGGTGAAGGGATAGATAAAATAGACAGATATGTGCCAGACTGAGCTGGGGGTGGTGTTTTATGGGTAAGTATACAAACATGCTCTGTGGTCCAAATGAGAGTCCGTGCAAATAAGTAGGTAGTCTGATGGCCCGCGGGTCTTTTGTGTTAAGTCAACAGTAATGCAAACGTCCCAAATAACTGCAAAAGTATTATATTGTAGCACATGAAGTGCCTATACACACACCCAGCCTAAAACCCCAAAAGGTAAACAACAACAACATTTTGAAGCATTATTGTGGTCCTAACTTTATATGCCCTGCTGTAGGCAATATTTGTTGGTACTGTACTTTAATCCACAGTCATTTTCTATTTGCTCTGTAGGTGGAGTTAGACTCAAAGTTCCAGAATCAGACCTGTGGGCTATGTGGAGACTTCAATGGAGTCCAGCTTTACGACGAGTTCATTGTGAATGGTAAACAAAATCAGAACAGGTCTAAGGGATGCTAACTATGCTCCTGTACTGCTAATGAATATGTGGTTTCAGTCATTGTGAATGGTAAACAAAATCAGAAAAAGTCTCATGATAGAATATTAGTATACTCTTGTAGTACTCAGTACAGCTCAAACGTGTTTATAAAGGCCACATATTAGTTAAACCATTTATTGGAGGATAACTGTACACAGCAATGTAAATACAGTGTCTTGGCATCTGGGGTAATGATTATGGCCCTTTTATCAGTTAACAGGATGGCCATCATAAATTGTAAGATCCTGAATTGTGAATTGGACATCATGAAAATAAGAGGAGGGGAAATCATAACAGTGAATGTTTAAAAAAGCACATTTTTTTTATTTAAAAAGGATAGAGGAATAAACAAAAATATCAAATGTGCAGTTGTTTATTTCTGATATTGAGGTTTGATTAAAAAAAAAATGAAATCCATCATAAATTAAATGTTACCTTGATTTGGAGCTTCTACTGGCCAAGACGAGGTCTCAGCAATCCAGGGTTTGTAATTGTCCTTGGTCACTGATCACAATACTCATTTTGACCAACCCATTGTAGAAATAGTCCTTATATCAAACATGCAAAGAAAATTACAATTACATTGTACTTTCCCACAGGATTTCAAATGAAGACAATTGACTATGGTGAGCTTTCGAAGATGAATGGCCCTACAGAAACTTGCATAGAAGTCCCACTTCAGGCTGAAAATTGTGAAGAACAGGTATTGTCTGAAAGCTGTAGCTCAACCATTCACTGCTATAAAAACTTTATTTTAAGATAATAGAATAAAAGTTTCACATACCAACATCCTCATTGCTCACATTATACAATCAATTCTTCTCTTCCTCCTTCGTGGTCCTCCCCTTTCAGAGGACAGCGTGTGAGGAGTTTCTCACCAGTTCAGCCTTCAGTAGCTGTGAGGACCTGATTTCCACGGACTCCTTCGTCGAGGCCTGCATGGCAGACATGTGTCACTGTGGTAACAGCAACAACAGCGAGTCCTGCATGTGCCAAACCATTTCAGAGTATTCCCGCCAGTGTGCTCACGCAGGGGGCGTGCCCCAGAAATGGAGGACAGACCAGTTCTGCTGTAAGGAAATCTTTTATAATTTTATTTGCTGTAAGGAAATTTCCTTTTATAATTTTATATTGGACTGTCTGCTTGTCTTGCTGGCCTTCACAGTTTGGAATATGTTAAAAAAAAAGATCCTTCCGTTGACTCAGAATTAGATATAGATTTGAGATTGCAGGTAAAGACTTCTGTCTCTCTGTCTCTGTCTGTCTGTCTGTGTTGAGCAGTGGAGACATGCCCTTTGAACATGAAGTACCAGGAGTGTGGAAGCCCCTGTATTGATACCTGCTCCAACCCACAGGCGAACCAGCATTGTGAGGAACACTGCACTGATGGATGCTTCTGTCCTGCCGGTACAGTACACTCACTGGTTCACTGGGGGAAGCACATCATATTTCCACTTAATAGCCCTCTAAGTTGTTTCAAAAAATAAATATAAAAATGCCAACTTTACACCATGCCTACTGTCCATGCCTACTGTCCATGCCTACTGTCCATGCCTACTGACAACGCTTACTATTTTCAAACAGGAAGAGTAAATACAACTTAAATACAATTAAACAAATATTTGTTCATCATCAACCAAGTACAGACCTGAAGGAGGAACCTTACTAGAACATTAAATATCATTGTGATTTTATACAAATGTTCTGCTACAGAAACTACTATGTATTGTAATTTAGCTAATAAACTAGGCAACATTTATCAATTTCAAATATATTCAAAAGAAAAGTAATTAATGTCATTTCTATTGTGATTGAATGTATTTATTGCCTCTTTCCTAGGAACTGTGTTTGATGACATTAATCAGAGTGGCTGTGTAGCTGTGGACCAGTGCTCTTGTCTCCACAACGGAATGTCTTACAAGCCTGGAGAGACATACTCTAGAACATGCCAAGAATGGTAAGCATTGCTTTATATTTACATACACTGAATTATTGTGTTTGTGTGGCTGTAGACTTTACTGACTGATTCTCTCTGCTAGTACCTGCAAGGATGGCCAGTGGAGCTGTATAGGTCTGGACTGTCCAGGTACCTGCTCCATAGAGGGAGGTTCCCACATCACCACCTACGACGGGAAAGCCTACACCTTCCATGGAGACTGCTCCTATGTCCTGTCCAAGGTGGGACACTTGAAATATAATTTTGTTGGCTTATACATCACTAATAGAATTAGACTAACACCAACACAACTCAATGTTTAGCAACTAGTTCTTAGGGCTTTTGGCTAAAATGTCCTGGTACTTAAATAGTTCTACTTAGATCATTTTTTGTCTCTCTGAGTTTAAGGTTGCTTTAAATTACTCAATATACACTCTACACAGTGCCGGAAAAAATTAAGAGACCACTGCACCTTTTTCTTTCCTTTCCAAAAAAGTTGAAAAGGAAAGTTTTGACTGACGAACAGAAGGTTTCAAATTGAGAGACCACTGCAAATTGAAAACACTTTTCGACTCTTTTGGAAAGGAAAGAAAAAGGTGCAGTGGTCTCTTAATTTTTTCCGGAGGTGTATTCTGTACTTGCACTTAAAGTTTTGACAGGGACTCAAGTTTAAGTTTAAGTGCTCAGTCATAGGCGCGTGAGAAGAGAAGTGTTTTTAACCTGGATATAGAGATTGAAGAGAAGCGGTCTGAGAACTGATCCCTGTGGAACTCCGCATGTCATAGCCACCCTATCAGATTTATGATTACCAATGGTGACAAAGTAACTCCGGCCATCTAGATAAGATCTGAACCAATCAAGGACTTTCCCAGCGAGTCCTATCCAATTTACCAGCCTATCTATAAGTGTTCTATGATCTACAGTATCAAATGCTTCACTGAGATCTAATAGAACCAGAACTGTTATTTTATCAGAATCAGTATTCAGGCGTATATCATTAAAAACTTGAATCAGGGCCGTTTCAGTACTGTGGTGAGGTCGGAAACCTGAAGGAAATTTGTCTAAGAGACCGCTTGAGGTCACAAAATTGTATACAGGTCTATAGTTGTTCATTATAGATGCATCCAGTGTTCTCTTTTTTAATGGGGGCTTAATGGCAGCTGTTTTTAGAGACATTGGGAAAATGCCTGATTGCAGAGAGCTATTAAGTATTTGCTGTAGGTCCATTGTTATACAGTTAAATTCTTTAAAGAAAAAGTCTGATGGCAGTGTGTCGAGACAGCAAGTGGAAGCTTTAAGATGTCGAACTGTTTCTTCAAGGGATTTTTGATCAATTGTATTAAAATGCGACATAATAACCAAGTTATGTCTTGGTGGTCGTGGTGACGGTACGGAGTCCTTGTTACAATGTAGTTCTGATGTTCCGTCTAATACTTGTAATTTATTCATTAAAGAAACACGCAAATTCATTACATTTTACAGTGGACATGAATTCTGATGCTATCTGCTTTTTTGGGTTTGTAAGCTTGTCGACCATGACAAATAGAGTGCGGGTATTATTGATATTCTTGTTGATCATTCCAGATAAATGTTGCTGTCTGGCCCTGCGTAACTCATTGTTGAAGCTACCAAGGCTTTGTTTATAGATGTCATAGTGAATTTGAAGTTTAGTTTTCCTCCACTTACGTTCTGCTTTCCTACATTCTCTTTTCAGGGCATTTACCATCATGGTGGTTCTCCATGGTGTTTCTGTTTGCTCATAGTTTTCTTTACCTTTACCGGTGCAACACGATCCATGATATTCAATATTTTGGCATTAGGATATCCAGGAGTGCATCAACTGACTCAGCACTTATTGTTGGAGAGATAGCTATGGCTTCAATAAACTGAGCATTGGTACCCTCATTAGTGTACTTTTTCTTAACAGAAACAGAGTTTACTGGAACATTTGGGGTGATAAGTGAATCAAAAAAGACACAGAAATGATCAGACAGAGCCAAGTCTTTAACCATGACAGAGGAAATATCGAGACCTTTAGAGATAACCAGATCTAGAATGTGGCCTTGAGTGTGTGTACGCTCTTTCACATGTTGAGTGAGATCAAAAGTGTCAAGTATTGCAAAAAGTTTTTTGGCATTATTGTCTGTACTACTATCTCTGTGGATGTTAAAATTATAATCAACTGATATAAGAGAGAGTAGTTCAGCAAAATCATCAATAACATTTGCAGAATATCATGGAGGTCTGTAAATGGTTATAAACAACATAAATAGTTACATTTCAAAATAAATTTAATTACCTACTGTATTTTCTGTGCACTTAAATGTGTCTTTGAATAGGGTAGCCACTCCTCCTCCTTTCCTACCATTTCGACACATTCATATAGCCAAATTTTTTAGAATCTTCTGTTAGCCAGGTTTCAGTGAGAATTATAAAATCTAGGTTGTAGGATACCATAATGTAATTTACCAATAATGATTTGTTGGCGAGAGATCTGATACTAAGTAAAGCCAGCTTAATAGATATATTAAGGGTTACTGGACTAGTAGGTTGACGTGTTACAGTTAACAGATTAGACAAGTTTATGGGTTGCATACTCACGGTTCCTTCTATTTCTAATCAACACAGGAATAGAGATACTGGGTCCTAGCTTGTACTCAAAACAGTCGGCATTGCTATTTTCACAATAGCAGGGACCCGAAGCACATCACCGAGAATATTCTGTGCTCTGTGGAAATAAAGGACAAATCAAAAGAATAAAGTACACATTTTTTTTGATAAAAAATGAATAACTTTACTGTCCTTAACTTATTATTCTCCCCAGCAAATCTATGGGAGTGTTTTCACTGTCCTGGGTGACATAGAGAAATGTGGGACAACAGACACTGAGACCTGCCTAAAGGGTGTAACCCTGGTGATTCCACAGTCCAAGGTAAGGTTGCGCATGGCCAATGACACACCCACCTGATAGTGTTTTATCAAGACATCAACATTAAACCATTTCAAATAGGTTTGCCATTGACTCCTGTCACCATTTCACACCAGAATTGGGGTCAAGGACATTTCAATTCCAGTCAATTCAGTAAAGAACACTGAAACTACAATTCCATTTAATTGAAATAAGAGTCTTGTTGACTTTTTTATTTTACTGGAACTTAAATGGAATTAACCCCCATTTTGCATCACACTTCTTACCACCTGGAGTCTCACATTTAATTTAAATTGCAGATGATCGTCATTGAGGCCAGTGGAACCGTCAGTATGGACAAAATGTTATCAACGTTGCCCATCGTCATGGGTGAGTTGCTGGCTCATGGCTACTCAAGAATATTGATGTGTGTTGTCTGGTTTTGGTTTAGTGTTTTGGTTTAGTGTATTGTTGAATAGCGTAGTGGTCAGAGCATGGACTACGGAACAACAGGTTCCGCGTTCGACACCCGTCTCAGTCAAAACACATAGCGCCTTAGGATCTGTTCAGGA
The DNA here is from genome assembly GCF_011004845.1 of Esox lucius. Taxonomy (NCBI): domain Eukaryota; kingdom Metazoa; phylum Chordata; class Actinopteri; order Esociformes; family Esocidae; genus Esox; species Esox lucius. Next base: position 3,506,514 of record NC_047587.1, on the reverse strand, counting down.
CAGACAAACTTTGTTGGGTAAACCTTCTGTAGCTATGTTATAGGAAGCCTAAAATATAACATTTCTGGTGGATTTTAGGAATAGTTCAGGATAGACAAACACTTCAACGGCTACACGATTCTCTCCTCTTTTTCACTTGACGAAAAGTCAGTTATTGTCACCTATATTGATAGATACCGTATCAATGTAATTCACAAATGGCTAAATAGCTGTTGAAACGGCCAGTGGCAGAAGAGGATTTGTTCAGGATAGACAAAAACCTCACTGGCTACAACCTTTAGTTGCAGAGCTACATTATAGGAAGCCTAAAATAAAACACTTTGCTGTTATATTACGACTATTTTTAGTGGATTTTCATATTATGCATTAGAATTTGTTCAGGATAGACTAAGACTTTGCTGGCTACACGAATCTCTCGTCTTTTCACTTAACGAAAAAGTCAGTTATCATCACCTATATTGATACTTATTGTATCAATGCTATTTGTGGTGGAGGTAAACTTAATCAGAAACTTTAGTCAGTTTAATACAACACTTAATGGTGTCTAGCAAAATATTCAAATTGTGTGATGTTACTATGTGACAAAATTATATAATGTCAAGAGGCTATACTGATGCCCAGTGAATGTACAGCTCTGAGGCATAGTGGTTAAAGACACAGCCTCTCACGTGGCCAGGGAGGGCAACAACAATCGTCTCATTTTATTGTGGCCCGGCTGAACTTGCCTGGTTCCTTGTTTATACTATTCTCATGCATCACATATACATTTTCTACGTTTTCAGTCATAGTAAGATGTGTAGGTATTTAATGGAAATGACAGTAGTTACACATAACCATCCAGATTGTAAAGGTTTGTTGTCTACCAGATGGTGACTACTGTAGACATTTGGTTTATTTTCCACAGAGAATGTAACGATCTTCAAGCCCTCTACGTTTTACATCGTTGTGCAGACCTCTTATGGGCTTCGTCTGGAGATCCAGTTAACACCTATAATGCAGGTGTACATCACAGCTAGCAGTTCCCTTAAAGGAAAAATCCAGGGTATGTTTCTTTTGAGTTCATTCCCCTGAAAGATAAATATCTTTAAGTATTTGAGAATCCATGTTAAATTCCCATATTTATGTAATTAAACAGGTTGTCAGGAGTTCAGACAGGAAACACCACGTATGAGTTTAACCATTTATTAGAGAACGTACATGCAAGTCTTGGTGTTCTGCTCCTTTAGGGTAACTCATTGCCATCACATGATTGTGTATATGATAATACCACAATAACATACCTAGTTATTATTTATGCAATTCCCATGGCAATGAGTAAAGTACGCAGTACCGATCCCCCCCACAAGGAACAAAGAATCTAACAGGTGAAGGCAGGGGTGGTGGGGTGGGTGCACCTGCATGCTAGTACAAGCCCAACAACTGACTGAGTGAGTAACCTGATGGTTATATAGACAGGTTGCAATCTAACATGTGATAAGAGCGATCCTGCATCAGCTGATGCATTGCTGACCAATTACCACTCGGGTTTCCTGGCTGAACTACCCTAATTAGGCAAAAAATTATACTAATTGATAAAGTATTTACCTCTTCATTATCTTGTATTTATTTGCTAACTTTATATTTTAAATGTTGTAATGAGTTACTCAAACATACCATTTAGTTGGTAAATTAAATTCTATGTAAAAAACTAATAATTATAATGGAAATGCATTATGCTGCACTTATCATAACTGCATTTTCAATGGCTATGACAAATAGAGTCAGCAGATTACCTTCCTTAAATCCTTTTGACAATTGCAAACTTCATGAAAAGCATTCATAACATGGAATTTTACCCCTGGAGTTGCTAAATATGAATTAAACCAATTGTATAAACGGTTCACAAAAATATTCATGTATTGTGTAGAAATGCCATAATTTGTCTTACTTTACTAAAGGTCTTTTCAAAACTTGTTATAATTACCACACCTGTTTACTTTGTTTCATATATTAAAAAAAAAAACAGGTCTGACCAAGACTAGTAAGATTTGGTAGAACCTATTTAATTCTATACTCCATAATTTCCCCATAGTTTAACAGAACAAATGTGTTACAAAAGTGTTTTCACCAGAGTATGCTTACATAGATATGATCTTCAGATATGCAGACAATTGCATAATCAGCCTACTGAATAATCAGCCTACTGCATATGGTCATACTCACTGACAATTTTAAGAACATATAGCAACTAATTTCTTTAGGAAATGTTTGTTGATCTCATATCTGAATTAATCTGTTTTCCTAACAAAGTTTTATATTTCCTATCCAGGTCTTTGTGGAGACTTTAACAGCGTCCAAGCCGATGACTTTAGAACCATCAATGGACTGGTGGAAGGAACGGCTGTGACATTTGCCAACACATGGAAGACCCAAGCAAGCTGCCCAGATGTGACCCAGAGCTTTGAGAACCCATGCTCTCTGAGTGTAGAGAATGGTACTCCTTTAACCTCTTTTAAATGTACTATATCTAATGAAATCATGCCCAAATGCACTTCAGCCCAGCAGAAACAAAATAAGATGCTGAAGTAACTTTAAGGTACTTCAGTTGTTGAAAATCAGCACTGTATGCATGCATAGATCTGAGTTTTTGTTTTGATCAAATATTATTATAATATAATTATATTAAAATATATTATATATTATAATATTTAAGCATAGTAAACTTTCGTGGATACACCTGTATTTTTGCCATGTTAAACGCTGCTCATATGTTTTACAGAGAAATATGCCAAGCACTGGTGCTCAATGCTATCTGATGCTGCAGGAATATTTTCTGAATGCCACAGTGAGATCCACCCTGATCCCTACCAAGCAGTAAGAAATAATAAGGATTTGCATTCATATTTAGAAAAAATATTACAAAGAAAAAGATAATTCATCCACTTTTTAGTGTATGACTACATTTAACTACATACATAGTTTTATTAAAATGCTTTTTTTCTGTTTCACCCATCTCATCTTTTCCCTTCTCTCCCTCGTCTGTAGAATTGCATGTATGACAGCTGTAACTGTGAGAAGACTGAGCAGTGCATGTGTGCAGCAATCTCCTCCTACGTCCACGCCTGTGCTGCTGCTGGCATCCTGCTGACAGGATGGAGAAACACCACCTGTGGTGAGAACAACATCAGAGGCTGAATTAAATACCAAAACTATGCTAAACTCACTGACGGTAAACCCAAATGAATACCGTTCTAAAGTAAAGTCTCCCTTACATCCCAGTGTGAAAACCCTAAACCAATGTTCAATGTTGAATCTCTAATCTATTTCTACAGGAAATTACGCTCAGTGCCCTGACACGATGGTGTATGACTACGATATGACCAGCTGTGGTCGCACCTGTCGCTCGCTAAGCCAAAAGGACTTTACCTGCCAGGTACATTTACATCACTGATTACCAAACGTTATAGGGAATTTGAATAGAATCCCTAAGAAAATCATCTTCTCCTATGAATGAGAAACCTAATAGTCTTCGACTGTTATAGAAGACAGCCTTTTAGTGGTAACGTACATATCCACAAAGCACAAGAATGACAATACAATGTCATTGTGTGATGGGATGTGTTGGGATGTCAACATTTTCAGTAGTTAGCATTTAGTTATAGCTCCAGATAAAGTTAAGAGACCACTGCACCTTTTTCTTTCCTTTCCACAAATGTCGAAAAGGAAGGTTTTGAGTGAGGAACAGAAGGGTTAAAATGAAGAGACCACTGCAAATCGAACGCTTCTTTTCCTCACTCAAAACTTTCCTTTTCAACTTTTTTGGAAAGGAAAGAAAAAGGTACAGTGGTCTCTTAATTTTTTCCAGAGCTGTATTTTTGGATTGCATGCTGTAAAACCTTAGGAAGCCCTGATTTACATGAACATCTTATGTGCCAGTAGTGTTACACAGGACATTGCCAGGTTTGTGGTTTTATGATGGTCAGACTTCTTGTTTGATCACAATACAGTTTTGAACATTCATTTTGGGACTGAAGACATTACAAAGGCTTGAAACCATCTCTAAAGAAGACAAATTATTATCATATTATCATCTTGATGTCACCAAACTGATTTTAGATGCCATATAATGTTAACAAGGCGAAACATATTGAGGCAAGTTCATAGACTTTTATCTATACTCTTAAAGGAAAAGGATCTTAGAGTATATTTTACTTTGAAACAGTGTGCGTTCTTCAATGAAAAATGACAAAGTATACTGTGAAGGATATATTCTTTACAGGGTTATTGGAAAAACTTTCTGAAGTAGTTTCAAATACTGAGAACCTTTGCCATCTAATAATAGGATGATGATGATGATGGCAATTTCTTTTCTACTAAATATTAGCCTACCTCAGTAAAATGTTTGTGGTAAATGCTATTTAGCCCCTGATTAAAGCCTGTTTGACTCTCTGTGATGCAATTCGGCACACATGCTAATGCAAGCTCAATTACTAAGAGCAGTCTTATTATTGGGCTACATTCCCTGAATGTGTTCATCCATAGATGCTACATCCTGTATATGGCTGTGCCAATTGTTCCCACTATTTGGAGTTAAAGATATTTAAAGTTTTCATTGATTGTCATAATCATTGAAAAGGATCTAAAATACACAAATAATCTGTTTATTTCACATTTGGCACACAGAATCATAGATAGCTTGGGCCCTGGTATTGCTGCTTGCAGCTTTATTAGTTGTTACTGTTACAGACGTTCCCTTTACCTCCCAGGGAATCAAACACATGTTCTGACTGAACTTCAACAGGTAGAACACGTGTCTGTGGATGGTTGTGGCTGTGCTGAGGGAACCTACATGAATGACCAGGAAGAATGCGTCCCTGCCTCAGGCTGCCCCTGCTACTATGGAGACAAGGCCCTGGACCAAGGATTTACCAGTATCAATGGGGCTCCTTGGTAAGGACTTGATCCACGATGGTATTTGTGAAAAATTATTTGTACCTGCAGTTGAATTAGTTGGCATCTGTGCAACAATGGCTGAACATTTTCTTTGTTGCTCTAAATCAGTGGGTTGACAAACTCGTACTGGGTGACACATTAAACATTCAACAGCGTCTGTATGGCATAAATTTAGGTCCATTATAATTTTTACAAAGTTTTTTCATTTAAAGGTATATAGATTTCTCCAATGTTTAAGATTTATTTTACTAAATCCATCTGCTGGCTGTATTGGACCCCTGGATTAGCCCATATGTTTGGCACCCCAGATCTTATTTAAAAAGATATTGGCCAGTTGAAAAGGTTTTAGAAAATGCTATCTGGTTTAGAATGATGTAAAAAGGGCTTTATAAATACATTTGATTGATAGAATTAAAAAGCTACAATGCACCTATGCCAGAACTGTTTTACATGTCTGCATTTTCATGGCGATGTATCCTGTTTTCATCTCATGCACAGAAACAAGTCATTGTCTCTAACGGTTGTACTTCTTAATTTTTTTTTAAATTCCACATTGTAGAATAATAGTGAAGAGGTCAAACTTAAACAACGCCTATGGAATAATGGAATTACCATTATTACACCTATGGAATAACCTTTTAAAAAATCTATATTTTAGATTCTTCAAAGTAGCCACTCTTTGCCTTGATCACAGCTTTGCACTCTCATGGCCATTCTCCCAATGTAGATTTGTCCAAACAAAATAAGGTGAATGAATGCTGAGCCCTTGGGCAAGGCTGTCAATCTTAATTTCACCAGGGTGGTCATCAATAACGTCTGATTCCCTGCCTGACGCACCGCTTTCCAGGGATGTCTCGGGAGGAGTGGGTTGTGCAAAAAACGAATTTCCATTCCAACATGAATAATTCATATGTGAGAAAGGGGACAAGCCACTTATTAAATCAAAATATGTTTGTTTTGTTAAAATCTTGTTTAAGCTGTTGAAAGAATGGTGTGGCTGCATTGAAATATTTTTGATTAATGGAAGAGTAAATGCCAAATCATGCTTAACCTCTGCTCTTGTATACATTTTTCACTAGTTTTTGCAGAAATGGGATATTAAGCTGTACTGGAGAAGTAACTCCTTCATGTGAGTACTCCTAAATTACAAACATATCTTTATTTGCCAAACACAGAAAATGATTTTCTAACAAGACATTACATTCCCAACAGAATAAAGCTGACCCCAGGTATAGCCCTAAAAACCTACTAAATCCTACCATTGTTCCTTTTCAGCTTGTGAAAGTCCAATGGTTTTCTTCAACTGCTCCAATGCTGCACCAGGTGCCAAAGGCTCAGAGTGTCAGAAGAGCTGCCAAACAATAAACCATGACTGTGTAAGTCTGCAACAGAACAGGCCTTACAAAATGTTTTAATACAGTTGTACCAATAGAATGTATGAATCCTGTCCATAGCTAAGTTTATAAATAATCGGATCAATTTGAAATGGTGTAAAATAACAAAAGCCTATATTTAATGTAATATAATTGTGTTATAGTTCAGTAAAGAATGCCTGTCAGGCTGTATGTGTCCTGATGGTCTGCTGTCTGATGGGAATGGAGGATGTGTTCAGGAAGATCTTTGTCCCTGTTCTCACAATGGAGTCGACTACCAACCTGGGGACAAAATTAAAATAAAATGCAATAACTGGTAATATTTTCTTCTCATATTTTTGTTGTTGTTCTTCAGCTCAGGGTGGATAACCATGCTGGGGGAAAAAAGTTTTTCTGTGTATAATTCAAGTCTAAATTTTCCTTCAGAAAAGTAAATTGCAATTAGGCCGGTCACAATTCTTTGAGAAACTGAAACATTTGGATAACAAAAAATCCTCAGTTAGAACTGATTGCCCGAGGTTTCTATTAAAAAGGGATCGAGAACATTGAGGATGTTCTAGCAAAAAAAAGCAGACCCAGTCCAAAGTTTGGGATAATTTCACTCTAAAAAGTAAAGTTAACCTGGTTGCATGTCGCTACTGCATGACTGAATGTACGTTATACAACAATTGGAGAGGAAGCCTTAATTCTCAGAGGAATCAGTATCAGACAGACCGAGGCTCATTCCCTACAGTCGCTTCTTTATTCAGGACAACAGCATTCAGCAGTGCTAATATAATCGTAAAAGGGTTTTCTTTTTCATAATCGCAAAATGGTTATCCTTTAATTTTTTTTTTTACTTGGATTAGCAAACACAATGTCCCATTGAAACACAGGACTGATAGTTGCTGATAATGGGCCTCTGCAAGCCTATGTTGATATTCCAATAAAAATCCTCCATTTAGCTAAAATAGTCATTAACAACATTTACAATGTCTACACTGTATTTCTGCTTATTTTGATGTTATTTTAATGGACAAAAGCATTTTCTAAGTGACCCCAATCTTTTGAACAGTAGTGTAAGTTACCCAGTAACTATTTCACGCATTATTCTTTGCTATGTAGGCTATGGGGGTTGTTTTAATTGTGTTATTGCTATTTATTTATTTATTTACTGTGTAGGTTAAAGGTGTTGCAATACCAATCATAATCAAAACACTTGCAATGTAGTATTTGGAATAATTATAAGATGTTGTGCTTTGTTTTTATCAAAAACACCAGAGTCTTTTTTTATCGGAATAACTCGATTAAGCTTCAGAATAATCGACGAAATAATTGATTACCAAAATAGTAATTAATGTCAGCCCTAATTGCAATATTTTAAATGTGTTTACTTAACCGGATAAGTCAGTTAAGAACTTATTGTCATTCTCAGTTATGATTTACAATAATTATTCCATTAAATTAAATACAGGGAAACACATTAACAGATATGTTTGAAGGATTTAGCAGGTGCATTGAACAGATAGCAGCTTGTTAAGTTTGTTTATTAAGCCAACGTAAAATAGGCCAACGTTTCACAATACAATCCTGATGTGTTTGCATCCCTGTAGCACTTGCAGTGGAAGCAATTGGGATTGCACCAATAACGTGTGTCCCGGGACATGTGCCATATATGGAGATGGTCATTACATCACATTCGATGAGAAAAGGTTTAATTTCAATGGAGACTGTGAATACACTCTAGCTCAGGTATGGCTATACTGGTCTATACTATGATTGAGAACAATACTTTTATTTACATTTTAATCCTTGGGTATACAAGACTTCAAATGATGACTTAGATTAAGTAATTAATGATAAAAGCTAAGGAAGAACATTTATTATTTTGTGTTTAATTGAATTTATCCTGCAGGACTACTGTTCCAACAATCTAAACGGAACCTTTAGAGTGATCACACAGAACATTCCCTGTGGAACTACAGGCACAACCTGTTCCAAGGCCATCAAGCTCTTCTTGGGGGTAAAGAACACCATTAAAATTGATTAATTAAAGCAAAAAATAATTACATTCGTCATTCACCAACTCATTGATCGTTTGATTAAATTACTGATTAATTGATTAGGATAAATTACACAAGGACAATGTTAACAATATTACATTTATCTGCTGGTTGTGAGTAATTACCATCCAACTCACAGCACCAATTTATATGCCCAGAGTTTATGAAAAAAAAGATATAATATTTTTTTTTCCCCTTTCAGAGCAAAGAGATTATACTACAAGATGAAGTTGTAAAAGTGGTGAAGCAGGAGACCGGGATAGATGTGGACTTCAAGGTCCACACTGTTGGTCTGTACATTGTTATTGAGGCTGGAAATGGTCTGATTCTAATGTGGGATAAGAGAACAAGCCTGTTCATCAAACTCGACTCTAAATTCAAGGTGAGTGGCTAGAATTGGACCATTTATACCTTTTATCTCTGTGTCAATGTTGTATTTTCATTTAAATATGTCTTTTTTATATGACAGTCGAGTACTTACAGCACACCTAATGTGCTAGTTCACATTAAAACACATATCAAAACATTATCTTCCAGGGACAAGTGTGTGGTCTGTGCGGAAACTACGACGGAAATGGGAATAATGACTTCACGTCCAGAAACCAGGAAGTGGTCGTGGAAGCGCTGGCATTTGGCAACAGCTGGAAAGTGTCTCCCGGTTGCCCTGACGCTGTTGACATAAGGGACCCGTGCACCGTGAGGTCATCCAGGCAGTCCTGGTCTCTGAAACGCTGCAGCATCATCAAGAGTCCAGTATTCGCAGACTGCCACTCCCAGGTACAGAACCCATGACCACTAGTCTATTGAATAGTCTATAGACAGTGACCTCTAGTCTATTGAATAGTCTATACACAGTGACCACTAGTCTATTGAATAGTCTATACACAGTGACCACTAGTCTCTTGAATTGTCTATACACACTGACCACTAGTCTCTTGAATAGTCTATACACAGTGACCACTAGTCTCTTGAATAGTCTATACACAGTGACCACTAGTCTATTGAATAGTCTATACACAGTGACCACTAGTCAAGATTCAGTACTTTAGTGCCAGAGTTACTGTCTTCTTTTTTCATTCAAGGGAAACAATTTGAGAACATGTTCTCTTTTGATAGTGTATCCTGTATAAAAATCCACAATAAAAATAAATATTAATTGAACATAAATTGCACACAAGAATTTAATTGTGCAAGATGACACTGTTGTTCGGTACATGATAAAGAAACTTGAAACTCGAAAGACACATTTTGTTTAGCAAGCGCACGACACAACAACTAAAGCAGGTACTGTTGTTTTAGAACAAAGCTTCCAGCAACGCTTTAAATAATTTTAGACACAAGTTGCAGTATTCAGCAGATACCTTATAGGCATATCTACAGTGCCTATTGAAAGTCTACACTGCCTTTTGAAAATCTACACTACCGGTAAAAAATCTTACACTGCCTATTGAAGGTATACATTATTGAAAGTCTACATTGCATATTGAAAGTCTACACTGCATTTTGAAAGTCTACACTGCATATTGAAAGTCTACACTGCATATAGATTTGTATGACTTGTATGTTTTTTTTAAAACCCATTTTAAGACGGTCTGTAAGTCTTTTTTAAGGGTTTGAGTGATTTCATTTAATTCATTATTGAGTCATCTACATACAGTTACACAGGCTATGTAAATCTTGGTGGTAGATCCTTGGGAATACTCTAGATCATTGGTAATACTCTAGATCAGACCTGGGCAAACACCGGCCCGTTGTACGTCCCTGTCCGGCCCGCGTGAGGCCAATCATAAATTATAGGGATGCACCGAAAATTCGGCCACCGAATAATTGACACAATCTTTTCTTTCGGTGTTTCAGTTTTTGGTTTTCGGCCTTTTGAAATGTTATTTTGAAAAGTGTTACGTTTGTATTACTGACGTATGGACGTATATGCGTGCGTGAGCTGAGAGTGAAGGTGAAAAGCGACAAGTGACGCTAGCCAGGTTACCCTGAAGATGTCGGCTCACGCTAAGAAAAGATGATAACGAATGCCGTGTTTTCAACAAGACATGGACTGCCAAGTATTTCTTTACAGAAATTAAAGTTAAAGCCGTTTGCGTAATCTGTGGTACACAGGTCGCTGTGTTAAAGGATTATAATTTGAATCGCCACTACACGACCAAGCATGAGGATAAATACAGAAATGTGTCTGATGAAGAGCTCGCGTGGGAGTCTGATGCGTTGCTAGCAAAACTGCAAACCCAACAAGGACTTTTTACGAAACTTCACACCCCCAGAGATGCAGCCGTCAGGACAAGTTATGTCATTTCTCACAAAATCGCCAGAAAAAGTAAGGCGTTTTCTGACGGAGAGTTTATTAAGGAGTGCTTATTGGACTCTGTTGCGTTGTTGTTCCCGGAGATAAAGGGCGCATTTGAGAACGTGTCACTCTCCCGACGCACTGTAACGAGGCGGGTTGAGGACATCGCTGGAAACTTGGAGCTTCAGCTGAAGAACAGAGCGGCCGACTTTGACTATTTTTCTCTGGCTTTGGATGAGAGCTGCGATGTACGTGACACCGCCCAGCTATTAATCTTCATACGTGAGATAACTGCAGACTTTCAAATCACAGAGGAGTTGGCAGCTATGCAGTCAATGAAAGGGACAACCACTGGTAATTACTTGTTCACAGAGGTAAATGCATGTTTGAACATGTTAGGACTGAAATGGGACAAGCTGGCAGGTGTGACAACAGACGGTTTTCCAAATCTGACTGGGAAAAATGTTGACTTTTAAAGAGAATGCAGGATAAAGTGACAGAAATGAACCCTTTGCAGAAATGGACATTTTTGCATTGTATTATACATCAGGAAGTGTTATGTAAGACAGTGTTAAAAATGAACCATGTTGTTGATGCTGTAACTAAAACAGTTAACTTCATCGAGCGAAGTTCAGGTCAGTCTCGCCTCAGGTCCTCCTTCAAAGAGGAGGACTTTCCACACCTGAGGAGGCATGCTCAGAGGATTCTAGTCCTCTTTGGATCTACCTATGTATGTGAACAGACATTCTCAGTGATGAAATTCAACAAATCCAAACACAGATCCTCTATCACTGATGACCACCTCTCAGCTGTCCTTCGCATAGCCACCTCAGACATTCAGCCAGATTTCAATGCTCTTGTTCAAGCCCAGAACAGACTGGATTATTCTCACTGAAGAGGTAAAATGAGGTGGAAAACATTACAAGTTATTGTTTTTCTATAAACTTGGTAAATTGTTTGTTGTTTTTCATTGTTTGTGGAGATTAACAAGTAAAAAAAAATTGCACTGATTCAATAATTGCTTTTGTTTTCTTATTTGACCTATACACCACCATTTCACATTGCCTAATATAAATATTTACAGAATAATTTTATTCTTCTGATTATCAGTACCAGCTATTCAAAATATATAATTTAGTGCGTTCTACAATAGAAGAAAGTTGATCAGAATTAAGTTCAAGTTATCGTTGGTGTGGCCCTCTGACACAATTCAGGTTTCTCATGTGGCCCCTTGTAAAAATGAATTGCCCACCCCTGCTCTAGATCATTAGTAATACACTAGATCATTGGTAATACTCTAGATCATTGGTAATACTCTTGATCTTTAGGAATACACTAGATCATTGGTAATACTCTAGATCATTGGTAATACTCTTCATCATTGGTAATACTCTAGATCATTGGTAATAATCTAGATCATTGGTAATACTCTAGATAATTGGTAATACTCAAGATGATTGGTAATACTCTAGATCATTGGTGATACTCTAGATCTTTGGTAATACTCTAGATCATTAGTAATACACTAGATCGTTTATAATAAGTAATAATAAACAGATAATTGTTGATAGCACACCTGTGGTCGGTGGAACTAGCAAGTGATTGCGTTGATCAAACTAATAAATAGATATGTGTAATTGCCTGTCCCTGAAAGGTGGACCCCACCCCATATCATGATGAGTGTGTCAGGGACTCGTGTGCCTGTGACACTGGGGGAGACTGTGAGTGTTTCTGTACAGCTGTAGCAGCCTACGCCCAGGCCTGTAACGAGGTCGGGACCTGCATACGCTGGAGAACGCCAGACATCTGCCGTGAGTCATTTACTTGTTTATATAAAAGTAGATTTTTTCATTGGCTGAAAATTCATATACAGCTCTGTGAAAAAATTAAGAGACCACTGCACCTTTTTCGTTCCTTTCTAGGAAAGTTAGAAAGGAAAGTTTTGAGTGAGGAACAGAAGTGTTCAATTTGCGGTGGTCTCTTAATTTCAACCCTTCTGTTCCTTACTCCAAAACTTCCTTTTCAACTTTTTTGGAAAGGAAATAAAAAGGAGCAATGGTCTCTTAATGTTTTTGAGAGCTGTATTTTTTTAATTGTTTACTAAGTTTTACTACAGGGGCAAAATCTGAGATTTACATGTACAAGTCTGAGTTTTCCCAGAAATCTTCTTTTCAAACCCTGGTTGAAATGTAACGGTTTTCCTTCACCAGCTCTATTCTGTGATTTCTACAACCCCGATGGGGAGTGTGAGTGGCACTACAAGCCTTGTGGTTACCCCTGTATGAAGACCTGCCAGAATCCAGAAGGAACATGCTCAAAACAGATCCCTGCACTGGAAGGTAACTGATATTTCCTCAACATCTCATTCAGACCCTTCACATTCCAAATGATTAAAGAATTGTACATTATGGAATATACATAGCACATTTTGTCTTAATTTGTGTCCTGTATTACATTTGCTGTTTGCCTCCAAAGGTTGCTATCCAAAATGCCCTTCGGACCAGCCTTATTTGGAAGAAAGCACTATGAAGTGTGTCACTGACCCAGAGTGTGGTTGCTATGATGGAAAAGGAAATCATTACAAGGATCAGGAGGTTATGCCTTCTGACAAGAACTGTTATACATGGTATGTTTCTATGTTAACATTTTATTATACAAATATACAGTATCTTTCATAGTATTTAACGGTTTGTATCAGACATATTTCTGGTCCATGTCATCACACTGCATACGGTGGTTATTCCACCATTTCACTTATTTTACTTTCTTATTGTGACCATATAAATATTTGCCCTTTCAAATAACAATGAATAGTTGTTAATATTTTACTTGTTCATCAATAAGGTTGGCAAGGAGCCTGGTAATTTTTTGTAATAGAAACAAAAATGTGTGAAATGGAAAAAAGGTAATCACCCACATTATTTTTCTTACTGAATAACTTATTTTTCTCAAGTCGCTGCTCATCAACTAAAACCCTTTGCACCCCCGACAAGAACGGTAAGGATTTTCATTTTCAGTAGAGAGGTAATACAACCTTCAAAATCAGCCTACATTAACAACATGGTATCGTGTCAAGATGATCACATGTTAATAACTTAAAATCATATTGCAGCTTGCAAGTGTTTCCACAAGGGCACAACATACCCATATGGAGCGACCGTGCATACAGATAACGGGGATGGGACCTGTACTAATGGCACCTGCACAGAAACCGGAATCACTGACTTCATTACCTACAGCTGTGGTTGCTTTCATAACGGAACAACCTACCCAGTTGGAGCTACCATATATACTACATATAATAGTGATGGATCCTGTGTTCATGCCATATGCGAAATTGATGGACCACATCAATATCAAGTGACAAGTTGTCAAGTCGTCCATACTACAACCCCAACAACTACCCCATCAACTACCACAGATACAACTACACCCCCAACATCCACCCCTACCATAACCCCATCAACTACCACAGAAATAACTACACCCCCAACATCTACCCCTACCATAACCCCATCAATTACCATAGAAACAACTACACCCCCAACATCTACCCCTACCATTACCCCATCAACTACCACAGAAACAACTACACCCCCAACATCTACCCCTACCATAACCCCATCAACTACCACAGAAACAACTACACCCCCAACATCTACCCCTACCATAACCCCATCAACTACCACAGAAACAACTACACCCCCAACATCTACCCCAACCATAACCCCATCAACTACCACAGAAACAACTACACCCCCAACATCTACCCCTACCATAACCCCATCAACTACCACAGAAACAACTACACCCCCAACGTCTACCCATACCATAACCCCATCAACTTCCACAGAAACAACTACACCCCCAACATCTACCCCTACCATTTCCCCATCAACTACCACAGAAACAACTACATCCCCAACATCTACCCCTACCATTACACCATCAACTACCACAGAAACAACTACACCCCCAACATCTACCCCTACCATAACCCCATCAACTACCACAGAAACAACTACATCCCCAACATCTACGCCTACCATAACCCCATCAACTACCACAGAAACAACTACACCCCCAACATCTACCCCTACCATAACCCCATCAATTACCACAGAAACATCAACACCCCAAACATCTACCCCTACCATTACCCCATCAACTACCACAGAAACAACTACACCCCCAACATCTACCCCTACAATAACCCCATCAACTACCACAGAAACAACTACACCCCCAACATCTACCCCTACCATAACCCCATCAACTACCACAGAAACAACTACACCCCCAACATCTACCCCAACCATAACCCCATCAACTACCACAGAAACAACTACACCCCCAACATCTACCCCTACCATAACCCCATCAACTACCACAGAAACAACTACACTAACATCTACCCCTACCATAACCCCATCAACTACCACAGAAACAACTACACCCCCAACGTCTACCCATACCATAACCCCATCAACTTCCACAGAAACAACTACACCCCCAACATCTACCCCTACCATTTCCCCATCAACTACCACAGAAACAACTACATCCCCAACATCTACCCCTACCATTACACCATCAACTACTACTACAGAAGCAACTACATCCCCAACATCTACCCCTACCATTACCCCATCAACTACCACAGAAACAACTACACCCCCAACATCTACCCCAACCATAACCCCATCAACTACCACTACAGAAACAACTACATCCCCAACATCTACCCCTACCATTACCCCATCAACTTCCACAGAAACAACTACACCCCCAACATCTACCCCTACGGGTACCTCAACGACTCCTCTTACACCCTGTCAGCCTGGTTGTCACTGGTCAGGTTGGATTGACACTAACTATCCCGAATTTGGACCAGGTGGAGGAGATTATGAAATTCTAGAAAATATTGTTAAATCTCATCCTAGTATTTGCAGCAATCCTGAGAACATAGACTGCAGAGCCAAGGAATTACCAGGTACTCCTTTAAATATGTTGGGTCAAAAGGTTACATGTGATCCTGAGGTCGGACTGATTTGCAACAACAAGGATCAAGAAGGACCAGCAATATGCTACAACTATGAGATCAGAGTCAGTTGTTGTACTATTTGTCACACAACAACCCCACCAACTACTACTCCAGTTACAACTACACCCCCAACAACTACCCCTACCACAACCCCATCAACTACAACTATGATTACAACTACACCCCCAACATCTACCCCTACCATAACCCCATCAACTACCACAGAAACAACTACTCCCCCAACATCTACCCCTACCATAACCCCATCAACTACCACAGAAACATCAACACCCCAAACATCTACCCCTACCATTACCCCATCAACTACCACAGAAACAACTACACCCCCAACATCTACCCCTACAATAACCCCATCAACTACCACAGAAACAACTACACCCCCAACATCTACCCCTACCATAACCCCATCAACTACCACAGAAACAACTACACCCCCAACATTTACCCCTACCATAACCCCATCAACTACCACAGAAACAACTACACCCCCAACGTCTACCCATACCATAACCCCATCAACTTCCACAGAAACAACTACACCCCCAACGTCTACCCCTACCATAACCCCATCAACGACCACAGAAACAACTACACCCCCAACATCTACCCCTACAATAACCCCATCAACTACCACAGAAACAACTACACCCCCAACGTCTACCCATAGCATAACCCCATCAACTTCCACAGAAACAACTACACCCCCAACATCTACCCCTACCACAACCCAATCAACTACCACAGAAACAACTACACCCCCAACATCTACCCCTACCATAACCCCATCAACTACCACAGAAATAACTACACCCCCAACATCTACCCCAACCATAACCCCATCAACTACCACAGAAACAACTACACCCCCAACATCTACCCCTACCATAACCCCATCAACTACCACAGAAACAACTACACCCCCAACATCTACCCCTACCATTACCCCATCAACTACCACAGAAACAACTACACCCCCAACATCTACCCCTACCATTACCCCATCAACTACCACAGAAACAACTACACCCCCAACATCTACCCCTACCATTACCCCATCAACTACCACAGAAACAACTACATCCCCAACATCTACCCCTACCATTACACCATCAACTACTACTATAGAAGCAACTACATCCCCAACATCTACCCCTACCATAACCCCATCAACTACCACAGAAACAACTACACCCCCAACATCTACCCCTACCATTACCCCATCAACTACCACAGAAACAACTACATCCCCAACATCTACCCCTACCATTACACCATCAACTACTACTATAGAAGCAACTACATCCCCAACATCTACCCCTACCATAACCCCATCATCTACCACAGAAACAACTACACCCCCAACATCCACCCCTACGGGTACCTCAACGACTCCTCTTACACCCTGTCTGCCTGGTTGTCACTGGTCAGGTTGGATTGACACTAACTATCCCGAATTTGGACCAGGTGGAGGAGATTATGAAATTCTAGAAAATATTGTTAAATCTCATCCTAGTATTTGCAGCAAACCTGAGAACATAGACTGCAGAGCCAAGGAATTACCAGGTACTCCTTTAAATATGTTGGGTCAAAAGGTTACATGTGATCCTGGGGTCGGACTGATTTGCAACAACAAGGATCAAGAAGGACCAGCAATATGCTACAACTATGAGATCAGAGTCAGTTGTTGTACTATTTGTCACTCAACAACCCCACCAACTACTACTCCAGTTACAACTACACCCCCAACAACTACCCGCACCACAACCCCATCAACTACAGAAACTACTACATCCCCAAAATCCACCCCTTACACAACCCCATCAACTACAACTACGGTAACAACTACACCCCCAACATCTACCCCTACCACCACCCCATCAACTACAACTACAGAAACTACTACATCCCCAAAATCCACCCCTACCATGACCCCATCAACTACAACTACAGTTACAACTACACCCCCAACATCCACCCCTACCATATCCCCATCAACTAAAACTACAGTAACAGCTACACCCCAAACATCTACCCATACCATAACCCCATCAACTTCCACAGAAACAACTACACCCCCAACATCTACCCCTACCACCACCCCATCAACTACAACTACAGAAACTACTACATCCCCAAAATCCACCCCTACCATGACCCCATCAACTACAACTACAGTTACAACTACACCCCCAACATCCACCCCTACCATATCCCCATCAACTAAAACTACGGTAACAGCTACACCCCAAACATCTACCCATACCATAACCCCATCAACTTCCACAGAAACAACTACACCCCCAACATCTACCCCTACCACCACCCCATCAACTACAACTACAGAAACTACTACACCCCCAAAATCCACCCATATCACAACCCCATCAACTACAACTACGGTAACAACTACACCCCCAACAACTACCCCTACCATTACCCCATCAACGACTACTACAGAAACAACTACATCCCCAACCTCTACCAAAACCCCATCAACTACAACTACAGAAACTACTACATCCCCAACATCCACCCCTACCCCAACCCCATCAACTTCAACTACGATTACAACTACACCCCCGATATCTACCCCTACCACAACCCCATCAACTACAACTACAGAAACAACTACATCCCCAACATCCACCCCTATCACAACATCAACCACAACTACGATAACAACTACACCCTCAACATCTACGCCTTCCACAACCCCATCAACTACTACTACAATAACAACCCCAACATCTATCTTTACCATAACCCCATCAACTACAACTACAGAAACGACTACATCCCCAACATCCACTCCTATCACAACATCAACTAATACTACGATAGCAACTACACTCCCAGCATCTACCTCCACCATAACCCCATCAACTACAACTACAGTAACAACTATACCCCCGGCATCTACCTCTACCATAACCCCATCAATTACTTCAGAAACAACTACACCCGCAACATCTACTCTTACCACAACCCCATCTACAACTCCAATAACAACTACAACCTCACCATCAACCCCTATGACTGTACCAACTTTATCTCCAATAACTACCAAGAGTCCTACCTCTACCACAAACCCGACATCCACATCCACACCACCTCCACCCAAAGACTGTCCATATGTTGATCCACCAAGAAAGGTAACTAATAATTTTATTGAAGTTTTATTTCATAGTTATTGTAGTTCAGATCAAGAATTGTTTTTTACTTATTGGACTGAACCATACATTTCCACTTCAGGATGGTGATTCTTGGAAGCCAAACAACTGCTCAACTGATACGTGTGTGAATGGTACAATTATAAAAACGTTTGTGGACTGTGAGGATGTTGAAGAGCTTGTGTGTGTAAATGGATATCCACCAGCGAAGGTCTACGACGAGTTCGGTTGCTGTTTTCACTATGAATGTGAATGTAAGTTAAAAACAAAAAGTTACATTCTTTTGACTAATCCACATTCGCTCCTTCTACTAAAATACATTTTTTACCCCGGTATAGATAAGTGATTGAATTGTCTTTTTTTTTTTTGTGTCTCAGGTATTTGCTCTGGATGGGGAGATCCTCATTACGTCACATTTGATGGACAATATTACAGTTTCCAAGAGAATTGCACCTATGTTTTGGTTAAAGAAATTGTTCCTCGTTATAACTTCAGGATTGAGATTGACAACTACAACTGTGACAAATCTGGACTTGTGACCTGTCCTCGGTCTCTGTTTGTCTACTACAAGTCCTATACAATTGTTCTCACTCCTATCAACACGGAAACAACAACTAGTTTGGTAATTCTAACTATGCTATGTAAGAGAGACTGGGGAACAAAGTTAAATGAGGTTTTGTTTTTTCAAATTCCAATTAGCTTTATTTGAGAAACAGCAGCTGTTCTTTTGGGTGGTCCACAAAGATGCAACAATTGAATAACTCATTGTAGGGTATATTCACTGGTTATTGTATATTCATTGGTTTTGAATTCTTTGTATTTTCATCCAAATATGTTTTCAATTAACCTTTAATTTATATTATATTTTGCCAGTGAAGACACTTAAGTGTTTCATTTATTCCTGTTACAATTGTAACATTTCCCTTTTGTTACGCTGTGTAACTGTAAATGTTGCACTCTGTAACTGTATATCCTTGCAAGCTAAGCACAATATGGCTTGGTAGCTGAGCATTTGTTCATAAAAATATATTGCAAACCTAATTAAAAATTTATTTGCATAATTATCAAAAACCTAAATGTTGCTTTGTTCCCTGGACTTCCTATTGACTGAAAATTATCTTGCCATATTTTTAAACCTTGTCTGGTAGTTTAAGCATACATGCATAACCAAAGACTGGGATTCCTAATTTAATCTCAAACCCTCCTCCTGGTCTCTTTCCCGCCTCACATAAGATGCTGTTCTTCAGCTACAGTAGTTATTTATTTAGCAATGCACCCTCTCCTACACACACTGGTTACATTTTGATTAAACCCTTTGATGGTGCCATCATAGCAACAAAAGTAGCTTTAAGGGAACTAAAACATTTGTGACAGTTCAAGAATTCCACTTTCAGTTTAAATTAAATCAAGAGACAAACTAGTGCCTTTGTGAATAAAATGTCCCCTGTTCTGGACACCGTTCGGATCTAATCTACAGTAATGTTTCATTGTAAAGTTATTCTGTTCTCTAGTGCCTCTCATAATGTCACAGTATATTTTCTTCATTACTCACCAGGTTACCATCAATGGTAAGCAGGTCTTCCCCACTTATTCTAATGAAGACCTCATGATCACCAGCACTGGTGTCCAGTTACTGTTGAAGATCCCAGCCATTCAAGCAGAAGTGATGTTCAGGAGTATTCAGTTCAGCGTTTCCCTGCCTTACTCCCTTTTCCACAGCAACACAGAGGGACAGTGTGGTAAGTATGCTGGATATATGGTCTCTAGTACACTTCATTTTGACCAGTTGTGCATGTAGGGAACAGGGTTCAATTGAGGATACATTATTTTGACAAAACACAAATTAGTCATACTCACATGGTTGCATGAGTGGCTTTCTTAAGGTCACGCCACAGCATTTCAGGAGTGTTGACGTCAGGACTGACTTGGCAAAATCTAAGATGAACATTTTCTGCTGTAGAAGTTAGTCTGTTGTAGATAATTTACTTTTGTGTTTGTAGGGTTATTGTCGTGGCGCATGACAAAACCTATTTTCAGCTTCAGATAATGGACAGTTACTTTGATATTCTCCTTTAAGATTTTCTGATACAAGTTTGAACTCATTGTTCCCTCAGCGTTAATAAGCCGTTCAGGCCCTGAGCCTTCAAAGCATCCCCAAACCATGATCCTCCCTCCACCATGCTTCACAGTAACTTCAGAGGTTTTGTTTTTTTCACCTCCAAACATAGTTTTTCCTCTGCAAAATAAATACATTTTCATCTGGTCTGTCCATAGACCATTGTCCCAGCAGTGTTTTGGAAAATCCGGGGTTTTTTTGGCAAATCTGAGGTGGGCATGAATGTGTTTTTGGAGAGCAGTGTGGTAATTACTATGTGGTAATTATACAGCATGCCCTTGCTGTGGCCTTAGCTGAATGACCAGTCCTAGGTAGAGAAAATGGCACTAAGTTTTCACCATTTGTTGACAATCTTTCTTTGGAAAGTCTTTGGAAATGCTTTTTTTGCCTCTTCCATCCCTTTGAACCTCAACGACTCTATTCCTGAGGTCTTCTGATATTTATTTTGATAGTCATATTCCACTAAAATCAAACTTTTAATTATTATACATTTTATAACCCCCTTCTTCTCCCACAATTTTACAAGTATCCAATTCCACTGTACAGCCTTGTCACCCTGCATGTTTGGGAGAGTCAGAGATATGCTTCCTCCGAGACCTGTCCGAACAACTGGTCTGCTATTTTACACCCCCTTAACCAGGAAGTCAATCTGAGCCAACATGTCAGAGGAAACCCTTGCATACATTACCTCATTTATAGCCAGGTTAGTGGCTCCCGCTCCGCCAGAGACGTTTCTGGAACACGGAGGCACAAGGATATCCCCAGACAACACCAGCCTAATATGCACCCCACAGCCTTAGCGATGCAGTATCATTTGCAAGGCAAGTGTGTAGACCACTGGGAGGCCTGACCTTGGTGGGTCTTTTATTTTGCCAGGGCCTCCCAGACAACGCCAGCCCAATATGCACCACCCTACCAGACCCCCCCCAGCCATAATCGTCAGTGGCACCCCCGGGGCTTGAACCCACAGCCATAGCGACACAATAGACCACTGCACCACTGGGTGGCCAGACTTTATTTTGCCAGGGCACCCCTAACCCACACCTGTCATGGAACAGCTGTTTGTGAGCTGTTTGTGTTTGACCAGTGTGATCAATGAAGACATGTACATATAAGATCAGTCCATTAATGCTCATTCAGGTATTTCTGAAGGGTAAAAACCTTCTCATGCAGCTGTACATATATGCTGAAGAACAAACGTCTCCACATAGTCATTCTGTCAAGTAGCACCTTTATTAACATTCACAGTTATGTTAATAAAGGTGTTCATTTTTATTGCATATTATTATGTTTTGTGCCAATGAATAGGACATTACACATGTATGACTAACAACACTGCACCTATTCAATGAAACCTTGGCAGTTAAATATTATAGTATTTCTAGTGAGAAGGTTCACTGTCATCCACAACCTAAACAGGCATCTCAAGTGTAACTGCTCTGTTAAACTGACAGGGTGGGGGGGCATTTATGATGTCTGTGGATCACTAAAATAAGGACTGTGATCTCACTTAATCAAAACCATTATATGTACATTTGGGAGGCTAGCTTAAGTTAGCAGTATGGCCTTTTATCACTTGGGCCGGTTGAGATATCTTCTGAAATATCCTATACAAGATAATAACTAATCCTTTGCAAATCATATATTCTGGGGTTTTGTAAGAGAACAAGCACATGTTATTATCAAATTGAATGTGATTGTTTTTTGACATGAAATTAACTTTTGTTTTCCTCATTCCTGCATGTATTCTATATTTATAAAAGGCACTTGTGACAATAATAAGGAAAACGACTGCAGATCTCCAAACGGTCAGATCGCTCCGTGTCCTGACACGGCCCATCGGTGGCAGATTCCTGATGCCAATAAAACCTATTGTAAACCTGCCCCCCCCCCACCACCACCCCCCCCACCACCCCCCTGCCAGCCAGACAGGACAAAGATCTGTGACATCATCATGAGCCAGTAAGACCTCTTCTTATTTTTCTAACTTAATATAACTGAAAGGTACACTAATATTCGACTACACGTACTGTTTACCAAACAGGGAGTTTTTATAGGTTATTGTTGTTATACTGAGCACTATTGAATTCCGCCCTGCTTCACAAAGCCCATGTTGGGCGTACGATGGTTGATATTTCAAGGTGATCCGCCCTGACATGTTGTTTGGCCCAGCATGGTTCGGCCCTGTTGTATTTTAATTTAAATGCTTTTTATTTGGAAGGGTCTTCAAATCATGCCATGACGTGATCCCACCGGGACCTTTCTTTGAGGCCTGTAAATACGATGTCTGCCACCTGACAAATAAGACGATCGGCTGCTCCAGCCTGGAGGCCTACGCCCAAACGTGTGTGAAACATAGCGTCTGCATTGACTGGAGGGGATCAACTAACGGACTATGTGGTAGGAGGGAACTTTGTGCTAAATATACGTTTTGGGTCCCAAGTAGCACTGTATTCCCAACCTAGTGGACTGCTCCTCACAAGGCTGCTACCACATGTAGGGTGTAGAGAATAGGGTTTAATCTGTTTAGAAAATAGGGTTCATTTTGTGTAGGAGAATATGGTTTAATTTGTGTAAGAGAATAGGGTTCAATTTGTGTAAGAGAATAGGGTTTAATCTGTTTAGAGAATAGGGTTAATTTTGTGTAGGAGAATATGGTTTAATTTGTGTAAGAGAATAGGGTTCAATTTGTGTAAGAGAATAGGGTTTAATTTGTGTAAGAGAATATGGTTTAATTTGTGTAAGAGAATAGGGTTTTATTTGTGTAGAGAATAGGGTTTTATTTGTGTAGAGAATAGGGTTTAATCTGTTTAGAGATCAGGGTTTAATCTGTTTAGAGGATATGGTTTAATCTGTGTAGAGAATATGGTTTAAATTGGGACTTAATATTACATGTTATGAATATTTTTCATCATCATGATTTATCTGTATTTTGGCAGCCGTGTTTTACAAATGGTGTAGCTCACATTTGTCTTTCCACCTTTATGATATTGCAGCATATAAATGCCCTAAACCCAAAGTGTATAAAGCATGTGGCCCGGCTATCCAGCCAACTTGCAATTCAAGGTATCCATCTTCTTTTTAAGACCATAAATTAAAATACATATATCACCTACATTCTGTTTTAGTCTGGCAGTGTGGTTGATAGTTGGTGGCTAATCTGTATACATTGTCGTTGTTTTTTTTTAAATCACAGATACTATGAGAAGTACATACAGCCATGCGAGGGAATCCCATCAGACCAAAAATTTGTGTGTGATGAAGTCAGGGAGGGCTGTTTCTGCCCAGAGGGAACCATCTTGTTCAATACATACTCTGGCACCTGTGTTAAAAACTGTGGTAAGGTTGTTTCAGTAGACTAGTGGTGGTGGAGGTCGTTCTTTGGTAGTTTTTGCCTGTTGAACTGAATGTTCTGATAGGGACGATAAAATCAAAGCGATTAAGACTTTGACATCACATTAGATTGCAACACGGTCTGAGAAATACGTTGTTTTAATGTGTTTCAAAGTAGCGCCATGTACACCATAGTAAAGATCTGGTCTTCTTTTAAAGGATGCACGGGACCTGATGGCACCAATAAACAGGTACTGTAGAGGTGATCAGCTAACTTGGAAGAATCATGCCTCAGTGTATTTGCATTTAACCAATGACTGGTTATAGCTGTCTTTATCTGGTATTATTGTCCTCCAAATGTTTTTGTATAGAACCACAAAACTTATTTCCATCAGTTTACTAGTTTCAGTCAAGTTTTTTGATTGCACACACAGACTGACCCAATATAATGCAGAGTGCAGATGACTGCTAGTGTTGAGGGCTCATAACGGAATCACAGACAATCAACAAACATGTACGTTTCAATCAACGGAATGAGAAATAGAAGGTCATACTTACAGAACAAGTGTTTTTTCTCAAAGTTGGGGTGGCGCATGTTTCCATGCCTGGATACCTGTTGTTAAAATCAATCATGTATTTAATTAAGCCCTTTTAACCAGCAAGTCCTCTGCAGATGCCCTGCCTAAAACCCCACTGAGCAAGCATGTAGAAGCAAAAGCACAGTGGCTAGAAACAACTCCACCGAAGGCAGACCAGAACAAACCTAGAGAGGAACCAGGCTCTGAGATGTTGTCAGTTCTCTCCTAATTTTGAAATCTAATAATGTTGTGTTTGTTCCCCCCCCACATAGCCTGGCGAGACTTGGCGGAGTAACTGCCTTGAGTGTGATTGTAACAAAGACACAATGAGTGTCCAGTGTAGGCCAGTGGTATGTCCAACACAACAAGTTGTTACTTGTAAGGAGGTTGGTGAGGTGCTGGTCAAGGAAACAGTGGACTGCTGTCAGAAAAACAAATGTGGTGAGTAGAGACAAGATTTCAACAATCTGTTTGGCATATGACAAAAGTACTAGGAGTGGAATGATAGCACAAAACAGGTGTAGATTACTAGGTAGCTAACACATGTATCGAGCAAAAAATCTAGTTCATAAAAATAAAACCCCCAGTGCACCAGTGGTCTAGAAGCCAGCAGAGTACTAGCTAATTTCCCCTACTGTTGATTACAATACTGTTGATTAGAATAATTTTAATTAACATACTTTCACTTTATTGGTAATACTTTTTTGTTTTATTTAATTATGTCCTATAGCACTGACTTTGATCATAATTACTTTGTTAACATGCCCACAGATTTGTGATGTTTCTCTGGATATCGTGTTTTTACACTACAGTTTAATTTTGGTTTTTTTACACCATAGTTTGGGTTTTTTACACCATAGTTTAATTTTGATGAACAAGAATTGATGCCTGGTTTTTGTCAATGAATCAACTGTAAGCTGCTGTGGGTGTGACCGTGTGATAACCACTGGAAGAGATTTTAAAATACCCCGCCCCTTTATCCCACAGTGTGTGATGTGAGTGGCTGTCCACAACCACCCCTCTGCCCACTAGGAACTGAGCTGAATACATCAAAGGGAAGTTGCTGCCTGACTTACACCTGCGGTAAGACTTCTGACTATTATGATGGACTTATAATATAGGGGCCTGCATGCACAAATGCCATGCATTTTTTTTGATTATCCTGTTGTTATATTACATTACTTTCCCTGAACATTAGGGCATGCATACTTAGATTACTTTAAAAAAGGTAGATTAGCTTTAAAAATGCTTTTTCCAAATTTGACTTACAAGATAATATTTTTACCCGCCTACAAGAAATTTCGATTAATTCCAATCATGACATGTTTATTATGCAGATTGAATTTAATAATCATGCATATTTAATTTAATTGATAGAATAAAACTATTGTGTACAAGGAAATTGTACATTAAAATAAACATGTACTCTGGTCATGCTTTTGACAGTGACTTAATGGTCCCCAGAAAGGAGAGTTTTGGGAACCACTAACCTACTCTGATTAAAATGGCTGTTCAGAAACTGTTGATTGATGCTTTTGTTGTCTGTCCACTCAGTTCCCAAATCTGTGTGTGTCTTCAACAACAAGGAATATCAGGTGAGGAACTGTGTGTTTTTTATTTTTATAATCACTGCAGAAAGCAACACTGTTGGCAGGTTTTCATGAAATAAACTAATTGCTTATTCAAGTCAAGATTTCCAAAAGGGTTTCCAAAAAACCTGTCCAGAAAGACAGAATGCAAATAATTTAAACCCTGTATTCAATAGAATATAAAACTGAGACAACATATTAAATGTTGAAACTGAGAGATTTTTATGTTTCTTGAAAAATATATGCCCACTGAATTTGAGGCCAGCAACACAATTCAAAAAAGCTGGGACAGGGGCAACAAAAGACTGGAAAAGTTGTATAAGGTTTAAGAGGAGTTTTAAGGAGAGGGACCATGCGGATTGTTTTAGGCATACAGTTCATAAGCCAGCATCTGTGATCGTATAGGGGGTGGATTAGTACACATGGCATGTTGTCTTTGTACTATTTTCAATTACATATAGGGATACATGATTTGCATCTACATTAGTATTAAAACACAGATGTACCATTGTTTGATGATGTTCTATTTATTTATTTTAACTTAAAGTTTTATGCTTGTATAGTTATTTTATCAAATTAGTGTATTGGGTGCACTGATTATTAGCAAGTATTTAATTTTTTTGAAAAATATAGATAATTTATTCTTCCAAATATGCCTTGGGTAATTTTCCTGTTTATTAGATTAAGTGTGCAGCCATGTGGATAATCAAATTATTTATTTATTAATAGTTTATCAATTGTGTGTTAATTGTTATTTATTAAAAGATATTATGATGTATGATTTTTTACTCCACAGCCTGGGGATGTTTGGTCGTCCCCTAGTGATTCCTGTGTGCAGTATAATTGCACAAACATAAAAGACAAGTTCATCCCTGTGGATTCCAAAATACAGTGTCCAGATTTCCGTCCAGAAGACTGCATCCCTGTAAGTACATGAGAGAACAGCTGAATGGAGGGTAGAAAATGAGCAGGAACTCTGCACTTAAACCTTTATCTTAACCCTTTGATTGGCTAAATCACTGAACATGTAAAATTAGTGTGTTATGCATCAATGTAAATTCATTATTACAGCAAACAGAACATTTTTTTTGTAATGTGGGATATTTTTACACGTTAAGTATTTTAGCTCTATATTTTTATACTGCCTGCCCCCCCGTGAGATTCGAACCCACAACCATGTTGTTGCAAACACCATGAACTTATCAATAGATCTACAGATGTGGCACATCACTTGGTTTTATCAAGTCACAATTATTTCATGCCCTAGTAAATAGTTCAGTAGACTATTATAGACAAACTATTGAAATCCAAATTTGAACTGCATGCTGTACTTTGACATTACAGGGAACTGAGACGACTGATGCAAATGGCTGCTGTGTATCATGTAAGTCTTTTTTATGATTTCTTGATAAATAGTTATGATAATGTGAAATTGTATATAGCTGTATTCACAAACTTGTTTATGAATAATATCTACTAATCCAATGACCTTTTTTAAAAATAATGATACTGCAAAATAAATGTTTTCCGTTTTTGTTTATAAGATTTATTACTAATTTACAAATGTAATGGTAATTTGCTGGATTTTAATAGCCTGGAATGCAAAATCTGTTTTGAGCAAACATTCTACTTGTAAACAGTGTTGTTGGAAATGTTGCATATTAATTACAATTACTGTTTAATTATGAATTTGTCATTATAAATGTGAATTTTAACCTAGTGATGAAATTCACATGAATTATCCCTGCAGTGTCATTGCCAGGGAGTGGAATGCCTTTAAATAGACTTCCTCAAAGGCTAGGTTGTTTTACGAAGTCACCATTGATTTCCAGATAAGGAAATCCAGCTAAGCCCCAAATGTATTATGATTCTAGCGACGCCTCTGGGGTAAACTCACCTCTTCCTGACAAACTCTGTCTCTCTCTCAGGCACACTAAGTAACTGTGCTGTGAAGAAGAGCACCACCTACCTCCAGGTTCATGACTGCAGGTCTGTTGTACCAGTGGAGCTGGCAGCCTGTGGGGGAGCCTGTGGAACATCTTCTATGTGAGTAGAACATCTCTAAATAATAAGATTGTGTATCACTGCTGACTGGAGGCAGGTCACAGGGAGAACTTTTAATAAAGAACTAAGACATTACATAACAGAAACTAAGACTTGAAAAGAGAAGTTACACCAGAACAAAATCCAAATGACGACCAACAAGAGACCCAAGCAAGGAACTTGAAAAGGGACAGTGATCAGGAACACATGTGAGGTAATAATTATGACCAGGTGTAAAAATAAACCTGAAATGATCAAAAGCCAGAATGGCTCATAAGAGAGGAGTTCATCTTTTTTGTAGCGAGAAAGCAGTTGATTATACAGGTACACCCCTTAGACAGGACATGTTTCAGATAGGAGCAAGGCAAGTAAATGTTCAACATGTACATGGTACCTTTTAATCCTCCAGAAATTTGAGAACTCAGTGGAAGTTTGGAATTTACCCTGTTGACTCATGGCAGAATGAATCATTGCTGTTTTTCCTAACAGTGCTGTTGGTGTTGTTCCGTTTGCTAGGTACTCTGCAGTGAAAATGGGCTTGATGCACTCCTGCTCCTGCTGTCAGGAGTTGTCGACCAGTGTGAGGCAGGTGGATATGGTCTGCTCTAATGGAAAGAAGACCTCTCAGTCCTATACTTACATTAATAAGTGTGGCTGCAGTGTGACTGAGTGTGACGACAAGCACTAATGTATTCTGTTCAATTTACAGTCTCTTAAAATGAATGTAAAAAAAACTTTTTATGTAAAGAGACAGTCTGTGATTCAAACACAACAGGGATATTCAATTTGAAAAAATGGTGATACCAGTCACAGATTGACTCTTTTAACTGTAGGACATATTAAACACTTTCATCTAAATGATTTGTCTAAACATATTAAACTACTTTAACTTCCATCTCTACTTTATTATTAAAAACAATCTGTTTTTCTATGCAAACTTATTAAACTTATTCAAAGCATGAACTCATGACCTTTCTGTTTTTTCACATGTTGTTTGCTGCATACATGAATTATGTGGGCAAATTATGCATTACAGAAAATATTTATTATTTCATATCCAACATCTCTGTTATTTAATTTAGCACAAAAGCTACTGTAGGCCACTATCCACTGCCACATAGAATATGTCTGATCTCAACTCCAATTCTCTGGCATCCATAGATAATTCTCTGATGTCCAACTTTTCCTCAATACACATTTTTGTGTTGTAGTGTTAAATAACAATAGTCGATTCATTGAAAAAAGACTATTGACCATTGAATATGAACTATTACTATGATGAATTAATTACGTGTATGTTTTTTTGATATGCGTAGGGATCACATTATCATTCGTAAAGTTGAAGTGTACCTATGATAACAATGACAGACCTCTACATGCTTTGTAAGTAGGAAAACCTGCAAAATCGGCAGTGTATCAAATACTTGTTCTCCCCACTGTAGTAATAATAACGGCAACTTGTTAAGTTTAGTTATGATTATGTTTCAATTTGCTTATCATTATTTTTGGACGGTGGTGCATGGTTTACTGTCGTAGCATAGCGCATTTTTATTTTATGAATAATTTATATATCAATATATTGTCCCCCACCAATTTATATTGTGATTACGGCCTTGATTCATCGCTACATACGCGTAGGGATCACATTATCATTCGTCACAGTGATTCATCGCTACATACACCGCCGTTCAAAGGTTTTGGGGTCAATCTCCTTGTTTTCCAAAAGAACATACAAGAGTGGAGGACTGTTTTTAAACTAGACACTCAAATGTATTTGTCCTCTTGCTCCTCTTTCTATTCTGGTTAGACCCAGTTTGCACTGTTCTGTAAAGGAAGTAGTACACAACGTTGTTTGAGATCTTCAGTTTCTTGGCAATTTCTCACATGGAATAGCCTTCATTTCTCAGAACAAGAAAAGACTGACAATTGCTGATGCTCCAGATACTCAACTAATCTTAAGAAGGCCAGTTTTATTGCTTCTTTATTCAGCAGAACAGTTTTCAGCTGTGCTAACATAATTGCAAAAGGTTTTTCTATTTATCAATTAGTCTTTTAAAATGATTAACCTGGAACACAGGACTGATGGTTTCAGACTTGGACTCAAGTCGCACTTAAGTCACCAATATATTGACTTGTGACTTGACTTGCGATCTGTTTGAAAGACATTTAGACTTGTAGTCATTGGACTCGTGCCTTGGAAGGTAAATATAGAATAGCTAAAACTAAGGAAAAACCTGCCTTCCCTACTTGTTCTGGTCTGGTACCTCAAGCGATTCAAGTTGAAAGTCACATAGGTAACATTAGCGAAAGTGAATCGGTTCCATTCGTAGAATTCGCATTTGGCTACAAAGATTTTTAACATTTAGTGAGAAGCCTGATGTTAGCTTGCTGTCAAGAACTGGGCGCTGTTTGCCAGCTAGTTAGTTACAGTAGTTAATAACTAGCTGACACATATAACCACACCGAACACAGAGAGATGTTCACTCATTGCTAACCTATGTATAATAGTCAGACAATTTGCCTAATGGCTGATAGAATAGGCCAGCCCCAGCCTCAACATGATCATACTTCAATTAAACATAAAATGCATGTTTATAATCAATTGAATGTTGCAATTCAGTATTAGTGTACTAGATTTTCAAATGCTGATTTAAATAGCCCATAAAATAATAGTCATCCCCAAAAAGTGCAACTTAAGTTGAAAGGACTTGCTTTGGACTAATAGACTATAACAATAGCCTATAATGCTTAAAAGACTTGAGACTTGACTTGGACTTGCTTGCAGTGACTTGAAACATGACTTGTCTGAAGTAACTTAGATAAATGTCTAATGGTTGCTGATAATGGCTCTTGACGCCTATTTACAACCCCATTTCCAAAAAACTGTGACGCTGTGTAAAATGTAAAGAAAAACAGAATGCAATGATGTTCAAATCATTTAAAAACTATAGTCCATAGAAAATAGTACAAAGACAACATATCAATGTTATTGTTTCTTGAAAAATATAGGCCCACGTTGAATTTGACATCAGCAACAAGTTTAAGAAAAGCTGTGACAGGGGCAACAAAAGACTGGAAATGTTGCGTTACACAAAAAAAAACCTGGTGGAACATCTCACAACTAATTAGGCTAATTGGCAAATAATCATTAACATGACTGAGCATCCCAGAGAGGAAGTCTTTCAAAAGTAATGATGGGGAGGGATTCACCACTCAGTGAAAGACTGCGCAGCCAAATAGTGCAACAATGTAAGAATAATGTTTCTCAACGTAAAATTGCAAACAGTTTGGGTATCTCATCATCTATGGTACATAATATCATAAGACGATTCAGAGAATCCAGAGAAATCTCTGTATGGAAAAAAACAAAGCCAGCATCTGTGATGAAATGGGGGTGCATTAGTGCACATGGCATGGGTGACTTACACATTAATGCTGAACAATATATACAGGTTTTGCTGCCATCCAGACATCTTCTTTTTCAGGAAAGGCCTTGCTTATTTCAGCAAGACAATGCCAAACCACATTCTGCACATATTATGACAGTATAGCTCTGTAGTAAAATAAATCATTGAAAACATTTGGGGCATTATGAAACAAAAAATATGACAAAGAACAGCCTGAACAGTTCAGCAGCTGAAATCTTATAACAAGCAAGAATGGGAAAACATTTCACTTTCAAAACTATAGCAATTGGTCTCCTCAGTTCCCAAACACTTATAGAGTATTTTTAAAATAAGGGGTGATGCAACACAGTGGTAAACATGCCCCTGTCCCAACCTTTTAGAAACGTGTTGCTGGCATTAAATTCAAAATGGGCATGTATCTTTCCAAAAGCAATAACATTTCTCAGTTTCAACATTTTATATGTTGTCTTTGACATTGAGGGAGTGGTTGTTGTCCTGTCACCACAATGCCATTTTTTTAGTTTTTAGTTTAATGCCATTAAATCATGGCATTAAACTAAAATAGGTTTACTGGAAACAATGTTTTCAACCACATTGTTTTTAACACCTTTTAATAATATGTCCCTTTCTCCATTGTAAACATGGCACAGAGAGGGCATGGCAGAACAAGAACACAATTAGAAAGGGGAAGATTATTCGTTCTGAACGAATGTACCCCTTCTAAACCAAAGTTTCTCCATATTTGATCAGCAGAATTCGTGTATAGCTATTATTAGGGAGCCACCTGGTGGAGTGCTTCTGCATCTGCACTTAGCGCACTTACGCATATGATCACGTGGATCGAGCAGAACAAATGTGCTCGGAGTTTGTGCTGTGAACCACGCCGGGTATGATTAACGTAATATTTTTTATGAAACACAAACATTTTAGGTTGGCAACTCAAATGAATAATATCGCCATTCAGGAAAGCGTGGAATGCAATGAACAATGTAAAGTTTTGTCCAATATATCCAACCTTATTTCGTGATAATAGGGTTGCTACACGTCCCGTATTGAAAAATAAAATGTCCCTTACAGAATCATGACGGAATGCGGTTAATCCCGTATTTACGTGCATACCATATTCTAATGCATGCACTATGTTTTCACAAGCTTGGATTTTCGTGAGAAATAATAAAATCAAAAGAGTTTCATGAGACATAACGGAGAAAAATGAAATCAGAATGACAGTCGAGTTGTCTGTGAAGCACATCTTTCGACACACTGCATTGGAACAATGTCTCGAGTAGTGATGGGCTGCTATGCACACACGCTCGATACTGTTCCGAGCTTTTCAATACCCCTACCCACACTCACTGTATCGGATCCAGGTTCCGAAACATTTCTGGTCACCCGACGGCAGGTGTCGAAACTGTCACGTGATATTTAACGAAACCACCAAAAGTCGATTGAGTGTCCGAGACTTGACTGCCACAGGCTTTGAACTTGTGGCAATACCAATAGCTTCGAATTCATTCTGTCAATTTGGTGCAAGAGAAAAATGTGTGAGATGAATGAGTGATTGTGAGAGTTAGCTGTGTGTGTTTGAAAATAGTCTGGTTAGTAGAAAGTTGTTTTAAAGTGCTTGTTGCATAGCACAGATTTCCACAATTCTCCGGCGCCTGAGCGCCCTGCCGATCGGTGTCGACACTTTCAAACACAAAGCTCTATTTAGCAATTGAGGTAAAACCTTTCCTATCAGACTGTTTCACCAGTGGTCTAGTAAATAGTGTCGCTTTCTATTGAATAAGGCCACGCTGGTTCAGATCCCGCTGATCTTAAGTTTTTTTTTTTTTAGCAATCTTTATTGTTGTTCAAATAATGTCTCATTTACTGCAAAGGGAATAGTAATGAAACCCTTCTCACCTACATGCCTTTATCATCCAAAACATGATGGAGGAATGGTTAAATGAAAAGCAAGTTGGAAAAGCAAGATGAAAGTGGGATACAAACCCCATATTTTACAAGAAGCACACGGACCAAACTGTTGAGCCACGAAACACGTTCTCCTAATGTGGGAAAATGCGTCTCTATGGACACTGAACATCTGATTTTTATTTCTCACCGGCAGATGTCACTCAGGTAAAATGTTTTGAGCGTTTCATAAAGCCTCGACACAAATGTTTCGATTGTCTTGGTGTTTCGAAAAGCATCGTTCTGCCCATCACTACAGCAGCCAAGAGAGCCTGGGGGGAAAACAGTTGGCATTTAGCTGGATAATTGATGTGGGGCCTGGTTGATAAGGAGTGGAATCAGATGGGAGCAATAACAGGAGGGAATGGCCACTGATAAACTGAGACCGCTGCACCGGATTGGCTGCAGCGTCACCACCTGACGGAACACATGAAAAAACAATTTAATGTACTGTAAGGAAAACAGGGTTATGTATATTATCGCTTTATTAACAAAAAATAGTTTTGCAATATATTTTGCTTTATTTATTCTTCTTAATTCTTACTACTTTGATGTCAGGTGCCATGTCACAAGAATTTAATTGCGCAGCATGACACTGTGTTATTCGGTACATTTCATAAAAAAAGTTGAAACTTGAACTTGAAATTATTTGCACATTCTGTATTTATTTGCATTTTACACAGCTTTCCCAACTTTTTTGAGACTGGTTGTACATTATTAACAAAAAGGTACCAACTTGATAACAATTTCCCTGTGAATATTGCAGCTTGCAGTTGTATATATAATGAAAAAACCTTCCCATATGGAACAACTATACATTATGTAACTGATGGTGATGGGACCTGTATTACTGCCAAGTGCAAAGAAAATGGAACCATTGAAAGGACAATGGAACCCTGCAACACCACTAATGGAGCTCCAACAACATTAACAACAAAGACTCCCACCAATGGGCCGACGTCAACGATATATTTCTCAACATCCTCTACTTGTATCCCAGCATATTCCACAACATTAAGTCCAATATCAACAACACATGTAACCAATGCCCCAACCACTATTACTAGGACAACAACCACTAAAACTTCACTCTGCGCCACCACTCCTGTTTGTGATTGGACAGACTGGATTGACAATTCTTACCTCTCAGTGGAAAAGGGGGGTGAAACAGAATCCATATCTGGTGTTCATAATTGCAGCAAACCAATGGAAATAGAATGCAGACCCAAAATAAACAACCACATTTATTTTGATGATGTACATCAGAAAGTTGAATACAATCCCGATGTTGGACTGGTTTGCCACAATAAATATCAAATGCCACCATGGTGCTACAACTACGTAGTCAGACTAAAATGTTGTGTTGAAGAATGTAGTAAAAAAAACTACAGAAACCCCAACTTTAGAGACCTCAACCCCCAACACAACTGAAAACCCATCAACTGAACAACACTCAACCCTGAAGACCACTAAGATACCAACAACTGTACAACCCTTAACCCCTAAGACAACTGAAGAAACAGCAACTGTTCCAGCCACAACCAGCAAAACATTTGTACAAACCTCAAACCCTACAACAACTGAGTTTTCTGTTCAATTAATATATCTTTTAATGACCATAACTAGGGATGCACCAATACCACTTTTTAAATGCCCATACCGATCCTGAATACTGAACCTCTGAACAATATCGAGATACCAATCCAATACTGACATTTTCCTTTTGTTGACATGCGCCACAATTGTCATAATTCTTGGAATTAAATATAATAAACAACAATAAGTCAAATACCCCACTCGATAACTTACTAAGGAATTTAAACATCATGACTGAATTATATGCCATACAAAAATTGTATATTCAAATTTTATATTTATGACCCTAGAGGGTGGGGCTTCCAGATTGATGTGACAGGTGGGCAGGACATCCGGTTCGTAGGGTGGTGTCTTATGGACTTCCTGTATGACGTTTGTTCGGGCGGGATTTTTGGAATGACGTATGCATGTCCGGTGAATTTGTAATTAATAATAACATCGATGTGGCCATGTTTTGATGTTTAACAACGACTGATGATCAACAAAAGGGTGCCAGGGTCCAGCAATTCTATAAACCCCCGGGATTTATCTTCTGACAAGTGGTACAACAGATATCCTACTACCGGTGGGTGTTAACCTTTCATGTTTTATGGGATGATTGGCGTGGTCTGTGTATTTAAACCACTCAGACATCGGTGATGGCCATTCAGTCTCGCCTGAGTAAACCTACCTACACAATACAAAACATGGTGGATTGTGCAGCGATCAATGTTTTGGGTGAAACACCGTTGAAAGCTAACAACTTAACCGCAGCTCAGCGATTTGGTAAGAAATTACAAATGGACTGCAGAGATGCATTCAACATGGCAGCACCGAAGAAACTGATGCAGAGTTGAACATGAATCCATCATCTGCACCAGGATTTGTTGGCACGGGATTGGAAGTTGGACAACCGTCGGATCAGTGGATACATTTTCAACCCAGGGATACCGGAGGTTGCATTTTATGAATTAGCCAAAGGCCAAGAGTTTAAGGCCAATGTGACTGATCAAGTGGTTTTTAATGCCAGTTTATTGAACACCTTTTGAAAAGTGGTTTATTTGGGGCCAAAACAGGGCACACATAATACGGTTGATGTACTGTTTAAAGTTGTCGAGGGGATGAAACAGTATCACTCTGTTAGATTGGAACTATTTCCGGAAAATGTCAGCGGGTTAGACTGTGACTCCGACTGCCGACTGTTTGACTGATGTAAGACCCTGAAGTCCTGCCTTAAGCCAACACAGTCTTCAACACAGCATAGAAACAGACACACCGCCTGTGACTGTAAAGCAGTCGGAAGAATTTACGAAACATGTCTCAAGATTACAACCAAGCGGAGATTGAAGAACCAGAGGCTGAGGACTGGCTGTGTGACGCCTGGGATGACAACGCTGAAGCCTTCTACGGAACCCCTGACCCCGACAGCTTGATTCCACCAGCATACCCTGCAAGAAACTACCACTGGATTGACAGGGTTGGTGATCAGCTAGGACCTCTTAATTTGTCATACCTTTCAAATGCTAACAAGAGTTATCACAAAATGGACAAACGCCTTGCACCAAAGGTTTTTAAGATCATCAAAGCAACATTGGGTATGATTCTGGAAAACGTTGTTGTGGTTATTCTCCACAAAGCATGCATCGGATGTGAAGTGGACCACCCGAGCCAGAGAAGACATTCCTGTCTCGATCCGCCTGATTCTTTTTTTGAGACCCAATATGATGACATTGTGGAGACAGTTTTAACACCGCGACTGAAACATGTGTTGGTCAAGGCTTTGAACGCATCAGGCTTTCTTGCACTGCTGACCAATGTTCACGTGGCCACTGAAAACTTAGCGCATGAGCTCAAGTTGGACCCGAACATCACACAGAGATATTAGATATGGATATTAGGCTTAAAACCAAGCGATCAGTGTTACGCCCCATGGTACGGAACATTCCCCACAGATATTCTGGCAGAGTTTAACACCCTGTACATCTACACAGGTATAATTGATTATCAACATGTTGGTGACAGTCATGTCCCACTGAGAACTGTACATATTGCAGGGAAAAAGAACAAAGTTGTCACAGTGATGTTCGACAAGCCACACTACGTACCTCTTAGTAAGAGTCAGCATGATGAGATCTGTATTGAAGTAAAATCTGATCAAAACCAGCTGGTTTCATTTGGAGTGGGGAAGGTGATTGCAGAATTACACTTAAGACCCGTCAAACAATCTTTTAGACTATAAGATGCAGCCTCAGAAACTCTACAATGATCCTCAAAGGTATGTTGAATACTACACACCACAGGCTGGTAACGGTTTACCGGGGTATCATGGTAGCGTTGCAATGTATGGGACTGGTCCAGGGGGCCTTTTCCCGAGGGCTTTTCCGGATGGCAATAGCTTTGTTGACGCGTGGATTCTCAATAGCAAAACCACATCTGAAGAATGCGGCTAGGAATATAGTTGGTGATGTCAACAGTGTTATGTCACGACAAACAAAACAGCAGGACGGTTCTGGATTGATGGTTATGACTCGAGGTGTTAGAAAGAGACCACCTGGTAGGAGGAGTCCACCAAAGAGTAAAAAACGCAAGAATGAGACAAAAACAAGAGCCAAGGTTAAAGAGGACATACACCCCGGAGGACACTCAAAGGGAACACGACAAATCTGATTAAGAATATATTTTAGAAAGATGGCACTCCTACACCGTATGTCTGGCGAATGTATGAAGACAGAGTTGGATTTATTCACAGTTCCATTCACACAGACATCTATCGAGAAAAATACATACGTTGAAATACCGACCCTATCAGCAATATAAGACGCAGCCCCTCTGGAGTTCTTTATTGCCGGGAATGGCGAAGACTACGTTCATCTGAACAATACTTTGTTGTACCTACGCATAAAAGTCACTAAACCGGACGGAACTAATATTGATGCCAGAGCACGTGTTGGGGTTATCAACTATCCGATAGCCACCCTATTTTCACAAGTGGAAGTCTCCTTGGGTGATCGTTTAATTAGTCGGAGTAGCAACACATACCCCTACAGAGCCGTTATAGAGAGCATTCTGAATTATGGATGTGATACATTAAAGACACAGTTTTCAGCTGGTTTGTTTTACAAGGAAGCTGCAGGTCACATGGACGTTACGGACCCTGCAGGTGAGACTGATGGACTCACGAAAAAAGACGAATTCTGTCTTATGGGGGCAGGGGATGTGCGTTATTGTTTGCATATATTATCTGCGTCACTATTTGTCAAGAAAGTGTCTGTTTCACCAGCCGTGAAACTTAGACACACTCAAGCACTGCCAAGTACTCAATTGACAGTATTTTACCATTTGGCCTTTGCTTCAGGAAAACACCTAAAGGACCAAGCCTTGGCTATTGACAGGTCTGACTTCTTACACGGCTATGCCCTTTATGCATTCAACTGCGCGCCGGATGAGGAATGTGGTCAACACCAATCCTTGGTCAAGTCAGGGAATGTACGACTTGAGATGAGGTTCAGACAACCACTATGCCACACAATTGATTTGGTTGTTTATTACATTTTTTACTCCATTATCGAAGTGTCAAACCGGCAACAAGTCACGGTTGACTACTATTAGGAAAAAGGTGTGGGAATGAATACTGCAGAGTTGACCGGTGTGGTGAACCAATTTTCATCTAGGACCCATTTCTATGGTGTGCTGGAATGTGACCAACTACCTAGTGGACCAGTCTGAGATGTTGCATCAATGATGATTGTTAATACACACCCAAACAATCACCCCTGGGAGCACTGGCTGGCTATTTACAAAACAGACGATGGCATTGGAAGATTTTATGACAGTTTTGGAAACCCCCAGATTTTACATATTTTCCCAAGTCAATCAGTGCCTTTCTGCAAACCTGTGAGAATGTGGAATACAGTTCAAAACAAATACAGGACATGATTTCAACCACGTGTGGACAACATTGTGTGTTCTTTCTCTATCTAATGACAAGAGGTCTGAGTTATAAACATGCTATGTCTTTTCATATTGATGATTTACGAGAACATGATGTGCTAGTCTCAAAGTTTGTAGCGAAGATGTGCCAGAGTAAGCGTGATAAGCAAATGTTTAATTGCATACAGCATGCTCAATCTTGTGATTCCTATAATTTGTGTCATGGTTGTTGAAGAAATAGAAAAGTAAATCATGTGTATGTCAACTTTATTATTAAAAAATAAAACCATTTGTAAAACCACATCAATGTTTACATAGTATTTTTCATACAACAATTATTCAAGGTAAAACATACACTTTGACAACAAATCACAAATGATAAAAAAAAGCATAAAATAAAAACACATTAAAATGGAAGCCATTTTGTGGGGTCGGTGGTAGGGGGTACACAGAAAGCTCTGGTTGGTTGATAACCAGTTGCTGTGGAAGTGGCTAAATCATCCATTGGGTCGCCAGACGTTTGTTTATACAAATAGATTTTACGCCTTACAAGCTCATTTGGAATAGTTGTAAAAGGCATGTTGAGACATGCCAAGGCCTCCAAAAACACCCCCCACCCCAAAGGCCTTCATCAGCAATTTTATTGGTTGCCGTCACACTTTTAACCAGATCCAACAGGCGTGAGCCCTTGATTATCTCTCCTTTGAAAATGAATTCACCATTTTAATTCCTTGAAGTCAAATCTTTAGACCTGTGCATACTATTAAGAATATATTCAACATTCTTCCTACGCCTCGCAGGCACATTATCCAATGTCATCTACAAGGTCAACATTTCGGTCAACAGTTTGCTTAGTCTCAGTCACGTTAACACTACATCAGCCCCAGTCTCAGACCCGGGTAGACTTAAAGTCAGTGTATTTGAAACAAGGTCCCCCAGTCTCACAACAGTCAAAACTCTTTGTAAAATGGCAGAGTATCTTTTAGCTTTCTCATGTAAATCCATATCAGGCTTCAACAGCATATTGCGAATTGATGAGTCCAAATCATTTTCAACAGATTGTCTTACATCGTTGCTAGTCGTTTTAGATTCTCGCAGTATTTGATACACTGCAGGTTTTCTTACTTACAAAGCATGTAGAGGTCTGTAATTTTTTATCACAGGTACACTTCAACTGTGAGAGATGGAATCTAAAATCTCAAAAATCACATTGTATGATTTTTAAATAATTAATTTGCATTTTATTGCATGACATAAGTATTTGCAAAAAAACTTTTTTTTCTTTAGCCATCATGGTATTCACACCGTAGTAATGCGGTTCCGGATGTGGGCCAACAGAGTTCTCATTCTCCTTGATGTTAAACTTGTAAGGAAAGTAGCCTTTTTTGAATCCTTAAAACCCATAGCACGTGGCAAGGCCACCAGCCTCATCGGTAGGATGCAATGACTATCAATGTATCTCTGATTGAATGTACTGTCTGTAAAAATCATGAGCTTGCTACCATTAGCATTAAGTGTTGTGCCAATACCATTGTTAGCAAAGTACTGCATCAAGATGTAACCATCGAAACCTTTAGAGTTGTGTGCATAATGTGCCCAAGCCATGACTATTCCTTCAAAATAATTGCATTGCTCATATGATGTTTGTTTGCTGTAGTGTTGTGTTAGACTACATACCGTGAAACACGGGATGATTTTCAACCTGCATATACTACAGTTTGTAATATTGGTTATTAAGGGACCTTTACTACAGGGCAGATCTGATCTTTAGGCTCTTCTCTTGTTGAAATGAAACTCCAAACCCGATTCCAAAAAAGTTGGGACACTGTACAATTGTGAACAAA
Organism: Esox lucius; assembly: GCF_011004845.1. Taxonomy (NCBI): domain Eukaryota; kingdom Metazoa; phylum Chordata; class Actinopteri; order Esociformes; family Esocidae; genus Esox; species Esox lucius. The sequence goes on along the minus strand of NC_047587.1, from coordinate 3,465,265 downwards.
AACAGAATGGGATTTGGAAGTTTCACATTTCTATATTTTATTCAGAATACAACATAGATGACATATCAAATGTTTAAACTGAGAAAATGTATCACTTTAAGGGAAAAATAAGTTGATTTTAAATTTCATGGCATCAACACATCTCAAAAAAGTTGGGACTAGGCCATGTTTACCACTGTGTGGCATCCCCTCTTCCTTTTATAACAGACTGCAAACGTCTGGGGACTGAGGAGACAAGTTGCTCAAGTTTAGGCCTCTTTATGATGCACCAAATGTTTTCTATGGGTGAAAGATCTGGACTGCAGGCTGGCCATTTCAGTACCCAGATCCTCCTTCTATGCAGCCATGACATTGTAATTGATGCAGTATGTGGTCTTGCATTGTCATGTTGGAAAATGCAAGGTCTTCCCTGAAAGAGACAACGTCTGGATGGGAGCATATGTTGTTTCTAGAACTTGGATATAACTGTCAGCATTGATGGTGCCTTTCCAGATGTGTAGGCAGCCCACGCCACACGCACTCATGCAACCCCATACCATCAGAGATGCAGGTTTCTGAACCGAGCGCTGATAACAACTTGGGTTGTCCTTGTCCTCTTTAGTCCGGATGACATGGCGTCCCAGTTTTCCAAAATGATTTTTCCAAAATGATTTCCATTACAGTATCATTCCTGTATGTGATGCAGTGCTGTCTGAAGGCCCGAAGATCAAGGGCATCCAGTATGGTTTTCCGGCCTTGACCCTTACGCACAGAGATTGTTCCAGATTCTCTGAATCTTTGGATGATAATATGCACTGTAGATGATGATGACTTCTAACTCTTTGCAATTTCTCTCTGAGAAACTCCTTTCTGATATTGCTCCACAATTTTTTGCCGCAGCATTTGGGGAATTGGTGATCCTCTGCCCATCTTGACTTCTGAGAGACAATGCCACTCTGAGAGGCTCTTTTTATACCCAATCATGTTGCCAATTGACAAAATAAGTTTCAAATTTGTCCTCCAACTGTTCCTTATCTGTACATTTAACTTTTCCTGCCTCTTATTGTTACCCGTCCCAACTTTTTTTGGAATGTGTAGCTCTCATGAAATCCAAAATGAGCCAATATTTGGCATGACATTACAAAATGTCTCACTTTCAACATTCGATATGTTATCTATATTCTATTGTGAATTAAATATAAGTTTATGAGATTTGTAAATTATTCCATTCCTTTTTTACTCACAATGTGTACAGTGTCCCAACTTTTTGTACACAAATATTGTAAAACCCATCGGTTGTATGACATCTGTTGCACCACTTGTCAGAAGATAAAACCCCAGGGTATATACTGAACCCTGGCACCCTTATGTTGAACACCAAACATCTTCCCGCAGAAGCAACACTTATTTATTGCCTGAGAATTTACCATTCCAGATCTAAGACCCATTTGTTAATCATCAAACATAACCCACCTGTTATAACACTAGTCTGGGTTGCTCATCACGTGTTGTAAAACATCAAACACGGACACATCAATGTAATCATAAATTACAAAGTCACCGGACATGCATATGTCACTCCTGAAGTCCCACCCTAACACACGTTATACAGGAAGTCCATACGTCACACCGGATGTCCCACCCTACAAACCGAAAGTCCCGCTCACCTGTCACATCAATCTGGAAGCCCCTCCATCCACGGTCATAAATCACCATTCTGACACATTATACCCTACATTTACTACTATTGTACCAGGATTTCATAGGTGCTTATGACCGGGTTATATATTGTTGTGTCTATGTTGATATGTCTACACCATCTTTCTTTGTGGATAAGCTAACCTTTGTTTGATCATGTCGATGTATTTTCGTAACTTATTTCTTAATTTTGGTTGTAGATCAGCTTCCTTAAATATGTCATGGAGTTATTTTGCCCAAGGGTCATTTGGGTTGTAGATCAGCTTCCTTAAATATGTCATGGAGTTATTTTGCCCAAGGGTCATTTGGGTTTTAGATCAGCTTCCTTAAATATTTCATGGAGTTATTTTTGCCCAAGGGTCATTTGGGTTGTAGATCAGCTTCCTTAAATATGTCATGGAGTTATTTTGCCCAAGGGTCATTTGGGTTGTAGATCAGCTTCCTTAAATATGTCATGGAGTTATTTTTGCCCAAGGGTCATTCTCTAATGTCTGCCTATTATCCCTGTCATGACTGAAACCTTTCACCACTGTATCTTAGATCACGGTGCTCTCACCCCATGTTACTGTGATGTGAAGCCGTGTGGCAGGGCACATGCACTTCAGGAAACCGTTTACGGATCTGTTTTTTTCAGGTTCACCTGACACGTTTATTTTCAGGATGAACTGAAAACCTCACTCACTCGATGCCACGGCATTCCCACTGTTGTCCATTATTGTGTAATGGGAAAAGTAGCATTAGGAAAATGAAACTGCACACACCATTGTTTGCCAAGTGTGTTTCAACATGGTACTGTGCATATACTGTATGACAGTCTAAAACAATAACAAGATCCTGGTATCACACCCGAGTGAAGATCTTGGGCAATTCTTGAGAATAGTATAACAATGACATCCATTGTGTGGATTACGGTGTATTCAGAATGTATTCAGACCCCTTCACCTTTTCCAAATTTTGTAACGTTATGGCCTTATTCTAAAATGGATTCATGTCTTCCTCATCAATCTACACACAATGCCCCATAATGACCTAGTTTTGGAAATGTTTTTCAAAAAGCACATTTGGCAGCGATTACAGCCTTCTGTCTTCTTGGGTGACACTAAGAGTGGCCCACCGGTATTTGGGGAAAGTTCTCATTCGCTGCAGATCCTCTAAAGCTCTGTCAGGTTGGATGGGGAAAGTTGCTACACAGCCATTTTCAGGTCTCTCCAGTGATGTGGGTGGATTGATTTCCTGCCTGTTGGGCCCTGTCCGGGGCCTCCCCCGGGTAGGGCCACAGTGTCGCCGGAAACCCCATGTCTCAGTCCCAAGGTCTTACGCTGCTATAATATTGTGCTGGGGGAGTAGGGTCAGTTCTCCTTCCCCACTAAGTTCTCCTTCTCCACTATAAATCGTTGTTGATATGAGGAATGCATTTTCTGAATTTTCCCAGTCTCCTCCCATTTTAAACTTTAGGAGGACATGAGCTTTTTACGGTGTCTGTAAGGTGGTGGGATCTGAGTGTTGTACAAAGGTAATCAATTTAGTCCAAGAAACTAATAAAGGAATAGAAGAGCTTCACACGGTTCATGGTTAGGACCCATTCTCAGAGTTATCCTCTATGGTTGGTCCCTGGGGAATGACAATATACAAGTTATTGACTACTGCCTTAGACACCATTTGTTTGCTTCTGGTATATTTTTGTCTTGTTTAATAAAAATGTGTGTTTCTAAGTTTGCAACACAGGTAATCGTCCAAAAGCATGTAAATGAGGAGTCTGACATTTCAGATATGTTTCCATTCCCAACTTACTGGGATGATGATATCATAAAAGATCATGATGTGTAAAGCACATTGAATTGTTTCGATGTATGAATTGTGCCATTTGAATAAACTTGCTTGAGACTGTACTGGGAGACACAGCAAACTGTTAAAATGCCGGTGTAATGAATGGGTCAAGGCAGGGATAGTCTAAGGACAAACACGGGACCCAATATAAGAAATGCACTAGGCAGAGGCTGTGATGGTAATTCCATCGATAAGAACTCTTTAATAAGGAAGTACAGAGACAAAATTCTCTTGGCACAATCTAACAGTTTATTAATTATTTGCAAATAAAAGAGACGCGTTAACCGCTTACAAACATAATCGTTCGAGGAGTCTCTAACTCGATACAGGTCATTCCACAGTATATATTACATAGAAAAGAGGTGTGGTAAGTTGTTGGCCATCTGCCTTGTGTCACATAGGTTTTACCCAAAGGGTGGGCTGTTCCCACACCTTATCCTTCCTGCCATAATGTTTACTGTTGTGTTTACCGAAAGGGGCCAACTGACTGGACTCCCCCCAAGGACCACATTCCTAAGGAACAGAGAACTAACACACTTCTTTGTCTAGGCAGGAGGACATGGCCCAAATACCTCACAAAGGCTAGGTAGAACTGAACAGAACTGTGGGGTGCGTTCATGAGTCATAGAGTGTGGGGTGCGTTCATGAGTCATAGAGTGTGGGGTGTGTTCATGAGTCGTAGAGCGTGGGTGTGTTTATGAGTCGTAGAGCGTGGGTGTGTTTATGAGCAGTGGAGCCTGTGGTGCGTTCATGAGTAGTGGAGCGTGGGGTGAGTTCATGAGTAGTGGAGCGTGGGGTGCGTTCATGAGTCATAGAGTGTGGGGTGCCTTCATGAGTCGTAGAGCGTGGGGTGCGTTCATGAGTTGTAGAGCGTGGGGTGCGTTCATGAGTAGTGGAGCCTGTGGTGCGTTCATGAGTAGTGGAGCGTGGGGTGCGTTCATGAGTAGTGGAGCGTGGGGTGCGTTCATGAGTCGTAGAGCGTGGGGTGCGTTCATGAGTAGTGGAGCCTGTGGTGCGTTCATGAGTAGTGGAGCGTGGGGTGCGTTCATGAGTAGTGGAGCGTGGGGTGCGTTCATGAGTCGTAGAGCGTGGGGTGCGTTCATGAGTAGTGGAGCGTGGGGTGCGTTCATGAGTAGTGGAGCGTGGGGTGCGTTCATGAGTCGTAGAGCGTGGGGTGCGTTCATGAGTAGTGGAGCGTGGGGTGCGTTCATGAGTAGTGGAGCGTGGGGTGCGTTCATGAGTAGTGGAGCGTGGGGTGCGTTCATGAGTCATAGAGCGTGGGGTGCGTTCATGAGTAGTGGAGTGTGGGGTGCACTCTGTCCACCACTTCATGGGGCATCAATGATCATGAGGAAGGTGAGGGATCAGCCCAGAACTACACGGCAGGACCTGGTCAATCACCTGAAGAGAGCGGGGCCACAGATTCTAAGTAAACCATTAGTAACACACTACGCCATCACAGATTTAAATCCTGCAGCGCACCCAAGGTCCCCTTGCTCAAGCCAGCGCATGTCCAGGCCCGTCTGAACTTTGAAAGTCCGTATTGCCCAGCGACCGCCCCGAAACCTGAAGGATCTGGAGAAGGTCTGTATGAAAAGTATGAGCATGTACAGCACTCAATACTTAGTTGGGGCTCCTTTTACCTGAATTACTGCAAACGTGCATTCGCGTGCCAGGGGTTCCTGCAACATTTTGACAATGTTGGTTGTGGAGCAAATCATCAGACTACTGCAGATTTAGTTTATGCGCGAAAAGCTACGCATATCTTAATTCTTATATACAACAATGTCAATACCCATTTATTTTTAAACAATGTTTTGAAGCAATTAAAACCATGAATAAGACACAAATAAACAGAACAGGCTTAAGCATCATTAGATTTTGGGTTATGTTCAGATAAAAAGTCAGATTATTGGATTAATTGGGAGAGACGTGATGAGCACTGGGAGATCTCTCGTAGTAATGTGACAGGCAGCCCGTATATACGTAGAGAGAAATGGTGCTGCCTGCCAGCCTATCTGCCCCTACAAGTGATGGGGATATTACATTCTGATTAACTCTGGCTGTGGAATACATTCCGTTTAGAAGTGTTACCTCATTAGACAAGATCTCCTGACTGAGAAGTCCAGATATTTTTAATATTTATTTGTGATCGTAATAATCAGCAATGGATTGCCAGTGATGTGAATAACAACACATTTGGCTTTAGTGTTTTACCAGATATGTAAAGAAGCAATCACAGAACCAGTTAAGGCTTTCACAAACATGGGCAATGTTTCAATCTACAAATACACACTTATTTTCAAACATGTTTTTTAATAATTATTATAATTCCTCTACCATCTGTCCCAGGTATTTGTCCCTGGAGGAGAGCTGAGCTGAGGTAAATCTCTGCCTCCGTGCTGGGAGAAAGGAATGGGATTCCTCATGCCGGTAGGCCAGAAAATAAGTACCTTTTTATATTCAAACATCTTGGTCTGTTGATAGTGACTTAGTTACCTTTCATTTCAATGAATGGCTGTAATTATTTTCACTGACAGGACAGTAGACTAATATGTTCTAATTTGGCACCAAATGAGTAGTGCGCACACCCACAGGCATCCAGGGAAGTAGGACCACTCCTGGCCAGGTCTTCAGCTAACATAGGTGAATCTGTAGATCATTTATCCAAGCCCAAGGTAGAAAAGTTAAATTTTTCAGTACATACCACATGTATGTTTTCATAAATGGTCCTGCCTTCGCCAACCCACAAATTCAGAGACAAAGTTTAATCTGTAGTACATCCACTTGCCATGCTTCTCTTTCAACCAGTCAAATATTCTTTGGTGTCACTTAGAAATCTTCTCGTTTTCCATGAAAATATACATGGAATGAGTCTGAAGAGGAAATATAGCATAATGAATAATAAATATATTGACAATGTTGGAGTGACAATGGAGTAATAACCCTCCTCCTACAAATCTTTTATTAGACTACCACAAAAACACCCCCAGACCTCTACTTTGCCTCGACCATGCTTGACTGATGGCGTCTTTTCATTTGGTCTGCATCTCACAAATGTTCTTCTTCCGAACACCTCAAAATTACACTGAACAAAATTGTAAACGCAACACTTGTTTTTGCCCCCATTTATCATGAGCTGAACTCAAAGATCTAAGACTTTCTCTATGTACACAAAAGGCCTATTTCTCTCAAATATTGTTCACAAATCTGTCTAAATCTGTGTTAGTGAGCACTTTTCCTTTTCTGAGATAATCCATCCACCTCACAAGTGTAGCATATCAAGATGCTGATTAGACAGCATGATTATTGCACAGGTGTGCCTTAGGCTGGCCACAATAAAAGGCCACTCTAAAATGTGCGGTTTCATTGTATTGGGGGGGTCCGAAAACCAGTCAGTATCTGGTGTGACCACCATTTGCCTCACGCAGTGCAACATAACTCCTTCGAATAGAGTTGATCAGGTTGTTGATTGTGGCCTGTGGAATGTTGGTCCACTCCTCTTCAAAGGCTGTGCAGAATTGCAAAGGCTGTGTGGCTAGCCTAAACACACTAAGGTTTTTGTCCTCTTGCGTCAGTTGTGCACTGGGGCCTCCTACTCTTTCTATTCTGATTAGAGACATTTTGCGCTGTTCTGTTAATGGAGTAGATCTTCAGTTCCTTGATAATTTTTCGCATGGAATAGCCTTCATTTCTCAGAACAACAAATGGCAAAAGGGTTTTCTAATGATCAATAAGCCTTTAAAAAGATAAACTTGGATTAGCAAACAACATGCCCTTGGAACACAGGTCTGATTGTTGCTGATAATGGGCCTTTGTATGCCTATTTACATATTCCATAAAAAATCAGCTGTTTCCAGCTACAACAGTTATTTACAACATAAACAATGTGTACACTGTATTTCTGATCAATTTGATGTTATTTTAATGGACCAAATATTTTATTTTATTTTGAAAATCTCTGTGATCCCAAACTTTTGAACGGTAGTGTAATCACCTGTGACTTCACCTTGACTGAACTTGCAGGTGCCTAAACCCATAACAAGAAGCTGCTAGAGCGAGTCAGCAAGGCAGGCCTATTCTAAGCCCCCAGTGAAACCTCAGCTTCTGCCTTAAGTTTTGTCTTCAGCAAGTGAAATGCTCAATCAGGTTGAGATCATGTGATTGACTCGGCCATTGCAGAATATTCCACTTCTTTGCCTTAAAAAACTCCTGGGTTGATTTTGCAGTATGTTTTGGGTCATTGTCCATCTGTAAATTGAAGTGCCTTTAACCTTGCTGAATGTGGCTGAATCTGAGCAGATAATACACTCACCTAAAGGATTATTAGGAACATCTGTTCAATTTCTCATTAATGCAAATAACTAATCAACCAATCACATGGCAGTTGCTTCAATGCATTTAGGGGTGTGGTCCTGGTCAAGACAATCTCCTGAACTCCAAACTGAATGTCAGAATGGGAAAGAAAGGTGATTTAAGCACTTTTGAGCGTGGCATGGTTGTTGGTGCCAGACGGGCCGGGCTGAGTAGACACCTCCTTTTGCCTTCATTACAGCTCTGAGTCTTCTCTTATAATGCTTATTCAGGTTGGAGAACACATGGCCAGTGATCTGAGACTATTGCTCCATACAGAAGCTCTCAATATCATTGTTATTCTGTGTTCCAAGCTTGTGGGCTCTCCTTTTCACCTCATCACACAGGTTTTTAATGGGGTTTAGGTCAGGGGACTGGGATGGCCATGGCAAAACCTTGATTCTGTGTGAGTGTGTTCTTTTGATCATTGTCCTTCTGGAAGATCCAACCACAGCCCAGTTTAAGCCTGCTAGCAGAAGCAGTCAAAGATATAGATTTTACATCTACTAGCACATGAGTCCATGATAACATGTATCATGATATCACTGATCTATGATCATACTGATCACACATGAACATTCCACATGCTCTGATGTCTTTCCATGAAAATTCAATGTACATTAGAATATTATTTTGTATGAACCATTCATAGGCATTTTATACTCATATTGTTTCTATAATATTGAATACTTCTACAGATACTGTTCATATTCCCAATCTTACTCTTTTAAAATTGCTGCTAGTTAAATTGTTATTTGTTTTATTGCTATACTTGCTATATGTACAACATTCAATACTTCTATCCATATTGTTCATCCTCCCCATCCTAATCTTTTTAAAATGGCTGCTAGTTTACAATGTTATGTATGTCATTTCTTAATTCTTACTACATACACGTTGTGTGCCATGTCACAAGAATTTCATTGTGCAGGATGACTCTGTGTTCTTTGGTGCATTTAATTTATATACTTTAAACTTGGTCCTAACAAGTTGTCCAGGGCCTTTGGGTGAAAAACAGCCCCACAACTGGTAGACTGCTGCCCCCGCGACCCGGCCCCGGATAAGCGGAAGAAGATGACATGACAGCCCCACAACATTAAAGATCCACCACCCTATATCACAGTGGAGATGAAGTACTTAATCTTTCTGTCTACGCCAAACCCACCTCATGTGTTGATTTACAAAAAGCTATATTTTGGTATCATCTGACTCTCGAACCTGGCCCCAATTGTCAAGGTGTCGTGGTGTGAGAGGAAGGAGCCAAACGCAGGAAGGTAGGTAGTGGTGCTTTTTCTTTATAATAATCAATAGCACCAAGGAAAAGGAAGCGTCCAGGCGCAAAATAAGGTGTGCCAACAGCACACTTGTTAACAACATCAAACATAGAACAATACCTCACAAAGACGTAGTAACACAGGAACTAATATAGGCTACCTAACAAGGGAATGGACACCAGGTGTGTGCAATAACAAGACATGACAGTGCCGTGGGAGGAGGAGCGGCGTAACTAGAAGGCCGGCGACAACGCACGCCGAACACCACGCCGGGGGGGAGAGCGTCTCCCTTGCGCGTCCTCGTCACACCAATAAAAGTACTAGTAACATCTGGTTACTGTGGGCGCTTGAGTTTGTTGTTTGATGACAGCAAAGGCTTTTTTATGGTGACCCTACGAAACACCTAGTTTTGGGGAATTTCTTAGCCCAAGACCCAACTAACATCTGCAAGCTGTGATCCTTGGAGATTCGTTGGGAACTTGAACCGTCTTCCTCATTGTGTGTGGGGTCCAGTGGTCTAGTGGAGGGTATATACACAGGTATACACTATCTATCCACCTTTTTGTCAGCGTACACTGAATTCTTATTGATGCGTAGGAATAGTAAAGTGAACATATATGCAATATACATTATTTTTGTCGTAGATGAAGCATGCAAAAAGTAGCACATAATTATTACAAACCCCAGGGTGCGGTCTCATCGGCTCTGGGAGTACTTTTAAAATCCCTTTAATATTTTGTTTGTATAGTTTTAAATAGATTGCCTTATAAGCCCATGACCCTAGTTGACAGGTGGGACATCGAGTGGGGTTAGGGCTTCTTTTCCCGGGAGTTGGTTCTTGAATACTGTGTGTGTGTATGCTGCACGGGTCTAGTAGGCCCTTAGGCTATACAGTGTGCAGTGTATAGTGTTATTTATCTATGGTGTGCTGTGCTATTGGTCTTGCATGTTGTGCTACTTATCTTACTCTTGGTCATACTGGTTCGACCCACTTTGTTTAGCCCTTGTGATGGCTGTATTATGAGGTATCCCTATGAATTATTGTGAATAAAGGCTGTTTTGTATATGTGGTCTTGCCTCGTTATGTCCCAGCTTCTGACTTCCGGACCTTCCAGACAAAAAAAGGTGGTGGCAGTGTCAACATTGCCCTCTTAGACTCGATCCAGTGACAGCCCCACCTGAGTGTGGTCCGAGGTTTATTACAGTATCTACATAGTGTTTGACAGGGACGGGCAGGTATTTCAAACACAAAATAAGATTTTGTTGTTTGTATTTGATAGGGTTGATGAAAATGGCTTCATCCTTTGTATCAAAATACTTTAATGTTTTGTATTTTGTAGCTTAAAAATACTGTGAATATATCACAGGATTTACACTGTTTTCCAGGGGTGTCACATTGACCTGTCTGTAATATTTTGAGGGTCATGACCCCCTGTTCCACACCCACACCCCTGATAACAGTATTCCCACTTCTCTGGGCACCACTACACCACTGGTGGGGTCAATATACAAACCCGATTCCAAAAAAGTTGGGACACTGTACAAATTGTGATTAAAAAAGGAATGGAATAATTTACAAATCTCATAAACTTATATTTAATTCACAATAGAATATAGATAACATATCCAATGTTCATGCCAAATATTGGCTCATTTTGGATTTCATAAGAGCTACACATTCCAAAAAAAGTTAGGGACAGGTAGCAATAAGAGGCCGGAAAAGTTAAATGTACAGATAAGGAACAGCTGGAGGACCAATTTGCAACTTACTATGTCAATTGGCAACATGATTGGGTATAAAAAGAGCTTCTCAGATGGGCAGAGGATCACCAATTCCCCCAATGCTGCTGTGAAAAATAGTGGAGCAATATAAGAAAGGAGTTTCTCTGAGAAAAATTGCAAAGAGTTTGAAGTTATCATCATCTACAGTGCATAATATCATCCAAAGATTCAGAGAATCTGGAACAATCTCTGTGCGTTAGGGTCAAGGCCGGAAAACCATACTGGATGCCCGTGATCTTCGGGCCCTCAGACGGCACTGCATCACATACAGGAATGATACTGTAATGGAAATCACAACATGGGCTCAAGAATACTTCCAGAAAACATTGTCGGTGAACACAATCCACCATGCCATTCGCCGTTGCCGGCTAAAACTCTATAGGTCAAAAAATAAGCCGTATTTAAACAGGATCCAGAAGCGCAGGCCTTTTCTCTGGGCCAAGGATAATTTAAAATGGACTGTGGCAAAGTGGAAAAGTGTTCTGTGGTCAGACAAATTAAAATTTGAAGTTCATTTTGGAAAACTGGGAAGCCATGTCATCCGGACTAAACAGGACAAGGACAACTGTTGTGGAAATTTCTTTATACAATGTATTCTCACTGACTAAAGGACTGAGTCCCACTGTTTAGATAGTTAGAGGAATGTGGGGGATCTGGTATTAGCTTAGGGGGCATCATTGACTGGTATCAGCTGATGAAATGGTTACTCTTTATCTCCTTATCTGTATAACTCACCAGGGCATCTATTGTCTGTTCGGGTTCGGTTGGAACCCTCAGAGTTGAAGAAGGTATTTATGGCGGGAAGGAGAGCTGTCCTTTGTGTGAAGCTTTGGGAAACACTACAGTAAACATTATGGCAGGAAGGATAAGGTGGGGGAAGATAGCATTTGACTTGTGTGATAGAACAAAGGGAATGTGTCCTGATTGAGCTGGAATGTCCAGGATTTGTCACACCCCTCTCCTGTCTTTAAATACTGTCGATTGCCTGTTTTTATTCAGAGACTATCCACTGTTACCTTGTAACCTGTATACTTTCTCCTTGCAAGTAAAATTAAAACAGTTTATTGCGCAATTGATTTCTCCTGTCTTACCTACCATTTTCATAGAACTATTTGGATCTTAGAAATTGCCATCACACAACCCAAGTTGATATCAACGCTCAGTTCAGAAGCCTGCATCTCTGATAGTATGGGGTTGCATGAGTGCGTGTGGCATGGGCAGCCTACACATCTGGAAAGACACCATCAATGCTGACAGTTATATTCAAGTTCTAGAACAACATATGCTCTCATCCAGATGTCGTCTCATTCAGGGAAAACCTTGCATTTTCCAACATGACAATGCCAGACCACATACTGCATCAATTACAATGTCATGGCTGCATAGAAGAAGGATCCGGGTACTGAAATGGCCAGCCTGCAGTCCAGATCTTTAAACCATAGAAAACATTTGGCGCATCATAAAGAGGAAGGTGCGACAAAGAAGACCTAAGAGCAACTAGAAGCCTGTATTAGACAAGAATGGGACAACATTCCTATTCCTAAACTTGAGTAACTTGTCTCCTCAGTCCCCAGACATTTGCAGTCTGTTATAAAAAGAAGAGGGGATGCCACACAGTGGTATACATGGCCTTGTCCCAACTTTTTTGAGATGTGTTGATGCCATGAAATTTTAAATCAACTTATTTTTCCCTTACAGTGATACATTTTCTCAGTTTAAACATTTGATATGTCATCTATGTTGTATTCTGAATAAATTATTAAAATTTGAAACTTCCACATCATTGCATTCTGTTTTTATTCACAATTGTACAGTGTCCCAACTTTTTTGGAATCGTGTTTGTAGACCCACATCCTCTCCCAGACCAGTTGTTAAAATCTGCAGTTGCTTTAAACTTTTAAAATTATTTCTCTGTTAGTGGAAATCGGCATTTTGACATTTGGCTATTTTCTTATAGTCATTTCCTCATTTGTGCCGCTCAACAACCTTTTATCATTACTGCATTCTGGTTTCTTTCCCCTGGCGATGGATGACTATGATAATTTGGCCTGTGTGTCACCTCATCTATATCCCAGTGAAACATGAAGTCAAGCCATTTAAGTGTTCCTAATAACTCAGTTGAACATAAAAAATTTAAATATGAGTGGGAATATATTGAATCGAAATTGATTTTACTCAGGGATTTCTAGGTGTGCCAATAATTGTCACATGTTTTGAAAAATAATTGTTTATTTTATTTCACTTTTCTTCTCAATAATTTTACTTCAAGCGAAGGTTTGATTTTTGTGGATATTTTTACTGAAAGACCAAGAGGATGAACAGCAATAGCTTTTTTTTTAATGCAGATTGTGTAGCACGTATTTATCAAGGGTGTTAATTAGGGATGCACGATATATCGTTTCAGCATCGACATTGCGATATACGCATCCGTAATTGTCACATCGCAACGTAAGGTAAACATATATCAGTCTACAATATATTTTATTTTCAAATGGAAAACCAGCATTATGTCTGTCTGATATAACGTAATTTACTCAGATTCATAGGTTATTGGATACACAGTTTATTATGATTATGTTAAACACGGTTCGTTGCTGCACGTCGTTGGCATGTAGGCTCTTCTTGCACGTGACGAAATGATGAGTGAGGAACAGGCAAAACAGACCGAAAAGGAGAATTTGGTTGCAAAAAGAATTGCATCGTCAATTACATGGAAATATTTTGTCTACAGACAGGATGATGTTGACCAAAAACAGGAACTTTGTTGAGAGTTCCTTGCAATTGCTGCCACAACACGACCAATTTGTTCGATCATTTAAGGTGGCACCACAAATCTTCATATGAAGAGTGCAAAGCATCTCAATGCCATCCAAAGCCAAAATCTATTTCGGATGCATTTGCTAGTATTACACCAATCACAGATTCAATAACATTTCACGTCGCCAAAGACATGGTACCAATTAACACGGTTACCAAAGAGGGTTTTAAAGACATGATCCGGTCGCTTGACAAGCGGTATGTAATGCCATCATGCAACTATTTTTCTCAAGTTGCCATCCCAGAGCTGTATGACAAATGCAAGGCACAAGGAAAAAGAGATGTCACAAGTGGAATATTATGCAGTAACAACAGACTTATGGTCCAGCCGGACATCAAAGCCCTACATAAGTCTGACCGTACACTTTATTAATCAGGACTTCCACCAGAAAATCGACTTGAGTTTTCAGGGGTCTTTGAGAGTCAAATCTGCAGTATAACTGGTTGAGTGTGTTCGTGGGACCCACAACGACGACCAGCTCCACTGATTACAAGGCATGTACAGTACACTGACAACCAGGGTGCGTTTGTAAATATTCAACCGAGTAAATATTCTATAGTTTCAACCATTTTGTAGGGGCGGGCGAGTCCTGAGGTGGCAGACTCTGAGCCAGGAGCTCCGCCAAAATCAGGGAAGCCCCTAACCAGTATAATTGGAAAACCAGCGACTGTTGCAGCACCATGTTAGTACAAGTATAGTTTTGAAATAATCCAGGCAAGTGGAATTGCACTGAGATAGACCCCGCGCTCAACTGTGTGACTGTTCGGCGTGGTCACCAAACGCTGATGAGTAAACGAAAACAATCTTGGTGTCAATATTTGGTCTTGCCCTGTATGATGTTTCTGGCTTCTTTTGTGATCTTAAAACCCGGAGCTTGAGCAGTTGAATGATTTCTTGTGTGAATCCCAAATAGCACACTATTCGCCAGATAGTGCACTTCTTTTGACAAGAGCCTGAGGAGATTGAGTGCCATTTGGGACAAAAACCTACTGGTCCTGTGGTTATAGGCCACTCCTATAACTAGATGTTCCACTTCTTGCACACGGAGTAGTGTAAAAAAAAAGTAAATATTTCTTATGATGGACTGGATACGGTAGCTAAACAGACTTGTTCTCAGACTTACAAGGCATCCGTCCATGGAGAACAAGGTGATTATATGCATACTTCGAAGTACAAAACAATTTCAAACCATTAGATTTTAAATTATTTGGTTTATTTGAACATCTTGGTACATAGGCAGAACATTGATTTGAAAATGTGAAACCATAAGAGAAGCCTAAATAGATTAACAGTTCATCATCAATAAGAAATACTGTGTTTGAAGCCCTAGTCTTTAATTTCACCAAAATAACAAAATGGGAACCCAATCACTGATGTAAATAGCAGAAAATATGACTGTCCCTCTAACACTTTAAATTCTGTCTTTTGTGTTTTTGTTTTTACCTTCTGACAGCATAAAGTAGCAAAACTGAACAAAAATATGTCTGTTATTTTAAATAATAAAGAGCTCCATTTCCTCAACCAATATATACATATTTCAATAACATGTAAACCATTAATTAAACCTTTACAATCGTATTACTTGTTTTCTTCCTAGGCTCCTTTATAGGGAGTTTGTCAACATTTTATTTTATAGCGTATAAGGCCGTGTGTCTGTATAAGCAATTTGTTATGACTCCTCAGGTAAAATGTCTATAAGACACATTGTTGGTTGGACAGATGCTTGTCAATGCCAGGTTTTTCTAAACCTGTTAAAGACTAAATGGGCAGGCTTATATTTTCCAGAACCTCCATGACGAGTTTTCCCAACAAGTTTACACAAGGGATTACTTTGTAAATTTTTTGTTTCTTTATCTTTGTGTTATGCTGCCTCTGCTCCCCCTGCAGCGGGCAGGCTTCAGCGGTCGACATCACCAGCCTTCTGACACCACCACCCATCTCATCAGTTCATCTCACCTGTTGTCTTGTTTAGCGCACACCTGGTCCTCATTTACTATTATTCCCCCCAGTATATCTGTTCCCTCTGCTCCCCTGGTCTTTGTGTGTGAATGCCTCGTTCTATGAGCCACATCAGACATTGTATTTGTGCGTTACCTTATCTTTGTTAAAATATACCCTTTTGACTCTGTCACACATCGTTGGTTGGACAGGTTTTTCTAAACCTGTTAATGACAAAATGGGCAGACTAATATTTTCCAGAACCTCCATGACGAGTTGTCCCAAGATGTTTACACAATTATTTTTTATCTGTGTACATAAGGATGCTGGAAATATTTCACTGAATGTGTCATTGTGTTATGCCTGGACCATGTTAATCTAGAGTGGTCCTGAATGGCATCCTGTTCCCTATATCATGCACTATTTGACCAGACACCAGACATGCTATGGAGGGTGCGATTTGAGGTGCACATCTTGATTACATGGCAATGCCTAAAGTTTGATCAGTATGTGACAGAATCAACATCATCTCAGCATCAGCGTGGTACTTCCTTGAGATGGATAGTTTAAAAGCAGGCAGGCAGGCACCTGGTCTCAAACTTTTCCAGAAGGAGCAGGTGGATTAGTTGTGCAGGTGGGACTGGAGGACATAGTTAGAAGAACCATCATGACACACCAATGGGTGAAGTTGTGGATCTCTCTCCTCTACGGTTTATCTGCTGCTTACTCTGATTCTGGTAATAAAATATATGTTATGATATGCAGTGTCATGTTAAGATGGAGATGTAGTTAGCCTGGTAGACTGGGCCCAGTACGTTTGACAATTTTGACCAGGCTGGTCAAACTAGCCAGCCGGCTAGGAACATATTGTATTATTATTATTATTATTATTAATGCATTTTTAAAGATTGTATTGCATAGATTTTGGACCCAACAGGCCATTGCCCTAAATGCTTAAGTTCATTCACTAGATAAAACCAAAAGAATCAATTCAATCAAAACCCCATGATTTATGCAATTCTTTTTGTCAAGATCAAATAAACCAAACGGCTCTAATGTTCTGCATAAAAACCTACAAACTTTGTTAGACATCCTATCCGACAGTCAAAGAAAAATATGAAGTATAAAAAAAGTGTTTCTGTTTTTTTCCAGTTAAAATGATTCCAATGACTGGGAAGATACCAGTGATCACAGGTATGTTATATATAAGATATTTTCACACTGACTACACTAATAAACATTGATAAACACAGCAAACACTGTTGCTTTAGTCAGAAATAATCTTAATACTCCTTCGCCCTTTCAGTTGGTGTGAGTCAATCCCACAACAGGCAGGTCTGCAGCACGTGGGGTAACTACCACTACAAAACCTACGATGGGGACTTCTTCCAGCTGCCCTACACCTGTAACTACGTGTTGACTTCGCTATGCAAAAGCAGAAGTGGCTACGAGGAGTTCAACATTCAGCTGCAGCGTGAAGAGGTGGACGGTCAGGCCACCATCAAGAAGATCTCTCTGAAGCTGGATGGGACCTTCGTGGAGCTGACTCAAAGTAGCATCAATGTCAATGGGAAACAGTGAGTTGTAATTTAATGATTTAACCAGGTAATTCATATTAGGTAGTTGGGTTGGACAGCCACATAACACAGTCCTAGAGAGTAAATGTTAACTCTATCAACGCTTAGTAGTCAGTATCCGTAGGGAAAAAGGGTTGGTTTACAAAAACAGGAAAGTTTCCTAGAATTTTCAGCAGACGTTTGACATTTAGATCAGTTGAAAGGAAGGGAGGGATTCTGGGGATGAGAAGCATGTTCTGTGGGTTCTTTAAATGATTGTTTAGACTAGGGTAATGTAATTTCCCCTCTGATGGATACTTCATTGTGTTGTCCCCCATAGGGTCACGTTACCATTTGGTCAGTTTAATATCTTCATGGAGAGGACCAACTCCTATGTGAAGATCACAGCCAAGCTGGGTTTAGTCATCATGTGGAACAAATATGATGGCCTTTCGGTATGTGTTCTATCCACTAAATCTGTTGGATGTGCAGTAGATTTTCCAGTAGGTCTTTATTGACAGATCTCAACAATGAATTCCCTCGGATTCAGTTTTCAATAATTTGTTATTTTAACTAGCCATTTCTAAATGGGGCTATACGTTCCCATTATATTTCCCGCTACAGTGGACAAAAACACAATTACCAGTAGGCCTAGAAATAAAGAATTCATGCCACAAAATCTGGTTCTTTGAAAATGTAACGCTTCTGTTCCTCACTTTTGGAAAGGAAAGGTGCAGTGGTCTCTAAATCTTTTCCAGAGCTGTATATATAGGGATGGCCAGTATTTATGATACATGTATTTAAAATACATATTTCAAATTTAAAATAGGATTTTGTCATTTGTATGTGATAGGGTTGATGAAAATAGCTTCATATCTTTTATCAAAATATGTGAGGGTTTTGTTTTTTGTAGTTTAAAAATACTGTGAAATACTTTGTGAGAAGTCTACGTGACGTGAAGGGACAGATCAAATAGACTGATAGATGGAATCAACTGAATCAATGTACTGGTGAAGGGATGGATCAAATAGGCCGATAGATTTGCGAAGTCATTTCTCCCCTGTAAAGGTATTTGTAGTATTTTTTATACAGTAATTTATTTTGATACACGGTGTGGCTGCTGTATTTTGTAGTTTATTTTTATACACTTAAAATTAAGGTATTTGGTATCTGATTTTAAAATACATTTTGATGTATTATTGCCCATCTCTGCATGTGTGTATACACAGCGCCAGAAAAAAATTAAGAGACCACTGCACCTTTTTCTTTCCTTTCCATATATGTGTATGTGTGTATATATATACACCAGTTCAAGACACTGTGAACTGGATACAAATCTGTTGAACTGGATACAAATAAATAGAAAGAGACCAAGTGCTTACCATAAATATGGGATAACAATGAACTGAATGTTTTTATGCATGTGGATGAAAACATTGACTGTTGGAAAAAATATGTGGTGTGTACATTGAATGTGGGTAAATATATGTGGTGTGTACATTGAATGTGGGTAAATATATATGGTGTGTACATTGAATGTGGGTAAATATATATGGTGTGTACATTGAATGTAGGTAAATATATATGGTGTGTACATTGAATGTGGGTAAATATATGTGGTGTGTACATTGAATGTGGGAAAATATGTGGTGTGTACATTGAATGTGGGTAAATATATGTGGTGTGTACATTGAATGTGGGTAAATATATATGGTGTGTACAGTGATTGTGGATGTGTTAATGTAATAGAGAGTGTGTGTGTCAATGGTGAATGTGTGTTAATATGTGCCAGACTGAGCTGGGGTTGGTGTTTTATGGGAAAGTATACAAACATGCTCTGTGGTCCAGATGAGAGTTTGTGCAAATAAGTAGGTAGTCTGATGGCCCAGGGGTCTTTTGTGTTAAATCAACAGTAATGCAAACGTCCCAAATAACTGCAAAAGTATTATATTGTAGCACATAAAGTGCCTATACACACACCCAGCCTCAAACCCCAAAAGGTAAGCAACCACAACATTTTGAAGCATTATTGTGGTCTTAACTTTATATGCCCTGCTGTAGGCCATATTTGTTGGTACTGTACTTTAATCCACAGTCATTTTCCATTTGCTCTGTAGGTGGAGTTAGACTCAAAGTTCCAGAATCAGACCTGTGGGCTATGTGGAGACTTCAATGGAGTTCAGCTTTACGACGAGTTCATTGTGAATGGTAAACAAAATCAGAACAGGTCTTAGGGATGCTAACTATGCTCCTGTACTGCTAATGAATATGTGGTTTCAGTCATTGTGAATGGTAAACAAAATCTGAAAAAGTCTCATGATAGAATATTAGTATACTCTTGTAGTGCTCAGTACAGCTCAAACGTGTTTATAAAGGCCACATTTTAGTTAAACCATTTATTGGAGGAAAACTATACACAGCAATGTAAATACAATGTCTTGGTATCTGGTGTAACTCACAGCAATCAGAATATTTTGTACCTTTTATCAGTTAACAGGATGGTCATCATTAATTAATAATCCTGAATTGTGAATTGGACATAATGAAATTAAGAGGAGGGGAATTCATAACAGTGAATGTTTAAAATAGCACCATTTTAAATTTAAAAAGGATAGAGGAATAAACAAAAATATCAAATGTGCAGTTGTTTATTTCTGATATTGAGGTTTGATTGAAAAATAATAATAATCCATCATAAATTAAATGTTACCTTGATTTATATTTTGTGAACCAAAAGGAGCAGTTCCTTTTACTATTTAAAGCCTCCGTAATTTCCTCAAGTTGTAGGGTGTCCCAAAATGTAAACCACTGCCACTCCTGAAGTCATTCTCAAGGTTGTGTTAGCAATACATGACAATGGATGGTGGAGTGTGGTAATGGATGGTGGAGTGTGGTAATGGATGGTGGAGTGTGGTAATGGATGGGCCTGGCCATGTGTCTGTGGTAGAGTGTGGTAATGGATGGGCCTGGCCATGTGTCTGTGGTAGAGTGTGGTAATGGATGGACCTGGCCATGTGTCTGTGGTAGAGTGTGGTAATGGATGGACCTGGCCATGTGTCTGTGGTAGAGTGTGGTAATGGATGGGCCTGGCCATGTGTCTGTGGTAGAGTGTGGTAATGGATGGGCCTGGCCATGTGTCTGTGGTAGAGTGTGGTAATGGATGGGCCTGGCCATGTGTCTGTGGTAGAGTGTGGTAATGGATGGGCCTGGCCATGTGTCTGTGGTAGAGTGTGGTAATGGATGGGCCTGGCCATGTGTCTGTGGTAGAGTGTGGTAATGGATGGTGGAGTGTGGTAATGGATGGGCCTGGCCATGTGTCCGTGGTAGAGTGTGGTAATGGATGGGCCAGGCCATTTGTCTGTGATAGAGTGTGGTAATGGTGTGATTTGGCCTGGGGGCTTCTACTGGCCAAGATGAGGTCTCAGCTATCCAGGGTTTGTAATTGTCCTTGGTCACTGATCACAATACTCATTTTGACCAACCCATTGTAGAAATAGTCCTTATATCAAACATGCAAAGAAAATTACAAATAAAACAAAGTGTACTTTCCCACAGGATTTCAAATGAAGACAATTGACTATGGTGAGCTTTCGAAGATGAATGGCCCTACAGAAACTTGCATAGAAGTCCCACTTCAGGCTGAAAATTGTGAAGAACAGGTATTGTCTGAAAGCTGTAGCTCAACCATTCACTGCTTTAAAAACTTTATTTTAAGATAATAGAATAAAAGTTTCACATACCAACATCCTCATTGCTCACATTATACAATCAATTCTTCTCTTCCTCCTTCGTGGTCCTCCCCTTTCAGAGGACAGCGTGTGAGGAGTTTCTCACCAGTTCAGCCTTCAGTAGCTGTGAGGACCTGATTTCCACGGACTCCTTCGTCGAGGCTTGCATGGCAGACATGTGTCACTGTGGTAACAGCAACAACAGCGAGTCCTGCATGTGCCAAACCATTTCAGAGTATTCCCGCCAGTGTGCTCACGCAGGGGGCGTGCCCCAGAAGTGGAGGACAGACCAGTTCTGCTGTAAGGAAATCTTTTACATTTCCTTTTATAATTTTATATTGGTCTGTCTGTTTGTCTTGCTGCACTTCACTGTTTGGAATATGTTAAAAAAAAAGATCCTTCCGTAGACTCAGAATTAGATATAGATGAGATGGCTGGTAAAGACTTCTTTCTCTCTCTCTCTCTGTCTGTCTGTCTGTCTGTGTTGAGCAGTGGAGACGTGTCCTTTGAACATGAAGTACCAGGAGTGTGGAAGCCCCTGTATTGATACCTGCTCCAACCCACAGGCGAACCAGCATTGTGAGGAACACTGCAGTGATGGATGCTTCTGTCCTGCTGGTACAGTACACTCACTGGTTCACTGGGGGAAGCACATCATATTTCCACTTAATAGCCCTCTAAGTTGTTTTAAAAAATAAAGATAAAAATGCTAACTTTGCACTATGCCTACTGACCATGCCTGCTGTCCATGCCTACTGACCATGCCTACTGTCCATGCCTACTGACCATGCCTACTGTCCATGCTTACTGTCCATGCCTACTGTCCATGCTTACTGTCCATGCCTACTGACCGTGTATACTGACCGTGCCTACTGACCATGCCTACTGTCCATGCTTACTGTCCATGCCTACTGACCATGCCTACTGTCCATGCTTACTGTCCATGCCTACTGTCCATGCTTACTGTCCATGCCTACTGACCATGCCTACTGTCCATGCCTAATGTCCATGCCTACTGACCATGCCTACTGACCATGCCTACTGACCATGCCTACTATTTTAAAACAGGAAGAGTCAATACAACAGGAGTAATTGGCTAATTAAACAAATTATTATTTGTGGTCTCAGTTCATCATCAACCAAGTACAGACCTGAAGGAGGAACCTTACTAGAACATTAAAGATCATCATGATTTTATCCAGAACCTACTATGTATAGTAATTTGGCTAATAAACTAGGCAACATTTGTCAATTTTCGTTTTTAATAAACTGAAATTGGCAAACATTCAAAATGTTTTTTTTGCCTGCCTAATAAGAAAAGTGACAAAATGTATTTAAACCTGGCTCTACAATTGTACGCTACAGCATAGCTGGCCTTGGCACCAGTAGATACGTTTTTTGTCATAATAAAGAAGTTAAAACAAAGCAACTTTTATCACACCTTCATAAAATGTTGGGGTAGTGTATTTAAGGGGTAGTGTATTTAAGGGGTAGTGTATTTAAGGGGTAGTGTATTTAAGGGGTAGTGTATTTAAGGGGTAGTGTATTTAAGGGGTAGTGTATTTAAGGGGTAGTGTATCATCCCTGGGATCATGCCATGTTTCTTCTTTTATTTGTGATTAAATGTTGTTTCTATAAGTTGGAGTTTGTGAAAATATTAAGACAAATATATTCACAAGAAAAGTATTTAATGTCATTTCTGCTATGGTGATTGAATGTATTTATTGCCTCTTTCCTAGGAACTGTGTTTGATGACATTAATCAGAGTGGCTGTGTAGCTGTGGACCAGTGCTCTTGTCTCCACAACGGAATGTCTTACAAGCCTGGAGATACATACTCTAGAACATGCCAAGAATGGTAAGCATTGCTTTATATTTACATACACTGAATGATTGTGTTTGTGTGGCTGTAGACTTTACTGACTGATTCTCTCTGCTAGTACCTGCAAGGATGGCCAGTGGAACTGTGTAGGTCTGGACTGTCCAGGTACCTGCTCCATAGAGGGAGGTTCCCACATCACCACCTACGACGGGAAAGCCTACACCTTCCATGGAGACTGCTCCTATGTCCTGTCCAAGGTGGGACATTTGAAATATAATTTTGTTGGCTTATACATCACTAATAGAATTAGACTAACACCAACACAACTCAATGTTTAGCAACTAGTTCTAAGGGCTTTTGGCTAAAATGTCCTGGTACTTAAATATATCTACTTTTTTTTCTACATTTTTTGTCTCTCTGAGTTTAAGGTTGCTTTAAATTACTCAATATACACTCTACACAGTGCCGGAAAAAATTAAGAGACCACTGCACCTTTTTCTTTCCTTTCCAAAAAAGTTGAAAAGGAAAGTTTTGACTGACGAACAGAAGGTTTCAAATTGAGAGACCACTGCAAATTGAAAACACTTTTCGACTCTTTTGGAAAGGAAAGAAAAAGGTGCAGTGGTCTCTTAATTTTTTCCGGAGGTGTATTCTGTACTTGCACTTAAAGTTTTGACAGGGACTCAAGTTTAAGTTTAAGTGCTCAGTCATAGGCGCGTGAGAAGAGAAGTGTTTTTAACCTGGATATAGAGATTGAAGAGAAGCGGTCCGAGAACTGATCCCTGTGGAACTCCGCATGTCATAGCCACCCTATCAGATTTATGATTACCAATGGTGACAAAGTAACTCCGGCCATCTAGATAAGATCTGAACCAATCAAGGACTTTCCCAGCGAGTCCTATCCAATTTACCAGCCTATCTATAAGTGTTCTATGATCTACAGTATCAAATGCTTCACTGAGATCTAATAGAACCAGAATTGTTATTTTATCAGAATCAGTATTCAGGCGTATATCATTAAAAACTTGAATCAGGGCCGTTTCAGTACTGTGGTGAGGTCGGAAACCTGAAGGAAATTTGTCTAAGAGACCGCTTGAGGTCACAAAATTGTATGCAGGTCTATAGTTGTTCATTATAGATGCATCCAGTGTTCTCTTTTTTAATGGGGGCTTAATGGCAGCTGTTTTTAGAGACATTGGGAAAATGCCTGATTGCAGAGAGCTATTAAGTATTTGCTGTAGGTCCATTGTTATACAGTTAAATTCTTTAAAGAAAAAGTCTGATGGCAGTGTGTCGAGACAGCAAGTGGAAGCTTTAAGATGTCGAACTGTTTCTTCAAGGGATTTTTGATCAATTGTATTAAAATGCGACATAATAACCAAGTTATGTCTTGGTGGTCGTGGTGACGGTACGGAGTCCTTGTTACAATGTAGTTCTGATGTTCCGTCTAATACTTGTAATTTATTCATTAAAGAAACACGCAAACTCATTACATTTTACAGTGGACATGAATTCTGATGCTATCTGCTTTATTGGGTTTGTAAGCTTGTCGACCATGACAAATAGAGTGCGGGTATTATTGATATTCTTGTTGATCATTCCAGATAAATGTTGCTGTCTGGCCCTGCGTAACTCATTGTTGAAGCTACCAAGGCTTTGTTTATAGATGTCATAGTGAATTTGAAGTTTAGTTTTCCTCCACTTACGTTCTGCTTTCCTACATTCTCTTTTCAGGGCGTTTACCATCATGGTGGTTCTCCATGGTGTTTCTGTTTGCTCATAGTTTTCTTTACCTTTACCGGTGCAACACGATCCATGATATTCAATATTTTGGCATTAAGATATCCAGGAGTGCATCAACTGACTCAGCACTTATTGTTGGAGAGATAGCTATGGCTTCAATAAACTGAGCATTGGTACCCTCATTAGTGTACTTTTTCTTAACAGAAACAGAGTTTACTGGAACATTTGGGGTGATAAGTAAATCAAAAAAGACACAGAAATGATCAGACAGAGCCAAGTCTTTAACCATGACAGAGGAAATATCGAGACCTTTAGAGATAACCAGATCTAGAATGTGGCCTTGAGTGTGTGTACGCTCTTTCACATGTTGAGTGAGATCAAAAGTGTCAAGTATTGCAAAAAGTTTTTTGGCATTATTGTCTGTATTACTATCTCTGTGGATGTTAAAATTATAATCAACTGATATAAGAGAGAGTAGTTCAGCAAAATCATCAATAACATTTGCAGAATATCATGGAGGTCTGTAAATGGTTATAAACAACATAAATGGTTACATTTCAAAATAAATGTAATTACCTACTGTATTTTCTGTGCACTTAAATGTGTCTTTGAATAGGGTAGCCACTCCTCCTCCTTTCCTACCATTTCGACACATTCATATAGCCAAATTTTTTGAGTGCTGTCTCGTTAAGAATTGCAGCACTAGAATCGTCTGTTAGCCAGGTTTCAGTGAGAATTATAAAATCAAGGTTGTAGGATACTATAATGTAATTTACCAATAATGATTTGTTGGCGAGAGATCTGATACTAAGTAAACCCAGTTTAATAGATATAATAGGGGTTCCTGGACTAGTAGGTTGACGTGTTACAGTTAACAGATTAGACAAGTTTATGGGTTGCATACTCACGGTTCCTTCTATTTCTAATCAACACAGGAATAGAGATAATGGGGTCCTAGCTTGTACTCAAAACTGTCGGCATTGCTATTTTCACAATAGCAGGGACCCGAAGCACATCACCGAGAATATTCTGTGCTCTGTGGAAATAAAGGACAAATCAAATAAATAAAGGACACATTTTTTTTGATAAAAAATGAATAACTTTACTGTCCTTAACTTATTATTCTCCCCAGCAAATCTATGGGAGTGTTTTCACTGTCCTGGGTGACATAGAGAAATGTGGGACAACAAACACTGAGACCTGCCTAAAGGGTGTAACCCTGGTGATTCCACAGTCCAAGGTAAGGTTGCGCATGGCCAATGACACACCCACCTGATAGTGTTTTATCAAGACATCAACATTAAACCATTTCAAATAGGTTTGCCATTGACTCCTGTCACCATTTCACACCAGAATTGGGGTCAAGGACATTTCAATTCCAGTCAATTCAGTAAAGAACACTGAAACTACAATTCCATTTAATTGAAATAAGAGTCTTGTTGACTTTTTTATTTTACTGGAACTTAAATGGAATTAACCCCCATTTTGCGTCACACTTCTTACCACCTGGAGTCTCACATTTAATTTAAATTGCAGATGATCGTCATTGAGGCCAGTGGAACCGTCAGTATGGACAAAATGTTATCAACGTTGCCCATCGTCATGGGTGAGTTGCTGGCTCATGGCTACTCAAGAATATTGATGTGTGTTGTCTGGTTTTGGTTTAGTGTTTTGGTTTAGTGTATTGTTGAATAGCGTAGTGGTCAGAGACGTGGACTACAGAACAACAGGTTCCGCGTTCGACACCCGTCTCAGTCAAAACACATAGCGCCTTAGGATCTGTTCAGGACAGACAAACTTTGTTGGGTAAACCTTCTGTAGCTATGTTATAGGAAGCCTAAAATATAAAATTTCTGGTGGATTTTAGGAATAGTTCAGGATAGACAAACACTTCAACGGCTACACGATTCTCTCCTCTTTTTCACTTGACGAAAAGTCAGTTATTGTCACCTATATTGATAGATACCGTATCAATGTAATTCACAAATGGCTAAATAGCTGTTGAAACGGCCAGTGGCAGAAGAGGATTTGTTCAGGATAGACAAAAACCTCACTGGCTACAACCTTTAGTTGCAGAGCTACATTATAGGAAGCCTAAAATAAAACACTTTGCTGTTATATTACGACTATTTTTAGTGGATTTTCATATTATGCATTAGAATTTGTTCAGGATAGACTAAGACTTTGCTGGCTACACGAATCTCTCGTCTTTTCACTTAACGAAAAAGTCAGTTATCATCACCTATATTGATACTTATTGTATCAATGCTATTTGTGGTGGAGGTAAACTTAATCAGAAACTTTAGTCAGTTTAATACAACACTTAATGGTGTCTAGCTAAATATTCAAATTGTGTGATGTTACTATGTGACAAAATTATACAATGTCAAGAGGCTATACTGATGCCCAGTGAATGTACAGCTCTGAGGCATAGTGGTTAAAGACACAGCCTCTCACATGGCCAGGGAGGGCAACAACAATCGTCTGATTTTATTGTGGCCCGGCTGAACTTGCCTGGTTCCTTGTTTATACTATTCTCATGCATTCCATATACATTTTCTATGTTTTGTTTTTTATTTTCCTGTGCATTTTCAATCATAGTAAGATGTGTATGTATTTAATGGAAAGGAGTTACACATAACCATCCAGATTGTAAAGGTTTTTTGTCTACCAGATAGTGACTACTGTAGACATTTGGTTTATTTTCCACAGAGAATGTAACGATCTTCAAGCCCTCTACGTTTTACATCGTTGTGCAGACCTCTTACGGGCTTCGTCTGGAGATCCAGTTAACACCTATAATGCAGGTGTACATCACAGCTAGCAGTTCCCTTAAAGGAAAAACCCAGGGTATGTTTCTCTAATTTAAAGGAAAAACCCAGGGTATGTTTCTTTTGAGTTCATT
This sequence comes from Esox lucius, assembly GCF_011004845.1. Classification (NCBI taxonomy): domain Eukaryota; kingdom Metazoa; phylum Chordata; class Actinopteri; order Esociformes; family Esocidae; genus Esox; species Esox lucius. The sequence continues at coordinate 3,437,843 of NC_047587.1, read as the reverse complement.
CACTATCCCCTGAAAGATAAATATCTTTAAGTCTATTTATATAATTAAAATTCTACTATTTTGCAGTGTAATTGGTTATCAAACTATTGATAATGTTACATGTGTCACTGTAGCACTTTTTGCGGTAATGTTTGTCAAACCTCACCTGGCAACAGGGAAGACAACTCCTGATTCCTTTCTGGCTTACCACTCCAAATAGAGTGAAATATTATTTTCTTATGTAATTACAAAACAGGTTGTCAGGAGTTCAGACAGGAAACACCACGAATGAGTTTAACCATTTATTAGAGAACGTACATGCAAGTCTTGGTGTTCTGCTCCTTTAGGGTAACTCATTGCCATCACATGATTGTGTATATGATAATACCACAATAACATACCTAGTTATTATTTATGCAATTCCCATGGCAATAAGCAAGGTATGCAGTACCGATCCCCCCCACAAGGAACAAAGAATCTAACAGGTGAAGGCAGGGGTGGTGGGGGGCATGCACCCACATGCTAGTACAAGCCCAACAACTGACTGAGTGAGTAACCTGATGGTTATATAGACAGGTTGCAATCTAACATGTGATAAGAGCGATCCTGCATCAGCTGATGCATTGCTGACCAATTACCACTCGGGTTTCCTGGCTGAACTACCCTAATTAGGCAAAAAATTATATTAATTGATAAAGTATTTACCACTTCATTATCTTATATTTATATGCTAACTTTATTTTGAAATTGTTGTAATGAGTTACTTAAACATACCATTTTGTTGTTAAACTACATTTTAAGTAAAAAAACTAATAATAATAATGGAAATACATTACTTCACTTATCATAACTACATTTTCAATGGCTATGACAAATAGAGTCAGCAGAATATCTTCCTTAAATCCTCTTGACAATTCTGAAATTCATGAAAAGCATTCATTACTTAGAATTTTACACCTGGATTTGTTAAATATAAATGAAACAAACTCTATAAACAGTTCACAAAAATATTAATGAATTGTGCATAAATGTCATACTTTGTGTTACTTTACTAATGGCCTTTTCTAAACGTGTTATAAATACCACACCTGTTTACTTTGTTTAATATATTATCTTCAATGTATCATTGATGTAAGAAAAACATGTCTGACCAAGATTAATAAGATTTGGTAAAACCTATTTAAATCTATACTCAATAATTTCCCCATAATTTAACATAACAAATCAACAATCAAACTGCGTGGTGTTTTCATCAACGTATGCTTACATAGATATGATCTTCAGATATGCAGACTATTGCATAATCAGCTTACTGAATAATCAGCCTTCTGAATAATCAGCTTTCTGAATAATCAGCTTTCTGAATAATCAGCCTACTGAATAATCAGCCTACTGCATATAGTAATACTCATTGACAATTTTAAGAACATATAGCTACTAATTTCTCAAGGGAATTTTTGTTAATCTCTTATCTGAATTAATCTGTAATTCTAACAAAGTTTTATATTTCCTATCCAGGTCTTTGCGGAGACTTTAACAGCATCCAAGCTGATGACTTCAGAACCATCAACGGACTGGTGGAAGGAACGGCTGTGACATTTGCCAACACGTGGAAGACCCAAGCAAGCTGCCCCGATGTGACCCAGAGCTTTGAGAACCCATGCTCTCTGAGTGTAGAGAATGGTACTCCTTTAACCTCTTTTAAATATACTATATCTAATGAAATCATGCCCAAACGCACGTCGGCCCAGCAGAAACAAAATGAGAATAAGATGCTGGAGTAACTTTAGGGTACTTCAGTCATAGAAAATGAGCACCGTATGTGTGCATAGATCTGAGTTTTTGTTTTGATCAAATATTATTATAATATCATTATATATATACAGTTTTATATAGTATTATAATATTTCAGCATAGTGTTATGGGCTCAACATTGTTTCTTTGTATTGCGGGTGTTTGTACGTCTGGCATTCTGATTGGACAAGTGACTCCTATTGTCTTAGTTAGGAGAGGTTTCCCTAGTGATGAAGCATCCAACAGATTGCTGTCATGGTGCTTCTGCGTTTCACCTGAGCCCCAACCTCTGTCATCTGTCATCCATAAAGTGTTGTTACTATCTCGCTGAAAATATTATAACATAATATATCCTGTCACACTGGGACATAATATATCCTGTTACACTGGGACATAATATATCCCATTAAACTAGGACATAATATATCCTGTCACACTGGGACATAATATAACCTGTCACACTGGGACATAATATATCCTGTCACACTGGGACATAATATATCCTGTTACACTGGGACATAATATATCCTGTCACACTGGGACATAATATAACCTGTCACACTGGGACATAATATATCCTGTCACACTGGGACATAATATATCCTGTTACACTGGGACATAATATATCCTGTCACACTGGGACATAATATATCCTGTCACACTGGGACATAATATATCCTGTTACACTGGGACATAATATATCCCATTAAACTAGGACATAATATATCCTGTCACACTGGGACATAATATATCCTGTCACACTGGGACATAATATATCCTGTTACTCTGGGTCATAATATATCCCATTAAACTAGGACATAATATATCCTGTCACACTGGGACATAATATAACCTGTCACACTGGGACATAATATATCCAGTTGCACTTGGACATAATATATCCTGTCACACTGGGACATAATATATCCTGTTACACTGGGACATAATATATCCTGTCACACTGGGACATAATATATCCTGTCACACTGGGACATAATATATCCAGTTGCACTTGGACATAATATTTCCCATTAAACTAGGACATAATATATCCTGTTACACTGGGAGATATTATGAATAAATAAAAATCGCCATCAGAGCCTTCAATTCCTTCTCAGGGATTTTATTTAGTAACATATACTGTAGGTATCTATTAAAAGGAACATTATTGCCTGGCCAAATTGTTTGCGGACTCTTTGCCCTGTTAAAAGCTGCTCATATGTTTTACAGAGAAATATGCCAAGCATTGGTGCTCAATGCTATCTGATGCTGCAGGAATATTTTCTGAATGCCACAGTGAGGTCCACCCAGATCCCTACCAAGCGGTAAGAAATAATAAGGATTTGCATTCATATTTAGAAAAAATATTACAAAGAAAATGATAATTCATCAACTTTTTAGTGTATGACTACATTTAACTACATTTAACTACATTTTATTAAAATGCTTTTTTGAGCAATTTTAGAAAATCAGGAATTTTTGAAAATTCATTCTGTTTCACCCATCTCATCTTTTCCCTTCTCTCCCTCATCTGTAGAATTGCAGGTATGACAGCTGTAACTGTGAGAAGACTGAGCAGTGCATGTGTGCAGCAATCTCCTCCTACGTCCACGCCTGTGCTGCTGCTGGCATCCTGCTGACAGGATGGAGAAACACCACCTGTGGTGAGAACAACATCAGAGGCTGAATTAAATACTAAAACTATGCTAAACTCACTGACGGTAAACCCAAATGAATCCCGTTCTAAAGTAAAGTCTCCCTTACATCCCAGTGTGAAAACCCTAAACCGATGTTCAATGTTGAATCTCTGATCTGTTTCTACAGGAAATTACGCTCAGTGCCCTGACACGATGGTGTATGACTACGATATGACCAGCTGTGGTCGCACCTGTCGCTCGCTAAGCCAAAAGGACTTTACCTGCCAGGTACATTTACATCACTGATTACCAAACGTTATAGGGAATTTGAATAGAATCCCTAAGAAAATCATCTTCTCTTATGAATGAGAAACCTAATAGTCTTCGACTGTTATAGAAGACAGCCTGTTAGTGGTAACGTACATATCCACAAAGCACAAGAATGACAATACAATGTGTCATTGTATGTTGGGATGTCACATTTTCAGTGTTTAGCAATTATTTATTTTTGGATTGTGTGCAGTAAAACCTGGGGAAGCCCTGATTTACATGGACATCTTATGTGCCAGTAGTGTTACACAGGCCAGTGCCAGGTTTGTTGTTTTATGATGGTCAGACTTCTTGTTTGTTATTCACAGAGAGATTGTTTGGTCATAATATGGTTTTGAACATTCGTTTTGGGGCTGAAGATTTGGTCTAAAGTGCATTACAAAGGCTTGAAAGCATCTCTAAAGAAGACAAATGATTAGTAGTTAAAGCTCTTGTCATCATATTGATGATTTTAGATGCCATATAATGTTAACTAGGTAATTAATATTGAGGGAAGTCCACAGACTTTTGTCTATGCTCTTAAAGAGAAAGGATCTTAGGGTATATTTTACTTTGAAACTGTGTGGGTTCTTCAATGAAAAATGACATAGTATACTGTGAAGGATTTATTCTTTATATGGTTCTTGTAAAAACTTAGAGGGATTCTGAAGTAGTGTAGAAAACGTTCCCATTCTTGACAGACCTTTGATAACTAATGCTAGTTAATTGCAATCTGTCAAAATACTGAGAACCTTTGCCATCTGATAATAGGATAAGGATCATGGCCACCTATTTTCTACTGAATATTAGACTACCTTAGTAATATTGTCGTGGTAAATGCTAATTAGCCCCTGATTAAAGCCTGTTTGACTCTGAGTGATGCAATTTGACACACATGCTAATGCAAGCTTATATACTCAGAGCAGTCTTATTATTGGGCTACATTCCCTGAATGTGTTCATCCATAGATGCTACATCCTGTATATGGCTGTGCCAATTGTTACCACTAGTTGGAGTTTATAAGATACGATTATAAAGTTTTAATTGATAATCATCATCATTGATGAGGATCTAAAATACACCAAACAGCATATCGAACTATAATATTTTTATTCTGTTAATAATGTGTTTATTATCGCTCTCTTGATGGTTTCACATTTGGCACACAGAATCATAGATAGCTTGGGCCTCGGTATTGCTGCTTGCAGCTTTATTAGTTGTTACTGTTACAGACGTTCCCTTTACCTCCCAGGGAATCAAACACATGTTCTGACTGAACTTCAACAGGTAGAACACGTGTCTGTGGATGGTTGTGGCTGTGCTGAGGGAACCTACATGAATGACCAGGGAAAATGCGTCCCTGCCTCAGGCTGCCCCTGCTACTATGGAGACAAGGTCCTGGACCAAGGATTTACCAGTATCAATGGGGCTGCTTGGTAAGGACTTGATCCACGATGGTATTTGTGAAAAATAATTTGTACCTGCAGTTGAATTAGTTGGCATCTGTGCAAAAATGGCTGAACATTTCTTTTGTTGATCTAAATCAGGGGGTTGACAAACTCGTACTGGGTGACACATTAAACATTCAACAGCGTCTGTTTGGCATAAATTTAGGTCCATTATCATTTTTACACAATTTTGATTTAGTGTTTTAGTCATTTAAAAGTATATAGATTTGTCCAATGTTTAAGCTTTTTTTAAATTAAATCCATCCACTGGCTGTATTGGGCCCCTGGATTGGCCCATATGTTTGGCACCCCAACTCTTCTTTAAAAAGATATAGATCTGTTGGAAAGGTTTTAGAATACGCTATCTGGTTTAGAATTAAAAAGCTACAATGCAGCTATGCCAGAACTGTTTTACATGTCTGCATTTTCATGGCGATGTATCCTGTTTTCATCTCATGCACAGAAACAAGTCATTGGCTCTAACGGTTGTAGTTCTTTATTTTGTTTAAATTCCACATTATAGAATAATAGTGAAGAGCTCAAACGTAAACAACACCTATGGAATAATGGAATAACCATTATTACACCTATGGAATAACCTTGTTAACCTTTTAACAAATCAAACTGCATTCATATTTTAAATTCTTCAAAATAGCCACTCTTTGCCTAGATCACAGATTTGCACACTCTTGGCATTCTCTCAGTGTGGAAGATTAAAAATAAATAAATAGCCTGGAATGTATAGGTTTGTCCAAACAAAATAAGGTGAATAAATGCTTAGCCCTTGGGCAAGACTGTCAATCTAAACTTCACCAGGGTGGTCATCAATAACGTCTGATTCCCTGCCTGATGCTCCGCTTTCTAGGGATGTCTCGGGAGGAGTGGGTTGTGCAAAAAACTAATTTCCATTCCAACATGAATAATTCACATGTGAGAAATGGGACAAGCCACTTATTAAATCAAAATATTTTTGATTTGTTAAAATCTTGTTTAAGCTGTTGAATGAATGGTGCAGCAAGATATTGTTTTAAATAAGAACATTTATTGGTTTGGTTTTTAGTCCCACTGGTGTTACCAGAATAAAACTCAAGGTCACACAACAAAATATTTGGTCGACAAATTGGTCACTCAGATCTCTGGTTGTGGCTGCATTGAAATATTTATCTTTGATTACTGGAAGAGGAAATGCCAAATTATGCTTAACCCCTTGTATACCTTTTTAACTAGTTCATGTAGAAATGGGATATTAAGCTGTACTGGAGAAGTAACTCCTTCATGTGAGTATTACTAAATTACAAATATAATTATTTGCCAAACACAGAAAATCTATTATTTTCTAACAAGATTTTACATTCCCAACAGAATAAAGTTGACCCCAGATATAGCCCTATAAACCTACTAAATCCTACCATTGTTCCTTTCAGCTTGTGAAAGTCCAATGGTTTTCTTCAACTGCTCCAATGCTGCACCAGGTGCCAAAGGCTCAGAGTGTCAGAAGAGCTGCCGAACAATAAACCATGACTGTGTAAGTCTGCAACAGAACAGGCCTTACAAAATGTACAAATATAATGTTTAAATCCTATCCAAGTTTATAAATAATCTGATCAATTTGAAATGGTGTAAAATAACAAAAGCCTATATTTAATGTAATATAATTGTGTTATAGTTCAGTAAAGAATGCCTGTCAGGCTGTATGTGTCCTGATGGTCTGCTGTCTGATGGGAATGGAGGATGTGTTAAGGAAGATCTTTGTCCCTGTTCTCACAATGGAGTCGACTACCAACCTGGGGAGAAAATTAAAATAAAATGCAATAACTGGTAATATTTTCTTTTTATATTTTTGTTGTTGTTCTTCAGCTCAGGGTATATAGCCATGCTGGGGGAAAAAATGTTTTTCTGTGGATAATTCAAGTCAAAATTTTCCCAAAAGTTAATTGCAATTAGGGCTGTCATGATTCATCGAGTTACTGAAAAGTCCTCAGTTAGAACTGATTGCCTCGAGGCGTCTATTAAAAAGGGATTGAGAACATTGAGGATGTTCTAACAAAAAAAAGGCAGATCCAGTCCAAAGTTTGGGATCATTTCACTCTAAAAAGTAAAGTCATGCAGTTGCATGTCGCTACTGCATGACTGAACATACGTTATACAACAATTGGAGTGGAAGCTTTCATTCACAGAGGAATCAAAATCAGACAGACCTAAGTTAGGGCGCCTGCTCATTCCCTACTCTTCCTTGCTTGAACAATGTACACTACTGTTTAAAAGTTGGGTCACTTAAAAATGTCCTTCTTTTTGAAAAAGCAGGTTTTGTCCATTAAAACTGGTCCATCAAATTGGTCTGAAATGCAGTGTAGACACTGTTAATGTTGTAAATGACTATTCTAGCTGGAAATTGCTGTTTTTCCATGGAATATCAACATAGGCGTACAGAGGCCCATTATCAGCCCCCATCATTCCTGTGTTCCAATGGTACGTTGTTCCATTGACAGGCGACTCCATGATGCTGGCCTTCTAGGCAGAGTTGTTCCATTGTCCAGTGTCTGTGTTCTATAGTCCATCTTAATGTTCTTTTTTTTGGCCAATGAGATGTGGCTTTTTCTTTGCTACTCTCCCTAGAAGGTCGCCTCTTCACTGTTGACATTGAGATCGGGGTTTTGCGGGTACTATTCAATGAAACTGCCAGTTGATGTCTTGTGAGGCGTCTGTTTCTGAAACTAGACACAGTTTTTCAGTTCTCCACCAGGGCCTCCCACTCCCTTTTCTATTCTGGTTAGAGACAGTTTGCGCTGTTATGTGAAGGGAGTAGTACACAGCGGTGTTTGAGATCTTCAGTATCTTGGCAGTTTCTTGCATGGAATAGCCTTCATTTCTCAGACCAAGAATAGATTGAATTTTCAGAAGTTTCAGAAGAAAATTCTTTGTTACTGGCCATTTTGAAATACCAAACATAATCAAAACACTTGCAATGTAGGATTTGGAACAATTAAATGAATTTTGTGCTTAATTTTAATAAAAAATATCAGTCTTTTTTTATCGAAATAACTTGATTAAGCTTCAGAATAATCGACGAAATAACTGATTACCAAAATAGTAATTAATGACAGCCCTAATTGCAATATTTTAAATGTGTTTACTTAACCGGATAAGTCAGTTAAGAACTTATTGTCATTCTCAGTTATGATTTACAATAATTATTCTATTAAATTAAATACAGGGAAACACATTAACAGATATGTTTGAAGGATTTAGCAGGTGCATTGAACAGATAGCAGCTTGTTAAGTTTGTTTATTAAGCCAACGTAAAATAGGCCAACGTTTCACAATACAATCCTGACGTGTTTGCATCCCTGTAGCACTTGCAGTGGAAGCAATTGGGATTGCACCAATAACGTGTGTCCCGGGACGTGTGCCATATATGGAGATGGTCATTACATCACATTCGATGAGAAAAGGTTTAATTTCAATGGAGACTGTGAATACACTCTAGCTCAGGTACGGCAATACTGGTCTATACTATGATTGAGAACAATACTTTTATTTACATTGTAATCCTCGGGTATACAAGACTTCAAATAATGACTTGGATTAAGTCATTAATGATAAAAGCTAAAGAATAAAAGATTTTATTTTGTGTTTAATTGAATTTATCCTGCAGGACTACTGTTCCAACAATCTAAACGGAACCTTTAGAGTGATCACACAGAACATTCCCTGTGGAACTACCGGCACAACCTGTTCCAAGGCCATCAAGCTCTTCTTGGGGGTAAGGAACACCATTAAAATGGATTAATTAAAGCAAAAAATAATTACATTCGTCATTCACCAACTCATTGATCGTTTGATTAAATTACTGATTAATTGACTAAGATAGATAACACAAGGACAATGTTAACGATATTACATTTAACTGCTGGTTGTGACTAATTACCATACAGCTCACAGCACCAATTTATATGCCCAGAGTTTATGAAAAAAAAGAGAAAAAAAGTGTTTCCCTTTCAGAGCAAAGAGATTATACTACAAGATGAAGTTGTAAAAGTGGTGAGACTGCAGGAGACCGGGATAGATGTGGACTTCAAGGTCCACACTGTTGGTCTGTACATTGTTATTGAGGCTGGAAATGGTCTGATTCTAATGTGGGATAAGAGAACAAGCCTGTTCATCAAACTCGACTCTAAATTCAAGGTGAGTGGCTAGAATTGGACCATTTAAACCTTTGATTACCTCTGTGTCAATGTTGTATTTTCATTTAAATATGTCTTTTTTATTCGACAGTAGTGTACTTACAGCACACCTTCAATTAATTTGCTAGTTCACATTAAAAACATTCTTGGGAATACAAATCAAAACGTTATCTTCTAGGGACAAGTGTGTGGTCTGTGCGGAAACTACGACGGAAATGGGAATAATGACTTCACATCCAGAAACCAGGAAGTGGTTGTGGAAGCGCTGGCATTTGGCAACAGCTGGAAAGTGTCTCCCGGTTGCCCCGACGCTGTTGACATAAGGGACCCGTGCACCGTGAGGTCATACAGGCAGTCCTGGTCTCTGAAACGCTGCAGCATCATCAAGAGTCCAGTATTCGCAGACTGCCACTCCCAGGTACAGAACCCATGACCACTAGTCTATTGAATAGTCTATACACAGTGACCACTAGTCTATTGAATAGTCTATTCACAGTGACCACTAGTCTCTTGAATTGTCTATACACACTGACCACTAGTCTCTTGAATAGTCTATACGCAGTGACCACTAGTCTCTTGAATAGTCTATACACAGTGACCACTAGTCTCTTGAATAGTCTATACACAGTGACCACTAGTCTATTGAACAGTCTATACACAGTGACCACAAGTCTCTTGAATAGTCTATACACAGTGACCACTAGTCTATTGAATAGTCTATACACAGTGACCACTAGTCTATTGAATAGTCTATACACAGTGACCACTAGTCTATTGAACAGTCTATACACAGTGACCACAAGTCTCTTGAATAGTCTATACACAGTGACCACTAGTCTATTGAATAGTCTATACACAGTGACCACTAGTCTCTTGAATAGTCTATTCACAGTGACCACTAGTCAAGATTCAGTACTTTAGTGCCAGAGTTATTACCTTCTTTTTTTATTCAAAGAAAACAAATTGAGAACATTTTCTCTTTTAATAGTGTACCCTTTAAAAAAATACACAATGATTTGTATTAATTGAACATAACATTGAACATACATTTTGCATAGCAAGCACATAGCAACACATCAAAAGCTGGTACCTTTGTTTTTAAACAACACTTCCAGCAATTACTTTAGACATTCAGCAAATACCGTTGGCATTTCTACACTGCCTATTGAAAACTCTAGATCGTTAGTAATACTCTATATCATTGGTAATACTCTAGATCATTAGTAATACTCTATATCATTGGTAATACTCTAGATCATTAGTAGTTGTCTACATTCACCTAAAAGATTATTAGGAACACCTGTTCAATTTCTCATTCATGCAATTATCATGGCAGTTGCTTCAATGCATTTAGGGGTGTGGTCCTGGTCAAGACAATCTCCTGAACTCCAAACTGAATGCCAGAATGGGAAAGAAAGGTGATTTAAGCAATTTTGAGCGTGGCATGGTTGTTGGTGCCAGACGGGCCGGTCTGAGTATTTCACAATCTGCTCAGTTACTGGGATTTTCACGCACAACCATTTCTAGGGTTTACAAAGAATGGTGTGAAAAGGGAAAAACATCCAGTATGCGGCAGTCCTGTGGGCGGAAATGCCTTGTTGATGCTAGAGGTCAGAGGAGAATGGGCCGACTGATTCAAGCTGATAGAAGAGCAACTTTGACTGAAATAACCACTCGTTACAACCGAGGTATGCAGCAAAGCATTTGTGAAGCCACAACACGCACAACCTTGAGGCGGATGGGTTACAACAGCAGAAGACCCCACCGGGTACCACTCATCTCCACTACAAATAGGAAAAAGAGGCTACAATTTGCATGAGCTCACCAAAATTGGACAGTTGAAGACTGGAAGAATGTTGCCTGGTCTGATGAGTCTCGATTTCTGTTGAGACATTCAGATGGTAGAGTCAGAATTTGGCATAAACAGAATGAGAACATGGATCCATCATGCCATCATGCCTGATGGCTACTTCCAGCAGGATAATGCACCATGTCACAAAGCTCGAATCATTTCAAATTGGTTTCTTGAACATGACAATGAGTTCACTGTACTGAAATGGCCCCCACTTTGGGATCTTCAGGATGTGGTGGAACGGGAGCTTCGTGCCCTGGATGTGCCTCCCACAAATCTCCATCAACTGCAAGATGCTATCCTATCAATATGGGCCAACATTTCTAAAGAATGCTTTCAGCACCTTGTTGAATCAATGCCATGTAGAATTAAGGTAGTTCTGAAGGCGAAAGGGGGTCAAACACAGTATTAGTATGGTGTTCCTAATAATCCTTTAGGTGAGTGTATATCATTGGCAATACTCTAGATCATTAGTAATACTCTATATAATTGATAATACTCTAGATCATTAGTAATACTCTATATCATTAGTAATACTCTATATCAATGGTAATACTCTAGATAATTGGTAATACTCTAGATCTTTGGTAATACTCTATATTATTGGTAATACTCTTGATCTCTAGTAATACTCTAGACCATTGATAATACTCTAGATCTTTGGTAATACTCTAGACCATTGGTAATACTCTAGATCATTGGTAATACTCTTCATCATTGGTAATACTCTATATTATTGGTAATGCTCTAGATCTTTGGTAATACTCTAGATCATTGGTAATACTCTACATTATTGGTAATAGTCTAGATCATTGGTAATACTCTAGATCACTGGTAATACTCTAGATCATTGGTAATACTCTAGATCATTGGTAATACTCTTCATCATTGGTAATACTCTAGACCATTGGTAATACTCTAGATCATTGGTGATACTCTTGATCTTTAGTAATACACTAGATCATTGGTAATACTCTAGATCATTGGTAATACTCTTCATCATTGGTAATACTCTAGATCATTGGTAATACTCTTCATCATTGGTAATACTCTAGACCATTGGTAATACTCTAGATCATTGGTGATACTTTTGATCTTTAGTAATACACTAGATCATTGGTAATACTCTAGATCATTGGTAATACTCTTCATCATTGGTAATACTCTAGATCATTGGTAATAATCTAGATCATTGGTAATACTCTAGATAATTGGTAATACTCAAGATGATTGGTAATACTCTAGATCATTGGTGATACTCTAGATCTTTGGTAATACTCTAGATCATTAGTAATACACTAGATCATTTATAATAAGTAATAATAAACAGATCATTGTTGATAGCACAACTGTGGTCGGTGGAACTAGCAAGTGATTGCGTTGATCAAACTAATAAATAGATATGTGTAATTGCCTGTCCCTGAAAGGTGGACCCCACCCCATATCATGATGAGTGTGTCAGGGACTCGTGTGCCTGTGACACTGGGGGAGACTGTGAGTGTTTCTGTACAGCTGTAGCAGCCTACGCCCAGGCCTGTAACGAGGTGGGGACCTGCATACGCTGGAGAACGCCAGACATCTGCCGTGAGTCATTTACTTGTTTATATAAAAGTAGATTTTTTTAGTTGGCTGAAAATTCACATACAGCTCAGTGAAAAAATTATGAGACCACTGTTTTGAGTGAGGAACAGAAGTGTTCAATTTGCGGTGGTCTCTTAATTTCAACCCTTCTGTTCCTTACTCCAAAACTTCCTTTTCAACTTTTTTGGAAAGGAAACAAAAAGGTGCAATGGTCTCTTAATGTTTTCGAGAGGCAAAATCTGAGATTTACTTGTACAAGTCTGAGTTTTCCCAGAAATCTTCTTTTCAAACCCTGGTTGAAATGTAATGGTTTTCCTTCACCAGCTCTATTCTGTGATTTCTACAACCCCGATGGGGAGTGTGAGTGGCACTATAAGCCTTGTGGTTACCCCTGTATGAAGACCTGCCAGAATCCAGAAGGAACATGCTCAAAACAGATCCCTGCACTGGAAGGTAACTGATATTTCCTTAACATCTCATTCAGACCCTTCACATTCCAAATGATTAAAGAAATGTACATTATGGAATATACAATGGCATAGCACATTTTGTCTTAATTTGTGTCCTGTATTACATTTGCTGTTTGCCTCCAAAGGTTGCTATCCAAAATGCCCTTCGGACCAGCCTTATTTGGAAGAAAGCACTATGAAATGTGTCACTGAGCCAGAGTGTGGTTGCTATGATGGAAAAGGAAATCATTACAAGGATCAGGAGGTTATGCCTTCTGACAAGAACTGTTATACATGGTATGTTTCTATGTTAACATTTTATTATACAAATATACAGTATCTTTCATAGTATTTAACGGTTTGTATCAGACATATTTCTGGTCCATGTCATCACACTGCATACGGTGGTTATTCCACCATTTCACTTATTTAACTTTCTTATTGTGACCATATAAATTAAGCGTCTTTGGGTCATTGAAAAGCGCTATATAAATCCCATGTATTATTATTATTATTATTATAAATATTAGCACTTTCAAATCGCAATGAATAGTTGTTAATATTTTACTTATTCATCAATAAGGTTGGCAAGCAGCCTGGTAATTTTTTGTAATAGAAACAAAAACGTGTGAAATGGAAAAAAGGTAATCACCCACATAATTTTTCTTACTGAATAACCTCTTTTTCTCAAGTCGCTGCTCATCAACTAAAACCATTTGCACCCCCGACAAGAACGGTAAGGATTTTCATTTTCAGTAGAGAGGTAATACATCCTTCAACATCAGCCTACATTAACAAGATGGTATCGTGTCAAGATGATCACATGATAATAACTTAAAATCATATTGCAGCTTGCAAGTGTTTCCACAAGGGCACAACATACCCATATGGAGCGACCGTGCATACAGTTAACGGGGATGGGACCTGTACTAATGGCACCTGCACAGAAAACGGAATCACTGACTTCATTACCTACAGCTGTGGTTGCTTTTATAACGGAACAACCTACCCAGTTGGAGCGACCGTGCATACAGTTAACAGGGATGGGACCTGTAGTAATGGCACCTGCACAGAAACCGGAATCACTGACTTCATTACCTACAGCTGTGGTTGCTTTTATAACGGAACAACCTACCCAGTTGGAGCGACCGTGCATACAGTTAACGGGGATGGGACCTGTAGTAATGGCACCTGCACAGAAAACGGAATCACTGACTTCATTACCTACAGCTGTGGTTGCTTTTATAACGGAACAAACTACCCAGTTGGAGCTACCATATATACTACGTATAATAGTACAACATATAATGGAACCTGTGTTCATGCCATATGCAAAAATGATGGAACACATCAATATCTAAACTGTACAGGCGTCATATCTACAACCACAACATCAACCCCAACAACTACCCCATCAACTACCACAGAAACCACTACAACCCCAACATCAACCCCTACTACTACCCCATCAACTACTACATCAACCCCTACTACTACCCCATCAACTACTACAGTTACAACTACAACCCCAACATCTACCCCTACTACTACCCCATCAACTACTACAGTTACAACTACAACCCCTACATCTACCCCTACTACTACCCCATCAACTACTACAGTTACAACTACAACCCCAACATCAACCCCTACTACTACCCCATCAACTACTACAGTTACAACTACAACCCCTACATCAACCCCTACTACTACCCCATCAACTACTACTACAGTAACAACTACAACCCCAACATCAACCCCTACTACTACCCCATCAACTACTACAGTTACAACTACAACCCCTACATCTACCCCTACTACTACCCCATCAACTACTACAGTTACAACTACAACCCCAACATCAACCCCTACTACTACCCCATCAACTACTACAGTTACAACTACAACCCCTACATCAACCCCTACTACTACCCCATCAACTACTACTACAGTAACAACTACAAACCCAACATCTACCCCTTCTACTACCCCATCAACTACTACAGTTACAACTACACCCCCAACATCAACCCCTACTACTACCCCATCAACTACTACAGTTACAACTACAACATCACCCTGTCTGCCTGGTTGTCACTGGTCAGGTTGGATTGACACTCACTATCTCACAGATGGACCAGACGGAGGAGATTTTGAAATTATAGAAAATATCGCTAAATCTCATCCTAGTATTTGCAGCCAACCTGAGAACATAGAATGCAGAGCCAAAGAATTACCAAATGCTCCTTTAAATATGTTGGGTCAAAATGTTACATGTGATCCTGGGGTCGGACTGATTTGCAACAACAAGGATCAAGAAGGACCACCAATATGCTACAACTATGAGATCAGAGTCAATTGTTGTATTTGTATTACACCTACCCCTACATCAACCCCTACTACTACCCCATCAACTACTACAGTTACAACTACAACCCCTACACCAACCCCTACTACAACCCCATCAACTACTACAGTTACAACTACACCCCCGACATCAACCCCTACTACTACCCCATCAACTACTACAGTTACAACTACAACATCACCCTGTCTGCCTGGTTGTCACTGGTCAGGTTGGATTGACACTCACTATCTCACAGAGGGACCAGACGGAGGAGATTTTGAAATTATAGAAAATATCGCTAAATCTCATCCTAGTATTTGCAGCAAACCTGAGAACATAGAATGCAGAGCCAAGGAATTACCAGATACTCCTTTAAATATGTTGGGTCAAAATGTTACATGTGATCCTGGGGTCGGACTGATTTGCAACAACAAGGATCAAGAAGGACCACCAATATGCTACAACTATGAGATCAGAGTCAATTGTTGTATTTGTATTACACCTACCCCTACATCAACCCCTACTACTACCCCATCAACTACTACAGTTACAACTACAACCCCTACATCAACCCCTACTACTACCCCATCAACTACTACAGTTACAACTACAACCCCAACATCTACCCCTACTACTACCCCATCATCAACTACTACAGTAACAACTACAACCCCTACATCTACCCCTACTACTACCCCATCAACTACTACAGTAACAACTACAACCCCAACATCAACCCTTACTACTACCCCATCAACTACTACAGTAACAACTACAACCCCTACATCAACCCCTACTACTACCCCATCAACTACTACAGTTACAACTACAACCCCTACATCAACCCCTACTACTACCCCATCAACAACTACAGTTACAACTACAACCCCTACATCAACCCCTACTACTACCCCATCAACTACTACTACAGTAACAACTACAACCCCAACATCTACCCCTTCTACTACCCCATCAACTACTACAGTAACAATTACAACCCCTACATCAACCCCTACTACTACCCCATCAACTACCACAGAAACAACTACACCCCCAACATCAACCCCTACTACTACCCCATCAACCACTACTACAGTTACAACTACACCCCCGACATCAACCCCTACTACTACCCCATCATCAACTACTACAGTAACAACTACAACCCCTACATCTACCCCTACTACTACCCCATCAACTACTACAGTAACAACTACAACCCCAACATCAACCCTTACTACTACCCCATCAACTACTACAGTAACAACTACAACCCCTACATCAACCCCTACTACTACCCCATCAACTACTACAGTTACAAGTACAACCCCTACATCAACCCCTACTACTACCCCATCAACTACTACAGTTACAACTACAACCCCTACATCAACCCCTACTACTACCCCATCAACAACTACAGTTACAACTACAACCCCTACATCAACCCCTACTACTACCCCATCAACTACTACTAAAGTAACAACTACAACCCCAACATCTACCCCTTCTACTACCCCATCAACTACTACAGTAACAATTACAACCCCTACATCAACCCCTACTACTACCCCATCAACTACCACAGAAACAACTACACCCCCAACATCAACCCCTACTACTACCCCATCAACCACTACTACAGTTACAACTACACCCCCGACATCAACCCCTACTACTACCCCATCAACTACTACAGTTACAACTACAACATCACCCTGTCTGCCTGGTTGTCACTGGTCAGGTTGGATTGACACTCACTATCTCACAGATGGACCAGACGGAGGAGATTTTGAAATTATAGAAAATATCGCTAAATCTCATCCTAGTATTTGCAGCCAACCTGAGAACATAGAATGCAGAGCAAAAGAATTACCAAATGCTCCTTTAAATATGTTGGGTCAAAATGTTACATGTGATCCTGGGGTCGGACTGATTTGCAACAACAAGGATCAAGAAGGACCACCAATATGCTACAACTATGAGATCAGAGTCAATTGTTGTATTTGTATTACACCTACCCCTACATCAACCCCTACTACTACCCCATCAACTACTACAGTTACAACTACAACCCCTACACCAACCCCTACTACAACCCCATCAACTACTACAGTTACAACTACAACCCCAACATCAACCCCTACTACAACCCCATCAACTACTACAGTTACAACTACAACCCCAACATCTACCCCTACTACTACCCCATCATCAACTACTACAGTAACAACTACAACCCCAACATCAACCCCTACTACTACCCCATCAACTACTACAGTAACAACTACAACCCCTACATCAACCCCTACTACTACCCCATCAACTACTACAGTAACAACTACAACCCCAACATCAACCCTTACTACTACCCCATCAACTACTACAGTAACAACTACAACCCCTACATCAACCCCTACTACTACCCCATCAACTACTACAGTTACAACTACAACCCCTACATCAACCCCTACTACTACCCCATCAACAACTACTACAGTAACAACTACAACCCCAACATCTACCCCTTCTACTACCCCATCAACTACTACAGTAACAATTACAACCCCTACATCAACCCCTACTACTACCCCATCAACTACCACAGAAACAACTACACCCCCAACATCAACCCCTACTACTACCCCATCAACCACTACTACAGTTACAACTACACCCCCGACATCAACCCCTACTACTACCCCATCAACTACTACAGTTACAACTACAACATCACCCTGTCTGCCTGGTTGTCACTGGTCAGGTTGGATTGACACTCACTATCTCACAGAGGGACCAGACGGAGGAGATTTTGAAATTATAGAAAATATCGCTAAATCTCATCCTAGTATTTGCAGCCAACCTGAGAACATAGAATGCAGAGCCAAGGAATTACCAGATACTCCTTTAAATATGTTGGGTCAAAATGTTACATGTGATCCTGGGGTCGGACTGATTTGCAACAACAAGGATCAAGAAGGACCACCAATATGCTACAACTATGAGATCAGAGTCAATTGTTGTATTTGTATTACACCTACCCCTACATCAACCCCTACTACTACCCCATCAACTACTACAGTTACAACTACAACCCCTACATCAACCCCTACTACTACCCCATCAACTACTACAGTTACAACTACAACCCCAACATCTACCCCTACTACTACCCCATCAACTACTACAGTTACAACTACAACCCCTACATCAACCCCTACTACTACCCCATCAACTACTACAGTTACAACTACAACCCCAACATCTACCCCTACTACTACCCCATCATCAACTACTACAGTAACAACTACAACCCCTACATCTACCCCTACTACTACCCCATCAACTACTACAGTAACAACTACAACCCCAACATCAACCCTTACTACTACCCCATCAACTACTACAGTAACAACTACAACCCCTACATCAACCCCTACTTCTACCCCATCAACTACTACAGTTACAACTACAACCCCTACATCAACCCCTACTACTACCCCATCAACAACTACAGTTACAACTACAACCCCTACATCAACCCCTACTACTACCCCATCAACTACTACTACAGTAACAACTACAACCCCAACATCTACCCCTTCTACTACCCCATCAACTACTACAGTAACAATTACAACCCCTACATCAACCCCTACTACTACCCCATCAACTACCACAGAAACAACTACACCCCCAACATCAACCCCTACTACTACCCCATCAACCACTACTACAGTTACAACTACACCCCCGACATCAACCCCTACTACTACCCCATCAACTACTACAGTTACAACTACAACATCACCCTGTCTGCCTGGTTGTCACTGGTCAGGTTGGATTGACACTCACTATCTCACAGATGGACCAGACGGAGGAGATTTTGAAATTATAGAAAATATTGCTAAATCTCATCCTAGTATTTGCAGCCAACCTGAGAACATAGAATGCAGAGCCAAAGAATTACCAAATGCTCCTTTAAATATGTTGGGTCAAAATGTTACATGTGATCCTGGGGTCGGACTGATTTGCAACAACAAGGATCAAGAAGGACCACCAATATGCTACAACTATGAGATCAGAGTCAATTGTTGTATTTGTATTACACCTACCCCTACATCAACCCCTACTACTACCCCATCAACTACTACAGTTACAACTACACCCCCAACATCAACCCCTACTACTACCCCATCAGATACTACAGTTACAACTACAACATCACCCTGTCTGCCTGGTTGTCACTGGTCAGGTTGGATTGACACTCACTATCTCACAGAGGGACCAGACGGAGGAGATTTTGAAATTATAGAAAATATCGCTAAATCTCATCCTAGTATTTGCAGCCAACCTGAGAACATAGAATGCAGAGCCAAGGAATTACCAAATGCTCCTTTAAATATGTTGGGTCAAAATGTTACATGTGATCCTGGGGTCGGACTGATTTGCAACAACAAGGATCAAGAAGGACCACCAATATGCTACAACTATGAGATCAGAGTCAATTGTTGTATTTGTATTACACCTACCCCTACATCAACCCCTACTACTACCCCATCAACTACTACAGTTACAACTACAACCCCTACACCAACCCCTACTACAACCCCATCAACTACTACAGTTACAACTACAACCCCAACATCAACCCCTACTACTACCCCATCAACTACTACAGTTACAACTACAACCCCTACATCAACCCCTACTACTACCCCATCAACTACTACTACAGTAACAACTACAACCCCAACATCTACCCCTTCTACTACCCCATCAACTACTACAGTAACAATTACAACCCCTACATCAACCCCTACTACTACCCCATCAACTACCACAGAAACAACTACACCCCCAACATCAACCCCTACTACTACCCCATCAACTACTACAGTTACAACTACAACCCCTACATCAACCCCTACTACTACCCCATCAACTACTACAGTTACAACTACAACCCCTACATCAACCCCTACTACTACCCCATCAACTACTACAGTTACAACTACAACCCCTACATCAACCACTACTACAGTAACAACTACACCCCCAACATCAACCCCATCAACTACTATTACTTCAACAATTATAACTCCAATAACAACTGCCTCTCCTGCTACTTCTACCACATCCCCGACAACCACTTCCACAGCTCCGCCCAAAGACTGTATCAATATTTATCCGCAAAGAAAGGTAATACACATTTTACTGAAGAGTTGTATTAGTTGTTGTAGAGATGTAGAGTTTATTTTTACTTATTGGACTGAACCATACTTTTCCACTTCAGAATGGTGAGTCTTGGAAGCCAAACAACTGCTCAACTGATACGTGTGTGAATGGTACAATTATACAAAAATATGTGGAGTGTGGGAATGTTGACAGACCTACGTGTGTAAATGGATACCCACCAGCGAAGGTCTACGACGAGTCCGGTTGCTGTTTTCACTATCAATGTCAATGTAAGTTAAAAAACAAAAGTTACATTATTTTGACTAATCTGCATCCACTCCTACCAAAATCTTTTCTTACCGGTATTGATGAGTAATGGATTTGTCTTTTTTCCTGTCGTCTCTCAGGTGTTTGCAATGGATGGGGAGATCCTCATTACGTCACATTTGATGGACAATATTACAGTTTCCAAGAAAATTGCACCTATGTTTTGGTTAAAGAAATTGTTCCTCGATATAACTTCAGGATTGAGATTGACAACTACAACTGTGACAAATCTGGACTCGTGACCTGTCCTCGGTCTCTGTTTGTCTACTACAAGTCCTATACAATTGTTCTCACTCCTATCAACACGGAAACAACAACTAGTTTGGTAATTCTAACTATGCTATGTAAGAGAGACTGGGGAACAAAGTTAAATGAGGTTTCGTTCTTTCAAATCTCCATTCACTTTTTCTTTTTTATCGACAGCTGTTCTTTTGGGGGGTGCATAAAGTTGCAACAGTTGGATAACTTATAGTAGTGTATATTCACTGGTTATTGTATATTCATTGGTTTTGAATTCATCCAAGTATGTTTTCAATTAATTTTCATAATTTTTTCCCAACAAAGACAGTTTTACACTTACAGTATCTCACAAAAGTGAGTACACCCCTCACATTTTTGTAAATATTTGAGTATATCTTTTCATGTGACAAGACTGAAGAAATGACACTTTGCTACAATGTAAAGTAGTGAGTGTACAGCTTGTATAACAGTGTACATTTGCTGTCCCTTCAAAATAACTAGATAACAGTTTAGACATTAATGGCACACAGCCATTAATGTCTAAACTGCTGGCAACAAAAGTGAGTACACCCCAAGTGAAAATGTCCAAATTGGGCCCAATTAGCCATTATGAAACAAAGCTGCAGCAAGGTGGTCAAGACCATACAGCGGTTTAACAGGACAGGTTCCACTCAGAACAGACCTCGCCATGGTCGACCAATGAAGTTGAGTGCACGGGCTCAGCGTCATATCCAGAGGTTGTCTTTGGGAAATAGACGTATGAGTGCTGCCAGCATTGCTGCAGAGGTTGAAGGGGTGGGGGGTCAGCCTGTCAGTGCTCAGACCATACACCGCACACTGCATCAAATTGGTCTGCATGGCTGTCGTCCCAGAAGGAAGCCTCTTCTAAAGAGGATGCACAAGAAAGCCCGCTAACAGTTTGCTGAAGACAAGAAGATTAAGGACATGGATTACCGGAACCATGTCCTGTGATCTGATGAGACCAAGATAAACTTATTTGGTTCAGATGGTGTCAAGCGTGTGTGGTGGCAACCAGGTTAGGAGTACAAAGACAAGTGTCTTGCTTACAAGTCAAGCATGGTGGTGGGAGTGTCATGGTCTGGGGCTGCATGAGTGCTGCCAGCACTGGGGAGCTACAGTTCATTGAGGGAACCATGAATGCCAACATGTACTTTGACATACTGAAGCAGAGCATGATCCCCTCCCTTCAGAGACTGGGCCGCAGGGCAGTATTCCAACATGATAATGACCCCAAATACACCTCCAACGTATCCAGACGACCACTGCCTTGCTAAAGAAGCTGAGGGTAAAGGTGATGGACTGGCCAAGCATGTTTCCAGACCTAAACCCTATTGAGCACCTGTGGGGCATCCTCAAACGGAAGGCGGAGGAGCGCAAGGTCTTTGACATCCACCAGCTCCCTGATGTCATCATGGAGGAGTGGAAGAGGACTCCAGTGGCAACCTGTGAAGCTCTGGTGAACTCCATGCCCAAGAGGGTTAAGGTAGTGCTGGAAAATGTTGATGGCCACACAAAATATTGACACTTTGGGCCCAATTTGGATATTTTCACTTAGGGGTGTACTCACTTTTGTTGCCAGCAGTTTAGACATTAATGGTTGTGTGTTGTGTTATTTTGAGGGGACAGCAAATATACACTATTATACAAACTGTACACTCACTACTTTACATTGTAGCAAGTGTCATTTCATCAGTGATGGGTGTACTCACTTTTGTGAGATACTGTAAGTATTACATTTAACCCTGTAACAATTGTAACATTTCACTTCAATTATGCTGTGTGACTAAATGTTACACTCTGTAACTGTATATCCTTACAATGTAGACACAATTTGGATTGGTAGCTGAGCATTTGTTTAAAATATATTCCAAACATAATGAAAATATTATTTGCATGATTGGCAAAAACCTAAATGTTTCTTTGTTCCCTGGTCTTCCTACAGTCTTCAGCTACAGTAGTTACTTTTTTTGCAATACACCCTCTCCTACACACACAGGTTACATTTTGAATAAACCCTTTGTTGGTGCCATCATAGCAACAAAAGTAGCTTTAAGGGAACTAAAACATTTGTGACAATTCAAGAATTCCACTTTCAGTTTAAATTAAATCAAGAGACAAACTAGTGCCTTTGTGAATAAAATGTCCCCTGTTCTGGACACCGTTCGGATCTAATCTACAGTAATGTTTCATTGTAAAGTTATTCTGTTCTCTAGTGCCTCTCATAATGTCACAGTATATTTTCTTCATTACTCACCAGGTTACCATCAATGGTAAGCAGGTCTTCCCCACTTATTCTAATGAAGACCTCATGATCACCAGCACTGGTGTCCAGTTACTGTTGAAGATCCCAGCCATTAAGGCAGAAGTGATGTTCAGGAGTATTCAGTTCAGCGTTTCCCTGCCTTACTCCCTTTTCCACAGCAACACAGAGGGACAGTGTGGTAAGTATGCTGGATATATGGTCTTTAGTACTTCATTTTGACCAGTTGTGCATGTAGGGAACAGGGTTCAATTGAAGATACATTAAGTTGACAAAACACAAATTAATCATACTCACATGGTTGCATGAGTGGCTTGCTCAAGGTCACGCCACAGCATTTCAGTAGGGTTGACGTCAGGGCTCTTACTTGGCCAACCTAAGATTAACATTCTCTGCTGGTGAAGTTAGTCTGTTGTAGATAATTTGCTTTTGTGCTTTGGGTTATTGTCGTGGCGCATGACAAAACCTCTTTTCAGCTTCAGATGACGGACTGTTACCTTGATATTCTCCTGTAATGTTTTCCACAGTTATAGCAAGCCATTCTGGCGTTGGGGCTTCAAAGCAGCCCCAAACCATGATCCTCCCTCCACCATGCTTCACAGTTGCAATGAGATTTTGGTTTGCTATGTGGTTATTATACAGCATGCCCTTGCTGTGGTCCTTGCTGAATGACCAATCCTAGGTAGAGTAGAAGTGGCACTGAGTTTTCACCATTTGTTCACAATCTTTCTGTAGACAAGTCTTTGGAAATGCTTTTTTTTGGCTTTTCCACCCTTTTGAACCTCAACAACTCTATTCCTGAGGTCTTCTGATATTTATTTTGATAGTCATATTCCACTTTAACCCCCTTTTTCTCCCCCAATTTTACAAGTATACAATTCCACTGTACAGCCTTGTCACCCTGCATGTTTGGGAGAGTCAGAGATATGCTTTCTCTGAGACCTGTCCGAACAGCTGGTCTGCTATTTTAACCTTAACCAGGAAGTCAATCTCATCCAACAGGTGTGATGGTAATTCCATCGATCGATGGACTCTTAAAGGAATAAGAAACAGAGACGAAATACTCTCGGCACATTCTAACAGTTTTATTAATATTTGCAATTATGAGAGACGCGTCAAACGCTTACATACATAATCATCCGAGGAGTCTCTAACTCCATACATGAACAATCCGTATTTATTTCAAATGTTAGAAGGGGTGTGGTAAGTTGTTGCCCATCTGTCTTGTGTAACATTTACCCAAAGGGCGGGCTGTCCCCCCACCTTATCCTTCTCAAATCCTGAGGAGACACAATGTCTGGATAATCAACAGAGACACTAAAGGGTTATACAGATTTACGAGTAACCCTCTAATCCACCGGTGCTGGTCAAGGATGTCTCCTAATCAAACACCAGATCCCTCTCGGCATCTTTAACTAGTTACTCATTTATACATGCATAGGACCAAGAATACATCAGTTCAAGATATCCATAACACAGGTCAGAGGAAAGCCTTGCCTACATTGCCTAATTCATAGCCAGGTTAGTGGCTCCCGCCCCGCCAGAGACGTTTCTGGAACGCAGTGGCACAAGGCTATCCCCTATGACGATTATCTCCCCCCAGACAACACCAGCCCAATATGCACCGGACCCCCCCAGCCACAGTGGCAGTGGCACCCCCGGGGCTTGAACCCAAGGCCATAGCAATGCAATAGACCACTGCACCACTGGGAGGTCTGACTTTATTTTGCCAGGGCACCCCTAACCCACACCTGTCATGGAACACCCGACTTCATCTTCCTACTTAAGTCATTATCCAGGAGGTTCATACTTTCTCCGGCCTGAGCTGTTTGTGTTTGACCAGTGTGTTCACTGAAGACATGTACATATATGTGTGTGTTCATGATTAAAACACACTGTATTTATCCACTGTAGTGGATGAAGATCAGTCCATTAATACACGTTCTTACAAAGGGTAAAACCTTCTAATGCAGCTGTACATACAGTGGAGAGAACAAGTATTTGATACACTGACGATTTTGCAGGTTTTCCCACTTACAAAGCATGTAGAAGTCTATCATTTATCATAGGTACTCTTCAACTGTGAGTAACGGAATCTAAAACAAAAATCCAGAGGCCAGCGTATCAAACACACCTGTTGGATGAGATTGACTTCCTGGTTAAGGTATCAAACGTATCCACATAGTCATTGAATCAAGAACAAGTAGCACCTTAATTAATATTCAAAATGATTTGTATTGCATATTATTATGTTTTGTGCCAATGAATAGAACATTACACATGTATGAGTAACAACACTGCACCTATTCAATGAAACCTTAGCAGTTAAATATTATAGTATTTCTAGTGAGAAAGTTCACTGTCATCCACAACCTAAACAGGCATCTCAAGTGTAACTGCTCTGTTAAACTGACAGGGTGGGGGGGGGCATTTATGATGTCTGTGGATCACTAAAATAAGGACTGTGATCTCACTTAATCAGAACCATTATATGTACATTTGGGAGGCTAGCTTAAGTTAGCAGTATGGCCTTTTATCACTTGGGCCGGTTGAGATATCTTCTGAAATATCCTATACAAGATAGTAACTAATGTATTCTGGGGTTTTCCAAGCAAACATGCAAATATAATTTCAAATTGAATGTGATTGTTTTTTGACATGAAATTAACTTTTGTTTTCCTCATTCCTGCATGTATTCTATATTTATAAAAGGCACTTGTGACAATAATAGGAAAAACGACTGCAGATCTCCAAACGGTCAGATCGCTCCGTGTCCTGACACGGCCCATCGGTGGCAGATTCCTGATGCCAATAAAACCTATTGTAAACCTGGCCCGCCCCCACCACCACCCCCTACAACACCCCCCTGCCAGCCAGACAGGACAAAGATCTGTGACATCATCATGAGCCAGTAAGACCTCTTCTTATTTTTCTAACTTAATATAACTGAAAGGTACACTAATATTCGACTACACGTACTGTTTACCAAACAGGGAGTTTTTATAGGTTATTGTTGTTATACTGAGCACTATTGAATTCCGCCCTGCTTCACAAAGCCCATGCTGGGCGTACGATGGTTGATATTTCAAGGTGATCCGCCCTGACATGTTGTTTGGCCCAGCATGGTTCGGCCCTGTTGTATTTTAATTTAAATGCTTTTTATTTGGAAGGGTCTTCAAATCATGCCATGACGTGATCCCACCGAAACCTTTCTTTGAGGCCTGCAAATACGATGTCTGCCACATGACAAATAAGACGATCGGCTGCTCCAGCCTGGAGGCCTACGCCCAAACGTGTGTGGAACATAGCGTCTGCATTGACTGGAGGGGATCAACTAACGGACTATGTGGTAGGAGGGAACTTTGTGCTAAATATACGTTTTGGGTCCCAAGTAGCACTGTATTCCCTCCCCAGTGCAATGCTCCTCAATCAATCAATCAAATTTATTTATAAAGCCCTTTTTACAACAGCAGTTGTCACAAAGTGCTTTTAGAGAGACACCCGGCCTTAAACCCCAAGGCGCAAACAACAGTAGTGTTGAATTTCCTCACAAGGCTGCTACAATATGTAGGGTGTAAGAATAGGGTTTAATTTGTGTAGAGAATAGGGTTTAATTTGTGTAGAGAATAGGGTTTAATTTGGGACTCAGACATGATATATTTCATGATCATGATTCATCTGTATTTTGACAGCCGTGTTTAAAAATCGTGTACCTCACATTTGTCATTTTTCTTTCCACCTTTACAATATTGCAGCATATAAATGCCCTAAACCCAAAGTGTATAAAGCATGTGGCACGGCTATCCAGCCAACTTGCAATTCAAGGTATCCATCTTCTTTTTAAGACCCTAAATTAAAATACATACATCACCTACATTCTGTTTTAGTCTGGCAGTGTGGTTGATAGTTGGTGGCTAATCTGTATACATTGTCGTTGTTTTTTTACATCACAGATACAATGAGAAGTACATACAGCCATGCGAGGGAATTCCATCAGACAAAAAATTTGTGTGTGATGAAGTCAGGGAGGGCTGTTTCTGCCCTGAGGGAACCATCTTGTTCAACACATACTCTGGCACCTGTGTTAAAAACTGTGGTAAGGATAGTTTTTGCCCGTTGAACTGAATGTTCTGATAGGGACGATAAAATCAAAGCGATTAAGACTTTGACATCACATTCGATTGCGACACGGTCTGAGAAATACGTTGTTTTAATATGTGTTTCAAAGTACCGCCATGTACACCATAGTAAAGATCTGGTCTTCTTTTAAAGGATGCACGGGACCTGATGGCACCAATAAACAGGTACTGTAGAGGTGATCAGCTAACTTGGAAGAATCATGCCTCAGTGTATTTGCATTTAACCAACGACTGGTTATGGCTGTCTTTATCTTGTATTTCTGTCCTCCAAATGTTTTTGTATAGAACCGCAAAACTTATTTCCATCAGTTTACTAGTTTCAGTCAAGTTTTTTGATTGCACACACAGACTGGCCCAATATAATGCAGAGTGCAGATGACTGCTAGTGTTGCAGGGCTCATAACAGGGAATCACAGACAATCAACAAATACAATACAACATACATTTAAATTAACAGTGTTGCAGATAATTATTTTCCAATTTACAGGTTTGAAGGTTTTGTCCACTTGATTCTAATTTCTCAAATATAAGTACTCCAGGAAACCAATACTTTAATTCTAATAGTTTTTTACAAGCTTGTAGGTGATAAAGTACACTCTCATGTGCAAATTCCTTGGCATGACAAAGAAATACATTTTGAGGGGTCCCTTATATTTCTTCCAACATCTAGTTCTCATCTTAATGCTACAACTCCTAGGAACATAGGAGACATACAGTGGGGAGAACAAGTATTTGATACACTGCCGATTTTTCAGGTTTTCCCACTTACAAATCATGTAGAATGTAATTTTTATCATAGGTACTCTTCAACTGTGAGTGACGGAATCTAATGCTCTTACTTAGGGAAGGAGGTTGTTGGCCAAGATCTCGCGATACATGGCCCCATCTATCCTCCCTTCAATACGGTGCAGTCGTCCTGTCCTTTTTACAGAAAAGCATTCCCAAAGAATGATGTTTCCACCTCCATGCTTCACGGTTGGGATGGTGTTCTTGGGGTTGTATTTATTCTTCTTCTTCCTCCAAAAAGACAATGACAGGGACAGCAACGGGCCCCCCAAACCAGGTACTCCGCAGGTGTGGACCAGGACCTCATCTCCTCCTAAAATTTTAAACTGGAGGAGACTGAGAAAAGTTAGAAAGTGCATTCCTCATATCCCCCAGCACAATAATATAGCAGCGTAACACCTTGGAATTGAGACGGGGGGGTCCGGCGACACTGTGGCCCTACCAGGGGGAGGCCCCGGACAGGGCCCAACAGGTAGGAAATCAATCCACCCACATTGCCAGGCTTCAACCAAAGGGACACCCACCAACCGCAACCCCCCTGAAACAGGTGCAGTTAATACAGGTAGTGAGTTGAGAACTGGAGGGCTTCTTAAAAAAAACTAACAGGTCTGTGAGAGCCGGAATTCTTACTGGTTGTTAGGTGATCAAATACTTATGTCATGCAATAAAATGCTAATTAATTATTTAAAAATCATACAATGTGATTTTCTGGATTTTGGTTTTAGATTCCTTCTCTCACAGTTGAAGTGTACCTATGATAAAAATTACAGACCTCTACATGCTTTTTAAGTGGGAAAACCTGCAAAATAGACAGTGTATCAAATACTTGTTCTCCTCACTGTAAGCTAAATAACAACCATATATGGGCCTGGGGCCAAATGGAGAAAAGGGTAGAGTTCTGACAGAGAGGGGAACAAGGCACAGCTGGAGTTGGTCCCAAGTCCCCATTATGTCCTAGACCCGTTTCCACAAATCCCCAAAAAAGTATCCAGTATGTGTAACATATACACAAACCTACATATTTAGTAAAACAATTCATGCAAATATAATATTTGTGCATCATTAATATGGAATTGATATATACATAATTAATAAATTTTCCACAACAGAATGAGAAACAGAAGATAATATTTACAGATTAAGCGTTTTTTTTTTTCTTTAAGTTGGTGTAGAGGTTTTTACCATGCGCCAATCTGCCAGGACCTCCCCCAGGTCAGCTGGCCCGTCGTTGTAAGTGGTCTGGTCCACCACAGCCGAGTTGCCAGCTACCTGGATGTCGGAGCAAGTTTAGGACGGGACTCAGCACATATCCCTGCGGGATCCCCTGTCTTGAGAAGCTTTGTGGTGGAGATATTGCTTCATACAATCACCAGCTGGGGCAGTTTTGTCTGGAAGCCCCTGATCCAATTGTATTTTTGTACTAGCCCCCCAGTTGGGGAATCAAAGACAATCCTGGCATTGCAAACGCCATGCTCCTGGAGGCCTGGATACATATTCTTAAATGCAATCATGTGTACTTAATAAAGCCCTTTATTTACCAGCAGTTTTTAGACCTCTGCAGATGCCCTGCCTAAAACCCCAGAGAGCAAGCAAATAGAAGCAAAAGCATAGTGGCTAGAAACAACTCAGCAGAAGGCAGAAACCCTGAGAACAAACCTAGAGAGGAAACAGGCCCTGGGGAGTGATCAATCCTCTCATCATTTTGAAATCTAACAATGTTGTGTTTGTTCCCCCCCCACATAGCCTGGTGATACATGGCGGAGTAACTGCCTTGAGTGTGAATGTAACAATGACACAATGAGTGTCCAGTGTAGGCCAGTGGTATGTCCAACACAACAAGTTGTTACTTGTAAGGAGGTTGGTGAGGTGCTGGTCAAGGATACAGTGGACTGCTGTCAGAAAAACAAATGTGGTGAGTAGAGACAGGATTTCAACAATCTATTTGGCATATGACAGAGTACTAGGAGTGGAATGATAGCACAAAACAGGTGTGGATTACTAGCTAGCCAAAAAAATGTATCAAGCAAAAAATCTAGTTCATAAAAATAAAACCCCAAGTGCACCAGTGGTCTTGAAGCCAGCAGAGTACTAGCTCATTTCCCCTACTGTTGATTACAATACTGTTGATTAACATACTTTCACTTTATTGGTAATACTTTTTTAGTTGTTTATCTGTCCTATAGCACTGACTTTGATCATAATGACTTTGAGTAAAATGTTACTTAATATTCCAGAGTTGTGACAACATCACCTAGGAGTTTCTTAGGATATCGTTTTTTTACGCTACAATAGTTAGATTTTTATGTACGTAAGACTTCATGCCAGATTTTTGTCAATTAATCAACTGTAAGCTGCTGTGGGTGTGACCGTGTGATAACCACTGGAAGAGATTCTAAAATACCCCGCCCCTTTATCCCACAGTGTGTGATGTGAGTGGCTGTCCAGAACCACCCCTCTGCCCACTAGGAACTGAGTTAAAAACTTCAAAGGGAAGTTGCTGCCTGACTTACACCTGCGGTAAGACTTCTGACTATTATGATGGACTTATAATATAGGGGCCTGCATGCACAAATGCCATACATTTATTTTGATTATCCTGTTGTTACATTACTTTCCATGAACATTAGGGCATGCATACTTAGGTTACTTAGGTAGATTAGCTTTAAAAATGCTTGCAAAATTTGTAATTTCCAAATTTGACGTACAAGATAATGTATGAACCCACCTACAAGCAATTTCTGACATATATTGATTATGCACATAGAATTTAATAATCATGCATATTTCATTTAATTGATAGAATGAAACTTTTGAGTGCCAGGAAATTGTACATTAAAATAAACATGTACTCTGGTCATGCTTTTGACAGTGACTTAATGGTCCCCAGAAAGGAGAGTTTTGGGAACCACTAACCTACTCTGATTAAAATGGCTGTTCAGAGCTGTTAGTGATTGACGCTTTTGTTGTCTGTCCACTCAGTTCCCAAACCTGTGTGTGTCTTCAACAACAAGGAATATCAGGTGAGGAATTGTGTTTTAATTTTTTTATTATAACTGCAGAAAGCAACACACTGTGGCAGGTTTTCATGAAATAAACAAATTGCTTATTCAAAATCGGTGGCAAAGCACATGAAAGGGCCGTTTTGTGAAGACAAGATTTCCAAAAAAGTTTCCAAAAAGGTTGGGACACTGTGTAAAATGTAAATACAGAATGCAAATAATTTAAACCCTATATTCAATTTAATTTAGTACAGAGACAACATCAAATGTTGAAACTGAAATGTTATTGTCTCTTGAAAAATAAATGCCCACTTTGAATTTGAGGTCAGCAACATTGTTTCAAAACAGCTGGGACAGGAGCAACCAAAGACTGGAAAAGTGTTGTAATGCAAAAAAACTGGTGGAATATCTCATAACTATTTAAGTTAATTGACAACAGGTCAGTAACATGATTTGGTATAAAAAGAGCATCCCAGAGAGGCTGAGAAGGCCTTCAGAAGTGATGATGGGAGGGGTTCACCACTCTGAAAGACTGTGCGGGCAAATAATGCACCAATTTAAGAATGTTTCTCTACGTAAAATTGCAAAGAGTTTGTGGAACGTCTACTGTACATAACGTCATTAAAAGATTTAGAGAATCAGGAGAAATCTCTCTATGTAAGGGACAAGGCCAAAAACCAATATTGGATGGCCAGGATCTTTGGGCCCTCTGTTGGCACTGAATAAAAACAGACACGATATTGTAGTGGACATCTCTTCATGGGCTCAGGAACAATTCCATAAACCATTGTCTGGGAACACAGTACGTCACTGCATCCACAAATGCAAGGCAAAACTCGAATTGCAAAGAAGAAACCAGATATAAACTAGATTCAGAAATGCGGCCACCTTCTCTAGGCACGAGTTCATTTAAGATGGACTGAGACGAAGTGAAAAACTGTCCTGTGGTCTGATGAATCAAAATCTGAAATTATTTTTGGGAATCATGGAAGACTTGTCCTTCAGGCTATAGAGGAGAGGGACCATCCAGCTTGTTATAAGCATACAGTTCAAATAGCCAGCATCTGTGATGTATGGGGGTGCATTAGTACACATGGCATGGGTGACTTGCACATCTGCAAAGGCACAGTTAATGCTGAACAATATATACAGGTTTTGGAGCAACATATACTGCCATCCAGACAATGTCTTTTTTTTGGAAAGGCTTTCTTATGTCAGCAAGACAATTACAAAACACATTTTGTACATATTACAACAGCATGGCTCTGTAATAAAATAGTCTAGGTGCTTAACTGGCAGTCAAGACCTGTCATCCATTGAAAAAATGTGGCACATTATGAAACAAAAAACATTTTTTTAAGAAATGCCCTGAAGGAAATAATGAAGGTAATAAATGTTGGTTAAGGTTTGGATTTAAAATAAGAACAGGGTCTAGTTACAAAAACAATGTATAAATAATGTAATCTGTAATGAGACCTAAGTGTTAATGTATCAATCGCAGCCTAGTCATTTAATGTTCGTACTGCATATCCTTTAAAAACTTGTGTGATTTCGGCCTTAAAAATAAACAAATTGAAAAGCAACGATCATGCCAAAGCATGAAATGAATTCTCATCAAAACCTCATTAGACATGTTAATGTTTAAACAATACAGCGAAAACAATACCAAAACCAACAGTTGTTTTACCTGACTTGTATTTCATTTACATATACTTATTTTGTAAAATTAGTACTAAAACACAGATTTACCATTGTTTGATGATTGTCTGATGATCTAAATTATATTTTTAACTAAAGGTTTTATGTTTGTATAGTTATTTTATCAAATTAGTGTATTGGGTGTTTAGCAAAATCAGTCGTTTTGAGCCTTTGAAATGACTCCTTATGACTTATGGTGTAATGAACTGATTTTGATTTATTAACAAGTATTTAAGTTTTGTGAAAAATGTAGATACTTTATTCTTCTTTTTTGGGATATGACAGAAAATAAGCCTTGGGTAATTTTCCTGTTTATTAGATAAAGTGTGCAGCCATCTGGATGATCAAATTACTTATTTATTAATAGTTTATCAATTGTGCGTTAATTGTTATTTATTAAAGATATTATTATGTATGATTTTTACTCCACAGCTTGGGGATGTTTGGTCATCCCCTAGTAATTCCTGTGTGCAGTATAATTGCACAAACATAAAAGACAAGTTCATCCCTGTGGATTCCAAAATACAGTGTCCAGATTTCCGTCCAGAAGACTGCATCCCTGTAAGTACATGAGAGAACAGCTGAATGGAGGGTAGAAAATGAGCAGGAACTCTGCACTTAACCCTTTATCTTAACCCTTTGATTGGTTAAATCACTGAACATGTAAAATGTGTGTGTTATGCATCAATGTAAATTCATCATTACAGAAAACAAAAAATGTATTGTAATGTTGGACATTTTTACATATTAAGTATTTTAGTTCTACATTTTCATACTGTCCCCCCACCCACAATCCTGTTGTTGCAAGCACCATGCACTTTGAATCAATATCTACAGATCTGCACTTCACTTGGTTGTATCAAGTCATTATTAATTTACGCCCTAGTACACTGCATGCACAATTATTAGGCAAGTGAGTATTCTGATTGTATCATTATTTCTACGCACATTTTCTAACTCCAAACATGAATGCTCATTGGATTGAATCATTTTCAGGTGATATGTATTTGTGTAATGAGGGAAGGTGTGGCATCAGTGAATAACACCTTATATCAAGGTGTGCATAATTATAAGGCAGCTTCATGATCTCAGGTAAAATGGGCCAAAAAGGGATTTAACTGTTACTGAAAAGTCAAAAAGAAATAGCTAAAATATTGAGGCGTGACCACCGGACACTCAAAGGTTTTGTTGTGGAATATCAACTGGGGAGCAAAAAACGCATGGAAAAAAAAGACACATGAACTGCAGAAGACTTGAGAAGAATTAAACGTGAAGCTACCAGGAACCCATTATCCTCCAGTGCCGCCATATTCCAGAACTGCAACCGATGGGTGTCAGTATAGCCTCTTGTGTCTATCCTGAACAAATCCTCTTTTGCCATTGGCTGTGTTAACAGCTAATTGTCCATTCCTGAATGATATTGATTCAGTTAAACTGACTAATGTTTCTTACTAAAGTTTACCTCCACCACAAATAGCATCTATGCATCCTTCATGGTATAACAACATACTTTTTTCTTTCATTCATGAATGACATTGATACAATAACTATCAAGAAAGGTGACGACAACTAACCTTTTCATCAAGTTAAACGACGAGAAAATCGTGGAAATAAAATTAATGTTCAAACTTGAGTCTTCCACATGAGAGACACTGTCTTTCACCACAACACCACAGCATTATGCATTTCACCAGTCGCTAAACACTATTGAGCATTGTGTTAAACTGACTAACGTTTCTTATTAAGTTTACCTCCACCACAAATAGCGTCTGTGAACTGTTAGCTTTTGCCACAGGCTGTTTGAACAGCTAAATAGCCAGTAATAGGCTTTACCATTATCTACTAACTTCTTAGGAATAATCATAAGAATTGAGCAATTGCTAGCGAGACTGAAGATTAACTTTTCCATGCCAGAAACAGTCGCAATATAACCGTATACAGTTTTAGTTAAGGCTTACTATAACATAACTACTGTATGTTGTAGCCAGCAAATGTGTTTGTCTATCCTGACCCAAAACGCATGCACGGATGCGTACAGTCGCAATATAACCGTAAACTGTTTTATTTCAGGCTTACTATAATGTAGTCACTAGAGGTTTTAGCCAGCAAAGTTTTCGACTATACGGAATAATTCATAATGCGAGGAGTTCTACAAGGAGTTACGAACTCGGAACCTATAGTTCGCAGATCTGCTTCTCTAACCACTACACTATTTAACAAGGGGTACTCAGTCACTCAGTCAATAAACACGTGAGAGTTTAATTAGTTGCCTAATAATTCTGCACACCAATTGTAGCCTAATAATTCTGCATTCTTATGTATTCCCCTTGAGAAAGAACATTTTTCCTTTGTTTAACATTCAGGTTTGAGGTTCATTTACATTTTGGATTGATAAAGCATTGTGATTGTTCAACAATAAAATAAATCTTGAGAAATACTATTTGCCTAATAATTGTGCACCCAGTGTAAATAGTTCAGTAGACAGTAGATTGTTATAGACTAACTATTGAAATCTAAATTTGAACTGCATGCTGTACTTTGACATTACAGGGAACTGAGACAACTGATGCAAATGGCTGCTGTGTATCATGTAAGTCTTTTTTATGATTTCTTGATAAATAGTTATGATTAGTGTGAAATTGTATACAGCTGTATTCACAAACTTGTTTATGAATAATATCAAATCCAATGACCTCTTTTCAAAATAATGATACAGCAAATAAATTGTTTCTGTTTTTGTTTATAAGATTTATTACTAATTTACAAATGTAATGGTAATTTACTGGATTTTAATAGCCTGGAATGCAGAATCTGTTTTGAGCAAACATTCTACTTGTAAACAGTGTTGCTGGCAATGTTGCATATTAATTACAATTACTGTTTAATAATTCATTTATAATTATAATTTTGAATTTTAACCCAGTGATGAAATTCACATGAATTATCCCAGCAGTGTCATTGCCAGGGAGTGGAATTACTATAAAAAGACTGGCAAAAATGCTAATTTGTTTTACAAAGCCACCATTGATTTCCAGTTCAAATGTTTTTCAGGACTTATGTGATTGGCTGAGAGATTAATTATTGAAAAGAAAATCTGATTTGGACTGCCTGTATAAACGAAGCCTATATCCAGTAGGCTCAAGTGCTTTATAGGGTAAACTCACTTCTTCCTGACAAACTCTCTCCCAGGCACACCAAGTAACTGTTCAGTGACGAAGATCTTCACCTACATCCATGTCAATGACTGCAGGTCTGATGTACAAGTGGAGCTGGCAGCCTGTAGGGGAACCTGTAGAACATCTTCTATGTGAGTACAATATCTCTAAAAATGACAGACAGAAACACACTCAAAGATTTAAAAAAAATCCTGAAAATATTTAACTGATAAAATTGAAAAAAGAAATTACCAGGCTTTCCAGTTTTTATCATCTAAACAGGAAGCGCTATTTAAAGCATTATACAAGTGGAAACTTTAAATGGAGAAATATATTTATTTAAAGTTGTATTTGAAAAAAAATTATAACCTAAATGCTCTCCCAAAGTGACCACAGTAATTTAGGTTTGGGTAAGTATTGGGTAAACTAGACAATATCTAAACATTGAGCCTTGTATGCTAGTTGGCCAACTATTAAAATGTGTTAGGATTATTAGGCTAGACCGCAGAGATCCATTGGCAGACCTGCTTCGCCAAGATGTGACAGTCTGGTTAATTGTTAATTTATGTTTAAGCATTAAGTAAACAAGGCGTTTTCTTGTTTCACAAATTTGACCTTTATAGCTGTAATAAAATATATTAAATAAGTCAACAACACTTGCCTTGATTTGTTGGGGGTGCAGTAAACCTGCTGAATGACGGAGCAATCTACTTATGGAATCACCTCAACATTCTTCACTTGAACATTCTGCCTCTGTGGCAGTTATGTTAGTAAAACTTTGGGGAATTCTGAAAATCAACTACGTCTGCCAGTTACTTAAAAAGTTGGTTCCAATTTCATTTTATTGCATTTTAATGTTGCGTGTACAGTTTGGGTAAAACCAATCAGAATGGCCCATTGGGAAGGAGTTTATCTCCTTTTTCTTGTACAGTGAGAGGCATCTTGATGTGCAGCAACACCCCCTAGACAGGAAGTGTTTCAGATAAAAGCAAGGCAACTAAATGTTCGACATGTACATGGTGTTTTTTAATCCTGCAGAAATTCTGGGAGAACTCAGTTTGGAATTTACCCTGTTGACTCATGGCAGAATTGCTGTTTTTCCTAACAGTGCTGTTGGTGTTGTTCCGTTTGCTAGGTACTCTGCAGTGAAAATGGGCTTGATGCACTCCTGCTCCTGCTGTCGGGAGTTGTCGACCAGTGAGAGGCAAGTGGATATGGTCTGCTCTGACGGAAAGAAGACCTCTCATTCCTATACTTACATTGATAAGTGTGGCTGCAATGTGACTGAGTGTGACGACAAGCACTAATATTTTTTTCTTCAATCAACTGTCTTTTAAAATGATCGTAACCATTATTCTTACGTAAAGGGACAATCTGTAATTCAAACAAAAAAGCAATATTCAATATGAATGGTTGTAGCAGTCACAGACTGACCCTTTTAACTGTAGGACATATTAATCAACGAAAGGGTAACCCAGCGTATCTTTGATAATATTAAATTACTTTATTAACCTACATTTCTGCATTAATATAGACAATGTTTTGTCACTCTTTTTCTATGCAAACTTATTAAACGTATTCAAAGCATGAAGTCATGACCTTTCTGGTTTTCTTATCTGTTGTTTGCTGCATACATGTGTTAATTATGTGGAGTAATTATGGATTAGAGAAAACATAAATTATTGAAGATCCTACTTATCTGTTTTAGCACAAACTCTAGTGCAGGTCATTATACACCGCCCCCTATCATCTAACGACATGTGTCTGATCTCAACGCCAAACTCTGGTGTCCTTAGACAAGCCCATCTTTCCTAATATATTTTATGATTTGTTATTTCCTCAACACATAATTTAATGTGTGAACTTTTCATGTTTTATGTTCATCCATAAACTTTTCTTTTTGCCCCCATTTATCATGAGCTGAACTCAAAGATCTAAGACTTTCTCTATGTACACAAAAGGCCTATTTCTCTCAAATATTGTTCACAAACCTGTCTAAATCTGTGTTAGTGAGCACTTTGCCGAGATAATCCATCTGCCTCACAGGTGTGGCATATCATGATGTTGATTAGACAGCATGATTATTGCACAGGGGTGCCTTAAGATGGCCACAATAAAAGGCCACTCTAAAATGTGCAGTTTCACTGTATAGGTGGAGTCCGAGGGGGTCTGAAAACCAGTCAGTATCTGGTGTGACCACTATTTGCCTCAAGCAGTGCAACACATCTCCTTCGCGTGGAGTTGATCAGGTTGTTGATTGTGGCCTGTGGAATGTTGGTCCACTCCTCTTCAATGGCTGTGTGAAGTTGCTGGATATTGGCAGGACCTGGAACACGCTGTCGTACACGCCGATCCAGAGCATCCCAAACATGCTCAGTGGGTGATATGTCCGGTGAGTATGTTGGCCATGTAAGAACTGGGATGTTTTCAGCTTCCAGGAATTGTGTACAGATCCTTGCAACATGGGGCTGTGCATTATCATGCTGCAACATGAGCTGATGGTTGTGGGTGAATGGCACAACAATGGGCCTCAGGATCTCGTCACAGTATCTCTGTGCATTCAAAATGCCATCAATAAAATGCACCTGCGTTTGTTGTCCATAACACACGCCTGCCCATACCACAACCCTACCATGACCATGGGTCACTCGATCCACAACGTTGACATCAGCAAACCGCTCACCCACACAATGCCACAAACGTTGTCTGCCATCTGCCCCGTACAGTGAAAACCTGGATTCATCTAGAATGAGAACACCTCTCCAAAGTGCCAGACGCCATCGAATGTGAGCATTTGCCCACTCAAGTCGGTTATGATGACGAACTGCGGTCAGGTTGAGACGCCGATGAGCTTCCCTGAGACGGTTTCTGACAGATTGTGCAGAACTTCTTTGGTTATGCAAACTGATTGTTGCAGCAGCTGTCTGGGTGGCTGGTCTCAGACGATCAATCAATCAAATGTACAGTAGTGTTGAATTTCAGTGGCTAGGAAAAACTCCCTAAGAATGTCAAAGTTTAGGAAAAAACCTAGAGAGGACCCAGGCTCAAAGGGGTGACCAGTCCTCTTCTGGCTGTGTCGGGTGAACATATTAAGATTACAATTGTAATAATTAATAAATGCATGTGGGCTGAGTCCAGAGTCTATTTAAACCTAGTCCAGGTCGGAAGCATGACCAGGTGGACAAGGACAGGGACAACACGGGAGGGGGGAGGTGTCAGCACAGTGGCAGCTGAAATTGTCAGGTATCGTCTCGATCTGCAACTGTGATGGGAACACAGAGACAAAGTTCTCTTGGCACATTCTAACCGTTTTATTAACAATTATGCACATATGAGAGACGCGTCAACCGCTTACACACACATAATCGTCTGAGGAGTCTCTGACTCAAAACATGCACAATCTGTATTTATTACAATGAAAAGGGGTGTGGTAAGATGCTGTCCTATGTCAATAAAACACATTCCCTTTGTTATGTTACTACCTAAGCTTCACACAAAGGACAAGCTCTCCTTCCCCCCATAGATAACTTCTTCAATTCTAAGAGTTCTTACAGTATCTGGACAGACAATAGATGCCCCCTATGCAAATACCAGCTCTCCCACATTCCTTTACCTATCTAAACAATGGGACTCAAGTCCTTTAATCAGTAAGAAATGCATCAGGCTTCAGAAACTTCCCCAACAGCAACACAACCAGGAGGACTTTGGACAGGGACAGCAACGGGTCTTTCAAGCCCTGGTACTCCTCAGGTGTGGGCCAGGACCTGATGTCCTGATGTCCTAAGTTCAAAATGGGAGGAGACTGGGAAAATTCTGAAAATGCATTCCTCATATCAACAGGGATTTATAGTGGAGGAGGAGAACTTAGTGGAGAAGGAGAACTGACCCTACTCCCCCAGCACAATAATATAGCAGAGTAAGACTTTGGGACTGAGACAGGGTGGGTCCAGCAACACTGTGGCCCTATCTGGGGGAAGACCCGGACAGGGCCCAACAGGCCTGGAAATCAACAGGCAGGAAATCAATCCACCCACATTGCCAGGCATCAACCAAAGGGACACCCACCAACCGCAACCCCCCTGAATGAGGGCAGAGTATTGCCAGCAGAGTACAGCCCAATTTCACAAGTGCGCAACAGAGAGACAACAACCAGCCAGTAACTCTTCCCCTGAAAGGCATTGGAGGGAGGGCATCCCAGTGGCAATGAGATCCCACCTGGCAAGACAGCAAGGGTGGACAGTATCAAGCCTTTCTGGTCACCTTCATGCCCCTGGGCCAGGCTACACCTAATCATAGACCGTGCTGTAGAGATTCGTCTTTAGTAGACACTTGAAAGTTTGTACTGAGTTTGCATTTCTAACCTTAATAGGCAAATCATTCCACAGTAGTGGAGCTCTATGAGAAAAGGCCCTGCCTCCGGCTTTTTGTTTAGAAATTCTAGGTACAACTAAAAGGCCTGCATCTTGCGAAAGTAGATTATGTGTAGGTATGTATGGCTGGATCATTTCAGCAAGGTAAGTAGGAGCAAGTCCATGTATTGATTTATAGGTTAACAATAAAACCTTAAAATCAGCCCTAACCTTAACAGGGAGCCAGTGTTACGAGGCTATTACAGGAGTAATGTGTTCACATTTTCTTGTTCTAGTTTGGATTCTATCAGCCGTTTGCAGCACTATGGGTGTGAAACATGCTGCTCTATGTGAGGAATAATCGAACATCAAAATAATGTGTCAGGTTGAGAAAGCTATTGAATTTTTTAATATTCAAAGGCTTCCCTAAAATTGTGCAGGTGCTTAACTGGGAAACCAACGGCTGTATAATGTGTGAGCCATCCCTCTGAAGATTATAACCGTTTGCAACATTCTGCCCTAGGTAGGGAATAATGAAAATGATGCGTCTCAGTCTCACTCTTAGAAAGCTATTGACATTTATAATTTGAAAGTACTTCTCAAAAATTGTATATGTGCTTAACTGGGAGACCAATGCCTGTGCAATGTGTGACCCTACACTCTGAAGATAATAAGGTGGATTTGAAGCGTCTAGTTTGTGTGATCGGGGAGCTATTGAATTTACAAGTCATACATGTCTATCTAAAAAAAAAATATGAATGGCACAACAATTGTTGCTGGCATTTTACTCCACCCATCCTAGATCCTATTGGCCACAATGTAACTCAAAGGATATTAAATAAATATTGCCCTGTACAGAAAAAACTATTCTATATGCCGTAGTGAATGTATTGTATGAAATGTTCAGGAGAGTAGATAGAGTAATTATATGCAAAGAAATCAAGGGGCACTGTGTATTTGCAATTGTTGCTGGTGTTTTACTCCGCCCATCCTGAAGAGCGATTGTGAAGCTCCGACTGTCGCCATGCTGGCAGTAGCCCATCTCCCGGATAAAAGATGTGGACCGTCGGTGGAGCTGAGGCCGAATATGAAGCCTGCAGCTGCGGCTAGCGGGGGAATCAATTATTTAAAAAAATGCTAGTGACAGCCGAAGATTGACAGGAAAGGGGCACAGAGAGAGAGGGGAGACATGCAGCAAAGGGCCGCAGGTTGGATTCGAACCCCACCCCCCTATACAGACAAAAACTTTTTTTGTATAAGGCTGTAAACATCGTATTTCTTCTGTAAAGTTGGGCATGATTTATAAAAACATAAATCAGTTTGTTTTATTTTTCTTACACGTTATATTCTAGTGTACTCAATATGCCCAAAAATAGGCTACCAAAGCAAATCTCTTAGCCTTTGTGCAAACGTATTTTGCATTAAAGGTGATTCTGATTATTCTGTTGTAAGAGAACTTTGTACACATTTTACAAAAGATAGTCACAAACTTTTTGTTTTATAAACGTTATTTATACAGTAAATTACTAACTTTCCAGTTACTTGGCATTTCAACCTGTAAACATTTGGTGAGGTTTGCTGATGTCAATATGCATCTGCTTTAGGCTACTAATGGATAATAGTACTGAGTTTGTGAAGTGTTTAAAACTCCAACATAAATATCCTTACTGAGAGTAAAACACCAGTGAAGAGACTCATCAATTAGCCAGTGACTTGTAATTTAACAGCACATGGGAATGGAAGCAACAGCATGAGTTTCTGAGAAAGCTCTGGCTTCGTCTTTTGTGTCTTGCATGTTGCTATATCCAATAGGCTACATCTAAAGTAAAATAACCTTTTCTTTCACCTGCACTCTTCTGTTAGCATTCATATTAAAACATGCCTATATACTGTATTGTTTATGCTATCATTGTTTTCACCTGTCACCAGCAGGCACATAAGCAAAGACAGAAAACATAGGAGCATAGATAAAAGCAGATAGACATAGAACACATACATTTCATAAATACAGCACATGAGCACCAACATCAAATGCATCCTGTTTTATGCAATCGTTAGTTTTTATTATGTAGTCTAGAGCACAAAATG
This sequence comes from Esox lucius, assembly GCF_011004845.1. Taxonomy (NCBI): domain Eukaryota; kingdom Metazoa; phylum Chordata; class Actinopteri; order Esociformes; family Esocidae; genus Esox; species Esox lucius. The sequence continues at coordinate 3,395,023 of NC_047587.1, read as the reverse complement.
TTTATGAAAGGTTCCACATAGCATACATAAACTTCAATTTGCATTATAATATTAATCATCTGAATACAGTTTGCTAAATTAAATTCAATTGAAAAAATATATATTATTACAATTACATTACAGTACACAAGACATCTTTGTGTGGTTGTGTAAAATGATTGCCAGTTTTGTGTTTGTCCTGTAAGAATATAGAAATCAGCCCTGATGGTTAATTACTTGCCATGCTTTATGTTGTTTGTAGGAACACTTGTTTTCTCTTAATGTATCCATTAAAACGTTACCCATTTAAAGTGTGCTGAGGCAACAGTTATGATAAGGACACTATATTATCACAAGTGGCATGAGGTGATTGTCAAATTTGAAAATATAGTTTATGGACTTAAAGTAATCCGTAGTGTATGATATGTAGCTTAAGAACAGTAAAACACATGCCGATGTATTGGAAACATATGCATGTTTTGTAAATTATTTATGAAAATTAAGCTACAATAGCTTCTTTGCTCTGGTGCCCAAATACTGGTATGTTGTCACTGACAAGGTGTCTGCAGGTTTGATTGATTGTGGTTTGTTACCACAATCAATTAATGTTTGTTTTATGACTGGAAGAATAAAAAAGAAATATATATCTCTTTATATATAGTTGTTGGGATTTAATTTAATTGAACAAGAGAGAAGGAGGATAAATGCAAGGTAATACATTAATAATTGTCCAAAATGTAGCCTTTCAAACAAGGATTTCAAACAAATCTCATATCAGATAATTATAACTCCTTATAAGAAGCATAATGTATCTGAACCTGCAATACTTAAATAACCTTCCATACCTGGCAACCCTGCAGGGTGTCATCTGAATCGTATAAAGGGGATCACTGCCCACCTTTTTCTCAGAGCAGCACTTGGGTGTTGTCGGTTGCTTGACCATACAATACAGCATCGCTTACTGTGACAGGAAGCTTTTTTGTTTTTTTCTATGTGTATTGAAGATGCTCTGGATACAGATTAGTTGCATTACCATTTATTTATGTACAATTAAGACAATTATGAATATATACTGACATTTAGTTTGGAGGGTTTTAGATGGAACCCAGTGTTAATAAATAAAGCATTTGTTGGTAAAAAATGTTTTAATGTTTCGTTCAGATGTACTGTAAATGATCTATAAGTCTGAAATCTTCACTTGGGAAAAACATATATTATCAATAACAGACTTTTTTTACTGCAGGGAAACCTTCTTATCCAACATAGCCTGGCTGCAGCTGACTGGGGTGATAAGGCAACATTCCATGGAGGACTGAAACTCCCTGCTGTCCTTTTGATGGACAGAGAAGAAAAAAAAGAAGCCATCCATGAGATGGACACCTGGGATGGGGAACTGGATGAGGATTCTCCAGCAGAACCTTGTTACATTTGTCTTTGGGGAAAAAAAGGACTACGACAACTTCTGAGAAGAATTTGTTGATAAAAACAATTACAGACTCTTTGCAAGATTTGAGGAACAGTGATTGTTAAAATATTTGTATATTATGTTATATTCAAGAGTTTTGTTCCTAAATACAGCCTAGTGATTTTAAATTAGAATCCTGTGATGCACAGGTACATATAAATATCACCTAGTATAGTAAGCTATAAATTTTGAGGGATAATTTTGGATAGGTCATCTGTTACAACATCTTGTTTAATTTACAATCAGAAAGAGACAACTGCCACAGGGGGCCAGTGGCAATTGCCACCAACATTGGCAGGTGCTTTGCCAAGTGTAAGCCTATAGCCTAAATATTGTTCCCCTAATGTAATCATGCTTTAAACTGCAGTCTTTTTAAATAAAATAAAAAACATAGGCTACCACCAATTTCTTTCCTTAGCACTGCAACATAATAGACTGTAATACAAACAAAATATTATAAATAATCAAAGAAACGTTGAAATAAATGAACAAATAGGGTCATGAAAATGCTACCAAGTGTAATATTGGCAAATGTTAACATTAATAAACTATAAGGTATCTCACTAGCAAATGCTACAAACACCAGCAGTTGCAGTCGGATATGCTCTTTCCTCTACAGTAGGGCTACTGGTTTGGTTGTATATGTTGAGAAGTGGGTGATTTCGGACACAGCCCTTGTTTGCCACCGATTATTGTTTGCCACCATAATCGGTCGAGTAAATTTGTGGCATCTCAGGCTGCCACCGGAAATACCATATAAACGGCGAAAGATGCCGTGGCATCTCAACCTGCCACACAAAAAAAATGCCATTGCTAACGGGGCATATGCCGTGGCATCTCAACCTGCCACTATAAATGGCACTGCTAACGGGGCAGATGCCGTGGCATCTCAACCTGCCACTAAAATGCCACTGCTAACGGGGCAGATGCCGTGGCATCTCAACCTGCCACCGGAAATGCCACTGCGAGCTGCCGATGCCGCAAGTTGAGCTAACTGTCACTCACCGAAGGTCCGTGCAAAAGTAACTCTAAGGATATGTCACATAAGGCAACCCACACCGACTAGAACGCGGTTGGGCCCATAAATGTACAAAAACGAAGTCGCTTGTCAGATTTTCATAACAAGCGACCAAACCGTTTAAAACAAGACCAAAAAACCGCAACCCAAGACTCGTGATTGTTTGAAGCGACTTCAGAAAAAAAAGTCGCGTATTATATTATATTGGCAACACTGGGTAGAAGCGTAACTACAAGGCACGCCACAACGTGTAACCGCAGTAACAAGTGATACAATATCCCCGTATCTTCTCGTTGCACTTCCGGCTCTTGTGAGTTTACAGAGCGTTTCAATTAGCCACAGGTGCAGAGTCTGTTTGAGTCCCAAGCCCCTCTGAATACAAACATTTGGAACGTATTACCAAGGATATTATTTTGACGACAATAATACAAATACATGCAGATGAAAACTGCTCCTGTTTTACATGCACATTTATTTGGCAGAAACAAAAATGGAACAGGCAATATCGAAATCTTGATATTTTGGCCGGACCTATTATTATACGTCTGTTGTTGTTTCACCGGAAGATGTTTTGTGATGTACTACTTGGTAGCCGTGTCGTCGACTGAGGAGGACCACTGAGAACAAGTTTGCACGAATTGTATAATGCATATAGCTAACGCGCTTGATTAGCAGTTTTACTCATACATTCTATGCTTCACATCGGCACAGCACGAAACCAAGATATATACGGAATTTGAGGTAATTGTAATTGATTCACCTACGTTATATTGACTTTTCTTGACAAGTGAAGTGTCACTCAAACACTGCCAGCGCGACTGAGCTAACCCGCTAGTTACGTAGCACGTTAGCAAGCTCAATAATAAAAACACTCCGTCCGATTTTTGGTGTGTTCAAATGTGCTCATAAGTATTTGTAACGAACAGCTGTTGAAATTGTGTAGCAACATTTGCATTCTAACGTCTGTGCTGGTTAGTATACTAACTAGTCTGAAAATACCATCGCGTTTGCTAGCCTGGGCTCTGTAATTTAGCTGACGTGCCTGTGCATGAAAACGACCGTTGCTAGGCTGGCCGGCTAACTACTATCAATATAGTGTTGGTAAAATCGTGTCACGCCTTTCTTTTATTCCATTGTTGCCCATCTACAGTATCTGGCTAGTATTCGTTTTATTTAATGCAACTTCTTACGTTAACTAAACGTATCTAGGTGGAAGGAAGTCATCGGAGTGTCATCCGATCTAACATTACTGGATAGTCTTAGTTACCTTGGCCTGACTCCGCTACTATCTACACAACTGGTATTGGTGACCTCGTCAATACCTTTCGCATTTAATAGTTGTCTTTGTCCGCCTTTCTCCTCCATCATTAATCACCTGCATTTTTTTGTACAAATGTATCAAACAATCATCAGTCTATTTTCAAAATAGACTCCAATTCATATGTGCGTACAAGGAGCAACATAAAACTGCAAAGAGTGTAAAATATGCAGTGTGGAAAAGAAATGTAGTCCTGTCCACAAGGTGTAACTGTTGGGCATGCAGGTGTAGTTCTAATCCTATTTATCCTTGAATTGTCTAATCATTTGCACCTTATAGCAGACTTGTCCTGCCCAGCCATGGCAGCGTTGTCAGAGGAGGTGCTGCTGGTTGTGAAGAGGGTCCGACAGAGGAAGCAGGATGGGACGCTCTACCTGATGGCTGAGAGGATAGCCTGGGGACCGGAAGGAAAAGACCGCTTCACTGTCAGCCACCTGTACGCAGACATACGCTGTGAGTACCTGCACGTCAATCTGCATCATGCTGCAACCCCCCCCCCCCCATAACCAAACAAGCAGGAGTATCAAGTGCATTACTCTCATGACTGTGATGACTAACCTGATGTGTCAGGGTGTCTGTAGTGTTTTCTTTACCAGCAGGTTTTTTTCTTTCTCACCACACAGGTCAGAAGATCAGCCCGGACGGCAAGGCCAAGATTCAGCTGCAGTTGGTCCTCCACACGGGGGAGAGCACCAACTTCCACTTCTCCAATGAGAGCACAGCCCTGAGGGACCGCGACGCAGCCAAGGACCTGCTGCAGCAGCTGCTGCCCAAGTTCAAGAAGAGGGCCAACAAGGAGCTGGAGGAGAAAAACAGGCGAGGCACCAAATTCCTGCTGTTCCTTCTGAATCAGTTTTGGGAGAGTTCATGTAACGTTTCCCGATTAACCCGGCTACAGACAGTTCAGCTAGGTTACTTTCCTGCGACGGGCACTGTTGTGAGTTAAGTGCTGTGTCTGCTACATGTGGCATTGGGCTGCAGAGTTACAGTATCTCACAAAAGGAGTACACCCCTCACATTTTTGTAAGTATTTGATTATATCTGTTCATGTGACGACACTGAAGAAATGACACTTAGGTTAACAATGTAAAGTAGTGAGTGTACAGCTTGTATAACAGTAAATCTGCTGTCCTCTCAAAATAACTCAACACACAGCCATTAATGTCTAAACCACTGGCAACAAAAGTGAGTACACCCCTAAGTGAAAATGTCCAAATTGGGCCCAAAGTGTCTGTTTTGTGTAGCCATCATCATGTTCCAGCACTGCCTTAACCCTCTTGGGCATGGAGTTCACCAGAACTTCACAGGTTGCCACTGGAGTCCTCTACCACTCCTCCATGACGACATCACACTGCTGGTGGATGTTAGAGACCTGCTCTCCTCCACCTTCCATTTGAGAATGCCCCACAGATGCTCAATAGGGTTTAGGTCTGGAGACATGATCGACCAGTCCATCACCTTTACCCTCAGCTTATTTAGCAAGGCAGTGGTCGTCTTGGAGGTGTATTTGGGGTCGTTATCATGTTGAAATACTGCCCTGCGCCCCAGTCTCTGAAGGGAAGGGGATCATCCTCTGCCTCAGTATGTCACAGTACATGTTGGCATTCATGGTTCCCTAAATGAACTGTAGCTCCCCAGTGTCGGCAGCACTCGTGCAGCCCCAGACCATAACAGAGGAGGCTTCCTTCTGGGATGACAGCCATGCAGACCAATTTGATGCAGTGTGCGTCGTATGGTCGGAGCACTGACAGGCTGACCCCCACCCCTTCAACCTCTGCAGCAATGCTGGCAGCACACATACGTCTATTTCCCAAAGACAACCTCTGGATATGACGCTGAGCATGTGCACTCAACTTCATTGGTCAACCATGGCGAGGCCTGTTCTGAGTGGAACCTGTCCTGTTAAATCGCTTAATGGTTTTGGCAACCATGCTACAGCTCAGGGTCCTGGCAATCTTCTTATAGACTAGGCCATCTTTATGTAGAGCAAAAATTATTTTGCTACGTTCCTACTCTCACCTATGGTCATGAGCTTTGGGTCATGACCGAAAGGACAAGATCCCGGATACAGGCGGGATTAATGAAAAATTCTTTTTTTCAGATCCTCAGAGACTTCTTTGCCTTGAGGTGCCATGTTGAACTTCCAGTGACCAGTTTGAGGGAGTGTAAGAGCGATGACACCAGATTTAACACACCTGCTCCCCATTCACACCTGAGACCTTGTAACTCTAACGAGTCACATGACACCGGGGAGGGAAAATGGCTAATTGGGCCCAATTGGGACATTTTCACTTGAGGTCTACTCACTTTTTTTGCCAGCGGTTTAGACATTAATGGCTGTGTGTTGAGTTATTTTGAGGGGACCGCAAATGTACACTCTTATACAAGCTGCACACTTTACATTGTAGCAACGTGTCATTTCTTCAGTGTTGTCACATGAAAAGATATACTCAAATATGTACAGAAATGTGAGGGGTGCACTTACTTTTGTGAGATACTGTACCTGGCTTTGGGCCGCTGAGTTGGCGCTGAAGGAGCCGAGTCATGTCCCTCACCCCAGAGACTCGGCCCTGTATGGGTGTTGTGGAAGTTTTCGGGGGATTTGGGTGTCAGGCCCGTTAGTGTTGTACTGAAGGAGAACGGGAGAGGTCATTGTTGCCTTTATTCACACGCTACGTTTCCTATCTAGAATGTTACAAGAAGATCCGGTGCTGTTCCAGCTCTACAAGGATCTGGTGGTGAGTCAGGTGATCAGCGCTGAGGAATTCTGGGCCAATCGGCTGAGCCTGAACAATGTGGACCACTCTGCCTCCAACAACAAGCAGGAAGTCGGCATCTCTGCAGCCTTCCTGGTGAGCATGGGAAAATCTGTCTGGATTTACACCCTATTCCCCAGTTAGTGCTCTAAATCTACCAGAGCTCTATAGCTAGGTTCCCTTCATGGCAGATTTTTTTTAAACAACCAAACTGACTTTATGAAGATAATAAGCAGTGTGTGATGACGTTGTACATTCAATGTACCTTTTCAGTATTTTAGGCACGGCTAAGAGATGAGAGAAATAGCCTTCAACTGACTGATATTACATCATGGTTTTTGGCCAGAAAATGAGCTCTCCTCTAGTGTCTATGTGCCGGAGAATACTTCCTGGCTGTCTGTGCTGGAGAATACTTCCTGGTTTTCAGACAATGTCCTGGTTGTGTGTGCCAGAGTATACATATAGTTTCTCTTGGCCTACAGACCTGTTTTAAGAAAGTGATCCGTCTTGCCTCCGGATGAAAACAAAGTGAAATTCACCTTTAACCCTAACTGTTTCTGTAAATGTCCCTGGATTAGAGAAATGACCAGTGTGTAAATCCTGCGTGTTTTAGGCAGACATCCGGCCACAGACTGATGGCTGTAACGGCCTGAGGTACAACCTTACGTCTGACATCATAGAGTCAATCTTCAGGACATACCCTGCTGGTAAGATACTTAATTTAATCTGTCTGTTTTTGTTACATACCATTATATAATATATAATAACAAAATGTGATAGGTACAATGCATTGCTTTAGTGTTATAGGTAGTGCAAAAAAGTATCTGTTTTTAATGCATATTGTAATATCATAATATATACATTTTAAGTTAATAAATCCAGATTTTATCCTGTCACAAAAAACAATTTCATATCATGTTGAGACAACTTTGAACAATGTTGTAACTCCACCTACTTAATCTCCTTGCAATTACTGACCTCTGTGGGCATGTGTAAGAAGAACGTGGCCTCTCTTCTTTACTTCCTTGCAGTAATCACTGTTCTACAAATTATTACAAGTGACGGCCTCGAGCACAATGAGCATTTACATTATAAACAGACAAAGGATTCTGTATTAATAGGATTGTCCCCCCCCCCCCCCCCCCCCCCCCATTTTCTCTGCCAGTGCAGGTCTTTGTACGACCCGTTATTTTTCCTGACAAACTAAAACGCTTCCTTTCAGTGAAACAGAAGTATGCTGAGAACGTTCCTCACAACCTGACCGAGAAGGAGTTCTGGACGCGGTTCTTCCAGTCGCACTACTTCCACCGGGACCGAATCAGCACCGGCCTGCAGGACATCTTCTCGGAGTGCGCCAAGCAGGATGAGAAGGGTACGACAGGACACTGGAACAATGAGAGCGCTGTAGCCTGGTCCCGGGTCTGATTGTACGGTTTTCCTGGTCACGGTCTTCCAGCCACAAAGGTCGGCTATACGGCACCAACTGATCTGGAAGCCGGCTACAAGCCCCCTACTCAGTGTGCCGCTGTTGTTGCTTATGTTTAAGTACTATAAATCATGTGCATTTGCATAATGTATAGGTTTATGCTTGCAGGCCTGAGGTCCATGGTGGTCCAAGGAGTGAAGAATCCTCTGGTGGACCTGTTGTCACTGGAGGACAAGACGTTAGACGAGGTGAGAGGGACATTCGTGTTTACCCTGGATACGCACGTGTTTACCCGCTGCAGGCTGCTCGTTGCCTCCATGTGTTCTGAAGTGACCTTGCAGGGATGGATGTGTTTAATTAGTTCTGTCCCTCCTTCAGGGCTATGGATCTAACTCCATGGCACCTTCCACGTCCAGCGCTAACAAGACGGTGAAGGAGAATAGTAACTCTGCCATCATCAAGAGGTTCAACCATCACAGTGCCATGGTCCTGGCCGCAGGAGCTGGCAAGAAGGCGTGAGTAGAACCAGGACAGAACATCGGTCTTTCTCCGCGGGGACCTGCTGCTCCGATTCCACTGGGTCTAGTGCACTCAAGTCTTAATAAATCCTTAGAATGCAGTTATAATTAATTTTAACGTGGCGTGCATCATTTTTTTTTTCTTCGGTGGCTCCTTTTTAACATTAAAATATATGAACTAGGAAAATGTTTGAATCAAATTTTGTTGCCGTTTCGCATAGTTGAAATGCCTCCTTTGAGGCTGTTTATTACCAGCCTGGCTGAAATGCCTCCTTTGAGGCTGTTTATTACCAGCCTGGCTGAAATGCCTGCTTTGAGGCTGTTTATTACTAGCCTGGCTGACACTGGATTCAAGTTCTCCTGACTAATGAGTCTGGGAAGTTTGCTTTGTTTTCAGCAGGTGACATTGTTAATGAAGATGATTAGCACTGCTGGTTGGATATCCCCTTCTCAAATTGAACGAATCACGACCTATGTTTTATTGAAGCACCGCCCCCACTAAACCAAATTGTCATGTTTACTTACAAACTCTTTGGTGTACATAATGAATGTGGTTTATGATGTTGCATGTGCAAATAGATGGTGAATAAGAACCAATCAAAACACTTGCACATAGACCAGTAAGTCATAACTCTCCTGCGCTAGAAATGAAAGCAGTTTTCTTTTACTGAAAGCGATTAAATTCATCACTCACACAGGACACATGAGTTCCTTAAAGTCCAATTCTGTTGACTCATGAAATTTCAGAGGTTGAAACATATTGCAAGTTCACATGTTCACCTCTCAGCCTCAAGGCATGTCTCACAATGAAATGTGCTGGGCCTAATTGGGGCTGTGCCCCTTAGGTTGGGAACCCTTGTCATGTATTCTGTCTTGACAGGGATGCGCCTAACGACCAGGCCAGTGAAACCAGCAGTACGGACGGAAACTCCAGGGACTCCGACTTCTTCCAGCCACCTGTTAAGAAGGTAAGATTTGTCTCAGCATGACATTCCTGAGTGATATCTCTCTGTGTGAAACTGGCTGAATATTTCCCTGTGCGTCATTGGGTTATTGTGTGAGCAGCTCATAGTGGGTAAAGACATGCATAGGTCTAAGCTTTACAAATACATTGTAAGCATAATTTGGGGTTGTTTAAGTTGTGCTACGTTACACTCCTGGTGGAGTTGTTAAGGCTGTGTTACACTCCTGTTGGATTTGTTAAGGCTGTGTTACACTCCTGTTGGAGTTGTTAAGGCTGTGTTACACTCCTGTTGGAGTTGTTAAGGCTGTGTTACACTCCTGTTGGAGTTGTTAAGGCTGTGTTACACTCCTGTTGGAGTTGTTAAGGCTGTGTTACACTCCTGTTGGAGTTGTTAAGGCTGTGTTACACTCCTGTTGGAGTTGTTAAGGCTGTGTTACACTCCTGTTGGAGTTGTTAAGGCTGTGTTACACTCCTGTTGGAGTTGTTAAGGCTGTGTTACACTCCTGTTGGAGTTGTTAAGGCTGTGTTACACTCCTGTTGGAGTTGTTAAGGCTGTGTTACACTCCTGTTGGAGTTGTTAAGGCTGTGTTACACTCCTGTTGGAGTTGTTAAGGCTGTGTTACACTCCTGTTGGAGTTGTTATGGCTGTGTTACACTCCTGTTGGAGTTGTTATGGCTGTGTTATATTTCAGGTGAAAATACAAGAGGCCATAGAGTATGAAGACCTTCACATGGAGAACGGGAAGAAGACTGTTGCCCTGAACCTCAAAAAGTCAGATAGGTGGGTTCTCTGCTCTCTACCTTGTTCATGGACACCATTTTTATTCATCAGCATTTCTCTCACCCCCCAGCCCAACACAACAGATTGTAGGTAGCGTGATTCTAAGCTTGAGGTTGTGGTCATCATCTGAGTCGGGTGTGTTTGCTGGGGCAAAATTCTGCCACCGCACACGTAAATCCCCCAAGGACAGGGGCCATGATGGTTGGCTGTTTTCTTTAGGGCTGGGGTCAGTTTCCCAGTCAGTAGTGAAGGGAAAAAAGCATGTTTTTTTTTTCAATATAAATTTAGAAAGTATTATTTGTGTTTTAAACAACTTCTGAATTGACTACTTTAAATTGGAATTGACCCTAACCCTGAGTATCTAACCACCTCTCATCGTTGTATGTTTAAAGGATCTGTCTGTGTTTTTCCAGGTACTCTCATGGTCCAGTACCTCTCTTGCCCCAACAGTACACCACCAGTCAAGACATCATCAACTCAGTCAACTGTATCCAGCAGGAAATAGCCAACTACAAACCCTGCCTCACTCAGGTTTGATGCTGAATTATTTTGCTGTTCTGCAAATATACTTACAATATTCCTTGAACTTTACCAGGTTTTCCAGAAATCCTATTTGAAAGATTTAATAATTCAGATGAAATGAAACAAAAATTTAAAATCCTCCATGTTACCAGGATTTTGAAACCAGTAAACAAAACAAATATTTAAAAAGTGTATGTATACAGTGGGGAGAACAAGTATTTGATACACTGCCGATTTTGCAGGTTTTCCCCACTTACAAAGCATGTAGAGGTCTAATTTTTATCATAGGTACACATCAACTGTGAGTGACGGATTTAAAACAAATTCAGAAAATCACATTGTATGATTTTTTATTTATTTGCATTTTATTGCATGACATAAGTATTTGATACATAAGAAAAGCAGAACTTAATATTTGGTACAGAAACCTTTGTTTGCAATTACAGAGATCATGCGTTTCCTGTAGGTCTTGACCAGGTTTGCACACACTGCAGCAGGGATTTTGGCCCACTCCTCCATACAGACCTTCTCCAGATCCTTCAGGTTTCGGAGCTGTTGCTGGGCAATACGGACTTTCAGCCCCCTCCAAAGATTTTCTATTGGGTTCAGGTCTGGAGACTGGCTAGGCCACTCCAGGACCTTGAGATGCTTCTTACGGAGCCACTCCTTGGCTGGCTGTGTGTTTTGGGTCGTTGTCATGCTGGAAGACCCAGCCACGACCCATCTTCAATGCTCTTACTGAGGGAAGGAGGTTATTGACCAAGATCTCACGATACATGGCCCCATCCATCCTCCCCTCAATACAGTGCAGTCGTCCTGTCCCCTTTGCAGAAAAGCTTCACGGTTAGGATGATGTCCTTGGGTTTGTACTTATCCTTCTTCTTCCTCCAAACACGGCGAGTGGAGTTTAGACAAAAGCTCTATTTTTGTCTCATCAGACCACATGACCTTCTCCCATTCCTCCTCTGGATCATCCAGATGGTCATTGGCAAACTTCAGACGGGCCTGGACATGCGCTGGCTTGAGCAGGGGGACCTTGCCTGCGCTGCAGGATTTTAATCCATGACGGCGTAGTGTGTTACTAATGGTTGTCTTTGAGACTGTGGTCCCAGCTCTCTTCAGGTGATTGACCAGGTCCTGCCGTGTAGTTCTGGGCTGATCCATCACCTTCCTCATGATCATTGATGCCCCACGAGGTGAGATCTTGCATGGAGCCCCAGACCGAGGGAGACTGACCGTCATCTTGAACTTCTTTCATTTTCTAATACTTGCGCCAACAGTTGTTGCCTTCTCACCAAGCTGATTGCCTATTGTCCTGTAGCCCATCCCAGCCTTGTGCAGGTCTACAATTTTATCCCTGATGTCCTTACACAGCTCTCTGGTCTTGGCCATTGTGGAGAGGTTGGAGTCTGTTTGATTGAGTGTGTGGACAAGTGTCTTTTATACAGAAAACCTGCATAATCGGCAGTGTATCAAATACTTGTTCTCCCTAGTGTGTGTGTGTGTGTGTGTGTGTGTGTGTGTGTATGGTCTTGTTAGATGTCCTGCTTCTGTGTTTGCAGGTGATGTCCAGCAGTACAGCCAGTTCTGCCATCGCTGCCCTTTCCCCAGGAGGTCTACTCATGCAGGCAGGGTCGCAGCAGGCCATTAACCGTGAGTTTACTGATGGCCTCACTTGAGTCACTGGAAATCTGGCTTGCCATACTTATGACAGATTGGTTCGTCCTGAAGCTGAGTTGAAACATGGGTTGGATTTGTTCATTTCTTCTTACTTGTATTATGAAACAGGTTGTTGCGATTCGGAAAGCCGGTTAGATGAGCTCCAACTTGAGCCGATCAAAGCTATCAATCTGTGAATGTAATGAATACGTGCTTGTGTTTCCTTATTTACAGAGATGGTGCCCAGTGATGTTCAGGGGGAGCTGAAACATCTGTACACGGCTGCGGGAGAGCTGCTGAGACACTTCTGGTCCTGTTTTCCTGTTAACACACCCTTCCTGGAGGAGAAGGTGACTGATGATGGAACTGTCTGTTGTAGCCCTCTGTCTCTAGCTGGAACGGTTTCCTTCCTTTGCTCTCTGGTCCTGTAACGGTCTCCTTCCTCTGGTCCTGTACACCATAGACCAGGGGGTTAAATATGAATCCGGTTCCGGCACTCAGCATTTCTGTTCAAGGTGCAGAAATGGAACACATTTTCAGTGCAGCCCTCTAGAGACCTCCTTTCCGATCAAACGCCTCCCCCGACGGGAAAATTCATTTGGACCCGAGCACACCGCTCAAACATTGGTCTTTAATCTGTGTTGAAACACAAGATGTCTCCATAAGAGAAGCACCTCCTAGATGTGATGTTTTATAGCTTAACGCCTTCTTCCTCCTCAGGTGGTGAAGATGAAGTCCAACCTGGAGAGATTCCAGATGACCAAGCTCCGCCCTTTCCAGGAGAAGATCCAGCGACAGTACTTGAGCACTAACGTAAGGCGTGGCCTGAGACTTTCTCCTGTTCTTATTGGTTGGCCGAGAGTTTTACAGTCCTTGTGCTATAGGAGGATTCATTGGGCGAGCGTGATGTCGTGTGTGTGTGTGTGTGTGTGTGTGTGTGTGTGTGTGTGTGTGTGTGTAACTTGTCTGTTACATGGCATACGTCTTCTCTTCCCCAGCTCACGGGACACCTGGAGGACATGTTTCAGATGGCCTACAATAAATTCCACGCCTGGCAAACACGTCAGATGCTGAGGAAAACCTGAGAGGAAACCGGTCCGACAGACGGGTTGTCATAGAGACGGGGGGAGGGTGGTGGTGGCAATGACGTTGAATGAACTAGGTGGCCGGACGGACCTTGGCCCTTACCGACCAGGCTGCCGTGACCGAGGAGACATCGAGAACGCGGTTCAGTGTGTCCCAGTGGCTGGTTGAAGATGGGGACCCAGACGGGCTCCTGAACTGGCACATCTACCGGTTAGGCCGGCAGAGACTAACTCACTAACTTGATTTCCATCACAAATTACTGTAAATTAGTTTCTTTCCGTTTTTGTTTTTGCCGTTTTCCTTGTCATGGGAAGATGTTTGGATGGCACTCCCCTTTAAGGGTTGGACGAACAATGTAAAAACAAAATTTAAATTGTGTAAAACGACCAAATTTCAGGCGCAAAGTCGAAAAAGGAACTCTCAGGAACTGAACAGACAATGTAAAATAAGCAAAATACTTGTGGCGCTTTTATCAGTATTCATTACACACACTCACATTAGACCTAAAGGACTAGTTTGTGATTTTAGAACTTCATGTTAAATGGTTCCTCATCCTGAGAGTAGTGTTACTGTTTAGGATGAAGAACTACTTAACCTTCAGTTGTAAAATAGTAAGAAGCTCTTTTAATGTTGGAGATGGAGCTCTCGAAACAGGTGCAGTTCTGTCTTCCCTCCAGCCCCCCCAGGTAGGGGGCGGACCAGGCCCTGGAAGCCTGTAATGTCTGCTAATGAGGGCGGGCGGGCTGGCTGGTGAGTGAATATAGCAATAATGTAAAGACGTTTTTTTTTTTCTCACACTGTAGTGCATTATTAGGATGGTTGCGTCCAAAATGCCACACTATTCTGTAGTATACTGCTTCAGATCAGAGCCCTGTGGGCCGGGTCAAAAGCAGTTCACTATTTAGGGAATAGGGTGTGAGACTGTGTGACTCTGCCCCAATCACACTTGAAAGCTGCACTGGTTTGTAATGTCTATTCTGTACTTTCTTGGTCAGTGGTATTCAAATCTGGCTCTCCAAGCCGATTCTGTTCCATTTGTCCGTTGCAACCCCCTGATCAGAGACTAAGCCTTCTGTTCTACCTCATCATTAATTGCACCTACCTGGTGTCCCAGGTCTAAAAACAGTCCCTGATTAGGGGGTTGCAATTAAACAGTTGAGTGGGACTGGCTTCGAGGGCCAGATTTGAACACCACTGTTCTGGATGCACTGAAGACAAACTCTAATGTCTGGATGTAATCTCAAACATTAAAGTAAAAATGTTCATGCGTTGTGTTCATTCAGTTGAGATTTTGTGGGGGGGGTTAGCTTGTTTGACTTATTTAAAAATGTTTTGTACAATCTGCGGAAGTTCAATTAAGCTTTTATTTTCCTACAAGTATTTCGGAAAATGCTTTATTTTCTTTCTTTGAATGGAGACTAGGCTTCAACCCAGTTACACCAAAGTGAATGTGGTGCTCAATCTGGTTCAGCTGGGCTGTTTGATCTGAACTGAATTTCACAAACCTTTGGCTGTGTAATCACAGTCATATTAAAATGTTTGTTGTGCTGTGTAAACGCGGCATTAAAGCAAGACGGCTGATCTAGGATCAGCTTGCCTGGAAGCATCCATTCTGTGCTGTCATTCCACTCCTGAGTGTACAGGGTGGGACTGGAACAAAAACTGTTCAGTATTTCACAATCACCCTCAACATCACATCAACCTTTGAGATTTCTGAAATGTGTATAATTGTAGTTTTATGTTATCCCCCAGGTGGCACTGGGTTTAATTTCCCCGAAGTACAGACCCAGGGTCAACTTCCCCTTCCCTCAATCCTAGTCACAGCTACTAGTGGCAAAACAAAAAAACTGAACCACGGTCAGTGTCGTAGGGGCAAGTTCCTAAGTGCAGCTAATGACAACTCGTCTCATTTTAAAAGCTATTTCTGTGTGCTGCAGAGGATGTCTTGGGCGTCATCTCGTGTTACAGTCTATGGTTTCAATCGATGGAGGGCTGCTAATGGATCGCAGCACTACCCGAACACTGGCCGGAAAAGTATGTGCCTGTACGACAGAAAATAGTGCCCACAAAGACTTGTAATTTCTGTGAACCTAAAATACTGGTGGCGTGTTACAAAGGTTTGCGTGGATGTTCACTGAAACAACCTCATATTCAATAACTTGCAGCGTTATGGAGTTTTCCCCGTTTTTTTGTGCTTCCAAGCAATTGCAATGGCCACTATTGATTCATGTTTTTTCTACGACTTCAAGTCAAAGCCAACCTGACTTGAAGGGGACTGTAAAGTCTGCATTACAATTCGGGCACACCTCCAAGGGAAAGATTTCAAATAAAGAGTACGACTTTTCAGGAAGTGTCCTACCACAACAGAACAGTAGTCGCTGCTGGACAGTTTGAGTTTGACAGCACAGTTTGACAGTACCATTTGGTTTGGATGGATGCATAGCTAAGCTATGACATGAACTGATATTAACTGTGGCTAAAAGTCAATGAAGATCAGATCGCGATTCTAACAGCGGGACTGTGAAGGTGCCAGGTAAGTTTGTCTGAACACTAACCTGATAGGGGCTCTTATTTAGCCGCGCATTATAAGCTAACTAAGACCACTGCACACAGTGTAGCTGTATATATATATTGCTAATTAGCTATGTAGCTAACAACAACAACATTTAATAATCGATAATGATCAGTCGGATACAAAGCTGACTAGTTCCAGTGTTTACGTTTCTTATATTTCACTAACTCTGTTCGCTAGCGAAGGTATGCGATTTGCCAGTATTATAACGGTGGCTGTTCAGGCACGTTCTCTGCTAGAGTCCCGTGATGTTCCGTCAAATCTTTGGTCATGCCACCATCACACTGACCCGAAAGTTTTTTCTTTTTCTTACATCAAGACAAAAAAAAAAAACTTTTCAAGCTACTAACTAAATGCGCTCTGTCCCCTAGTGAAGTGAACAAACCTAACTTTTTAAGTTTTGCTTTCATTTAGCTGGTGCAGCTACAGTCCGTGTTGGAATGTTAAAGTTTGTTGTTAGGTTGTTTGCAGCGAGATGTCAGATACTCCCAGTTGGACAGAGTGAGAGTGGTTAGATGTTTTAAATCTTTCACTTCACGTTTTTGCTAAGGAGCCATCTCTGCAAAGGTGCTCCCAATAGTAATACACTCTTGAGAATGTACATTCCGCCCATATCCTTCCTAATTCGAAATAATTTTCCTTAATACATGTCCCCTTTAATAATGCGAGTAATTGAAATCATGATGTTTCAATTTCAGTGGAGCATCGTGTGAGTCAGATGACAGAACGGAGATGATGGTAGCTGACGTTTTGCCAAGAGGCTGCTAATTCATTGGGAGCGGACAGTTTGGTGAGCGGCCTGTTCGCCGGAGGGTTGATCTCTTTGTCAAATGTGACCGCTACCGTAGAGCAGCGTTGAATCACCGGATCATTTTTGACAGAAATAAAGTTTGGTAAATTAAACGTGTTGGTCAGGCTTCTAGAAGTGCTCACAAAAGACGCATTAAGTGGTGTGTATTTGTCTTGTTTGGTGATAGCAGAAGCAGCCTATAGTAAACATATATATATTTGTTTGTGTGTCTGTGTCTCTCTGCCTGTCTCTCTCGCTCTCTGCCTGTCTCTCTCGCTCTCTGCCTGTGTGTGTCTCACTCAGCCTGTGTGTCTCTCCCTCTCGATCTGCCTGTGTGTGTGTGTCTCTCTTTCTCTCTGCCTGTGTGTGTGTGTCTCTCTCTCTCTCTCTCTCTCTCTCTGCCTGTGTCTCTGTCTCTCTGTCCCTGTGTTTCTCCTTCTCTCTACTTGCGTACCTGGTTAGGACTACAGCCATGCCTATGTTACCAGTATTGCCAGAGATCCAGAGCCATGTCCTGGCAGAGTTTGACTGTCTGGATCCCCTGCTGTCTGCTCTCCGTCTGGACTCTGGCAGGCTCAAGGTGGGTCATGTTTCCAGACATGACATTAAGTAGTTGTTTAAATACCAGAAATTTGTAGTTTATCAACAATCATGACATTTATGTAGGCAATTTATGCTACTGCTTTAAATAATAATAAGAAGTGACCTGATTTCCTCAAAAGTTATTCAGTTTCCTGTTTTGTAATGATAATGTATTATGCCTGGACTGATATGAAACCTTAGTTATTGATATGTGTTTACAGAATGTGATTTAGTCATGTGATCGTAACAGTTCCACATTAAGATGACATCATCCGATTGTTTTTGTGACGGTAAAGGTCGTTTCTCAGCTTAGTGACTAAACAAACGTTCTACAGTTTTCACATGTGCATCAAAGTCATGCCTCTCTCTGGCATTTCATTGCTTTCTTTACTGCGTGTTTCTTCATTGTTCAGTACCTTGGTATAAAATAAACTTGAATAAAATAAGAAAATGCTGGCGCCCTAAATGAAATAAGGATTTGGGAGCCCCTGTTAAAGAAAACGTTTTAACATGACAAGTGGTTTGTATTGAATACAAAACAATCTGTTTTGCTCCTGTAAAAAGTTTGAATGTGCATTTCAGGTTGCTCATTTGTCAGAGAATGACATTTGGAATGCCAGGGTTTTTCTAATCTCATAGGATGCCATCGGTACAAACCAGAATTATGAACATATAGGCGCTGATTACTGTATTTTGCCCTGTAAATTATGCATCTGTGAGACGCTCTCTTCCCACCCTCTGCGGTAGTGTACCTGCCTGACTGCATCCAGGAAATGGCTCGCTTTGGGAACGTCAGCAGGAGGGCTGCACCTCATCCAGAGGGAGGGATGGAAACAGAGACTCATCCTCACGCACAAGGTGACGTCCAAACTGTTCTGTATCCCGCACACGGCATAGGGGACCACATGCTGGGGGACCACATGCTGGGGGACCACATGCTGGGGGGGTGTGGCCAAAAAAAGTGAAAGTCAAACCCAATACACGACCCATATTGTGCCCGTCTTAACCCTCTCTGAGGATGCGTGAGGGTTAATAAATCATGTATTTCTTCTGTTTCAGGAGGGATCCATCACCCAGGTGGCCTGTTGTCCACATGATGAAGACTTCATTGCTGTGGCTACAAGGTTAATTAGGAGTGCATTCAAAGCATGATGTTGCATTAGAAGTTCATGGGTTTCACTTAAATGTTTCAGTTTGAGTTCAACATGATCCACAACTACTTGAATCAGTTCTGTCTTCCCCTTCTGTTTGTCTGCCTGACTATCTCACTGTCTCTCTGTCCTCTCTCTGACCAGAGGACAAGGAGGTTGATGTCTCTGTCCTCATCCTCCAGTCAGGGCCTGGAGGTGGAGGTTGATGTGTCTGTCCTTGTCCTCCAGTCAGGGCCTGGAGGTGGAGGTTGATGTGTCTGTCCTTGTCCTCCAGTCAGGGCCTGGTAGTGGTGTGGGAGCTGCAGCTGGAGCGCCGTGGCCGGCCTGAGAGGGTCAGTGTGTCCTGGGAGCACCGCGGCCAGGTGATCACCTCCCTCTGCTGGGATACAGCAGCCCTCCGGGTGTTTGCAGGTGACGCAGGAGGCAAGGTTTCCTACCTCCGTGCCGGGTCCTCCAAACTCGGAAAGGTACCAGAGGTCCTCAATGTTGGTTTTCCTTCTGAGCACACATTTTATTTCTTTACTCTGATGGGTGGGGGCCAGTTTAATCCTCCTTCCAAAGAATGCACTTGCATACTCACGTTTGCTGATTCAGCAGTGGTGGAAACTCCCTTCTGCGAATCCACCAATCGTATGCTCCCTCAGTGCCGAGGGGTCTTCAGTAACTTTTGTTTTGTATTTTTTTTCCCCAGGGTTCCGGTTTTGTGATCTTCCCTGTCCAGACAATCACCACCGTGGACTCCAGGGTGGTTCAGCTGGGTTACCTGGACGGACGTCTGCTGGTGTCCTCTCTCAGCCGCTGCTACCTCTGCGACACGGAGAGGTATGTCCGCCTCGGATCCAGCCTGGTTCGTTCAACCACACATTTCGGATCCAGCCTGGTTCGTTCAACCACACATTTTGGATCCAGCCTGGTTCGTTCAACCACACGTTTGAGAATAGGCCTGTTGGCTGACTGGGGCTCCAAAATGACAGTTTTGAAAAAACAGATTTATCTAAAATTACAATGGACAGTGTTGTGGTTCATTGTTTGGTATCTGAAATCAGTAGGTTTAAAAAATAAATAATTCAAATGTAGTGTTGGTTTAACTTCACTGAGTTTGACTGGACCTCAATTACAAGCTTTCTTTGATAAAAGACCTGTAATCGACGAAGGTTCTGTTTTTGTTGTCTTCTGAAGCTGGGTAGAGCGTGAGGAAAATAAAACATTATTCGTTTGGGAAGTTTAATTTATAAGGAAAATATTATTATTGCAAGAAATACTATATACTACTAATACTATACTATATATCATTTATTTTTCTGCACAAAAAAGAGAAAAGGCTTCTTTTGACAGTGCTTTCTCCTTTTCTGTGTAATGTCCTGATTTACTGAATTGAAACTACTTAATGTCCTGGTGCTGTCTGAAAGATTCATCCACTCCTGTTTCAAAGTGCGTTCATAACAACCGCGCTACTGCTACCCTCATGTAAAACCTGCTCCCCCTTTCCATCCCCACAGGGAGAAATTCTGGCGTGTCGGTAACAAGGAGCGCGATGGGGAATACGGGGCATGTTTCTTCCCTCTGAGCCGCGGTCAGACGGCTGGCCAGCCTCCTCTGCTGTACTGTGCCAGGCCCGGTTCCCGGCTCTGGGAGGCCAACTTCACCGGAGAGGTCCTCAGCACGCACCAGTTTAAACAGCTACTGGCCATTCCCCCCATACCTCTGGTCAGCTACAGGTACATCAGCGGTGCCCCCCCCCCATACCTCTGGTCAGCTACAGGTACATCAGCGGTGCCCCCCCCCCATACCTCTGGTTGGCTACAGGTAAATCAGCGGTGCCCCCCCCCCCCCCCCCCGTACCTCTGGTTGGCTACAGGTGACTGTGGGCATCAAAGGGTGTCTTCGATGACAGTCTTTACCAGTAACCATTGCTGGTGGTGGAAGCTTGTTGTTGACTGTTCTACAACCACACGATGATGATGATGATGATGATGATGATGATGATGATGATGATGATGATGATGATGAAGTTTGTGGTTTGGCTGCGATGGGGTCGGGGCACCTCTAACTGTCTTCCTCCATTTTCAATCTGTGCAGAAGTGAGCCTCAATACAACACAGCACAGAAGAGTTCTCAGTCCATCGCTTTCCCCAGGCTGCTCTACTTTGGGTAATGTGTTGTTCCACTCGCCCAATAGAGACTTGTGTGCGTGCACACACACACACACACACACTAACTTCTGTGTGCCCTCCGCAGGGATCAGAAGCTGTTGACGTGGACCGACTCGGCCATCTACGTCTTCACCCCTCAGAGTGGCCAGGTCCTGCTGTGGACTGAGGTGAAAGGTAAAGACTGGTGCCTTTAACACCGCCATCTGATGACACCAGGGTCAAGTACATTTGAGTCCCGGTCAATTCAGAAAGTGGGTCAAACTCCACTAAAAACAATGACGATAATTGGAATTTGTGTACTACCTGAAGGGAGCGTCTTGTTATGAACCGACTCCAGGTTGGTGTTGCCGTAGTTTCTGTGTGAACCGTCTGGTGATTGTAGGGTTGTAAAAATTTGTTCAATTTCCCAAAACTATGGGAATTACCGAAAATACTGTTGGTAATTGTCTGACATATTTCCTCCTGATTGGGGAAGGGTTGATGCTGTAGCTTCCCTGTAGGTGCTTGAGCGGGTGAACAGTGTACACTCCGAGCCTGCCGACAAGTCTGACGACCGCAGCCTCTGACGACAAATAACGGGAAGGGGTGTCATTCCTCTTGTTTTGCAGACGTCTCCGAGATCGCAGTGTACCGCAACGAGCTGTTCTGTCTCCATGGCGACGGCCGCCTGTCCCACCTCTCGCTGTTGTCCGTGGAGCGCTGTGTCGAGAGGTTGCTGCGCAGGGAGGCGTGGCCTCTGGCGGCTGCCGTCTGTGTCATGTTCCAACAGGCCATCGCCCCTGCCAGGGTGAGGCGGGGCTGCTGTAACCGCACCCCTCAACCGCGCCCCTCAACCGCGCACACCAAATCAGTTGTAGATCACGGAGACGATCCCATAGGCCCATGGGGACTTGGCGCTGCCAGTGGGTTTATTTGATCCCTCTGGGAACCAAATCTAACTCTGTGTTATTTGCTCATCTGTGTTCCCAGGCAAGGAAGTCGATCCCCATCGATCGGCTGGATCACCTTAAGTCACAGCTGAGTGTCTTCGACGACGTGGATCTGATTGGCCAGCTGGAGGAAGTGATCACCAAGCTGGAGCCTTTAGACTCCGCATCTAGCAGTCGCAGGAGCAGTATCTCGTCCCATGTGAGTCTGGAGGTCCTGTTTGTCCCCAACAGGACACCGTAGGGAGTGGAAAGTAAGAGCTGGATTCTCACTCCAGCTGACAGTCGGAGCTGGCGCTTCTTTAGAGCTGTCCACTACTCCCAGCATTTACAAAGTGGACGACGCCACTGGCTGTGTGAATGCGGCGATGCAACGCCACTGGCTGCGTGAATGCTGAGAGGTTGGAACTAGGCCTGATTAAGCTTTGTCTGAGCTAGAAAGGCCTGCATGGCATGTGTCCATTTCTCTAGCGCGAGGACACTTAATGTACCAGCACAGTCCCTTAGAGGACGGCCGGGCATTTTAGTTATCAGGAACATTATAGGGGATTGATCTGGGACCGCTGTGTTATTTTACTGTGTGTGTTAACAGCCTGTCTTGTATCCAGGAGAGCTTCAACGTTCTGGATTGCGGCATCTACCGTGTCATCAGCAGGCGAGGCAGCCAATCGGACGAGGAGACCAGCTCCTTGGTCAGCCAGTCGATGGTGGAGGAAGAGCGTCTGAAGGAGTTCAGCTTCGTTCAGGAGGAGGAACAACACCAGCAGGGGGCGGAGCATGGTCAGATCTGGGTTTTGTTATGGCCCAATGTAATCAGCACTGAGGAAGTTCTTTAACCAAAATGGGAACGTAAAACTGCTATGGCCAGCAGACCGCCCTGAAGCCCTCGCCCTAGAGCCATGTTACCTTTAGGGAATCTCCATCAAGGCTGTTACAGTTTCCAAAAGCTGATGTCGAAGGACTTTGCCCACTTGCAGGGTTGATATCACCTACGATGTGATGCGGTCTGTGGTTACGTGTCTGATGTAATCAACGTGACTGTTTTTGTTCCAGACTCGCCCCATTTTCCTCAGGCTCCTTCTGAGGTGCGTAGCTAGTTGGTGAACTCTGTAGCGAGTTAGCAGACTTAGCACTCACTTCTCACGCTCCCTGGATTAGGCGAGTTCACTCTGATGTGACGATGTTGGAACATTGGGGGGCCTGAGGGCTGGGGGGCCTGAGGGGCGGTTTTGTAGGTCCAGGGGGAGTTTTGTAGGTCCAGGGGGAGTTTTGTAGGTCCGGGGGGAGTTTTGTAGTAGTGGATGGATCGTTAATGTGGTGGGGCTCTACGTGGGCATCTTCAGCTCTGTTGTCCGGTATCATCTGCTGCACATTACAACATAACCATTTCTCAGTGTTATTGACATCACATTCATATTTCAGCTGTGGTTTTGAGCCCTTTTGCCGTATCTGTTTAGATCTCATCTCACCCCACCCGCGTCCACCTCTTCCTCCATCCCTCCTTCATCCAGATCCCCCAGGCGGAGTCATTCTGGAGGGGGAGCGTTCTGAACCCAGCAGTAGCCACCCCTTCCACCTCCCCCTGTCATTCCGCCCCAAACACTCCCGCATTGCTCTACAGGCGGTCCGAGACAGGTGATCCATCTAGAATATATCAACCAAGACATTATTTATTATTATTATTGTTGTTGTTGTTGTTTTTTTGCGTATAATTTACGTTTGTATACAGGTTAGTGTTTTTGGTCTTTTTTTATTTATTTTTTGTCAGATTGTACTCCATTACGAAGTGATATGTAATTTGTGGGGAAATCTGTTTGTGACCTTAAATGAATACGTAGCATAGTTAGTCCTTCCGTTGTGAAACTAAATTCAGTGCTTTCGTCTTGAAATGGGAAGTGAGAGTTGTGATTAAAATAATTTTCAGGCTAAACCATTAGTGTGCAGCTGTTCTCTCTGACAGGTCTTCTTCCCCTTTTTTTCAAACTACAAGTAGAATTAGCCAGGTTATATTTCAGTCCTTTCATTCAATGCCGGTCATCTCTGCATTCGGTACGTTTTTCTTCACTTATAATTTAAGTTCAGATTCCATAACATCATGCTCCGTTTTATTATTGGCTTATTCAGTATTGTCTTTCTCTGTTGTGGGTGGCCTTAACACGTGTGTTAGTGTCTCACTGTCTGTAACAGTTTTCCTGACCGTACGCACGGTCAAGGTGGTATGTCTTAGCGGTAAGATGATGATGGTGATGATGGTGATTTACTTTTAGTATGTCTATGTTTAGTATGAAGCTGTGAAAGCAGGAAACCATTGGCTGTATCCATTACTGGTCTCCGGTCAAAAATTGCTGTTGCGGTTTTGTCAAATCTGTGTGGTCTAATGAAAGGAAGACATTCTGATGTTCTTCAAACATTTTGGTTTCCTTAATTGGTTCATTTAATGTAACACGTTAATTAGACCAGAGTACCGATTCCTGCCGGGGGCCAATCTTCGGGTGATTTGATATTTTGGTCTTTCAAGAAAATACTGAAGAGTTGTGTGATCGTTTGTTGTGATACGTACTGGTGTTCTAGTGAACGGAGGACCACGGTTTTCTGTAGACGTGTCCTGTAACGTCTCCGTGTCTCCTATATGTCAGTGTGTCCAGTTTCGTGAAGAAGACTACTGAGAAGATCAACACTCTCCAGATGAACTCTGACCTTTGGCCACGCCCCCCTGACCCTAAGGAGGGGACTCATGGAAACGTGGAGGTCATCGCTGTCCCCGCGTCGTTTCCAGAAGACGTTGACAATGAGTGAGTAGAGAGTGGCTTGCTCTCCTGCGTTAATCCCATGTAGCTCACTTGGTAAGAGCACGGTGCTTGGAATGTCAGGGTTGTGGGTTTGATTCCCAAGGGGTCCCAGTATGTTAATATGTCTCTGGTAAATAACTGCAAGGTAAATGCCATTCATACTATTGACTCTGTAGTTTTTCTAGGACATCATTAACTGTTTTTGTTCAGTGAGAGGTCTTTATGTTCAAATCCATTTGAATGGACATGCTTCTAGACCAAGCCAAGTGATTGTCTTCTCTGATCCTGGCTTGTGTTGCCTGTTACCCAGGGAGCCTATCGACCAACCGACAGCCAAGTCTGAACTGCAGGACCTGATAACAGCAACACAGAGAGTACTGTGAGTACAGAGAAACAACACTGGCCCTTTATTACATTGATAATCTGTTAAGTACACATCTGACAACACTTGATAACCAGTGTATTTCACATTAATTACCTGCTTATAACAAACATTTCAGAGCCACAACACTGACCCTATTTGTTTCACATACATGAATACAGACGGCGTAGAGAACCTGATTATAAGAAATATGCATTTTTTTTCAGTCATCTCATAGAAATCTGATTGATAGTGTAAAGAGACTTGATTTTAATGTTAAATATATTCTACCAATCTCAGTGCTCAGATCCAGGATCCATTGGTTCTGTTCGACCCAGTCTGTCTTAAAGGAACCCTACAGGAATGGGTTCTTCTGTTGGAGCGGGTTCTAGGCCCGGAGGAGCAGCGTTCGGCTTGTGATGGCAAATCGGTTGTTGGTCAGGAAGGGGACACAGATGTTCCGCCTGAGATCACCGCCATCTGTCCAGAAGAGTTGACAGAGGAGGTCCAGGAGGAGGAGGACGTGGTGAAGAGAAGAGATGATTCCTCACAGTGGTGTGAAGGACAGGAGGACCACCGCAGGCCTGAAGAGCCTCCCGAAACCACCGATGCCCAACCTCCAGCCCCAGAGCCCCTGAGAGTGTGCTCCCCCAAACCCCTTCTTTCAGACCTCCAGGCCGACCTCACCCAGCTGGCCACTCTGCACTTGGAGCTGGGCTGTTTCGAGGACCCCGCCGTCCGGAATGAAAGGGGTGAGGTCGGGGTGGTGGGGTTCCTGAGGCGCTGGTTCTTCCTGCTGGACCAGGAGCGGGTGAGGAGCATGTGTCTGCTCAGCTACCGGGAACAGCCAGAGGTCCACAGCTCCTTCATGGAGGCGATGCTAGGTATGTAGCGAGCACTCATTCTGAGACACTGGTGTGCTCGCACGCACGCACGCACACGACTGAAAGGCCTTCACTCCTTCTGACAGAGGTCACCCAGACCAGTAAGATGACGGAGGTGATCCAGAAAGGGGACCTCCTCAAGTCTCTGCGCTGCCTCCGGGAACTACAGCCCTGGAGTTCTCCCGTTCTGCTCAGTCACCTGCACAGGTAACCTCACTCCTTAATTCCAGTTCAATTAACCCAGTCATTAATCAAACCGTTTGGTATCCCCGGACCTCAAGTTATCCGAATGTTTGGGTCTGGTGTCTGAATAGGAACTTCATGGTAATATAATACTACATGACGTGACTTTCTTCATGATATTAGGGAGCAGGGAGAGATCTAAAACCTGCAGGGTTGAGAAACTCTGCTTAATAACATGAATGTGCCCAATATCCTTTTCAGCATATTTTCTAGACCATCCAAACAGAATAGCAAATATCCATTTGACCTCAGGGGGTTATCAATCTCCCATTGACAAACGTATTGGGCCTGTGAAAAAATGTCACTGGTTCAAATCCCTGAGCCTACAAGGTGAAAACCCCTGTGGTTCTGTCCCTGAGCGAGACCATTACTGAGCGAGACCGAACTTTGATACTGCTGTGTATGGCCCTTGATATTCTGTGGAGTAATCCTTTGACCTCCCTTTCCTCCTTCATGTAGGTTGTATGAGAAGCACGGGGAGGTGGCAGTTCGCTCCTTCGCCCAATTCTATCCCACAATCCTACCATCTGATATCGATGCCATGGCCAATCAGAGCCACTTCCTGGCTTACCTGGACAACCTCGTCCAATCAAGGCCCGAGGAGCAACGGTAGATATATATTTCAGTATAAGGCCATTTATTTGTGGTGTATTCTCTGTATTCAACTATGCTGTCACACACACACACACTTCTGAATGAGCAGATATTCTCCTTGAATCTTGAAAGGGTTATGTCGGGTCCATATTGATTTGACTTGTTTACTAAAATCTTCTCTAGCCTATCATTCCTGGGCTCCCTCCTCCAACCAGAGACTCTGCGACAGGATTGGCTGGTGCTGGCCCTGACCCACGATGCACCTCAACAGAGCGATACGCTGACCGCTGACGGACAACCACGTTGGCACTCTCATTTCTTCAGCTGGGGCTACGGGCGTCTCCTGTCCCTCCTGATCCGTCTCCCTGCCCACCTGGCAGCCAAGCAGACGATGGCTGAAACCTGCAGGAGTCACGGGTGAATGGCTGCGTGACACAATAATACCATTGTTTCTTCCACTAGAGGTCACTAATCGAATTCCCATCCAGGCAGCCCCGTTCTGTTGTAATGACTGTGGTCCTGTTGTAGGTACTGGACGGGCTGTGTCCCCCTGTGTAATGACTGTGGTCCAGTTGTAGGTACTGGACGGGCTGTGTCTCCCTGTGTAATGACTGTGGTCCTGTTGTAGGTTCTGAACAGGCTATATCTACCTGTGTAATGACTGTGGTCCAGTTGTAGGTACTGGACGGGCTGTGTCTCCCTGTGTAATGACTGTGGTTCTGTTGTAGGTTCTGGACAGGCTATATCTACCTGTGTAATGACTGTGGTCCTGTTGTAGGTTCTGGACAGGCTATATCTACCTGTGTAATGAGCTCCAGCGCCGTACGGAGGCCCTGTCCACCATCTGTAGACTGGATGACATGTGCCTGCTGGAGGAGCCTCATGGTAATGCCTGCCATACTGGCAGTGTAAACGGACAAATGCTTAAGAAAAATAATAGTAAACAATAGTGAAATGAACAGTAAGAATTTCTGACTAAATATTACGTGTAAAGAACTGTAACATGTTTGATGGCAGTGACATTGGGTCACGGGCATGACGGCACCCTGGTTCCTCTTCCCATCAGGCATCGTGCCTCAGACCATGGAGGAGTGGAAGGTGCTTCTCCAGCTGTCTCAGCAGTGCAGAGCATCGTCCTCCTCCCAGACCCCTTCAACCACCACAGCCTCTAGCAGAACCTGCAGCCCCAGCCTGTCCAACGGAGGCTCTGCAGAGGGTAGGTAACACCACAGGGTTTAGTCCGGGATAGGTGGTAGGTAACTCCACAGGGTTTGGTCTGGGATAGGTGGTAGGTAACACCACAGGGTTTAGTCCGGGATAGGTGGTAGGTAACTCCACAGGGTTTGGTCTGGGATAGGTGGTAGGTAACACCACAGGGTTTAGTCCGGGATAGGTGGTAGGTAACACCACAGGGTTTAGTCCGGGATAGGTGGTAGGTAACGCCACAGGGTTTGGTCTGGGATAGGTGGTAGGTAACACCACAGGGTTTAGTCCGGGATAGGTGGTAGGTAACACCACAGGGTTTAGTCCGGGATAGGTGGTAGGTAACACCACAGGGTTTAGTCCGGGATAGGTGGTAGGTAACGCCCCAGGGTTTGGTCCGGGATAGGTGGTAGGTAACACCACAGGGTTTAGTCCGGGATAGGTGGTAGGTAACGCCCCAGGGTTTGGTCCGGGATAGGTGGTAGGTAACGTCACAGGGTTTAGTCCGGGATAGGTGGTAGGTAACGCCCCAGGGTTTGGTCCGGGATAGGTGGTAGGTAACGTCACAGGGTTTGGTCTGGGATAGGTGGTAGGTAACGTCACAGGGTTTAGTCCGGGATAGGTGGTAGGTAACACCACAGGGTTTAGTCCGGGATAGGTGGTAGGTAACGCCCCAGGGTTTGGTCCGGGATAGGTGGTAGGTAACGTCACAGGGTTTGGTCTGGGATAGGTGGTAGGTAACACCACAGGGTTTGGTCTGGGATAGGTGGTAGGTAACGCCCCAGGGTTTAGTCCGGGATAGGTGGTAGGTAACGCCCCAGGGTTTGGTCCGGGATAGGTGGTAGGTAACTCCACAGGGTTTGGTCTGGGATAGGTGGTAGGTAACGTCACAGGGTTTAGTCCGGGATAGGTGGTAGGTAACGCCACAGGGTTTGGTCCGGGATAGGTGGTAGGTAACACCACAGGGTTTAGTCCGGGATAGGTGGTAGGTAACGCCACAGGGTTTGGTCCGGGATAGGTGGTAGGTAACACCACAGGGTTTAGTCCGGGATAAGTGGTAGGTAACGCCCCAGGGTTTGGTCTGGGATAGGTGGTAGGTAACGTCACAGGGTTTGGTCTGGGATAGGTGGTAGGTAACACCACAGGGTTTGGTCCGGGATAGGTGGTAGGTAACGTCACAGGGTTTGGTCTGGGATAGGTGGTAGGTAACGCCCCAGGGTTTGGTCCGGGATAGGTGGTAGGTAACGTCACAGGGTTTGGTCTGGGATAGGTGGTAGGTAACACCACAGGGTTTGGTCTGGGATAGGTGGTAGGTAACTCCACAGGGTTTGGTCTGGGATAGGTGGTAGGTAACGCCCCAGGGTTTGGTCCGGGATAGGTGGTAGGTAACGTCACAGGGTTTGGTCCGGGATAGGTGGTAGGTAACGCCACAGGGTCTGGTCCGGGATAGGTGGTAGGTAACGCCACAGGGTTTGGTCCGGGATAGGTGGTAGGTAACGCCACAGGGTTTGGTCCGGGATAGGTGGTAGGTAACGCCACAGGGTTTGGTCCGGGATAGGTGGTAGGTAACGCCACAGGGTTTACATTTTAAATGTCAGTTGGTTAGCAAGTGCAGCTGTCAAAGTGGACTGTGAACAGGGACAGCCAGAAGTCATCAAATAAGTGACTCAGCCAGGTGGATTGTGGACGTTGTTTAACTGGACCCTGTCCGCAGGCCCGAGCAGCAGCCAGACCAGTATGACCCCGGAGAACCTGCTCCTGCGTCTGGCCCGGTCAGTGGGTCCCGACCGGGCTCTGGTGGCACTACATGAGGTGGGGTTGCAGTCGGAGGTTGAGCTCGGGCCACACTCCACCCTGGTCTGTGAGCTGCTCCGCATGGCGGAGAAGAGGCAGAGGTGAGCAGCGGCGGTGATGAAAGCTGCACCGTCCTGTTGGGCTGCCATGTCAGGGAATACTGATTCTTCCAAAGTGTTTGTTGTATTGCCTTATTTCTTTCCTGATGTGCTCGTCTTTCTTCCCGGTCTGTCCTAGGGCTCTTATCCAGACCATGTTGGAGCGCTGTGATCGCTTCCTGTGGTCCCAGCATGCTTAGCAAGAATATGCCAGCCAACAGCATTTAGCTGAAGTAGTTGATGACTGTTCCATTCCGATTCTGTGAGGAAACTCATTCCAATTCTCCTCGTTGAAAAAAAAACTATGGAATCAACTGAACTGAATTGGCCCCAGGCCTGACTCAGCCATCAGAATCAAAATAACCCCCTAACCTGGGGTTGCATAACCCATTATACCTACTAACTAGTGTTTCACCTAATGCATTTGTGTTTTGGCGCTGTTCCTGGTAGTTCATTACACACAAACATTCCTGTATGCAGCTCTTGATGTCCGGTTACAAAGATGTAGGTTTTTATGTTTTATAGTTGCCAAAACCCTGATATCTATTAAATGTGTGATTCATGTATAAATTACCTCATAGTGTTGTTTTGAAATGAGATCCTGAAAACACATGTCCATCTGGATGATGACGTATCTGCACTAACTACTGAGCTCCTGTTAATTTATCGTCAGTTTCTCCTTGGGTCTGCACTGCAACATGGGTAAAAGGCATCTAAATGAAAATATTGAAGAGAGAATATTTAATTGAAATGTGCTTATCTATTAATATTTAATGTGAATAAAAAAATAGATCTATTCGATGGTCTGTTATTACAATCTATGCTTTTACATCTCGGGTCCTTGTTTGTACTTTTTATTGGGATCCCCATTAGCTGTTTTGCAAAGCAGCAGCTCTTCCTGAAAGGTGAGTGAGAAGCTGGTGACCAGTTTAGAAAACGTTTTCTACTTTGGCGTTTCTAGACGGAGCCACAAGAAGGAGGTTGGATCCTCCAATGTGTCAACATTCTACTGGTTCTGAATCAGTTTTCCCTCATTGGTTACAAATGTTGACCTAACACAACCTTACATTTTGGGTTCAGCAGGGGTGTGACGGTGGGATTGGGTCTGACACATGAGGAATCGGGCCGGAGACCGGGGTTCAAAACCCGTCTCTACCCTTCACCACTGACTTGTCTTCAGCTGTCTCCTCCATGTTTCCACTGTCAATGAAAAGCCATGAGGAGAAAATAAATTAGTGGTGACCCCTGACCGCGGCTGACCCCCGTCCACGACTGACCCCCGTCCACTGCTGTCCCCCGTCCACTGCTGTCCCCTGTCCGTGGATAGCCGTGTGTGTGTGCGTCACTTCCACATGAATCATTTTAACCCTTCTGTTCCTCACTCAAAACCTTTTCAGCTTTTTTTGGAAAGGAAGCAAAAATGTGCAGTGGTCTCTTAATTCTTTCTGGGGCTGTATATTCTTCTTAACTCTCACTACATAGCTGTCGGTTGCCATGTCTTAAGAATTTCATGGTGCAGCATGATGCGGTGTTGTGCGGTGCATTTGACAAACCTTGAAACTGTTTGAAGCTGCCTACATATTGTTAAAAGAACACTAGACCAGACCAACATAGCTACTGCAATAGTTTAAAGCTGTGTTCTAGCAAACTTTGGTACAGAATGGATAAAGAATGGGGGGAAATGTTTGATTTCGGCTTCTGACCAATCCATAATTCTCACTTAAACCACATGTACAATGCATGTGGGTAGAAATTAAGGATCAAAGTTATAAAGAGTGCATAAATAACCAACAAAAGGAAGGCATACTCCCAGGTAAATGTGTTGTCTTCAAATTGTTTTAATTTGCGTTGAGATTGAGAATTGGTTCTCAATCAGCTTCCCTGGTTAAATAAAGGAGAAGTAAAAAAATTTAAATGAATTATAATGTTTTACATTTCTTGCATTTGTGGAAGAATGTTTCCTCTGCAAACAGGTAAATGTTATATAAGGTGTTGGTAGCTAGTCAGGGTTCTTCAGAGAACCTGAGTGAAACTAATTAAATGTGTCAGTGTCATTCCTCCTGAGGTGTCTGATAAAGCCTCACCTGGAACATCAAAGAAGTGGCATGAGGGAAATGGTTGTTTTATCTCGTTAGGTCCTGTGTCGTTAAGTCGGAACAGCGTAGTGCTTGGAATTCCAGGGTGGGTTTGATTCCCACAAGGATGGGATATACAGGGTTTTGTGAATTCACTGCTGTGAGCTGTTCTGGATTAGAGCATCTGGGTCACTGAAATGTAAAATGTTGACGTGCTTTTAAAAGCCTAAATTATAAATGTTTTCAAGTGTTTCTCGCAAAAATATAATACTTGAAAGAGAGAATTGCGACGGACCATATTTCTTTTGAAATCTGCCACAAACAGGCGCCACACTATTGCCCCATCCTAACCTCCCCTGATGTTATCCCTCACACTCCGACTCCCATGATCCTCTCCTCTCACTCATCTCCTATCTGCGGCTGATTCTTCTGGCCCACCTGGTCGTGTCATTGGAAGCCCCTGGCTTAGTGACAATCAGATTCGAGGCTTTGGCCACGGGACCCTGAAGACGGACAGCGTGCGGACAGTGGGAGGTGGAGACAGAGTTTTTAATTGAAAGCTGAGGAATAATGTAGATGATGCCCCTGTAAAATCCTGTTCTGTCCCTCAGCCTTGGTTGCATGGGTCTGAGATCAGCAATGTGGGGCTGTTGGCTGTTTCAGTCATTGCTATAGTCTGTGGGGTCGCTAAATTCTGTCGAGGGATTAATGGCTATGAATTGAACCAAAGGTAGAGGACACTATGTTACATAACCCCTGCTCATGCCGAGAAGGAACCGTGCACTCTGGGATATGTGGTAAGCGTTAAAATGGTCGCGAACAAGGTTTGTTACGAGGTTATAAGGTCATGAGGGGATCTTCTGTGTGTGTTTGATGTTGGGGGGCCTGTCACCAAAGAGACTGATAAGAGGATTCTGCACATACCTGATGACCACCAATACACACACACACACACACATATATTGGCACTGTGTATTTTCAGGGTATAAAAGAGCACTTCTCCCGCATAGGACAGATAAATATATAAGAACACACAGCTGATGGGCCTCAACCAGGACTCCTAGACGAATGTGCCAGTAAATATTATGTTACTATTGGCTTGCCTCCACAAAATGATGTTGGTCACAGTTGTTTTAATCACTTGTGCACATTCAGCTGAACCCTAAAAGATCCTGGTCTCATTTGGAAATATACACTTACAGATGGACTCACTACGCGTGGTAAGTGTAAAAAATTAAATACATTTCTTAGTGGCTAATTTTATAAGTGTTTATTCAGTATTGGCATCATGTCGCCCTGTACCTGTAGGCCGTTGTGTGTGTTAGATCTGGTCTCATCAATGTGGAGATGTGGTTTCAGGTCCGCCTCTGTTGTGTTCTTACCTTGGTTCTCACCTTGCTGACCTCTCTACCTCACCTGGCCACAACAAATCAGCTGGCTCAGACTACCTCAGGTAAAACTAACCGTTTTCAACGGCTTTGTAGATTGAACTTTATATTGTCTGGCAACTGGGTCGTACATATTAGATTAGACTGGATTCAACTTTGTTGTTTATCAGTACGAGTACAGTACAACAAAATGCAGTTAGCATCTAACCCGAAATGCAAATAGAAAAGGTCAGGAAATATTAGGTATAGTGTATTAGGTATAATGTATGTTACAAGTGGAATCTATAGATGAGCAATGAAGGCAAATACAGTGTAAATGGCCATTCTAAATGAGCAACGAAGGCAAATAGGGGAGGGCAGAACATTTACAAATGTACAAGTATTAAGTTAATTAACTTCAAAAGTTGCTCTTCTGTCCCCATAAAGACCACAATTATACCTTTTGAGGGAACATTCTTCAAAAGTGTACCTATAAGAACAGAACCGTTCGTGTTTCGTACCTACATTTTTGAATGTGTGACTGCAATCAAGCAAGTTGGAGGTGTAGGGTAGTCTGTTGAAAATGTAGGGTAGTCTGTTGGAGGTCTAGGGCAGTCTGTTGGAGGTCTAGGGTAGTCTGTTGGAGGTGTAGGGTAGTCTGTTGGAGGTGAAGGGTAGTCTGTTGGAGGTGTAGGGTAGTCTGTTGGAGGTCTAGGGTAGTCTGTTGGAGGTGTAGGGTAGTCTGTTGGAGGTCTAGGGCAGTCTGTTGGAGGTCTAGGGTAGTCTGTTGGAGGTGTAGGGTAGTCTGTTGGAGATGAAGGGTAGTCTGTTGGAGGTGTAGGGTAGTCTGTTGGAGGTCTAGGGTAGTCTGTTGGAGGTGTAGGGTAGTCTGTTGGAGGTGAAGGGCAGTCTGTTGGAGGTCTAGGGTAGTCTGTTGGAGGTCTAGGGTAGTCTGTTGGAGGTGAAGGGTAGTCTGTTGGAGGTGAAGGGTAGTCTGTTGGAGGTCTAGGGTAGTCTGTTGGAGGTCTAGGGTAGCCTGTTGGAGGTCTAGGGTAGTCTGTTGGAGGTCTAGGGTAG
Organism: Esox lucius; assembly: GCF_011004845.1. Taxonomy (NCBI): domain Eukaryota; kingdom Metazoa; phylum Chordata; class Actinopteri; order Esociformes; family Esocidae; genus Esox; species Esox lucius. The sequence goes on along the minus strand of NC_047587.1, from coordinate 3,360,872 downwards.
TCTGTTGGAGGTCTAAGGTAGTCTGTTGGAGGTCTAGTGTAGTCTGTTGGAGGTGTAGGGTAGTCTGTTGAAAATGTAGGGTAGTCTGTTGGAGGTGAAGGGTAGTCTGTTGGAGGTCTAGGGTAGCCTGTTGGAGGTCTAGGGTAGTCTGTAGGAGGTGTAGGGTAGTCTGTTGGAGGTGTATGGTAGTCTGTTGGAGGTCTAGTGTAGTCTGTTGGAGGTCTAGTGTAGTCTGTTGGAGGTGAAGGGTAGTCTGTTGGAGGTGAAGGGTAGTCTGTTGGAGGTGTAGGGTAGTCTTTTGGAGGTGTAGGGTAGTCTGTGCAACTGAAATGCAGCAATGAGGTTCCCGAGGTAGACATGCATATAACATCTGAAAAAAATAGGTGCTAATACAATGCCAATTCTAAATGTGCAGTGCAGGCAAATTGAAGGTGCAAGGTGTGCATGTGCAACTGAAATGCAGGGATATCAGCAATGAGGTTCCGAGGTAGACAAGTAGTAGTTCAAGGTTCCTGAGAGGCGGTACTAAGCGGTGGGAGGGTGGCTGTGGTTACTGATGGGTCACAGAGTTCAGCAGGGTTACAGTAGATGGAAATAAACTGTCCCTGAACCTGCTGGTGTGGGAATGAAGAGACCTGTACTGCCTGCCTGATGGTAGGAGGGCAAACAGTTTGTGGCATGAGTGCGAAGGGTCTCTGAAGGGTCTCTTCACATCATACATGTCCCTGACTCATAATGCATTAGAACAGAATGATAATGAATTATGACATAATGCCTTACAGCCTATGACAATGCATTATAACTAGATGTTCATACATTATAATGAGATGACAAAGGATGTTTAATAACACATTATTTGGTCCAGTATGAGGTATTTGTGGCTGTACAGTTTGCTTTTGCAGTCTTAGAATTACTCTGACCTAGTTGTGGAAAGGGATTTAAAACAGTATTTCTTTCAGATGTGTATCTGAGATCCTCGTTCACACACAAAGCATTGAGGAGAGCAATTGAACTGACTGATGCTGCTTACACCAACACCAATGAAAGGTAAGACATTGAAATAACTTGATTTGTATGATTTGTAACAACACCTTGATTGCATTTTGACATCTCTCCGAAAGGATATTATGGTAAAATGTCGTATGACATTCACACTCCAGGGCCTGTCTTCATGAAGTTCTTGTGAAATGTTCTCAGAGTAACGTCTCTGTCTGAAGGCGGACGTGTTACCTACTAGAATAAAGCCATCCAGCGTTCAACATTGACGTTAGTGATTCGTCGATTGCAAACGAACAGCTCTTTTTGGTGAACGCTAGGAACCGAAGCGCTTAATTTCCTCAAACAACGATTATTTGCAGATAAGGTTAAAATGTATACAATAAAGACAACAGCAGGCGATCTAATAACTGGAACAGGTAAGAGGGGAACTACAACTATGTGAACGTGCATTTCACGCTCTGACATAATAGATCATATGTAATATTCTGTATTATAATATACACTCACCTAAAGGATTATTAGGAAGACCATACTAATACTGTGTTTGACCCCCTTTTGCCTTCAGAACTGCCTTAATTCTAGGAGGCATTGATTCAACAAGGTGCTGAAAGCATTCTTTAGAAATGTTGGCCCATATTGATAGGATAGCATCTTGCAGTTGATGGAGATTTGTGGGATGCACATCCAGGGCACGAAGCTCCCGTTCCACCACATCCCAAAGATGCTCTATTGGGTTGAGATCTGGTGACTGTGGGGGCCATTTCAGTACAGTGAACTCATTGTCATGTTCAAGAAACCAATTTGAAATGATTCGAGTTTTGTGACATGGTGCATTATCCTGCTGGAAGTAGCCATCAGAGGACGGGTACATGGTAGTCATAAAGGGATGGACATGGTCAGAAACAATGCTCAGGTAGGCCGTGGCATTTAAACGATGCCCAATTGGGACCAAAGGGCCTAAAGTGTGCCAAGAAAACATCCCCCACACCATTACACCACCACCACCAGCCTGCACAGTGGTAACAAGGCATGATGGATCCATGTTCTCATTCTGTTTACGCCAAATTCTGACTCTACCATCTGAATGTCTCAACAGAAATCGAGACTCATCAGACCAGGAAACATTCTTCCAGTCTTCAAATGTCCAATTTGGGGTCTTTTGCTGTTGTAGCCCATCTGCCTCAAGGTTGTGCGTGTTGTGGCTTCACAAATGCTTTGCTGCATACCTCGGTTGTAACGAGTGGTTATTTCAGTCAAAGTTGCTCTTCTATCAGCTTGAATCAGTCGGCCCATTCTCCTCTGACCTCTAGCATCAACAAGGCATTTTCGCCCACAGGACTGCCGCATACTGGATGTTTTTCCCTTTTCACACCATTCTTTGTAAACCCTAGAAATGGTTGTGCGTGAAAATCCCAGTAACTGAGCAGATTGTGAAATACTCAGACCGGCCCGTCTGGCACCAACAACCATGCCACGCTCAAAATTGCTTAAATCACCTTTCTTTCCCATTCTGACATTCAGTTTGGAGTTCAGGAGATTGTCTTGACCAGGACCACACCCCTAAATGCATTGAAGCGACTGCCATGTGATTGGTTGATTAGATAATTGCATGAATGAGAAATTGAACAGGTTTTCCTAATAATCCTTTAGGTGAGAGTAGGTCTAAAATATAATAAAACTACTTTTAGCATTTACATTAGAGATTTTTGTAGCTTTAAATTTTTTACCAGGATTTAATCAAATAAGACTTTCGTGAGTCAAAAGAGCCAAGACTTTCAGGTTAACAGAGCCAGAAGAGCCGTCTCACCAAAAATAATAGGAATGTCTGCTTTCTTATGAGGAACACGGGGTTAGTTACTCCATTCAATGTAATACATTTAAAACAATCACAAATACAGAGGGAAACGTGTTACTACTGAAGAACGTATTCCAGTCAATGTATTTATCCTACATGCATTGTTTTACAAAGGATGGGATATAACCTGCGCTGTCTACAAACACATTTCAAATGTGAAGGGTTCCAGCACATCCATTCTCATTTGAAACCTTATGACATTCTCCCTTAAAACATTTTTGACCTTGAATTGTTTGAATCCATCCTAATTCTGAGCTTGGCCTTTACCTTGCTGTATGTTGTTATGAAACTTTCATAAAAGCATCATGCTGAGCTCCATTACAATGCTGAAAAATAAAATCCCCAGCTGTTTGGGGCTGCTGTACTGAAGTCAGTTGTTCCACTTTGTGTATTTTGAAAGGATCTCTGCAGGCAACTCACAGCAAATGGAACTCAGGCGTCACCTGGTGGCCATGTGAAGTACGTCAGTTCCTTTGTGCTTCAGTTTCTATTCAATGTGGGATAACATATTTGTTGAAATATAATGATCGTCTCTAAATTTGACAGAAATCTGACGTTGGTTTCCCGTCACCAATTGGACAATGAATTATTCCAGTGAAGCCGTTGAATTGGTTCGAATCCAATAACTATTCCTATCATTTCCGATTGGACGGCAGATGACCACGTGATTTTCCCCAGGAAGAATAGTTTAGATTCTGGGTGTTAAACGGTGTCAAAAGCAGTTTTTTCGAATGTTGATCAATGCCCGATGTTAGCAGTATAGTATTTGTAAATCTTACATGAGATATTCAAGGGAAAGTCTAAAGAACTAATATTGGTGCAACCGTCATGGAGTTTGACGTGTCCGAGAACGACTCGTTCTTTCCGAAAGTCTTACCGGTATCGCTTCTCGGCCTTTTGGCTAAGATCAAGTGTAGTATCTGTTCTTATCAGTTTAATATCTGATACGTCCCCTATCTGGGGACCATATATTAAATTGATTTTTGGAATAGGGAGATGGAATAGGGGCTTGCTCCGTCCACTCCACGCATCGACCTGGTATTGCAGTACCTCCAGGAACGGTGCACCCCCTATCTTTGTACAAAAAGTAATACTTGTGATGATTTCTGAAGATGTTAGCTTAGCTTGGACGTTGCGATAGTTCTTTTATTTATACATGGAAAACTAGTTAAGACCGAGGTCCCATTTACTGTAGCGCTCTGTATGACCACAAATAAGAACATGAGATTTTAAAACATATATAAAACACAATAAACAAAAGTACAGAAGTGAAACGGTGAGTTGCTTGTCTGATGTGTCTCAATTCGAACATAAAACTGTTATTTCTTGTAGTTATGGATATCCAAATAATGTTTACCATCTGCATGCGCCTGCACATACTAAGTCAATTTAATTACCTTGGGCACTTGTGTGGGGTTAATCAACTTTATAGAGTTCGCACAGACAACTTCTTTCGCTTACGGCCATACCAGCCTGAATATGCCCGATCTCGTCCGATCTCGGAAGCTAAGCAGGGTCGGGCCTGGTTAGTACTTGGATGGGAGACCGCCTGGGAATACCAGGTGCTGTAAGCTTTTTCACCACCAGGGTGTGCTCTTCTATCATCAGGCAGACATTGACTTAACACACACCAATGTTCTTTCTGTTTTATCTAACCTATCGGGATGTTTTAGCCCATGATGTTCTGACTGTTTCGACTGACTTTGAAAACCATGACAGACTGTAGGCTGTATACTTTGTAGTCAAGTTTTAAAACTTCGTTTGGACATTCTTATGATCCATACCTCATATTAACCAGACCATGTGCATTAAATATTTTCCTACAGTCTTCCTGCTGTGGAAAGATGTCGATTTTGTAATGAAGTGGACGCTGTGGGGTTAGGGATCAAGTTATTGTTGGTCATTCATATAGGTTTGAACACAGAGGGAAGTCAAACCGACGGCCATTCTCCAGTGATTCGGTTCTCTTGTTATTTTGTATAAAATAATTTATATCTTCAAATATAACCGGTAAATGTAACTGTACTCGTTAGTTTTCAAATGTTGCTGTAAATGCGTGTCATTCAACACGATTCCTCTCATTTTCTATTTGAGGACGGATAGCCACGTGACTATGGAGGGATGACCTCGTGACTTTGGAAACTGCAATTATTTTACGTTGCTACAGTCAAGGGTGGTTATTCCCGATGTTGATCAACTCACAATCTGTTTTATCGATATATTTTAACAATGGCTTCAGAAGTGGCTGTAAAAAACAAACAAACATTATTTGGTGATGATCTAACCGTAACGGAAATCGACATGTCCGAGAACGGCACCTTCCTTCCGAACGTCTTACCGGTATCGCTTCTCGGCCTTTTGGCTAAGATCAAGTGTAGTATCTGTTCTTATCAGTTTAATATCTGATACGTCCCCTATCTGGGGACCATATATTAAATTGATTTTTGGAATAGGGAGATGGAATAGGGGCTTGCTCCGTCCACTCCACGCATCGACCTGGTATTGCAGTACCTCCAGGAACGGTGCACCCCCCTCTCTTTGTACAAAAAATAATAATTGTGGTGACTTCTGAAGATCATACCTTAGCTTGGAGGCTGGGATAGTTCTTTTATTTATATAGGGAAAACTAGCTAAGACCGAGGTCTCATTTTACTGTGTGTGGTGCCCTGTATGACAACAAATAAAAACATCAATCAATCAATCAAATTTATTTATAAAGCCCTTTTTACAACAGCAGTTGTCACAAAGTGCCTTACAGAGACACCCGGCCTTAAACCCTAATGAGCAAACAAAAATAGTGTTGAATTTCAGTGGCAAGGAAAAACTCCCTAAGAAGGTCGAATTTTAGGAAGAAACCTAGAGAGGACCCAGGCTCAGAGGGGTGACCAGTCCTCTTCTGGCTGTGCCGGGTGAGATATTAAGAGTCCAATTGGAATAATAAATACATTTCTCTGGGCTAAATCCAGAGTCTATTTGATTTTAGACTAGGTCAGAAATATGACCAGGTGGACAAGGACAGGAACAGCAACAGGCCCCCCAAACCAGGTAATCCGCAAGTGTGGACCAGGACCTCATCTCCTCCTAAAATGTTAAACTGGAGGAAACTGAGAAAAGTTAGAAAGTGCATTCCTCATATCCCCCAGCACAATAATATAGCAGCGTAACACCTTGGAACTGAGACGGGGGGGTCCGGTGACACTGTGGCCCTACCCGGGGGAGGCCCCGGACAGGGCCCAACAGGCAGGAAATCAATCCACCCACATTGCCAGGCATCAACCAAAGGGACACCCACCAACCGCAACCCCCCTGAATGAGGGCCGAGTATTGCCAGCAGAGTACAGCCCAATTGCACAGGTGCGCAACAGACAGTCAACAACAAGCCGGTGACTCTTCCCCCGAAAGGCATTGGAGGGAGGGCATCCCAGTGGCGACGAGAGCCCACCTGGCAAGACAGCAAGGGTGGACAGTATCAAGCCTACTGGTCACCTTCACGCACCCGGGCCAGGCTACACCTAATTATAAACCGTGCTGTAGAGATGAGTTTTTAGTAGACACTTGAAAGTTTGCACTGAGTTTGCATTTCTAACCTTAATTGGCAGATTATTCCACAGGAGTGGAGCTCTATGAGAAAAGGCCTTGCCGCCAGCTGTTTGTTTAGAAATTCTAGGTACAATTAAAAGGCCTGCATCTTGCGATCATAGGTTACGTGTAGGTATGTATGGCTGGATCATTTCAGCGAGGTATGTAGGAGCAAGTCCATGTATTGATTTATAGGTTAAGAGTAAAACCTTAAAATCAGCCCTAACCCTAACAGGCAGCCAGTGTAAGGACGCCAGGATAGGAGTAATGTGTTCAAATTTTTTTGTTCTAGTTAGGATTCTAGCAGCCGTGTGCAGCACTAATTGAAGTTTATTTATTAATTTGTCTGGATAACCAGAGAGAAGAGCATTGCAGTAATCTAGTCTAGAAGTAACGAAAGCATGGATAAATTTTTCTGCATCAGTTTTTGATAGAAAGTTTCAACTTTTTGCAATGTTTCGAAGATGAAAATAAGCAACTCTTGAGACATATTTTATATGAATGCGCCCGATCTCGGAAGCTAAGCAGGGTCGGGCCTGGTTAGTACTTGGATGGGAGACCGCCTGGGAATACCAGGTGCTGTAAGCCTTTAAAATCAGTATGGTGTGCTCTTTCCATACATTGGAGTTTGGGCGATGGCAGGTATAACATTGAGAGAAGCAGAATCTTTTTTTAAATACTCAAGAGATATTTGAGAAAGGCGATTCTATTAGTTAATGAACGGAGGAACGTTCTCTGCTCAAAAAATGAAGGGAGCACGTAATCATCACACTATAACCCCAAGTCAGTTCAACTTCAGGGATAAAACATTTCCAGTTAGGAAGCGTAAGCGATTGTGAATCAATGTCACTTGTCTTGGTGCAAATGAAAGTGACAACAGTTGCACTGGAGAGGCAATAGCAAGAAAACCCCCAAAAGGGGACTGTTTTGCACGGGGTGGCCACAGACAATTGCTCACTCCTTATCTTTCCTGATTGATTCTTCTCTAATTTAGCAATTTGCTAGTGTCCTTGTCAGTACTGGTAGCATGAAGCGGTACCTGCAGCCCATTCAGGTTGCACAGGTAGTCCAGCTCCTTCCAAATGGCACATCCATACGTGCCGTCACACAAAGGTTTGCTGGGTTTCCCAGTACAGTTTCATGGAGGAGACACCAGGAGACAGGCTGGAAGGGCATCAACCCAGAAACAGGATTGGTATCTGCTACTTTGTGCGAGGAGGAACAGGAGCACTGCCAGAGCCCTACAAAATGTCCTCCAGCGGGCTACTGGTGAGCATATTTCTGACCAAACTGCCACAAACAGACTCCATGAGGGTGGTATGAGAGCCCGGCGTCCTCTAATGGGATCACAGCCCTGCACCGTGCACCACAATTGGCCAGAGAACAGATTTGGCAGGTCTGCCATTGGCACTGATGAGAGCAGGTTAACACAGCAGATGTGACAGACTTCAAAGAGTTTGGAAATGCCGTGGTGGGTCGCACAGACCTCCACATGCTAGCCAACGGTACCCTGACTGCTGTTAAGTACCAGGATGAAATCCTCAGACCCATCGTCAGACCTAATGCTGGTGCAGTGGGCCCTGGGTTCCTCCTGGTGCAGGACAATGCCTGGCCTCATGTGGCCAGAGTGTGTAGGCAGTTCCTGGATGATGAAGGTATTGATGCCATTGGCCCTCACGTTCCCCAATGTAAATCCAATTGAGAACCTCTGGGACATTATGGATTGGTGCATCCAAAACGGCCAAGTAGCGCCTCAGACTGTCCAGGAGCTCACTGTTGCCCTGATCCAGATCTGGGAGGAGATCCCCCAGGACACCATTGGTCATCTCATCAGGTGCATGCCCAGATGTTGTCAGGAGTACATACAGGCACATGGGGGCCACAAACACTACTGAGTCACATTATGAGTTGCTGTGATGAAATTCATGCAAGTCGGTACAGCCTGTGATTTCAATGGTTTCGGTGTGAGTTTGAATCCAGCCCTCAATCATTTGGTGATTTTGGTTTCCACTGACCATTGTTATATCATTTAGTTCTCAATGAATTACACAATGTACAATAAAGATTTTGATCTTTAATAATTTAGTTAATTGAGACCTGATGTGTGATTTAAGTGTTCCCTTAATTATTTTGAGCCACGTATAATGCTAATTCTGAATTAAATTCTTAAAAGCTCTTAAAAAAGGGAAAATGCCATTTCCATAGACACATAGTAACCCTGGTAAATGGATGCAACTGGAAGATAGTACCCACATACGCCCATGAAAACTTTTGTAGATAGTACCCGATCAGGCCATATAATGATGACTTACTGTCTAACCTTACATTTTCCATTTATTTACAATTTGTGCAAAGCTATCATCATTGGGGAACTGTGAAGCCCTTCCATGCCTTCAAACATGTCATAAGGACTCATATAACTTTGTTCATATAATTATTTTCTGTAATTTAGTCTTTTTTGTTATTAGTGATCTTTTCAATAGTTTTAGAGTCTTCTTATGACATTTCTTCAGCTTGGGTTAAAAAGAAAAAGGTTAGGACCAAATAGGAAAAAAATCCAATCAGAAAAGGGTTAATACCAAATAGAAAAAAATATCCAATCAGAATCTTTCTTGGGTTGTCTTTAGGCAGCTCTGTTAGAACTGTAATTGACAAGTATTTTCGACGTCACAAAATGTTTAGGGCACAAAGACCACTGAGTGAAATAAGAGGATTTGGAGCTAACAAATAAACAACTTGAATGCTAATGAGAAAAAAAACATGCATGACATAAAAACATACATTATTCACTTTTAATATCATAATTGAATATTAACTGATTAGAACTGATATGTTTGAATCTGTTTTATATATATTATATCTACTTCAACATTTTTAAAGATTCTGGAATCTGTTTCATTTTAGAAGTTTTAGTTGGGAGCATTCACATGACGACAACATCAGGTAACATTTTGACAGTTAAGTAACGTTAAGGCTAGCTAGCCAGAAGGATGACATTACCTCAGTCACCCAAAAGTAAATCGCGAAGTCTACTTGAACATCACAATCAGCTGCGCAAAAGAGTACGGCCAAAATAAACAAATATAATAATGTATTTATGCGCGGTGCAAGCTGTAATATAGTCAATATTGTGCACCAACAAAAATTCCTACGCAGCACGTCACTAACTCTTACACAAATAACTCTAATGTTCCTTGGGCACGCTTAAAAGAATAACTACAGCCACCCCATGTGTTCGTGAACACCACATGCTTGTTATGTTTATTACTTCTATTGCCTTTCCCCCAGCACTGACAATTGCTGATAATTAATTTAATTGAGTAGAGTGTACTTAACTGCTGTTGTAAAATATATGCAGTTACTGTTAGTAGCTGTGGATAAGAAGGTCTGCTCATTGACAGAACTGTACCTGTAAACGCTTCCTTATGCTCCCTAATGCTCCCTAATGCTTTCTGTCTGCCTGTCTGTCTGAGAATACATATACTGTCCTTCCAGAGTGAAGACGTCTCTACGAGATGGGGCGCTGAGACCCAGTGACCTTCTGGCCCAGTTCAAACAGGCCGGACCTCAAACCAGGAGGCACATCAGAGCTGCTGAGTTGCTGGACACCACAGTGGAGCTGCTCAGAGAGATGGTCTACACCAGCACCATGGCCGAGGCCAACTCAACTGGTACTACATAAACCTAACCCCTGTCCCAGTCCAACCCACCTGGTAATACATAACCCTAAACCCTGTCTCAGTCCAACTCGCCTGGTACTATATAAGCCTAACCCTTGTCCCAGACCAACCCACCTGGCACTACATAACACTAAATCCTAGCTTAGTCCAGCCAACCTGGTACTATGTAATTGTACATCAGCAGTACAGTTTTAGTAATTCAGTATGGTTTGGGGTCATTGGAATGTTTGGGGGTCATTGGTATGGTTTGGGTTCATGTTTCCTCCAGCTGACCTGTTAAGTGAAAAGGACATGGAGGTTTTGCTGCAGGCTACAGGATGTTCCTCTGAGTTACTGAGACCCCTCTGTAGGACTGACTGTCTCTCTGAACGATACCGCTCCTTCACTGGGGAGTGCAATAACAGGTCTGTCTGCCTGTCCGTCTTTCTGTCCGACTTTCTGCCTGTTTCTGTCGGTCTGTCCATCCTGTCTTGCTTCCTTTCAGTTTGGTGTTTGTAAAGTTTGATTGACTGTATATTGGTGAAAGGGAGGATGAAACATTTCCCTGAAATGTTTAATCTGATGTGGAGTTTTATCCGTTGGTGACCTCTGGGTGACCTCTGCAGACAGCACCCTAAATGGGGTGCAGCCAACACCGCATACTCCCGGTGGCTCCACCCAGAGTACGAGGACTTCAGAGGGGCCCCCCGAGGCTGGGACCCAGAACACACCTACAACAACTTCACCTTGCCCCCAGTAAGGCTGCTTCTTCTGACCTCAAAAGTGGTGCACTCTGGGAAAGACCTAGTAGTCTGTAGTTCATCAGCTGTCACAACTCATCAGTAACAACACCCTCCCTTCTGTCTCCTAATCCCCCGTCCTGCCTCCACTCCCCCCTCTCCCCCCACTCCCCCCTCTCCTCCCTCCATCCTCCAGGTGCGCCTGGTGTCCCAGGAGGTTCTGCTCACCCAGAATGATGACATCTCCCTGGACACGTCTCTGTCCCACCTGCTGGTGGAATGGGGCCAGTGGATCGACCACGACCTTGCTCTGACCCCACAGAGCCCCAGCACGTCCGCCTTCAGGACCGGGGTGGACTGCACGCGCACCTGCAGCCGAGACACACCGTGCTTCCCCATACAGGTGAGACACACCGTGCTTCCCCATACAGGTGAGACACTGTGCTTCCCCATACATTTCTGTGTAATAAGTCACGTTAAGTACTACTTCTGGTAAAGGATACAGAGCAAAACTCACATCCCTGTCGTGTCGTGTGTCCCCGTCCCGTCCCGTCCCCCAGATTCCGCTGTCTGACCCCCGCACCGGTATCCAGAGCTGTATGCCGTTCTTCCGTTCCGCACCCAGCTGTGTGGGCGGGGCCTTGGCCGGGACCCCTCCTCACCATCACCGGGAGCAACTGAACGCCATCACCTCATTTGTGGATGCCAGTATGGTTTATGGTAGCTCCTCCTCCCTGGCCGCAGCACTGAGGGACAGCTCCTCTCGTCTGGGCCGACTGGCCCTCAATGACCAAGCCTCAGACCAGGGCCTCGCCTACATGCCCTACCTGCCTCGGCTGCAGGGACACCTGGATCCCTGTGGGCCTCGTAGGGGCTCTGTAGACAACTTTACTAGAGAACAGGACAATATTACATCCTGTTTCCAAGCAGGTAGGGGCAAGCCACTGGTTAATGTATTTACAAATGTATAAAAATTTTTACATCAATAGATGTTGTTTTTTACAGCTTAGTTGCCCTAAGGGAAGAAGCAGGTCTCAGCTCATACCATAGAAGCAGAATTGTTTGATCAGAAATCTCCCTTATAGTCAAAGTTGAGTGTACCTATAACTGTTGCTTATGTACATGTCATGAGTGCATTAAACACACAAACATTATGAATGGATTATATATGCTAAGAATGTCTGATTAAACTTTTATACAGATGCCCTTTAAGTGTCGCATATATAATGTGTTGCCTAGGTGATTCACGGGCCAATGAGCACCTAGGGATGATAGCCCTCCACACGCTGTTTCTGAGGGAACACAACAGACTGGTGGAACAGCTGCACCTCCTCAACCCCCACTGGGGCCCAGACACCCTGTACCAGGAGGCCAGGAAGATCATTGGGGCCATACACCAGGCACGCACTCACAGTACAGACACGCACGCACAGTACAGACACACACAAACGTTTAGTTAATCCAACCTTACCCTAACCTGAGCCCTAGTCCTAAACTTAACCTCACCCAAACCCTAATCCTAACCTCAATAACTTCACATTCATGCCTAAAATGAATGTAGCCCTAATGCCTAACCTTATCCTTGAACTTTACCTGTAATGCCGAATCCAAATTCTAAAACCAACCCCAAATCTAACGTCTGTGCAACACCTGTCCCCAAGTGTAACCTTGTCTGAAGAAATCACAGTTTGGGGGATTTCTGTCCCCGTTATATAGTGAAGTCAAAAACACACGCACATACGAATCACCAGACCAGGTTACCGAAGATGTTTTGCTAAGATAAAAAAAAGTTTGAATTTGTAGTATTTTCAAAAACAAATCTCTTTTTGTCATTATAAATATGTTCCAACCAACGAAAGAGTTCTCAGGTCTGACTCTGGCCACCTATCTCTCCTGCGTGCCCACTCCCCTTGTCCTCTGACCCCAATGTCGACCCCTGCCCTCCCCATGTCCTCCGACCCCCAGATCCTGACGTGGGAGCACTACTTGCCCAGGGTCCTGGGTGAGACAGCTACCTCTCAGCTGATGCCTACTTTCAGGGGTTACGACCCCGAGACTGACCCCAGCATTTCCAACGTCTTCTCGGCCGCCGCCTTCCGCTTCGCCCATGTCACCGTGCAGCCAGTCGTAGCCCGCCTGGGCTCTGGGTACAGCCTCTCCCCGGAGCACCCGTCTCTCCCACTGCATCACTCCCTCTTCGCCTCCTGGAGGGTGGTACAGGAGGGTTAGTCTCAGTGCTGCATTACAGTCCCGGCCTACTGGAGAGACACAGTTGTACAGTGTAATACCATAATGGGCCTTCATTCAGTATCTGCGCACTGACGTTTGTGTGTTTTGGCTCATTGTAGTTTCCTTCACCTCCCCCCTGGATCTTGACACAGAGACCTAATGTCCTGTTGTCGTCTTCAGGGGAGAAAGTCTGATATTAAGTTTTGAGGGGATAATTACATAAACGTTTCTCAAGAGCAATTTTTGAGGGGACACCAAAAGTAGTGCTGTAATTCTGTTTTAGTTTGCACCCTCGGGTTGCTTGCTACCGTAGCTCTGCAAATTCAGCTTTTGTGTGTGAACCCTACCAACATAAAACACATTTACTGGATTAGCTTCACGTTAGCTGCATTGAGTGCCTTTCAGATTGCAGACACGAACACTGTCACCTTGCCAGCTGAGGAACACTACATACACTGCATTCCCACACGTGCACTGTACCTTCCGGATGTGCCACTGCTGAGGGATGGGGGCAGTGGATCAAACCATTATGAGGCAAGGGGCAGGGGTGTCGCAATGTTTTGAAACTTAAACCCGCTTTGAGTGTCTATAATCAGCGCAAGTGCTTTCATTGTGTCTTATTACTATTATTGAAATTACATAGTTATGTTTACATTTAAATATTCGGGGGGACAAATCATAGTTTCCCCCGGGATTTCCACCTATGGTTATATTATTTTTGTGTTATGTTCAATGCCTGTATCAGGGTCAGGGCCCATTCATCGCTGGACCTCCAGGCCAGTTCTGATACATTTTTCATTGCAACCCATCTAATCAGGGACTTACAGTGGATATAAAAAGTCTACACACCCCTTTTAAAATGCTAGGTTCTTGTGATGTAAAAGTGAGACAAAGATAAATCATGTCAGAACCTTTTCCACTTTTAATGTGACCTATAATGTGAACAATTCAATTGAAAATCAAACTGAAATCTTTGAGGGGGACAAATGAAAAATAAAAACCTTAAAATAACCTGGTGTACGCACCCTCTTATAATTGGGGTTGTGGCTGTGTTCAGAATTAACCAATCACATTCAAACTCGTTAAATAGAAGTCATTACACACCTGCCATCCTTTAAAGTGACTCTGATTAATCACAAATAAAGTTCAGCTGTTCTAGTAGGATTTTCCTGACATTTTCTTAGTTGCATCGCAGAACACCATACCCACAGTGAAGCATGGTGATGGCAGCATCATGCTTTGGGGCTGTTTTTCTTCAGCTGGAACCAGGACTTTAATTAGGGTGGAGGGAATTATGAACAGTTCCAAATACCAGGCAATTTTGGCACAAAACCTTCAGGCGTCCGTTAGAAAGATGAAGAGGAAGTTCACCTTTCAGCACAACAACGACCCAAAGCACACATCCAAATCCACAAAAGCATGGCTTCACCCAAAGATTAACGTTTTGGAATGGCCCAGCCAGAGCCCAGACCTGAATCCAATTGAACATCTGTGGGGTGATCTGAAGAGGGCTGTGCACAGGAGATGTCCTCACTATCTGACAGATTTGGAGCGCTTTTGCAACGAACAGTGGGCAAATATTGCCACGTCAAGATGTACCATGCTAATAGACTCCTACCCAAATAGACTGAGTGCTGTAATAAAATCAAAAGTAAAAGTATTAGTTTAAGGGTGTGCACACTTATGCAACCAGGTTATTGAGTTTTTTATTTTTCCCCCTCAAAGATTTCAGTTTGTGTTTCAATTGAATTGTTCACGTTATAGGTTACATTAAAGGTGGAAAATGTTCTGAAATGATTTCTTTGTCTCATTCTTTTACATCACAAGAACCTAGCATTTTAACAGGGGTGTGTAGACTTTTTATATCCACTGTATTTATACCTGAGGCACCAGGTGGGGGCTAATTAATGATGAAGTAGAACAGAAAACCAGCAGGCGATGCATTGACCTACAACAGCAAAACGCATTAACTGTGAATCATACATCTTGTTTTAGATGGCATTTCTGATTAACCAGGAAAAAGATCAAAGACTTACCACCTTTTTGCCACTGTAGGGCAGTACTGTCCCTTTGTGTTTGCTGTGGCAGCACCATTTCACCGAATGCACCATCCCTCCCCAGGGGGTATAGACCCGATCCTGCGTGGGCTTCTTCTCTCCCCGGCTAAGCTGCAGCTGCCGGGTCAGATGATGGTTGAGGAGCTGACGGAGAGGCTGTTCCAGGCCCAGGGAGGCCTACCTCTAGACCTGGCAGCTCTCAACCTGCAGAGGGGCCGAGACCACGGCCTGCCAGGTAGCCAAAACCGAACCAGAACCTTTGTATGCGGAGTGGACCCACGCCCAGAGCGTGACTTCTGTTGATATGCTACGTCAATATATCCACGTAAATACGACCGGAATGCTGGTCTTCATTAGGGGCGTTACCAAACCCTCTTCTTACCCCTTTCCATCATCCACCAGGTTACAGCTCCTGGCGTGCCCTTTGTGGCCTCTCCGTTCCCAACACGACCTCCGACCTGGCAGACATCCTGGGCAGCCCCGGTCTAGCGGAGAAGTTCCGGTCGTTGTACGGGACGCCCCAGAACATTGACGTGTGGGTCGGGGCCATCTCAGAGCCTCCTCTGGCTGGGGGCCGTGTGGGGCCCCTCCTGGCCTGCCTGCTGGCCCGACAGTTCAGAGCCCTAAGAGACGGAGACAGGTGAGGTGGCCGGGTCACCCGACACGGTGTCGTTATAAATGCCAGGGTTGTGGGTTCAATTCCCAAGGACACAGATGAACAAGTAGAGCCGTGAAAAACACATGACAGATGATGCCCAGTAAGGTTTTTCTCTTAAGCTTCTGTATGTCTGCCTACCCATGATGCAACCTGCCAGGTTCTGGTGGGAGAGGGAGGGTGTGTTCACCGGGGCCCAGAGAGCAGCCCTCCACGCCGTGTCTCTGTCCCGCATCATCTGTGACAACACCCGCATCGCACACGTCCCCTCCGACCCCTTCAGGCATACGGTCAGCCCGGACGACATGCTCGCCTGCAACCACGCCCTCATCCCTCACCTCAACCTCTCTGCATGGAAGGAGCCTGACACAGGTAATACTCATAGCCTAGCAACTCCCTCATCCCTCACCTCAACCTCAACCTTCTTCCGTTTAATTTGTCTTTTTCCTCCCCTCTCTTCAGATCCCAAGTGTGGTTTAGTCCCCAGGCTAGAATCTGGCTTCTCAATGCTCTGTGACTCCACCATCTACTACCAGTGTGCTCCAGGCTATCAGCTGATTGGTCCTTCTTTGGTGACCTGTGACCCCAACAGTCAGCTGTGGAATGCAGCACCCCCAACGTGCCATGGTAAAGTGTGTGTGTGGTGAGATGTGTAAGAAAATAATGTAATCACGCTGTAGAAGAAGCTCTGTAAGTCTTGTGTTGTGATTGGCTGCAGATGTTGATGAGTGTGCCGACCAGCCAACCCTGTGCCCCGAAAACAAAGATTGCCTTAACACCCCCGGGTCATACATGTGCAAAGGTAAGGTACTTTGAAAACCGGACCACCAAAGGACAACAATATAACTGATGGACTATAAAGATAATACAACAACAATATAATTAAAGGAATATAAAGATAATACAACAATAATGTAACAAGAGGACTATAGAGACAATATAACAACAGGACTATAGAGAGAATATTACTAATATAACAACAGGAATTTAGAGATAATATAACAGGACTATAGAGACAATATAGCAAAAGCACTATAGAGATAATATAACAACTGGATGATAGACATAATATAACAACAGGACCATAGAGATAATATAACAGGACGATAGACATAATATAACAACAGGACTATAGAGACAATATAACAACAGGACTATAGAGACAATATAACAACAGGACGATAGAGACAATATAACAGGACGATAGACATAATATAACAACAGGACTATAGAGATAATATAACAGGACGATAGACATAATATAACAACAGGACTATAGAGACAATATAACAACAGGACTATAGAGACAATATAACAACAGGACGATAGAGATAATATAACAGGACGATAGACATAATATAACAACAGGACTATAGAGACAATATAACAACAGGACTATAGAGACAATATAACAACAGGACGATAGAGACAATATAACAGGACGATAGACATAATATAACAACAGGACTATAGAGACAATATAACAACAGGACTATAGAGACAATATAACAACAGGACGATAGAGACAATATAACCATAATCTAACAACAGGACTATAGAGACAATATAACAACAGGACTGTTGAAATAATATAACAATAATACTACTGTGATAATATAACAACAGGACTATAGAGATAATATTACAATAAAATAACAATAGGACTACAGAGATAATATAACAACAGGCCTATAGAGATATTATTACAATAAAATAACAACAGGACTATGGAGATAATATAGGAATGTAATAACAGAACTATTGAAAAAATATAACAATAATATAACAACAGGATTATAGAGATAATATAACAACAGGGACTGTAGAGATAATATAACAATAATATAATAACAGGACAATAGAGATAATATAACAGGACTGTATTGATAATATAACAACAGGGACTGTAGAGATAATATAACAATAATATAACAACAGGACTATAGAGATAATATAACAGGACTGTATCGATAATATAACAACAGGACTATAGAGATAATATTACAATAATGTAACAACAGGACTATAGAGATAATATAACATCAGGACTATAGAGATAATATAACAGGACTGTATTGATAATATAACAACAGGACTATAGAGAAAATATTACAATAATATAACAACAGGACTATAGAGATAATATAACCACAGGACTAAAGGAGTATTGAGATAACAGCTTTCCTCTGTGTGTGTGTGTGTGTGTGTGTGTGTGGTTTGTATGGTGTGTGTGTGTGTTGTGTTCCAGAGCCGGACCAATCCTCGCTGTCAGCAGTCTCTGTGGTCTCTGCAGTGATAGCTGTGGTTGGGGGCGTGGCCGTCATCTTCATGATATTGACCTGCTACAGAAGGTACAGGTACGTCATTAGGACCTCACGACTGGTCTTAACATGTTCGGGACCAGCTGATTGGTTCTTCATCCGTAATCAGATTCAGGCCAATTATTTTGTGTGTCTGATCCTGGGTAGCTCAGTTAGACCATGGCTGTGCAGTAACATGGACGTTGATTCAGATCCAAAACAAGAAAGTAATAAAATATACACACATATAATATAGCATATGCACTCACTACTCTAAGTCACTGGAAACTGATGGAATGGAAAATAACTTTTCTTGTTACAAAGTATACATTAGTTTTTTTTCTACTGACACAATCATGCCATATACTTTATGTGGCAAATGTTTAAGTATAACATTCTGTTCTCCAATATTCCCTTCTTTTCTTAAAACATTCTCACAGGCACTTTCCCAAGGCAGAACCAACAAGCGGTGGTTGCTGTAAGAGGGAGAAATAGTCAAGCGACATCTCTGGAAACGTGGTCTTCACGCATTTCATTACGCTTCAGTATTTTTATGGTTGTTTATAAAATGTTACATCCTAACAGTATACAGCTGAATGCATTGACATTATATCTAACTAGAAGTTATTTGTTAGAAATTAATCTGAAATGGCTGAATTCTGAGAGCAATAAAGTTATGTTGTAATGTGAAGATGTTATGTTGGGCCACAGATAATTATACTGTATAAACTTCAGTCAGATTACACTCAAAAGCCTGATCTTTTCTTTTAACATCTTTAATCATTTACAGCTGTCAGAATCAGAATTTGATCTGTTAAGAACCAAAACAACCTGTTAGAACCAGGGCAAGGGAAGGAAAAAAATAAGAGCAACACAGAGCAAATAATGTAATTAGTCTGCAATTTAACACACCTATCCAGGTGTTGTGAGATTTGTCAGGCAACTACAATGTGGTCAGTCCAGAACAGAGCCACATTCCTTGTATGTACTCAGATCTCAGCCAAACTCCCTCCTGTTTAAACCAGTTTACCTGTCAGTGGGCGTGGGAAGGAGTTGATTTGGATGGCTTTGTATTAGACGGTTACTAAACAGACACATTCTGGTAACGACCCAAATCCAGTGAGACCTTAATCATACAGGCAAACAGCCATCTGTCCTGTGTAACCTCAAGGCCTCCCACATTACAAGTTCAACGCTACTTCAGGCTGCCCTTCAGTGGTTTAAAGCCAAGCATCAGATATCAATTCTAGTTTATTTCTATGATTTCTGTCCTATCGGCAACATTCCCTTCAAATACATAATTTGCCCTTGACCGAGCAGTGCAGGATTCATGAGAAAGAACATATACAACACACAGTTCAGTTGTGGTCACTTTTAATTTACTATCCACCTACAGACAGAGTGTGACTGTAACCAATAGAGAGTAGAGTCATAAAGGAGGTTCTAAGATGAGGGCAATGATTCTGTGCCCCATTACAGGGCCCCATTATTGCAACTCAACATAGACATTGTTCAATTACAAAAGGCTTGTTTTCATGCATGTTATGGCTGTTACAATACATTACTGCGTTCTGCAGTATTGGGTTAAAGACACAATACTGTACTTTAACCCAGTGTTTCCCAATCCTGGTCCCAGGGAACTAAAGGGGTACACATTTCTGTTTTTGCCCTAGCATTCACACACCTGATTGAAATTAAAGTGTCGATGGTAGGTTGATTACATCAATCAAGTGTGTAAGTGGTAGGCCAACATTTGAGTCAAGTGTGACTGGTGGGGAAAAAGATAAAACGAGCAGCCCTTGGTCTCCAGAGGACTAAGATTGGGGAACACTGCTTCAGCCTATGGCTATGCACTTTGTATCCATGCAAAGCTAAACCTTTGTCGGTCATATATGGCTTTCAAGTACATAATTATACAAAAGAACAGAAGGGGGCATATTCAATTATGTTTTCTACAGGAATGTAACTACAACTATCAGGAAGTGCATAATAATACGATCACTTTTCAAGCTCTTCGGTCTCCCGACTACGACATCAGTTCAAAGCTGTCAATGAACATGGAGTGTCAAGAACGATGACAAACGACTTATTGCTTCATCTGTGGTTGGTTTATCTTTCCGTTGCATTTAATTAACAAATGACATGTTCATGCTTGTCAGGAACAAGCTCAAACACCGCTTTTTTATTTCTTATCCACAATCAAAAATACGGCATATTGAATCCGGGTCATCCCCTAAACCTATTTTAACTATCGGTGGATCACCTGTAAACATCACGCAGAGCATTCACGATGTAGTGGAATGAGTATCTATCAGCGTCACGGTGAAATCATAAGTAGCCTCGTACGCTGAAGTGAGGAGGCGTAGGAGTGCTACGGCACAGGAGCGTCCGGTCCCGTGTGAAATGAGCAGCGTTGTCCTTTGATCCCACCTTTAGAGACTTGTGGGAGTACCTGGAAGTCATGCGCGCACATCTCTGAGGACTGCAAGCCCTTTACGGAGTGTTTCTATGGAAGACGTGAAGCAGCGCGACACATGAATAGGCTGTAGTTTCATTCTGTGCCAGTCAGCTTCGTACCCACTTGTCAGACATACATTTCAAACTGAAAGTCTATCGTAGAGTGTCTGGATCTTTGACAATATACAGTACTTAGGTAAAAAAGTTTAGGGGGTGTGGCATGTGGTCTGAGACGAAACGGCTTTCAGCCAATCAGCATTCTATACCCAAAATAGCCAGTTCATTATTTATACTATAAACTGGGAGGTTTGAAGACTCAATGCTGATCGTCTGACAGCCCTGGTATACACGAGACATCACATTTGCATTCGTAACCGGTTAATAATGGCAAAACGTTATTGCTGAGGTTTTTGGTACATTTCTAATACACCAGGGCTAAGTGCTGTATCCAGGTACTCCACAGAGCATTGTGACGGAGAACCGCTCTTAGCCGAGCTATATTCACCACAGACCACGTCGGTTCACAAAGGCCATGTTTCTTACGGCAAAACTAGTGGCATCACTGCAACATCATCTTCCCTTGTCAGTTACACCTGAAACTTCTTCCCACCTCAAATCAATCAACCCGTTTCGGTTTCCCTCACATCCTCCTGACGACCTTTGCTGCGACTGACGCGAGCAGAACCAGGCCAGTTGGGCTTGGGTCAGTGGCAGTGCTGTGTAAAAGGGTACTGGCGATCTCCGGTCTTCTAGCCCGGGGCCATGTCCACTGGGCAGCAGAACGGTTTTCCCACATTGCACCCAAACAGACACGGCCCGGGTGACCGGCTCTCCCAACCGTCTTCTATCCCTGGTCGGTGTCGTTGAGGTAGAAGCCCAGCTTGACCACCGCCATCTCCCGACGTAAACGCATCACCTCCCAGAACATCTGCTCCGCTGGAATGGACCAGGGGACGACCAGTCAGCCATCACACTACTGCTTTACCACCCCGCTCAAAGTCAAACTTTACAACACACATTTCTTTTTTAAATTATTGAAAATCCTCACGACCACTGCTGGCAGTCTAGAGTGAAAGTCAACACCCCGTCCAATTATGATATTTCAGTATGTTTTTTGTCCCTATAAAAGGTGTGGTGTATGATTGAAGCAAGTGGAGTGAGAAAAATATATGAACCCGAAGCACTGACATTCAAGGGAATGTTGACTTTCTGCAGGCGCTAGATACTAAACTGCCAACAGACGTAACCAAGCAACCATTCTGGAAGCCTCACCATCATGTCTCACCAAGCCCTGCTGTATGTAGCGGATGTAGGTGAAGAAATTACACACCGCTGTGATCTGGGGGAAGGGGCAAAATAGAAAGGTTTTACATAATTACATCTGGACAGATTGTACCTTAAGGGCTGTATCCTAGTATTATATTA
Organism: Esox lucius; assembly: GCF_011004845.1. Lineage (NCBI taxonomy): Eukaryota > Metazoa > Chordata > Actinopteri > Esociformes > Esocidae > Esox > Esox lucius. The sequence continues at coordinate 3,338,917 of NC_047587.1, read as the reverse complement.
GTATCCTATAGTATTGTATAGCAGTATTTTATGGTATAGTAGTGCCAAGGAATATCTTAGCACCTCATCATTGTATAATAGTATCTTTACAGTATCATTTAGTATTATCTTATGGAATAGGTACCCGGGCTCGGCTAGAAGGAGAGATGTAGTAGTAGTTCTCTTTGTCCCCCAGTTTGATGCGATGCTTACAAGACCGGGACATGCCGCTCAAAGCACACTTCCTGTTACAGAGCCGGAGAAACACACACTGAGTCCTTCATGTTCTACAGTCAGAAGACTTGCACACCAGGTCTCTTATGCTATGTCAAAGGGCAAGCACAGGTTATGACGTTTTAACAGTTAGTTGGGCAAGATGATGACAGATAAACCTGAGAACTGGACACATACTTACTTCCACCTTTAGATTTACTTCAGAAGAAAAGAGACCAAGCTGGACAATGTATGGGTCATGTTAGATGCAAGCAGATAGTTGTAGTTCAGACGCTTAATAATGCGAAACATTACAATCAAAACATGCCAGTTAGACAACTTAATGTAAGGGTATTCTGAAGAGTGGAGCATGTTAGCTTAAAGGGATAGTTCCCACAAATCAGGAAATGGCACATGGTCTACATACCCTTTAAGTAGTCTACTGACAAGGTTTGACAGGAATCACTGCTTTGGTTTTGTTTCCCTGCCACTGTTTCCACATGCTAACATTTTAGCGTTTATGGTACAATTTAATTTTTCTAATCCTAAATTTATGTCAATATTATTAATGAATATATATCTGAAATAGATAGTGAAGATCAACAAAGGCACTTACAAATTACTTGAAAATCTTGCCTGAACATTTTTAATACAGGTGAATGACTTAATAATTAATCACTTTAACAGGACCAATGCCACAAAATCATGGGTCCAAAATTTTGTTTTTTTTGCACATCAGGTTCTATAAGGCTCTCTGCTAGCATTTTTCTTAAACAGTGCCATAGAAATTAAACCAAAGCATAGTTTCCTCTTAATACTTTGTCCATAAGGCTGCTTCCTGGGAAATTACAATATTGTGCCATTTTTTTAATTGGGCAAACTACCCTTTAACATACAGTGCAGTTAACAACATAGAACACAGACTGTTAGTGGAAATGGAGGGAAATCAAACGATTGGCTCCTAGTCACTTACGTCTCTACTGCTGCCCTCAGACCACTGGGAAAAGAATTAAATCAAACTGTGATTAGGAAGCATGAGGTGAAGCAGTGTGGCCAACTCTGCCATTAGCAGGGTATCCCCTTGATTCAAGCCATTAGCAGTGGTTTAATTGGGATTGAAAGGTGGCATTTGGTAGGAGGGCTATGATAAAGCAAATGACAGCCTTATTGCATAGTTGCTGTCTCTCTTCATTTTCTGCCTTTGCAAAATTTCAGTGCTCTTATTGAGCCATAATATAATTTGGAGATATATCTTACTTCCCGTTTTTAAGTAAATTTGCAAATACAGACTCTTGTAATTACCTGTAGTATTTTTGGCCTTTGGTTTTCATAACATGTCATCTGATTGTATCAGTATATTGTGACGGTCTTCCAACTACCAGTTCCACAACTAAACAATCTGTAGTGGCTTTTCACAGCTATATGTCACAATAAATAGAGTAGAACTAAATAGTTAAATAACTAAATAACAAAGCAGCACATCTGTAGATTGTCGCCGACAGAATTCTCATAACCAAAGTTGCCGGGAGCTCACTGTGACTAACCAGAGAATGCGTGGCAGTAAAAGGAGGGAGTGGTGAGTGTGTTCTGCCTTTGAATAGTGACATCACAAAACAACCATGAAGTATAACCGTAAAAAAAATGGCGGTGTGTTACTGATAATGCTAACTCACTTGGGCCCGCCACACTCTACGGCAGAAGCTTTGACCACTGGTACGGCTGACATGGATACAGGCTCGATGGTTAGGGAGTTGTTCTCCACAGCACTCTGCACTGACTGAGACAGCTAGAGGGAAGTAATAATAACACAAATAAAACACCAAAACATACAAACACATGTAAACTAAATGGTGCATTTGCATCCGTTGTGGCAACTATGCTGTTATGACTTTGTGGTCTAATCTGTGTAACTGAGACAACCAATAAAATGAAAATAATAGTATTTAGAATTAGATTCAATTATAAGAATAGTTACAGTATTCTGAAGTGAACCGGCTAGCATTTTACCGCAAATTATACTTGCTTTGTTTAATTGTGTTTTATATATTTATGTAGTAACTGCTCAATTCTTATGACTTTTCCAAGTAGTAAGATACTAGTAGGGCTATTACAGGCTAATAAGCTATTTAAAGAGCCAGTGGGAAAAGCCATCCAGTTCACTGATGCTATTTGTGGTGGAAGGTAAATTTTTATTTTTTAAACCTTTTTTAACAATTTTGTGACAAGTTAGTGTGTCCCAATCGGTCCCAATACTGGCATACAGTATCCGATATTAACCTTTTGACTCAAATGCAAAGGGAACTGGTAAATGAAAATAATCCACCAGCCAAGCATATTTTTTACTGGCCAAAATAATAACTTTACTTTTCATGTCATGTATAAGTTAATTACATTGAGATAATAAGGTATTTTGTTGAATACATACTTTGTTTCCGATGACAGATCAGCTGTTTCTGCTTTTATATTTAGCATACTGGCCACACACAGAACAACTAGTCACCACAGCCTCAGCATCATACTGTAGCCAGCCTCTTGAAACTCCTTTATATCCAAACCTCAAATTTTTACAAAATGTTATTTTTCTATGTGATGCTACAAACAAGTTTTTTATGTACTGCAAAAACATCCTCCCTTTACATCCATCTCTCTTCCTTGTCAACTAAACAGTATTTGACAATACTTATTTAACATCATTCCCTACTAACCTAATTACTCCCCTTCAATAAATAATTCTTTAAAACTGTTCATGAATCGCTTCCCAGATTCATAACACAATCCCTCTCTAAACCTAATGAGCAAAAACAAAGTAACAACAATAATGTGAAAAATCTGATTTTCTTTATATTAGAAAGGTTCTCTACGTTAACTTACTTAAGCTCTAACCATTTCTCAATGTGCCCCACCTTATAATTTACCCTATATAATGTATTATTTGAATAGTAATTTGTTGAATTAATATTTTACCCCACAGTTTTTCCTTTGAAAAAACAATACACATAACACATCGCAGGCTTTTATTTTGAAAACAAAATACTAAAATTTGTGGTCTTATTGTTGCTGCTGGATGTATAACGTTTCACCGAAGACGTTTATTTTAATGGCAAAATAGGAAAACCGGAGGTCTTATTGCTGCTGCCGAAACTCTAACGTCGCCTGCATGACGCTAATCCGGTGTTTCTTAATCCTGGTCCTCGGGACCCAAAGGGGTGCACGTTTTATTCTTTCTTCCTAGCACTCACACACCTGATTCAAATGTTGCCCTACCGTTTACACACTTGATTGACGTAATCAACCTATCATCACGTTTTTAATCTGCATCAGGTGTTTGAGTGCTAGGGCAAAAACAAAAACGTGCACCCCTTTGGGTACCCAGGACCAGGGTTAAGAAACACTGCATTGTCTAGTTGTGAAAGGTAGCTAGCTAGCTTCTTACCTTGAGTAGTTGCTCAGACGATGGCTACCTTTATATCAATGTGAAAGCCACTTACTGACAGTTCAACACAAACATGCGCATACACAGACAAAGCCAGTTACTTATCTCTGAACTCACTAGCTAGTTTGATTCTTTGAATGTGCAGGATTGGACGTGGTTGCTCTGCTCTGATGTTCGTGCGATAGTAAACGACACAAAAAATATTTTCCTACTCTGCTCTTTCATTTATTTCAGTAATGTCTCTGGACATTTTGCTTTGCTTCTCCAGTGTTGGTGTTAGCTGTTGTTGTTCAGCGCTGCTAGCATTGGCATACTCATTGAACTCTGCGCGGTGTTGTGGCTAACGGTGTTTGATCTAATTGCTTGTGTTAAATTAGTGTTTTTCCATTCCTCTTGACAATTTAGCAGAGCAGACCGTGTACTCTACTTGTGTAATTGCTGACATCTCCGTCTTCCCGCTCTGCCAATCTGAGTTCTACATTCTATACTCACGCGTCAGGAGGCGACACAACCATCGAGTTTCACTTAACACGTCATGGAAACATTATCCGCACATTTCTATGAGTACGAGTACAAGTACTTGAGCCCAGCATCGGCCCGATACTGGTATCAGTGCATCCCTAGATTATGCTACTAGAATATTAACATTATTCTATAATGCTACTAGAATAGTTACGATATTCTGTTATGCTATTAGTAATAGCAATATTAAATGAAAGTGCAGGTACCTCAGACCGTGTGAAGGAGAGGCAGGGGCAAATGTCCTCCCTGTAAATGCGCCCAAGGAAGGCTGACGTTCGGTCCAGACTAGGCCTCTCTTTCCAGGTCAAGAACTCAGCATATAGCACGTTGTCCATCTGATGACAGCAAATTTAATTATAACGTGAACTTATTTGATTAACTAATTTCCTTGCATTTGGTACCCTGTGCTGGAAAATACAAACAATGTTCTTAAATAATCTGTTAACCCCATAGACGTTCAGTATCCAGGATCCGTTTAACGGCCAGCATCAAGTGTCTGCCGGTGTTGAATGTTATGGTTAAAGTATGACGCCAGACTGGGTCCGGTCCGAGGACACGGAATCTGTACCAGTGTATCGGTGACTCTGTAGAAGCTGATGTTTTGACTCCCTACAGGATGGTGTTTAAAGAACAGTGGTTCCTGTGTGGTTAGCAGGGGGGGCTTCACAGAGAGGCCCTGAGATACGTTATCTCTTCCTCCGCCCTTGAGGAGTTCTCACTGAATTCCTGTAATTATTACAGATAGTAGCACTGGTCATCTGATCCACCTAGCACCACTCCACAGAGAGGGAACGCCACATTATAAATGTCCGTGGGTCCCAAAGCCACCAACCTCTGAATGGCTGGACTCAGTCATATACAGGGGCTGTCCTGAAGGCCAATTCGGATCAGTATTTGCCAGTGTCTTACCCCAACCTAGACCCCAAAGAAAAAGCAGAAGGATAGCGGGAAAGAACCCACAAGGAAGAAACCTGTAGTGGAAGCAGAGGGGTGTGATTACCTGGCGGCAGAGAGACTGTGGCCCCTCCCCCTCCTCTGCCCAGTAGGGTTCATAGGTCACAGAGACAGAGTGGCCCGGGACAAGGCACATAATCAGAGAAAGGAGCGCAGGAACTGCAGGCTGGGTAAGAGAAGGTTGAGGGGATGAAAAGAGAGAGTGAAAAATTGAGAATTAAGGAAGTAGAAAATGGAAGGGGAAAAGTTGAGAGGGGAAGAGAAAACAGGAACAGAAATAAAGAGAGGATCACATGATAGGATGAAGAGGACGAGTGTCAGCAGGAGGAGAGAATTGAATGGATGCAAAGGAAATGAGGAGAGAAATACCGGATTCATAAGCGGTGCCAAGAGTTTTCCAAGAAACAACTGTTGAATTGTAGGGTATTGACAATTTTCACCTTTGTCGAATAATAGTGAAGACATTAAAGTAAAGGCATCCAGACAAGGAATATCAGTAGTCTGCGTTAAATTGGCCCCACCTCTTTGTCTTCTCTGACTGGCTGCATGGAGTCAGAGGGCGGGTCTAAGTTCCCCCCAGGAGGCAGTGGGAGGGCCCAGCTGGCGCTCTTGTTGCGCGTGTGACCCCCTCCACTGCGGGGGCTGGTCCCCTTGGCCCTGGTGCCCGGGGAGAGGAGCTGAGGGTGGGCCTGGCGGTTGGGGGAGGAGGGGGTGGAGGTGAGGACCAGGGTTTTCAGGGCTGTCACCTCCGCCTGCAGGACATCGATCTGTGACAGGATAGTCATGGTGGTTATAGTGCACGAACACATGCACGCACGCACGCGATTAAATCCGCCATAGAGCAGCATACCTGGAACAGGTTTGAATCGAGTGCTTTGCATGAGGCCGAAAACACAGTGGTTAGGCAGTTCATGGCAGAAATCAGGTACAGGGTTTGAAAGGTTCTTTCAGCAGGTCGTGGGTTTGATTCCCAGACGGATCACACTAACCTTGCCCTGAGCCTCCTTCAGCTGTTTCTCGGCTGCTGCTTGTTTCACATTGGCTTCCCGCACCATCCTGTGGGCCTCCTGTGGGGTAAGACCGTCCCAGGCATCACAACATCAGGATGGAATGGTACATCACTGGGCAACCCAAACAGGTCATTCCTGCCTACCTCAAACTAGCCTGGATTCCAGGTCTTCAGAGGGTGTGGTCACTCAACAGTAACCTCAAACTAGCCTGGATTCCAGGTCTTCAGAGGGTATGGTCACTCAACAGTAACCTCAAACTAGCCTGGATTCCAGGTCGTCAGAGGGTATGCTCACTCAACACTAACCTCAAACAGACTGGCTGTCAACTCCTCCAGCTCCTGCTCCAGCTGATCTCTGACCTGAGACAGGCGCTCACATTCCTTATCCTTCAGCTTCAACTCCTAGGAGAAGAGAAAATAGGGGGAGAAAGACAAAAGTGAAGAGGAGATTGGAGTGAGGCGGGGAGGTAAAAGGAAAGTGATGGAGGAGAAGATGGAGGGAGGAAGCAGGAGGATAGAGGTGGAGAAGGGGATCAAGGTGGAGGAGGAAATGTGGTGGAGGAGAGGGGGAAGAGGTGTGGAGGAGGTAGAGGGATGGAGGAGGGGGTCAGTTAGTTTACAGGAGCATAATACAGAGCTAACCCTATGAGAATAATGGCATTGTGCAGGGATAACCCTATGAGAATAATGGCATTGTGCAGGGATAACCCTATGAGAATAATGGCATTGTGCAGGGATAACCCTATGAGAATAATGGCATTGTGCAGGGATAACCCTATGAGAATAATGGCATTGTGCAGGGATAACCCTATGAGAATAATGGCATCGTGCAGGGATAACCCTATGAGAATAATGGCATCGTGCAGGGATAACCCTATGAGAACAATGGCATCATGCAGGGATAACCCTATGAGGACAATGGCATCATGCAGGGATAACCCTATGAGGACAATGGCATCATGCAGGGGTAACCCTATGAGGACAATGGCATCATGCAGGGATAACCCTATGAGGACAATGGCATCATGGAGGGATAACCCTATGAGAATACTGGCATCATGCAGGGATAACCCTATGAGGACAATGGCATCATGGAGGGATAACCCTATGAGGACAATGGCATCATGCAGGGGTAACCCTATGAGGACAATGGCATCATGCAGGGGTAACCCTATGAGGACAATGGCATCATGCAGGGGTAACCCTATGAGGACAATGGCAACATTCAGGGATAACCCTATGAGGACAATGGCATCATGCAGGGGTAACCCTATGAGGACAATGGCATCATGCAGGGGTAACCCTATGAGGACAATGGCATCATGCAGGGATAACCCTATGAGGACAATGGCAACATTCAGGGATAACCCTATGAGGACAATGGCATCATGCAGGGATAATGAGGACTATGGCATCATGCAGGGATAACCCTATGAGGACAATGGCATCATGCAGGGATAACCCTATGATAATAACATCATGCAGGGATAATAAAGGTCCCCCACCGTCTGTGCAGCGTCCAGTTGTTCCCGTAGGATCTCCGACCCCTTCTCTCTTATCTCCAGGGAGGAGCTACGGAGGCGGGACATGTTGTCTGCATGCTCCCCGCCCCGGGCACCCTCCAGCCTGCTCCCATCTCTGCCCTTGGCCAGGCCCCGGGCCGTGGCAAGAGCCCCAACCTGTGGCCTGGTGAGCTTGGGCTTGGCCCCCTCAACACCTCCCCCTCTGGGGCCCCCACCTGCAGGTGGCTCCAGGTCGACTAACCTTTAAAAAAAACAAAGACATTTAATATGGCCATTAGTATAAATAATGTGGTTGTCTAAAACACTCAGCCGCCACTATATTGGGTACAGCCATACCCTATTGAGCATGTCGCCATGCTTCACGTATGCCTATGGTGGCAGCCTGGTGATTATCCGTTGGCATTAACAAGCAGGTGTTTGCAGTGAAGTGGCTGGTCAGTGTTAACAGTTAGGTCTACTTCAAATCAAACGATACGATTTTAGTAGATAATATAAATATAAAAATGACTTTCATAAAAAAAATAAAAAAAACAATTAGCGAACTACATTCACTCAAATTAATGCCTACTCGATAGTTTCTGCGCTGTTTGGAAAAACTGTTCAACTGGGTTTGTTAAAAGCTCCGGACAATGATGCAACATTGTGTCCCAGTTCAGTTGGATAGGCCCGAGCGTCAAGGCATTAATGGGCTGACACAATGTCTCAACATAACTTCAAATCATGTGGTAAATTATTATGCTAAATATAGCCTAGCTCAAAACAGTAACATCATAAACATCAATTTCTCGTTAAGAATTGTCACAGTGTGTAAGCCTGAACTACCCTACACATCTTTGCATAACTTTTCCTTCGCCAACGCAAACACGTCTGACAGCACATTTTCACCGGATTTCCCTTCCTAGTTCCCGCGTCCTTACCCTCTCAACACCCGGCCAGAAGATTCACCACGTACCGCCGCCCTGACTGCAACGGCAACTCATTGTTCACAGGAATTCCATAAATAGTTTCGGTGTCCAGTGTTTACTTGCTGGGCGACGTCATTCACAAACACCGATGCAATAGTTTCGGAACAATCTTACAGTTGTTACTATTAAAGAACGCCGGCGACCATAACACGGGCTGTTCAATCGAGTAATCCGATGAACTTGGGCTGTTGTTTTGTTAGTCTCGGTTTGAGTCGCTGTGTGCTGGAGCCTGTCTTGATTCCTGCTCATTCCGATAAAGGAAAAGGACGAATTGTGTCGTCGATTTTGCTGTGGAGGTCACATGATGATATATCCCGTCCCAACCCGAAACAAGTTTAAGGAAACATGGGCAAATAATTGCCTACTTGGCACTAATGCAGTCACGAGCTGTGCATTAACACAACAGCTCATATTTACTCTCAAAATAATAGGTTAACGTTAAAATAGTCTGGTGTATGATTTCATATGCCACGATTGGCATATCCTGAAGGCTGATATGCCAATCCGCCTTCAGGATTCGAACCACTCAGTTAACAACAGTTTATATGAAATAGTAAATGTTGTGCATGCATTTACTACTGATGACGATGATACTTTCAGTGATACTGTGGTACTTTGTGCAGATTCTCATAGGCTATGTACAATTTGTTTGTCGCTATTTTGACTCTGGGGACTCGGCGAATCAATTGGAAGAGACTGAGCAGGCTGCCGCTACGTCACATTATCAGAACCACACCAGGTGAAACCATGACAACGAGTATGACAGAATTCCATACCTAGCTATACACAAATGCTAGTCTGAGACATGGTATTTGCAGTATTGACAAATTGCCGTCCGTATCTAAAACATCTTATGGCTATACCAACACACATATATTTGTATGGCCTGCGTGGACAGCTATGGTTATCAGTGTCAAATCAGACCACGTTCCCCCTCTTACCTTCCAACCGGACAAGTCTCATTTTCAGTGTGCTCTCTGTGGTATCTGGCCTTTCCCCTCCGCTGAGCCTGCTCCAGAACACTGGATTTACCATAGAACGCAGAGTTGGAGTACACCTGGACACCAGATCTTGCCGAGACCAGCACCTCATACCCCGGGTTGGAGGCAGCCGCAGGAGGTGAATGGGAGGACAACTGCACGCTGTGGAGGCCCTCGAAAGCATCCATGTTCCAGGCACGGTCACTAACCCAAATGCATTTAACTGTAATTTCAGTTACCGTGAAGGTTCTGGCTTTTGTGAAATCATCCGTTTATCTTCTGCAGATCCGCTGGAGCAGCTCAGTTGTAATGGGTTGAGGTCCCGTACGTGTTAGCGGATGTCATCGGGGATGATTGAGTGCTGAGTTATGTTCACAGCTTAGGGCTTAACCAGTCTCAGTTGCTTACTCGAGAAGAAAAATAACACATCTAAAAACACAAGTTACTTGAATAGAGTGGACCAGATAATAGAACAGAAAAATACTTCCGTTGACTTTTTAACCTGAAATCAAAGAGAAATCTGAGTAATTTTTATGAACCGATTTGTCCACTCACTCCCTCCAGCTGGTTACCTCGCCAAACTTCAACAGGTGCCCCCCTCCTCGTCACGACCAGACACAACTTTTCGATTTGTCTCTCACACAAACACTTGACTATTCATCAGGTTGAAATATTCAAACTTATCAAATACCTTAATAATTTCTGTAAGGAAGCAAACTATGCCTACTGATTTACCAAATTAATTTACAGACGTATAAACTAGGCCATTCCTATGTAATGCAAAAGTTATAACTTACCATGTGTGGTCTAGAGGTGATACCTTGTAGTCAATTCATGGAAAAGTAGGCTATAAGCTACCTATTCTATCTAAATCTGAAAATCGTCTTAATGACCTACATTTCATTCGACCGATAGTTCCGGAGAAAAGAAAAACAGCCCGAGTCCAAAGTTCGCCCTTTGGTTCAGTTCGTGCCTTGAAATCACCGTGAACGGGTTAATTGCTTACGCTTTCACTCATTTTGACCTGCAATGCGCATAGCTACCACAAGCGGGCAATCAAGAGTTTTGACTCAAAGGCCTTTAAATTAACTCATTGGACACCCTTGACCTTTGATTGGAATTGCTGTATCTTTATGAAGAACCCCCCTTACCATTTAGATCGCTTCACAGGTACCGAGGACATAATAGAGCACGTTCCTCTGTGTTGAACACATTTGCTTTCATTTTATTTGATTTAATAAACAATTAGGGTAATTACAGCTACTAATAGGCTACTTCATCCTGTCCTCACCACTGTAACAAATGTAATTGTGAATTATAATATGTATTAAATGTGAGCCAACTATGTATGTGAGTTACTCTTGTTAAGAGTAACATTCAGCCAAATGACTGAATCAGAAATGTAAATATGTGATGTGTTGTGTGTCATGTACAGATTTGTTGAGATTAGCCGGGTAACAGCACCTACAATACAGCTTTGTTGCAGAAACAGCTTAACGCATCATGTGACCGGAGGTTCTCCTCTCTTTCACTCTTTCAGGTCCCTCTCTCCAACATTCTCCACCAAGACTGAAGCCACACGTTCCCTTAAGGCACAGTGAGTATACAATTTGCAATCAATATGATCAATCAATTTAGAGGTAATGGATGATCAATGAGGTGAAGATTAATGGATGTGAACATGAGTTTTCTGATATTTCTATGTTACATGGTAAATATAATATACTGTAAACCTGGTCAATAGATCTAGTTGACATGTAAATTAAATATAGAGAAGTGAAATGTATATGATTGTTAAGTTCTTGGTTGAGTTATAGAGAGCTGTGTTGTATGCTTTCCAGAATAAGATGTTTCAGCTCACTGTCCTTGCCTTTGATCCTAAAACAGAGAAGGAAGACTAAGCAGAGACCTTCAACTCTTTTTCCCCTAGTAGACCAATTGTGTTTATGAAAGACCCCTTAAGCAGATCAAACCTAAACACAAATCAATGATAAACAGCTGAAGTCATCCGTGTGTATAAATATCCACCATGTTTGCCTAAAATACTTCCTGTTTCCAAATATTGATGTTATATATATTGATGTTATATATATTGATGTTATATATATTGATATTATATATATATATATATATATATATATATATATATATATGTGATATATTGGATCTGATTGTGAATTTAATTATGAAATGTCTCTCTTCTAACCACATCGTACTTTCTCTCACCATCTCTCTCTCTCTTTCACCATCTCTCTCTCTTTCACCATCTCTCTCTCTTTCACTATCTCTCTTTCTCAACTACCTCAATCTCTTTCTACATATCTAGATCTCTCTTGAAATCTCTCCATATCTTTTAACCTCTCTAAAAATCTCTATACATTTCTCCATCCTCCAATACATTTATCTCCATACTCTGTTAAACTTCATCCTTCATCGGCAGCTTGTCTTCAGAACGTGGAGTCATGAGATAAGATCTATCAGAACATCAATACGTGTCTCTCTTATTTGTGTCCATCAAGCAGATACATGATCAGATCAATCATGACTGCCTGAGAGCTGACTTCTAAACCAGACAGTGACAGTAGCTGTAGGACAATATTGATAACCACACAACAAGGCCAGGCTGTCAGTCAGCCATTCAGCCAGCCTGTCAGTCAGCCATTCAGCCAGCCTGTCAGTCAGCCATTCAGCCTGTCGGTCATTCAGCCTGTCGGCAAGATTGTCTGTCAGCCAGTCAGAAAGCCAGCCATACTGGCCAGTTACAGTTAGCAATGACGATAACTTACTCGCGAAGGGTTGCTGACGCAGGCCTGGGCACCTTCTCCCATCTACTACTCCGATGGAAAGGAAGCATCTACAAACTGCTCTGGAGGGAACTCATCATCTTCACTGCACTGTACTACTCCTTCAGCATAATCTACAGGTAAAATCAAACTCATCATCTTCACTGCACTGTACTACTCCAGCATAATCTACAGGTAAAATCAAACTCATCATCTTCACTGCACTGTAATACTCCTTCAGCATAATCTACAGGTAAAATCAAACTCATCATCTTCACTGCACTATACTACTCCTTCAGCATAATCTACAGGTAAAATCAAACTCATCATCTTCACTGCACTGTACTACTCCTTCAGCATAATCTACAGGTAAAATCAAACTCATCATCTTCACTGCACTATACTACTCCTTCAGCATAATCTACAGGTAAAATCAAACTCATCATCTTCACTGCACTGTACTACTCCTTCAGCATAATCTACAGGTAAAATCAAACTCATCATCTTCACTGCACTGTACTACTCCTTCAGCATAATCTATAGGTAAAATCTAATTCATCATCTTCACTGCACTGTACTACTCCAGTCATGTAAATGATTCCACTCCTTCTAAAATCTAATACTTGAACTACTGTCAGCTTTTAAGTCTCTCTGAGCTCACTGAGATTATAATGAAACATTTGATATTGTTTTGCGTACTTATGACGGGTCATACAACCGTTCAGACGTAGAACCTTTTTATTGACTGGTAACAACCATGCTGTCTCTAGGTTTGTGTTGTCGGATGCTCAGAAAAGGCTGTTTGAGAAGCTGGCCATCTACTGTGACCGCTATGCAGAACTCATCCCTGTCTCCTTTGTATTGGGTGAGAGAACACATTGTGTATTTTTAGTTCTGCTCTGTTCTGTTTGTGTAAGCTCTGTTCTGCTCTGTTCTGTTTGTGTAAGCTCTGTTCTGCTCTGTTCTGTTTGTGTAAGCTCTGTTCTGCTCTGTTCTGTTTGTGTAAGCTCTGTTCTGCTCTGTTCTGTATGTATAAGCTCTGTTCTGCTCTGTTCTGTTTGTGTAAGCTCTGCTCTGTTCTGGTCTGTTCTGTTTGTATAAGCTCTGTTCTGCTCTGTTCTGTTTGTGTAAGCTCTGCTCTGTTCTGCTGTGTTCTGTTTGTATGAGTTCTGTTCTGCTCTGTTTTGTTTGTGTAAGCTCTGCTCTGTTCTGCTGTGTTCTGTTTGTATGAGTTCTGTTCTGCTCTGTTCTGTTTGTGTAAGCTCTGTTCTGCTCTGTTCTGTTTGTGTAAGCTCTGTTCTGCTCTGTTCTGTTTTGTTACATTACGTTTCGTTCAGCTCTGTTAGAGCATCAGGTAAATAACTGAATGGGTTCAGCCAGCTCCATTTAATGAATTCCAATCTCAGTTGTCCCTTTTGCTTATTGTTAGATTGCAATCTCTGTTTTCCTCCTGAATTGAACTGGAATTCACCTTTAAAATCTCCTGGCACTCAGAAATCACTTAACCACTGACTTAGTCACCAAGCCAATGCCCTTCTAAGCCCAAACAACCTCCTTGGACCAACTTCATAAAACAATAGGAATTTACTCCCCACATAAACAGAGGTTATAAATCATCAACCACACCTGACATTAGCATACCTCCTATGTCCTAATCACATCCTTTGTCCTAATCACATCCTTTGTCCTAATCACATCCTTTGTCCTAATCACATCCTTTGTCCTAATCACATCCTATGTCCTAATCACATCCTTTGTCCTAATCACATCCTTTGTCCTAATCACATCCTTTGTCCTAATCACATCCTTTGTCCTAATCACATCCTTTGTCCTAATCACATCCTTTGTCCTAATCACATCCTTTGTCCTAATCACATCCGGATCTTGACTGTTTACAGCAAGGAGGTCTGATGATCAACATCAGATTGTAGTGTGTCTTTTAATTGTTTACACAAAATGGGGGCACCATCAGAATGTGGACAAGTTCAGGATGGGGTCTGCAAGTTAGAATTAGTGATGGCCTTTCAAGGCTTCATTAGCATTTTTCAGCAGCAGGATATTATGCTGGCAGCACTCAGAATTTCTTTATCACAATAAAAGCCATAATTGAAATCTATAAGGCAATATAGTTAACAATCTAGTCTGTGAAAAAGAACAGACAAGAATAACATTGGAACGGACAATAAACATAAAATGTACAGACTAGATTAACTATTTTGCCTTATATATTTCAATGATGGCTTTTATTTTGAAAAAGAAAATCTGAGTTAGCGCTGCTAGCATAATATCCTGCTGCTAGAAGAACGGTAATGAAGCCTCGAATGGCCATCGCTAGTTAGAACCAGGTGTACGCAGGGTTAAAGCGAGGTTGAAGAACACAACAGTGGTCAAGGATAACGGTGTGAAAACAGGGTTCAGGTCAATTCAAATTGAAGGTAGACAGTTCCAGTAGTTCAAAAGTTGTTGTTATTATATATATATATATTGCCTAAGTTATCCAAAAAAAACATTATAATCATTAAATTAGATCTTCTGTGTATTTCCTGAATTCACTTTAACCCTGATGTAAAAAAAAAACATTCAGAGGTCTCTGTAACGAACCCAAGTCTGTTTTGTTGGTTTACACTTTATAATGCTTGATCCTTAGAGGTTGGTATGCTTGAGGATCAAACTTGTGAAAAGATTTAACTGCATCATAATGCATTAATACACCTAAAGGCTTTCTGTCAAGTATTATAGTCATGTCTGAGTGTTTCCCTCAGGGTTCCATATGTTTGTGTATCTCCCTCAAGGTTCTACGTTTGTCTCCAGCAGGGTTCTATATTCTTGTGTCTCCATCAGGGTTCTTTTAGTTTGTGTCTCCCTCAGAGGTCTGTGTGTTTGTGTATCTCCCTCAGGGTTCTATGTGACCCTGGTGGTCTCACGGTGGTGGGGCCAGTATGAGAGTGTTCCATGGCCCGACCGGCTTGGGGCGCTGGTGGGTGCTCACGTCCGTGGTGCTGATGAGAGTGCCAGGCTGACTCGTCGGACCCTGATGCGATACGCTAACCTCTCTGGTGTACTCATCTACCGATCGGTCAGTACTGCAGTCTACAAGAGGTTCCCCACTATGGACCACCTGGTGGAGGCAGGTACGACCAAACCCTTACCATTACCTTTGACCTAGCTGAATGCTAGGATATTACCCCAAATCTGAACATAGCCCTTGCTCTTTGTGACCCCAACATTTTCCCCAACATGATGCTGGTACGGTAGTTATGCTGTGATGTAATATACATATTTTAGAAGTCTGTGGGTTCATGAGTCCCACACAGATGACATGAGAGGTCCCACCAATGCACCCTGTGTGCATGGAAGTACATTATGTCCCTAGCAGGGAGGTATACTGTGATATCACTAGCAGTGCACATTTTGAGAATGTACACAGCTGCAGTGTCTGAAACAAACTAAATAGCTGAATGTTCTGAAAAATACTAATTAGCTAGATGTTCGGGAACATACTCAATAGCTGCAAGTTCTGGTGCAACAAATATCTGGAAGTTGTAATACAAATTTCATAACTACAAATTCTAAAACATAATACACAGCTGGAAGGTCTGAAAAATATTAAATAGCTGGAAGTTCTGGAACATACTAATTACCTATATGTTCTGGTATATGCAAAATAGTTGGATATTCGGGAGCATACTACAAAAATTGAGGTTTTGGAACATACTAGATAACTGGAAGTTCTGAAACAAACAGCGGATACTGACTAGCGATGCCATGTTGTGTAGAACATTACACACCTACCTTAGTTTGACTCTTTGTACTTGAACTTTGGCAATTAGTGAGGAAATAACCCAGATTAAAAGCTGAGTCATTTGGTACTGTAGCCGGCTACTTTAGTCTTACCAACTCCAAGCCCAAGGTCATGTCACTTATGACGCTATACGGCGGTTTATCCCGGATCCAGATTAAGCCTTTTCCTGGACTAAACCACTCATTCAACAGAGATATTACATTGGAAATAACATCCATAACTAGGCTGAATCTGGGTCCAGGAAAGGGGTTCAACGCTCTTACTAACCGCTGTTTGTGTGTGCTGCCCAGGCCTGATGACTGCCGAGGAATACCGGCAGTTGGAGGAGCTGCCGTCTCCTCACAACAAGTTCTGGGTGCCGTGTATGTGGTTTGTCAGCCTGGCCCTGAGGGCTCGCACAGAGGGCCGCATCAACAATGATGTAGCTTTGTCGTCCATTCTCAGTGTGAGTCTCTCTGTGTGTGTGTGTGTGTGTGTGTGTGTGTGTGCGTGTGTGTGTGCGTGCGTGTGTTCGTGTGAGTTTTTGTAAGGTTCTTACATGTCTTTCATATCTCTCTCCAGGAATTAAATTATTTGCGGACACAGTGCATGAAACTGTATAGCTATGACTGGATAAGCCTGCCCCTTGTTTACACCCAGGTTCCGTTATCCCGTTTTTGTGGTAGAACTGTAGTAGTGCTAGTTGCAGTAGTAGTAGAAGTAATGAGTAATATTAGTAGTGGCAACAATAGCATTTGTAGAAATAATAGCAGTAGTAATAGTAGTTATAGAAATAATAGCAGTAGTAATAGTAGTTATAATAGTATTCATACTTTTAGTAATACTATTAGTGGTTGTAGTAATTATTGTAATAGCAGTGGGGTAGTTGTAGTAATTGTAGTAATAGTAGTGGGGTAGTTGTATTAATTATAGTAATAGTAGTGGGGTAGTTGTATTAATTATAGTAATAGTAGTGGGATAGTTGTATTAATTATAGTAATAGTAGTGGGGTATTTGTAGTAATTATAATAATAGTAGTGGGGTAGTTGTATTAATTATAGTAATAGTAGTGGGGTAGTTGTATTAATTATAGTAATAGTAGTGGGGTATTTGTAGTAATTATTATAATAGTAGTGGGGTAGTTGTATTAATTATAGTAATAGTAGTGGGGTAGTTGTATTAATTATAGTAATCGTAGTGGGGTAGTTGTATTAATTATAGTAATAGTAGTGGGATAGTTGTATTAATTATAGTAATAGTAGTGGGGTATTTGTAGTAATTATAATAATAGTAGTGGGGTAGTTGTATTAATTATAGTAATAGTAGTGGGGTAGTTGTATTAATTATAGTAATAGTAGTGGGGTATTTGTAGTAATTATTATAATAGTAGTGGGGTAGTTGTAGTAATTATAGTAATAGTAGTGGGGTATTTGTAGTAATTATAATAATAGTAGTGGGGTAGTTGTATTAATTATAGTAATAGTAGTGGGGTAGTTGTATTAATTATAGTAATCGTAGTGGGGTAGTTGTATTAATTATAGTAATAGTAGTGGGGTAGTTGTATTAATTATAGTAATAGTAGTGGGGTAGTTGTATTAATAACTGTCTTTCCATAAGGTGGTGACGGTGGCGGTGTACAGCTTCTTCCTGGCATGTCTGATTGGTCGACAGTTCTTAGACCCCTCCCAGGGCTATGCTGGTCATGACATCGACTTCTACTTGCCTGTCTTCACCCTGCTCCAGTTCTTCTTCTATGTGGGCTGGCTCAAGGTGAGAGAAGGGAGGGATCAAGGTGAGAGGAGAAGGGAGGGATCAAGGTGAGAGGAGAAGGGAGGGAGGATCAAGGTGAGAGGAGAATGGAGAAGGGAGGGATCAAGGTGAGAGGAGGAGGGAGGGAGGGATCAAGGTGAGGGATTAAGGTGAGGAAGGGATGGATCAAGGTGAGAGGAGAGGGATCAAGTAGAGAGGAGAGGGATCAAGGTGAGAGGGATCAAGGTGAGAGGAGAGGGATCAAGGTGAGAGGGATCAATGTGAGAGGGATCAAGGTGAGAGGGATCAAGGTGAGAGGAGAGGGATCAAGGTGAGAGGGATCAAGGTGAGAGAAGAGGGATCAAGGTGATGGAAGGCTCATAGGGGCGAAGTTACATTAAAATGACATACGTGGTTTTAAATGTAACAGCTGGATTGTGACGTGATCTTGATCTTCACTGTTTGTGGCCAGGTGGCAGAACAACTGATAAACCCATTTGGGGAAGATGATGATGACTTCGAAACCAACTATCTAGTGGATCGCAATCTACAGGTTTAGCATTCTCCATCTAACATTTTTTCGGGGCTAATATTTTTTAGGTTCTTCTCTCCTCCCATCCATTGCACCTCATTAGTATTTTAAATGTTTGGCGAGACTAGGTCACCAGGTTCCCCATCAGAAAACCTTTTACAATGACAAAGAAATAAATGTGTTACTTATTAAGTAATTCCATTGTTTGGTTTCCAGCATTTCTCTGCCTTTTGGTGGCCCACTTGACCCCAACCCTGTCAACTTCTGGTCCTCCTAGGTGTCCCTGCTGTCTGTGGATGAGATGTATGACGCCATCCCATTGGTAGAGAGGGATAAATACTGGAACGAATCAGAGCCCCAGCCTCCGTATACTGCAGCCAGTGCAGAGCATCGCAAACCCTCCTTCATGGGCTCTGCCCTGGACATCAGGTGACTTTGGTCGACCTAACGCCAAACTGTAACCAGCCTAGGATCGCAAACAATAATTCATTTAGCCAACAAACACAGTTGAATTGCAATACTAACTAGTTTTAACAATCCCATCACTACACTAACTATTTCACAGTCCTATCACTATACCAACTAGTCAACATCCCATCACTATAGTAACTAGTCAACATCCCATCACTATACTGACTAGTAAACATCCCATCACTATACTAACTACTCAACATCACTTCAGTTTTGACAAAGACTACGTTTTCTTCTTCGTCTTCCTCCTCCTGCTCTGTATCTAGTGTTCCCAAAGAGGAGATGGAGTTCCAATCCAACCTGGAGCAGATCA
Organism: Esox lucius; assembly: GCF_011004845.1. NCBI lineage: Eukaryota > Metazoa > Chordata > Actinopteri > Esociformes > Esocidae > Esox > Esox lucius. Next base: position 3,319,710 of record NC_047587.1, on the reverse strand, counting down.
AGGAGCACGAGGAGGCTAATCACTCCACTCCTCTCCTGGGAGGTCTGAGTCGCCTCCTAGGGGTCCAGTCGCCAGCCTTCCCCCGTTCCTCCCCCTCCTCCAGGGTCTCCCTGCTGCGCCGGCGCCCTGGAGCTCCTTTCTCCCGCTTCCCCCTCTTCCTGCACCCTGAAGGGGAGCTCTCTACGCCGGGCCCCGTTCCCGGGTTTGGCCCGAGCCACACAGACTACGCCTTCACCTCCATGCCACTGTACGAGAGGTCCGGCTTCTACAGTTGCCCCCAGACACCCATCCACTGTGTCCCCCCCGCAGTGCCTCGGCTGCGGCCCGGCCGAGGAGCTCACCCCTTGGAACGTAGCAGCAGTTCCCTGGCCCCTCTTACGGTGGGTTCCGGAGCTCTGCCGCCCCCGGACACTCCGGGACCAATGCCACATCCGCCCTCCTCCGCCTTCCCCTGGCTGAGCGAGGGGGAGGGTCCCGGAGCTCCCGCCTTCTCCTTCCCCGACCCGGTCAACCCTCCGGAGCTCTGCCCCATGTCGAAGCTCCGTCCTGGCCCCGGTCTGCTGTCTCGAAGGCCCCCGCCTCCACGCCTGTCTCTGGACACAGCAGGTCCGGCAGTAGGCGTGCAGCCCGGGCCTCTCAGCCCTCGGGGACCAGGAGGTGCAATGGAGAGGGTGTTCTCCTTCACACCAGCATCCAACACCGACCCCAACAACAGTTCCTCCTCCAGTGTTAACGCCGCAAATCCAAACGCCACCGCTGCTGCCAGCTTCTGCAATGGCACCGGCCACAACCACTTATGTAGCCATGCCAACCACTTAAGTAGCCATGCCAACAGCGGCACTCAACGTGCGGGTGGCACCAATGACACCAACGGTGGTCTGAGCAACAGCATTGTGAACACTTCCGTTCCCACTTCCCCCTCCTCTCAACAAGCAGCCAATCATCATCCAAACTCACCCAACGATTCAGGGATTTCATTGGCTGACGGAGACCCTCAGTGGCCTGGAGCTCTGGTATTGGGTAGTGGGAAGAACCAGGCCCCGGGGGGGCGGGATCAGGACTGAGGACGCTGGGGGTACTCTGGGTTCAGAACTCTCCACGGTACATACATCTTTTGGGCCGGAAAATTCCATGCCTCCGTGCCAGCACTTCTGTTATGAAGCCATCCTTCCAAATGGGAGCGACGCCTGTGTTCAGCTCTACGGCCAGTGGAAACACTGCTGGTGAAATGTTTGTTGGAATCCCACACAGGGAAGAAGCTCCTGATAAGACAGTAATTTTTCATACTTTTCCAGCTAGTAAACCAGTACAAAATCTACTGAAAGAAAAGAGATACTGACGAATCCTCAAATCAATCATGAAACCCTTGAAAGACGTCCCACCTTTATTCTGCCTCAAAGGTTTCCAAGACTGAATTATCGAACAAGCCTGGAACAGTATTAGTTACTCCAGGGTGGTTTAGGGGATTTGAGGAGCAAATGTGAGAATACAAGTCGACACAAACTGATAGAGACCAGCAAAAATTGTTTAAATGCGGAATCTCAAGAACTCTGGATTATTTTTGTAGACAAGGGTATTTGAAACATTAACTAAAAACATTAACTGCAGCTGACAATGCCTTCTGGTAATTTTTGCTTGTACTCATGCTAGTAGACATTATATATATCGCTCCTTAAATACAAAACTGTGAACTTTAAAAAGGGCATTAAGGAGTTGGTTTGACGAGAATCGGTAACATCACTTGACTTTCCCCTTGTATTAGGAACAATAAACAAACCATCTATATGTATGTAGAAACAATGTTTGGACCCTGACTTGCACTCCCTTCCCTAAAATAGTACACTGTTTGACCATGGGGCTCTGGAAATCCAAAATCCTCAAAACAAAGGATTCCAGATGACTCCAGATTTTGTGGGAAGTCTTGTCCTGAAAGACAATGTGTACTGTTATAGTCTTTTTGAGGTTGTTCTCTCTGTAATAAATATGACACCCTTTCAAAAATAAATATATTAAAAATGTCTTTAATGCACAACTGACCCATGTAATTTGTACACAGATACTTCGAAGTGAACAACATTTATATCAGAAATGTTTTATTAATAGCATCTACAAGGACAATTAACAGATACACAAACTCCAAAATACACACATTTCATTAAAATGCTCATTTTAGAAGTGTGTGCACATTAGAATTGGAAAAGGTGTTTCATGTAATATCCAGAAGTTGGGGACAATATTTCAATTCAGAATCAAACTCAAAGAATTGAAAGTGGCGAAGTGAACAGGAATTGAATCCAACTGTATAAATAGCTATTCTAAAATACTGGCTCAAGAAATTACACTTGAAAAAAAGCACTGCTGGATATAAGAGTTAGTGTGTTTTCGCCCACACTAAGACCTGGAGTACACCAAACTGAGATATTTTTTTACAAGGCATTTCTAGGAACCATTCAAGTCTTTATTTTGCAAAGCTTATCGATTATATCAGACATTTATAAACAAATAAAATATATAGGCCCCAACCAGATCTGATTCTGCTCCTGACAACTTATTTTTCCAAGCCAAACATACCTATGGGTTGATCTCAAATCATACTTCACATATCCACTATTTGCCCCTTCGAAGCACTAATCTCAGAAGTCAGGCTCTCTCATCCAAAGGGTTTTAAAGAGAGACGAAAAAGAAAGAATGGAAAGACTACTGAACTGATATTCCAATGACATGGTGACAAGAACAATGACAAGGAGGTGTCATGATGGTACAAACAGACTGGGCTAGATGGTACCAGGCTAGATGGCACACACTTGCCACCAGGCTAGGAGAATTACAGAAAAAGGGGCATGTAAATAGTGTTAAATGAATCAATAATGTCAACAGAGAAATGGTTTTTGGTCAATTAGGTCTTTAGGCCAGAATACCAATGAAACCAGAGGGGATGGATAAGTGATGACTATCAGTCATAAGCAAACATGCAACATGTGTAGCGACCGGCAGAGGAATGGGTAATGTTTAATCAGCGCCCACAGGACTGAATTAGCGAGGTGGAGCATCTAAACGTATCCGTTATGTCTGCTGTGAAGTGATCCGCAGCAGTGTGCCATAATGAACAGGACCCGGGTATAAGAGGACGGTACAGAGGATGAACTGGCCCAGATTGGGAGGTCTACTCCTTGCCCAGGGTGTGCTTGTCAAACAGGTATTCAGCCAGGCCGTTCTGAGGAGCGCCCATGCGGCGCAGGTTGTTGACCCAGTCGCCCAGCTCCTTGATAGACTTCACCTGCTCATCCAGGTAGTGGGTCTCGATGAAGTCACACATCTGAGTAGGGGGGGGGGGGGGGGGGGGGGGGCAGGTTATTACCGGAATCATTATAACAGGAGTAAACATCCACACAAATACTGTTGGTCAGTTTCCCAGTCCCCCGGAGAAGCCCCTGTTCCCCCGGAGAAGCCCCTGTTCCCCCGGAGAAGCCCCTGTTCCCCCGGAGAAGCCCCTGTTCCCCCGGAGAAGCCCCTGTTCCCCCGGAGAAGCCCCTGTTCCCCCGGAGAAGCCCCTGTTCCCCCGGAGAAGCCCCTGTTCCCCCGGAGAAGCCCCTGTTCCCCCGGAGAAGCCCCTGTTCCCCCGGAGAAGCCCCTGTTCCCCCGGAGAAGCCCCTGTTCCCCCGGAGAAGCCCCTGTTCCCCCGGAGAAGCCCCTGTTCCCCCGGAGAAGCCCCTGTTCCCCCGGAGAAGCCCCTGTTCCCCCGGCGAAGCCCCTGTTCCCCCGGCGAAGCCCCTGTTCCCCCGGCGAAGCCCCTGTTCCCCGGAGAAGCCCCTGTTCCCCCGGAGAAGCCCCTGTTCCCCCGGAGAAGCCCCTGTTCCCCCGGAGAAGCCCCTGTTCCCCGGAGAAGCCCCTGTTCCCCCGGAGAAGCCCCTGTTACTTCAGCTCAGTTGGTCATGAAATTAAATGACTACATGGAACACGTCGTCTTCCAGGTCGGTAACTCCTACACCTTGCAGAGCCGGTGGTTCTCCAGAAACAGGGCTTCCCAGCGGACAGGGTCAAACACGAAAGAACATCTGGACCACACAACTAAAATGTGGTTTACTTTACGAACTTACTGGAATTTAACCCGAGTACAGGATGTTGGCATTATCAGGTGTGTGTGTGCACGTGCACGCAACTCACGTGAGCGTCGTTGTGATCGGACGCCACTTTGTGCAGATCCAGCAGAGACTGGTTGACACTCTTCTCCAGCTGCAGAGCGCACTCCAAGGCCTCCAGCCCAGTGCCCCACTCATCCCGGTCTGGCTTCTGCAACACAACAGAGAACATCCCTCTAACTCTGCAATCCCGTCCACCGTTAGATACAGTTTAAAGTGCTTGATGTTTGGTTTTGTTGCCAGATATAATTCTCATGGCCTTAGCCATGCGGTAAATTCCACTAGCTTTGGTCTAATAGGAGAAGACAGCATCCAGCCAGTTCAAACCAACAGTTTTAGCAAAAGAACATGGTCAAGTAGGGCCACCACTGGTTTTCATTCACTCCTAATTAGAGACTGATTCAGACCTGGTACACCATGTGAGTACAATTCACTAGGAGGTAGAAAGCAAAAACAGAAAGGGTTCAGCCCTCCAGGACTCTGGAGTTGAACAGGCCAGTTCTAAGTGGTTAACGGTTGACATGGGGAGGGTGTCTCTATCTAACCCTCACCCCTCCACCTTGTTCCGCCACATTCTTTCCCTTATCACTAAGGACCAGACCACAGATGCACTGCGATGAGCTGGTGTTTGAACTCCGCCCCTGGTTCCCGGGAAATGAGTCCAACTGCCTTCAAGGTCCAGAATTTAGTTTGATGGTTCTGTATGGTCCGAAGCAGGGCTTTCCAACCAGGCTCCGGGAGAATTAGCATTCTGTTGATTTTCTCTCCAATCCTGGATTCTAAGAACTAGCAGGTTGGGCTGGAGCAAAAACCAATCAACGGCTGGAGTACAATGGTTGAAAAGCAAAACAGTCTCATGCTGGCATCTTGCCTACGGTCACTTTAAGCAGAGTGATATTGGGATTTAAATGTGATGTTTTTATTAAATCCAACAGCAGATGGCCAGGTGTCTAATCAATATGGAGCCTTGCATAAGCCAATCGAGCGCCGGTGCTTATGGCACTGTGGGTTTACCCTGATGTCCTGGAGGAAGATGCGTCCTCCTCTTTTGTTCTGTAGACTCATCAGTTTCTCAGCGTGCTCTTTCTCCTCTTTGGACTGGCCCATGAAGAACTTGGCAAAGTTGGGCAAGGCTTTGTCGTCCCTGTCAAAATAGTACCCCTGGAAACACACGTGGCACAGACACAGATGGACAGCTGCAGTCAAAATTAAACAAGGGAAAGGATTATAAATGTTTACAAAATAGAGTTCACAAATGAAAACCGTTCATAGAGAAGTGACAAAACAGGTGGAGGTGGAAACTAATAGGGGAACCTGGTGAAATCCCCAAACCTGTCTGCATATGGTGGTATTTCAGTTGGCTTGGGTATATTAATTACCAGGAACAGTTAGGTGTGTGTAAAACTCATCTGAAACAACAGTTTCTTTGAAAATAATCTATTGTGGCAAGGCCTAATCTCTCATGCCAGGACGCCCAGAGAAGCACAAAGATCTAGACATTACCCACCCTAATATGCTGGAGAAAATATAAACCCAAACTAACAAAACATACTTTTCTTTGGCTGATAGAGAAACGTGAAGTTTTAACCTTTTTGTGAGGTGGGCGTTGTAGTCATTCAGAGGTGCATCATTCTACTTATTGTTATCAAGCAACGTCAGAAAACATTTGTCCACAATACAGATTAGCATAAATATAGCCTAAATATAGCCTAACTCTATACCTCACCATCCAGGTAGGAGACCGTAACTAAGTAGAAAGTCCTATCTTACCATAGATAGATAGACATAGGAGGCGTACAGCTCCAGGTTGATCTGCCTATTGATGGCAGCCTCACAGTCCTGGTGGAAGTTCTGTCGCACCTCGGATTGCATGGTTCTGCAGACACAGATAAACAGACGGACCGATATCAGAAACAAAACGTTACTGGTGGCGTTCGACGTTGTTCTGCGGAGGCAAACAGCACGGAGAGAAAGGAACACAGCTGCTAAGCTACATAGCTACCTAAAAGTGATACGCATGCCATCTCTCGTTCATTCTTAGCTACGATCCTTTATTCACAAATTATATCTATAAAATGTGCATAACCTTTTCTTAAACAAGTTACCAAACAGTTAACTAGGTCATCTACCTACCATTATGTAAGGTCACTCATAAACCGCGCTTAGTACGAAGTTCAAGGTTACTGTTATATCAGGTACAGTAGCAAACCTCAGCAAACTAAATGCGGACAACGTTGTTAGTAGCATTCGAAGATTCGCAAAAAACCTAAAATGAATACGAGGAAATACCACCCTTGAATAAAGAAGATCTAATCAAAATGTCCAAAGCTAATAAAGTAAACACCAAACAATTACCTGAATATGGTAGAAAGCTAGCTAATATGGACTATGCTAATACGTTATGCCTCTTCCAAAACGTGGTCCGTTGATTGGTGATGTGACTGTTGTTTTTTTTTGACCGACTAGTTACGTTATGACCATTATGACGTACTTGCAGTAAACATCTTTTTTTTTCAGAATAAAAGTCATGCACACCACAGACTTCAGGAATAACGATTAAAAACGGACGCTGGTTGACTGCGTCTTGACCAGTCGTGACCCTTGCTATAGGCAAGCCACATCGTAGGGCCTTGTCCAAAAAACCGTGCCAGGATTATTTTTTTTAATTGTCCTGTTTTGCAATAGCCCCACGACAACGAGGGTACATTTTGTGTAACTTCTAGCTGTGGTGTTTATTCTGCCCCCAAAAAGCTTTTGTAGCTTAACGTCTCGAAGTTTCTATACAATCTGTTAAACAGGGAAATAATTTTTCTGGACTAATACAACTAAGATTCATAGATAAAACAATGTAATGCTCAAATGCAAAGGCAAGTTTTAATATATCTTTTCAATTCAGTTACATTTTGTGGGTGCAAATAATTATTCAGATCAGATTTAGAGGCTACTGAAAGCCCACAATAAGCTTTTCCCCCACCATTACGGGAAGGTAAACATTACATATACAAAAGGTATACAAGATACAGCAAAACTTACAAATAAAAAAAAACCAAGTGTTTTTAGGCTAGTTCCTATTTCTGGCCATTGGAGTTACATTTATTGGCACCCAGAAGGGTTACTTTGTAACAGTTTGAACGGCTAGAAGCTCTGCTAAAATATTTAAATAAGTCAATTTCTTGTTCCCCTTTCTGCCCAAGTGAGTAAGTGATAGTTTGTCCTCCAGATCAGTTTATTTATTACAATTTCAGAGGCTGCTCATTGTGGTCCATGACTGTCAAAAACCGTAAACAGATTTCCTCATCTACAATGATGACTTTCACAGATGTGTAGATGTTCTATCCATTTTATTCATGAGAATTTCTGAAATGTACAAAAGATTTATATTTAAAAAGGGTTTAAAACAACAAGTAGACATTCCTTGCACTTTACTGAAGTCACTGAAAGTGTCCGCCAAGACAGGGTTTCTTTATATAATACATGCAAGGATGAACCTAAAAAATAATAATACAACTAAACCATTTTATCCCAGTGTTTAAAAAGGCAACGCCCCCATTCGAGGCGGCGAGTGCCAGACAGCCGAGCTGGTCCGTTTGAAGTAGCGAGGTTTGCTCTTGCAGAAGATGCGTTCCAGCTTCGGGGGCTCAATGTCCCCGTAATGGGAGTCCACATCAAGTGGGTGGAAGTATTGCTTCATCATAGACTGCTTCAACTGGTAGCCTACAGGGAAGAAAGAAAACATTGTCAGTAGCATCGTCAAGAACGAAAGGGTGCGAGTGTTGTAGTTCCAGAAAACGGCTCAACAAACTACCCGTCAACACACCAAATAGACCACATGTATCAACCCCAGCGTCTTTAGAAACAGCCACGGGATGTTTAAAACAGTTATGGATGTTTCTTAGACTAATATTTATAAAACAAACTTGGCCAGGTTTACTTCCTGGTCTCAGTTACACCAGTTCCCCGGAACATTTGAGCAGGTCACACCAGTCACCTGGTTGCGTGAGCTGGCCAGTGATCTGGTTTAACAGGCTACAACCTGCCTTTCCTCAATACAGTTAGCACAACATCTCTTGTTCAACTACCCTTCCCATGATACCCTGCGAATGGGCAGTCGCGCCACACTACGCCGCACGGCCTAAGCGAGCAAGCTGAAGGAATAAAATGCCAATTCAAATGTTCCGTGATCCGAGACATACCCTCAGCCCAAGTAGGGATGGGTTTCCTTGGCGCAGACTCGTCGTCGGTGGAGTCATCACTGTTCTGGTCCATTCCATAATCCTCCGGGTTGGTGTTGATGACAGACGGCTTGTTGCCCCCCTTGGGAGTGATCTCATAAGACTGGGGAGACTGCTGCTGCTGACACAGGACGTGATCAGGTGGAATCAATATCCTCTAAAGACACCCAGTTTCAAAACCAAAACAACATTTAAAGTTGACCTACGCAAGTGGTTTCTCCCCATTCGGTTTAGTTCCCAGTTATTAGAATGCAAGACAATATCAGGAGATTCACAATTTTAGCTACAGAACAGGCTAGTTTAAAATGCGCACGCACACGTTTTACTACAGTAGAAACCTTTAACCCCTAAAATCCCACTATAACCCTAACACAAAACCTAAAAAATAAATACATACAAGTAAGGACCAACAAAATATCCTCACTTGTCATGATTTATCACCTGGACCTCACATATAGCAGTTTGTACACGCATGCGCGCACGCACGTTTCCCCTTCATAAATTAGGTATAGCCGCGGCAACACTGGTAGTGGTTAGTCTTTAATGGGAGCAACCGTCCGTACCTCGACATCCACAGTGACATTGAGCAGTCTCTCTTTGCCTACAGGCGTCTTCATCACTGCTGGCTGCAGAGGGACGAAGAACAGACAGATTGACTACCACAGGATCACTAATCAGTTAACATGCAAACACCAGGCCATATCGCTACAAGGACCGCCTGTTACAGTCAGTTAACATGCAAACACTGCTGTATCGCTACAGTGCGTCCACCAAACCAGAGGGCACGGCAGAACTGTTACCCGATTGATCTCACCTGAACGTCAGCAGTCTGGTGACTCTTGGCAGCAGTCTCTCGCTCTCTTTTTTTGGCTTCTTCTCTCTGTCTCTCAGCATCCCGACGTTTCTCTTCCTCAGCTTGCCTCTGTCTCTCAGCTTCCCGACGTTTCTCCTCCTCAGCTTGCCTCTGAATCTCCTCCTGGTTATACAGCACAGAACAAACCGATAACACAATCATAATGTAGATTCAAAGTGGACACAAAATACTAGTTGACAAAAAAAATATAAGAAAGAAAACCATAAATTGATTAGTGGAAACCAGTTTGACAGGCAGGGTAAACGCTGCATGACTCACCCTCTTCCTCTTCTCCTCCAACTCCTTCCTCTTCTCCTCCAACTCCTTCCTCTCCTTCTCACGGGCAGCTCTTTCCACTTCTCTCTGAAGGGCAACAGCTTTTTCCCTTTCAAGTCGTTCCCTGAAGCACAGAACCAATGTTTAAAAAAAAAAAAAAAAAAAAAAAAAAAAAAAAAACAGCATTCCATGACTCCACTAAGGCTGTCACAACGTCAGATTTTCACCACACGATTATTCGTAGACAAAATTCATAACGATATTATCGAAGTAACTCTAGAAAAGTAGAAGGAAAAAAAATATAATAATGCTATCAGTCAAATAAATCTTAAACTATGTTTGTTTCTTTTTGGCAAATTAATTATACTCAAAATACAAGCATAGCAAGGTGGAGAGAGTCTGTTACCCTAATAAGAAAATAAAAACACAAACACGTACAAGAACAATTACACATAATGGATAGTGAAAAGGCAACCAGATGAATTGATAAGAGCCACTAGGGTTAACACAGATGGAAAATAGTCTTGCACACTGATAAAGCTCACATGTTCAGACTTATTTAAAACTGCAATGTTTCAGTCAAAAACCTTCATCAGGCATGACCAAAACGTTGCAATTTTTGGCCATTTCTTTTCAGGTGTGAGGTCACACCAGTCACAGTACATGCTTATTTTTGGAAAAATACAATTAATATCACCTAGTGAATAGGCAACGAAAACACTGGTGTATATGTCCAGACTCGTAGTTTAAAGGAAAGGTTTGATATTTCTGAAGCTGTGGCCTTTTTTCAGATTATCTTGCATAATCCTGGAGTGTAGATACAATTTCTGGAATTATTACAATTGAGTTTATTCTTATTTTTTTTATTACCATTTTTAAAAATATTTTTTAAAGGATGCCTTTCTCTTGGCTACAATGTAAGCGAACAGGGCAACGAATATAGTATTTGAAAATATATGATCTATTCAGTTTTCCAAAACTGGAAGGCCAGGGTATATTAATATAGATCTCTGTATGTTCTCTGAAAACAATTAGTGTCAAAACGAGCATTGCTTCAATGGTTATCGCTGTTTATTCTTTCTGGAACATGTATAAGCAGCTGCCGCGTGGATGAATCTGTCTGTGAGAAGGCTGTGTCTGTAACTGATTATTCAAACAGATTGCAGGTCAACAAGTGTCTGTGTTACCAAACGCTCAAACAAAGCTGGTTTTATTGAAGACCAATCGCTCCATTCTCATTGACTAACAAGTATTCAAAATCAAGAATTGAGAAACTGAAAGATAAACTAAATTCAAGGCCATTGGACTTATCCTCAGAGTAGAGAACAATTAATATTACATTACACAAAATATATCAAGTTCTACAGAGTTCCAGAGTTAGGGGGGAGGTAAAATTGAATCTACAAGAAAAATACACAAGCAACAGAAAATCGTGAATGTCTGAATTTTTCACATGGGTATTTGGCCGCCATGTCATGCCAGAGACCCGTGGGGACGGACAAAAGATATTTATAAACGGAGCGCATTTTACACCATGATTCATTAAAAAAAATTGTGTCTCTTAACACATGGATTTCAGCAGCGTGGGTGTGAGTCACACCTACCGGTCTCAGCAAAAACACTTCTCCAATAACCTGTAGAACGCCCAGCATTGTTTGGGGTATACATTTCTTTTAAACCACACACAGAAGCCTGTCAGACAGAAGCACAGGTACCAGAAAATAACTGGATACTCGTGGAACAGAATTCACCCTATTTCGGCTTGATTTCAAAAGATCAGTGCGGCTAACACAGTAAATCTGCTGTTATTTTACCATTGTGGTGATTCATTAAAAAAAAAAACATTAGGTCATACGTAGTATTTTACCATTTTGGTGTTCCATTAAAAAAAAAAAAAACATTAGGTCAGTAGTATTTCGCCATCGTCCTAACCTTTCCACAGAGGCTTGTCTCTCCCTCTCCACCTCCTTCTCCTGCTCCCTCTTCAGCTCCAGCGCACGTCTTGCTTCGGCCATCTTGCGAACCCTCTCTTGTTCCTCCTCAGCTCTCCTCTTGGCCAGTATCTCCTGCTGACGCTTCTCCTCTTCCTCCTGGGAAACAACCAGGCCCAAAGAAACATTACACAACAAAACCTTCAAGCAGGATCCAATTAAAGCAGGAAATGGAAATCAGAGGACGGCTTTCCCTGGAACCTCTTACAGATTGTTGAATCTTCTTCCTTCTGGCGTCCTCCTCCATCTTCCTCCTCAGTTCCAGCTCCTCTTGGCGCTTTGTGGCCACCTTCTTCTTGGCCTTCTCCTCTGCCAAACGCTCCACTCGTAACTGGGGAGCAATAGGAGGGTTGTACTTTACATATCGTAGAGGATCCTAATCATTAGTGCAGCAAAACGTTTTATGAAAGAAAACAAAAACAATCAATTGTAATTCGACCAAACAGACAACAGCAGAGCATCTTTGTTTTGGGCCTACTTAAAACTAATAGATGAGTTTTAATTATGAGGGTAATTAATATTTTTCTGGGAGTGCGTTCATTATCAAAACAATTACCTTGTCGTTTTTCTCATCAATCTGAGCCATCTTCTGCTCAATCTTCTTTTTCTTCTCCTCCTCTTTCTGCTCCTCCTTCACTCTGGCCTCCACCACCCTCCTGAGACGTTCATCCCTCTTACGTTTCATCTCCTCCTGTTTTCTCCGCTTCTCGTCCTCCATCTTTTTCTTTCTCTCCTCTTCCTGTTCCTGCTTCTTCTTTAGTGTTTCCAATTTGAGGCGTTCCCTTTCCTAAAAGAAAACGGCCTTGATGAAATGTGCCACAGGTGCTGTAGATATGTCAGCCCTCCCAGGGACGTGGCCTGGAATGTTCTGTGAATTCACACTTGAAACTGACGGGAGTGTTAGAACAGTATTGTTTTTAAACATTACGACCGACTTAAATTAGTGGCTGCAGTGTTTACATACAGTATCTCACCAAAGTGAGTACACCCCTCACAGTTTTGTAAATATTTGATTCTCTCTATTCATTTGACAACACTGTAGCAAAGTGTCATTTCTTCAGTGTAAATTAGTGAGTGTACAGCTTGTATAAGAGTGTACATTTGCTGTCCCCTCAAAATAACTCAACACACAGCCATTAATGTCTAAACCGCTGGCAACAGTGTTTGAAAGTGAAAATGTCCAAATTGGGCACAGTGTGTCTATTTTGTGTGGCCACCATTATTTTCCAGCATTGCCTTAACCCTCTTGGGCATGGAGTTCACCAGAGCTTCACAGGTTGCCACTGGAGTCCTCGTCCACTCCTCCATGACGACATCACAGAGCTGGTGGATGTTAGAGACCTTGCGCTCCTCCACCTTTTGTTTGAGGATGCCCCACAGATGCTCAATAGGGTTTAGGTCTGGAGACATGCATGGCCAGTCTATCACCTTTACCTTCAGCTTCTTTAGCAAGGCAGTGGTCATCTTGGAGTTGTGTTTGGGGTCGTTATCATGTTGGAATACTGCCCTGTGGCCCAGTCTCCGAAGGGAGGGGATCATGCTCTGCTTCAGTATGTCACAGTACATGTTGGCATTCATGGTTCCCTCAATGAACTGTAGCTCCCCAGTGCTGGCAGCACTCATGCAGCCCCAGACCATGACACTCCCACCACCATGCTTGACTGAAGGCAAGATGCACTTGTCTTTGTAATCCTCACCTGGTTGCCACCACATACGCTCAACACCATCTGAACCTAATAAGTTTATCTTGGTCTCATCAGACCACAGGACATGGTTCCAGTAATCCATCTCCTTAGTCTGCTTGTCTCCAGCAAACTGTTTGCAGGCTTCCTTGTGCATCATCTTTAGAAGAGGCTTCCTTCTGGGACGACAGCCATGCAGACCAATTTGATGCAGTGTGCGTCGTATGGTCGGAGCACTGACAGGCTGACCCCCCCCACCCCATCAACCTCTGCAGCAACGTTGGAAACACTCATACGTCTATTTCCCAAAGACAACCTCTGGATATGACGCTGAGCATGTGCACTCAACTTCTTTGGTCGACCATGGCAAGGCCTGTTCTGAGTGGAACCTGTCCTGTTAAACTGCTGTAAGGTCTAGGCCACCTTGCTGCAGCTCAGTTTCAGGGTCTTTGCATTTTTCTAATAGCCTAGGTCATCTTTATGTAGAGCAACAATTCTTTTTTTTCAGATCCTCAGAGAGTTCTTTACCATGAGGTGCCATGTTGAACTTCCAGTGACCAGTATGAGGGAGTGTGAGAGCGATAACACCAAATTTAACACCTGCAACCTTGTAACAATAACAAGACACCAGGGAGGGAAAATTGTAAATTGGGCCCAATTTGGACATTAATGGCTGTGTGTTAAGTTATTTTGAGGGGACAGCAAATTTACACTGTTATACAAGCTGTACACTACATTACATTGTAACAAAGTGTCATTTCTTCAGTGTTGTTACATGAAAACATATTATCAAATATTTGCAAAAATGTGAGGGGTGAACTCACTTAGAGTGGCAATTTACAAAGCGGACAACAAATCAAGGAGGGCGGGATTAATATTAATACAGGAGAAGGAAAAGACACCAATGGGGGATTTATGAAACGAACAAGGGCCCTTATAAACCCAGGTTTTGATCAGGAGGAACAAACATGTTCCGGACCCTCTTGAAATGTTAGTGGCCCAACAACATGTTAAACATCAGTCTGACCAAACCCCTGCTTTGGTGCCCATTAGAACAGAACACTTATTGCAGAAGGGGAGAACGGTGAAGGGAAACAAAAAAAGTGTCCAAGACCAGCTAGTGACGTGACCACACCCCCATATCTCAGTTCCTCATTCCTCTCTAATACGTACCACTAGCCCACTGCCCGTCTGTGGAGGAGAGAACGGACCAGTTAACAAGGCTCGCCAGTTACTACACGTCGTAGGCTGACCATGCAAAGTGTTTTGTCTTTCAGCACCAAGTTTTCAGTTTTAAATCCTTAACTTGCAGCTCAAATGAACCGTTCTACAACTTCGGGGCTAAGGGATAGCTTCACTTTAATCTTATGAAGAGAGGATAAAGACAACATGAGGAATCTCTCAGAAAATTACATATGCCAAATCTGGAAAGCCTCTTAAAATGAGCAGTGAATACCTGGCCCAAGTTTCCCCAAAAGTAGCATTTACAGAAATGGGCTATATAACAAGCACGGAAATGTAAGGAATGCATTCAAATTCCAGAATTAAATCAATGATTTGTCTGATTCATTGATCTGAGAAGTGGTCAATTGTATTTTTGCAGACATAATGTAAGACTGTGGACTTACCCTGATGTCAAGTTTGGCCGGCGTGGTGTGTTTGATGAAGGACTTCAAGACTGTGGTCCGACCCAGAGAGCTCGGGGTCATCATCAGCAACTGGTTCTTCTGGACGGTGTGAAGGAATGACCTCATATTGGGTTTCATCTACAGAAGAGATCAGGAGTTGGTTTACAATGCGTTACAAAGCCCATGTACAGGGCTTAAAAAGCAACCTGTACGAGTCAATAAGACTGTTCACACTTTGAAAGACTGATAACTTTGCTCTTACACTCTGGCTCTTTTTGGGAGGAGAGGGCTTCTTTCTGGGGCTCAGGGAATCTTCTCCCCCTTCAGCAGCCGCTCTGCGCTTGGCACTGAGACGAGGCCCCAGACTTGACAGTGGCTTTTTAACAGTGCCGTCTAGAAAAACAATCAACAGGTCAACGCCCCAGAATTCAACATTCCCAGACACAGATTACGCCAGGTCCTCGATTAATGTCTCTCAACATAATTCATTTAGCAGACACTCTTATCCACAGTGACATAGAAAAGTGTACATTTGAAGACCGCAAGGTGGAACAACCAGACATCCTACTTAATGAAGTAGCCATCAGGAAAACATTCACTCAGATCTATGCAGTCCAAGACCTGGCCAAAACTGGGCCTGGAACACCAGACCCAAAATAAAAAAATGTCAGGCTTGGTCAAAGGAAAAATCGAAATATCGATAATTTAGAATAAGCATAAAGTATGTCACGCCACCTGTAATAGACACAGGCCAAAACTGACAAAACGTATTTCCTAGGCCCCTCAACTATCAGAATAAACAACTTCTTAGTTCACGGCAAACGGTTGTTGTTCTTTTTCCAAATAACTTTTTCAGTGTTTGTAATCTTGGTTTGTCCTGGGGACTTCATCACCTAATACACTATACCTAATACTTGTCAATCTCCTGCCCTCTTCTATTTGCACTTCTGGTTAGATGCCAACTGCACTTCGTTGTACTGTACTCGTACCGTTCAATGACAAACTTGAATCTAATCTAATTGTATTTGTCTACAGGGCTCTAGTGCCTCTGGCTGCCATCGCACACAACCCTTTACTGAATTAGCGAAACATTTTTTTGTCTCTTTTTGTTTTGGTACAGCCACATTCAGAAGCAGAAATGATTTACGCTCCCTATGATTCTGCAGGTTACCGCATGAAATGACCTCCTTTCTGCCACGCCCAAATGGACCCCGGGGTCACATGGGGAAAGAGGTGTGCTGCAATGAGTCTCGTACCTGAACCCAAATCCGGCGTGCTGGCGTTGGTCTTGCTGATGATGGAGGACGGGGGTGGCATGGTGGGAGTGCTCTGAGCCATAGAGCGGGTGAAGCGACGAATCTCCTCAAAGCTTTGAGCCTCCGGGTGATTCTGCACCTTCTCCAAATCATTCCCCTGGTGAGATTCAAATGACAGGAAACTTAAGACGAGCTACTCCAGAGGTTAGGAAACAACTCCGTACTAGATGGACAAAAATAATCACGCTGTCAATCTGCCTTGCTCAGGTCAAAGTCTTGAATAAAAACCTCTGAGTTCATTCAAGTTCAGAACAACGAATCACTAATCAATTATCTGCATTCAATATTGCAACCTGCACCGATGGTCAGTCATTAACACGTTGTTAGAATTCTGCTATTCTTCCATTTTCCCTGTGATGGTAATCAGCCGTTGGTCTAAGGACTTTAAGGGAAGACCACATATGAAACCAACGATGTTGTAGAAATCCTCCGACAGTGTCAGGAGCCCGTAAGAAGTTGCACAAATACGACTCATTCAAACTGATCTCACTAGTGATTTCTGATTGTCCTAACAAAAACCCCAATTTAAGTGAACATGTATTTATCCCAAGTGTGGAAAAGAGCTGGGTGGCAGCTTCAAACAACATAGAAAATATTTTATTTTATACTTTTAAGGCACATTTCAATTGCAAAACTGACAACCCCCCCCACCCCCGTTGAGTAGAACGATGAGTAAATGGCTAGCATGTTACTGACCGGGTTTGTTGGAAAGTGAAAAACAACAACAACAAATTACATAAGGCCCCACTACAAAGACGTTCCCTACCTCAGGAGGAGTTTCTGGTGCTGGTCTTCCAGTAGCGGTCTCTGCCGGCTCTTCGGACAACACCCTGCCACGCACATCAAACACATGATCAGACCAACAATAAAAATGTTTTACAATGAAACTGTTTGGATATAAAACAAAATTTCTATTGAAAATGTTTTTTTGATCGTCGGCTTCTGTTTCTTTCCCAAGCGACTAGGGATGTCAAATGGACATGATTTTACTACCCGACAAGTGTGTTATCATTTGAATAGTATTCGGTTAACCGAAATATATGGTTTTATAACCTACCGATACAACATGAGAGCTACTACATTACGCGCGAAGGAACGGGTGTAGTTCTCATGTAACATTGGCTAATTGACCATTTGCATGAGAAAAGAGCATGCATATGGAGGAAGCAGTGGTACACACACTAAACTCTGCTACAGAACTAGAAGACAATATTTATCAACACATAACACTGACTTTATTGGATGGACGAGTCCAGAGAACCTAGTTAGCTAAGCTAGCCAGCTATATGCTTTTATCTTAACTCACCGTTTTCCACACTCACAGCCACCTTTAGATTCCAAAGCCAAACTTTTTGTGGCCATTTAACTTTTCCATAGGTAACTTTAATCCAGAAAGTATATTCCATCTTCCCCTGAATGAGTTAACTTTCATCCACTTGCTAACAGAATGGCTAAGCTGTGTACATCACGTCCTTCTGACTGACTGGATTCCATCACACTACCACCGCTTTGACTAACAACTGTAAAACAACAAACACGTGTGAAGGAGCGCTTGTTATAAAAATGACAAACAAAAACTTAATCTCCAGGCATACCATCATATGTAAAAAAAAAAAAAAAAAATATTGAGATTGGAATTTTAATATGTACGTAAAAGAAATGGGGGGCAAAATTCAATACACACACAAGTACGCAAATACCAAATTAATTTGGGGTACTTGAATATTCGACTATCCGTGCACAACCCTACTAGCGCCCCTCAGATCTCCATGACCCCCACCCCGATTACATCAGTTATCTACACACGGACACAATGCCTGGTTACAACAGTGGGCCAAAAAATGACATCGCTCACCCATTTGGATCCACCGCGACCTCCTCACATCCGTCCATTTCCACGCATTCGTCCTCTACAGACGGGAACAGGCGCCACATTAGTCCACAGAATGTCAGCGAACATGGACGTCACTCAGCAGAGGCTAAAACACGCACCGTCAAAGAAGAGCGCGCAGAGCTACACGTGTTGGTGGTGGTGGTTTTGAACCGACCAACCCGGGTTACCACACTCACCATAACCGCTGACGTTACTGCTGCAGGTAGAGCTGCCCATGCGGGCCTTCTTCTTCAGGAAGGACCTCCGGGAGGCCCGGCGCACAGACTCCTGGGTCATGCTGTGTCTCAGCCCGGCCAGGGAGCGGCGCACGGTCAGCGAGTGCCTCACGGAGCTGCGCCTGTGAGCCGGGGCCGTCACGCCCCCGCCGGCGATGGTTATCTTGGTGGCGTTGCGGCCTGGAGACGGCTCCGGGCTGGGGACGGCCTGGAGCTCTGCGGACTGACGCTCGGAGGAGGAGATTGTGACCATGACTCCGGCCATGTGACTGAGGGCCTGAGGGGGAGGAGACGGGGCGAAACTAGGGGGAGGGGAAGAGTCGTTGCCAGACCCCTCCCTCCTGCTCACAGCCTCCTCCGGCCGATTCTCCTCCTGAATAATCTCGAGTTCCGGCTCCAGCGTGGGGGACGGAGCAGCACCTTTGCGGGGGCCTCGTACAGGTGGAGCCGCCGCCTCCTCGCTCGACTCCGACTGGGAGATCTGTTTGGCTCTCCGGGTACGGGGGGGTTTCACCACCTCCTCCAGCGCGACGGGGGGTTCCCCGTTGTCTTCTACTATCAGGTTCAGCGTGGGGGTCGCAGAGGAGCGGCGCAGGTTGCTGCGCTGGCCTGTGGAGAACCTGCGGGAGGGACATGGGAGGCATTTCGTTAGTAACGGAGGACGGGAGCCGTCTGTTGTCAGCACCACGGGAGCAGGACAAACACCCGGTCAGTGTAACACTTATCCGCGGAAAACAGCGATGCTGACCGCATTGCCCAACGACAGAACGATACACATTTCCTCGGGCAGGTTCAATGATCTGACTCACCAACCACAGTTTTAAGAGGATTTACATTTGACAACTTGATGCTCCATGATAACAAGGTCAACTCAAGGACTAAACTTTTCATAGCGTAATAAAATAAAAAATCATATTGATTTACTTAAGATTTCTATCGACGGCCAACGTACCACAAACCTACAGGTTGATAATTACTATTATAACCAGATAGCAAAAACAATTTAAAAGTTAAACAATCTATTGGCATACACACAATATACAGTGACAAAATTCAAGATTCAATTTGAATCACCCATATGAGCGTTTTTACATTTGCACAATGCCAACATTAAGGTGACTAAACAGAAGTAGAATCCACAACATTTTAGTAAGAAACATTTGAATCTAGCAGCTCAGCGCATTTCAGAACAGTGACTTGATTACAGTTAAAGTCCATGCAAGAGACATTTTGACCCCCTCTGGGAGAAGTGGATCGACACCCCATTCACATGCACCGACCTTCTCTTGGTGCGACTCTCATTCTGACCCACGGAGATGCGTCGCCTACGGTTACTCTTCTTTTGGGATGGAGTCTTCGGCATCAGTTCTGGTTCTGCACTGAAGTCACTGAAATAGGAGGGAACAGAAATATGAACATCTCCGGAGCGAAAAATGTTGATGAAATTAATCCATTCTGACAGACCGCACTTTCAACAGCTACAGTTGTGTTTAAAAGTTTTTATACCCTTGGACAATTGCTAATACACGTAAGGAAAAACATGAAGAAGCAGGCAAAACACGTCTTTTATTTCTTATGGGATTCACATTCAACTGTAGGTCATAACAGAATGGTACAGTCATAAGACAAAACACGGCAACAAAGATAAATAAGAACTGACCCCGGTTCAAAAGTCTGCATACCCTTAGTTCTTAATACTGTGTATGGCCCCCTTTAGCTTCAATGACAGCATGCAGTCTTTTGTAATAGTTGTCTATGAGGGCCAGAATTCTTGCAGGTGGTATAGCTGCCCGTTTGTCTCTGCAAAATGCCTCCAGGTCATGCAAAGTCTTTGGTCGTCTTGCATGAACTGCATGTTTGAGATGTCCCCAGAGTGGCTCAATGATATTAAGATCAGGAGACTGTGATGGCCACTCCAGAACCTTCACCTTTTTCTGCTGTAACCACTGGAGGGTCAACTTGGCCTTGTGCTTAGGGTCATTGTCGTGCTGGAAAGTCCAAGAGCGTCCCATGCACAGCTTTTGAGCAGAAGAATGCAAATTGTCTGCCAGTAATTTCTGATAACATGCTGCATTCATCTTGCCATCTATTTTCACAAGATTCCCTGTGCCTTTAGAGCTCACACACCCCCAAAACATCAGTGAGCCAACACCATGCTTCACAGTGGGGTTGGTATTTGGTTCACTATAGGCCTTGTTGACCCCTCTCCAAACACAGCACTTATGGTTGTGACCATAAAGCTCTATTTTTGTCTCGTCACTCCAAATTAGTGGGTCAGAAGCTGTGAGGCGTGTCAAGGTGTTGTCGGGCATATTGTAACCAGGCTTTTTTGTGACATTGGCACAATAACAGCTTTCTGGAAACTCGACCATGCAGCTCATTTTTGTTAATATATCGTCATATTGAGCTCCTTGAAACAACCACACAGTCTTTTTCCAGAGCAGCCTGTATTTCTCCTGAGGTTACCTGTGGGTTTTTCTTTGTAACCCCAACAATTCTTCTGGCAGTTTTGGCTGAAATATTTCTTGGTCTACCTGACCTTGGCTTGGTATCAAGAGATCCCTGAATTTTCCCCTTCTTAATAAGCGATTGAACAGTACTGACTGGCATTTACAAGGATTTGGATATCTTTATAAAGTTCCATTACCTTGTTATGCAGGTCTTTTGACAGTTCTTTTCTGCTCCTCATGGCTCAGTATCTAGCCTGCTCAGTGCATCCACGTGAGACCTAACAAATACCAGACGGGTGTAGGGACGGGACGACAGACCACGTTAGCCCTACACGGGTGTAGGGACGGGACGACAGACCACGTCAGCCCTACACGGGTGTAGGGACGGGACGACAGACCACGTTAGCCCTACACGGGTGTAGGGACGGGACGACAGACCACGTTAGCCCTACACGGGTGTAGGGACGGGACGACAGACCACGTTAGCCCTAGACGGGTGTAGGGACTGGACGACAGACCACGTTAGCCTACACCCGTCTAGGGCTAACGTGGTCTGTCGTCCCTACACCCGTCTAGGGCTGTCTCAGCCCCAAGGTCTTACGCTGTTATAATTAATGTGCCAGGGAGAGCAGGGTCAGTTGTTCTTCTCCACTGTAAAACCATGTAAATCTGAGGAACGCTCTCTAAATGTTCTTGTCTTTTTGTCTCGGTTCAAACTTCGGAGGACATGAGGTCTTGGCCCACACCATCCGTGTACCAGGCTCTAAAGACTCGTTGTTGCCACTGTCCAAAGTCCTCCCGGCTGGGATGCAGATTAAGATGATACAAACTGCAAATTGTAGAAAACATGAATAGGATATACATATACCTCTTTCAATTTTCTAATGACAATTTTTTTATATTGTAGGGTAATTGTTAACACTTTCCTACTGAAAGCGACAAGAGAAGACAATTAGAATATCATTTGCACGGGCCAAAACGACATTGTCGATCCGCATGATCTACACAATACATGATGCACACAACATAACAGGGAGCTGTTATAATGAATTATAACGTTTTTACGAAGAATTGACACATCAAACAGGCCTATCGTTAGCAAATGAGGCACATAAAACGTGCACGGCAGCGCTTGTACCCACAGGTCAGCACCGGTAAGAAATGAAATATTTTCACCCCCGATCCTCAGATGAGTGACTTAAAAGTTCTTGCCAGTCAGGGTCCCTGACTAGTTTTATTTAACTGGTGGCGCGCATAAACCTAACTAAACGCCACTAAACAGCCTCTGCAATGTATTGTCAATGAAGCTGGCAACCATATACATTTAGATATTTACATGCTATAGTATTAGTTCATTATTAAAAATCTTCTTTGATATTATTTTTATGTGATGTGGCTTTTTAAACGCAAAAGAAGAATATTTATGTAATAGAAGAATATCCGATCAGCCGTTTTGAGCTAGAAGCCAGAATGGTTAACAAAATCGGGATATAAAATAACGTAAATCGAGATAATTTTGGAAAGGATAACCGTGGCATGAAATTCTCACATTGTCCCGCCCCTAGTTGGGCGTATATGTGAATGAATGTATGCACTGCAGACCAACGCCGTTTTAAAGGGACGGACTTGTCACTTCCACATACAGGCTTGTTTTCCAGTACACATTTCTATCCCACCTTGAGAACATACGATTGGTCCAAGGCATTGAGCACCAAACTGACTGAGGAAAATATGTGGGGTTAAATAGGAAAGTCTCTAGAGGATGAAAATAGATTCTAGGTCAGGAGAGCAGGATTTAAAGAACTCCTATAACCAAATTAGCGTCTCTGTTTTCTTCTAGGTTGCGGAGGGTGTTGTGTGAATTGATACAAATCATTAATTTGTAAAATGTAATTTCTTCTTATTCTAAAGTATTTTAGATGTCTACTACAGACATAAAGGAGGTCGAAAAATGTGGTTGCGTGGTCAGAAATGACAGATGCTAGATTTTGTTTTTTCACTTGAGATGTAGGAGTTCATAAGTAAAAGTAAAAGTCTGGAAAAGTACATACATACTAAAAATAGATACATCACTGAAGACATAGGCATACAA
Source organism: Esox lucius (assembly GCF_011004845.1). Classification (NCBI taxonomy): domain Eukaryota; kingdom Metazoa; phylum Chordata; class Actinopteri; order Esociformes; family Esocidae; genus Esox; species Esox lucius. The sequence goes on along the minus strand of NC_047587.1, from coordinate 3,296,942 downwards.
TTGATATCAAGCTGCTCCTGTCTACAGAAACAGGAGTTAGGCCATTCTAATGAAATCTTTTAATTCTGGTATGGAATATTTACACAGGGAATAAGATACAATTTACAACTCATGGGCTGTGTTTACAAAGGCAAAACAATCCTGATGTTTTTCCACTAGATGGCCTTTCTCTGTAAAGACATCTAGAAAGGTGCAAGACAGAGGGCTGTTCCTCACATAGGTCCGCAATGGTGTTGACATAGTTAAGTGTATATGTGAATACATGTATGCGCTGCAGACCTATGGCAGGCGGTTTAAAACGGACAGTATCTATCACTTACACATACAGGCCTGACTTTCCAGTACACATTTGTATCCCACCTTGAGAACATGCGATTGGCTTCCTGTTGGATCTCCTCAAGCCACACCATGTGGACGGTTGCAATGTCATCGGTGAACTCCTGCATCTTCGCATCAAACATCTGCATCAGGTTACGCGTGGATGACAGTGCAGAGCTCATTTTTGCGTCCTATGTGAGATAAAGAAAACTCGTTAATACACTAACCATTCTAGAAATGCTGTAACGTTATCGGGTTGAGTCACTTTAGGAAGTAATTACATTTCAACTTGGGCCAGGAACAAATACACTCGGTACTTTAATAGAAAACGGGAAAAAATACTGTAGTACTATGTAGCTAATGACTAGGTAACTTCAAAACGACATGGCAAGGAAAGATTTCAAGAAAACAACAATGGGCTAGCTTTTTGTTATTAACATTATTAACTAGCATCACCAAAAACGTTGTCCTTGCAAATGTTTGTTGACAGTAGTTTCCGGACCAAACTGGCTTTAAGAGTAAGTTGCAATGTTATTTATTTGAAAACAAAACGCTAATTTTCGTAAACTAAAGAGGTTGTGGATAAGACAGTTCATACCGAAGGCTATTAAGTGACCTTGCTAACGCGCGATGTAAATCCGTAAATGCCTGGCTTAATGGATAACTTAAGTAAACTAAATCGTAGTTAGTAAGAGCTAGAAACATGTTGGCAATACAAAGTTATCTAGCAAATATTTACGTGTATAAATAAAACATTAGGTATCTATTTAATAGCTATTAGAATAGTCAACGTTAGTGGTCTGCTGATTTTAAACCCCCGTGACAACAGAAACCTCACTAGCTAAGGACAACAGCTAGTTACTGTGTATTCTTCAACTAGCTACAGTGGGCTAACTTAGCTAGCTAACATTAGCCAAATAAAACTTGCATACCATAAAAATCCTCAGTCACAAGTAAAAAAATATATATATTCCGTTATGACTGCAAAATCAATTCACTCTATGTTGCAGATTAAATGAAAAATATTAATAAAGGCATTAAATTGTACACGCTGCCATAATGTCGCCGTCCAAGTCCGTCTTCGATTTGACTTCAACACCCGCTGAAACCGTTGAAATTGTTCGAAACGGTAGAGCCAATTAGAAAAGGGTTCGTAATGACGTCTGACAATCTGCTCCTCCCACTGGCTAATGAAATTCAGAGAGGATGTTCCGGAGGCGGGATCAGCAATTCTTTCCTATGATTCAAACAGTCCAATCACCAGTGTTATATTGTCTCTATTTCTTCTTCCTGGTCTATTCAAGTGTAAAAGGATATACCGGAATATACATTATTTCTATACATTCATGTTCTCAGTAGTTGTTACGCCTTGGTCAAAAACGGTATTCAGCGCCAAAATGACCGAGGAAAATGTGTGGCGTTAAATAGGAAGGTTTCTAGAGGATGGAAATAGATTCCAGGGGCCTTATTACCAAAACATGTTCAAAAAGTTGATCCTAACTTGCTGATTTAAGAATAACTCTTACAAAATGGGCGTATCAATCCTAACTTTAGGAGTCCTAAATGTTTGGCCTAATAGTATTTCACGAAGCATTTTAGCTTTAAAGCCAGCTCCTAAATCTATGAAAAGTTAGGGATAGTCAAGAAGACTCCTGAGTCACTAGACCAAATCATAAACAATCATAAAAGGGCTGCTGGTCCCCTGCCAGAATCTGACCACCCATTGCGTGAACGCGCACGCTATATTCTCCTTTGCTGCGATTTGTTTGCTAGTGTGATGTTCCAACCAGCTCCGCTCGTCACATCGATCGCTGCCAATTTAGCTTCCGTTTCTCTGATCTTAGTTGAACAAACAATATTTGTGTCTTTAAAGACAGCGGTAAAATGATTACGTGTTCCGCTTTGTATTGTGGGGGGGGGGGGGTGTCGATATTTGTTCGCGTGGAAGACGCAGGTAATGTGCGGTTTTCAGTGAGGCTGTTGGTGTTAAGTCTATAAACACATAGGTTTTACTTAAGTATACACCATCTTCGCCGACATCTTTCTCGTCTTATTTGACTATATATTTGGAAGTGTGTTAGTTTGAAATCCAGCCATAGCTTTTCTGACGAAACGAAAATTAGCCAATTTGTTTTTATATTAATGTAGTTTTTGGTGCATAACAGATACAAAATATATTTTTGTATTATGTCTGTTATATTGCAGGACATTGTATTTTGGTAAGCCCATTTTCTTGCCTGACAAAAATCCCAACCCCCACTACTCTTCAACATGGTAGCTCATGCTGACCAGTAGTGCGTGCCACAAAAAATACGCTACTGTACTCTTGTGACAAAAGTGAATACATTGTAAGGGAGGGTTGAATTTCAGCATGCTCATTGTCATGCCTGCTGAAAATTGAGACTGGAGGGCCTGACCAACTTCTAAATCATTTTGGTTGCTCATGTTGACCAGTAGTGTGTGTCACAAAAATTAAGTTACTCTAGGGACAAAAGTGAGTACATTACAGCCGACTTAATGGCCATAGCTGGACCACCTGGTGTAGTTAGTGCTATAGATTGGACACACAATTGTACAAATTATTTCACCGTTAAAAGTTGAATGCGCATTTCTTTACAAGCTGCCAGACATGTAAGAGGCTGACAATTGGCGGAACATATCTTGACTAGTCAATATATAATTCTTGGTTTCATGTTTAATCAGTGACATTTTTATTTGAATATCTTTATTTCAATATGGCAACATGACACACCCTTTTACAGTATTGCAATGATGAATTCACTGACAGACCAGTCCTCTATCAGCCAAACACTGGGTCAGAAATGACAGATGCAAAATTTTGAGCCAATATTAGTTACCATTGAGATGTAGGATCCAAGTTCATAAGTAAAAAGTAAAATATAAAAAGTCTGTAAATGTACAAGTACATACGCATTAAAAAATGTATCAATTTCTGAAGACATAGGCATTCAATTGATATCAAGCTGCTCCCACCTACAGAAACAGGAAATAATGTAATCCTTTAATTCTGGTATGGATTATTTACACAGGGAATACGATACAATTTACAACACTTTTATCATGCTGTGTTTACAAAGGCAAAACGATCCTGATGTTTTTACACTAGTTGGTCTTTCTCTGTAAAGAAAACACAGCCATAGTGACACCTAGGAAGGTAGTAGACGGAGAGCCGTTTCTCACATAGGCCAGTATCGCAGGTCTCCGTCCACTTTACAAATCAATCCGGGTTCCCGTGGGAAAGTTACTGGTTTTCCTTAGGGAACAAACACAAATTATTTTCTTTGTTAAAAAATTTGAATTTGTAGGACCAGCTTTTTGAAGCTTATTATCTTAAACTTTATTTATTCTAATCTGAAAATAAATCAGAATCTATGTATGTTTATTGATTTCATAATTTGGAAGGCCTAGATAAAGAATTTGTGATTTTTGCTAAAACACCTTACATTGTTTACCTGATATGAGAGGGATCTTGGTCCCGGAGTTCTTGAGGACAACTTGAAGAGCACAAGGCTTGGTAGACCCAGCATGCTTTGCTCCCTCCCTCAGTATGATATGCACTTCCTGTCCCCTAAACAGCCAGTCCATCTTGTTGCCCAGGTAACTGATGCCCCGAATACACAGCTGGGAGATGTCATCCGGGAAGAGAGGGGCGAAGGCAAGACAATCCTTCTGTACTCTGGTATATGGAATGCAAATGAGTTTAAATGTGAATACACTACTGTTCAAAAGTTTGGGGTCACTTAGAAATTTCTTTTTTTTTTAATGCAAAGCAATCTTTTCCCCATTAAAATAACATTAAATGAATCAGAAATACAGTGCAGACATTGTTATTGTTGTAAATGACTATTGTTGCTAAATGGATTATCTTTACTGGAATATCAACACAGGTGTAGAGGACCATTATCCGCAACCATCCCTCCTGTGTTCCAATGGCACGTTGTGTTTGCTAATCCAAGTTTATCATTTTAAAAGACTTTGATCATTTGTCCTATAACTGACCTGAATCCAGTGTAACCAAACAGCACAGCTTGTAGGAACCCTCCCATTCCAGTGAGAAAGTTCACCGCCCCAGAACCATCAGATGATTCACTCCACACCTGAGAGAGAGAGCAAGAGAGACATGGATGTGACAAATATATTACTGTAGGTGTGTGTGATTGTGTGTGTGTTTGTGCACGTTGTTCCATTCTGACCTGAAATGGTCCTTGGATGTTTTTGAAGCTCTTCTTCAGTAGGTTCTGTGCCCGTTCCACCTCCCCCAGCTCTAACCAGCCAACTGCAAACATACCCTTTAAAAACACAAAGCCAATCCGGGATTATGTGCACAGCTCGTCCCAATCACTGCACATCCCTGTCCCACACAGCCGAGACTTCCAGCCCAGCACGTCCCAATCACTGCACATCCCTGTCCCACACAGCTGAGACTTCCAGCCCAGCACGTCCCAAGCACTGCACATCCCTATCCCACACAGCAGAGATTTCTAGCCCTGCACATCCCTATCCCACACAGCTGAGACTTCCAGTCCAGCACATCCTAATCACTGCACATCCCTATCCCACACAGCCGAGACTTCCAGCCCGGCACATTCCTTCTAATACGGCTCCAGGGAGAGTCCCACGTTTCATGGTACACTGGAGATTTCTCGTTGGTCAGTGCTCGGTTGTGCTGTGTAAGGAACGTACCCAGGTCATGGCAGGTCCCGAGGGGTCTGTGACAGCCTCGTAGAACTCCAGGTCGTTCCTTCTGACCTTGGGGGGCATAGCCAGACCCAGAGGGTAGCCCAGCATCACCGTGTCGGCCTGTTTAACAAACTGGCCTGAGATGGGAGGGGGTTAAGCAGGTAATTACTGATAGTCCAGCGAGGCATGGATAACATTTCAACTATTTATTAATTCTAGTCCATAGTATGACCCCAACCCTTAATTTAGCACGCGGATGCTTAACAAAAGACGGTTGCAAAAGCACGCATAGCAACACAGTTATGGTATGTACAGAGGATGTCTGCGACTCACCTTTTTTGTACCCATCATATTCAGGATGATAATTGTGCTCCTGGTCAAAGGGGATTTTGATCTTGTCTGCGATTTGCTTCCACTCTTTGGGAGCAGGATAGTTCAGCAGGGAAGCCAACTCCACAGCAAAGGCAAGACTGTGAACAAGAGAAAGAAAGTGGTTGAATGTTTTCCACAGATTTCAAAGGAGATCATCCACTCCTGGATCAATGACAGCAGCACACGGAGAAGGTCTATTGATAACAGCTTGAAAATGCGGAATACCTGGTGCGCTCCATACCTGATTTTGGCGACAGTGTTTGTGTACACAGAGTTGTTGACATTGTGGTAATACTCATCAGGTGGCATCACTCCTGACAGGAAACAAACAGAGATCAGTGTCCTGTATACATGTGTTTACCCAAGCAACACGGTTGCTATGAACAATGTCCAACTAGCAGCTTACAGTAGGTAAATCGATTTATGAACTATAGAGGACTACATTAGTTATATTATGTAGGCTCTACAACAGGTCCTGGATGACAGAGGATTTGTTATTGTAATGATCTTTGAATGGGTCAATGTTTTACAGTGTGTCCTTCACCTAAGATGAGGTAGCTCTGTTCTTCAGGGCTCCAGGTTACTCGAGAAACCCAATAATCAGCAACACCCCAAATTACTTCACTGCCACGACCCTCTGTAAACATCGACAGGTCCTGGAACAGATAAGATGAGACTCTGTAAACCTGACCAATACCTGTGTCAGGTAGAGTCTTGAACTGGCCATACCTGTGTCAGGTAGAGCCTTGACCTGGCCATACCTGTGTCAGGTAGAGTCTTGACCTGGCCATACCTGTGTCAGGTAGAGCCTTGACCTGGCCATACCTGTGTCAGGTAGAGCCATGACCTGGCCATACCTGTGTCAGGTAGAGTCTTGACCTGGCCATACCTGTGTCAGGTAGAGCCTTGACCTGGCCATACCTGTGTCAGGTAGAGCATTGACCTGGCCATACCTGTGTCAGGTAGAGCCTTGACATGGCCATACCGGTGTCAGGTAGAGCCTTGACCTGGCCATACCTGTGTCAGGTAGAGCCTTGACCTGGCCATACCTGTGTCAGATAGAGCCTTGACCTGGCCATACCTGTGTCAGGTAGAGCCTTGACCTGGCCATACCTGTGTCAGGTAGAGCCTTGACCTGGCCATACCTGTGTCAGGTAGAGCCTTGACCTGGCCATACCTGTGTCAGGTAGAGCCATGACCTGGCCATACCTGTGTCAGGTAGAGCCTTGACCTGGCCATACCTGTGTCAGGTAGAGCCATGACCTGGCCATACCTGTGTCAGGTAGAGCCTTGACCTGGCCATACCTGTGTCAGGTAGAGCCATGACCTGGCCATACCTGTGTCAGATAGAGGTAGTGCTGGAATGCCAGAGTGACGTCTCCATTGATGTGGATCTCCTGCTGTCCGTAGATGTCTTCAGGACACACCTCTCTCCCGGACACGGCACTCTCCCAAGGGAACTTCAGTCCCTGGTACGACAGAACAACATAATGTCATTAGAACACAATCAAATCAAACAAAATGTTTCACATTTCTTATGTTAAAATGCATTCCAATATGCTTTGCAAATAAAAAGATACACATAGCTGGAATAATAAAACAAATATATATAAAGAGAATAATAGATGCCAAATCTGCAAATCTGCAAAGTACAGAAAGTGCATAAAGCCAACAGTTCAGTATGTGTTCATGGCTCAGAGACATTATTACCACAGCCACATAAAGGAGATTATACTATCACCAAGGTTCTTTCCATCCAATAGTCAATTAGGTCGTTCAGGTGATGTCAAGATGAGAATTTCCAAATAAATATCAAACAAACAAAAATGCTGGTTATCCCTTATGGGCTATGGATTTGCTGAACAATGCTTTCTGGTAGGGATGCACCAATACCACTTTTCTTCTGACCGAGTACAAGTATGAATATTTGGGTACTTGCCGATACAGAGTACTGATACCAAGTACTCAAAGCTGCACTAACTAGGATTTCTTTCAGCAACAAAACAAAAGTTTTGTCCCCTAAACACGTTGTGGTTCTCTACGTTAACTTACTTAAACTGTAACTATTTCTCAATGTGCTCCACCTTATAATATTATTTCCCTTATAAAATGTATTATTTAAATAGTAATTTGTTTGATTTATATTTTACCCGAAATCGTTTTTTCTTTGAAAATATAAACAATACACACAACCCATCGCAGACTTTTAGTTTGAAGGCAAAATACGAATACCTAAGGTCTTATTGCCTCTGCCGCATAGAGTATCGTTGCCAGCATGATACTAATCCATTGTAGCTATCGAGTTGTGACAGTTAGCTTCTTACCTTTGGTTGTCGCTCAGACGATGGCTACCTTTATATCAATGTGACAACCCACTTACAGGCCGTTCAACGCAAACGTGTGCATGCACAGACGGTTACTTTTCTCTGAACTCACAAGCTAGTTTGATACTTTGAATGTGCAGGACTGGACGTGGTTGCTCTGCTCTGATGTTCGTGCGATTGTAAACTGTGCACAAAAAATATTTTCCTACTCTGCTCTTTCATTTATTTCAGTAATGTCTCTGGACATTTTACTATGCTTCTCCAGTGTTGGAGTTAGCTGTTGTTGTGGTTCAGCACTGCTAGCGTTACCATACGCCTTGAACTCTGCGCTGTGTTGTGGCTAACAATATTTTATCAAATTTATTGTGTTAAATTAGTATTTTTCTTTTCCTACTCGACAATTTAGCAGAGCAGAGCTTGTACTCTACTTGTGTAACTGTTGCCATCTCCGTCTTCCTACTCTACCAATCTGAGCTCTATATTCTATGCTTATGCGGGCAGAGGCGCACAACAACCATACTTAATGTTTCCAGGATGTGGTATCGGATCGTAAGATCGGCATATTTCTGTGAGTACGAGTACAAGTCAGTCTTGCCAGCTCTCGCGAGTCAAATAAGCAACCAAATCAAACGGCAACAACATGTACACTGGGCAGGCACCATCCCCTAATCTCTGAGCACCTGCGAGCAGAATATGAGAGGAAATGAGTGATGGAAAACGAGGGGACAGGAGCACTAGGGGAGAGTAAAAAACATTTATACCATATGTATTTACTATTATACGTGTATATATAGCCTACTAATGTGTGTATATATATATATATATATATATATATATATATATATATACACACACACACACACACACACACACACACACACACACACACACACAAACCCGATTCCAAAAAAGTTGGGACACTGTACAAATTAAGAGTAAAAAAGGAATGGAATAATTTACAAATCTCACAAACTTATATTTAATTCACCATAGAATATAGATAACATATTGAATGTTGAAAGTGAGACATTTTTTAATGTCATGCCAAATATTGGCTCATTTTGGATTTCATGAGAGCTACACATTCCAAAAAAGTTGGGACAGGTAGCAATAAGAGGCCGGAAAAGTTTAATGGACAGATAAGGAACAGCTGGAGGACCAATTTGCAACTTATTATGTCAATTGGCAACATGATTGGGTATAAAAAGAGCCTCTCAGAGTGACAGTGTCAGAAGTCAAGATGGGCAGAGGATCACCAATTCCCCCAATGCTGCGGCGAAAAATAGTGGAGCAATATCAGAAAGGAGTTTCTCAGAGGAAAATTGCAAAGAGTTTGAAGTTATCATCATCTACAGTGCATAATATCATCCAAAGATTCTGAGAATCTGGAACAGTCTCTGTGCGTAGGGGTCAATGACGGAAAACCATACTGGATGCCCGTGATCTTCGGGCCCTCAGATGGCACTGCATCACATACAGGAATGATACTGTAATGGAAATCACAATACGGGCTCAGGAATACTTCCAGAAAACATTGTCGGTGAAAACGATCCACCATGCCATTCGCCGTTGCCGGCTAAAACTCTATAGGTCAAAAAAGAAGCCGTATCTAAACAGGATCCAGAAGCGCAGGCGTTTTCTCTGGGCCAATGATCATTTAAAATGGACTGTGGCAAAGTGGAAAAGTGTTCTGTGGTCAGATTAATAAAAATGTTAAGTTCATTTTGGAAAACTGGGACGCCATGTCATCCGGACTAAAGAGGACAAGACAACCCAAGTTGTTATCAGTGCTCCCATCCAGACGTCGTCTCTTTCAGGGAAGACCTTGCATTTTCCAACATGACAATGCCAGACCACATACTGCATCAATTACAATGTCATGGCTGCAAAGAAGAAGGATCCGGGTACTGAAATGGCCAGCCTGCAGTCCAGATCTTTCACCCATAGAAAACATTTGGCACATCATAAAGAGGAAGGTGTAACAAAGAAGACCTAAGACAGTTGAGCAACTAGAAGCCTGTATTAGACAAGAATGGGACAACATTCCTATTCATAAACTTGAGCAACTTGTCTCCTCAGTCCCCAGACGTTTGCAGTCTGTTATAAAAAGAAGAGGGGATGCCACACAGTGATAAACATGGCCTTGTCACAACTTTTTTGAGATGTGTTGATGCCATGAAATTTAAAATCAACTTATTTTTCCCTTAAAGTTATACATTTTCTCAGTTTAACATTTGATATGTTATCAATGTTGTATTCTGAATAAAATATTGAAATGTGAAACTTCCACATCATTGCATTCTGTTTTTATTCACAATTGTACAGTGTCCCAACTTTTTTGGAATTGGGTTTGTATAAATATAATATACACGAGTAGGCTGTTATGCTTGTTTTTTGTTATAAACTGTAATAATAGATTCTGCTTTGCAGTATCTGCACAGAGCTTCACTGTCATCACAGACCACTTGATGTAGACAGTCTTTGTTGTACTTTTTGCCATACTTGGACCACTTTGTTGGCGACATCGTTTGTGGAAATGTATCTAGTGCTATGTCATCTTATGTCATGAATGATGACTCATCATCACTGCTGTACTAAGTGTCTATAATATTCAATATTTCTACCATACTGTTCATACTCCCCATCCCACCATACTTGCCATAGGCCTATCTATAATTTCAATACCACCACCAATATTGCTGCTGGTTTACATTACTCTTTCTAAACTGCTGCTAGTGTACAAAACACATTAACCAGTAAATAACTGATATCCACTGTCTCCCTGTGGCAGTTTCTTCAAATGGCTCCTTTACCTTGTAGCCCTGCTTCTCAGCATTGTGTTTAGCCCCGTTGAGTGTTCGCACCCTGTATTCTAGTACAGTCCGGGCTAGCTGGGGATAGAAGAGCCCAATGCTTGGATACATCCAAATGTCCTATACAGGAGAGGGTAGAAGGAGGGGACTCATGTTTTACTGTTATGGTGACTAGTTGGTAGGAAAGATAGCATTAGAGCAAAAAAGCGGAATTTCCTACAAATTACAGTGCAAGGGTTATCCCGGTTGGAGGATTCCATCTTGCTTATTCCACTAAATCCAGATGTCCTCCAACCAGGATCTTAGAAAAAGATATTATGCATTAACTACCAGGTGACAGTACAGTGATATAAAGCATTAACTACCAGGTGACAGTACAGTGATATAAAGCATTAACTACCAGGTGACAGTACAGTGATATAAATCATTAACTATTAGGTGACAGTACAGTGATATAAATCATTAACTATTAGGTGACAGTACAGTGATATAAAGCATTAACTACCAGGTGACAGTACAGTGATATAAAGCATTACCTACCAGGTGACAGTACAGTGATATAAAGCATTAACTACCAGGTGACAGTACAGTGATATAAATCATTAACTATTAGGTGACAGTACAGTGATATAAATCATTAACTATTAGGTGACAGTACAGTGATATAAAGCATTAACTACCAGGTGACAGTACAGTGATATAAAGCATTACCTACCAGGTGACAGTACAGTGATATAAAGCATTAACTACCAGGTGACAGTGGCATTCTCCTCACCTGGTCCCAGAACACATGGCCCCAGTAGTCCTGGCCTGAACCCCCATTGGACAGCCCTCCAGGACTGACCCCACCGAAGTGACCAGGCACCTCGTGCAATGACGGGAAAGCACTGAGCAGGTAGAACATGCAACCAATCAGAGCCCTGCTGAATTCTTCTGGACCAATCAGCTCCAGCTTGCTGCCTGCCCACAGCTCCTCCCATGCCCGGAGGTGGGTGGGACGAAGGTTCCCATTGGCCATAAGCTCCAAACCTGTGATGTCATAATCATAATCACATGACGCAGTTGAAACGGAGCAACAGGACTGCGCTACGAATGTACGCGCATTTTAGGATCTGCGGCACACTTTGGCCTTCATCCCTGTATTGCTGGTTCCCTGTCACAACAAGATAGGTGGAGTTAGCCGTTTAACCCGCACTTTGCCCTGTTATGTGGCTAACTTGATCACAAGCCCCCATTCACTGTTTTTTACTCCTTCAGGCTACTTCCAAGCGCTACACATCCACTTCCCCGCCATTACCAGTGTCGTAGTGGGCCTGTGCACTCTCCTTATCGCCAGCCACAGTCACCACAAAGCCCCAGCGGGACTGCGTCTGGTCGGCCAGCAGAGAGAGTGCGGTGGGGATGGGTGTCCAGATGAGATGAACGGCGGGGCAGACATCCCCTGGGACCTCTGGTGTGATGGTCTGACCATGGATGTAACTGGGGAAGTCGAGGTGGGATTGTTAGGGGTTCATGCTAGCTGGGATCCTTGGGACGTTGCCCCCGAAACCTGACCATAATAATCAGAGGAAGAGGAAAAAAAAAAATCTACTTTTCGAAAACGCAATGCTGTTTCGCATTAAAACAAAATTACTTTCCAATTGTCAAACTTCTAGAATGGATGTTTTGTTTTTTGAAAGACCTAACCATGACATTAGCAACTTCACACTGATTACTCAAATGTCACGTTTATTTGTCCTAGAAGGCACCCGGTTTAGCAATAAAACTGCCAAAACTGTCTTCCCTGAAAAAACGTAATATTAACAAAACACCTTTGACTTCACCTGTTGATCAGACAGAAGTACTCCTGGAATAAAAGGAGAGCATTGGATGGTTCTCTTTAAGCCACAACACTTCCCCCCTGCTCCACCACACAGGGCTAGAAAACCTACCTGCCACCTTTGTATTGTGGTTCAGACTGGAACACGACGTCATCGCTTCGGGGCTTGAACCTGCTGTCCAGCTTCACCCTGATTGGCTCCTGGGAGGTGCCCTGACGAACCAGCAGGACTTCCATGACCAGGAGGTTGGGATGGTGACGATGAGCGTAGAGCAACTGGGAGGCCATAACATTAGCTGTCCGCAAAGAGTGGGTAAAGATACCTAGAAAGATGGAGAGAAAGAGTCCCATTAGGTGACCACTAGCAAACATAGGCTGGCAAAACATACTCTAACATCCTCCATACTGGGCAACCTGTCTGTCTGTCTATATTAACTAGAATGAACCCACCTTTCGGTCAGTCTCTACTAACTAGAATATACCAACCTTACTGTCTCTGCGAACTAGAATATACAAACCTGTCCGTCTCTACTAACTAGAATGCACCAACCTGTCAGTCTCTACTAACTAGAATGTACCAAACTTTCTGACTTTCTCTACTAACTAGGCTGTACCAAGGGTGGTCTGTCTGTCTTCACTAACTAGGCTGTAGCAACCTGTCTGTCTGTCTGTCTGTACTAACTAGGCTGTACCACCCTGTCTGTCTGTCTGTCTGTACTAACTAGGCTGTATCCCCCTAGTGTCTGTCTCTACTAACTAGGCTGTATCCCCCTAGTGTCTGTCTCTACTAACTAGGCTGTATCCCCCTAGTGTCCTTCTCTACTAACTAGGCTGTATCCCCCTAGTGTCTGTCTCTACTAACTAGGCTGTACCACCCTGTCTGTCTGTCTGTCTGTCTGTCTGTACTAACTAGGCTGTATCCCCCTAGTGTCTGTCTCTACTAACTAGGTTGTACCAACCTGTATGTCTGTCTGTATTAACTAGGCTGTAGCAACCTGTCGGTCTGTCAGTACTAACTAGGCTGTACCAACCTGTCGATCTCTACTAACTAGATCAGTGGTTCCCAACCAGGGGTACTAGGCCCCCTGGGGGTACTTGAAAACCTCATGACACCATAGCTTTATTAGTGAAATTAACATGGGGGGTACTTCTGGGGTACTCGAAGCAGAGCACAATTCTGACAGTGGTACATTAATTGAAAAAGGTTGGGAACCACTAAGATGGAACCAACCTACCTGTGTGGGTATCTAGGCTGTATGAGTGCTGTACAGGTCCTGCCGTCTCATCCTCCTCTATCTCCATCCTCACAGCCAGAGGAGAAGGAAGGTTGGCACGGTGACATTCCCCGCCCTCGCCATTATAGAGTCCGCCCATATGCATGATGTCGCAGTAAACTCTCCAGCCCAGCAGCCCATTGGCCAGCGGAGGTAGGAAGCGAGGGTCAAGGGGCAGTAGGTCGGTAGTGAAGATGTATGGGTCAGTAGGGGTCTCATTGGTCATTGTAGGGAGGTTGTGTCCTCTTCCACTTAGGATGATAAAATGTTAAATGAATGATACCTACAACAGAACAGTATAACACACAGAGTGCCTGTGTCATACACATAGAATACCTGTAGAACAGCTATATATCTGAGTCATTTATAAAGCACAACATTTGGTTTTACTAGTTATAACTTCCCAACTGTTTTGCTTGAAGTCTGAGTTCCTAAAATTCAGGGGGAATACGTAACATATTATACGTAAATCTGTGACACCCGATTTCATATATTGTTAATGTCCAATGCACTACCAAAACATATAATGTTCCAAATTTGCTAAAACGTATCATATGTTACGAACACTACTAAAACATATCATATCTTACAAATGTACAGAGACGTACAATTTGTTACAAATTAAATGTTAAAAGGTTAGGGTCGGGGTAAGAAAGATAATTACCCTGGATTTGAACTTCCCTGGTCCATATGATCACCAATGCACTCACTATCATGCACTTTCAAAATTAGCATTGTCAGTTAAACTATTCACACAGCGAATACCTCTGAAATTCACACAATTTCAGAGGTAACAGCCCACAAAATAACTATTTTCTGTTTAGTGGATCAGCTCATTTGAGAAGAGTTCCTAACGTTACATGCTATGAAGCCCTTGAGGTGTCTGTTCTATTTCATTCTATCGCTATCATGAATATGCATGTTGTGTGTTAAGTCTTCCATTCTCTTACCGGGAGTGACGAACCTACAACAGCCCATCAGTGCTCTGCTACGAGACTGCTTGGTGGCCAAAACTGTAATGTAGTATAGGCCCCCATCTCAAACGACAGTAGGGTAATTTAGTATTATATTATTTTCATGTACTCAGTAGTATGAATGTAAGTATTGTTATGTAATGTATTCAGCTGTAAATGTGTACTAATAAACTTAGCCTTACATATACAGACATATTATATACAGACATATTATACACATATATATATATATATATATATATATATATATATATATATATATATATATATATATATATATATATATATATATATATATATATATATATATATACACATATATATATACTTATATACACTGAACAAAATTATAAACACAACACTTTTGTATTTGCCCCCATTAATCATGAGCTGAATTCAAAAGATCTAAGACTTTCTCTATGTAAACACAAAAGGCCTATTTCTTTCAAATATTGTTCACAAATCTGTCTAAATCTCTGTTAGTCAGCACTTCTCCTTTGCCGAGATAATCCATCCACCTCACAGGTGTGGCATATCAAGAGGCTGATTAGACAGCATGATTATTGCACAGGTATGCCTTAGGCTGGCCACAATAAAAGGCCACTCTAAAATGTGCAGTTTCACTGTATTGTGGGGGGGGTCAAAAACCAGTCAGTATCTGGTGTGACCACCATTTGCCTCACGCAGTGCAACACATCTCATTCACATATAGTTGATCAGGTTGTTGATTGTGGCCTGTGGAATGTTGGTCCACTCCTCTTCAATGGCTGTGCAAAGTTGCTGGATATTGGCAGGACCTGGAACAGGCTGTCATATACGCCGATCCAGAGCATCCCAAAAATGCTCAATGGGTGACATATTCGTTGAGTATGCTGGCCATGTAAGAACTGGGATGTTTTCAGCTTCCAGGAATTGTGTACAGATCCTTGCAACATGGGGCCATTCATTATCATGCTGCAACATGAGGTGATGGTTGTGGATGAATGGCACAACAATGGGCCTCAGGATCTCGTCATAGTACCTCTGTGCATTCAAAATGCCATCAATAAAATGCACCTGTGTTCGTTGTCCATAACCCCACCGCCACCACGTGCCACTCGATCCATAACGTTGACATCAGCAAACCGCTCAACCGTACGACGCCATACACACTGTCTGCCATCTGCCCTGTACAGTGAAAACCGTGATTCATCCGTGAAGAGAACACCTCCCCAAAGTGCCAGACACCACTGAATGTGAACATTTGCCCACTCAAGTCGGTTACGACGACGAAATGCAGTCTCGTCGAGACCCCAATGAGGATGACGAGCATGCAGATGAGCTTCCCTGAGACGGTTTCTGACAGTTTGTGCAGAAATTCTTTGGTTATGCAAACTGATTGTTGCAGCAGCTGTCCGGGTGGCTGGTCTCAGACGATCTTGGAGGTGAAGATGCTAGATGTGGAGGTCCTGGGCTGGTGTGGTTACACGTGGTCTGCGATTGTGAGGCTGGTTGGATATACTGCCAAATTCTGCTGTGTGATGAAACTGCACATTTTAGAGTGGCCTTTTATTGTGGCCAGCCCAAGGCACACCTCTGCAATAATCATGCTGTCTAATCAGTATCTTGATATGCCACACCTGTGAGATGGATGGATTCTCTCTGCAAAGGAGAAGTGCTCACTAACAATATTTGAGAGAAATAGGCCTTTTGTGTATATAGAGAAAGTCTTAGATCTTTGGGTTCAGCTCATGATCAATGGGGGTGTTTATAATTTTGTTCAGTGTATATTAGTCACACATTTGGACACACACTGGTAGTTCTTTATTTTTACATTTTTCTACATTGTAGAATAACAGTAAAGACACCAAAACTATAAAATAACAGATATGGAATCATGTACCAACCAAAAAAAGTGTTAAACAAATCTAAATACATTATTTTAGAATCTTCAAAGCAGCCACCCTTTGCTTTCATGACAACTTTGCACACTCTTGGCATACTCTCAACCATTTCAAGATGTAGTTACCTAGAATGCTTTTACAGCAAGTTCCCACATACACTAAGCACTTGTCGGCTGCTTTTCTTTCACTCTGTGGCCCAACTCATCCCCAAACATCTTAATGGGGTTGTGTTAGGGAGATCTTGGTGGCCAAGTAATTTAATGCTGCACTATAACTCTGTCTAATAGCCCTTACACAGACTGGAAACGTGTTTTAAAACATTGTCCTGTAGAAAGATTAGATTAAATTCAACAAAAGCACAGATTTTCCCCGGTCTAATGTTCATTTCTTGTGTTTCTTGGACCAATGAAATATATTTTTATTGGTGTCCTTCAGTAGGGGTTTTATTGCAGAAATTAGAAAGGCTTGATTCACACGGTCTCCTCTGAACAGTCAATGTTGAGATGTCTGTTGAAGCATTTATTTGGGCTGCAGTCTGACGTGCAGTTAATGTCCGATTTCTGAGGATGGAAACTCCAATCCTCTGTCTGCAGCAGAGATAACTTTGGATTTTCCTTATTTCTGGCAGTTCTCATGACAGACGGTTTCATCAGTTTTTGTGACTGCAGTTGAAGAAACTTTCAAATGCTCCCGACTGACTAACCTTCAGGTCTTAAAATGATGATGGTCTGTTGTTTTTGTTCGCTTATTTCAGTGGCTCTTGCCATAATATGGACAAGTACAGTACAGGCATGAATGGTCTTCTGTATACCAACCCTACCTTGTCACAGCACAGCTGATTGGCCCAAAGGCATAGGAATGAAAGAAATTCCACAAATGAACATAAGGCAAGCCTGTTAATAGAAATGCATTCCAGGTGACCACTTCAAGCTGGTGGAGAGAATACAAAGAGTGTGCAAAGCTGTAAAGGCAAAGGGTGGCAGCTTTGAAGAACCTAAAATATGAGATGTATTTTGATTTGTTTAACACTTTTTTTCTACAGTTTTTGCAATATGATTCCTTAAGTTTTGTTTCTTACCTTTGATGTCTTTACTATTATTCTACAACGTAGAAAATCATAAAACTAAATAAATATTGTTAAAGGAGTAGACGTGTCCAAACATTTGATTGGTACTAATATATTTGATACGTACCACATGAGGGACAATTTGGGTATGAGTAAAGGGGAATAGTACAGCCTAAAGTTAATCATAGACAAAAAACTACAGCAAGATGGAACATAAATCAGTCAAAGGTCTGTATGTCAAACTATTCAACTGAAATCACTGCGGTTTCAACATCAAACAAGCCATGAGCATCAACTAGAGCTAAAGTAGCTAGACACTAGGTAAACTTAAATTGTGGAAGTGGCATAGATTTAAAAAGAGAAGTTAATTACATTGAAACTTTTTGTTTGGGGCTTGGCAATCTCTTTTTACAATCCGGGGGTTGGAATTTGTTCTTCGCTATCAATAACGATTATACACTTGCCTTTGTAGATTTTAAACGTGTTTCCTTAAAAATTGTCAACGTAATAACTTACTGTAAACTTGCAGGTAAAGATTATCTAAAATAGCTACTTTGTGGTAAAAGTAGTGAATCAGTTATGATATCCATTTTATCACCTACTATTCATGACGAGATTATAAGTCTCTCACGAGTGAGCTATAACAATTACAGTACAAAAAAAGTTATTAAAGGACGTCACCCTCACCATAAACCAGAGAGCAGCGTGACATATAGAATTAATCTCATGATCTCGGGAAGTACACGGTAAGGAATGATGAGAAGATAACGTCAAAAAGTTCATGGCGTTCGATTATTGCGTGTGAGCAAAAGTTTCTTAAATCAACTCTCCGTGTCACTCTATTACTGAGGAACCTTGCTGTCTCTCTATTAACTGCACACCGCAGGAATTTTCGTCGATACTTTGATATTTCTGGTGGGGGAACTGTCGCACTCTCACATGAAAGTGGCTGTTTCCATTCGAAATTTCGAGGGAAGAAAGGAATGCTCGAAAAAATCAGTAAAAAGGTAAAGTATCTCACGTGGAATATCTGGAACTGATCATGGAACTGATAATACAACAAATGGCAAACGAAGTCTTGATCTTCCGATCCGCTAAAATTCTGTTTAAAATAAAATAAAAGGTGAATATCCGCTAGAACTCTGGACTTCTAGAAGCGTTTGTTTTTGTCGGGTATATGTAGTGGGAGGAAGTACCCAGGTTGGAAATCTGACTAGCCTGGTCAGGAACCCGTTGTCCTCGGATTGGATTTATACTTTTGGTGGAAAATATGGGTGGATATGTGTGGTTGGAATGGACAATAATTGACACAGCACTTTTAAAAGCACTAAATAAAACAAACCTCAAACAAATACAATTATTATATTTTGATACGCCTTTTCATACCCAATTCACACATTCAATTCTATTGACAGTGGTCCAAATTAAATGTATTGCATAAAATATTTTATATCTGGAAATATTATCGGTAAATGTAACCGGCTGCATTCGTTAGCTGTTAAAATGTTGCTGTAAATGTGTGTCTTTCAACACGATTCCTCTCATTTTCTATTTGAGGACGGATAGCCACGTGACTATGGAGGGATGACCTCGTGACTTTGGAAACTGCAATTATTTTATGTTGCTACAGTCAAGGGTGGTTATTCCCGATGTTGATCAACTCACAATCTACTTCATCAATATATTTTAACAATGGCTTCAAAAGTGGCTGTAAAAAACATTATTTACTAAAGACCCAACCGTCACGGAAATCGACATGTCCGAGAAGGGCACCTTCCTTCCGAAGGTCTCACCGGTATCGCTTCTCGGCCTTTTGGCTAAGATCAAGTGTAGTATCTGTTCTTATCAGTTTAATATCTGATACGTCCCCTATCTGGGGACCATATATTAAATTGATTTTTGGAATAGGGAGATGGAATAGGGGCTTGCTCCGTCCACTCCACGCATCGACCTGGTATTGCAGTACCTCCAGGAACGGTGCACCCCCCTCTCTTTGTAAAAAAAATAATACTTGTGATGATTTCTGAAGATCATACCTTAGCTTGGAGGTTTCATTTTACTGTGTGTGGTGCCCTGTATGACAACAAATAAAAACATGAATTCGATTTTAAAACATATAAAACACGATTAACAAAAGAACTGAAGTGAAACGGAGTCACTAGTTTGATGTGTTCTATGTCTCAATTCGCCCATAAAACATGTTATTTCTGGTAGTTATGGGTCTCCGAATAATGTTTACCATCTGTATGCGCCTGCCTTCATTTATCCTCAACACTTTTGTAAGGTTTATATAGTTTGCCCAAACGACTTCTTTCGCTTACGGCCATACCAGCCTGAATACGCCCGATCTCGGAAGCTAAGCAGGGTCGGGCCTGGTTAGTACTTGGATGGGAGACCGCCTGGGAATACCAGGTGCTGTAAGCTTTTTCACCACCAGGGTGTGCTCTTTCCATACATTGGAGTTTGGACGATGGCAGGAATAAAATTGAGAGAAGCAGAACACTTTAAATACTCAAGAGATATTTAAGAAAAGCGATTATATTAGTCAGTGAATGGAGGAATGTACACTACTCAAAAAAATTAAGGGAGCATGTAATGATCACACTATAACACCAAGTAAATTTAACTTCAGGGATATCAATCTGTCCATTTAGGAAGCATATAAACAGCTTGAATTGCAAATAAAAATAAAAACATGCATGACATACTTTTAATATCATACTTGAATATTAACTGATAATAAGTGATGTATTATATAAGTAATCTATGTTTTATATATATTATATCTACTATACAAGTTCTGGAGGGATACCCACTGTTTAGATTTTTCTCTGAACTTTAATGCCACCTCCTGGTTATCCAAAAAACTGACATTTCCAGAAGTTTCGACCAACTCTAGATCTCACACCAACGTCTAGGGTACAATTGACCTTTGAATGATCAGAGAAAAATACAGGGTTTATAGTGGAGTCAATCACCCTGATACCCGGGGATGATAACAAAAGGAACCCGTAGAACCATTAGACCAGCTATAACCTGGGACTTCTGGATTTTTTTTCCTAAAGCAGTCAGACTGTAAGAGCCATTTTTTTGTCTTTGCCTAAACTCTTATCAAGTGTGTCCACTAGGGGGCTCTTTTTGGGTATTTGGTAATTAAATTTAGGTAGGAACCTTCCTTCAGACGATACGTGTTGCTTGAGGGAAGGTGCACACAGTTTTTTGACCGCTACACTATGCTACGCTAAGTTATGTCATGCCATGCTGTGCAGGAAGAAAAAAATGTATTGGTGAACTATGGATTTATTGACTGTTGATGGACTCTTGCATAATGGGAAATGAAGACCAGTCACGGTAAAATAAACTACAATCCAAGCATACTAACTTATGTGTGGACAATGAACTAAGTAACAACTCAAGTGTGCGCGTCCATTAACAAGCACCGTCAAGCAGCCCTCAGCTGCCTAAAGTATTAGACTTGGCTGCTTACACAGACAATCGGAAATCTTTGATAAGGTTTTGTAATTAATCTGAACTAGAATCAAGCCTAATGGATGTTATAGATCTCCTATCGCTCTTTTCCAAAAGACAGTAAAAATCTCCTCCCAAGATCACTCCCCACCCACAAACCAATTTTAAAGTTTCCAGACGCTCTTGTAATTCAGTTGGCCCGTAAATATTAATTATCCTCAAATTTATGTTATTCTAGACTAGGTCAATACAAAGCAGTCTACCATCAGTGACATGTTGGATTCTCTGTACTTTCGGGTTGTGACCTTTAAATAAAATTGCAACCCCTGAACACCAATTTTTGTTGTGCCCAGACCATATAGATGGGCCGTACTGCCATCGATCTTGAAAGCATTTATAGTTCTCTCTAAAGGAGATGCAACACTCGTGAAGGAGGACAAGGTCCTGATCTTCATGATGTAGGAAATTTAAGGCAGATAGGCATTTCGCAGCATCGTTTAAACCTCTAGTGTTTATGGTTGCAATGGAAAGGGTAGACATAAGGAAGTGTAACAGGTGTGGACTGAAAATCATTCATCTGTTTTTCCTAGTTATCTTTGTGTCGGTGCCCTTCCCTGCTAAAGATTCCTTCATGAGGGTAGTGGAGGTAAAGGCGGTTACCGTTTCAATGTCTAGGAATGATGAAGGATCAAGTGCAGGCCAACGGTCTGCTCTCTCAGGAGGAGAACTTTCTCCTGAGGTAGAGGTGGTGTCTTGAAGTCGCTTGCGTGTGTTCTGCGATGATGCCTCAAGGGGACTGCCATGTAAAAGAGCGGGAGGTGCAGTCTCAGTAGCTGCTAAAAGGGTTTTCTCATTCAGAATACTGCGTTCCTGGGTTGGAGTTGAGGCTTTTCCCACCTGGCTTTTGAAACGAGATTCAAAAAGTCCCCCAGACGCTTGATCGGGGGAGATGTTATCTAGGGCGGTTATCCTGTCTTCTGAATACAAAGGATCAACCAGCTGGATGGGAGGAAGGGACTTCTATCGTGTTCACCTGAAGGTTGAGATGGCTCAAGAAGTTCGGCTGCTGGAGTTTGAGTATCAAGAGCTTCTCCTTCCTCTTCCATGTTCTGTTGTTGACTCCCTGTTTGAGTCTCATTGAAATTCAGTCCAGGTCTCTGTGGTTCATGAGTTTCTGAAGGAGGTTCCCCGATATTAATGGGATAGTATCGGGCTTTATTGGCATAAGAACATGAACAGTTACGACAATAGTGGTTGTTATCACCACAAAGGTTACGCTTCATGGGTTGCTCACAATTCTTTGTCCAGTGACTTGTGCTTTTACAGTTCCTACAAAAAAATGCTTCACTGTCGGCTGCTAGGTGGTTAAGTGAAAACCGGCTTGGGCCTAATTGAATAATTGAAGGCAGGTGTTATAAATTATCGCCTGCCAAGTCACTCTTCAAACAAACTTGGAATTTACTTATGCCATCTTGATCTTTTGTTTGAGAGCCTTGTAGGACAGCACAATGACAGGAAAGCCATGTGAGAATGTCTTCAAAGTTAACCTTTTCAGAATACATAACCACAGTAACAGTTCTGGTTTCTCTCTCAGACAGGGGGATCAAAACCACTTTATTCAGACAAGGTGCTGTGCTTTTCTTTGCATTAAATCTCTCCAAACATGACTTGTGAAAACATCCCGGCATCAAAGCTGAAACCCTCAGAAGCCATTATGAATATTATATGTACAAAGAGAGGGGGGTGCACCGTTCCTGGAGTTACTGCAATACCAGGTCAATGGGTGGAGTGGACGGAGCAAGCCCCTATTCCATCTCCCTATTCATTTTTGTTTGTGGAAAGTTTTTGTCATACATACAAAGGTGAACTGTGCATAACATATCCTCTAAGGCAAGAAATGAAAACTTGAAAGATCAACGGCCATTTACAATGAAGGATATATCCCTTTCCATCTGTTCTTCACAGACACAGTACCCCACTTATTAATTTCAAAGTGAATTTTATTGCTCTTTATGGGTTCATAATGACAATAAAAACTCAAATGTCTTGCTATATGAAGCTGTGTGCTTTCTTTTCAAACAAGAGTTGTTGCTTTTTCTTTAAAAAACATAGGTTGTCTACATCTTAAACACTTTCTGAAGTCGGTAAAAATCTCAGTTTTAGGCGTCTTATCACTGCTATAACTTAGGATGAAATACCTAATTCTAGATTTTGCGCTCTGCCACCATTCGATAACCGAAGTGTAAAAACCTTTCATCGATAAACAACCTTGGAAAAATAAAATGAAACTCCTCTCAAAGGCTTTGTCGTGAAGGATGTCATTAGTAATCTTCCAATACCCTTTCCCGAAAGGTATGTTTTGTTGTGGTAAAGAAAAGAGACACGAGTCCCACTCTAATACTGTCTGTTAGTCTGTCATGATTTTCAAAGTCAGTAAAAACAGTCAGAACGTCATCTGCTAAAACATCCCAAAAGGTTAGATAAAAGTGAAAGAACATTGGTGTAAGTCAATGTCTGCCTGATGATAGAAGGATAGAAGAGCACACCCTGCTGGTGAAAAAGCTTACAGCACCTGGTATTCCCAGGCGGTCTCCCATCCAAGTACTAACCAGGCCCGACCCTGCTTAGCTTCCGAGATCGGACGAGATCGGGCGTATTCAGGCTGGTATGGCCGTAAGCGAAAGAAGTCGTTTGGGCAAACTATATATACCTTACAAAAGTGTTGAGGGTAAATAAAGGCAGGCGCATACAGATGGTGAACATTATTCGGAGACCCATAACTACAAGAAATAACATATTTTATGAGCGAATTGAGACATAGAACACATCAGACTAGTGACTCCTCCGTTTCACTTCAGTTCCTTTGTTAATCATGTTTTATATTTTTTTAAATCGAATTCATGTTTTTATTTGTTGTCATACAGAGCACCACACACAGTAAAATGAAACCTCCAAGCTAAGGTATAATCTTCAGAAATTAACACAAGTATTATTTTTAGTACAAAGAGAGGGGGGTGCACCGTTCCTGGAGGTACTGCAATACCAGGTCGATGCGTGGAGTGGACGGAGCAAGCCCCTATTCCATCTCCCTATTCCAAAAATCAATTTAATATATGGTCCCCAGATAGGGGACGTATCAGATATTAAACTGATAAGAACAGATACTACACTTGATCTTAGCCAAAAGGCCGAGAAGCGATACCGGTTAGACCTTCGGAAGGAAGGTGCCGTTCTCGGACATGTCGATTTCCGTGACGGTTGGGTCTTTAGTAAATAATGTTTTTTACAGCCACTTTTGAAGCCATTGTTAAAATATATTGATGAAGTAGATTGTGAGTTGATCAACATCGGGAATAACCACCCTTGACTGTAGCAACATAAAATAATTGCAGTTTCCAAAGTCACGAGGTCATCCCTCCATAGTCACGTGGCTATCCGTCCTCAAATAGAAAATGAGAGGAATCGTGTTGAATGACACACATTTACAGCAACATTTTAACAGCTAACGAATGCAGCCGGTTACATTTACCGATAATATTTGAAGATATAAATTATTTTATACAAAATATTTACCTAGAAGCACTGTTAACCAGAGAACCTAATCACTGGAGAATGACCGTCGGTTTGACTTCCCTCTGTGTTCAAACCTATATGAATTATGAACAATAACTTGATCCCTAACCCCACAGCGTCCACTTTATTACAAAATCGACATCTTTCCACAGCAGGAAGACTATAGGAAAAAATGTAATGCACATGGTCTGGTTAATATGAGGTATGGATCATAAGAATGTCCAAACAAAGAATTATTTTTTGTACAAGGAGAGGGGGGTGCACCGTTCCTGGAGGTACTGCAATACCAGGTCGATGCGTGGAGTGGACGGAGCAAGCCCCTATTCCATCTCCCTATTCCAAAAATCAATTTAATATATGGTCCCCAGATAGGGGACGTATCAGATATTAAACTGATAAGAACAGATACTACACTTGATCTTAGCCAAAAGGCCGAGAAGCGATACCGGTGAGACCTTCGGAAGGAAGGTGCCCTTCTCGGACATGTCGATTTCCGTGACGGTTGGGTCTTTAGTAAATAATGTTTTTTACAGCCACTTTTGAAGCCATTGTTAAAATATATTGATGAAGTAGATTGTGAGTTGATCAACATCGGGAATAACCACCCTTGACTGTAGCAACATAAAATAATTGCAGTTTCCAAAGTCACGAGGTCATCCCTCCATAGTCACGTGGCTATCCGTCCTCAAATAGAAAATGAGAGGAATCGTGTTGAAAGACACACATTTACAGCAACATTTTAACAGCTAACGAATGCAGCCGGTTACATTTACCGATAATATTTCCAGATATAAAATATTTTATGCAATACATTTAATTTGGACCACTGTCAATAGAATTGAATGTGTGAATTGGGTATGAAAAGGCGTATCAAAATATAATAATTGTATTTGTTTGAGGTTTGTTTTATTTAGTGCTTTTAAAAGTGCTGTGTCAATTATTGTCCATTCCAACCACACATATCCACCCATATTTTCCACCAAAAGTATAAATCCAATCCGAGGACAACGGGTTCCTGACCAGGCTAGTCAGATTTCCAACCTGGGTACTTCCTCCCACTACATATACCCGACAAAAACAAACGCTTCTAGAAGTCCAGAGTTCTAGCGGATATTCACCTTTTATTTTATTTTAAACAGAATTTTAGCGGATCGGAAGATCAAGACTTCGTTTGCCATTTGTTGTATTATCAGTTCCATGATCAGTTCCAGATATTCCACGTGAGATACTTTACCTTTTTACTGATTTTTTCGAGCATTCCTTTCTTCCCTCGAAATTTCGAATGGAAACAGCCACTTTCATGTGAGAGTGCGACAGTTCCCCCACCAGAAATATCAAAGTATCGACGAAAATTCCTGCGGTGTGCAGTTAATAGAGAGACAGCAAGGTTCCTCAGTAATAGAGTGACACGGAGAGTTGATTTAAGAAACTTTTGCTCACACGCAATAATCGAACGCCATGAACTTTTTGACGTTATCTTCTCATCATTCCTTACCGTGTACTTCCCGAGATCATGAGATTAATTCTATATGTCACGCTGCTCTCTGGTTTATGGTGAGGGTGACGTCCTTTAATAACTTTTTTTGTACTGTAATTGTTTTAGCTCACTCGTGAGAGACTTATAATCTCGTCATGAATAGTAGGTGATAAAAAAAATGGATATCATAACTGATTCACTACTTTTACCACAAACGAAGTAGCTATTTTAGCTAATCTTTACCAGCAAAACATTTAATAAAGTAGCAGTAAGTTATTATGTTGACAATTTTTAGGGAAACACGTTTAAAATCTACAAAGGCAAGTGTATAATCGTTATTGATAGCGAAGAACAAATTCCAACTCCCGGATTGTAAAAAGAGATTGCCAAGCCCCAAACAAAAAGTTTCAATGTAATTAACTTCTCTCAGTAAATCTATGCCACTTCCACAATTTAAGATTACCTAGTGTCTAGCTACTTTAGCTCTAGTTGATGCTCATGGCTCGTTTGATGTCGAAACAGTGAATTCAATTAAATAGTTTTACATGTATACAATCGATCACATTTATTTATAAAGCCCTTTTTACAACAGCAGTTGTCACAAAGTGCTTTACAGAGACACCCGGCCTTAAACCCCAAGGAGCAAACAACAGTAGTGTTGGATTTCAGTGGCTTAGGAAAAACTTCCTAAGAAGGCTGAATTTTAGGAAGAAACCTAGAGAGGACCCAGGCTCAGAGGGGTGACCAGTCCTCTTCTGGCTGTGCCGGGTGAGATATTAAGAGTCCAATTGGAATAATTAATACATTTCTCGGGGCTAAATCCAGAGTCTATTTGATTTTAGACTAGGTCAAATGTATGACCAGGTGGACAAGGACAGGGACAGCAACGGGCCCCCTAAACCAGGTACTCCGCAGGTGTGGACCAGGACCTCATCTCCTCCTAATATTTAAAACTGGAGGAGACTGAGAAAAGTTAGAAAGTGCATTCCTCATATCTCCCAGCACAATAATATAGCAGCGTTTACAGACCTTTAACTGATATATATATATATATATATATATATATATATATATGTCCCATATTGCTGTAGTTTTTTGTCTTTGATTAACTTTAGGCTCTACTATTCTCGTTTACTCATACCCAAATTGTCCCTCGTGGTACGTATCAAAATATATTCATATAGATAGGGGACGTATCAGATATCTGTTTCTGTTTCGGATGCCTCCGGAACGCCTTCCTGGGAAGGTGTTCCGGTCCCGTCCCACCGGGAGGAGACCCCGGGGAAGACCTAGGACACGCTGGAGGGACTATGTCTCCCGGCTGGCCTGGGAACGCCTCGGTGTCCCCCCGGAAGAGCTGGAGGAAGTGTCTGGGGAGAGGGAAGTCTGGGCATCTCTGCTTAGACTGCTGCCCCCGCGACCCGGCCCCGGATGAAGCGGAAGAAGATGTATGAACGTATCAGATATTTACGGAAGAGGATTAGTGCCAAGCAATAATAAAAAAATAAAACCATCTCGTCATTAAAGTTATTATAATGCGAGATTAAACTCGTTATATTTTGAGAAAAAAGTCAAAATACAATCTTGAGAATAAACTCATTAAATATCGAGAATAAAGTTGTTGTATTTCGAGAAAAAACGTGTTATATTTCGAGAAAAAAAGTCTAAATACAATCTTGAGAATAAACTCATTAAATATCGAGAATAAAAGTCGAAATTAAATGTAGAGAATAACGCATTAGATCAGTGTGCATTGCATAGCCTACTGATAGAGGACATGGCAGAGTTGGATCAATTAGTCAAACTATATTATAGACTTTCTTTCAGTAACAAAGAAATACTATCAACTTTAGCTAATTATGACAGAATTATAATTAGCATACGAACTTTAAAGAGAATTTGCAAGCGGCTAGGTCTTTTTAGAAGAAAGAATCTATCCAATTTGCGCGATGTACTAGCTTTTGTCCAACATGATTTGACAACCAGTTGACAAATGCAAAGTTATCGCTGGCTTCACCTACGCGCGATTCATCGAGGTTTCGTGGTTTCCCAGGATACCATAAAACGGATTATTAAACTTTATTCTCGATATTTAATGAGTTTAATCTCAAGATTGTATTTAGACTTTTTTCTGAAAATGTAACGAGTTTAATCTCGCATTATAATGACTTTAATCTCGAGATGGTTTTATTATTGCTTGGCACTAATCCTCTTCCGTAGATATTAAACTGATAAGAACAGATTTTTTTTATCTTTTTGGAATGTTTTTATTGTCATACATACACAAAGGTGAACTGTGCATAACATATCCTCTAAGGCAAGAAATGAAAACACGCTCAGAAAAATCCTTTTAAAAAAACTAAACAAACAGACAATATTACCAAAAATAGTACAAAACCATAGCAAAAAACCATAGTACACAAAGAAATAGTACAAAAAGCATTTTAAGTGTCGTTAGTTCTCAAAACTGAAATCGGTTTTAAACCATAAGGGCAGGTCTTTAAGCATGAAAACCAGTGCCAATGGGCTCCTAGTCACAATACCCATGTTATAAATATAAAGTGTCCAGAATGTGGGTGCAGCAGCCATGTCTTCACCTTCAATCAGGCGTCCGTGTAATTGCCATTTACAAACTGTATACATTAGAAACCAGACAAACAAAACATTCACAGACATTTACAATGAAGGATATATCCCTTTCCATCTGTTCTTCACAGACTCAATACCCCACTTATTCATTTCTAAATTTATTTTTTTCAGAATTTCTTGTTTTAACTAAACCTGTTGATGACCACTTGTGTGTCATTGACCACACTACATCTAACTTCCCAAAGTTTGGTTTTGATGAGAGAGTTAAGAGTCACTATTTTCAACATCTGTTCCTTTTCCACATTTTGCAATTGTAGTTCATTTATCTTTTCATAATCCATATTCTTTAAAATAATAAATTTTTTAATTCTTCCCAGACCAATTTGGCATATGAGCATTCCCACAACACATGGGGAATTGTTTCTATGCCCAAACAATTATCCCTGGGGCAAAAAATATTCAGTGTCAAATTATGATTGTATAATTATGATTGTATAATGTATACTTACTGGAAGATGTTTGTGTAGAACAAGCCAATTAAAATCTTTAAGTCTGTTATCCAAGCCTTTCATTTGCACATACAACCAAATGGAAGAAGATATACATATAATGTCTGTAGGACAAATGCTTTCAATCAGGTTACTATACAACATTTTGTGGTTAAGTACTTTATCCTTTTCTTTGCAGACAGGTGTTTTACTTGCCCATTGAACTATTTTCTTAAAATGCAAGGGGACAGACTCTGCTTTTGGCTTGCTATTGTCCCACTTCACTAGGAATCTTAAAGGTGCGGAGAGCCAGAATTTGAGTAATATCTCACATTTGTGTAGGCCCATTGAGGTGAGAATACCACAAATGTTGGAGTAAAACAAGGCGTTGGGTTTTAAAGGGAAATGAGGGAAATCTCTCCCACCAACTTCAATAGTCTGATACATCCAATAGTCTGATACATCCAATCCCTGCGGACGTACTCGTATCCTCCCCAGAAAAAATTAAACATTGCCCGTGTGAACATTTTCCTTAAGCCCACTGGTACTGGAAAAACATAAGCAAGGTGGAGCAAAGAGGGCAGAATGTCTGCCTTCAGCACTAATACCTTGCCACTAAAGGATAACCTCCTGACTTTCCACAGTCCCAACCTTCTATTTACCGCCTTTATTTTAACTATCCAATTAGCCAAATCATCCTTCATTTCATTCCCAAATGACACCCCAAGCACTACCATCGGTCCCCTGCACACCGTCAACCCACACAACCGATCTGTTCTCCATTTCCACCTACCTACAAATTTGATTTCAGTTTTATTCTTATTGATTTTAGACCCAGAAGCAACAGAGAAATCAACCGTAACTTTAGTTGAGTCTCTTAAACTCCGTTCATCTAACAGATATAAGACCATGTCGTCAGCATACAGTGAGTTTTTTAAGGTATCTACTCCGGGCAACCTGAGACCTCTGATCTCTTGGTTTTTCCTAATCGCACAAGCCAAAGGTTCAATATACAAAACATAAAGGAGAGCAGAGAGAGGTTCCCCTTGCCTAAGTCCTCAAGAATGCTTCACCAAGTTTCCTAAATGACCATTAACATTTACCCTACTCTCAACCCCTGTGTAAAGAATGTTTAGCCATTTAATATAATTTTCTCCAAATCCAAAGTTATTCAAAGTTCTAAACATAAAATCGTGGTTTACCATGTCAAAGGCTTTCTCTTGGTCAACATTTACAATAAATCGCTGACAGATTCCTCTCCTCTACGTACGCCAGGATATCCATGCACTTGGAAATGAAAATGGCTCTAAAGACTTCTAGCTAATGCTCTCCAATTTGTTCCCAAAAGACAATATAGAATTCTTTGGAGAGCCCATCCACTCCTGGCACCTTGTTATCCTTCATGGTCTTTAAGGCAGAAAAAAGTTCTGCTTCTCTCAAGTCCTCAGCCAAATCCTCCCTGATGTCTAAAGGTATTCTAGATTCCACACAATCTAAAAAGGTGCTTCCTTTTTCATAATCAACTACCTTTTTCTGGAAGAGCTGAGAAAAGTGATGTGTTGCAACCTCAAGCATTCCTTCTCCCTCAACTGTGTCCCCATCAACACCACAGAGAGCAGAAATAGTCCTGCCTTTGTCTCGTGATTTGATTTGTTTGAAGAAATAAGCAGAGCACTTTTCATCTTTATCCCAAATTTCGTGCTGTATTTTGAACATGTAGCCATGTGCTTTCTTTTCAAACAAGAATTGTTTTTTCTTCAAAATACAAAGCTTGTCTACATCTAGGACTCCGCCAGTTCAATTTCTTTGGGTGTACAGACCCTGCAATTTTTTCTGCAGTTGGTAATAATCTCTGTGTTTTTTACGCATCTTATCTCTACAATAATTTTGGATGAAATACCTAATTCTACATTTTGTACTCTCCTACCATTCAATGGCCGAAATGTAGAAACCTTTCAACGATAAACAACCTTGGAAAAAAGAAATGAAGCTCCTCTCAAAGGCTTTGTCGTAAAGGATGTCATTATTAATCTTCCAATACCCTTTCCCGAAAGCAATAGCATTTAATTCTACAGAGACTGAAATGCAGTCGTGGTCTGAATAAAACATTGGATTGACTTGTGCCGAGGACACCACGTGTCCCCGTGGGACAAAAACATAATCCAGACGGCTTCTCGCGCCCCTGCTGTTACCCCATGTGAACCCTGGATCACCCACATGCACCACTCTGTAGGCATCAGCCATATTATACTTGTCTATGTAGGCATCAGCCATATTATACTTGTCTATGTAGGCATCAGCCATATTATACTTGTCTATGTAGGCATCAGCCATATTATACTTGTCTATGTAGGCATCAGCCATATTATACTTGTCTATGTAGGCATCAGCCATATTATACTTGTCTATAAGGCTTTTAAGGAAGTGTCCTCCCAGATCACCCCGGTCATAGGAGACATTAAAATCACCTGCCATAAACACCTGCCTGTTCGTCATAAATATTGTGTCCAAACCATTTAGCAATACCCGTCTGTCCTTGGGTGTTGGAGGTGCATAAACATTTATTATTCTGAGACACTTCAATCAATATCTGCTATTAAAACCCTCCCCTGAACTGCAGAGAAACTTCCTACTATCTTTAAATCCTTGTTCCCACACAAAATACCAACCCCGGATGAATGTAGCCCACCGACACTCCACCTTGAATCCCCCTGAACTCATTCTCTGGTGAAACGCTCCACATCCTGTTGATCTTTTAGATGCACCTCTTGCAGCAGACACACTGAGAAAGCAGGTCTAATTGAGGACAAATGAGAAAAAAACGTTGCTCTTTTTACTGTGTTTTTTAGTCCCCTAACGTTAACACTAGAGACCCTAAAAAGAGACGACATGGGAAAGGAGAAAGAAACAGACAGCTGTCTATGACCCAAAAATAACTCACTTCAAGTAGTGTATCTCATTTGGCAAACTGTCCGGGAAACGGTGAACTCTTGGGGGAGGACTGTCCTCACAAATCGGTGTTGGAGTTGGATAAACGCAGCTCCCCTCAGACTTTCCTCCCTCACTCGGCATCGTAGCAGGGACGCCACTGGGAGGGAGGCCACCGCCTCCTACGAACGAGGAAAGTGGTGGGAGGGTGTCGTCAAAACCGTGCAAATCTACATCTCTCCTCTCCTCTGTTTGCGACAAAGCCAAAATAGAGTAACGATTGTCTCCCTGTGGAAGCTCCCCCACGTCTGCCTGTGAAGGACTGGAGACGAGACTTCTCAGCTTCCTCTTCACCGTAGCTTTTCTCCTCTCTCCCACGACGGCTCAGGCCGCAGGCTCCAGTAGGGGTGTGGGGGCTCCTGTAACCTTTTCAACCAGGTCGCTCCAACTCTCATCCAGGGCTCCACTCACCACGCATGATGGCAATTGGGGCGTCTCTTTTGTGCTATCCTCAGCAACTCGTGTTCCCCCCTCATCCTCCAGCTCGCGCACCACCTCTTCAATAGCGTGTAACCTCAACGGTTCATCCTCACTCAAGTTCTTGCCCCTCACTGCGTTGGCATAGGAAGGAATATTCTTCGGGCAATGGCGAAAAAGGTGCTCCTCGGAGCCACACAGGTTGCAACGTTTCGGCGCATTACAGTCTTTCATTGTGTGGCCAAGGGTGCTGCAGTTTCTGCACCGGGTCTGGGTGCAGGCCTCAGCAAGGTGACCGAAGGTATTGCATTTCCTACAGTAAATGGGTTGTCCCGCATAGAGGATATAGCCCCTGTCAGGTCCAAACCAAAAAGACGCGGGAGGGTGTAGGTAGCCATCGTGGCTGCTTTTGTCCTCCTTCAACAGTACACTGAACTGTCTCTTCCCGGTCCAGATACCCAGTGCATCCTTTATTTTTCTGGTTCCCGGCAGCATGGTTACGTACCTGCTAAGGTAGTGGACCAGAGTCTCGTCAGAGACCCATGGGTTGTACATATGTACAGTCAGCACTCGCTGGTTATGCCTGCACATGGACTCCACATGGAAATCCTTGAGGGCTGGAGATGAAGCATTAGTCCTACAGAGTCCTCTCACTTCCTCCAGTTTTGTTACTGTGTAGAACGACACATCGTAAACTTTTCCACCCCATTCTGCTGCAAACAATGCACATCATCCAAGGTTAATTTAAGTAAAGCAAAAAGCAAATCCTTCCCAAACCAAAATCTCTCCATCATGTGCTCTGTTTTCTTCCACTGGAATCGTAACGTGTTTTTACGCCCAGCTGTCGCTGACTGGAAAGGGGCCGCTGACGCCATCGCCCCACGAAAGAAAGTGCGGGAAAACGAGATTAACTAACGTGGATCTTGATCTTAGCCAAAAGGCCGAGAAGCGATACCGATAAAACGTTCAGAAGGAAAG
The DNA here is from genome assembly GCF_011004845.1 of Esox lucius. Classification (NCBI taxonomy): domain Eukaryota; kingdom Metazoa; phylum Chordata; class Actinopteri; order Esociformes; family Esocidae; genus Esox; species Esox lucius. The sequence continues at coordinate 3,263,420 of NC_047587.1, read as the reverse complement.
TGTTGTTCTCGGACATCGGGAATAACCACCTTTGACTGTAGCAACGTAAAATAATTGCAGGTTCCAAAGACACCAGGTCATCAGTCACGTGGCTATCCGTCCTCAAATAGAAAATGAGAGGAATCTTGTTGAATCACACGCATTTACAGCAACATTTGTAAACTAACGAATACAGTCGGTTACATTTACGGGTAATATTTGAAGATATCAATTATTTTATACAAAACATTTACCTAGAAGCACTGTTAACAAGAGAACCTAATCACTGGAGAATGACCGTCGGTTTGACTTCCCTCTGTGTGTTCAAACCTATATGAATGACCAACAATAACTTGACCCCTAACCCCACAGTGTCCACTTGATTTAAAAATCGACATATTTCCACGGCAGGAAGACTACACTCATCACACACTCAGTCTGAGTTACAGCTGCCAGAGAGAACCATTGGACGAACTGCATTATGGGATTGTTGACGTGCTGTACTCTGCTTGCTGTTACCTACCTGGCTACCTGCCAAACTTTTTCGAATTTACTCTATATAAACTACTTGGTCAAAATTCTATTTTAACCTTTTCACGCATGAGTTTCAAATATTCCTTAGCGACCCCCCAGCGTGAGTTTTTTTGCACGTGACTTCAGTACTCTCCAGCATTTGAACTCACGCCAGCATTTGAAAAATCACCTTGCCAGGTAAGGAACACTACATGCATTGCATTGCAAGATTCTCTCGTTGACTCGAATTCTAAGAGCTGCAAAAGTTGGTTGATTTATAACTGTAGCTAGCTAGAAAACATCAGCTAACCGCTAGCAAACGTCAGCTGCCCGCTAGCTAACAAATCGTGACCAGTAATTCAGTTCAGTGAAAATGAATAAACTATATAAAGTGCATACAAGGGGGAACGTAACTTCTAGAAAGTTTTTGCAATGGTTTTGATCGGTAGTAGTCGCCAATATAATTTGTTTTTGGGTATTAGTGTTGGCTGTCTATTGGTACGTAAGTAATACTTCTTGTCCCGATTTGAATGCTTTCTACCTGGTTAATATCATAGTATGGTCTTGAAACAATTACTATCAGGAAATAAAGTTATAAACACTGTTTGAGCTAAATGTGAGTAAATAATAGCGCAGTTTTACCAGCCATTGTTATGTTACTTGTAGCTACGCATGCTAATGGTGCGTTCTAAACATGACGTTCTAATCACACCGGTGTGATCGTACGCTTCAGGGACCACTCTAGATTGATCACACCGGTGTGATCGTACGTGCCAAAGGGTTAAGAGTTTTACCAACGCAATATTTATCTGTTGACCTCTTACCCAACTTTTCTCTTTTTGGACATAATTAACAGAACTACTCACCCCTGAACACCCGAAGCTAAGTATCATTACAATGCCTTATCACTGTAATTGTTGTAGCAACAACACGGTGGAGAATGTTCGTCTTAAGTTAAATATAGCAGAGTTAAAGGCTCGGCTTCTGACGCAAATGTCAGGCAAGGATTATGCTAGTGTAGAAATAGAAAAATCTGCGTCAGTGCCACCAGGTAGAAACAATAGTTTTGTTAGCCCCCCAGCACAGCTCCTGCAGCCGGGCAATAACTTTCACTTGGTCACTGGGAAGAAATGCAGTCGACCAGTTAAACCTGAATCGTTGCTAAATCCAACTGAGACTTTTCCCCACTGGAGTTGGAGTCAAGGCCCGAGCCGTCTTCGGAGGGGAATGATCGGCAGGCATGTTCTACCGGTGGCCTTGAAAAACTAAAAACCTTAGTCATCGGCGATTCCATTACACGCAGTATTAGACTAAAGAATCAGCCGGCGATCGTACATTGTTTACCGGGGGGCAGAGCCACCGACGTAGCCGCAAATCTGGGGTTGGTGCTAGCGAAGTCTAAAACTGGCAAGTATAGAGAGTATAGAGATATTGTTATTCACGTTGGCACCAACAATGTTAGGATGAAACAGTCAGAGGTTACGAAGCAGAACATAGCATCAGCGTGTAAACTAGCTAGAAAGATGTGTCGGCATCGAGTAATTGTCTCTGGCCCCCTCCCAGCTAGGGGTGGTGACGAGCTCTACAGCAGACTTGCGCAACTCAATCGCTGGCTAAAAACGGAGTTCTGCCCGTCGCAGGAGGTAGAGTTTGTAGATAACTGGCCTTCTTTTTGGGACTCTCCCAGAAATAGGCCCAGGCCTGATCTGCTGAGGAGCGACGGACTCCATCCTAGCTGGAGTGGTGCTCTTCTTTTATCTAGGAACATTGACAGGAGTCTCACTCCTATAGCTTTAACATGAGATGGGGTGCAGGTCAGGCTGCAGGCTGTTAGCCAGCCTGCTAGCATAGTGGAGTCTGTCAATAGCATAGCCAGAGTAGTTAGTACAGCTTTACCTATTGCCACTGTGACTCGTTCTAGGCTGAGAAAAGTTAAACAAGGTAGTGCTAACAAAAACAACCTTATTAAGATAAAGCCTTCCTCCACCTCGGTCAAAAATAAAAATGATTGTATCACTTCGCATCTCAAAATGGGACTCCTAAATATTAGATCCCTTGCTCCAAAGGCAGTTGCAGTAAATGAATTAATCTCTGATCATAAACTAGATGCTATTGGTTTATGTGAAACGTGGCTAAAGCCTAATGAATTCACTGCCTTAAATGAGGCCTCTCCTCCTGGTTATACTAGTGATCATATCCCTCGTGCGTCCCGAAAAGGAGGGGGTGTTGCTAATATGTATGACAGTAAATATAAACTTACTCTCAAACATATTTCAGTTTCATTCTTTCAAAGTTTTACTCATGAAAGTTAACCAGGCTGATAAATCATTTTACATAGCTACTATTTATAGGCCCCCCGGGCCATACACATTGTTCCTCAATGAGTTTCCAGAATTCTTGTCTAACCTTGTAGTCATGGCAGATAGTATTCTAATTTTTGGCGATTTCAATATTCATATGGAAAACTCCAATGATCCTCTTCAAAAAGCCTTTGAAGCCATAATTGACTCATTGGGTTTCATCCAACATGTCTCAGGTCCAACACATTGCCACAATCATACCTTAGATTTAGTCCTGTCACGAGAAATAGATATTGTAGATCTAATAATTTACCCCCAAAATCCTGGATTATCGGATCATTGTCTTATTACATTTACCGTTAAAACAAGAAATCCACTTGCCCCCCAAACAATGAGTTTCAAAAGCCGTACTATAAATTCTCGGACTACAAATAAATTCCTTGATATTCTTACAAGTTCGCTCATTAACGACAGAGTAAATAAATCTGTAAACGATTTTATCGAGGATCTAAACTCAATACTGCGAAAAACATTAGACACAGTTGCACCACTAAAAACTAAAGAAATACGCAACAAAAAACTTGCTCCCTGGTACACAGACAATACTAGAGCACTTAAGCAAGCCTCCAGAAAATTGGAGCGAAAGTGGCGCTCCACCAAGTTGGAAGTATTTAGACTAGCCTGGATAAACAGTACACTACAATACCGAAAATCACTCACGTCTGCTCGATCAGCTTATTTCTCCAACCTGATTGAGGCGAACAAAAACAATCCAAAATTTCTCTTTGATACAGTTGCAAAGTTAACAAAAAAGCAAGGCTTAGCAAGTGAAGTGAGTCTTCACTTTAGTTGTAATGAATACATGAACTACTTTAATGAAAAGATCGTCAACATTAGAAAACAAATAACTGACTCCTTAAATAGTTATGGTCCTCAAAATCTCAGTTGTCCAAAAAATTTCCAGAACCTCCCTGACCAGGTGTCAATGGGGACACTTGAATTTTTTGATACCGTATCGCTCGACACATTTACAAAATTTGTAATGAGTTCTAAACCCACAAACTCTCAGCTAGACCCGATTCCTACAAAATTACTTAAGGAGTTATTTCCTGTGCTAGGTCAGCCAATGCTGAACATAATAAATTGCTCCCTTTCCTCCGGATGCGTACCAAACTCACAAAAATTTGCGGAAATTAAGCCTCTTCTAAAAAAATCTAATCTAGATCCCGACATATTAAACAATTATAGGCCAATATCGAACCTCCCGTTCCTCTTAAAAAAAAAGTGTTTCCCAACAACTGAATGCCTTCCTAAAGACAAAAAACATTTATGAAATACTCCAGTCCGGTCTTAGATCCCATCATAGTACTGAGACTGCACTCGTGAAGGTAACAAATGACCTTCTAATGGCCTCAGACAAAGGTTCCGCATCCGTCCTGTTGCTTCTTGATCTTAGTGCTGCTTTTGACACTATTGATCACTCCCTTCTCTTAGAGAGACTGGAAACCCATATTGGGCTACGTGGACATGTTCTAGCCTGGTTTAAATCTTATTTATCTGAAAGATATCAGTTCGTTAGTGTGGATGGCATATCCTCTGACAAGTCAAAGGTATGCTTTGGAGTTCCTCAAGGCTCGGTTCTGGGCCCATTATTGTTCTCACTATATATGCTCCCTCTGGGCGATGTAATCCGAAATCACAATATACATTTTGACTGTTATGCTGATGACACACAGTTATATATTTCAATGAAGCACGGAGAAGCCCCTAAATTAGCTATTTTGGAAGCATGCGTTTCAGATATTAGGAAGTGGATGACAGAGAACTTCTTGCTCTTAAACTCAAATAAAACAGAAATGCTCCTTTTAGGACCCAAAAAACAAAGAGCGTTGTTAGCAGATCTCACTGTGAACCTCGACGGCTGCATGGTCGTATCCCAAAAAACTGTAAAAAACCTTGGCGTTACCCTTGACCCTGACCTCTCCTTTGAAGAACATATAAAATATGTCTCAAGAGTTGCTTATTTTCATCTTCATTGCAAAAATTAGAAACTTTCTATCAAAAACTGATGCAGAAAAATTTATCCATGCTTTCGTTACTTCTAGATTAGATTACTGCAATGCTCTTCTCTCTGGTTATCCAGACAAATTAATAAATAAACTTCAATTAGTGCTGCAGACGGCTGCTAGAATCCTAACTAGAACAAAAAAATTTGAACACATCACCCCTGTCCTGGCGTCCTTACATTGGCTGCCTGTTAGGGTTAGGGCTGATTTTAAGGTTTTACTCTTAACCTATAAATCAATACATGGACTTGCTCCTACTTACCTTGCTGAAATGATCCAGCCATACATACCTACACGTAACCTTAGATCACAAGATGCAGGCCTTTTAATTGTACCTAGAATTTCTAAACAAACAGTTGGGCGGCAGGGCCTTTTCTCATAGAGCTCCACTCCTGAGGAATGATCTGCCAATTAAGATTAGAAATGCAAACTTTCAAGTGTCTACTAAAAACTCATCTCTACAGCACGGTTTATAATTAGGTGTAGCCTGGCCCGGGGGCGTGAAGGTGACCAGTAGGCTTGATACTGTCCACCCTTGCTGTCTTGCCAGGTGGGCTCTCGTCGCCACTGGGATGCCCTCCCTCCAATGCCTTTCGGGGGAAGAGTCACCGGCTTGTTGTTGACTCTCTGTTGCGCACTTGTGCAATTGGGCTGTACGCGGCTAGCAATACTCGGCCCTCATTCAGGGGGGTTGCGGTTGGTGGGTGTCCCTTAGGTTGATGCCTGGCAATGCGGTTGGATTGATTTCCTGCCTGTTGGGCCCTGTTCGGGGCCTCCCCCGGGTAGGGCCACAGTGTCACCAGACCCCCCCGTCTCAGTTCCAAGGTGTTACGCTGCTATATTATTGTGCTGGGGGATATAAGGGATGTACTACTAACTTTTCTCAGTCTCCTCCAGTTTAAAATTTTAGGGGGAGATGAGGTCCTGGTCCACACCTGCGGATTACCTGGTTTGGGGGGCCCGTTGCTGTCCCTGTCCTTGTCCACCTGGTCATACTTCTGACCTAGTCTAAAATCAAATAGACTCTGGATTTAGCCCGGAGAAATGTATTTATTATTCTAATTGGACTCTCAATATCTCACCCGGCACAGCCAGAAGAGGACTGGTCACCCCTCTGAGCCTGGGTCCTCTCTAGGTTTCTTTCTAAAATTCGACCACACCACCACCTGACCACCCCCTACTCGCGCTCTCCCTGATAAAGCCCCAAACCCCCCTTCCACCGTTCCCTGAGAGTATGGAAACCCCACTTGGCCACCTCCCTCTCCATCCTCCCCCTTTAAACTCCCCTCCACTGTCCTAGCTATCCCTTCCACCCCCAACCCCGACCCTGTCCTAACCAGACTCGTCCTGGAGTCCCACAAGGCCCGCTTAACTAGGCTGACGATTACCCACAGCAGGAACCGATCCCTGGTGCCCCCCTCCCTCCTTCCTATCCCCCTCTCAGCTCTCGCCCACGTCAGCACAAACGTGCTGTCCACTGCACGAAGCAGGCCCTACGCCCTGCCCCACACAACCCCGGCAAAGGCACAGTCCCAGAAAACGTGCCGCACCGTTTCCTCTGCACCGCACGTCGGCCTCGGGCAGATCGGCGATCCAGCCAACCCCCAGCGGTGCAACAGGCTTTGCACTGGAAAACTCTTGTGCAGCCCCCTCCAGTGGAGGTCTTTAAGCCCGTTATCCAGGCCCTTCATCTGGATTGTTTCCCAGACCGTGGCCGGGAGCCCCACTACCGGAGGAGCGTACACCGGCCCCAACACCGCCTCATAGAGGTGTCTGTGGTCTGTGCCGAGCTGGGCTATGTCGACCCCCACCTGGGCCCTGAGCCACTCCTCGGCATGCCGGAAGTGCCAGGGCAGCTGCTCAGCCCTCAGGCCCAGGTTCGACCAATCCACCATGACCGCCTGCGCCTGGTAGGAGAAAAATACCCGCAGGAAGTATCCGGACGGATGAATTACGGGCCTCGCCAGTTCGCCCAACAGGAACGCCACGAAAACCGCGTCCAGCTTTAAAGGGAAATGGGGCACTCCCCTTTCCCCCGGCCCCCACCTGGGCATACATCCGGGCTCTTGCCACATATTCGTGCCCCCCTCCCCACACAAACAGGAAGACCGCCCTAACTACCTCCCTCCTCCAGCAAGCCGGCAGCGGATACACATAGGCCAGGTGTAGTAGGCCCGGTAACACGTCTGCCTTGAGGACCAGGACCCTGCCCACGAATGACAGGGACCTCGAACTCCACAACCCCAACTTCAGCTTCATCTGCATGATCCTCTCCTCCCAGTTCAGGGCAGCGGTGCCGAATCTCTCGAACCTGATCCCGAGGACCTTCACGGGCCCCCTGCACAGGGCCAAGCCACCTGGCACATCCACTCTGTCCTTCCAGCACCCAAAATACTTGACCGTGGACTTCTCTAAGCTCACCACTGCGCCCGACGCCCGACCGAACTCCTGGAAGACCTCCAGTGCCCTAAGCAGGCATCTGCCCTGCACAGGAATAAAGTTGTATCGTCGGCATGTCAACTTTACCCGTAACCCACCGCTGCCCGGCACCAGCATCCCCTCCACACCCTCATCCCCCCTTATGGCCGCCGCTAGCGGCTCCATTTACAAAATAAACAACAGAGCTGAAAGCGGGCAACCCTGCCGGACACCCGCCCCCAACCCAAACACCTCCCCCAAGTGCCCATTCACATTCACACGGGACCCCGCATACAATACCTTCACCCAATACACAAACCTGTGACCAAACCCCAACCTCTCCATGACCCGAAACAAAAATCCCCTATCCACCCGGTCGAAAGCCTTTGCCATGTCCAAGGCTGCCACCATCAATGGTAGCCCCCTATCCTCAGCCCAGGCGATTGAGTCCCTCAGGAGCTGGAGGTTCCACCGAATGGACCTCCCTTCCACACCACATGTCTGGTCCTCGTGGACCACATATGGTAGGGCCTCCCTCATTCTATCTGCTAACACCTTAGCCAGAAGCTTGTAGTCGCAGCAGAGCATCGTCAGGGGTCGCCAATTGTCCAGGTTGGTGGGATCCCCCCTCTTATAAAGGAGGGACAACACCCCAACCGACATGGTCCCGACCGGCGACCCTGCCTCCAGAACCGGTCTCACCATCTCTAGTACTACCGGTCCGAGAACCCCCCAAAATTTGAGATAAAACTCAGACCATCGACTCCAGGGACCTTCCCCCTGCCCATCCGCTTGAGAGCGGACTCCAACTCGGCCAGTGAGATGGGCGCCCCCAATCTCTCCCTTATCTCCTCCGGCACGTGTCTGGTCAGGTGGTCCAGGAAACCTGTCCCCGCCTCAACCTCACTACCCCCAAAAAAACTCCTAAAATGGTCCGTGGCTGCCCCCACCATCGTGCCAGGCTCCCGGACCACCCTCCCTGATCCCAGCATCACACCCGTAAACACCCGCTTCTGCTGTCTCTCCCTCACCGAGCTGAAGAAGACGGCAGAGCAGATCTCGTCTCGTCCCACAGGGAGAGGGCCCTCTTCAAGTAGGCGCGAGCCCAGCTCTCGTGCACCGCCCTTAGCTGCTCCTTTAGATCGGCCCCTCTCTCCAAATCCACCTCCAGGCCATAGTTCTGTGCCGCATACTCGAGGTCTAGAAGCCCTTGTAGCCGCCGCACCAACGCCCTCTCCTCCCAGCCCTTCCTCATCTCATATGCCCTCACGAACTCCCCGATACTCCCCTGGCCTGGCGGGACCGATGACGACCCAGAAGACAGGCCCTCCGACAGCTCTCTCAGACCAGCGAGTGCACCTTCCACCAGCATGCTGCAGCTTGTTTGCTGCTCCCCTGGAGGGGTCTCAGGCACCTCCTGCGCCATCTCTGCTCCTGCATCCAATCCCGCTGCTGCTACCGCTTTCTCGCCCCTACCCTCGCCCTCAGTGGTCGGACCTCTGACCCCGCCATTCTCATTTGGGTCCTCTCCATCATCCCTTTCCTTTGTAGGGTCACCGGCCTCGTCCTTTCGGCTCCTCCTCTTTCCCTCCCCCGTCGTCTGCTCTGTCGATGGGCCTCCATGTCCACCTCCTCCTGCTCCCCCGGCTGCAGCATCGGCGTAGGTCCTACGTCTCTGCGGACATTCCCTCACCAGATGCTCCTCCGAGCCACACTGGTGGCACTTCTTCGGGGCAGTGCAATCCCTGGTCTCGTGCTGTTCCAACCCGCAAGACCTTACACTTTCTCAGGCCACAGTTGGCATAAATGTGGCCGATCTTTAGGCACCTCCTGCAGAATTCTGGCTGTCGGGCGTAGTACAGGGTGCCTCGGTCCGCCCTGATGGAAAACATTGCGGGTTGGTGCAGGAACCCGTCCTTCCCCGTCGCATCTTCACGAAGGAGAGCCTGGAACTGCCTCCTCCCGGTCCAGAATCCTAAGGCATCCTTCACGTACCTCGGCCCTGCCTTTACATTGCAGTACTCCCCAAGGAACCTTCGTACGTCGTCATCCTGGACGAACGGGTTGTACATGTGGACAGTGACCACTCTGAAGTTCCTCTTCGACAGATCCGTCACCTGGAAGAGGTTGAAGGGACGAACCCGCCCTGCCTCGACCACCTTCTTCAGGATCTCCTCCATCTTCGATTCCTGGTAGAAGGTAACATCGAAGGCCTGCTCCTGGACGTACCCCTGCAAGCAGAGGACATCTCCGGTCCCCAGCTTCAATGCCCCTAGGAGCATCAGCCTTCCAAACTGCTCCCTGCCCCAAGGTTCCACCGACTCCGCCGAGCCCTTCCATTGGAAGCGCAGGGTGTTCCGTACCCCGGCCCAAGATGCCGCTCCAGCCCCGGTTGGTGCTGCCATGGTGGAACGTAAACCGGCCGAAGCCGTTGCTCTTTTAGTGTTACCACCAGGCCCTGGGTTCCAATGTTGTCAACAAAGAAAAGAAATGAAGTCGTTCCACCAATCTTCTTGTAATTGATCGTCGCTCCGCACTCCTCGCTCAGATAAGAACAGATACTACACTTGATCTTAGCCAAACGGCCGAGAAGCGATACCTGTAAAACGTTCGGAAGGAAGGTGCCGTTCTCGGACATGTCGATTTCCGTGGCGGTTAGATCTTTACCAAATAATGTTTTTTACAGACACTTTTGAAGCCATTGTTAAAATATATTGATGAAGTAGATTGTGAGTTGATGAACATCGGGAATAATCACCCTTGACTGTAGCAACGTAAAATAATTGCAGGTTCCAAAGACACCAGGTCATCAGTCACGTGGCTATCCGTCCTCAAATAGAAAATGAGAGGAATCGTGTTGAATGACACGCATTTAAAGCAACATTTGAAAACGAATGAGTACATTTGGTTACATTTACCGGTAATATTTGAAGATATAAATTATTTTATACAAAACATTTACCTAGGAGCACTGTTAACAAGAGAACCGAATCACTCGAGAATGACCGTCGGTTTGACTTCCCTCTGTGTTCAAACCTATATGAATTATGAACAATAACTTGATCCCTAACCCCACAGCGTCCACTTGATTTAAAAATCGACATCTTTCCACGGCAGGAAGACTGTAGGAAAATATTAATGGACATTGTCTGATTAATATGAGGTATGGAACAAAATAATATCCAAATGAAGTGTTAAAACTGGACTACAAAGTTTACAGTCTAAATTGAATAGGGTAAAGTTTTGTTGTGGTAAATAAAAGAAACACGAGCCCCACTCTAATACTGTCTGTTAGTCTGTCATGGTTTTCAAAATCAGTCGAAACAGTCAGAACATCATGGACTAAAACACTGGTTCCCAACCTGGGGTCCGCGCCCCCCTCGGGGGGCGCCAGACTTCACAGGGGGTGCGCGGGAGCGTATCTGCTTTGAGGTGAATAAATATGCATAAAACCCACTAATAATTTTATATAAAAAATATTTTTCAAAGTTTTTAAAAAATCATATGTTTACATTGCCAAGAAAAGGCAGTTAAAAAAGTATCTCAAATAAAAAATAATTATTTAAATTTTACGCACACACCGTCACTTGCTCAATGTGCTTGTCATCGTAACGGCAAAAACTGAAGAAAAATGGCACAGAAACGTAAATGCGGTGATTCTTCATCAGAGGCAAAGAAAAAGTTTAGACACTATGACGAAACCTGTATACATTTTGGTTTTATTGAAGGCCAAGACAAGTCACGACCAGAATGTGTCTTCTGTGGTGAAAAACTTGCAAACGACAGCATGAAACCAAGCAAAATGAAAAGACATCAGGAAACGAAGCATCCAGAGACAATCGGCAAAGATAAGGAATTATAAGGATAAAAACAGCATACCTTGCTGACATATTCACTCTTTATAATGAGACCAACAAGAGACTGCAAGGCTCTGAGTCAAACATCTTGATGTGCAAAGAAACAATCGATGCTTTTATGCGCAAGCTGGAGTACAGGGCTGGGAAAATGTCACAGGGGCTTTTACAACACTTTCCACTGCTGCTTCATCATTCTGGGGGTACCGTTAGTGCGTCTTTGCGCGCCGAGTTTTGCCGTCACATGACTTCGCTGCAGGAGGAATTAAAGTCCCGCTTTGCGGATGTTGCCGCATTATCCAAAGAGTCGTGGGTTATGGATCCCTTCACATCCAAGCTTGAAGATGTCGAATACCTTGGCGGTGAAGATGAGCTCGCTGAACTACAGACTGATTCACTGTCAAAAAAGTACTTCCAGGAGAATGGATTCAAAAAGCTTTGGATAGCCAGGGGACCTGTTGTCGCACCTAAACTTGCAAAATATGCCATTACAAAGATCATTCTCCCTTTCAGTACAACCTACCTCTCTGAGACAGCCTTCAGTGCCCTTGTGGCTATAAAAACAAAGTCACGCAACAGACTGGAAGTCCACAGCGATTTTAGACTGGCCATCACTGGCATTACACCTGACATTCCATCACTAGTCAAAGGCATGCAAGCACAAGGTGGACATTAGCGTTATGTATTTGAGCTGACGTTATGATTAGCCTTGTAAAAAAAGGATCTGTGCATGCATGCATGTAAGTACAGCATTCTACCGTTCATATTTAACATTACGTTCATAACATTCAGTATTCCATGTTTATACACAAAATATTGGAAAAAAAAGAAACAACTGTGTTTTACTTTGTGTAAAAATTAAAATATTAGGCTAAAAGGAAACATTTGAAATTGAAGAAACATTTCCTCTGTATTCATGTAAAATGTCATTAAAACATAAACTTACACACACTGTATATTTTATGTGTGTTTTATGTGCATAGCATAAAAAATAAAAATAAAAAAATAAAAAAAAATATATATATATATTATATATAGCTGGGGGGGGGGGGGGGTCCAAGGATTGTTGAATATGTACATAGGGGGGGCCCCAAGAAAAAAGGTTGGGAACCACTGGACTAAAACATCCCAAAAGGTTAGATAAAACAGAAAGAACATTGGTGTAAGTCAATGTCTGCCTGATGATAGAAGAGCACACCCTGGTGGTGAAAAAGCTTACAGCACCTGGTATTCCCAGGCGGTCTCCCATCCAAGTACTAACCAGGCCCGACCCTGCTTAGCTTCCGAGATCGGGCGTATTCAGGCTGGTATGGCCGTAAGCGAAAGAAGTCGTTTCGGCAAACTATATAAAGTTCATGAACCTTACAAAAGTGTTGAAGATAAATGAAGGCAGGCGCAAACAGATGGTAAACATTATTCGGAGACCCATAACTACAAGAAATAACATGTTTTATGAGCGAATTGAGACATAGAACACATCAGACTAGTGACTCACCGTTTCACTTCAGTTCCTTTGTTAATCGTGTTTTATATATGTTTTAAAATCGAATTCATGTTTTTATTTGTTGTCATACAGGGCACCACACACAGTAAAATGAAACCTGGATCTTAGCTAGTTTTCCCTATTTAAATAAAAGAACTATCCCAGCGTCCAAGCTGAGGTATGATCTTCAGAAATCATCACAAGTATTACTTTTTGTACAAAGAGAGGGGGGTGCACCGTTCCTGGAGGTACTGCAATACCAGGTCGATGCGTGGAGTGGACGGAGCAAGCCCCTATTCCATCTCCCTATTCCAAAAATCAATTTAATATATGGTCCCCAGATAGGGGACGTATCAGATATTAAACTGATAAGAACAGATTTTTGTATTTTTTTTTGGAACGTTTTTATTGTCATACATACACAAAGGTGAACTGAGCATAACATATCCTCTAAGGCAAGAGATGAAACATCCCTCAGCAAATTCCCTTTTTCAAAAAACTAAACAGAGAATATTACCAAGAATTGTACAAAACCATAGCGGAAAAAAACAACAGTACATAAAGAAATACCACAAAACAAAGCACTTTGAGTACCGTTAGTTCTCAAAACAGAAATTAGTTTTAAACCAAAAGGGCAGGTCATTAAGCATGTAAACCGGTGCCAATGGGCTCCTAATCACAATACCCATGTTATAAATATAAAGTGTCCAGAATGTGGGTGCAGCAGCCATGTCTTCACCTTCAATCAGGCGTCCGTGTAATCCTCACCCCAAACAGGGGGAACAGAAAACAGTGTAATTGCTATTTACAAAAAGTATACATTATAAACCAGACAGACAAATCATTCACAGACATTTACAATGAAGGATACATCCCTTTCCATCTGTTCTTCACAGACTCATTACCCCACTTATTAATTTCAAAGTGCATTTTCTTCTGAATTTCTTGTTTTATAAAATTAACTAAACCTGTCGATGACCACTTGAGTGAGTCATTGACCACACTACATCTAGCTTCCCAAAGTTTAGTTTTAATGAGATATAAGAGTCAGTTGAGAGTCAGTTGTTTCTATGCCCAAACAATTTTCCCTGGGGCAAAAAGTATTTAGTGTCAAATTATGATTGTATAATGTAGCTCGTACCGGAAAACGTTTGTGTAGGACAAGCCAATTAAAATCTTTAAGTCTGTTATCCAAGCCTTTCATTTGCACACGCAACCAAACGGAAGGAGATATACGAATAACGTCTGCAGGACGAAAACTTTCAATCAGGTTACTATACAACTGTTTGTGGTTAAGTACTTTATCCTTATCTTTGCAGACAGGTGTTTTACTTGCCCATTGAACTATTTTCTTAAAATGCAGGGGGACAGACTCTGCTTTTGGCTTGCTATTGTCCCACTTCACTAGGAATCTTAAAGGTGCAGAGAGCCACAATTTGAGTAATATCTCACATTTGTGAAGGCCCATTGAGGTGAGAATACCACAAATGTTGGAGTAAAACAAGGCGTTGAGTTTCAAAGGGAAATGAGGGAAATCCATCCCACCAACTTCAATAGTCTGATACATCCAATAGTCTGATACATCCAATCCCTGCGGATGTACTCGTATCCTCCCCAGAAAAAATTAAACATTGCCCGTGTGAACATTTTCCTTAAGCCCACTGGTACTGGAAAAACATAAGCAAGGTGGAGCAAAGAGGGCAGTATGTCTGCCTTCAGCACTAATACCTTGCCACTAAAGGATAACCTCCTGACTTTCCACAGTCCCAACCTTCTATTTACCGCCTTTATTTTAACTATCCAATTAGCCAAATCATCCTTCATTTCATTCCCAAAAGACACCCGAAGCACTACCATCGGTCCACTGCACACAGTCAACCCACACAAACGGTTTGTTCTCCCTTTCCACCGACCTACAAATTTGATTTCAGTTTTATTCTTATTAATTTTAGACCCAGAGGCAAGGGAGAAACCATCCATGACATTAATGGAGTCTCTCAAACTCCGGTCATCTAACAGATATAAGACCATGTCGTCAGCATATTGTGAGATTTTCAAGGTTTCCCCTCCGGGCAACCTGAGACCTCTGATCTCTTGGTTTTTCCTAATCGCACATGCCAAAGGTTCAATATACAAGACATAAAGGAGAGCAGAGAGAGGGTCCCCTTGCCTAAGTCCTCGAGACTGCTTCACCAAGTTTCCTAAATGACCATTAACATTTACCCTACTCCCAACCCCTGTGTAAAGAATGTTTAGCCATTTAATACAATTTTCTCCAAACCCAAAGTTGTTCAAAGTTCTAAACATAAAATCGTGGTTTACCATGTCAAAAGCTTTCTCTTGGTCCACATTTACAGTAATCGCTGACAGATTCCTCTCCTCTACGTACGCCAGGATATCCCTGTGCAATTGTAAATTCCAATTTAATTTTCTTCCCTCCACACCACATGTTTGGTCTAAACCAACAATGTAGGGCATGGCGGAAGACAGACGGTTAGTTAGGACTTTAGCTAAGATTTTATAATCTACAGTTAGCATTGTCAGGGGCCTCCAGTTAGTTAATAACTTTGGATCACCTTTTTTATAGAGTAAGGAGATGACCCCCTCTGACATCGACCCCCCCAGGCACTTGGAAATGAAAATGGCTCTAAAGACTTCTAGCTAATGCTCTCCAATTTGTTCCCAGAAGAATATATAAAATTATTTGGAGAGCCCGTCCACTCCTGGACCTTGTTATCCTTCATGGTCTTTAAGGCAGAAAAAAGCTCTGCTTCTTTCAAGTCCTCATCCAAATCCTCCCTGATGTCTAAAGGTATTCTAGATTCCACACAATCCAAAAAGGTGCTTCCTTTTTCATAATCAATTACCTTTTTCTGGAAAAGCTGAGAAAAGTGATATGTTGCAACCTCAAGCATTCCTTCTCCCCCAACTGTGTCCCCGTCAACACCACAGAGTGCAGAAATAGTCCTGCCTCTGTCTCGTGATTTGATTTGTTTGAAGAAATAAGCAGAGCACTTTTCATCTTTATCCCAAATTTCGTGCTGTATTTTGAACATGTAGCCATGTGCTTTCTTTTCAAACAAGAGTTGTTGTTTTTTCTTCAAAATACAAAGCTTGTCTACATCTAGGACTCCGCCAGTTGAATTACTTTGGGTGTACAGACCCTCCAATTTTTTCTGCAGTTGGTAAAAATCTCTGTGTTTTTTACGCATCTTATCTCTACAATAGTTTTGGATGTAATACCTAATTCTACATTTTGTACTCTCCCACCATTCAATGGCCGAAGTGTAGAAACCTTTCATCGATAAAAAACCTTGGAAAAAAGAAATGAAGCTCCTCTCAAAGGCTTTGTCGTGAAGGATGACCCTAAAAAGAGACGACATGGGAAAGGAGAAAGAAACAGACAGCTGTCTATGACCCAAAAATAACTCACTTCAAGTAGTGTATCTCATTTGGCAAACTGTCCGGGAAACGGTGAACTCTTGGGGGAGGACTGTCCTCACAAATCGGTGTTGGAGTTGGATAAACGCAGCTCCCCTCAGACTTTCCTCCCTCACTCGGCATCGTAGCAGGGACGCCACTGGGAGGGAGGCCACCGCCTCCTACGAACGAGGAAAGTGGTGGGAGGGTGTCGTCAAAACCGTGCAAATCTACATCTCTCCTCTCCTCTGTTTGCGACAAAGCCAAAATAGAGTAACGATTGTCTCCCTGTGGAAGCTCCCCCACGTCTGCCTGTGAAGGACTGGAGACGAGACTTCTCAGCTTCCTCTTCACCGTAGCTTTTCTCCTCTCTCCCACGACGGTCCAAGCTGCAGGCTCCAGTAGGGGTGAGGGGGCTCCCGTAGCCTTTTCAACCAGGTCGCTCCAACTCTCATCCAGGGCTCCACTCACCTCGCATGATGGCAATTGGGGCGTCTCTTTTGTGCTATCCTCAGCAACTCGTGTTCCCCTCTCATCCTCCAGCTCGCGCACCACCTCGTCAATAGCGCGTAACCTCAACGGTTCATCTTCGCTCAAATTCTTGCCCCTCACTGCGTTGGCATAGGAAGGTGTATTCTTCGGACAATGGCGGAAAAGGTGCTCCTCGGAGCCACACAGTTTGCAGCGTAAACTGTGACCTGTCAGGTCCAATCGAAAAAGACGCGGGAGGGTGTAGGTAGCCATCGTGGCTGCTTTTGTCCTCCTTCAACAGTACACTGAACTGTCTCTTCCCGGTCCAGATACCCAGTGCATCCTTTATTTTTCTGGTTCCCGGCAGCATGGTTACGTACCTGCTAAGGTAGTGGACCAGAGTCTCGTCAGAGACCCATGGGTTGTACATATGTACAGTCAGCACTCGCTGGTTGTGCCTGCACATGGACTCCACATGGAAATCCTTGAGGGCTGGAGATGAAGCATTAGTCCTACAGAGTCCTCTCACTTCCTCCAGTTTTGTTACTGTGTAGAACGACACATCGTAAAACTTTTCCACCCCATTCTGCTGCAGACAATGCACATCATCCGAGGTTAATTTAAGTAAAGCAAAAAGCACATCCTTCCCAAACAAAAATCTCTCCATCATGTGCTCTGCTTTCTTCCACTGGAATTGTAACATGTTCTTACGCCCAGCTGTCGCTGACTGGAAAGGGGCCGCTGACGCCATCGCCCCACGAAAGAAAGCGCGGGAAAACGAGATTAACTAACGTGGATCTTGATTTTAGCCAAAAGGCAGAGAAGTGATACTGGTAAGACGTTACGAAGGAAGGCGCCGTTCTCTGACATGTCGATTTCCGTGACGGTTACACCAATACTAGCTCTTTAGACTTTCCTTGAAATATCAAACAAATATTTAAAAAATACTATACTGTTAACATCGGGTATTGATCAACATTAGAAAAAACTGCTTTCAACACCGTTTTAACACTCAGAATCTAAAAAATTATTCCTTGGGAAAATCACGTGGTCATCTGCCGTCCAATTAGAAAAGAGATAGTTATTAGATTCAAATTAATTATGCGGCTTCACTGAAAAAATGTAGTAGTCAAGAAACCAAAGTCAGATGTTTGTAAAGTTTAGAGGTATTGAGTCTGTTCTTCACAGACTCAATACCCCACTTATTAATTTGAAAGTGCATTTTCTTGCTCTTTATGGGTTCATAATGACAATAAAAACCCAAATTTCTTGCTGTATGAATATGAAGCTGTGTGCTTTCTTTTTAAACAAGAGTTGTTGCTTTTTCTTTAAAAAGAGTTGTCTGCATCTAGTTTTTACGCATCTTATCGCTGCTATAACTTAGGATGAAATACCTAATTCTAGATTTTGCGCTCTGCCACCATTCGATAACCGAAGTGTAAAAACCTTTCATCGATAAACAACCTTGGAAAAATAAAATGAAACTCCTCTCAAAGGCTTTGTCGTGAAGGATGTCATTAGTAATCTTCCAATACCCTTTCCCGAAAGGTATGTTTTGTTGTGGTAAAGAAAAGAGACACGAGTCCCACTCTAATACTGTCTGTTAGTCTGTCATGATTTTCAAAGTCAGTAAAAACAGTCAGAACGTCATCTGCTAAAACATCCCAAAAGGTTAGATAAAAGTGAAAGAACATTGGTGTAAGTCAATGTCTGCCTGATGATAGAAGGATAGAAGAGCACACCCTGCTGGTGAAAAAGCTTACAGCACCTGGTATTCCCAGGCGGTCTCCCATCCAAGTACTAACCAGGCCCGACCCTGCTTAGCTTCCGAGATCGGACGAGATCGGGCGTATTCAGGCTGGTATGGCCGTAAGCGAAAGAAGTCGTTTGGGCAAACTATATATACCTTACAAAAGTGTTGAGGGTAAATAAAGGCAGGCGCATACAGATGGTGAACATTATTCGGAGACCCATAACTACAAGAAATAACATATTTTATGAGCGAATTGAGACATAGAACACATCAGACTAGTGACTCCTCCGTTTCACTTCAGTTCCTTTGTTAATCATGTTTTATATTTTTTTAAATCGAATTCATGTTTTTATTTGTTGTCATACAGAGCACCACACACAGTAAAATGAAACCTCCAAGCTAAGGTATAATCTTCAGAAATTAACACAAGTATTATTTTTAGTACAAAGAGAGGGGGGTGCACCGTTCCTGGAGGTACTGCAATACCAGGTCGATGCGTGGAGTGGACGGAGCAAGCCCCTATTCCATCTCCCTATTCCAAAAATCAATTTAATATATGGTCCCCAGATAGGGGACGTATCAGATATTAAACTGATAAGAACAGATACTACACTTGATCTTAGCCAAAAGGCCGAGAAGCGATACCGGTAAGACGTTCGGAAGGAAAGAGTCATTCTCGGACACGTCAAACTCCATGACGGTTACACCAAAACTAGCTCTTTAGACTTTCCCTGAAATATCAAACAAATATTTAAAAAATACTATTCTGTTAACATCGGGTATTCACCAACATTCGGAAAAACTGCTTTTGACACCGTTTAACACTCAGAATCTAACACTCCGATACCTCCTGGGTAAAATCACGAGGCCATCCGCCGTCCAATCGGAGAAGAGTTACTGGATTCAATCGGAAAAATAGGTATTGGATTCAACGGCTTTGTCTGGAATAATTAGTTAGGCAATTGGTGACGGGAAACCAACGTCAGATTTCTGTAAAGTATAGCGACGATCATTATATTTCAAGAAATATGTTATCCCCCATTGAATAAAAATGGAAGCACAAAGGAGCTGAAGTAATTCACATGGCCACCAGGTGACGCCTGAGTTCCATTTGCTGTGAGTTGCCTGCAGAGATCCTTTCAAAATACACTGAAAGTGGAAACTGACTTCAATATATCCACACCAAGTATGTGGGCAGGGACGCCGACAGGAATGACAGGGCCTGGGACAGAATTTTACATAGGACCCAAACCACGGGCCAAAACATTTATTAATAGTAATTAAATGACTGTCCAAAAAACAAGTCATAAACATTTTATTGTTTAATGCTTTAATTCATAACTAGGCCACATTCAAATCTCTTTGTTTTCAACACAGGTAATTATGTCATATGTTTTCAATTCATAACCTACTCGTCCCAATCAGCCATTACTGAACTGCTACACATATTTAGACGTTCTCTTTTAGATTTGTCCTTCCATTTCTGAACTCCTAGTTTTGGTTGCATGGTGGCAATGTTTTAGCCAGATAGCTACAGTACTGTAGTTAGACACATTTATTGGTTCAATTTGAATATTTTATGTTGCACTATGTAGGATTATTTCAGTAAAAAAAACCCAATTACAGCATTTTGCAATTACTCATCCGTCAGAAAGCGATTCTGCACCATTGCCCGACAGAGAATCACGTTCTGAATAAAAATATGAAAAATGGAATTACCTGTTCCAAAAAAGCACTAACTCAGAGTTCGACGATGTTCTTCTTAGCCTTGCTAATGTTAGCTTAGGGTTTCTGGTAGCTAGCTACAAAGAGTTGGTCTAAGCCTTTTTTCGCCTGGTTATTTTTGTAGTGTATGCTGTAGTAGACAAGGGAGGAACTGACAGTTTGTTGTCCTGGTCTCTAGCTGCCATTAAAGTTTCTTACAGTAAGCAAACTTCGCCTCTTACGGCATAGTTATGCTATGTATAATATCATCCAGGTAAAAGAGGCCAAGGAGGAAAGCAAACCTTGCAGAAGCGACTGGCTGGGAAGTAGCGGCATGCTCCAGAAATGAAAAAATTACATTCCACCGGCACTTGACTTTTTTTTTAACTGAATAAATTCTATCTAGTGCACCTTTAACAAAGTTATGTTGGCACTGGTGTTTAGGGTTTCACCCTGATTGGCTGTTGATGTTAGGGTATCACTCTGATTGGCTGTTGGTGTCATTTTTACAGAAAAGGGTTTAATCATAATGCTGTATAAAAAAAACAGCAAAGAGTAAAAAACATGAATCCCTTCATCAATGCAATTCTTCTGTTTAAAAACTGTTAACCTTCTCGACAGTACTGAATACAACACTGACTGACAAATAATGATATGTAAGCCAACCAAATGGCCATCATCCCTGTATCAAAGAAACCTTCCATCACCTGCCTGAACTACAACTGCCTGTAGCACTGACCTCCACCATCATGAAGTGCTTTGCGACTGGTCAGAACTCACATCTGCTCCACCCTTCCTGACACTTTGGATCCCTTTCAATTGCATACCGCCCCAACAGATCTACAGACAATGCCATTGCCATGTTGACACAGTCTTCTCCCACCTGGAAAAAGGAAACACATATGTGAGGATAGTGTTCGTGTACTAAAGCTCAGCATTCAACACTATTGTGCCCACCAAGCTTGTTCTTAAGCTCAGGACCCTGGGACTCAACAACTCCCTCTGCAATTGGATTCTGGACTTTGTTCCGGGCCGACCCCAGGTGGTGAAAATGGGCAACCTCAACCCCTCTGCACTGACCCTGAGCACTGGAGCCCCCCAGGGCTGTGTACTCAGTTCCCTCCTGTACTCCCTGTTCATGCACGACTACGTGGCCACACAGCTCCAACACCATCTTAAATTCACAGGCAATACAACTATCCTGGGTCTCATCAACAATGATGTGCCAGGACAACAACCTCTCTCTCACTGTCTGCAAGACGAAGGAGATGATCGTGGACTTCAGGAAGCAGCGGGGGGGGGGGGGGGGGGGGGGGGTCATGCCCCCATACACATTGATGGAGTTGAACTGGAGAGTGTCTCCAACTTCAGGTTTCTCAGTGTTCACCAATGATAACCTCACTTGGTCCAGGCAAGTGAACTCAGCAGTGAAAACTGCCACAAAACATCCATACTTCCTGAGGAGACTCAAGAAGTTTGGCATGTCTGTAACAGCTCTCACCAACTTGTGCACCATTGAAAGCATCCTCTCAGGCTGCATTACTGCGTGGTCCCGCAGGGATTGCAGTTCGTCGTCAACCGACATCATTGCACATTTTAGAGTGGCCTTTTATTGTGGCCAGCCTAAGGCACACCTGTGCAATAATCATGCTGTCTAATCAGCATCTTGATATGCTACACCTGTGAGGTGAATGGATTATCTCTGCAAAGGAGAAGTGCTCACTATCACAGACTTAGACATTTGTGAACAATATTTCAGAGAAATAGGCCTTTTGTGTACATAGAGAAAGTCTTAGATCGTTGAGTTCAGCTCATGATAAATGGGGGGCAAAAACAAAAGTTTTGCGTTGATAATTTTGTTCAGTGTATATTATTGTTATATTTTTGCTTAATTCTTACTATGTAGATGTCTGCCATGTCACAAGAATTTCATCGTGCAGGTTGACGCTGGGTTATTCGGTACATTTGATAAATAAACGTTGAACTGAACTCTCTCTTCCCGCGTCTTTTTTCGATCCTGACAGGAATCTATGTTAAGCAGGCACAAGAAGCCGCATAGATTGATTTTTTTCTCTCGTGGCCTCAAGTGTCTTCTGCATGTGTCATTCAAGTATTTTATTCTTATCACAACAGCCTTTCTGTAGCAATATATTTAAATGCAAATGAATTTGCGGAAGGATATTGGAAGATAAACAATGACATATTACAGAACAAAACCTTAAAGGAAAGTTTCAGTTTCTTATTTCAGGGTTGTATATCAATTAAATTGTTTCATTTTACTGTAATTGAATGGTGGGAGAACACATTGTTAAGAATCAGGGGCCGTATTCACTAAACATCTTAAGGCTAAAAGTAGCACCTAACTTGCTGATTTAGGAGTAGCTCTTAAAAATGAAATGACCGTTTCAGTCCTAACTTTAGGACTCCAAAATAGAGTATTTCACAATGAGTTTTAGCTCTAAAACCAGCTCCTACATCTGGGAAATGTTAGGAGTAGTCAAGAGGACACCTAAGTCACTTAAGACCAGGTCACAAACAATCCTAAAAGGGCTGCTACCGAAAATCCGCCTCGTTATCAGGTCAACGTTTTAGAAACGTTAATTGATACGGAGCTTTTAACAAGGTATCGCCTTAATCACAAGGGTATTATGATCATAGTAGAGCTAGTCAGAGATAATGTCACTTCACCAACAAACAGAAACAATCCAATTACACCAGAGATCAAGGTTGTGACAACTACGCTACTTGGCCACAGGAAGAATGCAGCTATACAGCGCAGACAAACTACCTATATACAGCTCTGGTAAAAATTAAGAGACCACCCGGTGTAGTTAGTGCTATAGATGACACTGCCAGACATGAAAGAGGCTGACAATTGGCTGAAAATATTTGGACTAGTCAGTACATCATTCTTGGTTTCATGTTTAAATCAGTGACACTTAGCCTACATTTTTTATTTGAATATCTTTATTTCAATATGGCAACATGATACATCCTTCTAAAGTATTGCTATGAATTCCCTGACAGAGACCCCTCCCCTATCAGCCAATCACTGTGGGCATAGTAAGTAGACATGTTCGTTGTACAAGACATCCTCCATATCTATCGGTTAAACCCCGCCCTTTCTCTTAGCTTAAGACTTCTCCCCTTTCCTTACTAAGTTGGTCTTAGCAGCTTTGTGAATAAAAGTTTTAAGACGAAACTCTTAGCTAGGAACTTTAGTGCTGTTTAGGAGTCCTAGTGGTAAGATAAAATGTTTTTTGATACGACTCCAGGACTTTCATCCTAAATTATTGTAGAGATTAATTTTACAGAGCTTTTATGAGATACATTTTACAGAAGAAACTGGAGGATCTCTGTAAATCCAAAGTAATTTGAACGCTGGTGCTTTTGATACTGTTATGTTATTCTTAACAAAAAGCATGAGTTGACAAATCTTGTGCTTTCTTACTTCAAATAAAATATTCAGAATTCAGCTAGATAACTGGTCTAAAGTTGCTCTACGTGATGGAAGCAGGACTGTTTCTGCTCTCCAAGGCATCGATCGAGAGACAGTTGAGGATGGAGATGGTAGGCTCAGGGTTGCAGCAGTTCGGTTTTC
Organism: Esox lucius; assembly: GCF_011004845.1. NCBI lineage: Eukaryota > Metazoa > Chordata > Actinopteri > Esociformes > Esocidae > Esox > Esox lucius. The sequence continues at coordinate 3,239,858 of NC_047587.1, read as the reverse complement.
TTAGTTATTCCAGAAACTGATTATGAAAAACAGAATCAACGTTGTAGATTGTGTGTATACATTTTGGATATTAGGGAAGAATGTGAAGGTGATTTGAAATATAACAAACTTGATGTGGTACTAAAGAGCGTGGAGGACAAGAACATCCGTAAGGAAGGCATGTATCAGCCAAACATCTGACCTCCTCAGCAGACCTACTCAAGTGTGAAACATTAACCAAAATAAAGGCAAAAACAGCAGGCAAGCATTATGTTAGTGTGTGAAATGCATTTTCAAATCGGTTACTTCTGAACTGTCCAAATTATTTAATTGCCTGCTGTTTTTCACTGATGTTAGCCTAGTGGAGAAATGCATGTGGAACAAAAACATGCGCTCTCTCCACTATTGAAAAGAACAACACAATTTAGTTAATACGTTTTCACCTTATCTACAAATAATTGTTGTTTCAGCTTAACATTTATAATAATTATCACATGATCAATCCATTCCATATTGGAATACGTTGCTCATTGCCACTCCCCTGGCCATGCCTCCTGGCACACCACTGACCACGCCTCCTGGAACACCATTGACCACACCTACCACATAAGCCCATTTTTGATCCAGAAAAAAATCCTGAAATATTTGTTAAAAACTGGTGGAATTCTATAAACAGATGAATACAGAGGAAGATGACACTGATTCCACCAGGAAATTCTAATGTGCGGGTTTGAGGTTGTTTCTTTAATGTTTTGTTATTATGACATCTTATGTGTTCTCATTCCAATAACTGAAATGCACATATCTCTGTCGTTGGGATCTATAGCCCCCCTGTGACCATGGGGGGTTCTGTTAATAAATGATCCAAATGAATGACCCCATTTCTGTCCTCAAGTTTGGTATCTCTCCTGTGAGCCAACACGTGAGTCTTCAGCTGCCTGCAGGTGATGTATTCTTTACCACAGTCGCCGCAGCGATATGGTCTCTCTCCTGTGTGAGTCCTCTGATGGACTTTTAGGTTTTGATTCAGACTGAATCCTTTGCCACAATCGCCACAGCGATACGGCTTCTCCCCTGTGTGACTCCGAATGTGTTTCCTCAGATCGCCGCTGGAGCAGAATCCTTTATCGCAGTCACCACATTGGTATGGTTTCTCTCCAGTGTGCGTTCTCATGTGAACTTTCAGAGGTTCACTCCGACTGAACGTTTTGCCACAATTATTACAACAATAAGGCTTCTCCCCTGTGTGAATTCTTATGTGTTTTTTCAGATAGCTGCTGTTGTTGAATCCTTTGTCACAATCTGGGCAGTGATATCGCTTCTCCCCTGTGTGAATTCTAGTGTGTTTTTTCAGATAGCTGATTTTGTTGAATCCTTTGTCACAGTCTGGGCAGTGATATAATTTCTCCTCTGTGTGGATCGTCATGTGCTCCATCAGCCGACTGTTGCAGGCGAACCTTTTACTACAGAGAGGACAAGTGAACCTGTCCACAATGTGAGTTTGGAGGTGATCTTTCATACTTTCTGTGGACTGAAAGAAGATTCCACAAACACCACAGAGTAGTTTTTTTTCCTTTGTATGGGTTTTCACATGTTTAATTAATGATCCCATGTAATAAAAAGCCATGCCGCAAACCTTACAATAACTGGGAGTAGCATGACTTTCAATGGGCGATTGTTCGGGAGGAAACCCTGTGGATTTCCTGTGGTTTTTATTGATATGGGAGATTTGTCCTTCAACCATCACTGATGTCTTTGAATTGACTGGTTTAAAAACTGATGGAGGTCCTCTAACCTCCATACCTCCAACTCTTCCACTGTGAGCTGCAGAACAGTCAGGATTCAGCACAGAGAGGAGCTGAGAGACACTGGTTGGTTCTGATGGTCTGTAGTCCTCTCCATCAGGTTCTGTTTTGATCTGTTCAGTTGTAGTACCGGATAGAGTTTCTGAAACTCCACTTCCATCCATTGGTACTTCTGTTGAGTCATCTTCATAGACACTTCTCACACAAGTAGGAGTGTATATGGAGTCAATCTCAGGCCCTTGAAGCTGCTCATCCTCCAGACTGGTTTTCAGTTCCTCCTCTTTAATCTGTGTGGACTCTGGGTCCTCCTGACCCAGACCCGGGATCCATACTGGCTCAAAGGGCCGCTGTTCAGGGGGGACCTCTGTTTCAGACAGAGTAAGCTGCTGGAGATCTGGAGGAAAGGGCAAAAAATAAGTCAAAGCTCACATGTAAACTCATCCCCAGTCAGCTAGACTCATCCCCAGCCTGTTAGCAAGCAAATCTACATGATGGGAGAACAGTGAAGCACCTGTCCAGCTAGTTACATAGTGTGTATGCAGGGCCTAAGCCTCGCAGATAATACACGCAGGCAGTAATATCCAAAAGCTGGACGATAGTTACTGGTTGTTAAAATTACAATAACAGGACAGAGAGGAACACACTGGATATACAAAAGAATGATTTACAGTAAAATAGTGTTCTCTAGCTCTATGTGTAGTATATACAGTTTAGAAAGTGCATGTACATCCACACTGCCCTAAAAGACAATCGATGCAACAGTGCTTTCAGCTCAGAGAGCAACCTACAGTACATCAACTGACTCAGCTGTATAACATCAAGTTAATTGAAAGTGTCTAATGTATGGAAATGCTCTAATTCTTACAGCAGTGGCTCCCACCCGTTACTTTAGGAAAAGCTTGTCTCCCGCCTCGTGTACTAGCGGCACTCTCAACAACCGTAGTCCAACGCTGAACAACAGTGGGGCTGCACATTCCCTGTCTGCACTCAAACTCTAAGCTCACCCTACCAGCAACAGTCAGCATCCTCATGGCGAGAGACAAAGAGTTTGCCCACTATTTAGGCAGAGGTTTTATCCACTATGTAGTGTGTCACCCTTTCCTGTCCCCACTGGAAACACCAGCACAAAACAAAGGTTCCACTATCCCACAAAAGTGTTAACTTTATGGTCCTCTTTAGAAACACAAAAGTTGGAATGTTTATTTTTTTAAATGACATTTTCCACTTACTCTAACGGTTGTCAGTGACGTCATTTGAGGCTGTACAACGCATGCATGCATGTTCACACTAAGTGTACACAAACTACCTGCAAAGCGTTAAGCTTTGGCACAAAGCTGCGATGTTGCCGGTAGATGGAAGGAAACAGAAGACTGGGTACATATCAATGTCAACTTATCTATATAACGGTAACGCTCAAGAGTGGGAAGCATCGCAGAAGAATGTCCTTTAGTTTTAACTGATGCACAAAAAAGCTATTTAGGAAAAATAAGTGGATCTGAAAACCAATGCAAAATGCGATGCTAGACTATGGCAGTGTAGACAAACATTAAGGTGTAATAAATAATTATTATTCTAACCTGCTCTGTGTAGCGTTATATGAGGTTGCAGAACAACCTCCATCAGCCTTTGTAAACGGAAAACTTGCTCCTGGTTTTCTGCAATTGTTTTTTCAACCACACAAAATATCTCCTCTGCAGCTGCCGTTAACTTCTCAGTTATAAAAACCCTCAACAACTGCATGTTAGTCATTTTTTTATGTTATGGGTGGATTTATAGCATGCTAGCGTCTTGCTTTTCTTCTTTTGCTTTTTCCACTTCCTGAAGATTTTTGAGAGCGGTGGCCATCAAATGTTATTATTGGTGCGTTGACGCCATCTACTGTCCTGGAATGTAAGGCTGAGAAATAAAACGTACCCGCCAGGTATTTCGCTTGAGACAAAAAAATGATATTAGATACGGTTCATTTACGGTCAGTTATAGTTGTACAGTTATAGGTCCCAGAGTCTGGAGGAAGAGAGGAGAGGCACAGAATCCACGTTTCTTGAAGTCCAGTGTAAAGTATCCACAGTCAGTGATGGTTTGGGGTGCCATGTCATATATTAGATACGGTCAGTTATAACGTTTGTCCACATTTATTTACTGCATATTCGTAATCCCTGTCTCATCCCATCCACACTGTTTAACACATTCAACATTCCTGTTGACTTTTTCCTATTAGATGGAAGAATTCATTTACCCTGCTTGTCCCGTACTAGGTGAAGACGTCCTCCCATCTTCTAACTTTCCCCATTTATACTGAATAACTGCTTGCCATTAGCGTCTTTTCAGGAATCTAGTCAATTGGGTGAGATTCCAACTACATTGGCTTAATCTAGCAGAAGACCTGAGTCCTATACTACGAAACAGGATTTGGGGTTCGCAAGCTAACTTCTGGTTAAACACCTGGGTCAGTGTCACGACGGTGGTTCACTTGTTACCGGGTTACATCGCCATGGTAATTTGTGCTGCATAGGCTACCTAACCTGCTCTGGAGCAGTTTATATTCGAGATGACAGATTAAAACGCATAAATGCACCTTATACCAACTCATCAATTCTCGTTTGAAAATGGCGTCACCATTCTTCGAAGGTCCTGTGGAGATCAGTGCGCGAGTGAGAGGGTCTCGTAGAAAAGCAAGAATATTCAGTTACCGACAAAAACCCGTAGACATAATCTGATGAGGATCTTTATGAAAGATATAGATTATCAGCGGATGGAATGACGTTTCTTTGTCTGATTCTTGAGCCGTATGTTGGCAGTGCGACACTGAAGTCATGCGCTCACAGTTCCACAAGACTATTCATAGCATAACTTTTTTTTTGCTACAGGTAGTTTTGTGTGCAGTGGGTAATGCGGAGAACATGCAGGTGCTGGTCATAACATTTGAATATCATCAAAAAGTTGATTTATTTCAGTATTTCCATTCAAAAAGTGAAACTTGTATAATTTATACATTCATTCCACACAGACTGATATATTTCAAGTGTTTATTTCTTTTAATTTTGATGATTATAACTGACAACTAATGAAAACCCAAAATTTCTCATAACACCTGAGCAGTGCCACAGACTGATCGACTCCATGCCACGCCGCGTTGCTTCAGTAATTCAGGCAAAAGGAGCCCCAACGAAGTATTGAGTGCTGTACATGCTCATACTTTTCATGTTCGTACTTTTCAGTTGGCCAACATTTCTAAAAATCCTTTTTTTGTATTGGTCTTCAGTAATGTTACAATTTTCAGAGATACTGAATTTGGGATTTTCATTAGTTGTCAGTTAAAACCATCACAAATAAACATTTGAAATATATCAGTGTGTGTAATGAATGAATATAATATACAAGTTTCACTTTTTGAATGGAATTACTGAAATAAATCAACTTTTTGATGACATTCTAATTTTATGACCAGCACCTGTAAGCAAAAACAAGGACTGCCCCGCAATTCGCAAGGTGGGTCTTGCTCTAACAAGGTGGGTCTTGCTCTAACAAGGTGGGTCTTGCTCTAACAAGGTGGGTCTTGCTCTAACAAGGTGGGTCTTGCTCTAACAAGGTGGGTCTTGCTCTAACAAGGTGGGTCTTGCTCTAACAAGGTGGGTCTTGCTCTAACAAGGTGGGTCTTGCTCTACTTGGTACATCTGTTGTGTTCCCAGACCACTTGCCCAGGCAATCTATTAAACAGGGCTTTTATGAAATAGCAGGTAGACAACGTACATAGACCAGGCCTACGGCATCTATGAAAAATGTAAACCCTATGACGTGTACTGTTGTATGTTAAATGCAGCGTACTCCTTTCATAGGGTTCCCCAGAGCGATCGGTGCCATAGATTTCACGCATATTCCGATAACAGCTTTGCTGGATGAGAGTGAAGGCGATTTTGTTAACTGCAAGTCATTCCACAGAATCAACGTTCAGATAAAGGAAAAATAAGGATAGTCAATGTTTGGTCATACTGGTACATTGCCTACATGGAAACCAAGGGTTTTCAGAAAAACCAGTAGGCTGGATAATTAAAAGTAATTGTCAGTTTTAGCATATACACCGATCCGCCATGACATTATGACCACCTGCCTAATATTGTGTGGGTCCCCCTTCTGCCATCAAAACAGCCCTGACCCGTCGAGGCATGGACTCCACTAGACCTCTGAAGGTGTGCTGTGGTATCTGGTACCAAGACGTTAGCAGCAGATCCTTTTAAGTCCTGTAAACTGCGAGGTGGTTCCTCCATGGATTGGAATTGTTTGTCCAACACATCCCACAGATGCTTGATTGGACTGAGATCTGGGGAATATGGAGGTCAATTCAACACCTTGAACTCGCTGTTTCGACTTTTCTGGAAAGAAAGAAAATAAAAAGGTGCAATGGTCTCTTAATTTCTACCAGAGTTGTATATCTATTCTTCATATTTCTCTAAGATGATCGTTTGCACCTCTTGAATGAATTTTGCGGCTCTGGTAGACTTTGGTAGTCCATGTTTGCGATTGGTCATATGGAGCAAACACCGGCCCTTTTATTTATTTAGAATTAGTGAAGTCAACTAACGGAAATAAATCCTGGGCATGTTGAACTGGCTTCGTGGTATAGGCTTCTGGATTAATGTACAAACTGGTTATCAGGAGGGACAAGCCAATCGTGTGCTCAGTTAACAAGATTTACAACGCCCTTCATATGTTTTGGGACCAGGGGGGTATTCCATCAAAGCAGATAAAGGAAACTCCAGGCTTATTTCAATAAGTCAGGCTAATTTAAGTGAAAGTTCTGTTCCATTACTGTGGCTTAAAGGAGTCCTGATCAGTGACCAAGGTAACTTGTTCCGCTGAACTAGCCTGTTCCCCCGCAGGCTAACTTTCAAGCTTAATTTAGCTGTCAGTTTGGAGCAGGTTGGGGGGCTGGTGATGTCATCACCTATAATTAAATGTCTAATATTTAAAACACCCAAACAGCACAAACAAACTTTTAACTGCACAAACGAAGCACCAACAAACAAGAATATTTGGGGGGGAATTTGTAGCATGTTGGGGGGCTGATTGATCTCAGAATGACCTATAAAATATTATTTATCAAAAAAATCATAGCAGCACAAACAGAAGGTTTAACAGCACACACCAGCACAAATGATTGAGCATATTTTGAGTGAACCTGGAGCATGTTGGGGTGCTGGTGATGTCAGAATGACCGATAAAATATTGAATATCTAAAAAAAATTATAGCAGCACAAAATAAACTATTTTTCCAACGTTTTGCGTTGGGTGGGGGGGTCAACTTTGCTTAGGTATTGTTCGGCCTTGATAGGTCTAGAAACTATATTTTTTCCTTCTTCATACCCTGAAAGTGTAGATTTAAAATCAAACAATTAATATGAGGTGAACATTAAGATACTCAGCTTTTATTTGGGTACATACGGATGTCACCATTTAGAAATGACAATATGTTGCATAAATACACTAGTTGCCTTGTTTCAGGGCTCTGGGAGGATTCTACTTTGGTCGGTACAATCACACATTTCTACGGGTAAGTGTAAGCTGGATCAGTACTTGGACCGGTTCAGCGACGCGCTGCTACTTCTAACTCCAGTGAATTTGTGAATACTTAAGTACCTGAGGCCAGCGAGTGAAAATCTCACTCCCTGACGCCTTAAGAGGCGTTCCAGCGACAGATGCTAGGGCCCATGGGTTTTACCGTCCTTGCTACAGCCTCGACTCCCATCCTGAGAACCCGGGTTCGAGAAGGACCTGTTAAACCTACATGAAAAACCTGTGGAGTCTCTAACCACCACATTCAGACATCTCCCTCTCCCTCCCTACATACATACATATATACACACTCACACACACAATATTTAATCTCAGAGACTATTCCAAGGGAGGAGATGGGAACAATCAAACGGATTGCATTCAAACACAGGTTGGTCAGAGGACCTGAAACAGGCATCTTACAGATGCAAGAAAGTATCTTAAATCTCCAGCGAAAAAGACCTACCTGGAATCCTTAGTTAATTCCACCAAATAACTGAAAATGTACTGGATCCTACTACAACAGACAGCAGTGCACAGCCCCACCAAACCATCTACCAACACCCAGACCTTAATGCTGGGATTGTGACTGGTGCTTGGGAATTTCAATGGGATGATCATGTGACCAGTGTCTCCTGAACATGTCCCTGTCTGTCTGACACTGTCCTTTGTTTCTTGCTTGTACCTTATATCGTCTTTTCCTATTCCAATAATTGAAATGCACATATCTCTGTCGTTGGGATCTATAGCCCTCCTGTGACCACGGTGGGTTCTGTTAATAAATGATCCAAATGAATGACCCCATTTCTGTCCTCATGGCTGGTCTCTCTCCTATGAGCCAACATGTGAGTCTTCAGCTGCCTGCAGGTGATGTATTCTTTACCACAGTCGCTGCAGCGATATGGTCTCTCCCCTGTGTGAGTCCTCTGATGGACCTTTAGGTTTTCCTTCTTACTGAATCCTTTGCCACAATCGCCACAGCGATAAGGCTTCTCCCCTGTGTGACTCCTAATGTGTTTTCTCAGATCGCCACTGGTGCGGAATCCTTTGCCACACTCACAGCAGTTGTATGGTTTCTCTCCTGTGTGTGTCCTGATGTGCACTTTCAGAGGTTCACTCCGACTGAATGTTTTGACACAGTAAGGACAACTATATGGCTTCTCCCCTGTGTGAATCATAACATGTCTCTTCAGATGACCGCTGTTGTTGAATCCTTTCCCGCAGTCAGGGCAGGTATATGGTTTCTCTGTGTGGATCGTCATGTGCTCCATTAGCTTACTGTTGCAAGCAAACCTTTTACTACAAAGATGGCAAGTGAACCGGTCCGCAACATGAGTTTGGAGGTGATCTTTCATACTTTCTGTGGACTGTAAACGGAATCCACAAACAAAGCAGAGCTGTTCTTTATCCTTTGTATGGGTTTTCACATGTTTAATTAATGATCCCATGTAATAAAAAGCCATGCCGCAAACCTTACAACAACTGGGAGTAGCATGACTGGTTGATTTTTCAGGAGGAACCCCTGTGGGATTCCTACCAGTTTTATTGGTAATGGAGATTTGTTCTTCAACCATCACTGTTCTCTTTGAATAATCTGGTTTAAAAACTGATGGAGGTCCTCTAACCTCCATACCTCCAACTCTTCCACTGTGAGCTGCAGAACAGTCAGGATTCAGCACAGAGAGGAGCTGAGAGACACTGGTTGGTTCTGATTCTCTGTAGTCCTCTCCATCAGCTTCTGTTTTGATCTGTTCAGCTGTAGTACTGGATAGAGGTTCTGACTCTCCACTTTCATTCATCAGAGCTTCATAGAGATGAGAGGGTCGAGTTGGGTCTTCTTCAAAGGCAGGAGAGAATGTGGAGAATTCAGTATAACTCTCAGGCCCTTGAAACTGCTCTTCCTCCTGACTGGTCTGCAGTTCCTCCTCTTTAATCTGTGTGGACTGTTGGTCCTCCTGCCCCAGACTGGGGCTCCACTCCTGCTCACATTGCTGCTGCTCAGGGGGAACCTCCTCTTCAGAGAGAGTTAACTGCTGAAGATCTGGAGGAAAGGACAAAAAACAAACTCAAAGGTGACATGTAGACTCATCCCTAGTCTGTTAGAAATTTACACATCCCTAGTCTGTTAGAAATTTACACATCCCTAGCTCTCAAGAGCCTTGGGTTGAAAGTGCTACAACTAATCTTGTTCCCAGACATTTCCAAATTCACACAAAGGGTTTAGCTACTAAATGTTTTCCATCTTTAGTTCTGTCGATGGTCCCTAGATGGTCCCACAATCTAAACATTTTCAAAGTGGTGTACGTCTTTAACAGACTTCAACCGCTATGCTACGTCGACACAAGTTGTGTCAAACTGTCTTCAATTGAGGGAAATGCGCATTTTACAAGGCCTGTTTTGCGGTATCAGAAACTAAAATAAGTAGAGAAACCACTGACAAAGGCGCGAATGTGTGGTGTTGTAGCCATCTTTCATTTATGGGATATCAACAAGACAACGTTGATAGCTTAAAACATTATCTAGACAAGCAGCAACTCCAACAGTACGTTCATAATGCGCATAGTTTCAATTTTTTTTATATAACCTTTCAATTGTACAGCGTTGCTAGGGAACATGGGGATTCCAATCATTGGTGGATGTTCCATAAAAAAAAAAATTGACATCCGACGCATTGACATTGTAACGGACAACTTCGATTAATGTGCATGGGCATCATTCATTGTCAATGGATCAGTCAATATTTTACGTAGCCTAAAAACCCTCAAACGAACAGAGTGGACCAATACAACCATAGCTCAATAACTACGAAACTATCCACTGTTCCACTTAGAGAAAAAAATATAGCTTAAGGCTTTCTGACGAATCTTTTAACAACACAGAGGTCCTATCTGGAGCGCTTGGACCAAACTAAGCAGGGAACCGGTAGATATGAAGTTATCGGTAATCTTGCACTTAGTCCAAATAGAACAACACGTCTAGCATTAATTTCATGTTCAATAAATAACATTTGTTTCACGATAAAAGGTAAATATGACGAAACCTGTTTTTTGTAGCTTTATCACAGGTTGAAGAAAAACGTCTAGCAGCCTCTGTAGACGGAGAACTTCCTCATGGTTCTCTACTATCGTTTTTTCAACAACTCCAAATATCTCCTCTGCTGCAGCGATTAATCTATCGTTGATAAAACCCCTCAACAATGGCATTTTCTCCATTTTCAGTCGATATAAGTTGAGTGGCTAGCTAGCTTTTGTGTGAAGTAGGGGCAAAGATGGTAGAAAATACTTCCTCTTCCGTAGTAGTATTCTGCTGCCAGCAGCACTGACGATGACGTCACATCGTTAGTAATGAGGACACTTTCAAAATAAAAGGACCCAATGTCAATATGTCAATGTGTATAATTTGTTCTAAAGATAGTAAATTGTAGACAAAGGCATTTTATGTAATTGTATTGCAATACAATAAATACAACAAGGCCTATGCAAATAGCCTGAAAAACTAGGCTATGTGAAGTAGAACATGGCATTAGGGAAATACTCCCTGGAGTGTGTATAATCTATGTATCCCCACATAACCCTCACCCAGTATGTCTTGTGTTGGCGTGTTCCCTGATGATTACTCACCTAAATCTCTTTTGTCAACCGCTGTGAGTTCAATGACGTGAGGTAGGGTTATAGGGTTTCTCGTGACTGTAATGCGGGGAACATTAACTACAAGAATATCTGGAGTGCTGGTTCAAACTGCCTGTTGCTGTGTTGCTGCCTCACACGTCCCTTTCTTTATCCTGCAGTGCATGTAGAAATTGCCCCATTGCCCTCTGGGTGTGCTCCACGCTAATCATCAATGCAGCTGGAGCTGAACCAATTGGCGAAGTCATTCCAATGTTTTGGTATAACACCCTTTTGAAAATTGTTCTACAATTGACCCTGCCTCCATTGGACCTAGCCTCCAGGGGACCCTTCCACTAATGGACCTTACCCCCAGTGGATCCTGCCACCAGTGGACCGTACCTCCAGTGGACAATGCCTCCAATGGACCTTACCTCCAGTGGACCTTGCCTCCAGTGGACCCTGCCTCCAGTGGACCTTACCTCCAGTGGACCTTGCCTCCAGTGGACCCTGCTTCTAGTGGACCTTACCTCCAGTGGACCCTGCCTCCAATGGACCTTACCTCCAGTGGACCCTGCCTCCAGTGGACCTTGCCTCCATTGGACCCATGCCATGGACTTTTTACCAAGCTGCAGTCAGGCAGAAGGTACAGGAGTATTCAGTCCAAAACTAACAGGCTACAGGACAGTTTCTTTCCTCAGGCCGTAAGGCTGCTCAGTTCAGGAACCCCTCCTCCCTTCCATCCTCCTCCCTACAATTCTTACCCTTCTGGGGCTCTGCACCTCCGTGACCACCCCAATACTTCTCCAGGGCGGCTCCCAGGCTCTGGAACTCCCTCCCCCAAGAGATCCGCATCTCCGTGACCACCCCAATACAATTGATGTGTCGACTTTGGTGGTTTGACAGCATTATTGATGAATAGCATCAATAATTATATAAATAACGAGTGCTGGAGTGCAAGGCTTGAAATACCGGGGTGGAGAGTCCCCCTGGTGGGTGTTCAGAGAATGGTAACCATCTGACTGTTTGTGTTCTATTGCATTTTTATATATTTTTCTTCATTGTAAAGCACATTGAATGTGCTTCTATGTGTGAATTGTGCTATATAAATAAACTTGCTCGCTTGCTATGATTTTTATTAGTACTGTGAATCCTGGTAAACGGTATCACGATAGACACTTTCAACTCCCTACAGCTTTAGGTCATTCTGTGACTACTCCTTCCTGTGACCACCTCATTAACACCAAAGTCACACAGTGTGTTGCACTGGAGCTGATGGAGTGGGTGTGTTAATTACATGAAATAACACTATGTGGATTCTGTACACGCTAGTATTTCTCAAATGCAATTATTCATATAATCTAGTTTTTCTGTTATTAGGCAATCTAGTAAACAATGTTTAACGCGTCAATATTACTCTGTATTTGCTTGAAAGAAACAACTACAATTCAACGCATTGCCATGCATTTCAATTATGGCTTTTATTTAGAACAATAGTTCGTTAGTGCTGCCAGCATAATGTTAAAGGAAGTGGACGGTGTGCTGTGTACACACGACGGTAAACAAGCATAAAGTCATACAAGGTCCCTAAAACACGGACTGGATTTGATGGAATTCATGTTTAGGAATACGTTGGAGGGAATAACGTTTTTCAGGAATTTTAGGTACATTATTGAAGTGACGGACAAGCCCACTCCCAACATATTTTTCGAGTGTGCATGTTGTGATAAAAAAGGGAAAACATAAATTTTTTAATAATAATTAATTCATTTGTGAGACAAAGAAAATGTATTTTGTAATTAAATGTAATGACTATAAAGTTATAATTGAAAAATGTAGATAATGTATATCTTTCAGAATGTAGTGGTATTACCAATTCGCTGAGGGTCAGGGTTCCTGTCTAGGAGTGTGTATTGGGTCATTTCAGAGATCTGACACACACACACACACACACACACGTGCGTAATAAAGAGAAGACAAAGCGAAAAAGATAGTGAGAAAGGGAGAGCCGTGGAGGAGAGAGTGAAAAAGTAGAAGAGGAAGTAGTGAGATGAGAACAACTTCTACATTCTGCACCCCCCCCCCCCCACGCAAAATTAAGATATAGAAATTAAGTTGGTCTGCAAAACGTCCCCAAAACTTATTAGATTCACTGCAATTGTTGCATTCTTTGAAACTGGGGTTTTAAAATGTTAATAATTTACTAGTCATGCTAACCCCAAACTCGACTTTAGACAAACCTTTTTGTACGCCGTCCTTTTATTAGTGCCATGATCTTGTGTTGGTGTTTCTAAGACTAACCCCTCAACTCTCCTGGGAGCAATTGTGTGACTTGTTTCTGGAACCGGTGTGCTCCATTTCAACAAGTATTTCCAAACTGGGACAGTGGTATGACTTCTCTTCTGCATAAGCAAGTTGGCATTCTTTTAACATCCTGTGTACCGAAACTCCTAACACACAGAGCAGTGGTGTGGCTTCACTCTAATGTCAGTGTATCTCTGTCCTGAGATGACCCCCTTAAACCAAACTTCTTACCACACTGGCTGAATTGGTATATTTAGATCTCCTGTGTGAATGCCCTGATGTATACCAACTGTTATTATAACTTCCCACACTGCGAGCAGTGGTAAGGTAGTCTTGTCCATCTCTGTTTCAGGGTGGGAGATGTTTAGAGGAATCATCAGATAGTTAAATAGTGCTGAGCAGGTATGTTCCTAATATTTATTTGCAAAAGGTAGTATATAAAATATATTTTAACTATCAGGCAAAAAAAAGTGCCAGTTTCATTATTTCACTGTTCACAGCACTAACATTGCAAATCACTACAACGCTGATAATTAAAACAACACTTGTGTAAAAGGAATTTTATTCCTAAATGCTTTTAGTGAGCAAAACAAATCAGAGACATGAGCAGAGAAGAATATAATACACCGGAAGCTTCAAACGGAACATTAATGAAGGCTTGAAAAATATAATGCCAAGCAAGAAACAGCAGACTAAATTTGTTAACATTAGCCCAGTAGATCAGCATTTGTTTTCTTTCTAACTCCAATAGCCATGTCTTACTGCTGCTACCACAATATAGCACACACAAGACAGCACACACATGTTAAAAGGCAGATATCCTCAGTATAGAAAACCTGAAAAATCACAGAAAATACAAAAGTATACCAGAAAAAAGTTTGGATATTATCAACAGGTCCAGCTGGCTACGAACCACACCAGTATCTGCCAGTCTTTGGCCGAATCTAGATCCATTCAGGTAATACTGGCTTTTAAATGTGATCATGCAATACACCAAAATATTTTACAAAATAAGCTTTGGTGGGCTATATATACACACTTTTTTTCCCATTCCATTCATAAAAAAAGCAATACTAAATGTTTAAATAGTTGTTATGAAGGCTAAAGATTTGTGTTAGTTATTGCACACCAGCCACATAGTGAGGGGGGGTTGGAGAAGGCAGTGTTTGGAGCACCACAGCAGGACAGAACAGTCTCAGGGTTTTCTACGTCTGAAACAAGACAATGCCCAGTTTATAAACACAACTAGGCAAAATACAAATACATTAAATCACACTGAAACAGATGCTGAGGACACAAACCATAAATCACAAAAAAACCAAGGGCTAAAACTTACTTCTGATATCCATGATGCTGGTAGCCAGGACCCAAATTAGACCCAGCCCTCATCTCTACAGCCATAGAACACTGGAGAACAAAGGGCAAGACAGTATAAGCTACTAGAATGGGAGTCACAGAACACTGGAGAATTCAAGACAACACAGAATAGAAATCTGGTAAAAACAGCTAGGGAACATTTAAATCACGCATCGGGTCTTGATGAACAAAATATATTAAAGATCTGAATATTTACTGTACATTGTGTAATTCGTTGAGACCAATATGACGTAACTTGGGTGAATTTCATCACGGCAACTCATAACATCACTCAGTAGTGTGTATGGCCCCCACAACTTCTGGGCATGCTCCTGATGAGACGACGGATGGTGTCCTGAGGGATCTCCTCCCAGACCTGGATCAGGACATCAGTGAGCTCCTGGACAGTCTGTGGTGCTACTTGGTGGGGTCAGATGCACCGATACAGAACGTCCCAGAGGTTCTCAATTGGATTCTGGTCAGAAGAACGTGAGGGCCAGTCAATGGCATCAATGCCTTCATCAACCAGGAACTGCCTACAAACTCTGGGCACATGAGGCTGGGCATTGTCCTGCACCAGGAGGAACCCAGGGCCCACTGCACCAGCATTAGGTCTGACGATGGGTCTGAGGATTTCATCCTGGTACCTAAGAGCAGTCAGGGTACCGTTGGCTAGCATGTGGAGGTTTGTGTGACCCTCCAAGAATATGCCTCCCAGATCATCACTGAAGTTGATGTTGCAGGCAGCATAAGTTCACCATGGTGTCTCCAGACTCTTTCACATGTTCTCAGTGTGAACCTGCTCTCATCTGTGCATGGAACGGGGCGCCAATGGCGGACCTGCCAATTCTGGTTCTCTGGTGAATGCCAATCAAGCTGCATTGTGCTGGGCTGTGAGCACAGGCCCCACTATAGAACGTCGGGCTCTAATGCCATCCTCATGGAATCTGTTTCTGACAGTTTGGTCAGAAACATGCTCACCAGTAGCCTGCTGGAGGACATTTTGTAGGGCTCTGGCAGTGCTCCTCTTGTTCCTCCTCACACAAAGGCACAGATCCCAGTCCTGCTGCTGGGTTGATGCTCTTTTATGGCCATGTCCAGCTCTCCTCATGTAACGGCTCATCTCCTGGTATCTCCTCCATGCTCTTTAGACTGCAGGAGACACAGCAAACCTTCTTGCGACGGCACGTATGGATGTGCCATCCTGGAGTTTAACTGACTTGATGTTATACTGTGATGATTACCCTGATGATGTTCCCTTAATTTTTTTGAGCAGTGCATTTGAAACCCAACCCTAGTAGACAAGTGAACAAAAAAACAGATCTGGAACCAGGCTAAAGAGCACAGTATTCAGTGTTAATGCGGTCTTACCCTGGTTTCCACATCGGTCCAGTCTCCCTCCACACGGTCGTCTGCCTGGGCAGCATTTCCTTCTGACGACCTCCTCTTACGGCTGAATAGACAACACAGGGTCAGCGGAACACAGGGTCAGCGGAACACAGGGTCAGCGGAACACAGGGTCAGCGGAACACAGGGTCAGCGGAACACAGGGTCAGCGGAACACAGGGTCAGCGGAACACAGCTCATTGGCATTTATGAAAAGCATGTGACAATCTGAAGCTCGAATATATACAGTGGGAAGAACAAGTATTGGATAACCTGCAAAATCTGTAATCTGTAATTTTTATCATAGGTACACTTCAACTGTGAGAGACGGAATCTAAAACAAAAATCTAGAAAATCACATTGTATGATTTTTAAATAATTTATTTGCATTTTATTGCATGACATAAGTATTTGATCACCTACCAACCAGTAAAAATTCCGGCTCTCACAGACATGTTAGTTTTTCTTTAAGAAGCCCTCCTTTTCTCCACTCATTACCTCTTTTAACTGCACCTGATTGAACTCGTTACTTGTATAAAAGACACTTGTCCACACACTCAAACTGACTCCAACCTCTCCACAATGGCCAAGAACAGAGAGCTGTGTAAGGACATCAGGGATAAAATTATAGACCTGCACAAGGCTGGGATGGGCTACAGGACAATAGGCAATAGGTGAGAAGGCAACAACTGTTGGCGCAATAATTAGAAAATGGAAGAAGTTCAAGATGACGGTCAATCTCCCTCTGTCTGGGGCTCCATGCAAGATCTCACCTCGTGGGGCATCAATGATCATGAGGAAGGTGAGGGATCAGCCCAGAACTACACGGTAGGACCTGGTCAATGACCTGAAGAGATTAGTAACACAATACGCAGTCAGCTTTTTGGTCTAGAATCCACTCGCCGTGTTTGGAGGAAGAAGAAGGATGAATACAACCAAGAACACCATCCCAACCGTGAAGCATGGAGGTGGAAACATCATTCTTGGGGGATGCTTTTCTGTAAAAAGGACAGGACGACTGCACCGTATTGAGGGGAGGATGGATGGAGCCATGTATCGCGAGATCTTGACCAACAACCTCCTTCCCTCAGTAAGATCATTGAAGATGGGTTGTGGCTGGGTTTTCCAGCATGACAACGACCCGAAACACACAGCCAGGGCAACTAAGGAGTGGCTCCGTAAGAAGCATATCAAGGTCCTGGAGTGGCCTAGTCAGTCTCCAAACCTGAACCCAACAGAAATCTTTGGAGGGAGCTGAAAGTCTGTATTGCCCAACGACAGCCCCGAAACCTGAAGGATCTGGAGAAGGTCTTTATGGAGGAGTGGGCCAAAATCCCTGCTGCAGTGTGTGCAAACCTGGTCAAGAACTACAGGAAACTTACGATCTCTGTAATTGCAAACAAAGGTTTCTGTACCAAATATTAAGTTCTGCTTTTCTGATGTATCAAATAATTGTCATGCAATAAAATGCAAATTAATGTTTTTTTTAGATTCCGTCACTCACAGTTGAAGTGTACCTATGATAAAAAATTACAGACTTCTACATGCTTTGATAAAAGAAACTGCCAAACGTGCTAATGGTCAGCTGTAAACAGGAGACACCTACCTTGGTCCAATAGGATGCTCCTGCCTCAGTGTCTCAACGTCGGTGAACTGGACAGCTTGCCCCCCCCCTCGGGTACGGAACACTTCACCCTAAATGTCCCCAATACAGACGTTAGAACTCGTTCTCCATTCTATGACACCACCACGAAGAGTGGACAAAACAAACGTTCCCAGTAAATTGAAGTCACATTTGGAACCATAAAACAAGACTCTATGGTGCAGGTTTTGTATAGCTTGTGTAAAAAGCTGCTGCCATATAAGGTGCTGTTTCTGTGAACAGTAGTGCCATAGGTGGCATTTCTGTGAGTAGTGGTGCTATAGAAGGTGGCATTTCTGTGAGCAGTGGTGCTATAGAAGGTGGCATTTCTGTGAGCAGTGGTGCTATAGAAGGTGGTGTTTCTGTGAACAGTAGTGCCATAGAAGGTGGCATTTCAATTAAAGGCTTGTTTTGTTCTATATCTAAGATCGATCGTGTAAACAGCTTTGCACCCGGAGGAATTAATCCACCATTTTTAACCGACATCACTGGCAAATGTGTAGCAGTTCACGCATTGGCATTATTTAAATCAGTCCAGTAGGTGGTAGTTATGCAAATGAGAGCAGTGCTGAACAGAACCGTTAGGTGAGCCGCTGGAATTAAATTGGGACTACAACAAAATATTTATCTGATGTTCTCCCAGACCTTCAAATTGGTCTTCTGATATGGTTTCGTCATGGACACACATCAGCTCTAGTTTCTCAAAAATCTATTATTCTACATATTTTTATAGGAAAACCATTTTGGGTTAAAAACTCAACACAAAATAAAAGATGTCAGCTGGTTCCTCGGTACCTTAATGAGTTTGGTCTGGATCTCCCCGTCCGAGGCCACGTCCTGGTGAGTCAGCATGTACTTATCACACTTGGCCAGGGCCTTCTCACTGGGGGCGGAGACTTTGATGGCGTTCGGGCCCAGGGCCGGCTGCATCACCGTGTCCAGCTCCACGTTGGACGGGGGCTTGTGGTCCACCCACCTCTCCCCGCCAGCTGAATGGGAACGCCGGTGGACCGCGCGCACAGGGGGGGCGGTCTGGTCATCGACCACCAGCCAATCAGAGGGACAAGGTCAGCGACAGTCATATATGGTAACATAACAAAAAAAAAAACTGTAGTCTGTGAGAGCGCTAAGCATCAAGGCAACGCTCAGCACGACCAAGAAGACAAGCACAGCAAAACCACGTTAATTAGGAATCGACGGCATGCTTCCGATTTCTAACGGCGTCGGTGTGACGGCGTCTGTGTGACAGCGCTCACGAGCGACGATACAGGTGGTCTTATGAATTCTGTCCTTTCATGTTACTGAGGACAAGCAAGCAAATCATGTTAAGTTAATAAGAAGACGTTTATTTTGATCTAAAGCGAAAAACAAGAACACCAAAAGAGGAAGCATGCATAAAATCCTTCCCACAAACCTACGGCCCGTGCCCCCCCGCTGACTGACACTACACCGAACGCCTGACGTGTATGCTGCCTCACTGACCCTGTATGCTCCTGCCAGATCCTCCTCCTGCACCTCCTCTAGGTCTACATCACAGGATGGGACTGCCACCTCTCTCTCTGCCTCCCTCCCCCTCGCCTCCTTCCAACACCGGCCCCGCCTCCTGCTAAGGCTGCTGGGTAGGGCCTGCGCTGGGGTTCTGGCGTTAGGGGACTGGTACTGGCTAGCCTGCCCGTCTCGAGGTAGCCTCTGCTCCCACTCGGAGATACAGGAGGTGACTGAGAGGGAGGCGGTGCTGGCGGTTTGGGGGGGGGAGGCGGGGTGGGAGCCTGGCCGCTGCCTGACTTGCTGGGGAGGGGCGTACACAGGGGCGGGGTCCTGGCTGGAGGGAAGGGGCTTCAGAGACCCAGACATGCCACACCCAGCCAGTTAGGAGTCATACATACACACACACATTCACCACTGGCTGCTGACACAAACATGCATGGAACATTAAACAAACACACAAACAGCCCAGCTACGGACAATTAGAAAGGACATTACACCAGAGTCCCTAAATATCAGTAATCTAACAAAGAAAGCAGATTAGTTTCTACATGAACTCCTAACCGTCATGCTGAGGTCATTAAGAGGCTGTTAATGGGTCAACATCAGCTTGTGTTTGATTAAACAGGCCAAGTCCTTTTGACTACATTGATTAGGAAAGAAAAACGCGTCAAACTAGCCATCCAGCCAGTCTAGAGGCGCATGTCATAACGTACAGGGACAGGGGACGGCGAGGCCGATCTCTTGGCAGGGGGGCGGTCTTTCTCCCGAGAGGGGCGCTGGGGTTTCTCGGGGGCAAGACGTTGGGGCTTTTCGGGGGCGGGTCGCTGGTCAGACTGGGTCTTGCTCTCCGTCACGATGGCCTTGAGCTGCTTCAACTTCTCATCTTTCACCCACAGCTTGTTCTGCATCTCCAGCTGCTTGGCGCACACACGACGTTCCTACGTACACAGATCATGCAGACACTAAGACTACCAGCTGACAAACACTGGCCAAATCAACCCCCCCCTTAAATAAATATAATACAGGAACCGGTTCACTCAACCTCCAAATGACATGAAATACTGTACGTCTTACAAAGCATCCTACTCACACACTCCTTCTCCCACTTGAGCTTGGTGTCCTGGACCATGCTCTGCATGCGCTGTTCCATACGTCGCTTCTCAGACTGCTCCCGCTGCAGGCGCTGCTCGCGGCTCTCCAGCTCCTGCTGAAGGGACCGCTTGTCCTCTTCATAGACATTGGTGGTCTTCTGCAGGATGTCAATCTGACGGGGAAGTTGAGGGGAGGAGTTTAGTGACGGCCGACGACGCCAAAACTCATTTGAGATTGAAAATGGCTGCCTGAGCAGGTCACCAGCATCCAAATGGTGATTGGATGAACGTCTGCTCTGATGACTCGATTGTAATGCAAAATCAACGATAGTATGTGAGGTTGTTTTATCGTGTTGTTGTAAATTGGTGTAGGTCAGTAGTCTTACCTTGTACTCCAGCATCTTGCACTTCTTTTCCAAGCGGTCCATTTCCGTTTTCTGGGTTTGAATGGTCTTGTCCTTGTCCCCCAGTTTGCCTCTCTGGTCGTGGATGAAGTTCTCTTTAGAGGCCAGGCTGTTGTCCAAATCCTGGAGCATCGACTTCAGCATGATGGCTGGAAAAGCAATTAACACATATGGAAGGTTAAAATGAAATATTATTATAAAATACACTCAGTGTGGGAGCAGCTTGTTCTAGACATCTTAATTATTATAAAAGCATCCAGACAGTAAAAGGTGTCTATGAGAATGGTACTAAATCATTTGCAGACAGGAAACTGCAACGTCCCCGTAAAACCGAATCAACTTCACTAGCTGCCTACCCCAAAGACCTCGAACACGGTAACCAGGCCATTGTCTCACCAGACCCCCCAGGGGTTGACCATGTTAACACATTACATGATGAAGGAACATCTCACCAGACCCCCCAGGGGTTGACCATGTTAACACATTACATGATGAAGGAACATCTCACCAGACCCCCCAGGGGTTGACCATGTTAACACATTACATGATGAAGGAACATCTCACCAGACCCCCCAGGGGTTGACCATGTTAACACATTACATGATGAAGGAACATCTCACCAGACCCCCCAGGGGTTGACCATGTTAACACATTACATGAAGGAACATCTCACCAGACCCCCCAGGGGTTGACCACGTTAACACATTACATGATGAAGGAACATCTCACCAGACCCCCCAGGGGTTGACCATGTTAACACATTACATGATGAAGGAACATCTCACCAGACCCCCCAGGGGTTGACCATGTTAACACATTACATGATGAAGGAACCTGGGGAACATCTCACCAGACCCCCCAGGGGTTGACCACGTTAACACATTACACGATGAAGGAACCTGGGGAACATCTCACCAGTCTTGTTGTACTCCTGGGTCATCATCTGCCGGACCTTGTGCCTCTTCTCCAGCACCTCTATGAGGCGGGGCAAGGTGATGTCATCATGGGGGTCCGTGATCTCGCTTGGGGGAAGAGGCGGTAGGTTCTGGAGCAGCTGGTGCATTACCGACTGGGTGGATTCTGGTACAGCAACAGAAAGAACCATCAGGACATACAGCTCAACCATCAGGACATACAGCTCAACCATCAGGACATACAGCTCAACCATCAGGACATACAGCTCAACCATCAGGACATACAGCTCAACCATCAGGACATACAGCTCAACCATCAGGACATACAGCTCAACCATCAGGACATACAGCTCAACCATCAGGACATAACAAACCCAATAATACCGTGGCACCTCCAACACAGTTCTGTCTGCCACAGGGATCCTAGTCAGGTTCTGTATTAAGGGCTGGCCTGTGCCAGGTGCTGGATCAGTGGCAGGGCTACAGCAGGACATACAATACCTGCATCCACAGGACCTCCACGTTCCTCCAGGCGCCGAGATAGCTCATCTTTGAAGGCCTGGTTCTTGTGCCGGCGGCCAGCCGCGAAGCCACAGACAGGCCGGTCAGCGGGCCGGTCCACTTCTACCTCCTGGGTCAACTCTGCAAAGCGCATGACGAGCTGGGGAAACAGGCACGTCAGAACCGTAGCAGGTCCCATAAAAACGCCTCTATAACCTCTGGCTGGCAGACCAGACAGGGCCCCCCAGACAGGGCGGAAGGGATAATGACACACTCACCATGGTTTCTTCATAGTCGTCAGCTTTAGGGTTGACACACACCACCATCCTCACTTTGCCTTCGCCATCAAAGTAGTTCTTGAACAAATGTGTGACCTTGGAGTCGCGGTATGGTACCATCTGTGTGGAGGAGAGAAACTTCTACATTACTACCCTTTAGTGACAGCAAACACCCCAGGGACCCCCAGACAATCACACAATAACAACTCAGCAGAGATGAATTGAAAATCTGTCTTATTAAAACGAAAACATGATTGAATCACTACAGAGCTTCAATAAGAAGTTAAAGAACAAAAAAATAGTTGGACTGTAACTGAACATTAGATAATGAAGAATGATCATTAAGAGACTCCTAAACATGAATATAGTACAGCCAATTCGAGGTTCCCAAGATTCTGTTGTATGTGAGGGAACTACTAATTAGAGACTCCCAAGAACTTATATGTGAGGGAACCGACTGGGTATCAACTAATGCATGTGAGAAGGTGTGACGCAAACCCTTTTGGGTCACATGACTCCCCTTGGAGGGTTGCAATAGCGGCGGTTGACAAAGCCCTACGTGCCAAGCCAAGGCTGGTCCTAAATTAGGGAAAATGTTGTAATTGGTGTAAATGAAACTTTAAATGAACAAAAATATTTAACAGAGTAGAAGTGGTACCAGGTCCATACACTTAACTCTCCTGGTACATGTATGACTCTACAGGTTGGAGACTTTATAGAAGCTATTACTAGCTAGAAGCTTACATCCTGCTATGATCAAATGCCCTGCGCATCTGTAGGCAACTCCATGGCAGACAAAGCAGTGAAGGAGGCTGCTCAGATGCCTCTTATTACTGCTGTAACTTGTTCTGCTACTAAACATTTCAATCTGGGTCCAGGTTACACTGTTGACCATATCCGTGACCTGCAGACCTCTGTCGCCGAGGCTGACAAACACACCTGAGTGACAGCCGGCTGTGCAGCTGGTACCGACGGGATCTTTCGACACCTGTCCGGTAAACCCATTGCACCAGTCTTTCCGAGTGGCTCATAGAGTGCTTCAGTTTATCATAGACCTGCACTCCCACTCCACCGCATTCTTCTATATTTTAGTTGACAAAGTTCTTCGCCCCCATTTTCACCCTATCAACGTGTGTCATGTGGGACACCCCTCTCTCTTTCACCAAGTTGTCTGGGCAACCAACATTCTATGATTACCTATGACTTCTGGATCTACGTCTGTATGCAACCTTGCATTCTCTAGACATCGTCACGGCAACAACAATTCCTTGTATGTACATTTTTGCAAGTGCGGATGTTGTCACCTGTACAGCTGGGAAAGAATATAAGATTGAACCTCGGCAATGTAAAATCAGAACAACTGTCATGACACCACTCTATGTTGGTCTCTGTACTTGTAATCTAATTTCATGAAGCTTGTTCCCGTATATTTGATTAAATCATTTACTTATGCTAATGACTGAAGGAGTTTTTACTTGATAAATTGCGAACATTTTCCATCTTCCACAGAGCCCCAGTCAACTATACTAGAGGACCAGATATACCATACATTATCATCTAACTAGTGGATCAGAGACAATAGCTGCTAGAAGAAAAAAAATCAGGTAGACCATACAATGCATTACCAACAAACTAGAGGACTAGACAGACTACACAATACATTATCACCTAGCTAGAGGACCGGAATAAACCATACAATACATATTCATCTAGCTAGTGGACCATATTCTATATTATTGTCTAGCTAGAGGACCAGGTAGACAATATAATATACATTATCAGCCAGACCATACAGTGAATTATCAACTAACTAAAGGACTAGATAGACTACACAATACATTATCACCTAGCTAGAGGACAAGAGAGAGACAACAGTACAAAACACCTACTTCAAAAAGTTGATAAAATGAGGTACAACAAGAATGTAGTCAGCACACTAGGGCTGTCAACGAATATTCTAAATTCGAATATATATTTGAATAGTTTTTAAAAACATAAAAAATTAAAAAAATGTGGGGGGAAAAAACGCTTGCGGTAGCCCACTGCTTTGCGAGTGGGCATGCTAGCGTGCCTGATTGCAGGCAGTTTTTCCTCTCTCCTTTTTTTTTTTATACAAGCGCCAAGAATGTAAGTAGCCTTTTTCGTTTTTAAAAGCACTTTACTTTTTATGAACCTCAGGGTAAAAGTTCTTTGTTGTCACATTTCTCGGAATTGTGTGCCTCATTTTATGTAACGTTAAACAGAAACATTACTAAAGTGTATGCTACGACTGAATAGATATGCATGAATAAAGGTTAAATGCACTGCTTTGATTATTTACCGGTTCATGTCAAGGAAAAGCTCCATGTTTGCCACAGCACAGCTCGCTCGGAGCATTCAATGTCGGTTCTATATAGGCTACTGTGAAACTTCAATTAATGTTAATAATATTTGTTTCACTGAATGAAGCCTGCTATATTTGGGACAATATTTGCGACCTTAAATTGCTTGCACAAAAGTCTTGATCAGCATTCAAAATGTGTTTGTCATTATGCGCACAGCCGCACATTGCGCAGAGAGCGTGAGGGCGAGAGAGAGAGAAAGTGCTCGCATGAGGTCTGCAGTCTTGGTCATCATTTGATTTACTTGTTTTTGTGTAGGTTATACGTTGTCAAATATGTTTAAACTTAAATATACTACCTATACAAGTAGTTATGTCTCTTTGTATTAATTTGTCCTGTTATTGACAAAATGCGCATGCGCAACCAGATGGTCGAATAGTTTGAATATTGTGGTTTTTTTAGGGAATATTCAAATGTCATTTTTTTAGCAATATTGACAGCCCTACAGCACACTGAAAAGGCCTGAAATACACCTGGCCTGTTCCACAACCTACCTCCATAGTCACATAGCTGATGAGCATGGCTCATCAAATACACTGCAGATAATGTAGTAAAAAAGAATGCCCGCCTCACCTTATTTGTTCCACACATTTGATTCTCTCGGAGAACCTCTATGCACGTCCTCAGAGTCATCAGGGACTGGTTGATGTTGCCTGCAAACCATAAAACACCTTTCTATATCAGCCCAACAGTCAAGGCATAGTGCCTCCAGGACACTCATTAGTTCTGCTTCACAGCGTTGATAAAGTGGCCAGACAACAGGGTACTGCAGGGCTCCGCGACAGTTTACCTGCTTCTCTGAGGCGGTTCCCCTCTGCCCGAGTTCTGCTAGTCCGCTCGCTCCCGGCCAGATCCACCAGGCACAACTGGCTCACGCTAACCTGGTTCTTATCCTACACACACACACACACGCACACACACACACGCACACAATGAATAGAAGAGTGGGATTGTAGAAAACAGATACACAGAGAGAAAGAATAAAATGCTTGTCCCAAAGTGCCGTTTCCTGACATGAATGACCTGTAGGATGTTGTCTCCGTCTGCATCCAGGGGAGCCTGGGCCAACTTGATGATGAAGACGCTGTGGGAGCGGCTGGACTCGCGGTTCAGCTGGGTGTTGGCGATACGCCTCTTCTTTTGACCTTCGAACCAGGAACAGGTGATCAGCTTCAAATCACACACTCCCCATCAGCCACTCAAGAGACATGGCAAGGTGGGGATGACTGCCCTGTATTTGTGATTGGCCTGTTCCTTTAAATGGTCCGAAGGGGAAGAACCGAAATAAACCAAATTCTGGGGAGAACATCCCAGGACAAAGGACTGACACTTGCTGGAGAAAAAATAAATAAATGACTGGATAGAGCAGGGACCAGCTCCCCTCTCCATATACAACCACTATATGACTGGATAGAGCAGGGACCAGCTCCCCTCTCCATATACAACCACTATATGACTGGATAGAGCAGGGACCAGCTCCCCTCTCCATATACAACCACTATATGACTGGATAGAGCAGGGACCAGCTCCCCTCTCCATATACAACCACTATATGACTGGATAGAGCAGGGACCAGCTCCCCTCTCCATATACAACCACTATATGACTGGATAGAGCAGGGACCAGCTCCCCTCTCCATATACAACCACTATATGACTGGATAGAGCAGGGACCAGCTCCCCTCTCCATATACAACCACTATATGACTGGATAGAGCAGGGACCAGCTCCCCTCTCCATATACAACCACTATATGACTGGATAGAGCAGGGAAAAGCTCCCCTCTCCATATACAACCACTATATGACTGGATAGAGCAGGGACCAGCTCCCCTCTCCATATACAACCACTATATGACTGGATAGAGCAGGGACCAGCTCCCCTCTCCATATACAACCACTATATGACTGGATAGAGCAGGGACCAGCTCCCCTCTCCATATACAACCACTTTAGGACTGGATAGAGCAGGGACAAGCTCCCCTCTCCATATACAACCACTATATGACTGGATAGAGCAGGGACCAGCTCCCCTCTCCATATACAACCACTATATGACTGGATAGAGCAGGGACCAGCTCCCCTCTCCATATACAACCACTATATGACTGGATAGAGCAGGGACCAGCTCCCCTCTCCATATACAACCACTATATGACTGGATAGAGCAGGGACCAGCTCCCCTCTCCATATACAACCACTTTAGGACTGGATAGAGCAGGGACCAGCTCCCCTCTCCATATACAACCACTATAGGACTGGATAGAGCAGGGACCAGCTCCCCTCTCCATATACAACCACTATATGACTGGATAGAGCAGGGACCAGCTCCCCTCTCCATATACAACCACTTTAGGACTGGATAGAGCAGGGACCAGCTCCCCTCTACATATACAACCACTATATGACTGGATAGTGCAGGGACCAACTCACCTCTCCAGAACACTTCGAAGGCCTCCTCCGTAGACTTGACCTCCACCTCAGTGCAGCCTGACACATACATATTGTGGTTCTGATCTTCTCGCAGGATCTTGGACTGGGGGGGTCTGTAGAGACACGAGCAGTAAGTCAGCTGACCGCTAACGTAGGTCCAGCCTGATTCCAGAAGTGCTTGTGCCGTCTTGCTCACTGCTATAGTCAGTGGTACAGTGACAACACATACTGGGGACCAGGCTAAACCTAAGCATATAAACACCTAATTGTTTCTAATACATCACACATTCAGGGAGAAACATACATTGGAAACAAGACAGAGGACATACACAAAGAAAGAAACAGCCGAAGCCAATGCAAAGAAACAGACGGCAGAAGACTTCACAAGTAAATTAATAAAACGTTTAGATGAAGCAATTCAGCCAAGACGGAGCTCAGAAGGCGAGTGACGGAACAGACATCCATTCTGCTAACCAACACTAAGTGTCTGCAACATCTACAGGGGCGTATATTAGATACGTAAGATACCAGGTGGTAAAATGAGTCTACGGTCTACATCAGACATACATGAACTCTTGGTTTGGCAGCCTCTGAGGAGTACCCCCTCCGTTCCACCTGCGAGGAACACAGGTACATTACACCCGACTACTCTACCAGGAGACATAGTGAAGCAGACACTCCAACACACACTTCAGGATCTGACCCGGGATTCAAATATGAACCTAGTAAGGAATTCAACTAATCCAGGTCTATGATAAAAATACAAATGAAAAGTCAAGACGATGTGAATCCATCATCTCCTAGATAAAAAAAAACAAACACACAAAACAAAAACATTAGAAAAAAAGCCATCCGAGGTAAACGTGTGTACTTGGGTTTGATGGGGTCAAAGGGGACTTCCTCCAGTAGGTCGTAAATGTAGTTGTTGTATATTTCTATGTAGGAAACAAAGACGCTGTAGCTGGAGTCCTCGTCTACCTCGTCCACCCGGCACGCCTCCGCCGGAGTGATCATGTCTGCAAACTCGGGGTCCACCCTCTGCCTGGAAACACCGGCACCAAGGGGGGTCAGACACGGTTATTGGGGGGGGGGGGCAAAACTGCTCCAAACACAGATGCCAGTAAAAATATGGCAACGTCTGGTCTGGAACCACCAAATAATTAGATGCTTTTTGACATTCAGTATTACTGAATGTCAGATTCTTTTGACTACTAAAAACAGAGACCCGTGTTTCAGACCCAGTAATTTTCAGCCTCACCTGGAGGGGGTTTTAGGGACCACCGCTGGTTGGTTCTCCCTCTTCTGGCGCTCCAGCAGGGCATCGACCTGAGTCTGGACGTCCATGCCATTCTTATCATCAGTCTTAAACACCTGCACACAAACCAGGGGCCAATTACAGAATGCCAGGTCAGGTGAAACCAGGGGCTGACCAGAAGCAGACAGGAAAAGCAAGGTGGGCGAAAAGAATGGGACAGACGGAGGACCTGTACTGCTTTTTGGGACTCCGGTAATAAAACCCTCAAAGACCCCATCAGATCTTAAGTTTCCAGCAAGTTCTTTATAACAGATGACATGAAATATGGAGGCCACTTGACTTCAGAAATTTTGCACATTTGCTTTTGGTGTTTTCGAAAAGGATCAGCCAGTAACAAAATCACGTGGGGGGGGGGGACAGGTGGCCAGCAGTGCGGCTTACGAATCGCTTGGCCTGGTACGGTCCGATGCTGTTGAAGATCATGTCCAGAGAGCGGGGAAGGAGCCCGCCCTGACCCGGAGAGCCCGTCATGGTGAAGGTCTTCCCGCTGCCCGTCACACCATAGGTGAACAGCAGACCTGAGCAAAGGGTAGAAACATGGTCTTATTTCACCTACAGATGTATTCGTCAGCGCACACCAGAACATGACGTGTCTCAACGTTGGACTCTGGGACCATTCAGCGGTGCGCAGAGACACATTCCTCTTTTCAGAGTCAAAAAAATTAAAAAAGACTGTGGAAGATTATCCAGGCCTCGTAACAAAGATGATAATATATTCAGCAATAGATTCAAACAAAACCCCACCGGTCGACCGTTTTAACGCACCGTTTTTGCTGTGAATGAGGTCGTCCACCAAGGGCTTGGCAACATCTTCAAACAGTTCCATCTGGGACGTCTTTATACCAAAGACCCTCTTGAAGGAGTACTGGGTCTGTCAAACCAAGAGGAGGGTGATATTTTTGGACACTTTATTACAACACAACTTTTTCTACTTAATGCCCAACAGCAGGTGGCTTTAATGACATGTGGAAAAGATGCCGGAACCCTCACAATGCAATGGTAAAGTAACAGTAATGAGAATAATACATGATTTTCAGAAGTCTGGCCACTCTGACAACCTGGAGGTTGGACATTTTCAGTGAGTAGTTACCAGCCCGCGACCAACAAGCAGCAACAAGCTGATGCCCACAGCTTTGGATGGTTTCTGGTGGTTACCAGCCCACTGCGAAGACAAACTGAAAAGACACCGGACTGATGCTTTCCTGCCTCTTGGGCCCTGCTGGGGCCTCCCCCAGATAGGGCCACAGTGTCACAGGACCCCACCTGTCTCAGCCCCAAGGTTTTACGCTGCTATATTATTGTGCCGGGGGAGTAGGGTCAGTTCTCCTTCTCCACTGTCTTTGCGAAGTCTGACCCCACATGCTCACACACGACACGCCAACATCTTGCACAGCCTTTTGTAGCAGCAGCGGCACCCGCTTTTAGAAATGCGTGTGACCCAGGGGTCAGGGCCATACCTCTTTGAACTCTCCATTCCTGTTGGCTCGGAGTCCTTCGGGAGCATGCAGCTGGATGGTGGTGTTGCTGATCACTTCGATACAGCACTCGTTGTCCTCCGCCCCCAGGGGGCGCACGCGGCAGTACACCTGGACAACACAACAACAACATAGATGGCTTAGAACCAATACAGCTGGTAATGAACCTGGAAGTGGTTCTAAAGGAGAAACCCCAGGCAGTTTTCCTGCTCACGTCTCCAGTCACTGACAGTGGCTCCATTCTAGATGATTTTTCTTTCTATCCACCTGGGGTGGATTTGAAACAGACCACTTGCTACTCTAGAGTATTCCCTTCCCCCTCCAACTAATTAAATATATTGAGTTGAACAAACCTGACTCACTGTACAGACTTGCAAATGGAATGAGGTTATTCTTGTCATTTAAGTTAATGTTGCAAAAAATATGCATAACTCTATGGTTCAGAGACAGAAAGACGAATGTTATTTTATCATGCCTGCTTGGGAAATCCATCCCCCAAGATCAATTTCAATAATTGTTAAGTATCTCTAACCACTAAACTATCTGAAAGTGAAATCAATGATCCGTAACATGATCATAATCCGTATTTGCAAACGGATTGAGGTTATTCATGTGAAGCTAGACAGAGGAAAACATTAAACATACCATTCAAAGATACTATCTGTCTCAGTTGCAGATAGCAATAGTTAAGTACAGTACAGTAATATTTAGTCGTTTACGTAGCTAGCAAACTTACACCAACTGGATCTTTCTGATTGTTTGATGGCTTCTTGGGGGCAGGTCTTCGGGGAGTTTTACCCCTCCTAAAACAATAACAAGAATATATAGCAAAGTGATTCTATTGCAAGTTATTTAATAGCAATAACATTTACTAACTGCAGTAACTAGCTGACCCAGGTATCCGTGACGTGACGGGTTTGGTTAGCCGGCTTAGCTACGTTGATTAGCTAGCTAAAGGTAACCAACTAGCTAGTCGGTAGTTTGTTACTTCGAGATTAGAATACGAAATTAGCCTGCAAACTAAAGACACGATAGATTAATAAGACTCAAGAATGAATCATTTCATCGCAATCACAAGATTCACACTCACGTAGGACGCATCATCGTGTAAATTGTTGTTATCAATTGTTATCATTCGATTTTCTCAACACCGCTTCCTTGCTTCTGCGGTTCCAAGTTTGAACGTTCCCTCCGTGCACATCCCGGACAAAATCTGTTTAAAATCAGCCAATCAGCGTAGGCAGATCCACCAGAAGTTCCACCCACCCTGTTCCGGTAAACAACAAATATAAAAACTGAAAAAGAAACAAACTATGCCGCCTACTGGGCACGCGCTGTAACTCACTGATAAGTTACAAAACACGACTTTACGTAAAGCACGGTGAGCACCACTTACGTGCATGTAAGAAGAAAATACCACACCGTTATAAATCTTTCAACTCGGGCATCGATTCTATATTTTACTGGTAATGTAATTTTCATAGAATTTTCATGTAATTATGAGAACATACTTTAAGTTGCCAGGCTGTTGTACAAACGTGTTGCTAATAGCTACACTACGAAGTATTTTATTTCACAAGTGCATCCTGTGTAGATGAAATACCTAAACTCTGAAATTGATTTATATTATAAAACGTAGTTAGGTTACAGTTTAACGTGCAATTCACGCGTGTACTTTTCGTTGATTTTGATATGGGTCCGTTCAATCAAACACAAATTAATGGGAAATGTCTAACTTCATAATTTAATAATGTGCCTGTCGTTTCCATAAATTTCAAGTTGGGGCATGTGTATCTGTTTCTGGGTATAGTTTAGTGTGTGTTGTGTGTGGATATTTAGTACTTAATAGGGATGTCACGAGAACCGATACAGTACTTCGGTACCAATCAATCAAATGTATTTATAAAGCCCCTTTTACATCAATAGTTGTCACAAAGTGCTTTTACAAAACACCTGGCCTCCAAGTCGATGCCAACATTCTGAAAACATGACGGTACTCGTTGTTTTACCGGGGATCCAAAACGTGACAGACAGAGGCAAGTGCAGCTGCCCCTCTGCCTCGACTCGTCGAAAAGAAAAACAGCGAACTTTGCGTTCGAGGCGGATGATCAGTGAGTAACAAATTCGCAAAAAACATTATGCAAACGGTGCCTTCAAACTTTAGAGACTTAAGGAGGAAACACTTCCAAATTAGTGAAGCACCTCAAAAAGACAGACGTGCCGATTTATTTAAAGAATTAAAGGTGAGTGAGTTTCAATTCACGTTACATTAAGAACGTCTCAAGAGTTATCCTTTTTAAATCCTTATCCTGAAATACACGGTACCATTATTTTTGTTTGATCCCGCTGGTATTGCTCTGTAACCTAGCCAACTATGCTATTATACCATGCTGAGTAGAGGTGTGTGCGCGCGCCTCTGCTGTTTACCTAAGTACATGGGATTTATTATTTAGTTTTAGTTTAGTACGTTGATATCGATCTGTGTATCGAGAATCGTGGAATTTCGCTTGTATTGGTATCACTACTACATTTCTGGTATGGTGACAGTAGTACTTAAGGGATATTGCAAAAGGGATGACATTTGATCATATTATTTTGCAGCCTTTGAGGTACTGGTGCTGAACACCAAGCCTGCCGTGCAGTACTATAATCTAAGACAGTGTTCTTTGCAAATCTTCCGACTGGGCCCGCTTTGGTTGATAAGACATCAGTTCGAATAAGGGCCGTCACAAGACAATCACACAACCCCTAATGCAATGTTGGACACAACAGGGGCCGCGGAGTCGGCCACTAGGGGCGCAAGGAAGAACACTGGTCTAAGGTTTTAGTGGGTGGGGTTATAGACTGTTTTAGGTTGTTCCTCTGCCCTCTTCTGCCAACCCTAAAGCCCTGATGCAGGGTTTTAATGTCTGAAAATGTCAGTAGCTCTATCATCACTATTATAATCTGCAAAACGTTTTTTCAAAACATATTGCCAATATGCACGATCAGCCATAACATTATGACCACCTACCTTATATTGTGTAAGTCCCCCTTTTGCCGCCAAAACAGCCCTGACCTGTCGAGACATGGACTCCGCTAGACCTCTGAAGGTGTGCTGTGGTATCTGCCACTAAGACGTTAGCATTAGATCCTTTAAGTCCTGTAAATTGCAAGGTGGGGCCTCCGTGGATCGGACATGTTTGTCCAGCACATCCCACAGATGCTCGATTTGATTGAGATCTCGGGAATTTGGAGGCCAAGTCAACACCTTGAACTTATTGTTGTGTTCCTCTTACCATTCCTGAACCATTTTTGCTTTGTGGCAGAGTGAATTATCCTGCTGAAAGAGGCCAATGCCATCAGGGAATACCGTTGCCATGAAAGGGTGCACATGGTCTGCAGCAATGCTTAGGTAGGTGGTACGTGTCAAAGTAACATCCACATGAATGGCAGGACCCAAGGTTTCCCAGCAGAACATTGCCCAAAGCATCACACTGCCTCCACTTGCTTGCCTCCTTCCCATAGTGCATCCTGGTGCCATGTGTTCTCCAGGTAAGCAACGCACACACAGCCGGCCATCCACATGATGTAAAAGAAAACGTGATTCATCAGACCAGGCCACCTTCTTCCTGTTCTGATGCTCACATGCCCATTGTAGGTGCTTTTGACAGGGGCCTTTCGCACCCCACGTGAGTCAATGAGCGTTGGCTGCCCATGACCCTGTCGCCAGTTCACTGCTTTTCCTTCCTTGGACCACTTTTGATAGGGACAAACCACTGCAGACTGGAACAACCCACAAGGGCTGCAGTTTTGGAGATGCTCTGACCCAGTCGTCTAGCCATCACAATTTGGCCCTAGTCAAAGTCTCTCAGATCCTTACACTTGCCCATTTTTCCTGCTTCTAACACATCAGCTTTAAGGACAGAATGTTCACTTGCTGCCTCATATATCTCACCCACTGACAGGTGCCACGATGACGAGATTATCAGTGTTATTCAGTTCACCTGTCAGTGGTCATAATGTTATGGTTGATCGGCATATTTGATATCAGTGGAAAACAGTCATTCAAATGTATTACGTGTACTAATTTGCACAGATCCATTTGCAAGTACTGGCCTCCCCATTCAGCTCGCACAGGATGTTTTCAACACACTTGGTAGCTGCTCAACTCCATCTTTTATCAAGCATGTGGAGATGTGTGTGATCACTAACCCAATACAGATTTAGGGTAATATTTGTATTTATTTTTTATTTTCTTGCTGACATGAAAGATGTGTTCCTCATGTTTCCAAAACCATACTACAAATTATGTGGTAACATTTGAGCGTCAGGTTACTTAACAAAACAGGGTACATGTCAACCAAGTTTAGATTATATTAGAAACAACTTTGTAAGTGAACAGTACAAGTACAGTACAACGAAATGCAGTTAGCATCTAACCAGAAGTGCAATTAGAAGAGGGCAGGATATTTAGTATTAAGTGTATACAGTGCAAAATGGCAATTCTAAATCAGCAAAAAAAAAGTATTAAGTTTATGTATTTGCAAGTAGGAATGAATAATTGTGCAATGAGGCAAATGCAAGTATACGTGGCAATTCTGACTGTGGAATCAAGCAAATTGGAGGTGTAAGGTAGTCTGTGCAACTGGAATTTAAGGATAGCAGCAGTGAGTTTCCCGAGGTAGACCAGTAGTACAAGGGGAGTAGTGCAACAAGGTCCCTGAGAGGCGGTACTAAGAGGTTGGTGGGTGGGTGTGGTTAGTGATGGGGTGGGTCACAGAGTTCAGCAGGGTTACAGTAGATGGAAAGAAACTGTTCCTGAGCCTGCTGATGTGGGAACAAAGAGACCTGTACCCCCTGCCTGATGGGAGGAGGGCAAACAGTTTGTGGCATGGATGTGACGGGTCTCGGATTCCATGCACCCTGTGCAGACACTGCTTGCACTGAAGGTCCACCATGGCTGGGAGCTGGGCATCAGTGTTGTGCTGGGCGGTTTTCACCACACGTTGTAGGGCCTTCCAGTCGGCCACAGAGCATCCACCAAACCACACTGTGGCACAGTTTGTCAGAATGCTCTCGATTGTGCAACGGTAGAAGCTCACGATGATTTGGGAAGACAAATGGGCCTTCTTCAGCCTCCTCAAAAAGTACAGGGTCTGCTTCACCTTTATGACCAGGGTTGAGGTGTTGAGAGTCCAGGAGAGGTCCTCAGAGATGTGGACACCCAGGAATTTGAAGCTGGACACACACTCCACTGCAGTGCCATCGATGACAATAGGGGCGAGACTGCAGCCTTTAGTTGATACTCTTATCGTACTCTTGTACGATAAAGGTTGTTGCGTTAAGAAATTAGCTAGGCCTAAGTAGTCCATAGTAGCACAGATGTTTAAATGCATTATTTTTGTTGCATTGAATGAAAGTGATTTGTTCTGCATTGAATGAAAGTAATTAATTTTGCATTGCATGATTGACACAGGTTTCCCATCAAGCTGACAGAAATGGCCCAGCCCAAGAAGAGTCTGTCAGAGGCATCTAAATCAAAGGAGACTTTGAGGAAGACATATGGAGAAACTTCTGGGGCTAAAGGACGAAATCCCCCCAAGACGTTACGGCAAAAGTTGGACAGGAAGACCAAGATGAAAACAGGTGTGCTAGTGACCGAAATGTATGACCGTTAATGTGACACTACTAGTAATGAATTATGAATAGATTTTGAGGCATGAAGGGTGTTCTTTGAAGATGTATTGACAAATGCTATATTGGAAAGAAGTGTGTATTATTATTAAAAACAGACATCATGGCGAACAAACTATTGACTGGCCGCACTTGTCTTGTATTTCAGTGATCAAATCCACAAGCGTTCTGAAGCAAAGTGGACCTGGAAGCATCTTGCACTACATTTACCATAGCACCCTGGGGCAGAGCCTTCATTCTCAGATGAGACGGGTAATCTTCTATGATCTAGTGCAGTGGTTCCTGACTCCGGTCCTCCAGTACCCCTAACAGCACACATTATGGTTGTAGCCCTGGACAAGCACACCCAATTCAGCTCAATGAGAGCCTGATAATTAGGTGACAAGTTGAATCAGCTGTGCTTGGCAGGGGTTACAAAGAAAACGTGTACTGTTGGGGGTACTTGAGGACCGCGGTTGGGAACCACTGATCTAGTGTCTCTGCCGGTGTGGGCAATTGGCAAATGACTCAATGCAAAGCAATATTTATTTTATTCAGCTGTTCGTGCAGAGAAGTCGAGTGAGACATTTACAGCCGTGGCCCTAATACAAATGGAAATGTATAACATTCACGTTTGAAAAACCCCTTGAAAATAGAAGGTTAATTAATCAGATATTTAAAGTGTTATAGGTATCAAAACGTCAAACCTGAAATGACTTGTGGTGTCTCTAGGACATTTTTTAACCAATGTTTTAAGTAAGAAGGTTAGCAATTTTCTGGCAGCCTTAAATACTACTATCACTCAATGTCTGTCCCTTCTAGAGGTCAAAGAGTCCCATCCAACAGAAATATATGAAAGTCCATGCTGTGTTTTTAACTAGCAAAGAATCAAGGACATATGTCTTTTAGTGAACAAACACATTTTATACCCAATATACTACTGCCCGGTCCCAGATCTGTTTGTGCCGTATAGTCGACTCTTATGTTTGGCCTGACGATGATCACTAGAGTTGACAAGATGACACAAACCCATCTGGGACCAGGCTGTCTATACCTGATCTCGGACAGCAGTGTTGCTTTGGCTCTATAGACACAACGTCTAACAGTCATGTCTTCCTGGCTGTCTCCAGTGCCTCCAGGAGCCGTTGGTGCGCTCCCTGTCGTCGTATAAGCTCCACCGTACGCTCAGCCCCTTCGACAGACGGGTCACATGTCTGGAATGGCACCCCACACGTCCCAACACCCTGGGGGTGGGATCCAAAGGGGGTGACATCATCCTCTGGGACTTCAGCATGCTCTCCCAGGCCTCCTTCATACAAGGGGTGAGGATGCCGGACGAACAACTCCCATTGCAAAACTAACATCACCATCGGCTGGCTGATGACTGCCCCCTTCCTCTTTTGTCTGTCTTGAGTCCTGGGTTGAAATATTACAGAATTTCAGGGAATATTGTGATTTATTTGTGGATTTCTTTTCACCCCCTTTTATGTCCCTTGAGGAATATGAAAATATGAAATAATGGAAATAGATTGGAGACTATTTCAATCTCGCATTCCCTGTTACTGAGAAGTATCCCCATAGCATGATGCTTCTAGACCGTTCTGTCGCTGAGAAGTAACCCCATAGCATGATGCTTCTATACCATTCTGTCATCGAAAAGTATCCCCATAGCATGATGCTTCAATACTGTTCAGTCACTGAGAAGTATCCCCATAGCATGATGCTTCAATACTGTTCAGTCGCTGAGAAGTATCCCCATAGCATGATGCTTCAATATTGTTCAGTCGCTGAGAAGTATCCCCATAGCATGATGCTTCTAGAGCATTCTGTCTAGACCGGTGCAGGAGTCTCTATTGCAGGCATTAAATTCAACCCCACTCATCTGCTCACGTCACCTCTGAGGGTTAGGGTTATACAGCTGAATTTCAATGGGACCACTCTCAGAGTGTTTGCCAATGCACTTTCGTGGGACTAGGAAACCTGTACCAGTGACGCAGTCCCTGTTTAGTGACCTGCCTTTGACCTGGGTGTGTAGGGTTTTGTAAAAAAGCCATACTGTACATTAGAGCCATTTCAAACGCAGGGCCCTCCGGATACAGAGACCTCTTCGTTTTCAACTGCAGGTCGTGGCAGAGCTAAAACAGACCCAAAACAGTCTACTGGTGGGTCAGCTTTTAACAGAACAGGGACATTGTGGGTCTGGGTCGTGTTCATTAGGCACCAAACAAATGTAACTTAATATAAGTGTTCAAATACTCTCTGAACTTTACAATAAGAAATGCTTGTTTTAGTTTTTTTAGTTCCGGCGGGCACAAGTGAATATGACACAGGAGTTATACAAACTACCCTTTGATAAGCTTCCCTCCTCGCAAACATAAGTCCTTTAAATACTTTGTTTTGCTGTTTGAAATTCTGTATTCTCAACCAATTTGGTTAATTAGAATTTGTCTGTCTGTTCACATCATGCAGAAAGGAGCAGGGGACTTCATTGGGGGCATGAAGTTCAGCCCAACAGACCCGTCCAAAGTCTTCCTGGCATCTGGTGACGGCACATTGACCTTGCAGAACTTCGATGGCCATCCACCCACGGTTCTGTCCAGGGTCCAGGACTGTGGTCATGACCACCACAATGTCTGGTGAGGAAGCAGACCTAACTTACACCACATGGGCCAAAGTAGTGCACTCAATAGAGAATAGAGCCTGAAGTACTGCACTCAATAGAGAATAGAGCCCGAAGTACTGCACTCAATAGAGAATAGAGCCTGAAGTACTGCACTCAATAGAGAATAGAGCCTGAAGTACTGTTCTACATAGAGAATATAGTCTAAATTACTGCACCATATTGAGAATATAGTCTGAATTACTGCACTATAGTAGTGATTGTAGTAGTTATTGGTTGGTCAGGCCTGTGTTGTGATTGGTCAGGCCTGTGTAGTGATTGGTTAGTTATGTGTAGTGAATGGTCAGGGATGTGTAGTGATTGGTCAGGGATGTGTAGTGATTGGTCAGGCATGTGTAGTGATTGGTTAGTTATGTGTAGTGAATCGTCAGGGATGTGTAGTGATTGGTCAGGGATGTGTAGTGAATCGTCAGGGATGTGTAGTGATTGGTCAGGCCTGTGTAGTGATTGGTTAGTTATGTGTAATGAACAGTCAGGGATGTTTTGTGATTGGTCTGGTTTTAATCAGAGGTATTAGTTGGAAGGTGTACCTCCGTTGGTGCATCGTCATGGTGATCACAGAGACGTATCCTCCCACCTGAGGTTGTGGGGGATTATTGTGTCTAGGAACTGAATGACAGAACTAACAGCTGAGCCCTCAGTCTCCAGGGGGAGAGGTGATGGTGCAATTATAAACTCTATTCCTCCTTCAGCCTTGTACCATCATAAAGGTTATTCCAGAAAGGTTAGTAGAGGAGTTGACTGTCAGCTGTAAAATACATTCTGTCTTTCTGTTTGAGCTCAGTGATTTATTGGACACAACAGCATCGTTTTTGATGGCAACGTTGTGACACGCCCCCTCTGATAATGTTATAGGAACAGACTTAGTCATAAAACACGGTCCTAGTCATAAAACACGGTCCTAGTCATAAAGCACGGTCCTAGTCATAAAGCACGGTCCTTGTCATAAAGCACGGTCCTTGTCATAAAGCACGGTCCTAGTCATAAAGCACGGTCCTAGTCATAAAGCACGGTCCTAGTCATAAAGCACGGTCCTAGTCATAAAGCACGGTCCTAGTCATAAAGCACTGTCCTAGTCATAAAGTACTGTCCTAGTCATAACGTTTTTCTGTTGCAGCCTGTGGTATTGCTGTGTGGATGTGTCCCTGAGCAGACAGATGCTGCTGGCAGGAGACAACATGGGACGAGTTTCCCTTCTGGGCATTGATGGCCAGGAGGTATAGTACAACACAGAGTGCTAGGATATACACCACAGTATGTAGGGCTTTGACTGAAATGGGTGTCGCCAGTCCTCATTGTGAATAAAGGTAGGAACCTGTCTTAGGAGATGACAGGGAGACATGGCCTCATTGTCAGTATCGTTGGTTACATTTTACAACTATAATAACATGTATTTATTCACTCCAAGGCAACTATAATAACATGTGATATTACAATAAGATGTATTAATTCAGTGTATTTATTCTGTATAACTGTCTAACCCTCTTGCCTCATAGATCTTCAATGAGAAGTTGCACAAGGCCAAAGTGACGCATGGTGAATTCAACCCACGCTGTGATTGGCTTTTGGCGACAGCGTCTGTCGACCACACTGTCAAGCTTTGGGACTTGAGGAAGATGAAGGACAAGAACAGCTACCTCCACGAGATGATGCACGACAAAGCTGTTAACTCAGGTACTTTCAGAGGACCGCTGTGAGAGTTGACCTGGCGCACCGCCACAGCCCGAGATCCCAGGACAGTTTCTATTTCTAAACCAATCCTAATTGTTCCAGGCATACTGACTTTCTTTGCATGTAGTGATTGAAAAAGTAGCAGAAATTAATTCAGGATGAGGCATCAGGCAAGCCTTTTTAACGCAGGTAGGCAGATGAAGGCAGACGTCTTTGGATTGAGACAAACCCAACTGTGAATTCTGTGAACCTGTGAGAGAATGTCCTTCAGTCATGGCCAAATATATTGTCACACTTGAGCTTCAAATAACTCCCAATTGTCTTTAGCACAGGTGAGTTCAATTCCAATGTAAAGGAGAATCACTTAAAATCTCAATGTATTCTAACTACTACTAGAAGGTACTAATAATATTGTCAGTCCATTTTAGGATTTCTCTGTGGAATAAGCTAAGAATCAGGAAATATTTTTGTGCGTTTTTCTTCCAACAGTTCTTGGACGCAACGCTTAGCCACATGGTATACTGGCAATATATCACAAACCCCTTAACTGCCTTGTTGCTATAATAAACCAGTTAACAACTCCGTTATATGACGCAGTACAAAACGATGTGATGTCATTATTGTGGTGTGCAACGATACGAAATAGCACTGCTGTCAGCCAATCAGTCTGCAATTCATCGTGCCCATGAACAGCATTAGCCAGATATCAGGGTGAATTATCGCTTAAATATAACGTTATTAACACCATGTGACACTCTCTGTGTCCTCCACATCTCCACTTGCCCCTTTACATCCAGCCTTTTTCAACCCAGTGGACTGTTCCAAGCTCCTGACCACAGACCAATATGACCAGATCAGGGTGTACTCCTCATCTGATTGGTCGACGCCTCAGCAGATCATCCAGCACCCACACAGGCAGTTTCAGCACCTCACACCTATCAAGGTGAGGGACTGTCCGGTTAGAGTGTTAGGTTTGAGGTAAACACGTTGGTGAGCGTTAGAATTTAGGTTTGTTTTTAGGTGTTGGCGTTAGTGGTTAGGTTTAGGTGTTACAACCAGGTTAGGTCTATGGATATGGGTTATGGATGTTGGGATTAGGGATTAGGGGAAACGTCAGGTCTGTGTGTGTGTGTTGTCATAAGTGTCTTCATCAGCCGGTTGTGTTTGCAGGCCACCTGGCACCCCATGTATGACCTGATCGTGGTTGGCCGCTACCCTGATGAGAGGGTGTGTCCTGGTGACCTTCGGACCATTGATGTTTACGACGCCAATACAGGCGAAGTGGCCTGCCAGCTGCTGGACCACAATGCAACTGGCATCGTGTCTGTGAGCACACGTTTTAAACCACCAACATTAAACAGTTTGTCTTTTGTTTTTGAAGGTTATTTTTGAAATATCTCTAGCTTTTTCTCCTCCCTGTGGAAACCTGATTTTTTTTTTTTTTTTTTTTTTTTAAACTGTTTATCTTTATTAATTGACTGTCATGCTTGAAGGATGGTTTAATGTGGGTTAGAGTGTTTGTAACAGTGTATTTCTGCGTAAGGACTCTGTTTTACTTTTTCTCCGCCCTTCATCACTAAGAAACCTTTTTACACCTTCTGTTCCAGGTCAACAAGTTCAGTCCGATGGGTGATGTGTTGGGGTCTGGAATGGGTGAGTTCTCACAGTACTGTTACATTCCACCATATCTTATAACTCGGACAAAATGTTAGAACGGAGATAGTGGTGTTTTCAGCTGGAAACTTTACAATGTTTTTTTTTAACATCTGCGTTCAACATGTGCCCTGGTCGAAAGTAGTGTCCTGTAGGGAATAGGGTGCTAAAGCAGTGTCCTGTAGGGAATAGGGTGCTAAAGCAGTGTCCTGTAGGGAATAGGGTGCTAAAGCAGTGTCCTGTAGGGAATAGGGTGCTAAAGCAGTGTCCTGTAGGGAATAGGGTGCTAAAGCAGTGTCCTGTAGGGAATAGGGTGCTAAAGCAGTGTCCTGTAGGGA
This sequence comes from Esox lucius, assembly GCF_011004845.1. Classification (NCBI taxonomy): domain Eukaryota; kingdom Metazoa; phylum Chordata; class Actinopteri; order Esociformes; family Esocidae; genus Esox; species Esox lucius. The sequence continues at coordinate 3,197,956 of NC_047587.1, read as the reverse complement.
ATAGGGTGCTAAAGCAGTGTCCTGTAGGGAATAGGGTGCTAAAGTAGTGTCCTGTAGGGAATAGGGTGCTAAAGTAGTGTCCTGTAGGGAATAGGGTGCTAAAGTAGTGTCCTGTAGGGAATAGGGTGCTAAAGTAGTGTCCTGTAGGGAATAGGGTGCTAAAGTAGTGTCCTGTAGGGAATAGGGTGCTAAAGCAGTGTCCTGTAGGGAATAGGGTGCTAAAGCAGTGTCCTGTAGGGAATAGGGTGCTAAAGCAGTGTCCTGTAGGGAATAGGGTGCTAAAGCAGTGTCCTGTAGGGAATAGGGTGCTAAAGCAGTGTCCTGTAGGGAATAGGGTGCTAAAGCAGTGTCCTGTAGGGAATAGGGTGCTAAAGCAGTGTCCTGTAGGGAATAGGGTACTAAAGCAGTGTCCTGTAGGGAATAGGGTGCTAAAGCAGTGTCCTGTAGGGAATAGGGTGCTAAAGCAGTGTCCTGTAGGGAATAGGGTGCTAAAGTAGTGTCCTGTAGGCTAAAGTAGTGCACTACATAGAGAAAAGTGTGCCAATTAGGCACAGAAGCAATAACGTTTTTGTTCCGCCCCAGGAGTGAATATTCTAGTGTGGAACAGAGAGGAAACATTGGGTCATAAGCAGCTGGCAGGACAGGCCCAACAGGAAGACGTTCAGCCTGGCAGAGGGAGAGGGAGAGGGAGAGCCAGCTCCAGAAGCCAGCACAGAAGAATGGGTGGGGCCGGCAGAGGGGAGAGGCAGGGGGAGGATGAGGACAACATTGGGAAACTGAAGAAGAAGCTGGCTTTCCTGGAAGAGTCGTCCTCCTCAGGGACCCGGGCCAGAGCAGCGCCCTCCAGGGGTGGTAATGATGACAGCAAGACACGGAAGGGCAAAAAGAAATGATCCGGGTAGATGTGGGATGTTGTTTGTGATGCCAGAATTGTTACTGCATGCCCATGACAGGGTTGTACAGAGGTGCCTTTTGTAAATGTACGTATGTACACACTGTAGCAGTTACAGGGAATCTTGTTGTGGTTCAAATCAGGTTTTTTATTGAAGCATTATAATGAATGTCAGTGGTTATACTGTACAGGGACACCGCATAGACACGTTATAATGTATGTCAGTGGTTATACTGTACAGGGACACCGCATAGACACGTTATAATGTATGTCAGTGGTTATACTGTACAGGGACACCGCATAGACACGTTATAATGTATGTCAGTGGTTATACTGTACAGGGACACCACATAGACACATATAATGTATGTCAGTGGTTATACTCTACAGGGACACCACATAGACACGTTATAATGTATGTCAGTGGCTATACTGTACAGGGACACCACATAGACCCGTTTGCAGGTCAGTCACTGTAACATTCCATAGTGTCTCAAAGATACAGGTTAGGTTTTCTATTTTTCTAACTGGGTTAAATTGTTAATGTGTTCACACTTTTGTAAACTGTAAAAAAAGTACACAACTATAAACTATTGAACTTGACTGGTTATTGTTTCTTTCTTAGTTGATGAACAGTTAGCCTGGACCCAGACCTCTCGTTTTGTCAACTCCTGTCTTCTAGACTCATGGTATTTAGCAAGACATTATTTGAAGAGATGTAGTCCCAGGCTAATTAAGAATATGTTTTGAAATCTAAATGTTTGTTGTGATGGGATCTGGTCTTCGCAGCTCGCTTATAGTAATATTAGCCAGGCGGAACATAACATCACTCCATTTCTCCTGGTCCTCGTCCCTCTCCTGGAGCTTAGCCTGGTGAGCAGAGTACACCATGCCCAGGACGAGGCTCTCAAACTGGGATGCAGCCAGACGGAGTGTGAGTGTCTGGTCCTCCAGAGCCTTCACCATCTGGTCCATGGAAGGGAGAGTTTTGGGGATGTTGTCGTTGATCCGAGCCAGAAAAGCCCGTCCCTGCCTCATAGATGCCATCTCCAGGTCCAGCAGGTAGATGTTGTTGTCTTTGTCGATCTTTATTCCCCTCAATAAGGACTGTATGGGTGTAAATAATCTACTGATCAGACAAATGAGGGTTCATAGTAAAAACACAACAATATAAGACGTTCAGGAGGGATCTGACTTGACTGAAGTGTGAGAGGAAGATTCTAAGAGTTATGCTCAACGTCATTTGGCCTGATCCTAGATCTGCTTGCACAGTGGAAGATTGTACGGTCAATGGCCCTCATTTATCATTCTTGCGTAGAAACGGGCGTATATGCTGGCGTAAGATTTTGCTTACACTGCTCTCACCGCCTGATTTATGAAGCTGTGCGTACCTTTAAAATCCAGGTGTACGCAATACCTGCCCTTGATAAATGCCGCGGCTGAAAACGATCGTCATTAGAATAACACGCCCCTATATATTCAAGTCTCTGCTTCCCCCACGCCCTCATTTTACGCCATGGACACACGGAAGACGGCAAAAAAGAGAAACTTCTCTGACGTGGAGATTGAGACGATCACCAGGGAGGTAGAAAGAAATCAAATTGTTTTATTTGGCAGTTTAAAAAGCGGAATAAAAGATGATGTGGAGTACCATTCATTCACATTAATAATTGCATGACAATTCGTAATATTCGTCTTATTATTTTATTATATTTATTATTAATGACGTTTATTGTTATTTAGAAGAAGAATGTCGTTATTATTATTATTTCTATAATTATTATTATTATTATTATTTAAAAGAACAATGTCATTTTTATTATTTTGTCAGTCTGAATTATATTTTGGTCATTAAAAGCCTTTTATTACTGAACCCAGTCCGTGCGCATCTGCCAGGCCTAACCCTGAAACGTCATGTAAAGCGCACAGGCTCGCATCTGAAGGAATACATATAAATCAAATGCTTTGGTAAAGTCACACAAATTAAACATTGAAGTCCATGTTGCACAAAAATAAACACTGAAGTTTGTAATTATTATGTTGTGTTTTTTTTTACAGTGGGTCATAATATATCATATATTTTAGTTTGTCAGTGCGTTAGGAATTTCTTTTCTGCGCATTTCCGCACTAACTCAAAACGTGTGTACACCACCTCCTGAGCTGGCGTAGGATTTGAGAGTGCCGTACGCCAACGTCCATATTGATAAATCTCAAAGTCACCATGGTTTTGGGTGTACGCCAGATGTACGCTGGAAAGTTGGTGTACGCACTTTTGATAAATGAGGGCCATTGGCCCTCATATATCATTCTTGCGTAGAAACGGGCGTATATGTTGGCGTAAGATTTTGCTTACACTCCTCTCATCGCCTGATTTATGAAACTGTGCGTACCTTTAAAATCCAGGTGTACGCAATACCTTCCCTTGATAAATGCCGCGGATGAAAACGATCGTCATTAGAATAACACGCCCCTATATATTCAAGTCTCCGCTTCCCCCACGCCCTCATTTTACGCCATGGACACACGGAAGACGGCAAAAAAGAGAAACTTCTCTGACGTGGAGATTGAGACGATCACCAGGGAGGTAGAAAGAAATAAAATTGTTTCATTTGGCAGTTTAAAAAGCGGAATAAAAGATGATGTGATGTGGAGTACCCTTCATTCACATAAATAACTGCATGACAATTTGTAATATTCGTCTTATTATTTCATGATATTTATCAATGACGTTTATTGTTATTTAAAGAAGAATGTCGTTATTATTATTATTTCTATTATTGTCTAAAAGAAGAAGAATGTCATTTTTATTATTTTGTCAGTCTAAATTATATTTTGGTAATTCAAAGCCTTTTATTACTGAACCCAGTCCATGCGCAACTGCCGGGCCTAACCCTGAAACTTCATGTAAAGCGCACAGACTCGCATCTGAAGGAATACATATAAGTCAAATGCTTTGGTAAAGTCACACAAATTAAACTTTGAAGTCCATGTTGCACAAAATAAACATTGAAGTTTGTAATTATGTTGTTGTTTTTTTTACAGTAGGTCATAATATATCACATCTTTTAGTTTGTCAGTGCGTTAGGATTTTCTTTTCTGCGCTGTTAAGGTTTCATTTCTCTCCGCCATGTCCATGTGCAATATTTTGTTGTCATCCATCCACCAAAGATCACTCCAAATATAACTATTAATACTGTTTTATTTTCAGTTTACATCTCTGCACTGGCATAACATCAGTGCACGAGGGAACTGCAGCAGGGGCTGAGTATACGGCTACACATTTTTTACTTGAGACAGGTCAAAATAAAAGTCCCGTCTCTTCACACATGCGCACAATTAACTCTTGCACAATTTTGGGTATACAACAGTCAGTATCATAATTAAACAACATAATATAACATAAATGATGAGAACATATAACTCAACATGCGCATTTCCGCACTAACTCAAAACGTGCGTACACCACCTCCTGAGCTGGCGTAGGATTTGAGAGTGCAGTACGCCAACGTCCATATTGATAAATCTCAAAGTCACCGTGGTTTTGGGTGTACGCCAGGTGTACGCTGGAAATTTGGTGTACGCACTTTTGATAAATGAGGGCCATTGTCTCTGAGAAATAGCAATAAACATAGTAGTTGGCAGGGTAACTGATCTGGGACCAGGTTAGACAAAAGCTACCTCAAACATCAGGTTTGCATCATTAATGGATTGGTCCAAGCCCTGGGAAGCAAGGCCGCCATGAATGGCACCAGACACACCTGAGGAAAAAATTGATTAGCTATGCAAAAAAAAAAAAAATCTCCAGAAACACTGACATAGAATTTAAATCAACATCCAAAAGAACCTGTTGTAGTATTACATTACATGCAAACCTTCCTTTATGTACTGTTTTCTAATTGATCTTCAATGCATTTCATCAGAGACAAAGAATAGCCCCAAAATCAACTTAGTTTGAGAATAACTCACCTTCTAAAAGATCCTGAAAACATAAAGTCCCCAGAGTGACCCAGAAAAAGAGTCCAAGTACAGGTTTTGACACCATTATATTTTCATGAACTTGTAACACTTGTTGCATTTCACCACCTCTGTCTTTAGTTCCTTAGCCTCGAAGAATAAAATAAAACCCCACTCTGATAGCCAGTAAGTCAAGGCTAGAATGCCGTACATTCCTTCTACTAGGAAAAACACTCCAGGGCCAGTTGGCTCGTAGGTTCAAAGCACGACACTATTTAAGCTTCTCCTGGACACGTTGGGTGCGCAGATTTAGGTTGCAGCAAGTAGGCCTACAATAAACAATTCTGCAGCGAATATCATATCCTGGACCATTCAACAAGTGTGCTGTACATTTTTTTTTTCGGTAAGATGTTTTGTTAAAGGAGTTAATCGCGAGAAGGATATTGCAGTGACATATCTCTACCACTCAGCGGCAGCAGCCCGTGGTATCTATCGCTGGCCACAGAATAGGTTGGCTAAAAATAAATACGTTTGTTTACTTCCGGTGAATAGTTCGCGGTTTTCCGTATGATAAAGTAGTATTGGGTGAAAGGTAGGCTTATGTGCTTTACTAGTTACAAAAGGACATGTTAATAACGAGAAGAGAGGTATCATACTGATTGAACTCTGTTTTCCAACTTGGCATCTGATCACTGTATTTCTGTGGTGCGACTGGTGTCTGAAAAACGTTAGCGCTATGATGGATGAAGCTAGCTATCAGACTGACAGTCAGTGAATGAGCATGATAGCAATGCATGTATAAGGTTAAAAACCACTGTTGGTGGACGTTTATTGAACACTTAAAACCATTTCCATTCACACAGAAACAATATGAAACAGCATGTTGTGAATAGATAGATAGAAGTCTGAATTCAGCTTTTTATACAGACGGGTGACAATTTGAAAGAAAAACCTGACTAAATGAGTGGAGGAACATAACATATGCAGATGCTTCGATACAGGAGTACTGCGTGATACCGTTATGCAATTATCATCCTATCATTCTCTGTGGCATGCATAAAAACACTGAGCAGACCCAGTTGACCTCGATTTTGTTCATTATTGGGTCTCTTCCAGGATGACAATGCCCAAATTCACAGGGCACGAACAAAGCACTCTCGACCACCATCTTCAAAACACCAAACAAGGGAATATCTTTTGGAAGAATGGTGCTCCATCCCTACAGTAGAGTTCCAGATACTCGTAGAATCTATGCTAAGGCACATTGAAGCTATTCTGGGGGTTCATTATGTCCCAAAAATTTACTGAGACACCATGTTGATTTATTTCCTTTAATTGGTTTAGTTTGTTTTATAGTGTTGTCAACATTGGAATTTGAAAAACACTACTCACTGTCTTGGTGAATGATAACTAACCCAGTGTTTCTTTGTACACAGTTGTGCTTTTGTGATGGAGTCTGGTGAGGCTGGGGACAGACCCAGGGCGGGGGGGCAGTGTGTAGGAGGGGGCTCCTTAGTGGCAGAGGAGAACTACTTCCTGGGTTACACCTTTACGGACCATTCCCACTCCAGCCGCGTGGTGCAGAGCATCATGGACCTGTGTCTCCAGGCAAGGGCTCTGTCTCAAACAATGACCCCTGACCCCTCCCGTCCTGTCTACACATTTGCTTCTCAACTTTACCGGGTCCTCAGTCTCTCCTTTAAGAGCCTCGTCAAGAGTTTTTGGGGAGGAGGCAAGGGGAGATGATGCTCAATAGGAATTAAGAAAGGGCTTGGGAGACCTACCCCCCTAATATTACATTACTGATGTGTTTCTTATTGCAAAATGACTCAGGGGTGGTGACAACACCACTGACAGCGCCTCCATTTCATATCCCCCGCGTCCAGGACGGGCTGTTTGCTGACGTGACGGTGGTGGTGGAGGGGAAGGAGTTTCAGCTGCACCGACTGGTCCTCTCCGCCCAAAGCAGCTTCTTCAGGTCCATGTTCACATCCAACCTGAGAGAGGCTCACACGCGCAGCATCGACCTGAAGGACGTCAGGTAGGTGCTCCAGGCACGGGGGAGGCAGGCCGGGAGCCGGGAATGTGCTGGTTTGAGCCCCTCGGCATAACAGCTGACCTGGCTTCCCAAGGGTTTCCCTCTAGGGTTAGAAGCATTGCATTGGAATCAATAGCACAGGTGAATCATTGACTCAAATCGGGATTCGGGTTCTATTTGCAGACATTTGTCTGCACTGAAACTTTGCAATATCCGGGAACCAAAATCCTGACTGAAAGAAACTGGGCCCTGGAGCTGTGCCCTTGAGCAAGGCACTAAACCCATAAACTGTTCAAAGGCCGGGTTCTCACCAAGTCGGACAGTCAAGTGTGTTTCCTTTTCCCCCTCCAGTGCATCCGTCTTCCAGCTGCTGGTGGACTACATCTACCATGGCACCGTGAAGCTGCGGGTGGAGGAGCTGCAGGACACATACGAGATGTCAGACATGTACCAGCTGACCGCCCTGTTCGAAGAATGCTCCCGTTTCCTGTCCCGCACTGTGGAGGTCAAGAACTGCCTACAGGTGAGCAGGCTGGCTCCTGGACGGGATACTGTTGTTGTTGTTGTAGGAATGATCGCATGCGTGTCTTCTTAAAGGGGATTAATGACGTATACCTTAACCTTTGTATAAATCCCTCAAAGTAACTGTCACACTGTCTCTGGCAGCATTGTCAAATCGCTTTAGTGGGGGGAGAGCAATGTGAACCTCTGACCAGTCAGTCAGTTTAATGAGGTCTTCCTGGTTGTGCTTCAGTCCAGTCAGTTTAATGAGGTCTTCCTGGTTGTGCTGCGGTCCAGTCAGTTTAATGAGGTCTTCCTGCTCCAGGTGATGTGGCTGGCTGATCGACACAGTGACCAGGAGTTGTACACTGCAGCTAAACACTGTGCTAAGATCCACCTGGTCCAGCTGCACCAGACTGATGAGTTCCTCAACCTGCCTCTATGTCTCCTCATGGACATTATCAAAGGTACCTGATTCCCCCGGGGTCCGATTCCCCCGGGGTCCGTCGTCCACTAATGTCAGAGCGTATGTATCCCAAGGTCTCCATGTAGGACTGCTGGTTTGAGATCAGCCCCCCCTGTCTATGTACTTATCGGTCTACGGTCAGGCCTTACTGCCCATGTGAAACTGATTCCACCCTGGCAGTCCCTCTCGGAGGTCCTCGGTACGGACATGCATGCTGCTGTATTGGTTGAACCTCCTTCTATGTCTAGAGGGGAACTGCGTTAACACGTGCCTTGAATTAATGATTCAATCATATCATGAGCTAAATGTTATAAGATCGGTTGAAATCTTGAGGCCTGTTTAAATGTTGCAGTGATGTCTGTGTTAAATGGGATAATAGTGTTCTTTTGCCTTTTCTGTTTCAGAAATGCTGGTTAAATATGTTGCGGACACTCACATAATTCGCAATAAACTGTTTATTTTGCAACATGGAAGGACTGATTAGAGATGTAGGTCGTTCTGTGCCGTGAACTTATTGCTGTTCTACAGATGGTGTTCCATCCTCTCAGAACCCCACTGTGGCCATAGAGTCCTGGATCAACCACAACAAGGTGGAGAGAGAAGAGTTCTTCACTGTTCTTCAGGAGAACCTCAAGGTGAGTTTGTATTCCAGATCTGTAGCACACAGGTTTCACTAATGAACATGCATTTTAATGATTCATTTTCTTCTAACCTGAAAAAGGCGTTAGACATCACAACCTATTTATTGCCAGACCGTGTAAGCGGAGCCTGCTAATAAGAGCGAATGTCTCTTACTGAGTGACTGACTGACTGAGTACCCCTTGTTAAATAGCGTAGTTGTTAGAGAAGCGGACTTGTGAACTATAGGTCTTGAGTTTCTATCTCCTTGCAGGCGAAGCAATGTATGCATTATTAATTATTCTGTAAAGACAAAACTTTGCTGGCTAAAACCGTTAATATCTACATTATAGTTAGCCTGAAATAAAATAGTTTAATGTTATATTGCGACTATTTCTGGTGGATTCTCGAAGTACGCATCTGTGCATGCATTTTGGGTCAGGATAGACACACACATTTGCTGGCTTAAAAACGTATTTACGTTATAGTAAACATTAATTAAGACTGTATACGGTTATATTGCGACTGTTTCTGGCATGGAAAATTTAATCTTCAGTCTCGCTAGCAATTGCTCAATTCTTATGATTATTCCTAGGAAGTTAGTAGATACTAGTAAGCCTATCACTGGCTAATAAGCTGTTAAAACAGCCAGTGGCAAAAGCAATACAGTTCACAGACGCTATAGTGGAGGTAAACGTAATAAGAAACGTTAGTCAGTTTAACACAATCCTCAAAGGAGTCTAGCGACTGCTGAGATATGTAATGATGTGGCGTTGTGGTTACAGACAGTGCCTCTCACGTGGAAGACCTAAGTTCAAATCTATTGAGAGCAACGACATTTATTAATTATTTCTGGTAGATTCCACAATTCTCTCGTCTTTTCACCTGATGAAAAAGTTAGTTATCGTCGCGTTTATTGATAGTTACTGTATAAATGTCATTCATGAATGAAAGAAAAAAGTATGTTGTTTTGCCATGAATGAAAATACGTTCTTATGCCATGAAATGAAATAGCTTTGTCAGACTCGCTAGCAATTGCTCAATTCCTATGACTATTCCAGTAAGTTAGTAGATACCGGTAAAGCTTATTACTGGCTAATACGCTGTTAAAACAGCCAGTGGCAAACACCATATAAAGATGCTATTTGTGGTAGAGGTAAACTTAGTAAGAAATGTGAGTCAGTTTAACTGTATCAATGTCATTCATGAACAGCCAAGTAACTATTGAATTTGTTCAGGATATACAGAATCCTCTTGTCTATACTGACACCCAGCAAAAGTACAGCTCCATGGTATAGTGGTTAACGACAAAGCCTGCGTGTGTGTGCGTGTGTGTGCGTGTGTGTGCGTGTGTGTGCGTGTGTGTGCGTGTGTGTGCGTGTGCGTGCGTGTGCGCGTGCGTTTGTGTGCGCGTGCGTGGGTGTGTGTGTGTGTGTGCGTGACACATGCAGGAGATCGGCGAGAAGGTGCACGTCTACCTGATTGGCAAGGAGGAAACGAGGACCCACTCGCTGGCCGTGTCGCTCCACTGCGACCAGGACGACGCCATCAGCGTCTGCGGTCAGAACAGCCTGTGTCACCAGATCACGGCCGCCTGCAAACACGGGCCGGACCTCTACGTGGTGGGCGGCTCCATCCCGCGGCGCATGTGGAAGTGCAACATGCAGACTATGGACTGGGAGCGCTGCGCCCCGCTGCCCCGGGACCGCCTGAACCACGCCATGGTCTCCGTGTACCCGCAGGACACCGTCTACAGCCTGGGCGGGAAGACGCTGCAGGACACCCTGTCCAACGCCGTCATCCGCTACGCCGTCACGGACAACGTGTGGACGGAGACCTCGCCGCTGGAGACGGCCGTGTCCGGCGCGGCCGGTGTCAACCTGGGCGGGACCATCTACCTGCTGGGCGGCGAGGAGAACGACATGGACTTCTTCACCAGGCCGTCGCGCCTCATCCAGTGCTTCGACACGCAGACCCAAAGGTGCCGGGTGAAGCCGTACGTGCTGCCGTTTGCCGGGCCGATGCACGCGGCCGCCCACATGGACCTGCTGTTCATCGTGGCGGAGGGCGACTCGCTGGTGTGCTACAACCCGCTGCTGGAGAGCTTCACGCGGCTGCGCTTCCCCGAGGTGTGGAGCTGCGTTCCGTCCCCGTGGCGGGTGGCCAGCTGCAATGGCTGCGTCTACGTCTTCCGGGAGCGCTGCAAGAAGGGCGACGCCCACACGCTCAAGTTCAACCCCGCCACGTCCGTGGTCTCCGTGATAAAGGGCATTAAGATACTGCTGACCAAGTGGGAGTTTGTCCTGGCCTGAGCACATTTCGGATTTAAGAAAGAGAATTCGCCCTGTAGTACACTGATTGGCTGGTTCTCTAATTTCCTGGACCTGCAACCAATCAATGATGGGGGGGAGGGCTTATTGAAAGCTGTGTGCTAGGGGGAATCAGATACATCTTACTTGCAGTCTTTGGTTCTTATACACATTGTCGCACCTATACATCCCTTTGTAGATGTCACGTTCCTGTGATGTCCGTAAAGCCAAGTTCCTTATCCAGTATTCTTTAGCCCAATCGTATCATCTCTTTTGGCAAAGACTGGTCATCAGAAATAGTCTATGTTGCCCAGTCTAACATGGGCGTGCCAGTGAAGAGGTGGTGGACATGTGTTGTCGGTACCGAGGGTGACGTAGACCCTTGCCTGGTCCCCGACGCTAACGTCCACCATATCAAATGACATCGCATCAGATGGCACAGAATTGTCACTATGGTGCATCCAAGCAGTAGTTCTTCGGACCGGAGAACTTTCAACAGTAGACACTTTTATTTGAGCCCTCCTGATGTCAGTCAGTACCAAGCCCGCCGTGGGTTGAATCAAGTCAGGTTGTCCAGTCCGCACAGTCGGACGTCAAATGGGTACAGATCAGACCCCGCACTAAGGCCTGGTTCACTCATGTCCACCGGACCTTCTTGTAGGCGAAATCTCCAAGGTGGGTTTCTCTACCATGCTCACAGATGTTATCCCGTCTCCGAGGGTGGTTTCTCTACCGTGCTCACAGATGTTATCCCGTCTCCGAGGGTGGTTTCTCTACCGTGCTCACAGATGTTATCCCGTCTCCGAAGTGGGTTTCTCTACCATGTGTAGAAGGCAGTTGTTTTCAGTTCTCCGTGACATCACAATCAGAATTAGCAAATTGTCTATTTTTATTTTGCGCAACACATCCAGGGGAAAATGATCTGTAAAAAACAAGTAACGACAACAGAGTGGTAGATAACAGAACGCTTCCCCAGGGGTTGACAGAACATTATCGACTGGCGTCTCAGTCCTGGACTAACAAATCAAGATCAATTGGAATCACCGTAGCATCCACAAGACCAGCATCTTCTCATTTATTGCATATGCACACAACCTATTCATTGTTTTCTAAACCTTTGTAACTTTCCATGCTGTACGTGTTAATTAAATTAATTGATATTGTACCTGTTTGTATCTATCTGTCTTTGCACATATCAGGTTGAGCTGCGAAATGATTGGCCAATGCAGTGACACTACTTATGACCTTATACTTTGATACCTGCAAATTAACTCTGTTTTTGTATTGTTCTCTCTGCTTTTAAATATATTTATGTATATCCCTAACATATATAAATATATATGTTAGGGATGCGCTGATACCTCATTTTCATTGTCAATACTAATTCTGAGTACTGAGCTCGGCCATTACCCATTGGATACTGTGTGTTTTGTTTACGTGCCATTATTGCCATAATTCTTCCACATGATTGAATGGTAGGTCATTCAACGTTTTATTAGCAACTTTCTCAGTTTTTGAGATTATGGAATTTACACCATTTAAAAAATCCAGTCTTATTAAAATATGTTAAAATACACTTCAAGGCAGAGCAAGGCATTTGTGAAAATTCTGTAGCAATGCAGAATGGGAAAGTGGATATTTGGACAAATAAATCACTGCAGTGAAAATTAGGCATGTGACAAACTGACAGTTTTCCTTGAAGTTTGTACAAGCATTTTCTTTTCATTTTCTTTGTTATCGGTATTTTGTTATCGGTAAGCTTAACTTCTCTTTGCAACATTTCCAAGTACTAGTTTTACTAGTGGCTGTTTCAAGGGTAAAGTCATTCCAGACTCGGACATCATATGGACCGGTTTCACAGACAGATTGAGCCTGGTCTAGGACTAAAACAATCTTGTTCAATAGATCAACTCAATTCAATAGTTCAACTTTTTTGTCCTAGACAGGCTTAACCTGTGTCTGCGAAACAGGGCCTAATGTTATTGAGTTCACTATCATCATCATCATCAATTTACCATGTGTTTTCCGCACATTGTTATTACAAACTGTTTCGTGGTATCGGCTCATTACTAAGTCTCGCAGATACCGTATTTTTGGCCAAAATCGTACAGATTTCCAATCCCGGTATCGGATCAATCCCTAATATATATTAATATATATAATTTGCAGCACTAATGTGACATATAAGACATATCTATGAAAACATTATGGGCTGGTTGAACGGACTCAGATTACGCCTGGCCCTGGACTAAAAAAATCTAATTGAAAGGAGATTCACCATTGAGCTTGATTATTAAGCCTAGGACTAGGCTTAATCTATGTCTACTTTACTGTTCCATTTACAGACTTGACACTAACATTTATGAAGACCAAAAAGATGTATGCTACATTTACACTCACCTAAAGGATTATTAGGAACACCATACTAATACTGTGTTTGACCCCCTTTCGCCTTCAGAACTGCCTTAATTTGTACGTGGCATTGATTCAACAAGGTGCTGAAAGCATTCTTTAGAAATGTTGGCCCATATTATAGGATAGCATCTTGCAGTTGATGGAGATTTGTGGGATGCACATCCAGGGCATGAAGCTCCCGTTCCACCACATCCCAAAGATGCTGTATTGGGTTGAGATCTGGTGACTGTGGGGGCCATTTCAGTACAGTGAACTCATTGTCATGTTCAAGAAACCAATTTGAAATGATTCGAGCTTTGTGACATGGTGCATTTTCCTGATGGAAGTAGCCATCAGAGGATGGGTACATGGTGGTTATTTCAGTCAAAGTTGCTCTTCTATCAGCTTGAATCAGTCGGCCTATTCTCCTCTGACCTCTAGCATCAACAAGGCATTTTCGCCCACAGGACTGCCGTATACTGGATGTTTTTCCCTTTTCACACCATTCTTTGTAAACCCTAGAAATGGTTGTGCATGAAAATCCCAGTAACTGAGCAGATTGTGAAATACTCAGACCGGCCCGTCTGGCACCAACAACCATGCCACGCTCAAAATTGCTTAAATCACCTTTCTTTCCCATTCTGACATTCAGTTTGGAGTTCAGGAGATTGTCTTGACCAGGACCACACCCCTAAATGCATTGAAGCAACTGCCATGTGATTGGTTGATTAGATAATTGCATCAATGAAAAAATTTAACAGGTGTTTCTAATAATCCTTTAGGTGAGTGTATACGTATCAAGAAAGAAAGTATATGATGCATGCATAAAACGTCAACGAAGATGTTACACACAGCACCTATGAAATGTATAATTTCTATGAAGACATAACAGCTTAACCCAGAAATACTTTCTAAAATGGTTTTATTGAGTGTCTCCAGGTCATGCTTTCTTTTAGAAAGGTAATAACTGTTCTGTAATGAACACAACAGGATTTGGAATGACATTACAACCAATGATACGACCGCTACCCTCCAAGATCCATAAATAAGTTATGTAAGTAACAGTTTCAATCCGTGTGGAGGTTGGTGTGGGTGGGGGGGGGGGTGTCTATGTTTGTGGGGGGGTGTAGAATGGCTTGAGGAGGGGGGAGACGGGGGGAACAGCACGAGAGGGGCCAAGGCTCCTAGTGATCCCATTGAAGTGTTTGAGGAGGCTGTTCATCTGAAACCTAAGCCCAGTTACATGTCAGACTCTGTGAACTATTCTGAGCATCAGTTGCTGACGACGGGGTGAAAGGTATAGCGGGGGGGTGTGAGTGTGTGTGTGTGTGGCCGTGTGTGTGAGCACCTGTGTGTGTGTGTGTGTGTGTCTTCGCTGGCTTGTGCCCACCTACAGGAACAAGTCACCAGCCAGCCAACACAAGCTGCGTTCGCCTGACTAGCTGTGCCCTCCAATGTTGTGAAATAACTCTGCTTTTAGCTTCTCGCATCACGCAGTTCAGAACTTACGGCCGTGTCCACACGGCATTTCCAAGACAGGATTCGGCAACCAAATCTTTGCCTCCCATTGATGTGCAATGGAGTCTGTGTCGGGCAGTGTGGGATAACTGGCATCGAGAAGCTGATGTGACAGACGCAGGGAAATTAAGTGTCTGTAATATGCAGGTTTTAAGCGATTTTCACTGGCCCAACGTTGTGCGAGACCCTGCCCCATTCAGATCCACAGCTGAGACTCTAACCTTTTGTCTTTTAGTTGCTGGTCGATGGATTGTGATTGTAGCAATTTCAGCTCCGGAGTTTGGCTGCAGGGTCGAGGAGACAGAGATGGTATCAGAGCTGACCTTGGGTCTGTGAACACAGGACAGAGCAGGATTCCTGCAGGGACACATGGTCGGGAGTGACAGGGACATCTGCTGCAGCGCCAGCCCAGGGAGCGAGGAGGGGGAGGGGGAGGAGGAGGGGACGCTGGGGGGGACATTCCTCTTGCTGGGGTGTGGAGGGAAGGAACAGATATTCTGGGATACCACTGCCAGCACTTAGCAGGGAGACGTGTTCCTGTAGTTTTTCAAAGCAGAGTTTCTTGAAAATAAAGTGTGAACACTTCAAGGTTTACTTGTTGGATAGAGGAAGTAGAGGGGGACAGGATGGGCTCCCAGCCTTCCATCTCCATCTCCTCTCAGGGGTGAGTAATGAAGGCGTTAGTTGGATGCTACTTTAGGGCACTAGATCCAGTTTCCTTCCAGCCGTCCTGACCCTTCATAGTGAAGTGGGCCAGAACGGAGCTGAAAGAGCTGCATCAGAGAAAGAGAGAGTCGGACTGGATCAGAGAGAGAGAACAAATGGAGCAGAGCTGCCAGAACACAGATGAGAGATCTGGTTGAGGCCATTTGCCGAAAAGAGAAACCTCACAGAATCACAGTCTTTACGACCGGATCTTTGGAAAAGTAACTCACTGTGCATTGAGTGAGGATCTACTTTGTTAGTCCTCCACTGAAGAACGCCCAACAACATCTAAACGGATGAATATTTTTATGAGGCATCTTTTAGTAGTAGACATGGGCCAGGACCAAACCAAGCAGCAGATAGAGAAAGGCCTAAAGCTGTACCAGGCCAACCAGACGGACAAAGCCCTGCATGTCTGGATCAAGGTTCTGGAGAAGACCTCGGACCCAGGGGGGAAGTTCCGAGTACTGGGCTGTCTCATCACAGCCCACTCTGAGATGGGGAAGTATAAGGAGATGCTCAAGGTAGGAGAGAACGTTCACTGTTTAACTGTTCACTCTTGTAGTAGTACGAAGTTCATGATTATTGTTCACTGTTGTAGTAGTACAAGGTTCAGAAGTACTGTTCACTGTTGTAGTAGTACGAGATCCATGACTATTGTTCACTGTTGTAGTAGTACGAGATCCATGACTATTGTTCACTGTTGTAGTAGAACAAGATCCATGACTATTGTTCACTGTTGTAGTAGTACAAGGTTCAGAAGTAGTGATCACTGTTGCAGTAATATGAGGTTTATGACTACTGTTATAATATAATAAAAATATTCTGGCAAATGCTTTTTCCAAGGACAGAATGCCAGATCATTTTGCCTTGCTAGTTCAGGTTTTCAATCTAGTCATCTTCTGTTTACAAGTTAGATACATCTCTCTCTCACTTTAAATCTCTGTATTGTGTTGGGAAAAGAGCCAGTAAGCATTCCACTCTGTCTTCACTTCTTGTTAAAGCATCTGACAAATAGCATTTAATTTAAAGGGATTCTTAAGGAAAGACAGAGATTCAGACTATAAGGGCCACCAATGTTTCGGATTAAAGTTGAATGGTTTTATCACCAACAACGTTTATTTGGACGTTGAGAGATGAGAGCTGGGTAACATGTCATAGTTGTAGACACATGGAAGGTCTTGTTGATCAGTGGATACTTGAGTTAGTGAAAACTGTCATTGAACGTGATGTGACCCTCTGAGTGACTGAGACGTCTCTGTATTACATAACTGGTGTCTTTGAATGTTTTCAAATGGCTGCCCTTGTGAGGTTGGCATGTCACCATGGTTAGGGTCACTTCGAATAGAATGCTCAAAACTGAAATTCCTAGCAATAATAAAAATAAAATATAAATTCCATTAAAATCACTACCTTTTACTAGAATTGAGCCCGACCCTGATCACCATGTTAAGTTGAAATAAGAATGTATCGGATGGCAGAAGACTTCCTGTTGATGAGGGATTGCATGATAGGACCGGGGCACCACTCAGTAGGTTGTCAAACGTATCGTCATGGGCCCCAGTCAATGAGCAAAGACCCTCAGAACTGTACATTCTAGTTTACGGTGTTGTCTAAGGTGAAGCTGTAGTACATTCTAGTTTACGGTGTTGTCTAAGGTGAAGCTGTAGGACATTCTGTTGTTACGGTGTTGTCTAAGGTGAAGCTGTAGGACATTCTGTTGTTATGGTTTGTCTAAGGTGAAGCTGTAGTACATTCTGTTGTTAGGGTGTTGTCTAAGGTGAAGCTGTAGTACATTCTAGTTTACGGTGTTGTCTAAGGTGAAGCTGTAGGACATTCTGTTGTTACGGTTTGTCTAAGGTGAAGCTGTAGGACATTCTGTTGTTACGGTTTGTCTAAGGTGAAGCTGTAGTACATTCTGTTGTTACGGTTTGTCTAAGGTGAAGCTGTAGTACATTCTAGTTTACGGTGTTGTCTAAGGTGAAGCTGTAGTACATTCTAGTTTACGGTGTTGTCTAAGATGAAGCTGTAGTACATTCTAGTTTACGGTGTTGTCTAAGATGAATCTTGAGCAATATGGTGGGGGTGTGTGGCTTCCATAGGATAAGTGGAAGGGTGGGGCTGCAGAAAGAGAGAGAAAGAGAGTGTGTGTGAGAGAGATGGCTGCAACCTGAGATGGGATGTGGGCCCTGTTGTTTATATAATGCCCCATCCTCCTCATACTAGCCTGGTACTAGCCTGGTACTAGCCTGGCACTAGCCTGGTACTAGCCTGGCACACAGCTCAGTATTTATCTACTAATTCAAGAAGAATATAACTATTCTGCCCAAGCGGAACCACAAAAATAGCTTGTTTTAGCACAATCAATGTAAAGAAACACTCTACAGTCGGAAAACATGGTTCAAATTGTCATGTTAATATCAAGGATGCTCACACCATATCCATAACTTCAGCCCCATCTGTCAATTTTTTACATAAACAGTATGTTTCTTTGTGATTGTGTCAACTGCTGATTCTTGCTTTTAACGAGTTAGTTACAAAGAACCTCTCGCTTGGACACTGAAATTGCCTCTGAAATCACGTCAGAGGTGATCAGGTATGTTTATTTTAGTTTTTAGCTTTACATACGAGATCAACTACAAGAAGCAACATCATGTAACATGAGTTTTTGTTTAATTCCCGGACCCTGGATGTTTGTGTTATTGACTTCTCTCCTCCTTCTCCTCTCTTGTCTCCTTTCTCTTTGTATCTCTCTCTCTCATCCTCACCATATCTCTCTGTCCTCCATCAGTATGCCCTAGCCCAAATTGACACAGCCAGGGAGATGGAGGACCCAGACTACCTGACTGAGGGCTATCTGAACCTGGCCCGGAGCAACGAGAAACTGTGTGACTTCCAGAAGACAGTGTCCTACTGTAAGACCTGCCTCAACATGCAGGGCACCACTGTCAGCCTGCAACTCAATGGACAGGTGGGTCCTTGCAGTAATATTACAATCAATGGGCAAGTGGGTCCCTGCAGTAATGTTATAATAAATGGACAAGTGGGTTCCTGCAGCAATATTCTAATCAATGGACAGATGGGTCTGTGCAGTAATATCGTAATTGTTGGACAGGTGGGTCACTGCAGTAATGTTATAATCAATGGACAGGTGGGTCACTGCAGTAATATTACAATCAATGGACAGGTGGGTCCCTGCAGTTATATTATAATCAATGGACGGGTAGGTCTGTGCAACAATATTCTATTCAGTGAACAGGTGGGTCTCTACAGTAATATTCTAATCAATGGACAGGTGGGTCCCTGCGGTCATATTATGATAAAGGACAAGTGGGTCCCTGCAGTAATGTTATAATCAATGGGCAGGTGGGTCTGGGCAGTAATATTACAATTAATGGACAGGTGGTTCTTTGCTGTAATTTTATAATCAATGGACAGGTGGGTCTCTGCAGTCATATTATAATCAATGGATGGGTAGGTCTGTGCAACAATATTCTATTCAGTGAACAGGTGGGTCTCTACAGTAATATTCTAATCAATGGACAGGTGGGTCCCTGCGGTCATATTATGATAAAGGACAAGTGGGTCCCTGCAGTAATGTTATAATCAATGGGCAGGTGGGTCTGGGCAGTAATATTACAATTAATGGACAGGTGGTTCTTTGCTGTAATTTTATAATCAATGGACAGGTGGGTCTCTGCAGTCATATTATAATCAATGGATGGGTAGGTCTGTGCAACAATATTCTATTCAGTGAACAGGTGGGTCTCTACAGTAATATTCTAATCAATGGACAGGTGGGTCCCTGCGGTCATATTATGATAAAGGACAAGTGGGTCCCTGCAGTAATGTTATAATCAATGGGCAGGTGGGTCTGGGCAGTAATATTACAATTAATGGACAGGTGGTTCTTTGCTGTAATTTTATAATCAATGGACAGGTGGGTCTCTGCAGTCATATTATAATCAATGGATGGGTAGGTCTGTGCAACAATATTCTATTCAGTGAACAGGTGGGTCTCTACAGTAATATTCTAATCAATGGACAGGTGGGTCCCTGCGGTCATATTATGATAAAGGACAAGTGGGTCCCTGCAGTAATGTTATAATCAATGGACAGGTGGGTCTTCGATGTAATATTACAATTAATGGACAGGTGGGTCTCTGCAGTACTGTTATAATCAATGGACATTTGGGTCACTGCAGGCATATTACAATCAATGGACAGTTGGGTCACTGCAGGCATATTACAACCAATGGACAGGGGGGTCTCTGCAGTAATATTATCATCAATGGACAAATGGGTCACTGCAGTAATGTTATAATCAATGGACAGGTGGGTCACTGCAGTATTCTAATTGCTAGCAGATGCAAGGTTAACTCAAACTAACATTGAAAAGCCATCATGTATTAAAACAGAATTAGTCCAGACATTTAAGTAATGCACAAAAATACCTACCACACCCGCAAGAAAAACTTTTAGGGACGTACTAGGCATGACAGTTGCCTCGCGTGAAGTGCATATCATTCACCTTTTTTTTTAGCTGAAAATCGCTTAGATGGCGATTTGGATATTGCACATGTCAATATCGCAATTTTGAATATATTTCGATTCATTGTGCAGCCCTAGTCTCTGCAGTAATTTTATTCAATCTCTGCAGTTATTGTTTGTCTGTAGCCAGTCTCTGCAACATTGTATCGTCACATTCTAGCAACATGCGTCACTTTGCTGACACTGTTTACTCAAATATAATACATGTTTGTTTACGTGACCACAGCAGTAACACATTTGATTTGAACTGTCATGGGCAATGACCTGTGACCTCTGCTACCATCCATGTATATAGACCTAACAATGACCTCTGTTGCCAGGTATGTCTGAGCATGGGCAATGCGTTCCTGGGCCTCAGTGTGTTCCAGAAGGCTCTGGAGAGCTACGAGAAGGCCCTGCGCTACGCCCACAACAACGACGACAAGATGCTGGAGTGTCGGGTGTGCTGCAGCCTGGGGAGCTTCTACGTCCAGCTCAAGGTGGCTTCACTTTACGTTCACAGTTTAGTCCTTTAGCCATTGACATATGTCATATATTTGGACAGCCATTATACTTTATCATGTGTTTGGGTTGCAGGAGAGAGGAGGGGGGACTAACTGGGGAACTGGAAGCTGGGTGGCCATGATGCTAAGGGGGCCAGATTGGAGATGTTAAACTTCTGCTATGCATAATAATACCTCATCACCTCAGAAATATATATATTTGGTTTATGTTACATTGTTAGAAACTTCTTTCTTCCTTCGTATTTTTCTAGTTCCTTCCATCTTCCTTTTTCTTCCTTGTTCCTTTTTTTTCTTTCTTCCTTATTATTCCTTTTCCTTTTTCTTCCTTGTTTCTTGTTCCCTTTTGTTCCTTCTTCCTATTTAATCTATCTTATTTTTCCTTCTCTGCCTGGTCTGGACAATCAGAGGCATGTTGTTACATCTGTTTTATTATAGCCTGGTAGAAGCCTGTTTTATTCTAGTCCGGTAGAGGCCTGTTTTGTTCTAGCCTGGTAGAGGCCTGTTTTGTTCTAGCCTGGTAGAGGCCTGTTTTGTTCTAGCCTGGTAGAGGCCTGTTTTGTTCTAGCCTGGTAGAGGCCTGTTTTGTTCTAGCCTGGTAGAGGCCTGTTTTGTTCTAGCCTGGTAGAGGCCTGTTTTGTTCAATGTCTGGTTGAGGCCTGTTTTATTCTAGCCTGGTAGAGGCCTGTTTTATTCTAGTCTGGTTAAGGCCTGTTTTGTTCTAGTTTGGTAGAGGCCTGTTGTATTCTAGCCTGGTAGAGGCCTGTTGTATTCTAGCCTGGTAGAGGCCTGTTGTATTCTAGCTTGGTAGAGGCCTGTTGTATTCTAGCTTGGTAGAGGCCTGTTGTATTCTAGCTTGGTAGAGGCCTGTTTTAATTTAGCCTGGTAGAGACAGGTTTTTTTTCTAGCCTGGCAGAGGCCTGTTTTAATTTTATCCTGGTAGAGACAGGTTTTTTCCTAGCCTGGCAGAGGCCTGTCTTATTCTAGCCATGTAGAGGCCTGTTTTATTCTTGCCTGGTAGAGGCATGTTTTATTCTAGCCTGGTATAGGCCTGTTTTATTCTCGTCTGGTAGAGTAATGTTTTTTATTCTAGCCTGTTAGAGACCTGTTTTATTCTAGCCTGGTAGGGACCTGTTTTATTCTAGCCTGGTAGGGACCTGTTTTATTCTAGCCTGGTAGGGACCTGTTTTATTCTAGCCTGGTAGAGGCCTGTTTTATTCTAGCCTGGTAGAGGCCTGTTTTATTCTAGTCTGGTTAAGGCCTGTTTTGTTCTAGTTTGGTAGAGGCCTGTTGTATTCTAGCCTGGTAGAGGCCTGTTTTATTCTAGCCTGGTAGAGGCCTGTTTTATTCTAGCCTGGTAGAGGCCTGTTTTATTCTAGTCTGGTTAAGGCCTGTTTTGTTCTAGTTTGGTAGAGGCCTGTTGTATTCTAGCTTGGTAGAGGCCTGTTTTAATTTAGCCTGGTAGAGACAGGTTTTTTTTCTAGCCTGGCAGAGGCCTGTTTTATTCTAGCCTGGTAGAAGCCTGTTTTATTTTAGTTATTGTTTGTGTTATTGTATTGTAGCTTGGTGGAAGCCTGTGATGTACTGTATGTCGTCCCCTACAATACATAGGCCCTTGCATTCTAGCCTGGTAGAGACCTGTTCTAGTCTATTTGACATGTGAGATTTGTCCCATTAATCCCTGGATTCAGAAAGAGGATTTGTTTCAATCACGTCCAGATGAGTCGGTGTCCAGAGAATGTCCACTTGGATGTCAAATTACTTTGAATGAAACGATAGAATCCACTCCCCCTAAGAATACCTTGCTGATGGGAGTTTCACTGTTTCTTAACTCAGTTCCTGGTTTGAAACACATGACCTCATGGCCTGAGACTG
This sequence comes from Esox lucius, assembly GCF_011004845.1. Lineage (NCBI taxonomy): Eukaryota > Metazoa > Chordata > Actinopteri > Esociformes > Esocidae > Esox > Esox lucius. Next base: position 3,175,635 of record NC_047587.1, on the reverse strand, counting down.
ACTGCTTGTGAAGAAGTGACGTTCATAGGAAAAGGTTGCGTTGCTGGAGCTGGTGTGGGGATCACCGAGCTTCCCTCCTGACAAAGTCTCCCCCACAACGCCTTTTCTGAATGGGACTGCCTGGTTGAATCGATGGACGGCCGTTCCTCACTCATCCGTTTTTCCTGTCAGGACTATGAGAAGGCCCTGTTCTTTCCGTGTAAAGCGGCTGAGCTGGTGAACGACTACGGCAAAGGCTGGAGCCTGAAGTACCGAGCGATGAGCCAGTACCACATGTCTGTAGCCTACAGGAAGCTGGAGCGGTTGCCAGACGCCATGGAATGCTGTGAGGTACTTAATCAGACAGAATATTAAACCATTCCACATTATCCATTCCTGGGGTGTATTCCTGTGTTTTAGTTTAACATGAGAAACAGAGTAAACTAACATGATGACAAATTATTACAAATTGGGTTCAGGGTCTGTTTAACAAGTTGACTTCCGTAATTGACTGAAAAGGAACTGGACCGAAGTTTGCATCTGTTGGTATGACAGAGCTGCAGATAGACGAGTAGGAACACAGACGGACATGCAAATAGACAGACAGGCTGACAGAAAGAGAAAGGCAGAGAGACAGGCAAACAGACAGACAGGCAGAGCCTGGCAGGCAGACAGAGAAAGACTGACAGTCAGACAGACAGACAGGCCAGCAGAGACAGACAGACAGACAGAGACAGTCAGACAGAGAGACAGACAGGCCAGCAGAGACAGACCACTGTGCTACTGACAGGTGCAGCTGTTGTGTGGGTGGTATTGGCTGGTCAGACGACTCTGAGGTCTCAGACCTGTAGGTATAAATATGCTGTTGCCCACTCAGAGGTACAGGGTTAAAGTGTTAATGAACACAGGCTGCAGTCTAATTGTGTACTGGGGAGAGAGGGGGAGAGAGAGAGAAATCCCTGTTGGCCTGTGTAAGTAATGGGGAGAGTTGTTTCAGATGGACCACCACTGTTCTGTTCTGCTGGAGGTATTTAGCTCCAACACGTCATTCTGTCATTGTTAAAATACCTCTGTCTAAGGAACAGTGTAAACCGACAGTCACAATGTCACATCCCCCTGTTTTCCACAGAAGCAGAGTGGTTCTTCCCATTCAAGCCTTGTATCACATATTCAATGTCACATCCCCCTGTTTTCCACAGAAGCAGAGTGGTTCTTCCCATTCAAGCCTTGTATCACACATTCTTTGTGTTTCTCGGCGGATAGCGTGCATTTCCTCATTTTATCAGTCATTTTTAGCCAACTCTCTTGTCCTGAGAAACTTACAGGATGTGTTAGTGTTTATTGGCCCAACAAAGTTGGCTGGTTGTGCTACATGCCATCCTATCACAGGTTTAGACTTAATGACCTGACCTCAGGTTAAACCCGAAGGAGTCTTAATGACTGGACCTCAGGCTAGACTGAACTTAATGACCTGACCTCAGGCTAGACCCGAAGGAGTCTTAATGACCTGACCTCAGGCTAGACCCGAAGGAGTCTTAATGACCTGACCTCAGGCTAGACCCGAAGGAGTCTTAATGACCTGACCTCAGGCTAGACCCGAAGGAGTCTTAATGACCTGACCTCAGGCTAGACCCGAAGGAGTCTTAATGACCTGACCTCAGGCTAGACCTGAAGGAGTCAGCCCTGTTTCCAGAGAACAATGGGATCGGAAGGGTCGAGTTTAATGTGCTGATCGTGTGAGTGTGGTCGGCTGAGTCTGGTCGGCTGAGTCTGGTCGGATGAGTCTGGTCGGCTGAGTCTGGTCGGCTGAGTCTGTATACATGACTCATTTTTAACTGAGGTGGTGAAAACAGGGCTTCTCAGAGGTTTCTGTGTGTATGTGTTGTGTGTGTTTCTGTTAAAGTTGCTTTAAGGTATTCAGAGGTTGGGTCACGCTAAGTTGTGCCCCCTGTCCCCCAGGAGTCCATGAAGATAGCCCTCCAGCACGGAGACCGCCCCCTCCAGGCTCTGTGTTTACTGAACTTCGCCGACATCCACCGCTGCCGAAAGGACGTCGACGTAAGACAGCCGTCGCCGGTTCCACATAATGTCAGAATCAGCCAATCAGCCATGTTCACTGGTAACCATCATATGTTGTCCTCTCCACCCCCCAGAAAGCATTCCCTCGCTACGAGTCCTCCATGTGTATAATGACTGAGATCGGGAACCGTCTAGGCCAGTGTCAGGTCTACCTGGGCGTGGGGAAGTGTCTGCTCCAGCAGAAAGAACTGGACAAGGCCCTGGATTCTCTGCAGCGGGCTCAGGAGTTGGCCGAGGCTTTGGGAACCAAGGCAGGAATGTGCACCATATGAAATAATACTGTAATAGAGTAATAAAACATACAGTACACTGTACAACTAAATACCTCACTCAATAGTCTGATGCATCAAACCATCACAGCTCAAACTAGGATGTAGTCTAATGATGCTCTAACAATAGTATAATCATAAATATTCTGCTTCACTTCAGTCAGGATATCAACATATGTATTCTGTCTGTTTATTAACTGACAATGTCCCTCTGTAAAAAAAAATCTGAACTGACTGTCCGTCTCCTTGTCCTTTGTTAGCTGTGCAGCCTGAAGGTGCACTGTCTGAGCGAGGGGATCTACCGCATGAAGGAGAGCCAGGACGAGCTGAGGGACCAGGTTGTGAAGTTCCTTCAGTGTGTGGAGGAGCTGGAACTGTACTGTGGAATGTGTGGCGAGTCCATCGGGGAGAAGAACCAACAGCTGCAGGCTCTGCCCTGCTCTCACATCTTCCACCTCAAGTAAGTGCTGTCGTTTAAGCACTCTATCTGTAAAGTAACATCCTTTACATCAAGTAGGTGCTGTCGTTCCAGCTCTGTATCTGTAAAGTAAGATCCTTCACCTCAAGTAGGTGATGTTGTTTAAGCACTGTGTCAGTAAAGTAACAACTTCCACCTCAAGCAAGTGCTGTCGTTCAAGCACTGTATCTGTAAAGTAACATCCTTCACATCAAACAAGTGCTGTCATTCAAGCACTGTGTCTGTAAAAAAACATCCTTTCTCTACATTATCTTGCTCACTGGGATGTCCGTAGGTATCATCTTTCTCTACATTATCTTGCTCACTGGGATGTCCGTAGGTATCATCTTTCTCTACATTATCTTGCTCACTGGGATGTCCGTAGGTATCATCTTTCTCTACATTATCTTGCTCACTGGGATGTCCGTAGGTATCATCTTTCTCATGTTTGAGCTACGATGCCTTCCTACCCTGAAACTGATCCTCAATCGGCTCAAGTCTGAGGGAGTCTGAGGGAGTCTGAGAAAGGCTGATATACCTCGCCAGCAGGACCTAGCAACAGCAGATCTTCTTAAACAAAGATCATAAATAATAAAAAAGAAAGAAAAAAAGTGTAATGTGCTTGAACTTTTAAACCCATCAGTGAGTCTGTGATTGGTTGCTCCTTCTCCCTTTGTTCACACTGTAAAGAAATGTGCCAATGGGACAAGAAAATGTTTGAGGAGATATTTGCTTGAAATAAGTGAAATAATCTGCCAATGGAACAAGACAAATTAGATGATATTTACGACATATTTTCTAAAAACAAGTGGCATAATCTAGCTTGTTCAGAAATATATACCTTATTTTAAGGATGGTAGGATTTTTAACCTGAAAATAAAATAAATATACTTAAGCCATATATTTTTTTGTAGTGCAGACACTCTCTCTGACCCACAGTATCCTGTCCAGACACACTGTACTGCTTGTTTTAGGTGACTAGGAAAGGGTCTGTACTGCTTGTTTTAGGTGACCAGGAAAGAGTCTGTACTGCATGTTTTAGGTGACCAGGAAAGAGTCTGTACTGCACTGTACTGTTTTAGGTGACCAGTTCTAAGTCAGTGGGTCTGCTCTCACATCTTCAACCTCAATGAAATGCTCTCACTATAAACTCTACATTCTACAGATTGAGTCTTTTCATTCAACCCAGTTTGCTACATCAGGAACAAAATGTGAAATATTATGCAGATTATAATTAATGGATAATTTGGTAGGGATTGATAGATCTTTCATAAGGGACCATCCATCTTGAAATGTCAAGGTGAAAATGACAAATATTTTGCATCTTGAAGGGTTATTTTAGTCAAAACGTTTTCATGTACTGAAAGTGCTCTACGTTCAAGATTTTACTGCTGACAAGAACACTTTTTTGAGATTGAAAGATCAGTGGACTGATGAACAAAAATAGTAATTTCATCATTAAAAATATTTGTGAAATTATCCCTTCTACACTACAAGCATTAAATAGTAAATAGTCTTAAAACAGGGACATTAAATGAAATGGCCCAATCACCCAGCAGACCCCTGTATATAGTTCTGCATATGGTTCTGCCTGGCTCTAATTCCACCTGGCCTGCTCTCCTCTTGCTCAAAACTCTCTTTTGTCTTGGATTGAAGCCCTGATGTCGAGTTAGCTAAATAAGTAACTTTTTGGATTTCTTCCGCTCTGTCCTCAGGTGCCTGCAGAACAACGGTTCAAAGGGCTGCCCCAAATGTCGCCGTTCCTCCATGAAGCCAGGTTTTGTGTAAGAGTGTTGCTATGGGAACCTACCTGGGACCTGAAGGACACTCAGGGATGCCCCCTGAACTTTGACCTCAGCCATGCACGCATGTAAAATGCTTAAGTAATGGAAGTGTACTTTGGTGTTTCCTTCATTTTCACTCCTGAATGGACAAGAAGAGGGAAACACTCACTGCCCCTGGGCAGGCAGACTGAAGACAAACTCAGATGCAGACTGCTGAACAGAGAATCTGAACATCTTAACTGCACAGAACGGACTGGTTCAGATGCAGACTGCTGAACACAGAATCTGAATGTCCTGACTGAAGAGAACCTAGACAGTCCCGAATACAGGCTGCTGATTGGCTGCTGATAGGACACGTTGTGAAAACAGAACCCTGACTTAAGCTAGTCAAGACACAGGCACATTGCAGAAGTCACTGTGTTGGTAGTATTATATATCAGTACGTTACTTTGTTAGTATTGTGTAATTTATATGGTGGGTCATGCTTTATTTTCATAGAAAGAGAGGGGAATTATTATTTTATTAAACCTTTATTTCATCAAGGAACACAGACTGAGACAAAGGTCTCTTTTACTCCTGGGCCTGTGTATACATGTTACACGTTGTCCCACACGTTGTCCCACACGTTGTCCCACACGTTGTCCCACACGTTGTCCCACACGTTGTCCAGGGCGATAAGGAAGGAGCCCAGTGTATGTCTTAGGTTTCAGGCCATTTCATTTAAGTACATTGGATGGTTTATATCGCTGTGTTCTGTCCATAATGGCATGCTGGACGACTCGTTGGAAACGTGTACACTCACCTAAAGGATTATTAGGAACACCTGTTCAATTTCTCATTAATGCAATTATCTAATCAACCAATCACATGGCAGTTGCTTCAATGCATTTAGGGGTGTGGTCCTGGTCAAGACAATCTCCTGAACTCCAAACTGAATGTCAGAATGGGAAAGAAAGGTGATTTAAGCAATTTTGAGCGTGGCATGGTTGTTGGTGCCAGACGGGCCGGTCTGAGTATTTCACAATCTGCTCAGTTACTGGGATTTTCACGCACAACCATTTCTAGGGTTTACAAAGAATGGTGTGAAAAGGGAAAAACATCCAGTATGCGGCAGTCCTGTGGGCGGAAATGCCTTGTTGATGCTAGAGGTAAGAGGAGAATGGGCCGACTGATTCAAGCTGATAGAAGAGCAACTTTGACTGAAATAACCACTCGTTACAACCGAGGTATGCAGCAAAGCATTTGTGAAGCCACAACACGCACAACCTTGAGGCGGATGGGCTACAACAGCAGAAGACCCCACCGGGTACCACTCATCTCCACTACAAATAGGAAAAAGAGGCTACAATTTGCACAAGCTCACCAAAATTGGACAGTTGAAGACTGGAAGAATGTTGCCTGGTCTGATGAGTCTCGGTTTCTGTTGAGACATTCAGATGGTAGAGTCAGAATTTGGCATAAACAGAATGAGAACATGGATCCATCATGCCTTGTTACCACTGTGCAGGCTGGTGGTGGTGGTGTAATGGTGTGGGGGATGTTTTCTTGGCACACTTTAGGCCCCTTAGTGCCGATTGGGCCTCGTTTAAATGCCACGGCCTACCTGAGCATTGTTTCTGACCATGTCCATCCCTTTATGACCACCATGTACCCATTCTCTGATGGCTACTTCCAGCAGGATAATGCACCATGTCACAAAGCTCAAATCATTTCAAATTGGTTTCTTGAACATGACAATGAGTTCACTGTACTGAAATGGCCCCCACAGTCACCAGATCTCAATCCAATAGAGCATCTTTGGGATGTGGTGGAACGGGGGCTTCGTGCCCTGGATGTGCGTCCCACAAATCTCCATCAACTGCAAGATGCTATCCTATCAATATGGGCCAACATGCCACATAGAATTAAGGCTGTTCTGAAGGCGAAAGGGGATCAAACACAGTATTAGTATGGTGTTCCTAATAATCCTTTAGGTGAGTGTAATTCAGAGTTGAGTTAGAAATAATTGGGGACTCAGTTGGCCACAGGAGTTTCGCTTCCTTCAGACTGGAAGGGGTTTGTGCTTAGAGGCCTGGGTGTGCCATCAGACCGCGGGCTCTGCACTTGGTAGTCAATGGTAACCAGATGTTATTTTCAATATCGAAAGTCCTGAGGTGGAAAATGACCAGCTCCTGTATTTTTCCGTCACATTAGTATGCTTTGCTAATTTGGGTTTAACATACGCGTCGTTAACATATTTCTGGAGAAACTTTTGGATGCCGTCAAGAGGACAAGTTCCACTAGTGAATGCACAATCATCTGGAAATAACAAATCTGATGGCAGTGGTTTAATTAAGGAAATGGCAGTGATTTAAAACTATCAAAACTATAATGTACTACTAGAATGTACAGCAAGTCTTGACTCTGGGCATATTCAGCTTTTCCTTATTGTAAAAATAAGGAGCTGTTCATTCAACACACATTGTGTTATTCATCAGTTAATTTGGATTTCTGTTTTGTATCCAGCGTTTATTTCTTGAAAGATGAAAGTGTTTATGTATTTCAGTGTTAGTATAACACCAATATAGGCTTAGTAGTCATTGATGGAAAAATAGCTGGGAAAGATAGGAAACTGTGTAGTGGAGTATTAGAAAGCCATCTTGTCTGACCAATTATTGGCATCTTGAATAATAATACATTATTTAGATATTTATTATCCTTATTAACTTTTGTAAGGGCAGTTGTTCTAGCTATGGAAATGTGTAAATATAATTGGTTTACATTTTTATTGGCAGCAGTAACACTAGATGGACATGTTCTTTGCAAAGTTAAAAAAGGTTTCTTGAATTTACAAATAGATTTTTCAATTATCGAAAGTCACACTTGTATTAACACAGACATATTATTTATTTATTATTAATATCTGTATTTTTTTTATAATTGTTCATCACCCTTATCTTATAGATTCCCAATGAATTTCTGCACACTGTCAAACTTACACCAATCAAATTGTTTTATCAGGAGATAAACAATCCAAATTCATAAATTAAAAGGTTTCATGAATTTACAAATGTATTTTTTGATTATCGAAAGTCACGCTTGTATAAACACAGACTTTTTATTTATTATTAATACCCATATTTATTTTTTTGAATTGTTCGTAACCATTATCCTATAGATGCCAAATACATTTCTGCATACTGTGAGGCTTACTAACATATACACCAATCATATTGTTTTATCACAAGATAAACAACCCTACTAAATTTGGAATGCAGGCTGGCTTTCTGCAGACTTCCTTTAATGTTTAAGGAATAAATGTACTGATGTAGAGTTGTGTACATTTGTATATTTAACCAATTTCAATATAACAATAGCTGTTTCCCCTGATTTATTTCAATGATTTTAACACTGAACAACAACTTTTCTAAAAGTGTTTCTTGTATTTTTAATAAATTACCCATTTACAAATACTAACATTGTAGATGTCTGAAGAGAACTTTGTTTGATTGTTTGAAGATTAGTTGGAGTTGAAGTTCAAATGAGACAGACAAATAATTGATTATCTTTTCACATCTCAGTGCTTTGTGTAAGACCTTTAGCCAATGAAGGCTTGTATGAATTGTAATCTTAATAACTGTTTTATATAGCTGATAACGTTCAAACACTGACCTGTGTAGTTTAAACTACCTCAACTTGTCATTTCCCTTACCTTGTAGTCTCAAATATAACTATGTAGTATTACTAAAAACAAGGTCAACATCAGAGCAATATTGACCTTTTTTTTTTTTACGGTTATACAAGTTAAAGTCTCTTGATTGTAGTGACTTATTTATTTTACAGTTATTCTGGATCAAGTCTCTTGACTATAGTGACTTATTTATTTTACAGTTATTCTGGATCAAGTCTCTTGACTATAGTGACTTATTAATTTTACAGTTATACTGGATGGAGTTTTTGGAGGTACAGCATCTGGTTTTTAATAGTGTTCTTCAGTCAATAATAAAACAATAAATAAAATGATTACATTTAATATAGTAATTCATTTATATAATAATTCATTAATTAACAGCATAAAAATATAGATATACCAGTTGGCTATGATCAAATGTACCTTTTAGTAATGTAAAATGTCCTCACAGACCTTTTCAAAATATCATAAAATAACATTTCTATCTTTTAAGAATCAGATAAATGGATTATCATATAAGTGAGATTCTATTGTACATTTTGTATGCCCTGCATATTTTCTATGGAATAATACTAATAAAAAATGTACTCAAGCTGTATTGTACTGCACGTGATTTCTTCCAACCTAGTGCTCGCTCTAAAGAGGACAGAATGAGCCATCAACAGCATACGCAAACAAACTCTGTGATCTGTGACTAATGGTTTGTACTCTAAAGTTTTTGACTTGCTCAAGGTTGTTTGTGGCCTGTCTTAGTCGGGTGTTTTTTGTAAAAGACAATGTGATATCAGTGTGTTATCAGTATGACATTTTCAGTAGGAACATCCCACACGTGGAAATACCTACTGTATGTGCCATAAAACCATGACTAGGAAGACTCACTGAACTCTACTGCCTTTACCGGCACACCGGACCGCGAGTTACGATAACATCTGTGTCCTCAACCGCCCACTGTTCAAAAACTTTTGACGGGGCTCAGGTGAACAATGAACAAAACTGTGAATATGTTGTCACTTGTGACGTTCATTTTAAGGAAGTGATATGATACAGTGAAATGATACACATCCAATAATCTACGCATGAACTTGAGGTGAACCGGTTCAGCTAGTCTGTCAGCATTGACTAGGGTTAACACACACCAACTGCACCCTGCCTGATGAGAAGACCGCACATTCTTAGTTTGACAGGTGAGGTTGAAGGAATATAATCTACAATATATCCTATTTTCTACAGTGGCGGAATCAAATGGCAAACAAAGCGAGACAGTTTTCCTTTTCCAAAGAGGACCTGCTTTGCCCTCTTTGTAGCGAGGTGTTCAGCCAACCTGTGCAGCTGCAATGCGGCCATAACTACTGCAAAACATGTTTACACGACCTTTGGGAACGCCGGGGACTCAGAGAATGCCCACTGTGTCGGACCAGGTCCTTCTCCGTGAGGCCTCCCGTCAACCTGGCGCTGAAGATAGCTGCCGACACGTTCGCTGAGCAGAGTGCAACCAGAGACGTGGATACCGAAGAGGAGCTGTGCCATCTTCACGCCGAGAAACTGAACCTTTTCTGTCAGAATGACGAGGAGCCCATCTGCCTCATCTGCCAGGCTTCTAAACAACACAAAACCCATGACTGCTGCACCACAGAAGAGGCTGCTATGGAAAAAAAAGTGAGAAAGGGTTTCAATAAGTAAATATTTGTGTGCGCGTGCGCGTTTGGCGGTGTTGTGGGTTTTGTGTTGGATTCATTTTCAGTCAAGGCATTACAGGTTAGCATTGTGCGTTGGGGCTAGGTTATGTTTAGGCATAAAGGTTAATTTAGGTTAAGGTTCGGGTCAGGGCTAGGATTAAGGTTAGTGGACATGGCTTTCTGGTCCCCACAAGGACAAAACAATATAATCGTGTGAGTGTGTGTTCATGTGGTGTGTGTTACATTCAGGTTAATAGTATTTTATGGTGATTAGAGAAGTAACCAAAAATGCAATACTTATGAACTGGACTTCATCATTATAATTTTTTCAGATGGAATTCTTCAGCAAGATTGATTCCTTGAGGAAACACCTGAAAAAGCTCAACAAGACTAAAGAGGATTGGGAAGAAACTAAAAGATTTATAAAGGTGTGTTTTTTGTTACTTAGAGCACAGTCAATACATATTTGGACAGTGACAGATGTTTTGTAGTTCTGTCCCAGTACTACAGCATTTTTGTTATTTTAAAATGACAATGAATTTAAAGTACACACTGTCAACTTTAATTTGAGAGGAATGTACAGCTGGCTTCACAGCTGTCTCTAGTTAGGCCGGTTTGTTTGCATCTTTAGTGAACGCACTAGAGAGTTGTCAACATCTAGTCTGGATCCTAGGCTTTGTGTTTGTATTTGGAGTCTGTTGCTGGTATCTAAGAACACAAGATCCAAAGAAGTGTCAGTACAAGTCAAGCTGGCCATCATGATACAGATAAGTCAGAATAAATTAATCACATAAGGTGTGGCAAAATTAACCGTCTGGTACATAAGAAACAAAGCCCTCGTTAGTTCAGCAACGGCAAATTACCTGCTCGACCAAAGAGGACCTCTACAGAGGATGACCAAATAAAGATCAGCAGAATGAAGAAAACAACATCAAGGATCTGTCCAACAGATCAGTAACACTCTCCAGAAGGTAGATGTCCATTTCAGCCCCTACTATTTGCATGAGACTTCCTCAGGGTGGAACCAGTTAACCTCAAAAGCAGGATGTCCCAAAAAACCCAAATGAGCCTGCAGAGTTCTGGAAAAGGTATTATGAACGGGTGAGACAAATGTTAATATGAACCAGAGATGGCAAGTGGCATACTGGCATACTGTATTAGATTAGATTAAACTTTATTGTCATTAAACAGTACAAATGGTTAACAACGAAATGCAGTTAGCAAATAGAAGAGGGCAGAACATGTACAAGTATTAAGTATAATGTATGCTACAAGTGGGTTGTACAGAAGTGCAATGAAGGCAAATGCAAGGTGCATGTGCAACTGAAATGCAGGGATAACAGCAATGAGGTTCAAGAGGTAGATATGTACATGTAGCAACTGAAAACAACCTTTTGAGACTTTGCAAAAGCAGTGTCACAGTCCAGTAGTACAAAGACAGTAGTGCAACAAGGTCCCTGAGAGGCAGTACTGAGAGGTGGGCTGGTGGGTGTGGTTAGTGATGGGGTGGGTCACAGAGTTCAGCAGGGTTACAGTAGATGGAAATAAACTGTTCCTGAGCCTGCTGGTGCGGGAACGAAGAGACCTGTACCACCTGCCTGATGGTAGGGGTTCAAACAGTTTGTGGAATGTGAAGGGTCCCTCATGATGCAGTGCGCCCTGTGCAGATACTGCTTGCGCTGGAGGTCTATGATGGGAGCTGTCAAACCTGTGAAATATGTTTGAGGACGTGTTGTGTTTTTGGTCTGGCTGATACTGGAACTGGCTCACTGGAACTGGCTCACTGGAACTGGCTCATTGGAACTGGTTCATTAGGACTGGCTCACTGGGACTGGTTCACTGGAACTGGCTCACTGAGATGCCAATGACCCCAAACACATATTTCAAAACAACAAAACTTGTGTCACTCTCCAAATAGCTATGGACTGCACTGTATGGCATTCATTCACATGTTCCTGGAGCGCTGGACCATGCTAGACCACAGGTGTTGTTATCCTTTAAATAGAACTGACCCCAGCCTTGTTAAAAACAGTCAATCAACCAGTCACTTAACCCGATCCCCCGCAGAGCCAGGCGGACCAGACTGAGCAGCAGGTGAGGGCGGAGTTTGAGAGCTTGCATCGGTTCCTGTGGGAGGAGGAGAAGAGGCGGGTGGCCGCGCTCAGACAGGAACAGGAGACCAAGACCCAGGTGATGGGAGACAAGCTGGGCCTCATGGAGGGGATGATCACAGCGCTCACACACACCATCAGTGAAGTAGAGGTCGCTATCAGGGCGAACGATGTGACGTTTCTACAGGTGTGTTTCTGATTGTGTGTTTAGGAGTTTGGTTGGTTTCTCAGACAACAGTTAAGACTAATCCTGCTCTGAGAAGCAGATTCCTGGGACATTCTGCACTGAAATGCTCTTCAGTCCAGGTTTAAACTCTCTTGGAAACCAAACCTTTATAATGCTGCTGAACTGATGACTGAATTTAATATAAAACACAATTTAATAATTACATCAAAATGTGTTCATTTTCCTCTCTAGGCTTACAAGGAGATGAAGAGAAGGTAAAGTATGTACACAGATGACATTGTCTTTATTTGAGGAAATGTGGTCTATTTAAGATTTTTTTATAAATTTTTTTCAGTTTAAAATGTCAGACTTGATTTGAAAAATGCATCAAAATGTAACTGTCATTATCAATGTAACAATTCAAACTCACTACAGCGTGAAGTCAGATACTGCCCCTTGTGCTGCTGTTTTTCTATTCAAAGCATTTTTAACGATAAATCTGTCGTGTTTCAGGACCACAGGGGTCGTGAGGGAACCAGAATGCATCAGGGGAATCCTCATCGATGCCGCCAGACATCTGGGGTCACTTAAGTGGACGCTCTGGAGGAAGATGGCGGACATGGTTCAGTGGGGTGAGTGCACGTCTCCTTACTGCTGCCGGGGATCAGTCTGGAGAGACTCACCGGCGTAGCGTGGTGACGCCAGGCCGGGGTGCAAGCTGTCCTCACCCCCCTTAGTCTCTTAAACCCGGTCTGGAATGTCACTAGGCCTGGAGAACACCAGCGGCAACCTTTCATAATAGGCGAGTTTCCAGACCGCCAAGGATGCCAGAATGAGATTGGAGGTGTGGCCTCGCGAGACTAACAGTTTATAAAAGCGACAGGGCCCTTGGGCAGTTTTTATAGCCATACTACAACTAACCGTTTCTAAAAGCAACAGGGTCCTTGGGGAGTTTTTATAGCCATACTACGACTTACTGTTAATAAAAGCGACAGGGCCCTTGGGGAGTTTTTATGGCCATACTACGACTAACTGTTTATAAAAGCAATAGGGCCCTTGGGGAGTTTTTATGGCCATACTACGACTAACTGTTGTATTCAATCACTCTCCCTTTTCTGCTATTAGGACAACACTCTTAAATATGCACTTTTTTTGATGAATGAACAACAAACATTTTGTACTGATTGACGTTTCCCTTTCTCCCAGTCCCCATAACCCTTGACCCCAACACGGCCCAGCCTAACCTCAGCTTCTCTGAGGAGTTCAGCAGGGTCCAGTATGACAGAAAGATGGTCCTGCCAGACAACCCAGAGCGCTTCACCAGCCGCATGTCGGTCCTGGGAGCCACGGGCTTCAACTCCGGCAAACATAGCTGGACTGTAGAGGTGGGCCAGGGTAAGGACTGGTACATCGGAGTCGCCCGGGAATCCGTCAAACGCAAGACCACCGTCTTCCTCAACCCGGGTGAGGGCTTTTGGTGTATTGGGCTGTGCAACGGGGAGACGTACTGGGCCCAGACTTCGCCGCGGACACGCCTGCCGGTGAGGAAGGAGAGGAGGCCGTGGAGGGTCACCGTGGAGCTGGACTACGACCGGGGGAAGGTGTCGTTCCTGAACGCCGCCGACTCTGCGATCATACACGTGTTTCGGGAGAAGTTCACCGAAAGGATCTTTCCTTATTTTTCTCCCGGACTGTGTGCCGATGGAAACACTTCCAGTCAACTGGCCATCTGTCCAATGACTATAGCTGTGGAAGTACTGGACCACGTCAAAATACCCTGAGCTGACAAGGCACATGCTCTTTTGGGGGTTTTGCTGAAAGCATTTGGCAAGACTTGAACCAACTCTGCAGCTTAGAGTGCTGGACCACCCTAGACCGCAGTTATGGTGAATAGTACTTCATTGGCACTATGATTGTTGTATGTTAAAGACAGAGGGACATTTGAAGTTTCCCAGATGTACAGTGAAGAGTAATGTAATAATTTATTTTTCAACTGATTCCAATGGGTGTGTGCGCTGGTTTGGGGGTACCCCCAGCTTGTGGCCTTTGACCAGCATCAGGCTCACATCAGCCCAACGGGGGACTGACGCTGGCTGGGAAAAGACAGGCATTATTCAGGCAAAGACAGGGCTGCCTGAAATGGACCTTTACATTCTGGTCCTGAGTGAAGCGGACGGCACATTGAGGTCCGAGGCTCTGATACTATTAAACATTCAAAAGACGATTTAAAACACCCACTGTAAATACCTCTATTACTATACCCCCACCTGCATGTAGCCCTTTTCTCTGCAGCCCTATATTAATATTGTTTTAAATATTGTGAGTTAATTGGAAATTTAACGTTTAGTTCAGTGGTATATGCCTTCATATATTTTCATCATACTGATAGAAAACGTGGGATTTTGAAGATCTGGGCTTTTTAAAATGTTGCTTTGAAGGGCTTAATCAGCGGTTTGTTCAGTCAGACACTGCTGAAGTCACAGTAAATTAAAAGCTTTTAATGTTGCAATCTCGAAAGAATATACACAGTATTTCCCCTGGAAGTGGATTTCATGTATATGTGAATATATATATATATTAGTTCATAAGAAACCTTCTGTATGTACCTACTGTAAGAACACAACTGACAGACAGGCTGAAATAATTTAGTGGTAATCTGTTTAATAAATCTAGCTCTATAGTCCGAAGACTGTAGTTCTCCACAGAGTTTGACAATCTGAATGTTCTTCTACTTTAGTTAGTCTCCTTTTCTTTGGGTTTTGTTTTCCTCTGCTTCTCCATGTCTTTGAGTCTGGAGTCCAGTTTCCTGTGCAAATAAGCCTTCCTGTTGGGGTCTACGGACTTGTCCTTGAGCCCACTACCAGCATACAGCACCCCCTCTTTGCTGATCCTCATCCTGGCATTGGCCTTGGCGAGGTCACCACAGCCATGGACCTGGAAGACACACGACATCTTATAACCACGTCAAAACGACACTTAATTCGATGTGTGACAGAAATAAACATGAAGGCATGCAATTGTAGAATATAATGCAGTAAGAACAACACAGACAGACAAACATTTATAACATATTTCATTGTGTCAGTGGTTTTCTAAATGAATACATAACACAGATAATCCAACATTAGCTGCTACTGACACAATATGAACCTGTCTCCTGACTGGCCCCACCCAAAAACAGCTGATTACCTCTGGTATGTGATGCCCGAGGCAGTACTGTCTGTTGCAGAAGGAACAGAGCTGTCCCAGGTGAACAACAGACGTTTTACACTTCACGAAACTACAGACACGTTCTGCCTTGACCACAGCAGCTATAAGGCTGTCAAAGTCATCATCTGGCATCGCAGCAGCCACTATCTCACAGGCTCCAGCTTTGGTCTTTTTGGTCTTTCCTAGCAGAGAGAAATTAAAACTTTGATGTAGATGAACAAGAAGGATGGTAAAATTCAAAAACACCAATGAATATTAGCAGTATTTTGTACCTTTGTTTCTGCTAATTTCAGGATTTGGTTGCTAACCTTTGGCTTTGGCCTGTTTAGCCATCTGAGTCTGATGTCCTTTGTGGACATTCTCCAGATGTTTCTTCTCCTGCCTCCTCTTCTCTTCCCTCCTCATCCGTTCCAGGTGTAAACTCTTCAGATCTACAGCGGATTGACTGAAGAGACCTCCTGGAGGATCAGGACTGTTCCTCTCTTCCTCCAGCCCGGCGGCTGGCTGCAGGGGCTGTGGATCCTCCCTGGCTTGGTGAGGCTCTGCTGGGGGTCTGGAGACGACGATGAACCTGTCCTTCCCTTCTCCCTGGCTCTCATGGTTCAGCCCCAGCTCCTCTGAGTTTAGAGACGTACATTTAAATGTCACTCCTCACAACAACCTTTGACAAAACATCACCAGTCAAAACTTGTCTAATAATGCAATTTCTGATAAAAATGTAACAATTAAAAAAAACTAATTAAAAAAAACTGACCTGCAACCTGGTGTACCAGCAGGCGGTCATGTGAGTTGAGGGTGGAGGGGAATCGCAGCTCGGCCTGGTCCTGGTCCTGAAGGAAGCGCTCCACCTGGTCCTTGATCTCCTGGTACTGGACCAGGGTCCGTCTCTGCTCGTCTTCGGTGGCGGTGGACGGGCCGGGCCGGCTGTGCGTGCTGGGACCTGAGCCACATGAACAGACGTGCATGTTAGGTTCTGCTCCAGTGGTATTCCATCCAAAACAGAACCACCCAGATGTCCTGTCAATTTAGATTCTCCACTGAGCTCCTTTAAAATCCAGGACTAGACTTAAAGTCCGGGGAACCAGGCTCCCCACCCTGTCCAAACCATTACCCTGAAGACACTGATGTCCCTGTGGCTATTAAAGCAGAGAATAAAAACAATGTCACACCTGAACCATTCTGGGGGTCCCCTCTCTGGGACCCTTTCCCCCCCGATGCCTTCTTGTTTCCCGGCTCCACCTTGCTTCCAGCCTGGCCCCGGGGCTGCTGCTTGCTGGACGAGGAGGAGGAGCTGCTAGCATTAGCTTTAGCGCAGTTAGCCTTGGTCCCTCTGTGGTCCCTGGTGTAGTTCTGAGGGACGATGTCCTGCAGGTTCAGTTGGATGGATGATGTGGTCAGTTACCCAACCAATACCACAACCAGCTACGTTTTTAGATTAGTCCTGCCAATAGAACCTGACCCCATAGAACTCTGGATGAAAAGAATGTTAGAGGTTCTGTTCTACACACTCTAGTTCTATGTTCTCATCCATCCTCCGTTGACGCTGTTCTCACATTCGTCTAGTGGAGAACCCTGAGGAACTGTGAGGATGGGTCCCATACATGAAACACTGACTGATACTTCATTGATCCCATATTACCGACCTGCAGGTACTCGAAGGCAGTGCGGACGTCTCCGTGTTGGGTCATGTGGTCGACCAGGGTCTTGAGGAAGGCGTGGGTCGTGACGGTCTTCGTGTCGCACACCACGGCCAGGTGACGTCTGGCCCGAGTCACGGCCACGTTGATCCTCCTGTCTTCAGCCAGGAAGCCCACCTCCCCTATCATGGAAAACATAACACACAGAGAAAAACATGCAGATGATACTACGTCCTCACAAGTCATGCTTTACCGTTAGTTAATATACTATACCACATGTCCTCACAAGTCATGCTTTACCGTTAGTTAATATACTATACCACACGTCCTCACAAGTCATGCTTTACCATTAGTTAATATACTATACCACACGTCCTCACAAGTCATGCTTTACCGTTAGTTAATATACTATACCACGCGTCCTCACAAGTCATGCTTTACCGTTAGTTAATATACTATACCACATGTCCTCACAAGTCATGCTTTACCGTCAGTTAATATACTATACCACATGTCCTCACAAGTCATGCTTTACAGTCAGTTAATATACTATACCACGCATCCTCACAAGTCATGCTTTACCGTTAGTTAATATACTATACCACATGTCCTCACAAGTCATGCTTTACCGTTAGTTAATATACTATACCACATGTCCTCACAAGTCATGCTTTACCGTTAGTTAATATACTATACCATGCGTCCTCACAAGTCATGCTTTACCGTTAGTTAATATACTATACCACGCATCCTCACAAGTCATGCTTTACCGTTAGTTAATATACTATACCACATGTCCTCACAAGTCATGCTTTACCGTCAGTTAATATACTATACCACATGTCCTCACAAGTCATGCTTTACAGTCAGTTAATATACTATACCACGCATCCTCACAAGTCATGCTTTACAGTCAGTTAATATACTTTACCACATGTCCTCACAAGTCATGCTTTACCGTTAGTTAATATACTATACCACATGTCCTCACAAGTCATGCTTTACCGTCAGTTAATATACTATACCACATGTCCTCACAAGTCATGCTTTACCGTTAGTTAATATACTATACCACGCATCCTCACAAGTCATGCACACACACAGAAACAAACACACATACACGTTTACCTTTTCTGTTGGACCTGACTAATGTTAACACCACGGCCTCTTTCTCGCGGCCCTGAAAACCGTCCACACTCTTGATCTCCAGATCAGGATGTCTTGTTGACAGACGCTGGCGCAGGAGATCCACCTGAACACAGACACGGCCCTATATCAGAACGCCTGAACACAGACACGCCCCTATATCAGAACACCTGAACACAGACACCCCACTATATCAGAACGCCTGAACACAGACACGCCCCTATATCAGAACACCTGAACACAGACATCCCACTATATCGGAACGCCTGAACGCAGACAAGCCCCCATATCGTAACGCGGTGGCGGATATCATTTAAACGTATCCCTGACTCACCTGCAGGTTGTACGGGGCGATAACAGCGATGTCTTTGGATTTCACTCCAGCTTCAGTCAACGCTTTGATGTGCAGCTCCACAATGTCCACCTCACCTGGTCATTAATATCAAGGAGTTCATTAGAGTTTATCAGACACCAGCACTTAAACCTCCCCACTGCAATGAACCTAGTGACAGCAGAAATGATATAGAATGACCACATTCTCTGACCTGGGTTTCCTTTGGACTGTTCGTCTGTCGCCTCAGTCTCATTGAGGCCACAGCCAGCTGTGTCTATGAGGAGGAGAGGGGTGCAGGTCTCCTCAACACTGGCTACACCCGGCAGGTCCCTGCTCAGAGGAAGATCCATGTCACCCCTCGGTTACTCTCGGAGTGGGGGTCAAATACAGGTACATTTCCGGAATTTACTGAAAATCCAACTCAATGAGAGATTTGACATGGAAACCATCCCATGTCTTAGGCCAATAAGAGACACTTGCCCCCAACCCTTGAGCCAATAAATAGACATTTGCCCCCAACCCTTGAGCCAATAAGAGACATTTCCTCCCAACCCTTGAGCCAATGAGACATTTGCCCCCAACCCTTGAGCCAATAAGAGACATTTCCTCCCAACCCTTGAGCCAATGAGACATTTGCCCCCAACCCTTGAGCCAATAAGAGACATTTGCCCCCAACCCTTGAGCCAATAAAAAACATTTACCCCTAACCCTTGAGCCAATAGGATCCAGCCTACCTGAGCAGGTGTTTCTCCACAGAGCCGTGAGCTGTGAGTTTTCCCTGGTACATGTGGTCGGAGGCCCAGGTCATGATGTCCCTGTTCATCCGGTACTGAACGGTAAGCATCCGCACCACCGAGTCCCCGCGGTTCTGCACCAGCCGCTCCATCAGGCTGACCGACAGCCCTTTGGAAGCAGCCCTGGCCGGGAGACCGGTGGAGCACAGAAACGCAGAGGTTGAAGGTGGCTGAAACACCGGCCAGACCAGTGGGACACGGTTTCACGCATCCATGACAGCTGTGACAGGCTACATTTTAAACACTTCACTTCATAGCTCTTTGGTAGAGGAATCCCCCCACCCCGGATGAGAAACCCTTACGTCTGTGATTTAATGGTGGGCGGTAACTGCTTGTAGTCTCCAGCCAGGATGCACTTCCTGGCCCTGAGCAGAGGGATCCAGCAGGAGCTCTCCAGGGCTTGGGCACACTCATCGATCACTACCCAGTCAAAGTGGTCCGCAGGCAGGCTCTTCAGAGGCCCAGTGTCATTGGCACCTGGATGGGGGGAGGTGACGGTCACGCTCATCAACCAATTGAGGGAATGAAACGCTCATTAACCAATTGAGGGAATGAAACGCTCATTAACCAATTGAGGGAATAAAACGCTCATTAACCAATTGAGGGAATAAAACGCTCATCAACCAATTGAGGGAATAAAACGCTCATTAACCAATTGAGGGAATAAAACGCTCATCAACCAATTGAGGGAATGAAACGCTCATTAACCAATTGAGGGAATAAAACGCTCATCAACCAATTGAGGGAATAAAACGCTCATCAACCAATTGAGGGAATGAAACGCTCATTAACCAATTGAGGGAATAAAACGCTCATCAACCAATTGAGGGAATAAAACGCTCATCAACCAATTGAGGGAATAAAACGCTCATCAACCAATTGAGGGAATGAAACGCTCATTAACCAATTGAGGGAATAAAACGCTCATCAACCAATTGAGGGAATAAAACGCTCATCAACCAATTGAGGGAATGAAACGCTCATTAACCAATTGAGGGAATAAAACGCTCATCAACCAATTGAGGGAATAAAACGCTCATTAACCAATTGAGGGAATGAAACGGACTGGAACAGGGAGGGACTGCCTGCTCTGGTCCAATCTGGTCCATAACCGACTCTTTCTGGCGTCAGTCCTGACTCACCGGTGTTGGTGGCCAGAACAACATCGGCCCGCTTCAGGACCTCAGTGATGGCGGCGGCTTCTCTGGTCCGCAGCTCCTTCCTCAGCTCACTGACCTCCCTCTTCAGGTGGATCTTCTCTCCTTTGTCACGCTGCTTCTTCATTCCCATCTTCACAATGCACGGAGACGAGAAACATTATCATCTAGACCAGACCTTCACAGTGCATCGAGTCAAAACCACATTAACATCCTGAAAAAGGCTTCACAGTACCAGGAGACAGAAAACAGATTTAGACCTACTGAACACATAAGAACTATAAGGAGAGAAAACAATAATGCTAATAAAAGCTCTAGGCCTAAAAGCTAACATCTTCCAGGCATTTATATATGATTAGTCCAACAGTAACCTTAGTAACAGTAACCATAGACGCAACATCATCTGTAACCGTCCCGTCCCCCCCCAGGTCAGACAACAGCCCTGTGCCCCCCCCCCCCCCTGCATGTCCCAACATGATCGATACCTACAAAAGCTTTGTCCATGTCTCTCCGTATGTCAGCGATGATGCTGGCGTTGTCACTGTGAGCGAGGACAGCGTCCAGAGAGTGTTTCTGAATGGACTCCAGCAGGCGGGCGGGATGGCCGAGCCTCAGCACCCGGGCCTTGGCCTTGGCGAGGCGCTCAACCAGGTTATCTACGGCCACGTTGGAACCAGCACAGCACAGGACCTGCGGGAAACGGGACATCAAGTCTGCATTTGGTCGTGCCACGCTGGGGGCGCAGTTACAACGTTAGAATATTATTCTGGGCATTGTCCTTCCTCAAATTTGAACAATTACAGGGAACCCCATTTAAAGCCCCGGGAATGAGGTTTTGAAATTAGCCGGCTGGCTAAAACTGCCACTTTTACTGAACCATTTGATTAATGTGCATTGTCCCAGTAAAACAATAATACATACACAAAGCCTCAATTCTGCAATTAACATTCACTTTTGTGTCATCATTCTTAATCAGATTTTTCATGAAAGCCTTCAAAAAACTTCAATAAGATGACCAGAAACTTTCATTTAAAATGTGACCAACTTTTGTGAAAAAATTTGAGAGTGGACAGACGGATCAGGGGAACAACAGGCGGCCGGACCGGGGGAACAACAGGCGGACTGGGGGAACGTACCTTCAGCCCCTGTTTGACTGCCTGCAGGATGATTTCCACCACGGTCGTGGTCTTCCCAGTTCCTGGCGGCCCGTGTATCACAGCCACCTCCCGTTGGGACAGAGCGAAGGACACTGCCTCTCTCTGGGAAGAATCCAGGCCGGTGTTCAGGAAAGACAGTTCGCCTGTACAGATAAATATCAATCACTAACCTGTTTCTAAGGGCTGGTTTTCGTTCAGATTGCGTCCAAAGTCAAAACAACATGAAATCATTGAGATGTTGTTTTTAAGGGGTAGAATATTTCCCAGAGAGCTGAATTTACAGAGGCGGACCTACTTGGTTGTGAATTGCAGCTGGGTTCTGAATAGCCAAAGAGGACGCTGATCAAATCAGAGGCCGGTCCACTGCTGTATCCATTCAGGGTGGTCAAGGCCCTATGAGAAAAAAGTATATCTCAGGGTTTGGGTTAAGGTTAAGTTGAGGGATGAAGGTAGGGTTAAGGTTAAGTTGAGGGATGAAGGTAGGGTTAAGGTTAAGTTGAGGGATGAAGGTAGGGTTAAGGTTAGGTTGAAGGATGAAGGTAGGGTTAAGGTTAGGTTGAGGGATGAAGGTAGGGTTAAGGTTAGGTTGAGGGATGAAGGTAGGGTTAAGGTTAGGTTGAGGGATGAAGGTAGGGTTAAGGTTAAGTTGAGGGATGAAGGTAGGGTTAAGGTTAAGTTGAGGGATGAAGGTAGGGTTAAGGTTAAGTTGAGGGATGAAGGTAGGGTTAAGGTTAAGTTGAGGGATGAAGGTAGGGTTAAGGTTAAGTTGAGGGATGAAGGTAGGGTTAAGGTTAGGTTGAGGGATGAAGGTAGGGTTAAGGTTAGGTTGAGGGATGAAGGTAGGGTTAAGGTTAGGTTGAGGGATGAAGGTAGGGTTAAGGTTAGGTTGAGGGATGAAGGTAGGGTTAAGGTTAGGTTGAGGGATGAAGGTAGGGTTAAGGTTAGGTTGAGGGATGAAGGTAGGGTTAAGGTTAGGTTGAGGGATGAAGGTAGGGTTAAGGTTAAGTTGAGGGATGAAAGTAGGGTTAAGGTTAGGTTGAGGGATGAAGGTAGGGTTAAGGTTAAGTTGAGGGATGAAGGTAGGGTTAAGGTTAAGTTGAGGGATGAAGGTAGGGTTAAGGTTAAGTTGAGGGATGAAGGTAGGGTTAAGGTTAAGTTGAGGGATGAAGGTAGGGTTAAGGTCAGGGTAATAGCTGAGTCCATGGGTTTTCTCACTTCTTCATACGTTTGTAGGTGACGTCGTTGGCCAGCTTCAGGAGGTTGTAGAGTTCCGTGTCCAGGTTGAGTCTGTCCGGAGGATCCTCACATGCCACCGTTATTGCAGACTGACTGGCCCGAGTCACCACACCAGTGCAGACCTGCGAGGACGGCTTACAGCCATCCAAATCATACACACCCACAATATCCCCTGGAACCACAGACAGGGAGAGCAGTGAGGTGGTGATTATTGTCTGTGTTGGGTGAAAACATTGCGTATGTACTGAAAGCCGTACCTCCCCTCAATGTACCTCAATTCATTTTCCACGACTGTTTAACGAAGAGTGTTTATTTAACATAGCTTCAGAAGTTTATGGGACAAAGATGAGAGCTTGTAAGGTCTGTATCAGAACCTGAGTAGAAGGGCATGTTGGCATCTCGCTAGTGGACTTGTGGATATCACAAGAACACTCACTACACACACACACACACACTACACACGCACACTACACACGCACACTACACACGCACACTACACACGCACACTACACACGCACACTACACGATATCAGATGTAGAAATGAGAAATAAATCAAAGTCTGACTGTATAATGTTAAAATATAGAGCTCTGTTTTGTAATTGTATTTCATGCTTGTCTGCACAAGATGTCATAGCTGATATCTCATTCTTTCCGAAGCACAACTTAGAATCGTAATTCAGAACAGAGTTTTGGGAAACGTGGTTTCATTTTAAGCTGACTGAGATTTTACTGAGATCATGTTACCAAAATGTGCATCTGCACAGTTCTTATGTTGTATTTTGTTCTTATGGTGTATTGTTTTGAATACTTTTGAACATAATAAAAAATATATATAAAAGCTGCTAGTGTGGAATTGGCAAAAAGTGATTATTACAGATCAGCTCCTCCTGTCCTTTATTATCTAAAATGGCTGTTGTAATGACTGAAGGGAAACAGGCTGTCTAGAGGTCGGTAAAGATTGCCAGTTTAAATGTTGTTCTGCCCATGAACAAAGCTCTTAACTCTAAATGCTCAAAGGTTTCCAACAATAATAATCACTGGCCATAACCCAAATCTCAAGGAAGCCATGTTGGGAAAAAAACATTTCCAACTCAAACATCTGCAAAATCAAAAACATCTACAACCCGTTTCAATCATCCTTCATGCCATCTAACAAAGCAGTACAAACATGTTAAGAACAAGCCTACTGGCTCACTGTGTGTAAACTCTTAGGATTGAAACATCTCACTGTGTGTAAACTCTTAGGATTGAAACATCTCACTGTGTGTGAACTCTTAGGATTGAAACATCTCACTGTGTGTGAACTCTTAGGATTGAAACATCTCACTGTGTGTAAACTCTTAGGATTGAAACATCTCACTGTGTGTAAACTCTTAGGATTGAAACATCTCACTGTGTGTAAACTCTTAGGATTGAAACATCTCACTGTGTGTAAACTCTTTGGATTGAAACATCTCACTGTGTGTAAACTCTTAGGATTGAAACATCTCACTGTGTGTAAACTCTTAGGATTGAAACATCTCACTGTGTGTAAACTCTTAGGATTGAAACATCTCACTGTGTGTAAACTCTTAGGATTGAAACATCTCACTGTGTGTAAACTCTTAGGATTGAAACATCTCACTGTGTGTAAACTCTTAGGATTGAAACATCTCACTGTGTGTAAACTCTTAGGATTGAAACATCTCACTGTGTGTAAACTCTTAGGATTGAAACATCTCACTGTGTGTAAACTCTTAGGATTGAAACATCTCACTGTGTGTAAACTCTTAGGATTGAAACATCTCACTGTGTGTAAACTCTTTGGATTGAAACATCTCACTGTGTGTAAACTCTTTGGATTGAAACATCTCACTGTGTGTAAACTCTTTGGATTGAAACATCTCACTGTGTGTAAACTCTTTGGATTGAAACATCTCACTGTGTGTAAACTCTTTGGATTGAAACATCTCACTGTGTGTAAACTCTTTGGATTGAAACATCTCACTGTGTGTAAACTCTTAGGATTGAAACATCTCACTGTGTGTAAACTCTTAGGATTGAAACATCTCACTGTGTGTAAACTCTTAGGATTGAAACATCTCACTGTGTGTAAACTCTTTGGATTGAAACATCTCACTGTGTGTAAACTCTTTGGATTGAAACATCTCACTGTGTGTAAACTCTTTGGATTGAAACATCTCACTGTGTGTAAACTCTTTGGATTGAAACATCTCACTGTGTGTAAACTCTTTGGATTGAAACGTCTAGACCATTAGTGAATAAATGATGTTCAGTGTTCTTACCGGGACCAAAGTTGTTGCTTGGTAGAATAGAGACTCCCATGTGTCTTCTGGGTTCTAGAACAATGAGTGATCGTCCATAGAGGCCTGTTGACTGGCTTCCTATCTGCAGTTTCAGCAGACAAACCCCTTTACTCTGGAGGTCCTTCAGAGATATGTTCTCCTGCCATAGCCTGCAAAGATACAACAACAAAGACCATACATACATACAGCAGCAATCACAATACATAGAGACACAGACACATTATTATTATTGAATACAAAAAGAGTCTTGCCACTGATGCCCTAGTGAATCTGGCTTCTCTGGCCTGGTTTTATATGCAACGTCAGAGGTCTGACATGGGACCAGAAATAATACAGTAGCTTGCATTCCTTCATAGAGGAGTTAAATACAGTACCTTGTCTCTTCAATCTCCGCTTCTCTCTCCTCCTGTAGAAGATCTAGTGTCTTGGACACAAAGCTTTCCACCTCCATTTCACACTGGGCGGAGAAATCACAATGATCAGTTTATAAAACGTAATACACTTAGGGCACACTGGTCTACATTGTTATGGTTAGAGGCATGGAAATGGGATAAACGGTTGAAAGGTGTGTGTGTGTGTGTGTGTGTGTGTGTGTGCCCCTTTATATGGCATTTGCATTGGTTAGAATTGGGAAAACATGACTGCAAAGAACTTTAAAGGGTTATTCTGACAATAACGTTGTAACTAGCTAATGCATACATTTACATTTTATTTTTAAAACACGAGAGCACGTTGGGAGCAGAAGGTGGCAGCCAAATAAGACATTCTCAATCTAATGAATAGGCATCAGTTAACGGCTGTGGGAGAACATATTCGATAGACTAGATAGTTAAGACTACAGTAACTAGCTAGCTAGTTTTTGGCTAATAGTTTAAACATAAGCAACCTGAGATTTAGGCTCACACAAAAAACGACAGAATGACCACGTTAGCTGTAATTCCCTATTCCCTATACCTTATCCATTTAGCCAAAGTTAACGAGCGCAGTAAACAGAAAAATCTACCTGCAAGCTAGAATCCACATAGGCTGGGTCACATTCAGTTGAGCAAACGAATTGTTTTCCTCTTCGGTTAGAAGTTGCAAACCACGGCTACTGAGTATCGCCACCTACTGGACTGGACTGTGGGTTAAAAGCGGTAAGTAAATTAGTATATTTTAGGTATAATATGAATATTTTCTTTAGTATTAAAATGTATAATTTTCAGTACTTATAGTTTTACCTAACAATGTTGTATGCTGGAATATGAGCTTAATTCATAACGCAACTTCCATTAACAAAACAAAAACAAAACGAATATTTAGAAAACCGTGGCTGGAGGACCCGGAAGTCTCTCTTCTTCCTCGTGGGTGCTTCTGCCAGCTAGCTGTCAAAGAGATCGTACACACAAGGACCTGCAACTACGTGGCAAGAGCTGAATGAGGTTGCTACTATAGGTGTGAATTCTCACTGGTCACAAGAATCTAAATGTTATTTGACACCCATTTAGCAGTCTGAATTAACAAAAGCACGTAGATGCATTTCAAGTTAGACAGGTTGATTCTTGGCACTTCTCATATGCTTCCGACACAGCTTCCGGTTTTAATTAGACGATTGGGTAAAAAAAAATCTCCCAGTTCGTGTTTGTGCAGCCTCTCGTTTTTGTAGTAACATCCCATTTGCTTTCTCAGTGGCTTGACACAGTGGAGAGATGAGAGCAGGAGCGACGTCGTTGTTACTCATTGGGCTGCACGCCATCCTGTATGCTCTCATGGTCATTGACATCAGCGCCACGCTGTCCAGAACGGACGCCAAGAAGAAAGACACCAAAACGCAGGAGTCCGAGGTGAGGATGGTTGTGTGGAAATGGGTGACGGTATCACTTTTTGTCATCTGTGTAGTCTGCCTTATGGTGACAATTTAGAGTTTTGTGTTTCTAAATGATATGCAATAGATAGCATGTACGTTATAGTAAAAATCAAACTGGTCCACAAACATAACTTTGAGGAATACCGCCATGTCATTACCTTTGGTGTTGTGGACACTGGAATTCTGGTATGGCCCAAAATGGGTGTGCAAACTTTGTATTACCCTGTGCTGAGTTCTGAGATGGGTGAATCACACTCAGTCACACATAACTGGTAAAATAAGGTTTAAAAAAAGGTAATTATTACCAGTAAAAATGTAAAAGCACAGACCACACTGACTGATCTAGTTACTATCTTTCACAGAGCGCCACCATGTGGCAAGTGAGAATACTGTTTATCAGAGATCTAGTAAATGCAAATCATTTTGTGTTTCGGATATCCCAGGCAGAGCTGCTGGCACTGAAGTGCTGTAGAACTCAGTGGTTTTAAATGCATGATAATGGCGGAGAAAACCACCTCAATGTCCTAACTTAGGTTTTATGTTGTTTGTGAGTCCTATCAGATGTCTCGAGCAGAGCTGCCTGTTCTGAAGAGAGGCCTGGTGGTGTCTGATCCGCAGTGGAAGGACATTGTGAAGGAAGAGGGGAGATACTGTCAACAGACTGTGACCACGCGCAGCTTCCAGGGATCTGTCCTGGGATACATAACCCCTGTAAGGATACTACATTGACAACTCATTAAGAGGCTCTGTTTCACACTTTGTCACATCAACTCCTCGTACAAACTCTCTTCCTCTCTCTGCCTCTTCCTCACCCTGCAGTGGAATTCCCACGGTTACGATGTAGCCAAGGTGTTCGGTTCCAAGCTGACATCCGTTTCTCCTGTGTGGCTTCAGTTGAGAAGACGAGGACCGGAGAGCTTTCATATCACTGGTCTACATGACCACGACCCAGGTCAGTCTTTGAACCTACCGTAGCAGAATTCACCTCAGACTAAGTTGTGCCTGAGAAATGTGTACTTCGGGGGACTGTCGGAGAGTAGATGTGAAATCTAGAAAGTTATAATTTTAAAATGCTTGAGAGCAAATCCATCGATCTCGCCTTCCTTTGCAGGTTGGGTCAAAGCTGTCCGGAAGTCAAACAAAAAGATAAAAATTTGTAAGTTCATGTTACTGGTGTTGTTGTTCACTACAAATTGAGAGGACCATAATCCTGTTGTCTCCTCCTCACCAGTCCCGACCTTCTCCTCCTCACCCGTCCCGACCTTCTCCTCCTCACCCGTCCC
Organism: Esox lucius; assembly: GCF_011004845.1. Classification (NCBI taxonomy): domain Eukaryota; kingdom Metazoa; phylum Chordata; class Actinopteri; order Esociformes; family Esocidae; genus Esox; species Esox lucius. The sequence goes on along the minus strand of NC_047587.1, from coordinate 3,147,337 downwards.
GACCTTCTCCTCCTCACCCGTCCCGACCTTCTCCTCCTCACGCGTCCCGACCTTCTCCTCCTCACGCGTCCCGACCTTCTCCTCCTCACGCGTCCCGACCTTCTCCTCCTCACGCGTCCCGACCTTCTCCTCCTCACTCGTCCCGACCTTCTCCTCCTCACTCGTCCCGACCTTCTCCTCCTCACGCGTCCCGACCTTCTCCTCCTCACCCGTCCTGACCTTCTCTTTCTCCCTTCCCCTCAGTGCCTCGACTGTTATTTGACGGCTGGACCTCCCAGGACTATATGAGTGTTCTTGGCAGTGAGGATGAGATTGAGGAGCTGGGGACAGAGATGGTGGACGTAGCTCAGGTTGTCAAGGGCTTTTCTGTTTTTCAGACAGATTAGAATTATTTTGTTTGCGTTGCTTTAGTTTTTTTTGTTTGTATTTTCATTTTGTATCTTCAAAACAATAACTGAGTGCATTAATGTACAGCTCTGGAAAAAATTAAGAGACCACTGCACATTTTTCTTTCCTTTCCAAAGAAGTCAAAAAGGAAGGTTTTGAGTGAGGAACAGAAGTGAGGTTTTGAGTTCCTCACTCAAAACTTTCCTTTTCAACTTTGTTGGAAAGGAAAGAAAAAGGTGCAGTGGTCTCTTAATTTTTTCCGGAGCTGTACATTGTTTGTGAACACGTGTGTTTTGTTCTGTTCTCTTGCTGTGTCCAAGATAGAAAATATACTGAATATACTGACATTTCTTTGATTCTTTTTTGTGTTTCAGACGGAAGGTTTCGATGGCTTCACCCTGGAACTGTGGAGTCAGCTGGGCGGGAAACTTAGGAGGTTTGTATTTTGGGTCCGATACCAAATCACACTGATACACTTGGTTTGTATCTCAGGGGTCCACTACCAAATCACACTGATACACTTGGTTTGTATCTCAGTGGTCCACTACCAAATCACACTGATTTACTTGCTGGGATGATTTTGAGGATTTGGTTATATCATCTGAAATGTTACCATATTTATTTAGACCACAAAAAATCTTCTGAAATCTCAACCTTCAAAATGAACTGAGGAAGAAGACCACCATATGCATTTCTGTGGATAATAAAGTTCTATTTGACTGTAATTGTTTGCCATTTCTGTAGAGTCTAAACACTAATTTCTCTCCTCCCCAGAGAGCTGGTTCACATGGTGACACACATATGTGAGACTTTAAAGGGGAAGAAACTGGACTGTGTTCTGGTCATTCCACCAGCAATATCAGCTGGGTACGTTTTGATCTGTCTGATTATTTATAGCAGGGTTATGTTTGTTAGTGAACACTGTCACCAAATGTTTTGCAATGGAGAATGAAAACCTTTTTAAAAAGTTTTATCAGATATGATCAGATATTAGTTGAGGCTGCCTCCGGTTCCACATGTAAAGCTGCAGTGTGAGTTCAAACCCAGCCTGCTGCTTTCAGCCAAAATGCCCAACTTTCCCCACTGTCTATGTCCAGTGAAGCATACAAATGGCCAACAATATGTGCTAATTATATAATTTCAGATCTCTGTTTTAACCTTCCATTATAGCCAGTGTCACCATGTTCCTAGGTTGTAACTTTGTGAACAGTTGCACGTTTGACAGATTGCTGAGTAAAAGATAGTCATAACATTTGAACCTGTACACAGACAAATGTTTGTAATAACATTTTGTTTCATTCTAAACCCTGTTTTCTCTTTGTTATAATCAGTACTGGTCAGCCAGGTATGTTCGGCAGGCAGGAGTTTGATCAGTTGGCTCCTGTAGTGGACGGATTCAGTCTGATGACCTATGACTTTTCCTCTGGGCGGTGAGCTGTCACAAAGAACCAGTTTATACCCTTGATAGTAGTAATGTTATTTTTGCAATAACACACCACTGGACATTTTACAGTTGTCATTCACTTATATTGATAATAAACTGTTAAAAGAGGACCTATGTTTTTTTTATCCAATGGTAATTTTTGTCCAGTCAAGTGCAGTTTACAACTCTGCCTGGTCCCTCCGATCTTCTAGGCCGGGCCCCAGCTCCCCTCTGCCCTGGGTGAGAGAATGTGTTCTGGAGTTGTCCCCCACTACCCAGTGGAGACACAAGATTCTGCTGGGTCTCAATCTGTACGGACTGGACTTCTCTAGTCACGGAGCTGAACCCCTACTGGGTGGCAGGTAGAATACTACTACAACAATACTGTAACTACCCTTCTACAACTACTACTCCACTATACTATAACTACTCGGCTACAACTACTCTAATAAACCTACTACATAATACTGTAACTACCCTCCTACAACTACTAGACAATACTATAACTACTCTACTACAACTACTCCACTATATCATAACTACAACTACTCTACAACTACTACACAATACTGTAACTACCCTTCTACAACTACTACACTATACTATAACTCCTTTACTACAACTACTCCACTATACTATAACTACTCTACTACAACTACTACACTATAACTACTATAACTATTATATTATGACTACTATACTACTACTATAAAACTACAACTACTCCACTATACTAAAAGTACTTTAAAACAACTATTCCACTATACTAAAACTGCTATACTTTTCTACAACTACTCCTTATTGCTATAACAAAGCATCCACAAACTCAGTTAAAGCAGCGTTGTTCAAAACAGTGTTGTGACAAAACGTGCAGTCTATGAATGAGTAGTAAGTACATCATAGTATGCCCGGAGTTTTAGTTCCTTAGCTCACTGTCATGTCTTTCCTCTAAAGGTTCGTTGAGCTCCTGAAGGAGCTGAAGCCTAAACTGCTGTGGGACGAACAAGCAGAAGAACACTACTTCAGCTACAAGAGGTTTAGTGTCCCAGTGTTATTATTATTCATTACTCAGCTTCATGTCATTTTCATTAGTCATCACTTAACGTCACTGTCAAGAGATGCCTTCCCCCAAAATAACAGCTGATTTGTGCTCCATATTCAAGGAGCAATGGAGTCAAGCATGTGGTCTACTACCCAACACTGAAGGTAGGATCAACATCCCCACGTACTGAACACAGCTCAAACAGTTCAAATCTGCAGATTCTCAAAACATCTGAATAAATAAACTTAAAAACATAGATATTGAGTATCACCACACACCATTTTTAAGTGCAGTTTAATGATTCAAGATCAAGTGACGTTTTCCTTGAACACAGGTCATCATAATGGACTAAACTCTTCTCTTTTCTCTACCTTCCCTAGTCTCTCCATCAACGAATCTCCTTGGCAACCGAGCTGGGCACAGGGATCTCTATGTGGGAGCTAGGTCAGGGACTGGACTATTTCTACGACCTTCTATGAGCAGGACAGTTGTAGTGACAGATTAAAGACTCTTTTCAAATCGGTCAAACCTGAAACCCAGAACAACATGCACATATTGACATTCCAGTGTGTTAAGGATTAGCTTCAAGACTGTTGAACACCAGCCAGCATGAGGATTCGAATGTCTTTGATGACCTAGAATGAACAACATTTCTTGTCAAGTCCAGGGTGACCCTCAGTTGAGAGGCGGAGGCTAGGTGTGTATGTGCACTGCCTTTGAGACAGCTTGGAACCTCTGAAGTTCAAGAAAACTGGGAATCAGGGAAAATAACTCGTTTTTATTTGGAATAATCTTTTAAAAGGTCATCCTATTTGTTATTCAATGTCTGGAATCATCCTAGAGTGCTGACTTTCTGTTGTGAAGGTCGCCATTTCTAGAGTTCCCTGTTGTCATGAAAGCAGCAGTAGAGCGACGTGACATTATGAGGAACAACTCTTTAAATGGAACTCTTGAAGCTGCCAACTTGGCAAGCAATATTTAATCATGAATCAACACAGCAGTTTACCTGGGGTTTAGCTGAAACAGGATTGCAATGGGGTGTGTCACCCATGTTTTTAAATGGTAACAAGTCATATCCAGGGCTGCTTTCCTCAGGAGCTCATGCCATGTCCTGAACAGAGAAAAGGGTGCTTTTTAGGCTAGCTCTTCTCATCCAGGAAACTGGCGCTTTGTCACTTTGAATGTATCTGCCAACTGCAGGAAATCGGGAAGTTTTTGCAACACACTGACAAAAAATAAAAGAGGATCATTGTTCATTATTTTATGTAAAAAATATAATTGACAATACAAACTGTTGTACCTCACAGTGAGTGAAATGAATAAATTGATGTTTTTGGGGTATCTAAGACAACCAGAAACACATTGCATACAGCAGGGTTGCCATCAATTCCAGTTCAATATCCTACAATAAAATGCCAATTTGTTTTCTTTTCTGTACTTTTCAAGAGCAAATATTTGAAATGGTTATTAGGCTTTTTTTTTTAATTGATTAAATTCCATTATAATTACACAGCCTGGCACAACAAAAATGCATTACATGACTAGTTAAGTCAATACTCTTCAACTTCTGAGGATTCTAATCTCTAGAGCCAGTCTTCACTTTCCGTTACAGAGCAGGATGAGGTTACTGACGGCGACTGACGTGGACTGACTGTTCTGACCGGTGACCAGGTGTCTGTCGATCACCACGTGGACTGCGTCTTCTTGACTCGCTGGAAAACAACAGATGTGGCAACATGGCCGTTTTAATGTAAACCAGGCCTTTATCACATCTCTGCACATTCAGACGCAGCATTGAACATCACATGAACCGCATCAGCAAGGCACTGACCCCTGAGCAGCAGGGGTCACTGGGAACAACCCCTCTCCCCTCTGGGTTGTGACCTACACCCCACCTGTGTATGAGCCCCCACTGTCCTTCACAAAGTCCTCCACAATCAGGGGCAGGTTGGCGAAGTCTGGGCTCCTCACCAGCTCGAACACAGATGGCTGAAACCCGAGCACATGGAAGTTAGTGCGTCCAAAACGTGTAAACAGACAAACGCTGACACACACACACACACATCCAGATACAGACACACACATCCAGACACTGACACTGACACACACACACACATCCAGACAGTGACACACACACACACATCCAGACAGTGACACACACACACACACACACATCCAGACAGTGACACACACACACACACACATCCAGACACTGACACACACACACACACATCCAGACACTGACACACACACACACATCCAGACACTGACACACACACACACACCCAGACACTGACACACACACACACACCCAGACACTGACACACACACACACACCCAGACACTGACACACACACACACCCAGACACTGACACACACACACACACCCAGACACTGACACACACACACACACATACATACAAATACAGACACACTGACCCCGGTGAGGCTGTAGCCGGTGAAAATCCACTTCTGACCCTCTTCTATGGCGGAACAGAGACCAGACACACCCTGGCCCACAGCACATATAGGCTCTGGTGGATGGATGGATGGATGGATGGATGGACGGGCACGCACACACACACACACACACACACAAATGTATTTATAAAGCCCTTTTTACATCAGCAGTTGTTATAAAGTGCTTTTACAAAACACCCGGCCTTAGAAGAGTCTTCACAAAACCATGCCTGGCAATCTTATTACATTATTTAATATCAAGTTAGTTCATGAATTCATCTTATACCATTAGTTAATAATTATTACATTAGTTGATATTCCTTGACTGGGGTCCTTTAATGTCTCCAAGTATCTTGGGTGTTGAGGTTAGGGCCTTGGGTGTTGAGGTATTGAACCCTCTCCTCAGAGACCCCCAGCCATTTACAGTATTTTATATTTTTGAAGTCCCAGGGTATAATACTCACTCTGTTCTGAGGTGAAGTGTGTGAGGATGCGTGCCAGAGAACCACTGTGAGCCAGGTCCGTCAGCGCTCCGGGACAGTCTGGAATCAGGAGAGCTTGGTACCGCGCTCCTGCAGGAGTGAGACAGTCATCACAGACTCGCAAGGCAGCCTGAACGTTTCACAGTTGGAAGTGGACGGATATATTATGTCCAGCAGCACAAGAGTGATGACCTGACCCTCAGTTTAGCCAAATAACCCATCGTTGGGGCTCCCCAGTGACCGATATAACTAAGCCTAGATTGTAAATGAATGAGTTAAAGCTAGAATAACACAATATTTAGGATAAAACATGACTGGGGTACTCTCATACGTATTAATCTCAGTGTACTGGATCTTACCATCTATGGACTCTAACTTGGCTGGTGTGGCGAAAGACTTGAGGCTAAAATCTTGGATCCATCGAACAGTGCTCTCATCCACCCCGACAAAATCTATAGGTTTCCCCTGAGAAGGAAACAATACCATCATATTTGCAGTTGAAGTTCTCACAAGTATAGTAACTAAATGTGAATTCAGGCAATTTTTCCGGTCCTCATTTAAAATTAGGTAGGTCTGCGCTAAGAGTTCAGCGGTTAGGATTAGATGTGTGGTTAGGTTAAATTTGACAGGAATACATTCTCCCAAGTGCAGTAATTCTTTCTCACCCCAGGCGTGGCTGTCTGCAGGTTGAATACTGAACTGCATAGACAGAAGGCTTGATGGAACGACCGAGCAGACACTCCTAGAAGTCCAGAAAGCGAGACAGTCGTTTTTTTTCGTGCAGCATATTTCGGTCCACCTCAAACCCCCGGTTTATACGTCATTCGTTATTCATGGTGATGATTGTACAATGACGGTCGTGTATCCAATAAACGAGCATTGATAAGATATCAGTCCAGTGACGAGTTGTACCACTGCCCACTTTGACACAGAAAGGATACTGTAAAATTTGACAATTTTATTAGCTAGTTATTTAGCTAGTTTAAAAATGAAAACGCTCTCATCATCACATGACACGTAGCCTCTATTCAGGTTGCTAGCTTGACGTACTCAAATCGACTGAAGTTAAGAAACACACACTGAACGCCTACCTTGAGCCGTTGCGCTGGTCACAATTAAACACGTAGGTTTAGAAGACATGTCAGCTGCTTATCTAGATACAAACAGTAAACTACAACATACCACTGATAGAGACCATTGTAAAAATGAAAACAGGAAATCATTTAGAAATTAACCAATCAGAGTTTGACATCCGTTTCAACTAGCCAATGACAGTCAAATTTCAGTTTTTCCTAAGGACACATTTCAAAACAAAAGTTACCCATATAGCAAGTCTTAAACAAAACCTTTGTGTATATGTATTTATTTTTGGGGCATAATTGCCTAGCAAATACACAGACAGTTATAACTATCAGTTTGTCAATACTGATACATGTGCATAAAAAATTTACATAAAACAAATGATAAAGTATTTCTTACATCAAGTACATAAAGTATACAAATAAGACGATTTATGACAAGTGGATTTTTTTAAACCTTATTTCTGACAATCGGACTTCAAATTATAACCTTGATATTATAGCCTGTTTCTTGTCTCTTGTCCGACAGAAATACCGGACAGACTACCTTCAACACAGGACAGTCTATCTAACCTTGGCTGTCCCGCAGCACTCCTGCTTTGCTAGCCAAACCCATTTCACTTTTACAGTACTTAAAATAACGCGGTTTCCTTGGGGAGCCCTGGTCCACCGTAGCACTCTAGACTCCACGCACAGGCTTTCCGCCGGAGATCAGGGTCCAATACCCGTCTCCACCCTTTACCACTGTCTCCTGTTAATCTCCTCACGTTTCTCATTATTAATAAAAGCCTAGGAAAAAACGATAAAGATAAGTGAAAAGATTGTCCACTTTCCGCGAACAAGGGGATTTCTTACTTTTCATTCTACGAATTTACGCTGAATTTACGCGTCAGAAAGCGCGCCTGGGAAATATTTGTTTTTGTTGCAGCGATTGCAGCTGTTGTCGCTGATCCTGATGTTGTTGTTGGGATTTACCGAGATCCTCAATACGGCTCTTCCTTCAGATTTCGATACAAGCAGCAAACCAGCATCATCCCTACTAGCTGAAAGAAGACCGAAAGATGGAAGTATTACCCATACGTCTCGGACATAAATCAACAAACTCCAGAAAACAACGGTACCCGTCTACGTGATTGTACTGTACGGTGAGTTCCAGGATTTTACCTGGAGGAAGGCAATGGCAATGCCCACAGCACCTAAGATCTTTAGTTGGCTCAGAATGAACTTTTCCAGTTTAGTGATGCACCCTCCCTGAAGAGAAGACACCAATGTAATCCTTAACGGTTAATCAGTCATTATGTTGTCAGCCACTCCTCTGCAAAACTTGGTTTTGAGGCCAAGTTTAAATACTTTTTTGTTCCCCTGAGCAAGTTGAACAGTTTACTATCATTGGCAGTAAACTTGGCTTGGATTATAATCTCCCCAAAAATATTTATTCAAGACATATCTTGCTTCAAAATAAGATAAATTACTTGTATTAAGCAATATGTTGGTTAAATAAACTGTCTGCCAATGAAGTTAGTAAATAAAGCTTTGTAAAAGTAAAAAACAGTCATTAAAAATCTATTTTATTCTATTCAAATGTATTATCTCCTCTATCATATTACATAGTATTATTTTATATTTGATTCTCTTATATGATTATCTGTTGTATAATATTAAATTATTATCTATGTCCTCACCTCCACTCTGTAGATATTGGAGGGGTGGTCCCTTCGACCACAATGCTCACTGGGAGTCTTGCAGCAGCTATCAGGCACCTGCCTGTCATTATCAGGACTCAGGATCCACGGACTGGCTGACCAGTCGGAGGAACTGTTACTTCCACAACACTTGAACTGAGGGACGGAGAGAGAGGAGAGAGGAACCAGAGGGAAAGATGTGTGATAATAGTTTGGACAGAGAAATGGCTTGATAATCATGCAATGTTAATTGATAATTATGTCAATGTGACTCTACTGTACTCTATTATACTGGGACCTACCTCTTGCTGAAGCTTGTCCACGGCTCTGGTGATGGTCTCTTCTCCGGGCTGCTGGTACTTCTGGACCATGGTCTCCTTCAGGTTCTGTTGCAGCTCCTCATCCAGCTGTGTAGAGACCAACAGTTATAAATGTCTTAAGACTGGTTCTAACAGAAAGACACAGTAATAAATGTCTTAAGACTGGTTCTAACAGAAAGACAGTTATAAATGTCTTAAGACTGGTTCTAACAGACCGATACAGTTATAAATGTCTAAAGACTGGTTCAAACAGAAAGACACACTTATAAATGTCTTAAGACTGTTTCTAACAAACTGATGCAGTTATAAATATCTTAAGACTGGTTCCAACAGAAAGACACAGTTATGAATGGCTTAAAACTGGTTCTAACAGAAAGACACAGTTATAAATGTCTTAAGACTGGTTCTAACAAACTGACGGAGTTATAAATATCTTAAGACTGGTTCCAACAGAAAGACAGTTATGAATGGCTTAACACTGGTTCTGACAGAAAGACACAGTTATGAATGGCTTAAAACTGGTTCTGACAGAAAGACACAGGACACATGCATGGCTTATGCTTTGCCAACACAGCCATCTTTCACGGACCACAAGACAGGCATGTTATTCCAGACATTTAATATGCAGTCCACCGCTTATTACATGCAGCTGTGTAGCTGTTGGAATAGGCTCTATGACTTCCTGCTTATGACTGGTTAGTGCCCATTGACCCGGTGGCTTGTACTGCTTAGGATGGAGCAATGCGTCCTAAACAGTGGCCTGTGCCAGGCAATGAATAGATCTGGCTACTGTTTTTAGCGTTGACTTAAGGAGCCTTCTCTCTTGTAAATGATGGGTCAAGTTTCGGTCAGTCAACCAATCCCATCTCAGACACTGTCTCCTTCCCTGGACTATAGTATACAGACAGAATATGACATGCTAATGAACCATGTGTTAGCTTCATTGGATTTCCCAGAATCCTTATGTCCTGTCTCCCTTTCTCATACCTTTTGAAAAACCCATCTGATGACGGCCAGCGGCTCTTCTGGCCTTATCATCCGACGGGTTTTGAGAAGGAAGTGAGGAGAGAGTGTCCCAGGAATCAGGAAATGAAACTGAGAATCTCTGCGGTTGTAATTTGGTCTTCCTGTCTCCCTTCCTGGTATTGATCAGTGTTCAGACATCCTGCCGACAGCTGTGGCACGATTAACCCCCCCCCCCCGCCCCGCTCCGCCCCCGGCAACAGGGGTTCGAGTCCCGGCTCAGCCGACTGTCTGTACCCTTTCTCTCATTCTTGCTCTAAATGACTGTCAACCTCTCCATAATTTAAAAGAATGACATAACTAAAATAAAAACTCTTAAATAAAATATACATAAATGAACAGACTTAGTTCCCCAAAATTCCCAGGTTTTACAGATATTCTAGTTAGAACATTCTTGGAATCAGAAGAGAATAGAATGGAAAACCCGGGAGTCCACTAAGCTACTGGGGTTTTGCATGGCTAACTACAAGCCAGGGAGGAAGGCAAGGTGAACGATCAGGCCGGACCCACAGACTGATGGACACTGTTTATAGAGGAACACACTGGAGGCAAATTGATTATTTTACCTGGTGGCAGAGAGGGAAACACTGATGGCAGGAAGATGTGGAAGAAAAAGAGAAGAGAGTGAAGAAAAATAGGATTTCGAAAAAAGGAAGGGAAACCAGTGAAGAGGAATTTGCAAACAGGAATGTTACCGAATGACCGAAAAGGAAATAACCTGATATTCAGAACGTATTATTCAGGTCTTATTATGGACATACTATTATGAGGTTTGAGGTCATACAGGATAGCTGCTTTATGTTCAAATAGTTTACCCCAAAAGAGATTAGTTGAACAGTGTTACTGTTAAAATGTTTATGGTATTAACCTTGACTGAACTCTTGATGAACCCTCTTCTAAGCAGACTTCTAAGAAGACTTCTTCTAAGCAGACTTCTAAGCAGACTTCTTCTAAGCAGACGTCCTAGCAGAGATCTGGTTGTTACATGTAACAACCAGATCTATGCCATAATATTGGCCAATCAAGAATTGTTTATGTATCTGAGGAGAACATGGTACTATTAGACCTCCCAACTAGTCCCCTATTCTCTATATAACTCACGTTTCACCACTTTTTGCAGCAGCAATGTGTATCTTGTGACATGTTAGAAATCAGCAGGCCTGGGTTAAAGAACTATCTGACATTTGTCAAACGCTTTGTGTGCTCAATCAGAGATATGTGAAATGTGAGAGATGTGAAAGAGATTTTTAGATGTAAAATGATTTGAAATCAAACTGGTGTTATATCTAGTAAAAGAAAAAAGAATATCTCAATATTTCCCAAGGTGTGGACAAATTCATTTAATATATTTAAATAATCTTAGGTTAAGGATGAGTTTAAAATGTGTCCTTTGTTTTGGGAGACACGGGTGTAAGTCTTTACCTGATGATAATAGACGGAGGCCAAGACTCCAGCTGCAATCTCCAACAGGAATATACACAGTAACAGGATGGAATACTGGGATGGGGGAAAGAGAGGGAGTGTAAGAAAATAAATATCTGCAAAATGTGAAGCAGATTGGAGAGATGAAAATAACATACCGGGCGTCCTATATCTATGGGCGATAAATTAAGATGTCCATGGAGTGTGTATGTGGCTGTGGGAGTTGTGTGTGTGTGGCTGTAAGAGTTGTGTGTGTGTGTGTTTGTGTTTTCATTGCGATTGAAGTTCCTCTGGGGCCTGTAAATCAGTATTTCTTTCCATGCAGTTTCAAGATTCATACAATATGATCTGTTTCTGTCTCTCTCTCACCCCCTCTCTCCCTCTCCCCCTCTCTCCTCACCCCCTCTCTCCCTCTCTCTCTCTCTCCCTCTCTCCCTCACCCCCTCTCTCCATCCAACCTCCGAGCCTGTAATTCCCCTCATTCCTCTCTGGTGAGTCATGCTCCATATCTAAACGCTTAAAGACATACACATCATTACTCTGACGGGCAGTTACGACACCGCAGCTTATTTCTGACATTATCAGGTTCTGTTTATATCACAGAGACAGGTAGAGGACTCTAGATGGATATATACAGTGGGGAGAACAAGTATTTGATACACTGCCGATTTTGCAGGTTTTCCTACTTACAAAGCATGTAGAGGTCTGTCATTTTTATCATAGGTACACTTCAACTGTGAGAGACAGAATCTAAAAAGAAAATCAGATTGTATGATTTTTAAATAATACATTTGCATTTTATTGCATGACATAAGTATTTGATCACCTTCCAACCAGTAAGAATTCCGGCTCTCACAGACCTGTTAATTTTTCTTTAAGAAGCCCTCCTGTTCTCCACTCATTACCTGTATTAACTGCTCCTGTTTGAACTCGTTACCTGTATAAAAGATACCTGTCCACAGACTCAATCAAACAGACTCCAACCTCTCCACAATGGCCAAGACCAGAGAACTGTGTAAGGACATCAGGGATAAAATTGTAGACCTGCACAAGGTTGGGATGGGCTACAGGACAATAGGCAAGCAGCTTGGTGAGAAGGCAACAACTGTTGGCGCAATTATTTAAAAATGGAAGAAGTTCAAGATTACGGTCAATCTTCTTCGGTCTGGGGCTCCAGGCAAGATCTCACCTCGCGGGGCATCAATAATCATGAGGAAGGTGAGGGATTAGCCCAGATCTACACGGCAGGACCTGATCAATGACCTGAAGAGAGCTGGGACCACAGTCTCAAAGAAAACCATTAGTAACACTACGCCTTCATGGATTAAAATCCTGCAGCGCACGCAAGGTCCCCCTGCTCAAGCCAGCGCATGTCCAGGCCCATCTGAAGTTTGCCAATAACCATCTGGATGATCCAGAGGAGGAATGGGAGAAGGTCATGGGGTCTGATAAGACAAAAATAGAGCTTTTTGGTCTAAACTCCACTTGCCGTGTTTGGAGGAAGAAGAAGGATGAGTACAACCCCAAGAACACAATCCCAACCGTGAAGCATGGAGGTGGAAACATCATTCTTTGGGGATGCTTTTCTGCAAAGAGGACAGGATGACTGCACCGTATTGATGGGAGGATGGATGGGGCCATGTATCGCAAGATCTTGGCCAACAATCTCCTTCCCTCAGTAAGAGTATTGAAGATGGGTCGTGGCTGGGTTTTCCAGCATGACAACAACCCGAAACACACAGCCAGGGCAAATAAGGAGTGGCTCCGTAAGAAGCGTCTCAAGGTCCTGGAGTGGCCTAGCCAGTCTCCAGACCTGAAGCCAATAGAAAGTCTTTGGAGGCTGCTGAATGTCCGTATTGCCCAGCGACAGCCCCGAAACCTGAAGGATCTGGAGAAGGTCTGTATGAAGGAGGGGGCCAAAATCCCTGCTGCAGTGTGTGCAAACCTGGTCAAGAACTACAGGAAACTTACGATCTCTGTAATTGCAAACAAAGGTTTCTGTACCAAATATTAAGTTCTGCTTTTCTGATGCATCAAATACTTATTTCCTGCAATAAAATGCTAATTAATTACTTAAAAATCATACAATGTGATTTTCTGGATTTTTCTTTTAGATTCCGTATCTCACAGTTGAAGAGTACCTATGATAAAAATTCCCACTTACAGACCTCTGTATGCTTTGTAAGTGGGAAAACCTGCAAAATCGGCAGTGTATCAAATACTTGTTCTCCCCACTGTAAGTGGGCATTGCCACTGAGGGTTGCCACTATTTTAAATGAAGAAATAGACACATAAATATATATATATATATATATATATATATATATATATATATATATTTAAATTACTCAATTAAAAAATAAATTTATTAATTTGGAATTACCATCACAAAAGAAGACGTCTACTTTAAAATGGCCATAAAGGCATAGCTACAAAAATGAATTCCCTATCCATCTCTGTTGTTTATATTCCTACCACCCTGCAAGACAGATAACATTTAAAAGGCTTTCAAAACAACACAGATCATACAACCCAGTTAGGCTGGACCTTTTTAAGCGTGTGGTTATGGCTTAAGTGTGCTTATGTAAACATTGAAATCCCTGGAGGTCTGTTTCCCATTCTTTTAAAATATAGACGTCTATTTAGACTTTCCAGAGGAGAGTTGTATTTAGTATCTGTTTGCATTACACGCCTGTAAATATGAGTGTGAATTAGTACCATTACAGTTTTACTTGACATGTGGAATGATTGATTTAATAGGTGACTCCCTGGCAGATTGATGCTGTATTCTGGTTTAATTTCCTGGTTGACTGATTGATTGGCCAGTTCGACTGACCGCATGCTTGTTTAGTTCACTGTTGGAAGTCTTGATCGGTCTGCAGAAGGTCCCCTCACCACCACCAGCAGACTCCGGCTCTCCCTGAGGGTGCCACAGCACCCTACCACCCCTGTGAGGATGACGACAGCCCCAGCTGCCACCAGGACGTAGGCCGAGGCAGAGTAGCTGCTGGAGCCGAGGAGGCTGACGTAGTCACTCCTGTCCACTAGCGTCCACATGCCCACGGTCAACACCGCTCCACCCGTCACCTGATAAGGAGCAGGACACACACACACACACACACACACACACACACACAGGGTAATGTCATGGGAGTTAAAAACCAACGCGTCATATCTCCTCGTCAGCCCTTTAGAAGCACATTCCACTCAGAGATATTGTGGACTTCATTTAATAATTGAATTTATTGTCACAATATACCCCATGCTTGCATACATGGCAGGATATGTAAGTCTAGAGAAACCTCTGGCCCGTGCCAAGACAGACTCACCCAGAAGAGAAGGTTGAAGGTTAATAGTAGATATTTCAGACAAATGGTTCCACACATGCTGTTATTCTCTTCCTTGGTTTCCATCCTGGAGACACCAATACATTTGTAAAACATCAGATTAGGAAAGACCAGACAGAAAGCATTGGTCTTGCAAACATTCATATAAACCAACATATTGCAGTGTTTATAGTTTATTGAGCATGCTGAACTTTGAACTGAAACCTGGTTGAATCAATTTATAAGTGTCAAGACTACCTTTTCAAAATAATTTACATCACAATTTTTTAGGAAAGTTAGCTGCCAAAGAAAGTCTTACATTTCTACCATGGATATAATTGGTGAAGAACAGCAGCTTTTAGTCCAGTTACATGAACAAAAATGCTGCTGCTGAAACAGGCACATGTTGTCTATTGTGTCAGTGAGCCTAAATCCCCTAAAGCTCTTTAAAGTACATTTAATTACAACACTGGCCCCTACTCTATAATAACAACAGTAAAAATAAGGTATTATCAAATGTACATTTTATAAAGGACTTTTTTTATTGTTATCATTGTTATTATGGTCTGTTGTCATTATTTTGACACAGTTAGTTGATCGTTATTACTACACTGTAAAATATCTACAAGGAGTTAAGCAAAAACCAGCAGACTTCACTCAAGAAAACACAGTCAACCGATTCCCTGTCTTGTTCATAGTGGTTAGATAGAGAATGCCAACTTTGAGATAACAATACTGAGGAGACATATCAGATAGTATGAACAAAGTGTTGTAGTCAAATACATAAAACACAAATAGGCTGAATATAATAGAATTTATAGATATTTATTATCAAATATATTTATATAATTAATACATACATACATAAATAATGTATAATAGTTACTTTATATGCCGGATAATTTATAAATATGTAAATATGTTAACACCAAACAGATCCAACATAACATAAAATGTAACAAGCAATAATTTTCTCTACAGGGTGTGTTTCTAAATGACTGCAAAAATTAGTCCAAACCATATCCCTCATTATACCTTAAAAACGACACTATAATCCCAGTTAATATCATGGAACATTGTCCTCTTTCCCCATTTCTCTTCAATAAACGCTAGAAAAGAACAGTCCTACCTCATCTCAGGCTGTGAGTCCTTCTCAACCCTCCAGATGCAACTGTCAGATTCCGTTAACTGTTCCACTCCACCCTCAGTGGCACCTGGGTATTCTGTCTGTCTGTCTGCCTGGTACTGTGTGTGTTTGTTTATGTGTCTGTCTGTCTGGTGTGTTTGTGTGTGTCTGCCAGCTATCTGTGAAGGTTAGAAGCAACAGGCATTCAGCTGACTCAGATCCAAACCCGTGCTCAGCTGTGTCTTTATCTGTCCCATTTTAGCAGAGGGGTAAGACAGGCAGACAGTAGAGGGGTAAGACAGACTGTAGAGAAGTAAGACAGATAGACAGTAGAGGGGTAAGACAGACAGACAGAAGAGGGGTAAGACAGACAGTAGAGGGGTAAGACAGGCAGACAGAAGAGGGGCAAGACAGACAGTAGAGAGGTAAGACAGGCAGACAGAAGAGAGGTAAGACAGGCTGTAGAGGAGTAAGACAGACAGACAGTAGAGTGGGAAGACAGACAGTAGAGGAGTAAGACAGACAGACAGACCGAAGAGGAGTAAGACAGTCAGACAGAAGAGGGGTAAGACAGACAGACAGTAGAGTAAGACAGGCAGACAGTAGAGGGGAATGAAAGACAGACCCTTTGCTTATTAAGGGGCATTGCTGCCCCCAGAAGGCTTCTCTGTGTACATGCCAAAACATAATAATGTAAAATATATAAATATTGTAAAATATAACAAGTGCAAAACATAATAATAATAAAAAAAACACAATGGATGTGGAAATTGTTGTTTATATATGAATAATCAGTAGAATCACTAATCATACTGGAGTCATTAGAATTTTGAAAGTGAGTTGTTCTGATGTCATTGGTCACAAACTGGCACATACATGATATAGTCATAGTATCGTCATGGTATAGTCATAGTATCGTCATGGTATATTCATAGTATCGTAATGGAATAGTCATAGTATCGTCATGGTATAGTCATAGTATCGTCATGGTATCGTCATGGTATAGTCATAGTATCGTCATGGTATAGTCATAGTATCGTCATGGTATAGTCATAGTATCGACATGGTATCGTCATAGTATCATCCTAGTATCATCAATGTATTGTCCTAGTATGTTCTAACATGTCCAAGTATCTTCATAGTATGTTCTGGCATGTCCTAGTATCATCATAGTATCGTCTTGGCATGTCCTAGTATCATCATAGTATCGTCCTAGTATAGTCATAGTATAGGCATAATATAGTCATAGTATAGTCATTGTATCATCATAGTATAGCCATAGTATCGTCATAGTATTGTCCTTGTATCGTCATAGTATGTTGGAGTATTCTGACATTAGTGCTCTATAACGGCAGTCAAATCAGGAAGATAAAGAGACGGACACCACATGCATTGTCTCATATACGACAGTGTTTATTTAGCACCAGATGATGATCAACAACATTTGTTTGGTAAATACATTTTGAATACATCCACACACAAAGAGGTTTACAAACAGATGACTAGCTTATGCAGAAATGTATTATTTTGATTATTTACAGGAGCAAAAGCATTGTGCCAAGTGTTAAAACCACCATAAACCTGATTACAATCTGTTAGTTTGATTTAATTGCAAATTCTTTAAAGGTGTGCATTACAAAGAGATCACATTATTGCTCGGGTTGCTAAATAAAATTACACGGCGAGATTACAATGGTTCATAGTACTATTTTACATTGTTCAGAAATCCTCAACATAAACTACTTTCTCGCAGAGTGATGCTTTATAGCCCTCTGAAAAAAAGTTTTCCTTACATAAAAAAAAGCAAAATCACAAAGTGACCCATCAGTGGTCCTATTCCACTTCCTTAGCAGCCTGTCTATGGAACAACAACCACACCACACCACAAAAGCCTCTGTGGTGAGACTAGACCTACAGCTGGCCTCTACAGGTCACAGGACAGGCCTAATGTGTACAATACTGTCAATAAGCCATGTAGTTCGAAGAGGGAATGCTTCTTATCCCAGGACGAGTTTCTTAAAATAAATTCACCCATAGCCAGTGTAGTATGTTAGTTTTCTACACAAACGTGCGGCACAGCTAAGGGTGTGTCCAGGGAGAATTAACATGGATTTACATAAGGATGGTTGAAGGGGTGTGTCCAGGGAGAATTAACATGGATTTACATAAGGATGGTTGAAGGGGTGTGTCCTGGGAGAATTAACATGGATTTACATGAGGATGGTTAAAGGGGTGTGTCCAGAGAGAATTAACATGGATTTACATAAGGATGGTTGAAGGGGTGTGTCCTGGGAGAACTAGCATGGATCTACATGAGGATGGTTGAAGGGGTGTGTCCAGGGAGAATTAGCATGGATTTACATGAGGATGGTTAAAGGGGTGTGTCCAGGGAGAATTAGCATGGATTTACATGAGGATGGTTAAAGGGGTGTGTCCAGGGAGAATTAGCATGGATCTACATGAGGATGGTTGAAGGGGTGTGTCCAGGGAGAATTAGCATGGATTTACATGAGGATGGTTAAAGGGGTGTGTCCACAGGGAACTGTCATGACTGGTGCAAAGGCAGTGGGAGTGGTGATGGTGTGTTGGGAGGATGGACTGAGGGAGGACGGGAGGAAGGAGAGGAGAGAGGAGGAGAGGGTGTCCGTGACCCAGGGGATTTAAACCAACCCTCTTTGGGGACTGGTGGGCATCTTTTTCATCCCGTAGACGTTTGTTCATATCCCTGAGGAGACAAACAAATCATCAACAGACACAAAGACAGGCAGACAGACAGACAGAGACAGGCAGACGGACAGAAACAGGCAGACGGACAGAAAGGCAGGCAGACGGACAGAAAGGCAGGCAGACGGACAGAGACAGGCAGACAGAGACAGGCAGACAGACAGAAATGCAGGCAGACAGGCAGACCTTAATAACTCCAGCTGTCTCTGCAGACTGTCCTTTTCTTTCTGTATGTTCTTGGAGACCTTCAGTACAGTCCTGCAGTGAGAGACACAAGCATATAATGGAGAAGTTGGAGGTCTGAAGTGTCAACAACACAAGATATTAATTTCACAATGCATGTCTTTTGCCTCATTCTCTCCTCTGCCCCCCCCCCACTCCGTGTCCTCCCTACCTCTCTCTTAATCCTCCCTCACCCACCTCCCAGTCCACCTCCTGTCTCCTCCCCCAGCCCATGTCTCCTCTACTCAATCTTCTACCTGTCTCTCATCCTCTCCTGCTCTCTAATGTTTGATTGTAGGAGATCTAACTGGTCCAGGGCGGTCTGTAGATCCTCCCTGCTGGTCTCCAGCTCTTCCTGAAGCTGCATGTTATGACTGTGGAGCTGCTGATTCTGTGTCCTAATATCTGTCTGCTCGCTGTCCAGTGTCTGGATCCTCTCCTCCAGCTGAGAAGGGAGGAGAAAGGTGGAGAAAGAAATTGAGGGAGAGGCGGTTGCGAGAGGGTTGAGAGAGGATGAGAGAATGAGTATGATTGAGGATGGACTGGAACGACATCTGTGTAATATACCATTCCTGAAGATTGCGAAAACATTTCTAATTTTATTTTTCTATCTTTGAATGTGTTATTTTGTGTATCATTATGTCTTGGTCACAAATGAGATACTTGGAGAGAGAGAGAGAGAGAGAGAGAGAGAGAGAGGGGGGGGGGGAGCGAGAGAGAGGGAGAGATTAGTTATTCTGAATCCTGAATCTGTTTTCCACTCCTCTCCACTGGAATGTCTGAGAGGACTGGTTAGCTGTTAGCAAAATGGTGCTAGTTCCATCTTCACCTCCAATGTACTAGGTGGAATTGGGTGTATATTGGTAACAACTCTCTCCTCTGGTCTACAGAAGGGCCTGGTGCCAGAGATTGATTTAGGACAGAGGTTGAATCCACATACTGTAACAAGGCTGAGTTAAACCGGGCTAAATTTCAAACCTGACCTCATTCCCATCATGCCCTACTAACCAACTCAATCCTAATTTGCATATATCACTTTGGTTCTCCAAGTCATATCTGATTGATTAGGAGTGTACTGGTTCATCAGCCCATACACATTAGTGGAGGGTAAGAAGGTAAAGAGCTTTGAGCATCTTGATACTGTTTAAACATAATCACATAATTACCTCTTTCTGATTGGACAGGGAGGTCTCTAATTCCTGTTCCTTCTTCTTCAGTTCCTCAGCAATCTGTTGCATTCTGTCCAACTGTCTTATATTGACCTTTAACATGAAATATAACAATAATTATCTTTGCACTCATACTGTCCTTTAACATGAAGTATACTAATCATTATCATTACTGTTTTACACTGTCCTTTAACATTAAATAATCATTATCATTACTGTTTTACACTGTCCTTCAACATTAAATAATCATTATCATTACTGTTTTACACTGTCCTTCAACATTAAATAATCATTATCATTACTGTTTTACACTGTCCTTCAACATTAAATAATCATTATCATTACTGTTTTACACTGTCCTTCAACATTAAATAATCATTATCATTACTGTTTTACACTGTCCTTCAACATTAAATAATCATTATCATTACTGTTTTACACTGTCCTTCAACATTAAATAATAATGATAATTATTGTCTTGTACTATACTCATCATCATCACCATCACCACCACATTCATCTTTAATCATCCTCATCTTCTTCACCCTCCTCATCATCTTCACCATCAACACATTCTTCTTCATCATTATACCTGAGTGAGTCGCTTCTCCTCTCTGACCCGACTCTCCATCTCCTCGTAGATAGACTGAACTACCTTGTCATGGTCACTCTCTCGTCTGAAACACAACAGCACATTAAAATAAATACAAAAACAAAGACCATCACGCTGTTAGCCAGTCAGTTATTAAGCCAGTCAGGTATTAAGTCAGTCAGTTATTAAGCCAGTCAGTTATTAAGTCAGTCAGTTATTAAGCCAGTCAGTTATTAAGCCAGTCAGGTATTAAGTCAGTCAGTTATTAAGCCAGTCAGTTATTAAGTCAGTCAGTTATTAAGCCAGTCAGTAATTAGGTCAGTCAGTTATTAAGTCAGTCAGTTATTAAGTCAGTCAGTTATTAAGCCAGTCAGTAATTAGGTCAGTCAGTTATTAAGTTTGTTGGTATTTACCTAGCACAAAGAGCATCTATACCAGTTAACAATGAAAATAACCTGAGAGAACCCACTCCATGAATAAATCAGTCAATAAAAATGTAATGAACAAATTATTAAATAATAAACAGACAAATGGACTGTAAACCTAAGTACATAAAGAAAAGAAAGACCTGGGTAAAGCTTATTCCAGACTGTCTAGATGTTATTACCTGTGTAAAGCTTGTTCCAGACTGTCTAGATGTTATTACCTGTGTAAAGCTTGTTCCAGACTGTCTAGATGTTATTACCTGAGTAAAGCTTGTTCCAGAATGTCTAGATGTTATTACCTGCGTAGGGCTTGTTCCAGACTGTCTAGATGTTATTACCTGCGTAGGGCTTGTTCCAGACTGTCTAGATGTTATTACCTGTGTAGGGCTTGTTCCAGACTGTCTAGATGTTATTACCTGTGTAGGGCTTGTTCCAGAATGTCTAGATGTTATTACCTGTGTAGGGCTTGTTCCAGAATGTCTAGATGTTATTACATGTGTAGGGCTTGTTCCAGACTGTCTAGATGTTATTACCTGTGTAGGGCTTGTTCCAGAATGTCTAGATGTTATTACCTGTTTAGGGCTTGTTCCAGAATGTCTAGATGTTATTACCTGTGTAGGGCTTGTTCCAGACTGTCTAGATGTTATTACCTGTGTAAAGCTTGTTCCAGACTGTCTAGATGTTATTACCTGTGTAGGGCTTGTTCCAGACTGTCTAGATGTTATTTCCTGTGTAGGGCTTGTTCCAGACTGTTTAAATGTTATTACCTGTGTAAAGCTTGTTCCAGGCCTGTCTAGATGTTATTACCTGTGTAGGGTTTGTTCCAGACTGTCTAGATGTTATTACATAAGTAAAACTTGTTCCAGACTGTCTAGATGTTATTACATAAGTAAAACTTGTTCCAGACTGTCTAGATGTTATTACACAAGTAAAACTTGTTCCAGACTGTCTAGATGTTATTACCTGAGTAAAACTTATTCCAGACAGTGTACATGTTATTATACCTGGGCCACTTCCCATGTACATTTGAAACTGTCCAAAAATGCTTGAGCATCAGTTCTGTTTTTCAAAGTTACTCTCCTTATTTGGATGCATCAGGACTGAGTGAAGCCACTGATGAACACGGTGGGTTTCAAGCCCATGTGTCTGTTCATTCATCCGTCACATTTCACTTTTGGAGTTTCCTTGTTAACAAACCCAGGTTATTGATCTACTTCCAATACATTGACAGAAAAATACAATTTCATTATAGATGGAGATTCTACATTTAATCCGGAAAACATAATTACATTGTAGGTAGCTAACAGGGAGTTAGGAGGAGCTAACAGGGAGTTAGGAGGAGCTAACAGGGAGTTAGGAGGAGCTAACAGGGAGTTAGGAGTGGAGGAGCTAACAGGGAGTGTGGAGGAGCTAACAGGGAGTTAGGAGGAGCTAACAGGGAGTTAGGAGTGGAGGAGCTAACAGGGAGTTAGGAGGAGCTAACAGGGAGTGTGGAGGAGCTAACAGGGAGTTAGGAGTGGAGGAGTTCCTGCATGGATCTGATTTCGGGCATGGATCTGATTTCGGCAAGGATCTGATTTCGGCATGGATCTGATTTCGGCATGGATCTGATTTCGGCATGGATCACGCACAACTTCTAATTCAATTTCAAGCATGCCGTGTCAATAACACACGTCTTTAATCACTGAGAATATGGCATGTCTGAAATTATGTCTAAAAATGAGTAGCTCCTGCAAAGTTCAGTTGACAGAACCTGTTTGAACCTGTTTGAACCTCACCACTGTAAACCATACCATACCATCTTCTTCCGCTTATCCGGGGCCGGGTCGCGGGGGCAGCAGTCTAAGCAGGGATGCCCAGACTTCACTCTCCCCAGACACTTCCTCTAGCTCTTCCGGGGGGACACCGAGGCGTTCCCAGGCCAGCCGGGAGACATAGTCCCTCCAGCGTGTCCTAGGTCTTCCCCGGGGTCTCCTCCCGGTGGGACGGGACCGGAACACCTTCCCAGGAAGGCGTTCCGGAGGCATCCGAAAAAGATGCCCAAGCCACCTCAGCTGACCCCTCTCGATTGCGCCTAGAAATTCTGTCCATAAAAATTACGAACAGAACCGGTGACAAAGGGCAGCCCTGCCGGAGTCCAACATGCACTGGGAACAAGTCTGACTTACTGCCGGCAATGCGGACCAAGCTCCTGCTTCGGTTGTACAGGGACCTGACAGCCCTTAGCAAAGGACCCAGGACCCCATATTCCCAATGCACCCTCCACATAATACCGCGAGGGACACAGTCGAATGCCTTCTCCAAATCCACAAAACACATGTGGATTGGTTGGGCAAACTCCCATGAACCCTCCAACACCCCGTAGAGGGTATAGAGCTGGTCCAGTGTTCCACGGCCCGGACGGAAACCACACTGTTCCTCCTGAATCCGAGGTTCTACTATCGGCCGTATTCTCCTCTCCAGAACCCTGGCATAGACTTTCCCGGGGAGGCTGAGAAGTGTGATCCCCCTATAGTTGGAACACACCCTCCGGTCCCCCTTCTTAAAAAGAGGGACCACCACCCCTGTCTGCCATCCCAGAGGCACTGTCCCCGACCGCCACGCGATGTTGCACAGGCGTGTCAACCAAGACAGCCCCACAACATCCAGAGACTTGAGGTACTCAGGGCGGATCTCATCCAGTTTCTTGACCACCTCAGTGACTTCAGCCCGGGTGATGGACAAGTCCACCTCTGAGCCCTCATCCTCTGCTTCCTCAATGGAAGAAGTGACAGCAGGATTGAGGAGATCCTCAAAGTACTCCTTCCACCGCCCGACGACATCCTCAGTTGAGGTCAACAGCTGCCCACCTCTACTGTAAACAGCGTTGGTAGGGCACTGTTTCCCTCTCCTGAGGCGCCGGATGGTTTGCCAGAATCTCTTCGAGGCCAGCCGATAGTCCTTCTCCATGGCCTCACCGAACTCCTCCCAGGCCCGAGTTTTTGCCTCCACAACCACCCGGGCTGCAGTCCACTTGGCCTGTCGGTACCCGTCAGCTGCCTCTGGAGTCCCACAAGCCAACCAGGCCTGATAGGACTCCTTCTTCAGCTTGACAGCATCCCTTACTTCCGGTGTCCACCACCGGGTTCGGGGATTGCCGCCTCGACAGGCACCGGAGACCTTACGGCCACAGCTCCGAGCGGCCGCTTCGACAATGGCGGTGGAGAACATGGTCCACTCGGACTCAATATCTCCAGCCTCCCTCGGGATCCAGTCGAAGCTCTGCCGGAGGTGGGAGTTAAAGATCTCTCTGACAGGAGACTCGGCCAGACGTTCCCAGCAGACCCTTACAGTACGCTTGGGCCTGCCGAGTCTGTCCAGCTTCCTCCCCCGCCATCGGATCCAACTCACCACCAGGTGGTGATCAGTTGACAGCTCCGCCCCTCTCTTCACCCGAGTGTCCAAGACATACGACCGCAGGTCAGATGAGACGACAACAAAGTCGATCATCGACCTGCGGCCTAGGGTGTCCTGGTGCCACGTGCCACTGTAAACTGTCCTGGATAATAAACCAACTGAACTAAATGTCTCCTCATTCCCTCCTCTCCCCAGCGCTCCATTTCCTCTGTCTCCTCCCTAGATACCCCCTATTCTTTGTCTTCTACCTGTCTCTCATCCTCTCCTGCTCTGCAAGGTTTGATTGTAGGAGATCTAACTGGTCCAGGGCGGTCTGTAGATCCTCCCTGCTGGTCTCCAGCTCTTCCTGAAGCTGCATGTTATGACTGTGGAGCTGCTGATTCTGTGTCCTAATATCTGTCTGCTCACTGTCCAGTGTCTGGATCCTCTCCTCCAGCTGAGAAGGGAGGAAAAAGGAGGAGGAGAAACAAATTGAGCAAGAAACGGGTGAGAGAGGATGAGAGAATGAAGCTGAAACGAGATTATAGACTAGATTGAATTTTCACATTGGATGAATCCTGGCCTCCAGCCGGCTTGAGAGAGAGAAAGAGGGATACGACAAACTACGACAACGGAAGCCCTCCTTAATGTAGTTGCTCTGGATAACAGTGTCTGGTAATGACTTAGAAGGATAATCACCAAAGCTGGACATCCAACACTGGATTCATAAAACCAACAGACACCCTTCTTTCTGCGATCTCCCATCAGTCCCCTTATTTTACCTCTGGCAACCTCTCCACACCCACCAAGGACCCATCGAGGACCCACCGAGGACCCACCGAAGCCAGCCATCATTATTCTATTTGACTTTAAAAAAAAGAAAAGTCCTAAACACAACAGGGCCTTGTTCTGTTGTACAAAGCTGTTGGTGTTCCCAGGAAGTGCCCCCAGACACATTACCGACCAGTGCCCCCAGACACATTACCGACCAGTGCCCCCAGGGACATTACCGACCAGTGCCCCCAGGGACATTACCGACCAGTGCCCCCAGGGACATTACCGACCAGTGCCCCAAGGGATATTACCGACCAGTGCCCCCAGGGACATTACCGACCAGTGCCCCCAGACACATTACTGACCAGTGCCCCCAGGGACATTACTGACCAGTGCCCCCAGGGACATTACCAACCAGTGCCCCCAGGGTCTTTACCGACCAGTGCCCCCAGACACATTACTGACCAGTGCCCCCAGACACATTACTGACCAGTGCCCCCAGACACATTACTGACCAGTGCCCCCAGACACATTACCGACCAGTGCCCCCAGACACATTACTGACCAGTGCCCCCAGACACATTACTGACCAGTGCCCCCAGACACATTACTGACCAGTGCCCCCAGACACATTACTGACCAGTGCCCCCAGACACATTACTGACCAGTGCCCCCAGACACATAATTGACCAGTGCCCCCAGACACATAATTGACCAGTGCCCCCAGACACATTACTGACTAGTGCCTCCAGGCACATAATAAATCAGGAGTATTTAAAAGAATTGAAAAAGCTTTCTACATTTTCTCCAACTTGAAAGAGGTCATCTCTCTGATTGCGAACATGCAATGAGCACAGCTAAAGGGCCTAAACAATGAAAACAATATGACAATATGAACACAAAGCTTTTACTATACACTCACCTAAAGGATTATTAGGAACACCATACTAATACTGTGTTTGACCCCCTTTCGCTTTCAGAACTGCCTTAATTCTACGTGGCATTGATTCAACAAGGTGCTGAAAGCATTCTTTAGAAATGTTGGCCCTTATTGATAGGATAGCATCTTGCAGTTGATGGAGATATGTGGGATGCACATCCAGGGCACGAAGCTCCCGTTCCACCACATCCCAAAGATGCTCTATTGGGTTGAGATCTGGTGTCTGTGGGGGCCATTTCAGTACAGTGAACTCATTGTCATGTTCAAGAAACCAATTTGAAATGATTCAAGCTTTGTGACATGGTGCATTATCCTGCTGGAAGTAGCCATCAGAGGATGGGTACATGGTGGTCATAATGGCATGGACATGGTCAGAAACAATGCTCAGGTAGGCCATGGCATTTAAACAATGCCCAATTGGCACTAAGGAGCCTAAAGTGTGCCAAGAAAACATCCCCCACACCATTACACCACCACCACAAGCCTGCACAGTGGTAACAAGGCATGATGGATCCATGTTCTCATTCTGTTTACGCCAAAGACTCTACCATCTGAATGTCTCAACAGAAATCGAGACTCATCAGACCAGGCAACATTCTTCCAGTCTTCAACTGTCCAATTTTGGTGAGCTTGTGCAAATTGTAGCCTCTTTTTCCTATTTGTAGTGGAGATGAGTGGTACCTGGTGGGGTCTTCTCCTGTTGTAGCCCATCCGCCTCAAGGTTGTGCATGTTGTGGCTTCACAAATGCTTTGCTGGCCTGGGAACGCCTCGGTGTCCCCCCGGAAGAGCTAGAGGAAGTGTCTGGGGAGAGGGAAGTCTGGGCATCCCTGCTTAGACTGCTGCCCCCGCGACCCGGCCCCGGATAAGCGGAAGAAGATGACATGACATGACAAGTTGCTCTTCTATCAGCTTGAATCAGTCGGCCCATTCTCCTCTGACCTCTAGCATCAAGAAGTCATTTTCGCCCACAGGACTGCCGCATACTGGATGTTTTTCCCTTTTCACACCATTCTTTGTAAACCCTAGAAATTGTGAAATACTCAGACCGGCCTGTCTGGCACCAACAACCATGCCACGCTCAAAATTGCTTAAATCACCTTTCTTTCCCATTCTGACATTCAATTTGGAGTTCAGGAGATTGTCTTGACCAGGACCACACCCCTAAATGCATTGAAGCAACTGCCATGCGATTGGTTGATTAGATAATTGCATTAAGGAGAAATTGAACAGGTGTTCCTAATAATCCTTTAGGTGAGTGTATCATCATGGAACAAAGAGAGAGAATATTTGTGACCTAGTCTGTTTCCAACCTGTCTGCACCTGAATGTCAGACAGGATTTGAATTGGGGGTGTATTGCTAAAACCTACTTAGTGCTCTGATCTCCATGAGGGCTTGGGGGCTGAGGGTTGATTCAGGACTGAGGTTGGATCCACACTATATTACTGATAACTATAAGTCAGTCTGGATAACAATTTTGCTACATAAATAAAATGATAATGTAGACATTATCTCTACATATTAGTGGAAGGTGAGGGGAGTTTCCCTTCCTCAAAGAGCTTTGAGCATCTTGATACTGTTCAAACATAATCACATAATTACCTCTTTCTGATTGGACAGGGAGGTCTCTAATTCCTGTTCCTTCATCTTTAGTTCCTCAGCAATCTGTTGCATTCTGTCCAACTGTCTTATACTGTCCTTTAACATGAAGTATAAAAATAATTATCTTTACACTCATACTGTCTTTTAACATGAAGTATAACAATAATGATCATTCATTGTTTTATGCTGTCCTTTAACATTAAATAATAATCATTACTGTCTTGTACTATACTCATCATCATCATCATCACCACCACATTCATCTTTAATCACGGCCATCTTCTTCACCCTCCTCATCAACTTCACCATCAACACATTCATCCTCATCATCATACCTGAGCGAGTCGTTTTTCTTTCTCCTCTCTGACCCGACTCTCCATCTCCTCGTAGATAGACTGAACTATGCTGTCATGGTCACTCTCTCGTCTGGTACACAGCAACACATTAAAATGAGTAAAAAAGTAATTAAATCAGTCAGTCAGTCACCTAGCCAGACAGTCAGACAGAGAGCAACTCACACTATGACAAGAATTTGTGTAGAGCTTGTTCCAGACTGTCTAGATCTTATTACCTGAGTAAATCTTGTTCCCGACTATCTAGATGTTATTACCTGTGTAGGGCTTATTCCAAACTGTCTAGATGTTATTACCTGCGTAAAGCTTGTTCCAGACTGTCTAGATGTTATTACCTGTTTAGGGCTTGTTCCAGAATGTCTAGATGTTATTACCTGTGTAGGGCTTGTTCCAGACTGTCTAGATGTTATTACCTGGGTAGGGCATGTTCCAGAATGTCTAGATGTTATTACCTGTGTAGGGCTTGTTCCAGACTGTCTAGATGTTATTACCTGTGTAGGGCTTGTTCCAGAATGTCTAGATGTTATTACCATGTGTAGGGCTTGTTCCAGAATGTCTAGATGTTATTACCTGCGTAGGGCTTGTTCCAGAATGTCTAGATGTTATTACCTGTGTAGGGCTAGTTCCAGAATGTCTAGATGTTATAACCTGTGTAGGGCTTGTTCCCGAATGACTAGATGTTATTACCTGTGTAGGGCTTGTTCCAAACTGTCTAGATGTTATTACCTGCGTAAAGCTTGTTCCAGAATGTCTAGATGTTATTACCTGTGTAGGGCTTGTTCCAGACTGTCTAGATGTTATTACCTGTGTAGGGCTTGTTCCAGACTGTCTAGATGTTATTACCTGTGTAGGGCTTGTTCCAGACTGTCTAGAGGGCTTGTTCCAGACTGTCTAGATGTTATTACATGTGTAGGGCTTGTTCCAGACTGTCTAGAGGGCTTGTTCCAGACTGTCTAGATGTTATTACATGTGTAGGGCTTGTTCCAGACTGTCTAGATGTTATTACCTGCGTAGGGCTTGTTCCAGACTGTCTAGATGTTATTACCTGTGTAGGGCTTGTTCCAGAATGTCTAGATGTTATTACCTGTGTAGGGCTTGTTCCAGACTGTCTAGATGTTATTACCTGTGTAGGGCTTGTTCCAGACTGTCTAGAGGGCTTGTTCCAGACTGTCTAGATGTTATTACATGTGTAGGGCTTGTTCCAGACTGTCTAGAGGGCTTGTTCCAGACTGTCTAGATGTTATTACATGTGTAGGGCTTGTTCCAGACTGTCTAGATGTTATTACCTGCGTAGGGCTTGTTCCAGACTGTCTAGATGTTATTACCTGTGTAGGGCTTGTTCCAGAATGTCTAGATGTTATTACCTGTGTAGGGCTTGTTCCAGACTGTCTAGATGTTATTACCTGCGTAGGGCTTGTTCCAGACTGTCTCTCTCTCTCATTGAGTCTTGTAGTTGGTACAGAGCTTGGACCAGGACGTCCTCCAGAAGGGAGAGCAGCTCTGGTCTGTCCCTATGGAGCTCACACCACAAATTACACAGCTCCCATTGACTGGAAAGAAAACACACACACACAGCACAACATCACTCACAGTGAGGTACAATGGGTGGCACTCCCTTCAGAATGCCTCGTCATGGTGTGTAATGTAGCCACTTACTCTGTGAAGAGTTTTCCAGCACCCAGGTCCGTCAGTATCTGAATGAACCTTAATTCTCCTGGATCCACCTGCTTCTCCTCTGTTTCTGTCTCTTCCTGACTCTCCTCTGTGTCCTCCTCCACCCACATCAAGCCCCCAGCTATCACAGTAAGACAGTCAGGGAGACAGACAGACAGACAGTCAGGAAAAACAGTCAGGGAGACAGACAGGGAGACAGGGAGACAGAGTCAGGGAGACAGACAGACAGTCAGGGAGACAGACAGACAGTCAGGAAGACAGACAGACAGACCGTCAGGGAGACAGACAGACAGACAGTCAGACAGACAGTCAGGGAGACAGACAGGGAGACAGACAGGGAGACAGACAGGGACTAGAGGAAAGGTGTCTTTCGAAGTGTAGTATACAGTCAGACAGATGATAGACAGTCAGACAAACAGGGACCAAGGCTATAGGGTTAAGACTGCAGAAACCTACAGTACATTTACATATACAAATGTCTGGTACTTACCCATAAGGCCCATGTTAAACTCGACAGGTGTCAGGAAACCATTGTTGTCTCTGTCCAGACTCTCAAACACTGACTCCAACTGTTCTGGGGACAGTGGTAACTCTCCCTGTAATCTCTAATAGAGGAAAGATGCCATAATGTATTTTGTACTTTTCAAATGACCTTGTGTATCCTCTCATTGCACATTTAGGACCATAAAACCTTCTGAGTCCGAACCGACCTGCATGTCTCTCTTGGTGATGAAGCCCTTTCCCTCTTTGTCACACAGAACAAACAGCTCCCTGGCCTTCCCCATGTTACCCATGAACTCTGGCTGACCCAGTGCTGACTCCCTGGAGCTGGGTGACCCGACAAGGCTGTGACCCCCGACCCCTCTGCCCCCCGGCCCAGACCGGGGACTGCCACAGCTAACTGGGACCGGGAACACCATCAGTCTGGGGCTGCACGGGGACGCGATCCCGCTTCCTTCACCCGTCAAAACCTCCCCGTCGGTCAGCCAGCTGGACATTACTGCCGGGGGATGTTAATCACTATCCAACACAGCAAAAAACACATGAACTTAAAGAACATTTAATATTAACATTTGTTATTGGAAACATTTAATATTAACTTCCTGGATATTAAACAACATTTCATAGTAACTTTCTAGTTATTAAAAACGTATATATTATCTTTCTGGTCAAAGAAAATGGCATATGACCCAGGCACCTGTTCTCATTCTAGCTTTACTCCTTTTATTCTCATTCAAGCTTTACTCCTTTTATTCTCATTCAAGCTTTACTCCTTCTGTTCTCATTCTAGCTTTACTCCTTCTGTTCTCATTCTAGCTTTACTCCTTCTGTTCTCATTCTAGCTTTACTCCTTCTGTCATAATGTTTTGTGTCTCTTTCCTTTGGGTGTTTACAAAGACTGCTGTTATCTTGCAGGACCTGCTTCCTATAACTTGAAGAATAGCTAATATGGCCGGGAAGATCCTCCCTTGTCAAACATACAGGACGTTATCTGAACTGCACTGTATGGATATTGTACCTTGTGCAACACCACAGGGCATTACTAAGTCATCTCGTCTGTGTCCAGTAAGTGTGTCGGTCTGGAACTGCCAACCTATGATCTGTCCCTCTAACCCTCACTTCTCCATGGGACTCAGGCCAGATCTGACAACTCTAGCCTTAACGTCATCTCAAACATTTGAGAAACACAAATGTACGTTCCACATCCACAGGTCCCATTTGGAAGCCATATGTAAATTGTGGTAACCATAACATTGTTAGCTTCTAATTTAAGGGCTGCACCTGATTACATAAGGAAAAAGGCAATTTTCAGGTTAGGGGTTTGGTTTACGAGTTAATGTTAGGTTTTTAGGTCAGCACAATGGAACAACATGTGAGTCCTCTTTCATATTGTGTTCATATTGTCACGCTGTTAGGTATGGAGACGGAGGCAAATGCAGAAGTCCATAGGGTGTCCCCTTTTTATTAAACAAACGAAGGAATAACGTAACGGAGTGCCGGGCACTACAAAAAGTCCAATGGCACAGGCGCACAGGCGCACAGGCGCACAGGAGCACAGGAGCACAGGAGCACAGGCGCACAGGCGCACAGGAGCACAGGAGCACAGGAGCACAGGAGCACAGGAGCACAGGAGCACAGGAGCACAGGAGCACAGGAGCACAGGAGCACAGGAGCACAGGAGCACAGGAGCACAGGAGCACAGGAGCACAGGAGCACAGGAGCACAGGAGCACAGGAGCACAGGAGCACACAATGACCCACAAGGACAAGGAGAAAAGGGCTGAACTAAATACACTGAGAAAACGAGGAAAACAGAAACAGGTGGGGGCTAAAACACAGGTGAACTGAATATAACGTTGAACAGAAACAAGAACAGGAAAGACCATACAAGGACAAGACAAGGAAACACAGAAAACACGAAGCGGAATGGCCCCTTAAGGAAGGGACCATTACACATACAAGGACAAGACAAGGAAACACAGAAGACACGCAGCGGAATGGCCCCTTAAGGAAGGGACCATCACACATATTGTGATTGGTGATGTGCTGTATGCCGCTTACCTACCTGGCTACCTGCCAAACGTTTTTGATTTTACTCGATATAAACGATTAGTTAAATTCTACTTTAAGAGTTTACCAACGCAATATTTATATCTGCTGACTTTTTACCCAAATCTATTTGGACATAATTAACGGAACTACTCACCCTTCCCTGAACACATGACGCTAAGTATCATTACTATGCCTTATCACCGTAATTGTTGTAGCTACAACACGGAGAACTAGCGTCTTCAGGTAAAGATAGGAAAGTTAGAGCCTCAGCTTCAGAGTCAAATTTCTAAAACTAGATGTTATTGTCTTGTGTGAAACATGGCTAAAGCATGATGAATTTACTGCCCTAAATGAAGCCTCTCCTCCTGGCTATACTAGTGATCATATCCCTCGTGCGTCCCGAAAAGGAGGGGGTGTTGCTAATATTTATGACAGTAAATATAAATGTACTCTTAAACAAATCCATGGTTTTTATTCTTTTAAAGTTTTACTCATGAAAGTTAACCAGGCTGATGAATCGTTTTACATAGCTACTATTTACAGGGCCCCTGGGCCATACACAATGTTCCTCAATGAGTTTCCAGAATTCTTGTCTAACCTTGTAGTCATGGCAGATAGTATTCTAATTTTTGGCGATTTCAATATTCATATGGAAAATTCCAATGATCTTCTTCAAAAAGGCTTTGAAACCATAATTGACTCAATGAGTTTTATCCAACATGTCTCAGGTCCAACACATTGCCACAATCATACCTTAGATTTAGTCCTGTCATGAGAAATAGATATTGTAGATCTAATAATTTCCCCCCCAAATCCTGGATTATCGGATCACTGTCTTATTACATTTACCGTTAAAACAAGAAATCCACTTGCTCCGCAAACAATGAGTTTCAAAAGCCGTACTATAAATTAGCGGACTACAAATAGATTCCTTGATATTCTTACAAGTTCGCTCATCAACGACAGAGTAAATAAATCTGTAAATGATCAAATTGAGGATCTAAACTCACCACTGCGAAATACATTAGACACAGTTGCACCACTAAAAACAAAAGAAATACGCAACAATAAACTTGCTCCCTGGTACACAGACAATACTAGAGCACTTAAGCAAGCATCCAGAAAATTGGAGCGAAAGACTAGCCTGGATAGACAGTACACTACAATACCGAAAAGCACATCTGCTCGATCATCTTATTTCTCCAACCTGATTGAGGTGAACAAAAACAACCAAAAATTTATCTTCCATACAGTTGCAAAGTTAACAAAAAAGCAACGCTCAACAAGTGAAGTGAGTCTTCACTTTAGCTGTAATGAATACATGACCTACTTTGATGAAAAGATCATCACCATTAGAAAACAAATAACTGAGTCCACCTTAAATAGTTATTGTCCCCAAAATCGCAGGTGTCCTGAGAATGTCCTGAACCTCCCTGACCAGGTGTCAATGGGGACACTTGAATTTTTTGATACTGTATCGCTCGACACATTCACTACATTTTCTACGAGTTATAAACCCACAAACTGTCAGCTAGACCTGATTCCAACAAAATTACTTAAGGAGCTATTTCCTGTGCTAGGTCAGCCAATGCTGAACATAATAAATTGCTCCCTTTCCTCCGGATGTGTACCAAACTCACAGAAATTAAGTCTCTTCTAAAAAAAAAAGTATGGGGATCCAGACATATTAAACAATTATAGGCTAATTATAGTTCCTCTCAAAAATCTTTGATAAATGTGTTTCCCAACAACTGAATGCCTTCCTGGAGAGAAATAACATTTATGAAATGCTCCAGTCCAGTTTCAGACCCCATCATAGTACTGAGACTGCACTCGTGAAGGTAACAAATTACCTTCTAATGGCCTCAGACAAAGGTTCCGCATCCGTCCAGTTGCTTCTTGATCTTAGTGCTGCTTTTGACACTATTGATCACTCCCTTCTCTTAAAGAGACTGGAAACCCATATTGGGCTACGTGGACATGTTCTAGCCTGGTTTAAATCTTATTTATCTAAAATATATCAGTTCGTATGTGTGAATGGCATATCCTCTGACAAATCAATGGTATGTTTTGGTGTTCCTCAAGGCTCGGTTCTGGGCCCATTATTGTTCTCACTATATATGCTGCCTCTGGGTGATGTAACCCGGAATCACAATGTAAATGTACATTGTTATGCTGATGACACAGTTATATATTTCAATTAAGCATGGAGAAGCCCCAAAATTAGCTACTTTGGATGCATGTGTTTCAGATATTAGGAAGTGGATGACAGATAACTTCTTGCTTTTAAACTCAAGAAAAACAGAAATGGTCATTTTAGGACCCAAGAAACAAAGAGCTTTGTTGGCATATCTCACTGTGAACCTCGATGGCTGCATGGTTGTATTCCAAAAAACTGTAAGAAAACTCGGCGTTACCCTTGACCCTGAACTCTCCTTTGGGAATAGGCTGTAATCTTTCTTGTTCTACCTGACCTTGGCTTGGTATCAAGAGATCCCCGAATTTTCCAATTCTTAATAAATAATTTAACAGTACTGACTGACTTTGGCTTTGGATGTCTTTTTATATTCTTTTCCATCTTTATAAAGTTCCATTACCTTGTTACGCAGGTCTATTGACAGTTATTTTCTGATCCCCATGGCTCAGTATCTAGCCTGCTCAGTGCCTCCACATGAGAGTCAATAAACTCATTGATTATTTATACACAGACACTAATTGCAATTGAAAAAGCAATTTTGAAAGGAAATTCACCTTTAATTGCCATTTTAACCTGTGTGTGTCACCTTGTGTGTCTGTAACAAGGCCAAACATTCAAGGGTATGTAAACTTTTGATCAGGGCCATTTGGTGATTTCTGTTATCATTATGATTTAAAAAGGAGCCAAACAACTATTTAATAATGAATGGCTTCATATGATCACGATCCTTAAATATGCATGATCAGTCATATTTTCTAAATCTGTGCCAAAATTTCACAATTTCATGTATCTACTAGTATCTACTAACTTCCTACTTGGAATAATCATAAGAATTTAGCAATTGCTAACGAGACTGCAGATGAACTTTACACTGCCAAGGCTATTTCATTTCATGGCACAACAACGTTTGTTTTTCTTTCATTCGTGAATGAACTTGATACAATAACTATCAATATAGGTGACAATAACTGACTTTTTCGTCAAGTGAAAAGACGAGAGAATCGTGGAAACGTCTCCTCTTTCACTGCGTAAGGGGTTGTGATCTGCTGTATATTACCATTACTATTACTATTTAATGTAAATCCATTATTACTCTCAGAAAGTCCTCACTTCAAACACAATTCAAGACTGTGAGTGTCTATGTGTGTCTATTTGTGTGTAGCCTACATCATGTAAAAGTGACACAACCATCTGCTCCATGTGTTATGGAACTGTCAATAGTCCAAGGGATTCTGTGATGGAAGTCAACCTAAAAAGACTCCCCAGATGACCTCTTCCTATTCCCAAAGTTTGTGCTGGTTTCTTCCAATAATTAAAAGGGACGTGACTGGCACATGCAAGACAACAACCTATGTAGTGAGTAGTGAGTAGTGAACACTTGTGCACGGAAAGCGCACACTTCGGGAGAACCAACGCTATTAAAATATGTGGAGAGTTCTGAACAGCTGCCCACTCCAGGGAGAAGGAGAGACTGATAGGACAGACTGAGGCTGCCACCACAGCACAGCACCAGTCCTGGGATCAAATACCACTCAAAGTACCTCAATTACAATAGAACTGGGCTGGACTGAGCTTCCTTGGCTTCATGGGCCAATGAAGTAAAACGTAAATTGTAAACAGTGTCTTCCTGGAACCCAAGGCGGGTTACAGCCAACAAACAATGTACTGAAACAATTTGAAACTCAGGACT
This sequence comes from Esox lucius, assembly GCF_011004845.1. Lineage (NCBI taxonomy): Eukaryota > Metazoa > Chordata > Actinopteri > Esociformes > Esocidae > Esox > Esox lucius. Next base: position 3,111,277 of record NC_047587.1, on the reverse strand, counting down.
GTCCTCCACTAAACACCAGGATATTGACAATACAAACCAGGATGGTGTCATATGATGAATATATGTACATGTGTGTGTGTGTGTGTACGTGTGTGTGTGTGTGTGTATTTGGCCAATAGGCAGCATGGCCGGGACATGCAAATAAAGCATTTGCAATGGTTTTGCATTGACATAACTATTGCGATTGTCCTAAATTGTGATGTGGTGGATAGATATGGGTAAAAGAGGAATCAGAAGAAATGTGTTAGGGGATTATGACCAAGGATGCAGTGATTTAGTCTTTTTGTTTAAAAAACGACCTATTTATTGTATAATCCCAAAGTCAAAACTGAAGTTATTTTAGGTAAAATAATAAAGCTTTCCTGTTCTATAAGATAACCCACTGATTAGTATCTCATTCTAATTAGATTAATTAGAATAGGAGCTGGAGCAAAAACAGTCACACAATCGGTTACCCCTCCCCATACCGTAGCACCTGCCTGCTCATCAACATTTGTTTCATGTTTAAGCACAGGCCTTTAATTAAATTGCTGAATCTTTAACCAGAATTCTAGTTTACTGAGTAAAAAAACCAAAAAAACACCCACCCTTTGTTAAACACGTGATAGACCTCGGTGGGGGGGGAAGGCTGCGTGTTCAACTGACCATTGAAGTTAATGATCCCCAAGTGAGCTTCATTTTTTTTGTTTTAACAGATTGCGACGTATGATCATCCAACAACCGGGTCCTGCCCTTTGCACTCTATATACATACCCATACGGCTCTTCACCGCCCCCATAGCATAACATCATGTTCTATAGTTTTTATTCACAGCTGCATCTTTTAACGTCATTTATAATTAAGCTTAGGATGTAGTGTAGCCAGTACACTAGTTCTATACAGCATAAAGAAACCGTATTTGTTTTCATTCGGAATTTACTACGTTGTGTATCATTTTATTGTCCGACCGGACCTATTATTTTTTCTAAATGTATAAGGTTAGCGTATAACAAAAAGTATTCTTATTCAGTGTTTTTATTCATATATTTACAATTCACCATATGCTAGTGGTTTGTTCAGTTAATGTTGACTTAATGCTGAAAGATATTAATATGCACCACAACAAGATATAGAGAACATGTTTGATGATACAGTACGACACATATATTTAACATAACTTTGCTATGCGTGGAGGTGGCTTTGCAACTGACTTATTTTGCTTATTCATATGTATGAAATTAAAATAAAATACATACTTATGATATCGTTTGTTTCTTTAATCCAAAACCAGGGCGTTTCTATTCGAATAGTGGTTAATTAGTAACTTCTGAAACAAATGTACAGTACTCTAGTTAAGGAAACAAGATCTACTGTGCAGCTATGCACTTAAATGACAGCAATGAGTACAGTAGTCTACTCGTTCGTTATCACAGAAACATTAAAAAAACATTCATCGTATGACCCTGCATAAACATATATGTAAGGGTCTTACCATAGAATTGGACTCACCTCTCCGATATTTACCTCAGCAGGTGTCTACAGTGTCGACACCTGTGGATTCTCCCAGGAACAATATAGCTTCTCCTCAAAGTCAGTAGAGAGCGCAGTGGAGCCAGTTGGTGTTACCGTAAAGCTTCGTGTGGGTACGCAAAAACCCTGTGGTCTTCTATTCGATTGTGAACGGCAATTGCGTTTCCATGGTGTTTGAGGAAAAGCGTTCTAAAGCAAAGAGGGTCTTCTTTAGCTTTAGCCAGAAGCGTGGATAAAAGAAGGCGGTAGCCACTCAATATTCTGACCCAACCATACACCATAAGGTAGACGTTGTTTTTGGTCTAATTTGCAAATATCAACAGATCCAATGTCATATTGTTGAAACAAAATGTAACATTGCTACTACTCAAAATCTGCATTTATCATTGGGTAGCTAGCTACGCGAATTAGCTCAAGTTAGCTCGCTTGATAGGTCCATACTATCAAGTGCTACTACTACTAGCTAAGTAGGTAAGTAACTCAACATTATACTATACAAACGTTGCATTCGCTTTTTATAAACATTGCCATTTGCTATACGTATAGTTGACAATACTCAGCTTGCTGTATACATTAATAAAGGTGATTCTCAGTAAGAACTGAGGCTCGCACTCTTGCCTCGTAAGACTTGATTTCAGATCATGTAAACAACACGTGTTGCTAGCCAGCCTAAATTAGCTTTGCGTAACTAAGAGGGCAGCCACGAGACAATCGACTGTGAGTGTTGCTTACTACAGCCACTTAGTGACAGAAGCATGTTTCCCAAACGCCACTCTACTCGTATGTACTGTAATGCATCAAAAAGGTAGGGCACTTATTAGGCATTAGTGCGCCATTTGGGACGTAGTTTCTAATCTTCAATCCCTTCAGTGACCTCCCAGTGGCTGCCCAACAGACTTCGCATACAGAGTTTGTTAGCTAGTTACACGGCCTGGCCACTTGTGCTTTGGCTTTTTGATCCAGAGCATGTGAGCCCGGTGGGGAGATGATTTAGCTTACCATCTCTGAAATATTGCATTCAGAGCGGAATCCTTTTCCAAACTTGGCCAAGCTAATGAACTTGCCAGAGGCTGCACTTTGGCTGAAATATACAATGTATTTTTCTTTTGAACCACTTGGCATCTCTTTCAGGGAGGACTACATGGGTGGACGAGAAGACCAACGTGTCGACATGATGATGCCAAGCAAACCTTTCCTGCTCACCTGGAAATGATCCATCTAGTCCGATCTATTCAGCATGCCTATGAGAATGATGGATAAGCCTACTACTACAGCCTACGGTTCTGAACTGAAATGCACTGTAGAGAGACCTTTGTGTGGAGATGTGTTGACGGTCCTGCTTTGACAGAACCTGTCCAGAATGGATTTGACTCAAGACTATAATTAGGATTTGGAGTAATATATATATATTTTTTTTTATATATATATATAAATAATGAAATCAAGATCAGAAGACCTCTAAACATCCATAGATTACAGGTGGTCTATTAGGTGTTGACTGTAACCCAGAGGGAGTCAGGTGAGCAGGCTTGCAGGTCGTCAATTCAAATCCAACTCGGATAGAGTGGCTGGAAGATGGCTGTGTGAGCCGGGGTCAATATAGGTCACCTGCATGTAACAAAGAGCCCGAGACGAAGGAGCAGGGGCCAGAAGAGCCCGAGACCAAGGAGCAGGGGCCAGAAGAGCCCGAGACCAAGGAGCAGGGGCCAGAAGAGCCCGAGACCAAGGAGCAGGGGCCAGAAGAGACCGAGACAAAGGAGCAGGGGCCAGAAGAGCCCGAGACCAAGGAGCAGGGGCCAGAAGAGCTTGTGACCAAGGAACAGGGGCCAGAAGAGCCAGAGACCAAGGAGCAGGGGCCAGAAGAGACCGAGACAAAGGAGCAGGGGCCAGAAGAGCCCGAGACCAAGGAGCAGGGGCCAGAAGAGCTTGTGACCAAGGAACAGGGGCCAGAAGAGCCCGAGACCAAGGAGCAGGGGCCAGAAGAGACCGAGACCAAGGAACAGGGGCCAGAAGAGACCGAGACCAAGGAGAAGAGCCTGAGACCAAGGAGCAGGGGCCAGAAGAGACAGAGACCAAGGAACAGGGGCCAGAAGAGACCGAGACCAAGGAGAAGAGCCTGAGACCAAGGAGCAGGGGCCAGAAGAGGCCGTGAACTTTTGAAGCCCCACAACGTCTGTGTCTCCTGGGCTACACAGCCAGACCTTCAACTCCTAACCGTTGAGATGCTCCAGACAAACAACTACTCGTTGGTGCTGCTGGTCCAGCTGTCCCTGCTGACCTTCGACCTTTTCGTCAACTCCTTCAGTGAGCTGCTGCGGGCGGCACCCGTCATCCAGCTGGTGCTCTTCATGTATGTGCATTATGGTTTAATGTATGTGCATTATGGTTTAATGTATGTGCATTATGGTTTAATGTACGTGCATTATTATTTCATGTATGTGCATTATGGTTTAATGTACGTGCATTATGATTTCATGTATGTGCATTATGATTTCATGTATGTGCATTATGATTTATTTTTGAACTCATTAGTTCTTCAAACATTAGTTATATGATGTACTGTTATATAATGTAGTACTGCAGAATCCAGGACAACCATAACCGTCCTGTTCAGTGTGATCCACCTTCTACTGATGACATTGTAACTGTGATATAACCTTTGTGTTTCAGCATCCAGGACATAACCGTCCTGTTCAACGTGATCATCGTCCTACTGATGACATTGTAACTGTGATATAACCTTTGTGTTTCAGCAACCAGGACATAACCGTCCTGTTCAGTGTGATCCACCTTCTACCGATGACATTGTAACTGTGATATAACCTTTGTGTTTCAGCATCCAGGACATCGCCGTCCTGTTCAACGTGATCATCGTCCTACTGATGACATTGTAACTGTGATATAACCTTTGTGTTTCAGCAACCAGGACATAACCGTCCTGTTCAGTGTGATCCACCTTCTACCGATGACATTGTAACTGTGATATAACCTTTGTGTTTCAGCATCCAGGACATCGCCGTCCTGTTCAACGTGATCATCGTCCTACTGATGACATTGTAACTGTGATATAACCTTTGTGTTTCAGCATCCAGGACATCGCCGTCCTGTTCAACGTGATCATCGTCCTACTGATGATGTTCAACACCTACGTGTTCCAGGTCGGCCTGGTCTCCCTGCTCCTGGAGCGGTTCAAAGCCTTACTGCTGCTGTCGGCTCTCTACCTCACCCTCAGTATCTCCTTCCACTGCTGGATAATGGTACGGAATCATGGCCAGAAGGGTCTCTTTAGGATTTCTTCTCACTGGACCTGTGATGGAATGGCTTCAAGTTCTCTCAAGAAGCTGTCCATGGGGTTCTTCACTTGGCTCTTTTCGCCTGACTGTGTAAGCGGAGGCAGCCAAGAAGAGCCAATGTCACTGACTAACTACCCCCCCACCCCCACCCGTGTTAAATAGTGTAGTGGTTAGAGACACGGACTGCCATGTCGTCACCTATATTGATAGTTATTGTATCAATGTCATTCATGAATGAAAGAAAAACGAACGTTGAAATTTAATGGCTTTGGCAGTGTAAAATTTATCTTCAGTCTCGCTAGCAATTGCTCCATTCTTATGATTATTCCAAGTAGATATACTAGTAGGCCTTTTACTGGCTAATTAAAGCCATATAGTTCATAGATGCTATTTGTGGTGGAAGTAAATTTAATAAGAAACATCAGTCAGTAGAACTCAATTAATGGTATCTAACTAAATATTCAAACTTGACGTGACGTTAATGTGTGACAAAATGATCTAAGGTCAAAGACGCAATTTTCTGATGAGGTAGTATGTCCCAATCAGTTCCAATACTGGAAAACTAGCTTAGTACATACAAATGCATTACATTATACATTAGAGGTACTGTATATGTATTTGCCAGCCTTCTACAGTAATCTTTATACAAGAATACACTTTAGTTTTGTTAATAAACATTCTGTTGTCCACATTATTTCAGCAAAAAGGTAATAACTGAGGTAAAATTTGCATTCCCGCTGTTTAAATAGCGTAATAGTTAAAGACAGTTTGCCACATAGAAAACCACAGATCGAAACCAGCCAGGGAAAACAACATTCATCCCTTCAAATCGCAGGCTGGCTGAACTAGGCATGCCTGGTTCCTTTTCTGGTTTAATGATTCTTTGAGGAACAAATAAAATGTAAAATAGCATTTCACATTTATTCTTGAAGAACTTTGGTTTCCTCAGAGTTTCAGTAAAGAAACCCAAAAGGATCCTCCAAACTCTGATCTGTTATTATAATTAGAGTCTCGTATTGTCAGGACTTTGACCTGAAATAATGCAAGTTATGTACCCAACATCATTCTGATTGCTATGTTTCCTCTAGAACCTGAGGTGGTTGGAATCCAATCGTTTTGTCTGGACCAACGGTCTGCAAGTCCTTTTCGTCTTCCAGAGGGTTGGTAAGTTCTTTGAGCAAAGGGAGCAGTGCTTGGCCGTACTCTGTGTTATCTGGTGTCTGGCGGTCGCTTCTCCTTCTCACAACTACTTAGTTAGCGGTGAAACCAGACTCTGGAGCGCGGTGTGGTTTTTCTTGGACCCGTTCAAGGCCTGGTTAACTAGTGGTTGTTGTTACCCACAGCGGCCGTGTTGTACTACTACTTCTACAAACGGACCGCAGAGTACCTGGGGGACCCGCGGCTGTACGAGGACTCTGCCTGGCTGAGAGATGCGTTCGCCAGGGCTCGTCAGTGAGGACGGGGCTACCGTCGCTGCTGAGGACCCCCAGGGGGGGCTGTTCCAAAACCTCTCTCTACTGTGTGCAGAGGTGAACGTGACTGTGGACTCGGTTGGAGCCACCTGAAGATGCGCGGATCTACACAGGGCATGTTCACCCAGATGAACGGGCACTTCTTCAGCATGTTCTACACTAATATGAACTTCCTTGCATCCCTGTAACCAGGCAAACGTTGACACTCGAGCACAATCAGAAGCACAGGTTGTCTTTTTTTAAATTTTTTACCTACATACATAATGGCTTACATGAATTTAACTTGGTGTTTTTTTTTCTCAGATTTGATATTCTGTGTTCTAAATGGCAACTTAAAGTAGTGGACTAATTAAGGAATAGAATGTAATTTGTATCCTGAATGGATTCTGTGAGTGGATCCTTCTTCAGACAGAAAATATATACTAGTCCAGTTTGCCTTTTTGATGTTACATTTAAAGAATGGATAAAACCAAATAATTCTACTGGAAAGTTACAATTCTGTATAAATCAAAGTTTTTTAATTTTATTAAAAATCTGCTTTGTCTGTTCTCCCAAGTTTCTTGTTTTTCCCAACAGAGAAAAGTATACTTTTAAATCTCAAGTGTTGTTCAAAAGGAACCACAAGCAAAGACCCAAACAGCACAAGGCGTTAAAGACATTGAAAACACAACCAATACTTGAGATTACAGGTCATTGTAAGGGTATTATCATGTCCACAGACTGGCAGGTTATAAACAACAGTCTGGTCTATTCTTATCTCTCAGATTACTACAGGTTTAAAAGGTCCAACCACCTGGAGGATATCCAACACAAACAGTCCAGCGGTCCTAAACAGCCCTCATGTTGCTCTTTGCTGCAGGTCAAATCAACATTTAGGGAATGTAAGTGTTTTTCATACAAATCAGAAGATACTTTCCAGTCCTTGGGAAAAACATCAGAATACACTATGACAGATCTCCCCACCCATTATCCTAATTTCAAAGGCTATGAATGGACTCCAAAGTGTACTGTCAAATAAAAACGTAGTATTCGGTCAAGGACGAGCAGGAAGACAAGGTTACCAATGTGGCTGGCGGGGTTTATTAAATCCTGTAACAAGGATTTGTAACGGCCCGTTTCATGCATCAAACAGGCCGTAACCAACAGTTTCAACTATCCTGGGGGTCGTGAACCCAGGCAGATACGTTTAAGGAAGCTAAACTAGGCTACATAAGTTGTAGATCAAAAACAAGACTGATGTCTTCTGGAGCATTTCGATAAATAACATTAGGTGTCAGAAAATCACTACACATCTGTAACTTCTATGTCTTAGCCTCTAAAAGACTAAAGCAGCAGTGGGTGTGAGATTCCTCTGTTGGTCAACTCCCAATCCACAGTTCCCTCATCAACTCGTACATGAACTTTGGCAGAGACCTCGCAGACATAAACATGGACAGGGTACCTTGTGATCCAAATGACTAAATCTAAGGATTTACATCCCTAGCGTTATTGGCTGCCTGTCATAAGGACATTGAAACATCAGCACAGTGCCTCTCTGTGGAAAACCAATGCAGCTAGCACCACGTGGTGGTGATTTTCTTTCCACTGCATTCTTCTAATAAAATCACCCCAGAAGTATCAAGACTGGCTCACTTACCAGGAAAGACAACACACACACACACGTTTTATACAAATGTCTCTTTATTATTTTGAGCCAACCCACATCAAACCTGGGACAGACGCAGATCAAGGTTTTAGGTCTGTGGTCCCGCCCCCTTTAGTGCCAGCCAATCCGAGACCATAACCCAGCTTCTGTTGTGAAGAGTCCACATCCTGTCTTCATCTCCTCCACTGGGTTGTTCTGTATCAATATTATTTGGCAATATAACTGTAAAACATCTGTAACAGATCACACAATATAACTGTAAAACATCTGTAACAGATCACACAATATAACTGTAAAACATCTGTAACAGGTCACACAGACAGACACAGATTTTTGTTAAATGACTGTCGCAACAGATGCGCAAGTTAGCTGCAGAAATGGCAAAAGCGTTTGTTTTGTAAGACAATGTAAATACAAATACATGCATCTTTAAAACATTTGGTCACACAACGGTTTAACTCATTTATAAATGGGTATGACTGTCTAACTGCATTGCATAGCAAAAGCTCTGTAGTTACTCACAATGCTTTGCTTTACCTGTCTAGCAGCACTGTTCTCAGTAGACATCCCTGTGATATTGTCAGACGCTTGGAATGAAATGTGCATCGTTTGTGTTGCTGAGCAGTGCCCAGAAACATTCAATCCAATTGTTTGCTGCCATCAGACCCTCCAAATCAAGAGATGTCAATGTTGGCACATTCTACATCCTGTCTGTAGCAGCATGAACAACTTCAACTGTGACGAGAGTGACACAGACCGCTGCAAATCTGTTTCGGCGCCTTGGCAACACATACGTTGAACATACCCTCCCAACCGTCTCCAGGAAGTTCCAAACAGAACAATATTGCAAAAAAACAGGGCTTCACTTCAGAGACAGTAGTACCTACAGACCCCTGTCAGATCCACGCACCCTTCTACTTCCTCTTTGCTCGTGTTATTGTTACGATGATGTCACGTCACTGAGAACACATGGTGTTTAAATGTCTATAATGAATGTTGCCTGCGAGTTATTCTCTATTCTATGTTAACACACGTTTGAGCCACTTCTACTCCTACAGTACAATCATTGTCGCACTGCTTAAACCGATCTGACAACCGGCTTGTGCTGCAGCCATGACAAGGCAGAACTAGAAAACATTTCGAGACCTGGAAAATATTTGCTGAAAGAGGTACCTCTGTTTCCCACTTGGAAGGTTTAAAATGAAACCAATAGGAAGCTCTACAGCTATGCCGCGTAAGTGACTGTGATGAACCAGTAGGAAACTCTACAGCTATACCGCGTAAGTGACCGTGATGAACCAATAGGAAGCTCTACAGCTATGCCGCGTAAGTGACCGTGATGAACCAATAGGAAGTTCTACAGCTATGCCGCGTAAGTGACTGTGATGTTTCCTTACCTATCAGACATAGATGCCAACCCACAGTAAGAGAAACAGCACGCCAAATCCCATGAAGAGAGACGCCACCAGGGAGATCAGCAGCTCTTTGTACACGTCTCTGGTGTATTTGGTAGACGTCACCTCATAGCTGGGAATGAAAGTTAAGGTGCAGAAACAGTAACGGTATCTGGCAGCCTAGTCGTTATAGAGTTGAGCCAGTAACTGAAAGGTAACCAGTTCAAATCCCCTGGCTGACAAGGTGAAAGGGCAGTTGTTTTGCCCTTGAGCAAGGTACTTCCTTGTGTTAACTGTGCTAGATTAGGGTTTGTGCTAAATAACTAAAATGCAAACGGGTCAACAGCTGCACTCTCCATTACAAAACATCTCAGTTTATAGCCGACAGATTCCCTCAAACTTTTTGCTATTAATTCATTGATTCTTTTGCCAATGTTCTCTCTTTTTTTCCTCAGAAATTGCCTTCATGCTCTCTGTCCATACATCACTCATCACTCTCTCTTCCTCGCCACTGTCCCCTCGAACAACAAAACTGTCGCAGTCACACCTATCTTGGACCCCCCCAATATTCATAACTTCCGCCCCATCTCCAAACTTGCCTCCCTACTGCAATATCACCTCCTCAATAACAGTTTATTCAAGCCTCTTCAGTCTGGGTTCTGACCACTCCACAGTACTGAAACTGCCCTCCTCAAGGTTGTCATTGACCTCATCTCTGCTGATGCTGGTGCCCTCAACATCCTTATCCTCTTCAACCTGAGTGTTGTGTTTGACACAGTCAGTCATCAGATCCTCCTCAACCTGGGTGTTGTGTTTGACACAGTCAGTCATCAGATCCTCCTCAACCTGAGTGTTGTGTTTGACACAGTTAGTCATCAGATCCTCTTCAACCTGAGTGTTGTGTTTGACACAGTTAGTCATGGAGACAGGACATTCTCTAGGGCTGCTCCAAGGCTTTGGAACTCTCTTCCACAACCGTGACTCTAAATCTGTAACTATCTTCATCCCCTGCCTCAAGTCTCATCTGTTCAAACAAGCCTACCCCTAGCCCCTGCCCTTTCACCAGTGTCATGTCGGAGTCCTTTTCTCTAAGTTTGTCTGTGTATTGGCCAATCGCTGTCCTCGGATGTTGTTTGTTTTGTACCTGATGTAAAGCGTCTTTGAGTCCCAGAAAAGCGCTATATAAGTTTAACATATTATTATTTATGTTTCTTTTGGAAGTTTGTTCCAAATGTTTCACTTGAGGTAGCTGTCTATGTACACTACAACCACAATCACCTTCTTCAGTTCTGACTCCTGTAGACCCTCAAGGCCAAACAATCCCATGTGGATATTTAATCTGCAACAGGTAACATTTAACATAAATTACAAATCCAGTTTATTCAAAACTCTGACTTATGGAGAGACTTTTTACATAAAAAGGACACAGGACCAACTACCCAGGAAGGTTCAACACCCCTGATTCCCTGATGACCACAATAAACCGTGACTATTAGGGCAGACGAAAACATGAAAGGATACACAAAGAACCAAGCAGTGAAGAACATTCCGATAGCCAAAAGGACCACAGTGAGGTGGGGGAAGACAGCCGGGTTCACCGGACTCGTGTATCTAGTCATCGCCTCGAGCTCCTACGGAAAAAGAGACAATCGAAGTATACTCATTCAGTGTGTGTTGCTGCTTAAGGACATAATAGCCAGCTTTTCCAAATGGACATAAGTTTCCACTAGCCAAATGTAAATAAACACTTTGTTTAAATGTATTCTCTACCCAGGTATATGTAACTAACTAGCAGGGTGCACACAAGCGTATTAACTGAGAGACCATGGCAGTGGCTGGAGATCTCATCTTGAGAGGCAATGTCTGTGGAGTCTTTTGTATTGGGTGTTGTCAACTACAGCTCTAGTTAGATGGCTGAGAAACTAGGCTTGATGTTGTTCCCTACTACGTTATACTGGCTAGGCAGAATGTAGTAACGCTGCATGAATGACATTAGCCAACGTTAGTTAGCAACTAGCTAAAGATGTCGGCTAACATGAATATTACAACAAGGAAATGTCTAGCAACACGTTTTATGCCAGGTTTTTATTTAGACGAATTACACTAAAAACGTTTTATATATTCAGTTAATATTTAGGTATAAACTGCATTTGCTAGCTCACTTACCATTTTGTTAGGTTTCTGGTTTGCTTCTACAGATTCGAATTCAAGAGGAAAAGAGCCACGTACTCCTTGGGCGTTCTCAGTTCAGCATAAATACATTACTGCCACCTTGCGGGCGGGAGCAAACCTTTTTATTGCTGAATGCAAGACAGAATATTGCCCACCGGGTGGACCAGGTACTGCAAGATTTTGTTCTAAATTGGCATGAAATCACCCCAGACAACCGACATTCTCCTATGATCCCGTGCTGTTGCCTTACACCTGTAATTTCTCAAATTTTTATTATTCAGTACTAAAAATAATTGTCCCTTTTCATTTCCTCCATCTCTGTTCTAACACAACACACACACACACAGCTTGTTTTCAATCAATATTTTATTTACTGAATGCATTCATATTATAACAACATCAACAGGAAATGAGACAAAAACAGTATAAGACTAAAAAATATATGTTATGATCATGTATTAAAAACAAAGCTAGAGGCAGTACTAAAAAGCACAGATATGTAAAGAACAGTTAAAATGCAGGAATAAGAGAATAGGGGGGAATAAGTGACTGCATTATATATTCTTAATCAAATATACGTAAAGTATTTAGTGTTCTGAAGTGCTTCAATCCATAAGATTTATAGAAATAAAACATATTTGAAAATGAATGATTTTATCGTTAATTTAAAGTTAAAATGTTGTGGCGTGCTCAATTGCATGTGTATTCTTAGTCTGTGAGTGACATAAGTAAAAGCCTAATCGTGATTTTGATAGGCACAGATTTTCATAACGTAACCATGGTGACATACGGTATAACAGCAACGACACATTAATGACACACAAATAACATAAAACTATAATGATAAAACAACATGAAAATGAGCATATATTGTTACAAAATGAAGCTACACGGTAACATTTAATGCATTTCTATACCATTTGAAACCACTGGAACCACCAGAAAGAGCATTAGGCAGTTCATATGTACAGTGCAAAACTAGAAGTGCTATGCTGGTTTCACTGGGAAAGCTGGTTGGTGCATAAATAAGCTACAACAGGAAACTACTGCTGGATAGCCTAACAAAAATCATACTGGAAATATACTATAGTACATTGTCATCATATTATGTAATCTTCAATCAAGTATATTAATTTTCACATATTTTTTATATTCGATTTTGGAATACATGATAGGTCAACAGGGATGTTCTGAATCCCAAAGGGTCCTTTGTGATTCACCAATGCACATATTACACACAAAATACTGCATAACTTAAGAAGCAGTTAACAGTAAATCAGAGTAGTCAGTGAGTAAGGAACCACTGCAAGCTGTATGCTAATGGAAGAATACAAGTGAACAGCTGGGTTATCCAGAGAAAATCTCTATCAACATGGCTTTGTGAATGGCTGTTGTTTCCAGTCAGGGAAGAGAAGACAAAACGTGTTGCATAGATCCAGAGCAATGAATGGACAGGCTATAATAATACAATAGTCCAGTGTATAAAATCCATGACTCTTTCAGAGGGCTGCTATCATGGCCACGCGCCAAACCTTTTTCTCCTCGAGTTGCACAAGACCAGGTCACAAAATGGCCGCCTCTGTTCTTTTAAACAAAGAATGTCTAAAAACGGTGGCTCACACATGAACAGCATTAAATCATTAAAGTTCATGGCTGCTTCTGTCTTGCGAGAAAGATAAAAAAAAGTTTTTTTTGTTGTTGAGTCAGATAAGGCATAAGTGGTTTAAAAAACATCATTCAAATGTAAATGTGTGTTTTCAACATCATGATTGAGAGCAGAAAGAGATCTCCAATCTTCTTAAATTCAAACAAATAAAACAGACATACATGCTAACAAAGTTATTATCCTTAAACCCACATATTTAATTTGCTAGTGGTCAAACTATTACATATAGTGAGAGTGATACAGTGTACACGTTTCCAGTGGCCAAGTTACAGTGTAAAGAAGTTTCCAGTGGCCAAGTTACAGTGTAAAGAAGTTTCCAGTGTTCTTGTATCAGACAACAACAATTCAGTTATCAGCTGCTACAGTGATCCTACAGTGTATACTGTTCTCCATTCAGGCACAGAATTAGAATCATAGAACTAGAATAATGATATGGTTCCAGAATCATAGAACTAGTATAATGATACGTTTCCAGAATCATAGAACTAGAATAATAATATGGTTCCAGAATCATAGAACTAGTATTATGATACGGTTCCAGAATCATATAACTATAATAATAATATGGTTCCAGAATCATAGAACTAGAATAATGATGCAGTTCCAGAATCATAGAACTAGAATAATTATATAGTTTCAGTACCAGTGTTTCAATGTTCCAGTAAAGTGTACAGAATTAGAATCAGAAAATTAGGATCACACTAATTCCATGGTCCTAGTACAGTGTCCCAGAACATACAGTGCAGCTGCTGAGCTCAAACCAGTGTAATGAGTCTTGTGTAAGCGATTTGCTGTCCAGTCTAATCAGGCATGATGAGTCATTAGTCCCATGTACTCTTAAAAGCAGGGACCCATAAAGGATGCTCCTGACTGTGCATATTCATCACATTTATGAATGTGTCCTAAACAATCTGATGTAGTGTTTGAGTTTCAAATGACAGCTGTCTGAAGAAATATACACACGCACGCACACATGCACGCACGCACAAACACACACAATTATCCAGCAGACTGTTTGCACCATTAAGAGTTCTATGTCAGTGTTTCTCAATCCTGTTTGTGAGCGTGTGTGTGTGTTTGTGAGCGTGTGTGTGTGTGTGGACTCCACAGCTGTGATTTGAAGGCATATTATTTTGGAAACTCAAACAGTCAGAGATGAATTATAAAGAATGTCATATACCTAAATTATTAAATATAACTTTTAAGACAGTGGATCCAGACCCAGAATACACCAGTGCCATAACATAGTCATGCACCTCTAAGATCAACATTTTGAGAAAGGAAATAAGTTTCTGCAACACTAGCAGAACTGACTAAGGCTGTCTCTCAACAGCACAAAGGGGAATAAGTTATTCTACATGAAACCATCAGTTTGTTCGTTTGTTTAGAGTTGTAAGGAATGGTAACAGTGTAAATACAAAAAAAGTTAAAACTATAAATTGGCAACAAGAAATATATTTTTAAGATATAATGGGCATGGCAATCCCATGCATTCCTACCAGACACCAAATGAGAATGAATCAATGCTGACTGATGCCCTTCCTACACCTTCTGATTGGCCAACATTTGTGCTGGCCAGTCCAGTTCAGCTCCTCTGAACTTTTTGATGGTAAAAACTGACCTATCATGGATCGGGACAGATCATCTCGACTGTTTATACAACCTCCACTGAGAAAGCATTGGAAATCACAGGTTCAGATAGTGTATATGACCTGGTGAGTTACTGCTCGTTCTCTACACAGTCCGGCTGGACTGGAGTCAAAGAGCTAGAGTGATAGGACCAGGAGAAACCCTGGGGTCAGTTCAGAAGGTGTAGGTGTTCAGAAACCCTGGGGTCAGATCAAGAAGTGTAGTAGTTTGGAAACCCTGGGTTCAGCTCTGAAGATTTAGTAGTTTGGAAACCCTGGGGTCAGTTCAGAAGGTTTAGTAGTTTGGAAACCCTGGAGTCAGTTCAGGAGGTGTAAGATTTTAGAAACCCTGGGGTCAGTTCAGAAGGTGTGAGTGTTTAGAAACCATGGGGTCAGTTCAGAAGGTGTGAGTGTTTAGAAACCATGGGGTCAGTTCAAAAGGTATAGGAGTTTAGAAACCTTGGGGTCAGTTCAAAAGGTGTAGGAGTTTAGAAACCTTGGGGTCAGTTCAAAAGGTGTAGGAGTTTAGAAACCCTGGGGTCAGTTCAAAAGGTGTAGGAGTTTAGAAACCCTGGGGTCAGCTCAGGATGTGTAGTAGTAAGGATAAACCAGCTTGTATGCTAGGTTCCCTGTCTTGTCATGCGCAGCTGCTCTGAATGAGGAAGTGGTAGTCAGAGTATGGTGGAGTGTTGCTGGCGGAGTTGTTCTCCTCTCCGCCACAACTCACTGCACTCTGTCAGAAGAACAGCAGGTCAGAGGTCAGACAATGCAACTTTTTAACGTACTGCATGTACTGCAAATCAAGCTTTTTTTATGTTTAAATATAATCAGGTAAGTACTCACAGATTTAATTAAAGTTTAAATATAATCAGGTAAGTACTCACAGATTTTTCTACGTTTAAATATTATCAGGTAAGTACTCACAGACTTTTTTAAACATTTAAATCTAATCAGGTATGTACACACAGACCTTTTGACATTTAAATGTAATCAGGTAAGTACTCACAGCCTTTTTTACATTTAAATATAATCAGGTAAGTACTCACAGCCTTTTTTACATTTAAATATAATCAGGTAAGTACTCAGACTTTTTTTAACGTTTAAATATAATCAGGTAAGTACTCACAGACTCAGCAACTCTGAAGTGATAGGTGACATCCTGGAATGACAGCACGGGTACTGACCACAGATGATCTGTCCCCTGAGGAGAAGGAGGTGCGGTCAGTTGGTTGCTCCATGTGGCCAGTGGTCCGGTACAGGGTTAGTCCAACCAATTCAGGATGTGTTGGAAGCACAAACTAACTTTGACTCAACTTTGGTTGTAAATGTTCTATAACTTAGAGTCCTCACTGCGGACTCGCAAACCGTTTCGGGACCGTATCAACCGTCGACTTACACATGTAAATACTTGCTTTCTTGGGCTGTATTTTATCTTTTAATTGAAATGGAACTGACGCTTGTGGGTAATTTCTCTCCCAGTTCGTATGGTTGTGATTAGCGGTGTAGTGATAAAATGCAGATGGGTACATTTTGATGAAGCTGAAGCTTCAGAGATTTCAGATCCATTTTCGTGACAGAAGGGGGATGAACTGTAATGAACTGGTGTCAGTGTTGCAGTACCTTGGTGACGGTCTTCTGTCCACCGTCCAACTCGGTCTCCGTGTGGTCAGGACACAGGCGACCCCTGGTCACACCACACTGTCTCACCCACACCAAAGCCTTGGCTCTGAGGACAGACACCGGGGATAGATGATACCAAACCTTATGTTATGAAGAACAACTACAGGTTTGTTGCTTACTGTGCAAACACACACACATGAAACAAACACACACACACAAAAGATGAACGCACTTATTTCATCCACTTCATCATGACTGAGGATATAAAGACACATCTGCCTATGTCGGTCTAGGTCTTCATGTGTTTCAGTGGGCCTTTTGGCCAGTGTGTCTCGGTGGGTTTTTTGGCCAGTGTGTCTCGGCGGACCTTTTGGCCAGTGTGACTCGGGGGGACCTTTTGGCCAGTGTGTCTCGGGGGGACGTTTTGGCCAGTGTGTCTCGGGGGGACCTTTTGGCCAGTGTGTCTCGGGCGGACCTTTTAGCCAGTGTGTCTCGGGCTGACCTTTTGGCCAGAGTGTCTCGGGGGAACGTTTTGGCCAGTGTGTCTCGGGGGGACGTTTTGGCCAGTGTGTCTCGGGCGGACCTTTTGGCCAGTGTGTCTCGGGCGGGCCTTTTAGCCAGTGTGTCTCGGGGGGGACGTTTTGGCCAGTGTGTCTCGGGGGGACCTTTTGGCCAGTGTGTCTCGGGTGGGCCTTTTGGCCAGTGTGTCTCGGGGGGGCCTTTTGGCCAGTGTGTTTCGGTAGGACCTTTTGGCCAGTGTGTCTCGGGCGGGCCTTTTGGCCAGTGTGTCTCGGGCGGGCCTTTTGGCCAGTGTGTCTCGGGGGACCTTTTGGCCAGTGTGTCTCGGGGGACCTTTTGGCCAGTGTGTCTCGGGCGGACCTTTTGGCCAGTGTGTCTCGGGGGGACGTTTTGGCCAGTGTGTCTTGGGCAGGCCTTTTGGCCAGTGTGTCTCGGCCAGTGTGTCTCGGGGGGACCTTTTGGCCAGTGTGTCTCGGGGGGACCTTTTGACCAGTGTGTCTCGGGGGACCTTTTGGCCAGTGTGTCTCGGGCGGACCTTTTGGCCAGTGTGTCTCGGGGGGACGTTTTGGCCAGTGTGTCTCGGGCGGGCCTTTTGGCCAGTGTGTCTCGGGCGGGCCTTTTGGCCAGTGTGTCTCGGGCGGGCCTTTTGGCCAGAGTGTCTCGGGCGGGCCTTTTGGCCAGTGTGTCTCGGGCGGGCATGCATTCCGTATACAGGTCTACTCACGTCATGTGCAGTGTGATCTGTGTGATGCTGGAGTTATGGGTTGATTGGAGTGACACGGTGTAGCTGCGGACAAAGCAAGGACCCCCAGATTAACACAACACACTGCATCCCACCACAGGGATCACAAATAACTGTACCACACATAACAGAAAAAGGGTGGAAACCCACCTGCAGCTGTCAGGATGTGGACAGTGGTGTGAGAAGATCTGCTGGTTTGTTTCCAGAATGCGGAGGTCGATTACAGAGGAATCTGAGCTGTTGCCTGGGAAACATGAAAAGGAAACGGTAAGCAAGCATAATACCAGACAAACAGTGTGTGTTTATTCAAACATATATCAATCTATCAATCAATCAAATGTATTTTATAAAGCCCTTTTTACATCAGCGGCTGGAACAAAGTGCTTTTACAAAACACCCAGCCTGAAATTTGTCCCAAGTGTGTGTCTGTGTGTCTGTGTGTGTCTGTATGTCTGTGTGTGTCTGTGTGTGTCTGTATGTCTGTGTGTGTGTGTGTCTGTGTGTGTCTGTATGTCTGTGTGTGTGTCTGTGTGTGTGTGTGTGTGGGCGGTCACCCTCCGTGCTTGTGTGAGTGTCATCCCTGCGCTGTCTCCGGGGCAGATTCTGCTGGCCCCCGCCAGGTTCTGGCAGCCGGTTGGCCCCCCCCCCTCCTGCCCCTGGGTCCCCAGCAGGGGGTGGCCTCTTGGCTTTGGCCAGGTACATGGGGGCGGAGGTGTGGCTGAGACGGTTCCGGTAGCGCCCATCCTTATCAACGGGCCGGGACTTGGCCTTCTTTCCGATGCTGCCCGGCGTCGGAACCGGACCGCTCAGATCTGGACCGAGTGGTTCATTTATTTATTTAACATGTATTTAACCAGGGAGACACGTTGAGACATAGGTCACATTTATAAGTGTGTCCTGGGAACATTAATCCTATAATAAAACAACATTTAAATACAGAAAACACAACGGTTACACACAGACAGGCATCATCTCAATCAATCAGAACAAACCCATTTCTAACAGTATGAAAAAGACTGACATCATGACGGCAAACAGCCACAGGTCACCTTCCAGTCTCTCCAGGATGCTTTCATCAAGAGTGAACAGCAAGACACTTGTTTTGTTCATTTATTAATTTAATTTCAAAATGTTTCTCTTCTACCAATTCTGCGATGGTTATCAATAACAATGTAATTACCTCCTTATGAAAGTTTCATACATGGTTTATGAATATGTCATGAGGTATTAGTATGACTGAAGCATTCCATCTGCTATCGTAACACAAATGTTTTCTTACCTGATGTAGACTGGTTGTTGTTAGGCAAAAAGGCAGTTGCTGATTGGTTGTTTATGGCACTTGTAGGCGGGCAGCAAGCTGCAGGATTGGACATTGAAGGAAATGGTGGAACGGAATCTGTATGACATTCATGACAATGTCAGATCTTGCAATTTGAGAAACCCCCCATCCCGACCCCCACGGTACAAACCAAGACGGGTAGTTATTCCAGCTACTAAACAGATTGACTGTCAATCTGGTTCTGCATCTATAGGATGAAGATGGATCCGTTTTAGTCTGTGTCTCTCACCTTGTGGTGTCAGGACAGTGGTCTGAGGAGAGAAGTTGGCACTTCTAGAGGATTCCACTGCAGACCTGGTCCTGAGGGATGCCAGATACATTATCAGAGACAATAAAATGTAAATAATTCAATGAATTACAAATATATAACGTAAAGAAGTGAGGAAGTTAATAAATGTATGACGTGAACGCGCCCAGACCCCACAAATCAGCGTTGCACCAACGCCCCCAACAGAAACAGTTGGTAGCTTGCGGAAAGTTCCAGCTGGGCCAGCCCCACCCTTACACACCTGCCTCCCATTGGAAGCTCGTCTGGGGAGGGCTCCCCAGGGAGCAGGTCGGGGCTGAGGCCAGTAGAAGTTAGAATCAGAAGGAAGAGGCAAACAATGTGGCACCGGGCAAGAAGGAGGTGGAAGAAGGAGGTGGAAGAAGGAGGTGGAAGACAGCCAGGAGATGGAGGGAAACCGCCGAATATACAACCACCAGCAACCATTCCTCCCAAATCCCCACCAGGAGGCTGCCCCAACCACAACGCCCCTCCACAAAACGGGGGTTTGACCTTTGGTTTTGATTCGTTCTGTGTCCGTTCCCTGTGTCTCTCCCCTTTACAACACATAGTTACCTTACAATCTGCACTGTCACGTATTAGTGTGTAATACATGCTGAAATAATGAATCAAGCTGCACAATTCAAACTGCTGGATGGGGTTTCTATGCTGGCCTTGGCCTATACAGAGCCAAGCCCTGCAATGAACATGCCATGTTGCAGACGGGACTGACAAGCCAGTCAACAGGACAACAATGAGTCCAGACCACTTCAGACACCCGGGCAGAGAAACGCCCTCATTACCACCTTAAAGATAAGAAAATAAAAGCTCAATTGATCGAGGGAGCAGAGAAGGAGAGAGAAGGAGGAAGAATGAGAGAGAGGGAGAGAACGAAAGACAGAGATAAGAACAAAGGAGGAGAGCGACAGAAAGGGACATGGGTGGGAGGATGAGGGTGGAAGGATGAGGGTGGGAGGGACATGGGTGGAAGGATGAGGGTGGAAGGATGAGGGTGGGAGGGACATGGGTGGAAGGATGAGGGTGGAAGGATGAGGGTGGGAGGGACATGGGTGGGAGGATGAGGGTGGAAGGATGAGGGTGGGAGGGACATGGGTGGAAGGATGAGGGTGGAAGGATGAGGGAGGGAGGAACGAGGGAGGGAGGGACAAGGGAGGGAGGGACCTAGGTGGAAGGATGAGGGCATGAGGATGAGGGCGGGAAGATGCGGGCCTACCATGGACAGAGTTGTGGACAAACAGTGACAGTTGCAGTGAAGAAGGGGATCCAGGAGACGTAGAAAGAGCAGGAAGAAACACGACTACAGAGACACACAGGAGAAAAAGAAAGATATCGTAGAGGAAATCAGATACTACACACACCACTACAGAGACACAAAGGAGAAAAATAAAGATATCGTAGAGGAAATCAGATACTACACACACCACTACAGAGACACAAAGGAGAAAAAGAAAGATATCGTAGAGGAAATCAGATACTACACACACCACTACAGAGACACACAGGAGAAAAAGAAAGATATCGTAGAGGAAATCAGATACTACACACACCACTACAGAGACACACAGGAGAAAAAGAAAGATATTGTAGAGGAAATCAGATACTACACACACCACTACAGAGACACACAGGAGAAAAAGAAAGATATCGTAGAGGAAATCAGATACTACACACACCACTACAGAGATCAAACGGACACCGAGACAGCTCAACAAGAGAAACAAATAATACAGACACTACAAGGGGCTTCAGTTAAAGGAGAAAGTAGAGAGAATACACAAATGCTTTAACAAGGGCAAATGGAAAAGGGATTAGCTGGGGCCACGTGAACATACATACCCATCCTTCTCTGAGACGTCCCCTCTGTGGTGTAGTGTCAACGCGTACAGGACGGACATGGAGATGACACTGAAGGCCATGACAACCACCAGAGCCAGAATGGTTCCCTGCATAAACCTGTGGCTGATACAGCCCTGCTCTGGGGGTGGAGTCTGGAGACCACAGGATCACACAGGTTAAGCACAAAGCACACAATACAACACACACAACACACACAACACAGCATACACAACACATCACACAACACCATGTACACAACACCACACAACATACACAACACAATACAACACGCACGACACACAACACACACACAAACAACAGACACAACACACACGCACAACAGACACAACACACACACACACAACATACAATACAAAGGAGAGAAAATAGAGAGTAACCCCACGTGCTACAAAGAGGCCGCTCTCATCCATTTCCAATGAGAGCCAGCGAATCACGGCGACAGTGGGCGGAGCTACTCTCTGAGATAAAATCTCCCAGCGACAGCGACAGTTGAGAGTGGAGAAACTTTCAACTTTATGCTAATTTGCAGCGAGCGGGAAATGACCGAGTTCAGTGACAACCAATAGCAGGCCAGATGTTCTCTGCATCTTGAAGTCCCTTCTCTTTTCTACTCGCTAACAAAAAACTTGCTAGCAAAAAATTTTTTGACAAGAAACGCATAACTGTGGTGTCCGGTTTCCCCATTATTTATGATGCTTCTCTGGCTTCAAGCAGAATTGTAATTCTAAAAATGGACGCATGGACGGTTTCAGAGATGGTTGGGATCACGGATGTGTGACACATGCATCACGTAAAATGAAGTCAACTGCTACTTGAACCACCATGATTTAGCGTCGTTGTAATACGTTTTTAATAGTGGAGTCACGCAAATACTAAATACTTGTTAATATTTGCAGAGATGGACGTTTCCCCTATACTGGTTGACTGGTTGTCGCAGGTATAAATTAGGAAGATATGTCCCGCCCGAGCGGGCAGTCTGCACGCTAGCGAAGGCTCCGCGACAGCTCGGCAGAGATTGAGCGATGTGCGAGTTGAGCGAGCGGACAGTCTGCACGTAGCATAAGAGAGAGAAAGGAGTGACAGGGAGACAGAGAGGGTTTGCATAGAGGTTAATATGGAGACAGAGATAAACGACTACCTTGCTTCCAGGTTTGACCGTCTTTTTCTTCAGGGGACCACTTCCTGACCTGCTGAACTGGCTTCCCGATTGGCTGGAAACAGACGCAGGAAGAAATATTGGCATATTCCATCACATACATTCAGTGCGTCAAATACAGAGGAGCTCCTGATTCAGGAAACTAATGGAATTACAGTTCAAACCACAAAAACAAACCAAATCAGGTGAAGCTGTTAGAAGTATTTGTCAGGTGGCCCTTCAGAAGAGGCTTTCAACCTGTTTGAATGTGTTTTAAAAAGGCGTAGCTGCGTGTTGCGTCCCACCTGACGGTGCCACCACTGACGCTGCTCTTCATGCTGTCCAGGCGGCGGAGTTTAGCCAGCTTCCTGCTCCAGCGCTCCAGCTCGTCAATACGAGTCTCCAGGTTGTCCGTCAGCTTACACAGCTCCTTCACTGCCCCAACGTTCTCCATGAAGATACGGTCCTACAGAGGAGTGAGAAGGAGGGATGGAGAGACGGAGAGACGGAGAGAAGGAGAGATGGAGGGACAGAGAGACGGAGAGAGAATTAAAGTTCAAAACTCTGGAAATCTTCCCCTGACAGATTCTTTTGACATCCTGAAAAACCATCTGGAAACTGTGAACAAACTTCCCAGAGTTTTCAAGAAACCTGATGGATTCCTAATATCAGGTGGTGTAAACACGCCTGAGGATGTTGGGTGATGTTTCCAGAATTCTTCTCTCACCTTGTTCACCACCAGCAGTTTGGGGATGGTCTCTCCGTTAGAGCAGATGATGTCTCCTCCCTCCTTCACAGCCTCGGGAAGAATCTGCTGCACCTCCTGGGCTATGACTCCTAGACCACACAAAACATCACTGTCACCTCCTGGACTATGACTCCTAGACCACACAAAACATCACTGTCACCTCCTGGACTATGACTCCTAGACCACACAAAACATCACTGTCACCTCCTGGACTATGACTCCTAGACCACACAAAACATCACTGTCACCTCCTGGACTATGACTCCTAGACCACACAAAACATCACTGTCACCTCCTGGGCTATGACTCCTAGACCACACAAAACATCACTGTCACCTCCTGGGCTATGACTCCTAGACCACACAAAACATCACTGTCACCTCCTGGACTATGACTCCTAGACCACACAAAACATCACTGTCACCTCCTGGGCTATGACTCCTAGACCACACAAAACATCACTGTCACCTCCTGGGCTATGACTCCTAGACCACACAAAACATCACTGTCACCTCCTGGGCTATGACTCCTAGACCACACAAAACATCACTGTCACCTCCTGGACTATGACTCCTAGACCACACAAAACATCACTGTCACCTCCTGGGCTATGACTCCTAGACCACACAAAACATCACTGTCACCTCCTGGGCTATGACTCCTAGACCACACAAAACATCACTGTCACCTCCTGGGCTATGACTCCTAGACCACACAAAACATCACTGTCACCTCCTGGGCTATGACTCCTGGGCTGTCAGCTCTTGGAAACACTGCAGAAACGCATCATAGAAGGACTAATGATACTGAGGATAGGATTTTAAATCAAATTTCATACCATTGTATACCTGACCCACAACCTAACAATAGAACCTAGCTGAAATTACAGAAAAATGCTTGGAGTTTTGTTATCTGGAACAGAGCTGGAGTTAAAACCTACAGGAGGGTAGATCTCCAGGAACAGGGTTGGAGTTAAAACCTACAGGAGGGCAGATCTCCAGGAACAGGGTTGGAGTTAAAACCTACAGGAGGGTAGATCTCCAGGAACAGGGTTGTTAAGTTGTTGTAAACAGTTTGTGCACATTACCAGTCTCTTGGCTGATGTCAATTCCAACACTGGAGGCAAACTCAGGTTTGAACTGATAGTGAACAAGTCTCATCTGACTGATCCGCTTCAGGTTATCAGTAGTGTCCACCTACACACACACACACACACACACACATGCTGATGATGACAACGTAGGCTTGCAGATGTGGATGTGATCATGGTTGGGCTTAATTCCATTTAAATTCAGAAAATAAACCAAATTACGATTCCTCATCGCAAGACATTAACGAAAGTTGAACTTGAGATTGTAGCTTCAGTTCGAATTGACTGGAACTGAAATGGGGTTGATCCCAACCCAGAAAATGAATCTGGAGCTGCATATGTAATGTATGGTTTTAGGAAAATTAGTAGAAGACAGGATATAACATGTTGCAAGTTATTGTAATATTGTACAGAGCACCTCCAAAACCAAACATTGTTAACTGTATGAAAAACAGGACTCCACGACCAAACAAACACACAATTACAGAACACACCTCTCTAGCACACACACACGCACACACACCCCCGCACCTCGTGGACGTTCTCTTTTGTTCGTATATCGGATGGGTGAACCAGCGACCCCATGACCTTCAGGTTGCCGTGGACGACCATGGCCTCGTCTGGCCGATCGGTGTTGACGCCCACCCGGCCGTGGTGATACACCGAGTCCGGCAGCTGGCCTCGCTGCCACAACACCTCACTGTCGCTCTCAAACTGGCCTGGGTTAGACGCCTGGAGCAGAGACAGAATGGTGTGGGGGGGGGGGGGGAGAGGGAGAGAGGGGAGAGAGAGGGAGGTTGGGGGGGGGACAACAAGGATATACTGAGAAGGTGCACAGATATGGGAGCTGTAAAATATCCTGCAAGTTCGTGTTCTCTGGTATTATCCCCAAACATGGATCAGCCTCCTAATATGATTGGCTGATCGGCATCTTCAGGAGCCTCAGACCCGGAATATAGAAACAGATATTTACACAACAGAATGTTGACCACCACAGATGAGGTCATACTGGTTGGGAAACGTTCCACCTCCATTCAGGAAGTCCAAGTTCCGACAGTAGAAGAAAACAGAGGTATTGAGACGAGAGAAGGACGGTCAGAGCGACACAGGTTCCCCTGACTCCCTCCCTCCCTCCCCCCCACACTCCAACCTCCCTCCCTCCCCTCCCCAACTCATGCAGACAGATATGGAAGACGTAAGAGGAGGACGGTCAGACAGACACGGCCAGACTGACAGAGGTTACCCTGACGATGATCCTCTCCGACACCTGAGCGGCCACCGTGAAGCTCTGACTGTGGGCCTGGGCTTGTAGCGCCACCACCAGCATGAAGTACCTGGGGACACACACAATGTCACTGAAGGCCTTGGACTGGGGCTTGCAGTCCAACCATCTCAAGTACTCATGTGTAACATGGGTTCATCTCACAGCTGCATCGTTCTGATCTCAAGGGAATCTATTGGTTGTTCAAAACTGTCACCTCTGGTCAGGGTTGGGTTTCCCCTTCTTCCTCATATTATTGGCTGTCGTCTCGCTGAAGTGTAGTCGTCCCACAGTCACCTTGGTGACCTGCTCTGGGGGCAGTGTCACTCTGCCGACACAAAAGTTCTGTCATTTGGTAACCTGCCCCGGGTGTAAATTAATATGTAGTAATGTGCAGTAACATGTAGTAATATTACAGTAATTACTGTGCAGTAATATGTAGAAATATGTTGTAATGTATGGTAATATGGATTTAAATGAAACTATGTATGAATATTAATGTGTATACAATATGTAGTAGTATAAGGCAATATATATACATTTGTAGTAATATGAAGTAGTACAGTATGCTGTGATATGTAGTAATATGAAGTAGTACAGTATGCTGTGATATGTAGTAATATGATGTAGCTAGTAATATTTATATTATAGTACAAATATTAAGTTATATATATTGATATGACATATAGTAATAGGAAGTAATAGGAAGTAAAATATAGTACAATTAATTAATATCTAGTAATATAGTAAGTAATATGAAGTTCTAAAAAAGCTAAATGTGGCAACAGAGCGAGCATTGTGCCTTTCTCTTACTAAAGGGGAATAATAAAAATAAAAGAAAAAGAAATACTCAAATTCGGTTGGTTAAGATGGTTAAGGACTCAGTAGAGTGCTGTGTCTGTGATGTAACATGTGATCACGGTCCTTTGGCTAGACTCACAGGACAGGTTTGAAGGGTCTCTTGCTGCGGTCAGACTGGGACTGCTCCACATTGATAGACTGGTTCATGGCCTCTAGCTGGAAGACAGACAAGAAGAGGTTAAATACAGCGCTGTTTCCCTGAATGGAGTGACATTTTTAACAGCCATTATCACCCCACTGATGATCATCCTAGCTATTATCAGACCACCATTACCAACCCAGCCATTACCATTTTCACTTGAACCATGATCACCCCAACCATTATCACTTGAACCATGATCACCCCAACCATTATCACCTGATCCATGATCACCCCAGCCATTATCACCTGATCCATGATCACCCCAGCCATTATCACCTGAACCATGATTACCCCAGCCATTATCACCCTAGCCATTATCACCTGAACCATGATCACCCCAACAATCATTACCCCGCCCATAATCACCCCATGTAAATGTATCACCCCAGCATTTGTTTTGTTTTCCTTTCTACTAATTGATGGTCTCGTTTCTCCACAAAGCCCAATTTTGATATTTCTGGACCAAACAGATCAGTACATTTGTGTAATAAAAGATGTGAGTAGTTTTTCCTTGTGAATGCATCCTTACCCACAAAAGGTTCTAATAAAGGATTACCCCCCGGTCATTCACCTTGACCCCATTGAGTTTCAGATAGAAGCAGTCGATGGGCTGGAGGCCCTCGCTGGTCTTGATGTACTTGGGATCTCCCAGCATGCCGCAGTACACTGTGACCTGGAAGTGGTTCTTCTTCTGGCACACAAAGGCATCGTCCGCCAGGGAGAAGTTGAAGCCCTTGTCTGCATCGACGCGGTATGTGGGCATTGGGCTGCCGAGAGAAAGTGAGTGAAAGAGTGAGAACAAACAGGCCGTCACCTCTGTGACTAAGGCCGTCACCTCTGTGACTAAGGCCGTCACCTCTGTGACTAAGGCCGTCACGTCTGTGACTAAGGCCGTTATTCAATGCAAAAACTTGGGACAGTCAGTGTCTGTTGAGATATTCTTCTGAGCCTATCTAGTTCTTATCACGCTGCTATCCAGGTGTGCTGGTCCAATACAATTCCATCGACAGGACTCGTAATTCGAAGGGGCAATGGAGGGAAACGATGTGCTTCAAGTACTGAAGGTTCACAATACTTTCAATTAGGTTAACAAGGGATAGACGCCTGACTAAGAGGCCTGTACAAGACATTTGGTTAGTGATAATTCTTTTCAACTAATTACTGGCTGTGTCCCATCCACTGTGGGAGAATGCAATTCCATTAATCACCAGCAGATGGAGACAGCAGCACAGTCATGTCGGAGGCCTCACAGACCCACCTGCTCTGGTATATGAGGACAAAGAGCATTCCTCAAACCCTGTTCATCGCATAATTCATTCTGTCATAAAGGTGAGTGTGTCAGCTGGGATAAGCCACATGTTGATGACGATAACAAAAAGGCACGCAACTCCCCATTAACACCACCCACGCCCCCCACCCCATTAACACCACCCACGCCCCCCACCCCATTAACACCACCCACGCCCCCCACCCCATTAACACCACTCACCCCCCACCCCATTAACACCACTCACCCCCTACCCCATTAACACCACCCACGCCCCCCACCCCATTAACACCACCCACCCCCTACCCCATTAACACCACCCACGCCCCCCACGCCCCCCACCCCATTAACACCACCTATGCCCCCCTACCCCATTAACACCACCCACGCCCCCTACTCCATTAACACCACCCACGCCCCCTATCCCATTAACACCACCCACGCCCCCCACCCCATTAACACCACCCACGCCCCCCCTACCCCATTAACACCACCCATACCCCCCCACCCCATTAACACCACCCACGCCCCCCACCCCATTAACACCACTCACCCCCTACCCCATTAACACCACCCACGCCCCCCACCCCATTAACACCACCCACGCCCCCCTACCCCATTAACACCACCCACGCCCCCCACCCCATTAACACCACTCACCCCCTACCCCATTAACACCACCTATGCCCCCCTACCCCATTAACACTACCCACGCCCCCTACCCCATTAACACCACCCACGCCCCCTATCCCATTAACACCACCCAAGCCCCCCTACCCCATTAACACCACCCACAAGCCCCCACCCCATTAACACCACCCACGCCCCCCACCCCATTAACACCCCTCACCCCCCACCCCATTAACACTACCCACAAGCCCCCACCCCATTAACTCCAGCCACAATTCCCCACCCCATTAACTCCACCCACCTACATACCCAACACCTCACGATCGTCTTGTTCTACACCTCACTCTCCCCCTCCCTAACCTCTTCTCCTTTTTTAGTTTTAAGCCCCTGCTCTCCTCTCCTCCTCTCCTCCCTCCTCCCCTCCCTTCATTCTATTTCTTAACCGAAACCCTCCTGGTACTCTCTCCCCCGCACGGCTCACCTCCAAGGAATTTGGAGAACCCTGTGTTTCATTCCTTTTTTTCTCTTTCTGGATAATTCAACCCCACATCCACGAACCCCACTACACATCTTTTCCCTCTGACCTTCTATCTCTCTGTCCCTCCCTCCCCCATCTCTACCTCCATCTCTCTCCCCCCTGTCTTGTTTAAGAACGACTGACCCAAGCCACCAAACGGTTTCCGTGGAGACACTCACAGCTCTTTGCAGTTGGCGTCGTACAGTGTCGTCCATTTGTTCTGCTGGTGTGGCTGCCACTTGATGCACTGGTAGTTGGGATCCAGGTATGAGTTGTCTGCATCTGCCATCAAACCTGGGCCAGAAACAATGTCTACTGGGTAAGGGGAAAACACAAGACCACATTTTAATCTGCACATTGTCATGCCTTTTGTTCACACATGTCTGGGGCCTGTCTCTGGTGGAGATAGTGCTGTAGCATGGGTGGCATTCTGGACTACTGCTTTTTTAGCACACTCTTCCCTATTTTTTATTGGTTTTTATTACTTCTATATTACTCCATATTTATTTTCAAGGGTTTTATTGACGTTAGGAATGAGAGAGGGGCAGGTGAAATGAGTGTAATGTCTTTCCCACTTTACATGAAATGGCCAAAATATATCTTTAAACATTTTTTGTTTCCGCCTGGCACATGAAAGTGGTCCTGTTGTGTGTTGTTTCCGTGGCCTTAGTGGGTTCATGTCTGGATTCACGGAGGAATGAGGAGAAAGAGAAAGATGAAAAAAAGAAAGAAAGAATGAAAGAAAGAGAAAGAAAGACAGACAAAGATATGCCTGCCTACCTGGCTCTTGTTTGATGATACCTGAGAGGATCTGAGCGTTCAGAGTGTTGTTGGGAGAGTCACAATGTTTCCTCTTCTTCGCTTGGTGGACTGGTATACCGCTACACACACACACACACACACACACGCACACACACACACACGTACACACACACACGTACACGCACACACACACACACATAAGGGTTTGAAGCATTTTACATGAAGGATGATGAACCTAAATGATGTTATCTTTCTCACTCTTCATACCGATTTTGTGGATCTCTAATCTACACACACTTTCTGCTCCCTCCCTCCCGATTGGTTGATTGACTGATTCATTGGTTGGTTGTTTAATTGATTAATTGGTCGTTTTTACTCACTCTTGTCCTTGCTGTTGTGGTTGATGCAGTAGTTGATGCAGCATCTGATTCTGTTGCATGTCCGGGCCACTCCCACTGGAGGTGGGGCCAATGGGGTACTGTGAGATCATTGGCTCGGGCTTCAGATACATGTCCCGGGGCATGCTGGGATAGCTGTGGCCATGTGGGAGGAGGGGGGGCGGAGGGGTCATATGACACATGTTTTCTGGTGTCATGGTCCTCAGCATATGGGTGTCTGGAAGACGAAGATACTTTGATTTCATAAAATATATATATATTTTGCAATTCTTATATATTTTCTACCCCCAATTTCACATTGTCCAATTGGTCGAGGCCTGTGAGGGACAGCCAAAGGTTGAGACGTGTTTCCTTCAACACATCTATCATCTATCTCTGATTCTTGTCACACAGCTCACTCAACGCGGACTTCACTGCTGGAACACGTCCATTCCAGGCGATCGCATTCCCCAGCCGCCAACCACAGTGCAGCCAGCTGGCACCCAAACTACTCCAAGGAGCAACTAGAGGGAATCTGACAAGGCAGACCAGTCCGACATCCAAAAGTAGCTGTCAGTGTGAATATGTGCCAGCTTTCAAAGAAATTCATGTGGTAAATAGGGAGCGTTTAGGTAATGTCAGGAAGGAAAAGGCTTTTCAGAAGGTTCCATCTGCAAAAAGGTGATTCTGAAATAATTGTCTTCAAAGCTCAGAAGACTCCCTAGTTTGCTTAACCCTTGTGTTATTTTGGATTATTCGGGAATGCTGAAGACTTGCAGCACAGTGAAAAGAACAACAATCGGTTAATAACAAGGTTTTGCAAAATGACTGA
Source organism: Esox lucius (assembly GCF_011004845.1). Classification (NCBI taxonomy): domain Eukaryota; kingdom Metazoa; phylum Chordata; class Actinopteri; order Esociformes; family Esocidae; genus Esox; species Esox lucius. Next base: position 3,080,513 of record NC_047587.1, on the reverse strand, counting down.
AATGTATCAATGCCCAAGGTGACGACAGATGCAGCATGTCCAGAACAGGGAACATTCTTCATCTCAGATATATGAGCCAGACACAGTGATACATATGACCTACTGACCAGGGATCCTAGTCCAGGGAATTTGTGATTTTTGGTAGAAACAATAATAATGTCTGTATATGAATATTCCAGTGTGACCCTTCCCTTCTATCAAGATTTCATACAGAATCATTTTTCATTCTGTCTCCTCGCCTGTAATCAGGCCAGGTTCCCTCCACCCTGTGATAATGGCACTTTCTATTGTTCCTTCCTAGACGATAAGACCTTCCACACCTCCTCCTCTGAAAGACCAACACAGGTGTGTGTGTGTGTGTGTGTCCGTGTGTGGGTGTGTGGGTTGGGGGAGGACCTACATAGGCTACTCTTCAAAAAGCCTCCAACTTATGTTGGAATGCTGAAACATTCATACAGTATTCTGATTGTGAGGATTGTACTAAACGGAACCCATCTGTTATTCTAACATTCCAGAGTTCCACCAGGACCTGAACTAACCGGTTCTGAATTCTAGATTCATACCTTACCTCTGTGATCTAAAATATAGATCCCAGAAGTCTTGATTTATTTCAATGAACGTCTGATTAATAAATAACCATTTCTCACATCTACATTTACTGATTAACGGAATTCTGTTCTGCTCTCGTTCTTCCGTTAAAATGAGATGAACAGATGAGTAACGTCTATTGATCTACGGAGACATGGAGCAGCATGAGGAAAACACACCTACTGTCCTTGTAAGAATTCCCAAATGTCACCCACTACGCTGTGTAGTGTCCTACCTCAGCACTCTATCCCCTATGTAGTCCACTACTTTAGACCCAAACTAGGGCACCAGATGGGTTGTCCTGGTAGTATACCTGTGAAAAGAGTCTCCATCATCTGTCCATTTCTCTCCGGCTCCACTCCCTCGTTCACCATGGAGCTGCTGAGACAACATTGTCCTCCAACTCACCCATGTCGCTTTTCACCAAACTCACATGGTCTGAATAGTATTTTAATCCATTCACTGACTAACCTGAGTCAAGAGTCACCTCCAAGTCTCTTGTTTTCTTAGTCTAACTCATACTTTCACTGCAGCACTTCAGCACGTTATCTCTCTCTCTGTGTAGCTCTCTCTCTTTCTGTAGCTCATTCTCTTTCTCTCTCCATATCTCCTTTCTTCTTACTAATAACCAGAACAACTTATCCTTTACTCAAGACTCTGGAACCTTGTTCCTGGAGAACTACCCCCTTGTAGGTTTTAATAATAATTAGCCTGACAATCTGACCACTGTGAATTGCTTGATGCCAGTTAGGCCTGCTTTCGTAAAAATAATACATAAATAATGGCCAATTGGCATGTGGATAGTCACTGGACAGCAGGAAAATACCACTCAATGGAAGCCTGTTTGGATTTGGTATCACTCCAATCACATCACCAATCACATTAGCAATCGCATCTCTCCAATCACATCACTCCAATCACATCACCAATCACATAATTCCAATCATATTATATTAATGCCCTTCATAATTCCAATCATATTATATTAATGCCCTTCAACTCAGTTACACTAGATAGTGTAACAGAGTTGAGAATCTAGAGTCCACACCTACATCTAGTATGACAATACCAATTTACAGCAAGTTAACATATTACAGTTTCACAGCATGGGCTTTTCTTTTAACAAAAAAGATCTGACTAAATACCAATGCTGTCATTAAAGAGCATGAATATCCAGAAAACAAAGACAGTATGTTCTAACCTTTTCCATGTTGTCCTTAACAAATGCTGTATAGAAAATAAAATACATAAAGCAAATAAATCACAGCAAAAACAAAGCAATTTCTAAAATGTATTTTACACATATATTGTTCTCTATACAGTGTGGTAAATTATTGTTAAGTTAAGTTAAGTCACTGTGGAATATTCTTACTGTGGTTGCCACAGTTCATCTGCAGAAACTGGACAGGACCAGCAGCCCATCCTCTCAGGGATTGTACTGGATCAGCAGCCCAGCCTCTCAGAAACTGGACTGGACCAGCGGCCCAGCCTTCCAGAAACTGGACTGGACCAGCAGCCCAGCCTCTCAGAAACTGGACAGGACCAACAGCACAGCCTCTCAGAAACTGGACAGGACCAACAGCCCAGCCTCTCAGAAACTGGACTGGACCAGCAGCCCAGCCTCTCAGAAACTGGACAAGACCAACAGCCCAGCCTCTCAGAAACTGGACAGGACCAGCAGCCCAGCCTCTCAGAAACTGGACAGGACCAACAGCCCAGCCTCTCAGAAACTGGACAGGACCAGCAGCCCAGCCTCTCAGAAACTGGACAGGACCAACAGCCCAGCCTCTCAGAAACTGGACAGGACCAACAGCCCAGCCTCTCAGAAACTGGACAGAACCAGCAGCCCAGCCTCTCAGAAACTGGACAGGACCAACAGCCCAGCCTCTCAGAAACTGGACAGGACCAACAGCCCAGCTTCTCAGAAACTGGACAGGACCAGCAGCCCAGCCTCTCAGAAACTGGACAGGACCAACAGCCCAGCCTCTCAGAAACTGGACAGGACCAACAGCCCAGCCTCTCAGAAACTGGACAGGACCAGCAGCCCAGCCTCTCAGAAACTGGACAGGACCAACAGCCCAGCCTCTCAGAAACTGGACAGGACCAACAGCCCAGCCTCTCAGAAACTGGACAGGACCAGCAGCCCAGCCTCTCAGAGTGATCATGGTCTTTGAATTCCACTCCACCACCCATCTTGCAACTAGCAACTCATAGGTGACCTCCTTGTGAGCATAAGAACTGACTGCTGATTGAACAGTTGTAGTTTGTATCAGTTATTATGAAACGTTTTGATTTAGTTTGACCTGATTTACTCATGTTTAATAGAATGTTGTGTTTACTCTCTGTGTGCTCAGCATTCACAATGTGTGTGAAAGCAATGAGAAATTACTAACTGTTTTGCACACAAAGAAGACTGCTGTGCTCATTAGGTTTTAATGGAGATCAACTTGACCCCAGTTTCATTAAAAGTATCTTAGCAATTGAAGAAAAAATGTAAAACAAATCATTAAACAAATCAGTGGAGCAAAAACACATTTTAAAACATTACTAATATCAGTTTTCTTTTTTACTATTTGCCCATTGTTACAAAACAGTGCATAAGTTTGTTTATGTACAATTTATTGTCTAATTTCTGTTCATTATTATTTTCTCATTATAGTGGCTGTTATCCACTTGTGTTGGCAATGATTCCCACGCCAATAAATTGCTTCAAGTTTAAATGAAACTACGGACGATAAAAGCAGGTGAGTGAGAGAGACGAGGTGACAGACAGAGAGAAAGAGAAACAGAAAGAAATGGAGAGACAGAGAGAGAAAAAGAGAGAAAGATATGGAGAGGAAGAGAGAGAAGGAGAGAGAGTAGAGGTAGGGAGAGAGACAGAAAGAAAGAAAAAGGAGAGCTGAGGTGAGACAGAGAGATCTCAGACTTACCATTGACCTGTTGAGGGGAGTAGGGCTCAGAACTGGAATCTGGGGGTGACTCCGGGAGCGTCCTGGAACAATGACAAATACAGTGCAATCAATGACAAATACAGTGCAATCAATGACAAATACAGTGCAATCAATGACAAATACAGTGCAATCAATGACAAATACAGTGCGACCAACGCAGGGAAAAAGCAAGACAGTGACTTAATGGCTCTTATCTGGGGTAACTGCCTTGAGCGATGTCGCTCTGGACAACAGCGTCTGCCAAATCAGTGGTACAAAAAACCCTCAAAATCACCTGAAATCAAATCCATATTTGGTTTGATGTTACTTCCGATTTAATCAAGAAACTCTAAACATTTTGGTCCTCCGTGTTTTGTTAGAATACTCAATTCCCAGCAGCCAACTCAAGGCCAACTCAACCAAACATGACTCAAACACAACAGACTTTTAGTTATCGGTGGTTAAAGTTAGCTGAAGGTATTAACAGCTGTTTGAATAACAACCAATGGATTCCAGTTCCTCTAGATATGACGTATGGCCTTTTCAGGCCACGAGTTCACCAGTTTTGGACACTGACGAACCCCCAGCTCGCTCACCCGCCCTTCTTGGCTGGCCAGTGGTTTGTTTGTCCAAGTGGAGTTTAATCAAGCGCTGATTGCAGGATGGAGCTGAACGTGGACACAGTGCCGTGTGATGAAGGACAACTATTCGGTAATTGTAGACAAGATCAATCTGTCTGATTCAGAGCATGACTCACAGTTTCCATGACACAACATCACTAGGACTTTCTAGTACCAGATACAGGAAATATCTTCACCTCCCGTCTTCATACACTATTCTCTCCACAATACCAGACTCCTACTAAAGCCCCTCTAATTAATCAGACGTCCTCAATGAGTTCATTGATATTAACATGAATGACCACACAGCTCTGTTGTAGGGACCATCTTTTATCTAAAGTCTATCGTAAGAAGTGTACTTAGTTAACTGGCAACTAAAGCCTGGTATCCAGAACTTGAGTCAGCTGAGTGGACCGGAACCCAGGGTGAGTAAGTTGATTGTACCAGAACCCAGGCTAAGTCGGTTGATTGTACCAGAACCCAGGCTGAGTCTCTTGAGTGGACCGGAACCCAGGTCGAGTCGGTTGATTGGACCGGAACCCGGGCTGAGTCAGCTGAGTGGACCAGAACCCAGGCTTAGTTGGCTCACCCTGGTGTGTAGTGGCCTCTGTGTTCAGGCTTGATGTGGTTCTGCTGCTGGTTCTGCTGCTGGTTCTGTTGCTGGTTCTGCTGCCCCAGACAGGGGTAGGTGTTGTGTCTGTGCAGGCCCAGGGGCGGGGGATAGGGTGTCTGACAGGGCTGGTGATGGGGGTTCCCCTGGCGGAGGGGAATAGGGGGACTCACGCCACACAGCAGACCCCCAGAAGAGGACACTCCGGCCTGGGGTGATGAATAGGAGTTCGGCCCTGGGGCTCCGCTGTGGACCTCTGAGAAACAGCTGTAAAAAATCAGGGAATTTATTTTATTCATTAATTTTCATTTGGAAATCACAATAAGGATTGTGATTGAAATACCTTTCTAGTTAATTCAAAATAATGTTTCTGTTAACACTTTGCATTGACCAGCCTTATATAGACAAAGTTATAGTATTATTAGTTCAGTTGGAAATGCCAATACCTAAAGTCTATGATCTGGATGTTGTGTTTTGTCATAGAGAGGTTTAGAGGCATTCATTGGCTGAAAGGTTATTTCAGCATGGACAGCGCCAATTAAAGCATCCAACATTTTATTCTACTGTATATGTAGGTAATGTGTGTTGGACCTCCGATAAAGTAGGAAGTACCATTCACCTTTATTAAAATGGAGTTGTGCCTTTGATGTTGTTCATGACCTAACTGACATGATAATGAGGACAGTGTCCTCCTCTATGGGTGTGTCGCATTCATCAGGATTTTTTTTTTAGAAAACCCTATCCAGGGGAAAACGTAATAAGATTTATATTGTCATTAAACACCTCCTAAAAGCCTCCCTTTTTAAGTAATTTTTTTGTTTTCTGTTTGGTCCCTAGGCAACACAACCAAGGTCTGACCTCCTTCTGGTTGGGTCACACTGATAGACTGGTCCTGGATCTTTTTCAACTGCCTTGGCTCCCTGTATGGTTATTTGGCAATCAGAAGAGTTGGCATGGCAACAATCATGAGAGGTGTTCAGGAAGTAGAAACAGGTCTGGGAAATGGCTATGACTGTGGCCCAAAAACAACATTTACCACACATCTCACCATGTCATGTGTACAAATCACCAAACAGAAGAAAACATAAACAGAGAGGAACTGACTGAGCCTGTCCATTACAACCCTGACGGTGAGGTCTTACGTTGTAAAAGACTTTACACAAGTTGTTCTCAACTCCGGCCCGGAGGTCTACCGATTTTTGTTCCTGCCCTCTAATCATGGAGCAGTACTCAGGGATTCCCTGTGTGGAGGAGAACCCCTCCAGGAGCCACTCACATGTCAGTGCTGTCGTCCTCCTTGCTGATGTACTCCTCCAGAATACTGGTATCAATGTTAGCTGGCTCCAGGGAGCTGGTGATGTCATGACCTAGGAGAGGAAGAGGCAAGGGAGCAGAGGGAGTGAGGGGAGAGAAGAAAGGAAAAGGGGAGAGGGGAGAGGGAGAGAGAGAAAGAAAGAATGACGGGAAAGATACAGAGGGAGAGATGGATAAATATTCCTACATATTTCTATTTTTTTATATTACAACTTTCTTCAAATTCCCATTTATTCAAAATCATCCAGAAATCCCACTTTGACAATTCTGACATCCAGAAATGAGAAAAAAGGCAATAGAATGGAATTCGGATCCACTGCAGGAATTCTAAGACTGAGGCTGATTCATCATCACAGACACGTGTGTTTGAATAAAGATAATTCAGTAGATCTAATTGATTTATGCCAGGTACAGAAGATTCAGTGAATCAAATTAATTCAAAGCAATTCAGTAGGTCTTTCAGTGGGTCTTTACCGTGGTTTCACCAGATGAGTGTAACTAAGAACATATTTTCTTATTTTCAGTAATGACCTGGGAGAAATTTCTATCTTGCTCAGCAACAGATTTTTTATTTATTTTTTATCTTGCCAGCTTGGAGATTAGAATTAGAAACCTTTTGTTTAACTGTCTCAACCCTCTTGACTGCCAGGGTAGATGGGTGAAATGGATTCAGGCAGGGAACAGATGATGCAGTAGATCTAGTTGATTCAGGCTGGGAACAGATGATGCAGTAGATCTAATTGATTCAGGCTGGGAACAGATGATGCAGTAAATCTAATTGATTGAGGCTGGGAACAGATGATGCAGTAGATCTAATTGATTGAGGCTGGGAACAGATGATGCAGTAGATCTAATTGATTGAGGCTGGGAACAGGTGATGCAGTAGATCTAATTGATTGAGGCTGGGAACAGATGATGCAGTAAATCTAAATGATTGAGGCTGGGAACAGATGATGCAGTAGATGTAACTGATTCAGGCTGGGAACAGATGATGCAGTAGATCTAATTGATTGAAGCTGGGAACAGATGATGCAGTAGATCTAATTGCTTTGGCTGTCCAATACTCACCTCACTAGGTTTGGTATATAGGTTTGGTATATAGGTTTGGTATCCTTCCTGGTTCCATACTAAACCATAACCTTCATCTTAATTATCATGAGCACACTCACCCTCGTTGTCATCATTATCATCATTATCAACGGTTATGTGGTCACCAACCTATAACAGTGCAAAGCCAACCTGCACCCATGATGCAGTGTGACAGTGATAGAGTGAAGACCTACATCTTGCTCATCTCAGTGGCTCTCCGACGCGTATGTCGCTCATGGCCGGCCTGCACTGCTAGCCTACAGACGACACTGGAAGCGAGGGGGTCTAAACGGGTCTAAGGGGTCTAAACTGGTCTAAGGGGTCTAAACGGGTCTAAGGGGGTCTAAACTGGTCTAAGGGGTCTAAACTGGTCTAAGGGGTCTAAACTGGTCTAAGGGGGTCTAAACTGGTCTAAGGGGTCTAAACTGGTCTAAGGGGTCTAAACTGGTCTAAGGGGGTCTAAACTGGTCTAAGGGGTCTAAACTGGTCTAAGGGGGTCTAAACTGGTCTAAGGGGTCTAAACTGGTCAAAGGGGTCTAAACTGGTCTAAGGGGGTCTAAACTGGTCTAAGGGGTCTAAGCGTTGGCATGTGAAATAATGAAAGCTTTTTCCAGCTCCTGTCACCAACACCTCCCCACCCCTCCTGTCCCCCCCCCCCTCCTTCCAGGAACCAGTCCCCCCCTTCTCAGCTAAAGCTCCCCCAAATCCCCAACCCATGACCCAGTCTCGTGATCCTCATGAACACCAACATGTAGGCACATACTTAAACACACACACACACACACACACACACATAACACAAACAAACAACCATGCCCCTCTACCTGTTCCCCTAAACACAAACAAACAACTATATGCCTTTACAAAGATCATTTAAAGCATGTCTTTTTTTAATCCTTCAAGTTTCGGTGGCAGCGAAATTGATAAAGATTGGTATGGTTGCATCGAGAGGGGTGTGGTTAGGTAGAGAGGGGTGTGGTTAGGTAGAGAGGGGTGTGGTTAGGTAGAGAGGGATGTGGTTAGGTAGAGAGGGGTGTGGTTAGGTAGAGAGGGATGTGGTTACATCGAGAGGGGTGTGGTTAGGTAGAGAGGGGTGTGGTTAGGTAGAGAGGGGTGTGGTTAGGTAGAGAGGGGTGTGGTTAGGTAGAGAGGGGTGTGGTTAGGTAGAGAGGGATGTGGTTAGGTAGAAAGGGGTGTGGTTAGGTAGAGAGGGGTGTGGTTAGGTGGTTAAGGGTCATGCAATGGATGGGCCGATGGAAAGATGACTCCCACATGTCTCTCACTCCCCCAAACCCAGACATCTCTCTCACTCCCCCCAAACTCAGACATCTCTCACTCCCCCAAACCCAGACATCTCACTCACTCCCTCAAACCCAGACATCTCTCTCACTCCCCCAAACCCAAACATCTCTCTCACTCCCCCAAACCCAGATATCTCTCTCACTCCCCCAAACCCAGACAACTCTCTCATTCCCCCAAACCCAGACATCTCTCTCACTCCCCCCAAACCCAGACATCTCTCTCACTCCCCCCAAACCCAGACATCTCTCTCTCTCACTCCCCCAAACCCAGACATCTCTCGCACTCCCCCAAACCCAGACATCTCTCTCACTCCCCCCAAACCCAGACATCTCTTTCACTCCCCCTAAACCATCAATCAATCAATCAAATGTATTGCAGTTGTCACAAAGTGCTTTTACAGAGACACCCGGCCTTAAACCCCAAGGGGTAAACAACAGTAGTGTTGGATTTCAGTGGCTAGGAAAAACTCCCTAAGAAGGCCGAATTTTAGGAAGAAACCTAGAGAGGACCCAGGCTCAGAGGAGTGACCAGTCCTCTTCTGGCTGTGCCGGGTGAGATATTAAGAGTCCAATTGGAATCATTAATAAATGTATCTGGGCTAAATCCAGAGTCTATTTAAATTTAGACTAGGTCAGAAGCATGACCAGATGGACAAGGACAGGGACAGCAACGGGCCCCCCAAACCAGGTGTGGACCAGGACCTCATGTCCTCCAAAAGTTTAAAACGGGAGAAGACTGGGAATATTCAGAAAATGCATTCCTCATATCAACAACGATTTATAGTTGAGAAGAACTTAGTGGGGAAGGAGAACTGACCCAATCCCCCAGCACAATAGTATAGCAGCGTATGGTAAACCCACATTTCTCTCTCTTCATCCTCTACAAACATTGTTCTCACTCTCCTGTTCTCCCCCTAAATGTAGACTTTGCCTATTTGCTCTCCAATTTCTCTCTCTCTCTCTCTTTTAGTCTTTGATAGATTAAGCTGCTACTCAGTTGGAATGTCAAGAATGCCTCTGTTAGTGTTGGAAAAAATGATCTTCCTTCTCTCTCATCTCTGTCTTTACTCTCATCTCTCTGTCTTTACTCTCTCATCTCTGTCTTTACTCTCATCTCAAATTTCTCCTGATTTCAGAAATCACTTGATTGGTGTTCAGCCACCTCTGAATGTCTCATGTCCCAGTCCATGTTCACTCACCATTATCCCATACCCTAACCCATATTCTAAACCTAACCTTATCAACTTTATCAACAGAGAGTTTGTTGAAAGTTTGTTCATAGTATTATTATCTACACAACATCTACAAATGGAAATTGGGACTCTCAAAATAAAGTGTGACCCAAACATCAATCCATGCCTGAACTACAGTAGATTCATCTTCTGTCTCTCCTTCTCTCTGTCTCTTCTTCTCTCTCCTCTCTCCTTCTCTCTGTCTCTCCTTCTCTCTGTCTCTCCTTCTCTCTCTCTCCTCTCTGTCTCTCCTTCTCTCTCGCTCTCCTCTCTGTCTCTCCTTCTCTCTCTCTCCTCTCTGTCTCTCCTTCTCTGTCGCTCTATTCCTCTTTCTCTCTATTCCTCTCTGTCTCGCCTTCTCTTTCGCTCTCCTCTCTGTCTCTCTTTCTCTCTCTCTCCTTTTCTCTGTCCCTCCTCTCTCTCTCCTCTCTGTCTTTCCTTCTCTCTCCTTCTCTCTCTCTCTATTCCTCTCTCTCTCTATTCCTCTCTGTCTCTCTATTCCTCTCTCTCTCTATTCCTCTCTGTCTCTCTCTCTTTATTTCTCTCTCTCTCTATTCCTCTCTGTCTCTCTATTTCTCTCTGTCTCTCTATTCCTCTGTCTGTGTGTTTCTGTCTCTCATCTTATTTTCTCTATAATTCATCCAATCTACAATACTACAATCCTTCCTAGAATAAGAGGAACTTTTAACGTAAAACGACACATCTTACTAACTACGCTTTTGTTTAATTGGCACATTTATCAATTCCCTGCACCATTCCCAGGTCCTTTGTTTATTAAAGTAAGATCTGAATTTTGATTATACAAGAATGGTATATGAGACCGTATTCCACGAGTTTGACATCTATTTTCACTGCTCTAATTGGTCAATAGTTTATAGTTTATCAGCAATGCCTCTCAGGGGTTTGTGAAATATTGCCATTATACCAGAGCTAAGTTCTGTATCCAAACTCTGGGGTGCGTCGTGCCTAAGAACAGCTCTTAGCCTTGGTATATTGGCCATATACCACACCCCCTCCTGCTTTATCACTTAATTAAACTCTGAAGCAGGGCCTATAAAATCAGTTCAACTTTTTTTATTTCTGTTATCTTGCATGTTCTTCACTCTTAAATTGCAATGTAATAGAGAAACAAGGCGTGCCTAGCTCAGCCGGACCGCAGTAGAAAGCATTAGTCGTGGCTGCCCTCTCAAAATTTGAACCCAGGACGCCCACGTGAAAAGCTGTATCTTTGACCACTACGCCAAAGAGCTGACCATTTACCAGGTGTCAGTATAGCATATTGACATTATATAATATTGTCACGCATCAACGTCATGTCAAGTGTAAATATTTAGCTACCCACCATTGAGTGTTGTGTTAAACTGACTAACGTTTCTTATGAAGTTTACTTCCACCACAAGTTGCATCTATGAATTCCATGACTTTTTCCAATGGCCGTTTTAAAAAGCTTATTAGCCAGTAACATATCGCTAGACACCATCCTGCTGCTAAAATAACGTGAATGAAGCCTCATTTTGGCCGTCACTACAGTAAACAGTTTCATTTTAGGCCTCCCGTAGCTACAGAAGGTTGTAGCCAGCAACGTTTTTGTCTATCCTGAACAAATCCTCTTTTGCCACTGGCTGTTTTAACAGCTAATTAGCCATTCGTGAATGACTTTGAATACCTATCAATACAGGTGACGATAACTGACTTTTGTCAAGTGAAAAGACGAGAGAATCGTGTAGCCAGCAAAGTGTTTGTCTATCCTGAACAAATCCTAACATCCACCAGAACCGTTTCCTTTTAGGCTTCCTATTACGTAGCTACATAAGGTTATAACCTCAGTTATAATGTGTTCAGACTGTCGAAGGCGGGACCTGTTGTTCCAGAGCGTCTCTAAACACTACGCTATTTAACAAGGGGCAGTCAGGCAGTCAGGGACGAATGGACTCACTCAGTCACTCAGTAAGAGACATTTGCTCTTCTAGGCTGGCTCACGCTTACGCGGTCCGGCAAAACATTTATTGGATGTAACAGCTGGTCATGGCCAGTGCCGTGTGTAGTTATGTTCTATTTTACCTGTTTCTATGTTCAGTTTAGTTGTTAAGTTCCTATTTAAGTTCCTCTTGCCCTAGTGTTTCTTGTTTCTTGTTTGTGACGTTGGACAGACTGAGAACCAAGGTTTTTGGGTAATTCACTGAATAATAATAATAGCACTATGAGTATGCATAACCATTTCAAGGTTTAGGACGTAAATTGCACATATTCCATGTAAAAAAAAATAAATCAGGCCCCTCATCTTGAGCTGTGAGCCAGGCCGGTAGACCACGAACACCCCTGGAAATCCCAAAAGGTCCTCTTCTGTCTTCTGTCAAATAAGGACCAACTTGCAGCCCACCAAAACAAAGACCAAGTGGGTCCTAAATGCGCTGCTTTAGTCCCCTGCTTCTGAACACAGCCCAGAGGGAACAGGTCGCGCCATTGTGGACACAAACCTACGAGTCAAAAGAGGGTGACTAATCTTAGAAAGAGAAACACTTAGTATTAGTTTGAAGGCTGTGAATGATGCCACAACCAGGGGGAGGAGAGGAGGTGAGTGGGAGAGGGGGATGGGTGGAGGAGTGTGTGTGTGTGTGTGGGGGGGGGGGGGGGTTGGTTTTCCTTTAATAATGTCCAGATGTGCACCCCAGCCCAAACTGGCAGTAAATTCAGGCTGGCAGCACTGATAACGAGAGAGGGAGAGATGGAGGGAGAGACAGGAGAGGGAAAAGGAGAGGCAGAGGAGAAAATGGGAGGATGGAAGGATGCATGAAAAACATGTGGATTGGAAAAGAGGGTGAATAGGAAAAGGACAGAGAGAGAGGGAGGGAGACTGGGGGAGGGAGGGAGACTGGAAGAAAGGGGGAGGGAGGAAGACCAGGGGGAAGAGGGAGTAGGGAGATGGGGGAAAAGGGGGAGGGAGACCAGGGAAGAGGGAGTGAGGAAGATAAAAACAGCTAGAACTCTAATACAAGTGATATCCTTTGGAAATGGGTGACAAACCTGAAAAGATGGAGAAAAAACGACAGAGTAGAAGATCAAGACGGAACAAGGAGAGATTGAAATGAGAGAAAACCTAATGGAAATAGAGAGTTTCAAGTCATAGAGGAATAATGTAATCTCCAATATGTGCAGTGAATCACCAGTTATCAGAATTTGAAATAAAACGTGGGTTGATACAAGATAAGGATGTGATACGTATACATACATCACTAGTGAATTCTAACCAGCTGTACTATGTCTACAGGCACTATGTCACTAGTGAATTTTAACCAGCTGTGCTATATCTACAGGCACTATGTCACTAGTGAACTTTAAGCAGCTGTACTATGTCAACAGGCACTATGTCACTAGTGAAATATATAACCAGAACTATTTTGCCAACAGGCACTAAATCTCTAGTGAACTATACTAGTCCGAAACATTTAAAATGTTTACATTCTAGATTCTTCACAACAGCAATCAGGGTTTAGTGCCTTGCTCAATGGCACAATAACAAACATGTTTTTCCTTGTGGAGATCAGGGCCTCCGTTACTGGCCAAAACTCTTGTCTACTCGATTGCCATCCAAAGCTGGATGTTTGCTACGCCTGTGAAATACATCTCCCAGACTCTGTCTTTCTCTTCCCCTCTTCTCTCTCTACGTTCTGCAAGGTCCAGCTGGGTTCTATCAGGGAACAAGGCTGTGATTGTCAGTCAGACAACCATACAGACGCCCCCTTTAAGATTTGGGGAACGTGGGGGGGACGGGGGGTTATGCTGTGTGTTTGTGTACGTGTGTGTTCTGGGTTCAAGGGCCAGTGTGTATGTGTGTGTGTGTGTGTGTGTGTATGTGTGTGTGTGTGTGTTATGCCAACCGTTCAATGCCTGAGTTGTCCACAGTGTAATAACCTCAAATGAACACAAGGGAGAGTGTGTGTGTGTGTGTTCATTACCCTTAACATTAATCTTTCTAATGTCAGCCCTCTGCTTATCTTTCTATCAATCAGCCTTTGTCCCCACAGCAGAACAGTAACCCAACCAATGCCAATGTACATTTACAGATGCCATGTTTGTCTGTGATTTGACCAACCTTCTCAGAGCAGGAAATTAACGCAGAAACAGGAAATGGGAGTTAAATGGATTAATTAAATGTTTTGTTATAGGGATAAACACTTTTTCATTCAGTCAAGTCTGACAATATTTATTATGCGCTTCTCAGAAAATCCCTGCAAACAACCAGTTGATCAAATTTAGAGGCAAAATCTGCAATTAGCACTATGAGCCTTGTCGAAAACTCAGAAAACCTTTCAATACGAGGTCTAATTTCTAATTAAACCAATTGAACACAAATAGATATATACACATTTTAACCCGGGTCCAGAAGACCAGAAGACCACAGAGTCCTAACCTACATGACACATGATGCAGAGGTACCTCTGACGGACTAGGACATGGCCGTAATAAAGAGGTACCTCTGACGGACCAGGACATGGCCGTAATAAAGAGGTACCTCTGACGGACCAGGACATGGCCGTAATAAAGAGGTACCTCTGACGGACCAGGACACGGCCATAATAAAGAGGTACCTCTGACGGACCAGGACATGGTCATCCTCAGTCAATACAGATCAGAAATACACACTCTGAACCTTTAATTCTGAAATCTATGATATAAGTTGTGTGTATGTTTTTATTTGTGTGTGTTTGTTTGTAATAACATTTCACGTTTTAGTCATTTAGTCTTTACAGTCAGAGCATTAATGTGGGCAAACATGCTTATATTGTGAGTGTGTGTGCGTGTGTGTCTATAAGTGTGTGTTAATTATTAATTGTGTTCCCAGCAGCACATAGTGAGATGGAGCAAAGTCCATAATATTATCAGACAGTCAATATGACCTAGAATGACACCCTGAGGTGTGAACACACACAGACAGACACAGAAACACACACACACACACACAGAAACACACTTAAGAGCCTCGTCAGAAACCAGGTTTTGATAAAAGCAAAGCCTAGATGGGACCAGTGGAACAATGTGTGTTAAATAAGGATGGGAACCCTGGGGTATATCAGGGAAGCCCTGCCACGTGCAGTGGGGAGAACAAGTACTTGATACACTGACGATTTTGCAGGTTTTCCTACTTACAAAGCATGTAGAGGTCTGTCATTTTTATCATAGGTACACTTCAACTGTGAGAGATGGAATCTAAAACAAAAATCCAGAAAATCACATTGTCTGATTTTTAAATAAATAATTTGCATTTTATTGCATGACATAAGTATTTGATCACCTACCAACCAGTAAGAATTCCGTCTCTCACAGACCTGTTAGTTTTTCTGTAAGAAGCCCACCTGTTCTCCACTCATTACCTGTATTAACTGCTCCTGTTTGAACTCGTTACCTGTATAAAAGACACCTGTCCACACACTCAATCAGACTCCAACCTCTCCACAATGGCCAAGACCAGAGAGCTGTGTAAGGACATCAGGGATAAAATTGTAGACCTGCACAAGGCTGGGATGGGCAACAGGACAATAGGAAAGCAGCTTGGTGAGAAGGCAACAACAGTTGGCGCAATTATTAGAAAAAATAAGTTCAAGATGAAGGTCAATCTCCCTCGGTCTGGGGCTCCATGCAAGATCTCACCTCGTGGGGCATCAATGATCATGAGGAAGGTGAGGGATCAGCCCAGAACTACACGGCAGGACCTGGTCAATGAGCCAAAGAGAGCTGGGACCACATTCTCAAAGAAAACCATTAGTAACACACTACGCCGTCATGGATTAAAATCCTGCAGCACATGCAAGGTCCTCCTGCTCAAGCCAGCCCATGTCCAGGCCCGTCTGAAGTTTTCCAACGACCATCTGGATGATCCAGAGGAGGAATGGGAGAAGGTCATGTTGTCTGATGAGACAAAAATAGAGCTTTTTGATCTAAACTCCACTCGCCGTGTTTGGAGAAAGAAGAAGAATGAGTACCACTCCAAAAACACCATCCAACGGTGGAGCATGGAGGTGGAAACATCATTCTTTGGGGATGCTTTTCTGCAAAGGGGACAGGATGACTGCACCGTATTGAGGGGAGGATAGATGGGGCCATGTATCGCGAGATCTTGGCCAACAACCTCCTTCCCTCAGTAAGAGCATTGAAGATGGGTCGTGGCTGGGTCTTCCAGCATGACAACGACCCGAAACACACAGCCAGGGCAACTAAGGAGTGGCTCCGTAAGAAGCATCTCAAAGTCCTGGAGTGGCCTAGCCAGTCTCCAGACCTGAACCCAATAGAAAATCTTTGGAGAGAGCTGAAAATCTGTATTGCCCAGCGACAGCCCCGAAACCTGAAGGATCTGGAGAAGGTCTGTATGGAGGAGTGGGCCAAAATCCCTGCTGTAGTGTGTGCAAACCTGGTCAAGACCTACAGGAAACGTATGATCTCTGTAATTGCAAACAATTGCAAAGTTCTGCTTTTCTGATGTATTAAATACTTATGTCATGCAATAAAATGCTAATTAACTACTTAAAAATAATACAATGTGATTTTCGGGATATTTTTTTTTAGATTCCGTCTCACGCGGTTGAAGTGTACCTATGATGAAAATTACAGACATGCTTTGAAAATTACACTACATGCTTTGTAAGTAGGAAAACCTGCAAAATCGGCAGTGTATCAAATACTTGTTCTCCCCACTGCATGTAACCATTGAAATGCCTTGCATGGGCGGAGCCCTAACAGTGCTCTCCATATCAGTTTATCCTGTAAACGAGTGCGCAAGGATCTTTTTTATTCCTCCTGGCATTCCTTTATTATTCCTGGGTATAAGCCTACAATATTCCTGTTTTTATTCCTTTATTCCTCCAGGTTTTATTTCATTTTCTATAATGTGACCATCCATCATACAAACAGCTCAGCTCCTCCTGGTCCAATAGCCAATCAATAACCAGTAGCACAAATAGGCATTGGAGGAGAGTTCTTGAAATGTAACATCCAGTGAATATTTTCAAGCAGCAAACCGTGATGTCTAGTCAACCCTATTCCAGCCCGACCCAGAACGGCAACTTCACCAGTCAGTTTAGCATTTATTTTAGACATGCCGGTCAGCCTGGCCAAGACCGGCGTGACATGAGATGCTGATGTTACAGGAAGTTGTCAGCAAATGTCTTTACTCTTTTTAACAGTGAGTTTCCCTGCAGTCTGAGACCAGTCCAGAACAGTGTTTCCCTGCAGTCTGAGGTCAGTCCATAACAGAGTTTCCCTGCAGTCTGAGACCAGTCCAGAACAGAGTTTCCCTGCAGTCTGAGGTCAGTCCAGAACAGTTTTTCCCTGCAGTCTGAGGTCAGTCCAGAACAGAGTTTTCCTGCAGTCTGAGGTCAGTCCAGAACAGTGTTTCCCTGCAGTCTGAGACCAGTCCAGAACAGAGTTTCCCTGCAGTCTGAGACCAGTCCAGAACAGTGTTTCCCTGCAGTCTGAGACCAGTCCAGAACAGTGTTTCCCTGCAGTCTGAGGTCAGTCCAGAACAGTGTTTCCCTGCAGTCTGAGGTCAGTCCAGAACAGTGTTTCCCTGCAGTCTGAGGTCAGTCCAGAACAGTGTTTCCCTGCAGTCTGAGACCAGTCCAGAACAGTGTTTCCCTGCAGTCTGAGACCAGTCCAGAACAGAGTTTCCCTGCAGTCTGAGGTCAGTCCAGAACAGAGTTTCCCTGCAGTCTGAGACCAGTCCAGAACAGAGTTTCCCTGCAGTCTGAGACCAGTCCAGAACAGAGTTTCCCTGCAGTCTGAGACCAGTCCAGAACAGAGTTTCCCTGCAGTCTGAGGTCAGTCCAGAACAGTGTTTCCCTGCAGTCTGAGGTCAGTCCAGAACAGTGTTTCCCTGCAGTCTGAAGTCAGTCCAGAACAGTGTTTCCCTGCAGTCTGAGGTCAGTCCAGAATAGTGTTTCCCTGCAGTCCTCTATGTACCCTAGTAGACATGTTCCATCAAGGGTGACAGACACCTCTAGGCCCACATTGACTCTACATTAACTAAACCAACCACACACACACAACCACACACACAACCACACACAACCACACACACACACATACGCACAAACACACATACAAACACATATACACCCACAAACACAGCCACAATATTGTTGTAACCAATGCATTGACAAAAGACACTACTTCATTGAAGCATTAAGACATCTGTATTAGCACAGGGGTTAAATCATTGACATTGAGGAAACTGTTAACAGATGTCTCTCTAAAGTAAACTCTTGACCTTCACTAGATAGAATGCTTGAAGTAAACTTTACTCCATTAAAGAGCATTAATCATGTACACTCGACTCCTTGAGACAGAATGCTTTAAGTAAACTCTACTTTTTTACTAAATTGAATCCCGGTTTCACGGACACAGATTAAGCCGAGTCTTGAACTAAAAACTCTAGATCAATGGAAAGCATACTTTTTTGTCCAGGAATAGGCCCGAATCTACATCCCTTAAACCGACCCAGAATGCCTCAAGTAAACTCTACTCCTTCAATAGATGTCTCCCATTTACATAAAAACAAAATGTGCAATCAGAAGTGAGAATGAGTAGGAAATTATGAATGAGAAAATGTGAATCTTTTTTGGACAACATTGCTTTTTCAACCCTGCAATGTATTATAGTTTGTTAGAAAGTCCAGAAAGTCTATCCTCAAATCTACATTATCTAGAGGAAAGTTAAAACAAGCTAAATAAATTCAAATAAAATAAAATCCACATCAAACAAACAAACAAACAAAATTGTTTTCATCTAAAGAAAATATTGATAGGACACTGAAAATGTAAAATAGTTAGAATTTGACTGACACTGGAAACTCAACATGTTTGACAGGAGAAAAGCCACTGTCAAAGATTAAGCAGAGAGACCCAGAGATAGAGATCGAAAGAGAGTGATCCAGAGATAGAAACAGAAAGAGAGAGAGAGACCCGGAGATGGAGACAGAAAGAGAGAGAGACCCTGAGACAGAGACAGAAAAGGAGACAGTCCCAGAGACAGATAGGGAGAGAGACAGAGAAAGGGACAGAAAAAGAGAGAGAGACAGAAATAGGGACAGAAAAAGAGAGAGAGCAAATGATAGAGACAGAGAGAGAGAGAGAGTCCCAGAGAAAGAGACACAGATAGAAAGAGAGAGAGTCCCAGAGACAGAGACAGAAAGAGAGAGAGTCCCAGAGACAGAGACACAGACAGAGAGAGAGAGAGTCCCAGAGACACAGACAGAAAGAGAGAGAGAGTCCCAGAGACACAGACAGAAAGAGAGAGAGTCCCAGAGACAGAGACACAGACAGAAAGAGAGAGAGTCCCAGAGACAGAGACACAGACAGAAAGAGAGAGAGTCCCAGAAACACAGACAGAAAGAGAGAGAGTCCCAGAGACACAGACAGAAAGAGAGAGTCCCAGAGACAGAGACACAGACAGAAAGAGAGAGTCCCAGAGACAGAGACACAGACAGAAAGAGTCCAATAGACAGAAAGAG
Organism: Esox lucius; assembly: GCF_011004845.1. Lineage (NCBI taxonomy): Eukaryota > Metazoa > Chordata > Actinopteri > Esociformes > Esocidae > Esox > Esox lucius. The sequence goes on along the minus strand of NC_047587.1, from coordinate 3,061,327 downwards.
AGAGAGTCCCAGAGACAGAGACAGAAAGAGAGAGAGAACCAGAGACACAGACAGAAAGAGAGTCCAATAGACAGAGACAGAAAGAGAGAGAGTCCCAGAGACAGAGACACAGACAGAAAGAGAGAGAGTCCCAGAGACAGAGACAGAAAGATAGAGTCCCAGAGACAGAGACAGAAAGAGAGAGTCCCAGAGACAGAGACACAGACAGAAGAAAAATGTGTGGCAGGTGTACCTGCGCGGAGCCACAGCATGGTGATGTCCGTACGATGAGAAACAACACCTGAACAGGAAGACGAGAAGACAATATCCCTCTCAATTTCTCACATCATTCTTTGCCTACAGCGTTCGTGGCTACTTTTTCCTGCCTTCCTCCTGAGACCTGCCTCAGAGTAACGGTGAGGAATGTGCCTTGTGTGTCACTGTGTGTGTGTGTGTATGTGGGTGTCAATGTGTGTGTTTTGGGGATTACTTCCCAGCCCAGTCATGAGAAAGGGCTGTACCAGGCTGCCACACACAGCCATGTCGCGTACCGGCACCCTATGTACAGGGTTGTCTGACCTGGCTATGAGGATTAGGAGAGAGAGAGAGAGAGGAATAAACAGACGGAAGGACATGGAGACAGAGGAATAAACAGACGGAAGGACAGGGAGACAGAGGAATAAATAGACGGAAGGACAGGGAGACAGAGGAATAAACAGACGGAAGGACAGGGAGACAAAGGAATAAACAGACGAAAGGACATGGAGACAGAGGAATAAACAGACGGAAGGACAGGGAGACAGAGGAATAAATAGACGGAAGGACAGGGAGACAAAGGAATAAACAGACGGAAGGACAGGGAGACAAAGGAATAAACAGACGGAAGGACAGGGAGACAGAGGAATAAATAGACGGAAGGACAGGGAGACAAAGGAATAAACAGACGGAAGGACAGGGAGACAAAGGAATAAACAGACGGAAGGACATGGAGACAGAGGAATAAACAGACGGAAGGACAGGGAGACAGAGGAATAAACAGACGGAAGGACATGGAGACAGAGGAATAAACAGACGGAAGGACAGGGAGACAAAGGAATAAACAGACGGAAGGACATGGAGACAGAGGAATAAACAGACGGAAGGACAGGGAGACAGAGGAATAAATAGACGGAAGGACAGGGAGACAGAGGAATAAACAGACGGAAGGACAGGGAGACAAAGGAATAAACAGACGGAAGGACAGGGAGACAGGAATAAATAGACGGAAGGACAGGGAGACAGAGGAATAAATAGACGGAAGGACAGGGAGACAAAGGAATAAACAGACGGAAGGACAGGGAGACAGAGGAATAAATAGACGGAAGGACATGGAGACAGAGTAATAAATAGATGGAAAGACATGGAGACAGAGGAATAAATAGACTGAACGACATGGAGACAGAGGAATAAATAGACGGAAGGACATGGAGACAGAGGAATAAATAGATGGAAGGACAGGGAGACAGAGGAATAAATAGACGGAAGGACATGGAGACAGAGGAATAAATAGATGGAAGGACAGGGAGACAGAGGAATAAATAGACGGAAGGACAGGGAGACAGAGGAATAAAAAGACGGAAGGACATGGAGACAGAGGAATAAATAGAAGGAAGGACAGGGAGACAGAGGAATAAATGGACGTAAGGACAGGGAGACAGAGGAATAAATAGAAGGAAGGACAGGGAGACAGAGGAATAAATAGACGGAAGGACAGGGAGACAGAGGAATAAATAGACGGAAGGACAGGGAGACAGAGGAATAAATAGACGGAAGGACAGGGAGACAGAGGAATGGACACCCCAGCATTGGACACACCAGGCTAGCAGACACAGCTCCAGAAATGATGTGGATTAAAGAGCTCAGACTGGAAAATACAGAGAGGGTGATAAAAGAAGGAAAGGTGGAGAGAGCAGAATGTACACAGTACGGGTGGGAGAGAAGGAGGGGAGAGGGAGAGGAGGAGGGGAGAGGGAGAGAAGGAGGGGAGAGGGAGAGAGGGGAGCGAAAAGAAAGAGTGGAGAGTGAACGAGATAGATGGAGAAAGAGATAGATAGAGAAAGAGATAGATGGAGAAAGACAGAAAAAAAAGAGAGGTCCCAGAAGGGGTGAAGACTTCTGATATTCAGGGTATTCCAGTCCTAGCGGTGATATACAGTGATATACAGTGCTCTGCCAAAAAGAACAAAATGTCAAATGGTTTCCAAATACCACCACCAACAACATGACAAAAAAACTATATTGAGCAACAAACATCACTTGTAGGTCAGGGAGATTAGTGTACCGAGCAGTTCTGACAGGTTATGTGATTGTAAAGCCGTAAAAGGTGAAAAATAAAACAAATGTTGTAAGCGTTGTACGCCTGGCTGGCCAAAAACAATGCGTTCCTCTAATGGCCGTACACTCACTGTTACAAACCAGCACTAAACCATCTGACTCCCAGGATCAAACCACTACTCCTCCACCCGCTGGTCTCCCAGGGTCAAATCAATACCCCTCCACCCGCTGGTCTCCCAGGATCATACCACTACTCCTCCACCCGCTGGTCTCCCAGGGTCAAATCAATACCCCTCCACCCGCTGGTCTCCCAGGATCATACCACTACTCCTCCACCCACTGGTCTCCCAGGGTCAAATCAATACCCCTCCACCCGCTTGTCTCCCAGGATCATACCACTACTCCTCCACCCTCTGGTCTCCCAGGATCAAACCACTACCCCTCCACCCCTGGTCTCCCAGGATCAAACCACTACCCCTTCACCTGCTGGACTCCCAGGTTAAATCTACTACCCTTCCACCCGCTGGCCTCCCAGGGTCAAACTGCTGCCTCCTTTCAAAGCAAAACCCCAAAGACCTCAGGGACGACCTCCTAACCTGCTCTAAACAGCCAGTCCACCTGGAGACACACAGTCACTTCAGTGAACCAGAAGACAGAGTGGACCAGTTATTGGAATCAGGCAGTCTTAGTGTTTAAAGCATTGGGGTGCTGACGAGATTAAAAGATCTGTTGGTGTGACCTTGAGCCAGGCCAGTCCTGGGCAGGTCTAGAGCTCCTCTGCATGCCTGATGTCTTCAACCCTGTCAGCACTGTATGTCTTTTAAAATGTAATCCAGAATTTCTATGAGGCATGGCTCCAAATGAAGCTGTCTGTATGTTCCGGTGTTCCGGTTTTAGGTGAACAGCGTTCTGGTTCCTTTTTTAGGAAAAAGAGCCGTCAAGGACATCTGGGATAGGCTACTTTAATAGAACAAGCCTTATCAACATATACATTTTGATGGACATGGTCTAATGTGTGATGTATCAGTTCAATTCAAGCACTGATTGCAGAACAAGTCAGCAGCTTCATAATACAAGAAAGAAGCGAACCAGCTAATAGCCTAGAACACTGAGTGCAATTGGAAGCTAACCAGTTAACAGCCTACAACACTGAATGCAATGGGAAGCTAACCAGCTAACAGCCTACCACAATGAATACAATGCTCCTTCAATTAGCTTCAACTGGCTAAATCATTTTATCCAAATTAACATGTTTTACTGAAGCTGTAGCTTCATTGTTCCGCCTTGAGTCAGTTCAGATCCACTATATGCTCAGCTTTCCGAGACCAACTTTAGAAGGTACTTAATCAGCTGGAGCTTTGACACAAGCTGATTACACTGCCAACCACTGTGCTATTCTTTCTTGGATCAAACCTGCTCTGATCTAGACCAATTCTTACTAGAACATAATAAGTTGACTTAAAATGTCATATTTTTACTGTGCTACTAGCATAAACACCAGCATAAACGACCAGAAGACATCTGATATCACCATACATGTTTTCAATGGGGTTTAGGTCAGGAGAATAGGATGGCCATAGCAAAAAGCTTGATCCTTTAGTCTGTGAGACATTTTTGAGTGGATCTTGAGGAATGCTTTAGATTATTGTCTTGCAGGAAGACTCAACAAGAACCAAGTTTTAGCCTCCTGCACAGCAAGACAGGTTTGTGTCTAAAATCTCCTGGTACATGACTGGATCTATGCCATATATCCTAACCAGGCTACAAGGGCAGCCTAGTGGTTAGGAGCCTTTGGCCAATATAAGACTTCTAATCCTTGAGCCGACAAGGTGAAAACTCATTCTGTCCCAGAGAAAGACAGTGTTTCTGTCAAATCTACATACTCAAATGGATGGTATCGAATCTACATACTTAAATTGCCAGATGTAGTATCCTGGTTTTCAGCATTTTATTAGGAACTGCTGGAATCAATAAGAGTCCAACTGGACATTACCACCAATCCAGTGTGCTTTAAAGTTATGTCCAGATAGCAAACACATTTTCCTTCACTTCTATTCATAGAAGTTTACAAGTCACCTTATCTAAAGGGGTGGACTGACTGTGAGCAACACTGGCGTTAACTGGGCCTAAAGCCTGGGTGTTTAGCTTTCAGGTCTCTGGAAGGTCAATCATCTCCAAAGGGGTTTGTCCTAGTTCACTCCACACACATACGTCGAGTACCTGCTGATGTAGTAGGAATGGTATGTCTCTAACATCTCTAACATTTACGTTGTAGTCAGACGGATTTATAGTGGTGGGCTCATACATTTTCAAGCTGTTTCATTCCGGTTCTTGGTGTCAGTGAGTCACAACCCTGGCATTGAAAGATCTATGCTCTATCAACTGTTAGGACTAACTGACAGGACCAACTGACCAGAAAAACAAACAGGACTAACTGCCAGGACCAGTTGACCAGAAAAACAAACAGGACTAACTGCCAGGACCAGTTGACCAGAACAACAAACAGGACAAACTGCAAGGACCAACTGACCAGACCAACTGACAGGACAAACTGACAGGATCAACTGACCAGAACAACAAACCGGACTAACTGCCAGGACCAACTGACCAAAACAACAAACAGGACTAACTGCCAGGACCAACTGACAGGACTAACTACCAGGACCAACTGACCAAACCAACTGACAGCACCAACTGACAGGACTAACCGCCAGGACCAACTGAACAGACCAACTGACAGGACTAACTGCCAGGACCAAATGACCGGACCAACTTTACCAGACCAACTGACAGGATTAACAGACAGGACCAACTGACATGACCAACTGACAAAATTAACTGACAGGACTTGCTGACATTATGTAGGCCCGGTCATTCTGAAGGTTCTGTAAGTCTATTCCCACAGCAGTAACAAAGCGGGACTTATTGTTTCTCAACACTATTGACAGATTAGGGTGGTAATCTGCTGAGACTCTCCAGTGATGTTCAGTTGTGGGAAGGAATTCATGTGTGTGCGGTGTTGTTCATGTTTTTAGGTTTTTCACCCTATCCTGAGTCTGGGTCTGTGCTATCTCTCCCCATCTCACCCCCTCCTCCTCCCCCTGGTCCTCCCCCCTACCTTGCCCTGTCTGCTCACTGTCACACTAATGAAGTCAGAGAGAGAAAGCAAGAGAGAAAGAGTGCGAGAGAGAAAGACCAAAAGACAATCTGGCCCAACCAAATTACCACAAAACCAGAAAAAAATTATATCAACAACTGGAAGACACTACAAAAAATGTAAGCCAGCTGCAATGCTATTTGGCCCTAAACAGAGAGTACACCTGTCAGTACATCTGACCACTGTGACTGATAGTAAACATAGAAAAACACTGACTATGTAAAGACTCAAGGAGCACAGCCTGACCACAGAAACAGGTTGTCACAGACAGATCTGGCAAAACGGGGAGGACAGGCTGTGTTCACTCTGCCCAGAGGGGACCGGCTGTGTTCACTCTGCCCAGAGGGGACCGGCTGTGTTCACTCTGCCCAGAGGGGAAAGGCTGTGTTCACTCTGCCCAGAGGGGAAAGGCTGTGTTCACTCTGCCCAGAGAAGACAGGCTGTGTTCACTCTGCCCAGAGGGGAAAGGCTAGGTTCACTCTGTCCAGAGAGGACAGGCTGTGTTCACTCTGCCCAGAGAGGACAGGCTGTGTTCACTCTGCCCAGAGGGGAAAGGCTGTGGTCACTCTGCCCAGAGAGAGAGGTAGAGAAAAAGAAAAATGTTCTCATCCCAGTATTCACTTCCTAGGGTAACGGTTTCCAAAAGCAGTTGTGTAAAACGCTGTGTAAAATGTAGAGATAAACAGAATGCAATGATGTGTAAATCATTTAAACAATATATATTCAGTAGAAAATGATACAAAGAAAACATAAAATGTTAAAACTGGAAATTGTTATTGTTTCTTCAAAAAAATATACCCACTTTGAATTTGATGGCAGCAACATGTTTCAGAAAGGTTGGGACAGTGGCAACAAGACTGGAAAAGTAGTGTAATGCTAAAAAATAAACCTGCAGGAACATCTCACAACTAATGAGGTTAACTGGCAAATATTCAGTAACATGATTGGGTATAAAAAATACCACCAATCTGGTTCACCACTCTGTGAATTTTTCAGGTCTTGCTTATTTCACCAAAACAATGCCAAACCACATTCTGCATGTATTACAACAGCATGGCTCTGTAGTAAAAGAGTCCCGGTGCTAAACTGGCCTGCCTGCAGTCCAGAAACGAAAAATACAACAAAGGAGACCCTGAACTGTTGAGCAGCTGAAATCCTATATGAAGCAAGAATGGGAAAACATTTCACTTTCAAAACTATAGCAATTGATCTCCTAAGTTCTCATGTGCTTACATAGTGTTGTTAAAAGAAGAGGTGATGCAACACAGTGGTAAACATGCCCCTGTCCCAGCTTTTTTGTAACATACTGCTGAAATCGAATTGAAAATAATTTTCCCAGTTTCAAAATTTGACATGTTGTTTTTGTACTATTTTCAATTAAATATAAGGATACATTATTTGCACATTACTGCATTCTGTTTTTATTGGCATTTTAAGCAGTGTCCCAAATGTTTTGGAAATGGGGTTGTATATATTTATATGTGCTGTGGTAGTTTATGTAGCAACACATTACACACCAATAAAGCCATGTGAATTGAATTGAGAAAGATAGAGCGAGAGAGAGTGAAAAGAGAGAGAGAAAGAGAGGAGAAAGAAGGAAAGAGTGGAAGAGAGTTCGAGAGAGTAACAGAGGGAGAAAGAGATCCAGAAAGAGCAGGAAAATCAGGGAAGGTTAAAGGCCTGGTAGGAGAACAACCCAGGGCAGCATCTCTCCTCTGTGCACCACAGCCATCTCTCCAGGATTGTGTTATGCCAGGAATGTTCACTGTGCATTAGTCTGAGTGTATACACATCTATCTCACTAACGGAGTGTTAACCCTCGGCTAGTACGCCAAATTGGTGCATGTGTGCCTGATGTCCACACAAAGAGAGCAAAACGTTTTTTATATTTTTTGCCAGGTCCCCAACAGGGAAAATTTAATTTCCGATATAGGGGTTGGGTTTAGGGAAAAACATACTATTGGGGCATATTGTTTGAATTGGGGTTACTATTAGGTTTAGTCATTAGGGGTTAGGTTTAGGGGTTAGGTTTAGAGTTAGGTTATGTTTAGGGGTTAGGTTGCTTCAGTGTTGTCCCGTGGCAATTACTGGGTTCAGGGTGAGGGTGGGCTGGCCCTGTCCGTCTCTCTGCCATTGGTCACTTGCCCTGCCTGTCTGTCTGCCATTGGTCACCTGGCTTGCCCATCTCTCTGTCATTGGTCACCTGCCCAGTTAGTTTCTCTGCCACTGCTCACCTGTCCTGCCCATCTCTGTCATTGGTCACCTGCCCAGCCTGTTTCTCTGCCACTGGTCACCTGCCCATCTCTCTGTCATTGGTCACCAGTCCTCAGCCTGTTTGACTGATGACTAATTAACTAGCCTCACTGAGCTGTTGACTTCATTAGGTCACACTCTAAATCTCTCAGATGCAGGAGACATGCAAACAACAGGCTGAAATAAAGATCTTATATGTTCTCTGTCTCTGTCTCACACACACACACACACACACACACACACACAACACAACACTACACACTCCCAGAGAAAGAATGTAAACAGTCTAACTTCTTGTCAGAGTGTTAGCGAGCCCTTGACAAGCGTGGACAGCTGTGTATACACTATCATAGCACATAAAGCCCCTGTCATGCTAACCTATTAAGGGCCATCCCAAATGACACCCTATTTCCTACATCGTGGACTACTTTAGACCCGAGACAATCAGGGCCCTAGTCAGAAATAGCGCACAACCGAGGGAACAAGGCGCTGTTTTGGCCCGGTCTGTCTCCAGGGTCTACTGTCTCCCTGAACACTAGGCATGGTGTCTCAACACTTCACTCGGTATTAACACGGCGGTGAAGATCGTACACACGTACATCCATCACTGCAATTTACCAGAGCTTTACCGGATGATATATCGGGCACAGTGGATTTGTACTTCTTGTCGTTTAAACTATGTCTGACCCCGCAGAAAGGCTGTGTCTTGACAGCTCGGAGGACTAAAGGGGCAACGAGTAAACGCAAGGAAATAGTTTTGTTGTCAGTGTATCTCAACAAAAACTTCCACATTAGCTGCATATAATACGGTCTTCAAATAGCTGTAAATCGATCATATAGACTGTCGCAAAGGATTTGTGATCGCACAATCGAACATTTGAACTAAATCTCTTTATAGGTGTAACGAAAAACATAGCAATGTTGTCAAAGGTAAGTGTCAGCATAGCAAAAACCATCACCTCGATTAAATACAATTTCCCCCAATAGACCAACGACGTGGATAGTCCACCTGTGAGTAAAGGACTTTTTGAAGCCCAGTTAAGACACACCTCACATTGGGTTTCTCTTCAGGCGTTGCAGCTCTGCTTTAACCCAACAAAACACATCGTTTATCTTCCTTTTGCATTCCTATTACCTGCCCCCCACTTCTTCTCCCGCCCTCCACTCCTGCCTCCTCCCTTTCCTCTTTTCATTACTTCTCTTCTTCCAACTCCGGGAACTCATCACCATCCCTTTTGCTTCCAACCGTTTGTTTACTTTCCTTCCTTCCATCTCTTTCGTTTTATTTGTTTTTCGTCTCTGTAGTTCTAATAAATTATTTCAGGGACTCTGAAATACATTTCAAAATGTCCCAAGAAATCAGAATCTAACATCGTTGTTGGGGCTGCCCTCTCTCTTCTAACGTATGTACTATCATCCCTGAAACTCATCTATGATCATCTTTACCTCTGAACATAGAGACGGATGCGTAATAATTGAATAGACAATACAAGCAATATTTCTACGCTGATGTTGAATAGAACATAGGGACAATTTAGTGTGATCTGAAATAAAGAGACAAAGCTTAATCGAATTAAAAGATCTTTCACCAACTGACTTTGCCCTCTTGACACGTATTTTTGCTAAATTGACAACATAATAGGCTATGTCACGTAATTGAAACCGACGAAAATACCTTAGAATAACACAATCCTAACGAACAAGAGGAATAACTTTCTCTCTGATACAATCTCTCTTAACTTCCTATTATATACTGCACAAAAGGGGTGTGATCCGGGTTCAGGTGCAATTCTGGAATTAAAAGCAAATCTTAACAAACACAGCGTATATTTCTTAAACAAAAAAACCCTAAAATTCTTAAATTATAATGAATATGTGCTAAATAATTCTCACCCTCAAAAAATCTCTGTAACGCTTCGGTTTCATCAACCACGTCCATCCTAGCGGGTCCCACCAATAACCTCCATGAACGTTCCCCTCCGTATGAGCCCGGCCGAAAGAGTTGCGTTAAATCTGGTCAACTCTGAAAGACAAATCCAGCAGTCCAGACCCAAGGTACCTGAAAAGAATTCTGCTTCGCAAACTACTCCAAGTCCAGGTGTATAATTATTGTTTATCAATCCAGTACTCAGCGAGAATAGAGTTTCTTCTCCCGTAGCCTATGAGAAGCCACCACCTGACACAGCAATGTATTTCGTTGCCTTTATTCCCGTCCGGATTGTAAACAGACTAACACTAATTTAAATGGTCGACGATTCCAAACGTTTAAATACAACAACAATCAACACATGAGTATTGTTTGTGTGATTACAAAGATCCACAGGGCAGTCGAACAACGCGAATTCCGCGTTGTAAAAACAATCCATCCATCATAAAATGCTGTCCCATAGCAATTCTTCGATGTTGTTGGATTGCTGTTAGTTTAATTCGTTTTCTCGTTGATTACAGCGGTAGATAATCAAGTTCGAGCCCTCCGGGAAACTTGTACGCCCTCGAATCTCCGTGTAGATGCCCTACTTCTCTAGTCTCTCTCTCCCCTCTTGGATGCGACCTAGACGCGACCCACCCGGCCACAGAGCCATGCGCTGTGTGAGTGTGTGTCTCTGTGTGTGTGTGTGTGTGTTTGTGTGTGTTTGTGTTAGTGATGCGACGGAGGAGAGGAGATTAGACAGGTGTGTTAGTATCGTTCGGTGATTTCATTCCTTTTGTGAAATGAGGCAGGCGTTGCTACCTACACTGTGCTTCAGAGAACTTTTTCTGTTACGCGAGCACGTTTGGACTTCACAGTAGGACTTACAATGCCAGCTATTCAATTCATTAAAACGAACATGTTCTTTTAATTTGAATACAATACGAAATAAATATAAAATATGTAATTGTTAGCTAAAGTTAAAATAGTCTAGGTCATCATAATCAGTTTACCAAGACTCTATATTTGTATTAGTGTTTTCGAATCCAATTATCTTCGACGATTTTCAAGCCAGAAAATGGGCAAATGGACTTTTGAAATTTGTTACATCTGAATTGTCTGGAATTCAAAAATAACTGATCCCAACGTTATCGTATGATAAAACAATGTCCTCCTTTTCTTAACTGTTCCATCACCATTTTGTAAAATTAGGCTAATTGAATTCAATAAAACGTGCATTCCAAGCGAAGAACTCTACTCAAAAATCTTCTACCTTATGAGAATTTACACTCGATTCATTCTTAGAGTCATGGACGTTAATTTTCTCGGCATTCAACAGGACAGTGACATTATCCTACACACATTCGTAGGCAACTGGTATCAAATAAAAATGTCCACTAAATCAGTTACCTCATAGCACCCTAAATTCACATGTGCAGTGGTCTGTGGTCTGTCATGCTGTCAGTTTTACACAAGCTTAGGCCACTGTTAGCCTGATTACTAGCCTGTACTATCAGTCCATTCCTTGCCATGTTCTTGTGACAAGGAGATTTAACTCTGGCGTGATAGCACCAACAGACTGGCGCTCAGGCTAGGCCAATGAGGCATACTGTATATCTCCGCCCGTTTTGAATCTCTCAAGCCTTCAACACTCTGTACTTCTGTATTTTCTTTTCCCACAAGTGTACTGATAGACCCTCTAGACCAAGTCCATATCTTTTAATTACTGTAACTACTCTGCTCAACATCAACAACAATATCTTCTCTATTTTCAGCATGGAGATCCCCTGGTCCTAATAAACCAGAGGCCCCACGTGATAATAAACCAGAGAGGAACCTGGTCCTAATAAACCAGAGAGGCCCCTGGTCCTAATAAACCAGAGAGGCCCCTGGTCCTAATAAACCAGAGAGGACCCTGGCCATAAAAACCAGAGAGGACCAGGTTCCTAATAAACCAGAGAGGACCCTGGCCATAATAAACCAGAGAGGACCCTGGCCATAATACACCAGAGAGGACCCTGGCCATAAAAACCAGAGAGGACCCGGTTCCTAATAAACCAGAGAGGACCCTGGCCATAATACACCAGAGAGGACCCTGGCCATAATACACCAGAGAGGACCCTGGCCATAATACACCAAAGAGGACCCTGGCCATAAAAACCAGAGAGGACCCGGTTCCTAATAAACCAGAGAGGACCCTGGCCATAATAAACCAGAGAGGACCCTGGCCATAATAAACCAGAGAGGACCCTGGCCATAATACACCAGAGAGGACCCTGGCCATAATAAACCAGAGAGGCCCTTGGTCATAATACACCAGAGAGGCCCCTGGTCATCTTGTTTTTTCCAGATTTCCATCCAACAGGGGAGGAAGGGCATGTTCAATTTCTCCATTTCGCTTCAACCTTATCAGCTACCCCCCCTCCCCCCTAAAACAATGCCACTGTGTGCTGCACCCCCCCACCCCACACCCCACATGTCAGAGAGATGCTGTTTTGTTGTCTTTGCCCTCACAGCTGGAGCATCTCCCCCCACTTCTATCCTTCGTCTCTTTCCTCTGTTTGTCCTAAACAAGGCGTCCGTTATGTCTGTCACACTATGAAGATTGTTGTGGAGGACACGGGACAGAAGAGATAGAAAGATGGAGCGATGGAGGGGGTGGCAGAGAGAGAGATACAGGTCTATGACAATGAAACAGCTGGCCTAGTTAGCGCAGTTCATTTCTGTAACGAATATAGCTTATTGTTTGTAACAGGGAAGAGGTAATGTATGTTTGTATGTGTGTGTGTGTGTGTGTGTGTGTGTATTGGTGTGTGTTCATAAGTTAAATGTGTTATAAGGAGAGTGTTGAAGGACCAATGAGCTTGGGCTAAAAACAAAATAGTTTAAAGTTTGAAAAAGTAAAAAAAGGCAGAAATAAGTGAATTATCGAACTACTTTGAGAAAACAGTTGCATTTTCTTTTAAAAAGGAGAGTGGAGCCTCCTTATTTATTTAAGTAAGACATGAAGAGGAAACTAAGAGTGAAGGGTGGAGGCCGTTTTCACATCCCGGTCTCTGTCAAGGATTTTTATGTGCATAACTCCACACATGTAGCGTTTCTAAATCTGTGTTTCTCCTTTGTTGTGCCTTTGTAACCCAATTAAATATAATCCGTTTAGTTATAATACGTTTTACTGAAAAAAACCTCCTCAGTACTCCTAACGTGTAAACGTCTTTTACATTCTTTAGCCGTTCACTTAGCAGGTGTGTTTCGTCACGTTTTTTCCCCGCTATGCGCCTGCTACATTCCACAAGATAACCTTACTGGGGCGTGTGCGTGCGAGTGTGCGTGCGGGCGGGCGTTTTAACCGATATAGCTTGACAATACAGATTCTCTCTTCCTGTAGGTCCACTAGGCGGCGACATGCAACCGCTGGTTACTTTTTTGTAATACAAATCTGTTCGGAAGGAGGAGCGACATTCAAGATGGCGATCAACAGGACAGGTAGGACGCGTTGCTATAGCCACGGCTGTGCTTTTCTTTTTCTTGATTGAGTTTACAAATGTGTGAATTGACAAAATACCTTGTTCCAGATTTAAAAAAATGTCTCCGTCGGATTGTTGTTCTGCTCTCAACATAACGTGCATTTCTGCGTTTGTATGTATGTTTGTACGGATTGAGATTTTAAGAAACTTCGTTTCTGTTCTTAATATGTTACAGGCAAATCTGCTGTAGTGGTATCCTTTTGAAACTATTTTTTTCTATCACAGTGATTATTGTGATTATTCCTTACCACTGGGGGTGCAATGTTGATTCTATCTATGCTAGTCAATATTCAAATAAATTGAACCTACTAATATGTACAGAATACACACACACACACACACACAAAGTAAAGGCAATATGTACAGCTTTAACCTCTGCTTCTAGCCATCTTCAGTTCTTCTCCAGCTCCTGCTCTATTTGACAGCTTTCTATTTCAGCTTCTACTTCCTCTCTACTCTCTGCATCATCATCTACAAGAGTGAGTATCCTGTGGGAGTAAAAGTGTGTGTCTGTGTGATAATACACAAAAGCTACTGATGGGTTACCATATGAACATGTCTTTACCCTGTTCGATCTGTTAAGTACTCTAGTGAGTCCCGGGCTAATAATAATCTTGATTGTCTTCACAGATGAAGCCAGAATGAGTGCAACAGCAGGCAGTTGAAAAAAACTAGAAAATGAGAGATTGTATGTTTCTGCAAAGATGTTGTCTTAGCTGTAACAATATTAAATTCAAATGTGCTGAGTCATGGGCTTTGGTCTCACTGGTTTTGGTGTTTTGGTCTCCAGTGTTTTAGTCCTGACTCCAGTGGTGTAGTCCTGACTCCAGTGTTGTAGTTCTGACTCCAGTGTTGTAGTTCTGACTCCAGTGTTGTAGTTCTGACTCCAGTGTTGTAGTTCTGACTCCAGTGTTCTAGTCTTGACTCCAGTGTTCTAGTCCTGACTCCAGTTTTCTAGTCCTGACTCCAGTTTTCTAGTCCTGACTCCAGTGTTCTAGTCTTGACTCCAGTGTTCTAGTCTTGACTCCAGTTTTCTAGTCTTGACTCCAGTGTTCTAGTCCTGACTCCAGTGTTCTAGTCCTGACTCCAGTGTTCTAGTCTTGACTCCAGTGTTCTAGTCTTGACTCCAGTGTTCTAGTCCTGACTCCAGTGTTCTAGTCTTGACTCCAGTGTTCTAATCCTGACCGCAGTGTTCTAGTCCTGACTCCAGTGTTCTAGTCTTGACTCCAGTTTTCTAGTCTTGACTCCAGTGTTCTAGTCCTGACCGCAGTGTTCTAGTCCTGACTCCATGTCTGGTCTTACTGTCTGTTCTGTAGGTCGTGTGCTGAGCTACCCTGATGACCTCCTAGGCCAGGATGTTAGTCTGCTTTTCGTCATGGCAGGACTAGAGCTGTTACGACTCTTCTGTGGTGAGATGTAGTGAGAGTTACTTAATCCCTGACTTACTCTATACCACACTATACCACAACTTCTTAGAGCCCACCCTCTCAGAACTATACTACAGCCTCTTAGACCTATACCACACCCTCTCAGACCTATACCACACCCTCTCAGACCTATACCACACCCTCTCAGACCTATACCACGCCCTCTCAGAGCCCACCCTCTCAGACCTATACCACTCCCTCTCAGACATATACCACACCCTCTTATTGGTTAGTTGTAGCTGTCCCTGTTACTCTGACCTCTCACTGTCATGTAACTCTCTTCTTCTCTCCATCCATCTCTCTCTCCATTTGTCCCCCTCTTCTCAGGGATGAAGGGTAACCTCCAGGAGAAGGAGGGTTATCTCTGGGCTAGCCTGGCCGTGACGGTGGTGACAGCCCTGTTGTCCGTCTACTACCTGGTCTGGCAGCCCTACGTGATGCGTGCAGACATCATCCTCAACGGTGTGCTGCTCAGTGTCTATGGGCTGGGAGGGGTCCTGGGGCTGGTCACACTGGCTAGATTCTCCAGGTAATGTGGCCCCGTGGTTGTCAGTCCTCTCCTGGGGACACCCAGGGCCCCGTGGTGGTCAGTCCTCTCCTGGGGACACCCAGGGCCCCGTGGTTGTCAGTCCTCTCCTGGGGACACCCAGAGCCCCGTGGTGGTCAGTCCTCTCCTGGGGACACCCAGGGCCCCGTGGTTGTCAGTCCTCTCCTGGGGACACCCAGAGCCCCGTGGTGGTCAGTCCACTCCTGGGGACACCCAGGGCCCCGTGGTTGTCAGTCCTCTCCTGGGGACACCCAGGGCATTGTGGTCGTCAGTCCTCTCCTGGGGACACCCAGGGCCCCGTGGTGGTCAGTCCTCTCCTGGGGACACCCAGGGCCCCGTGGTGGTCAGTCCTCTCCTGGGGACACCCAGGGCATTGTGGTGGTCAGTTCTCTCCTGGGGACACCCAGGGCATTGTGGTGGTCAGTTCTCTCCTGGGGACACCTAGGGTCTCGTGGTTGTCAGTCCTCTCCTGGGGACACCCAGGGCATTGTGGTGGTCAGTTCTCTCCTGGGGACACCCAGGGCATTGTGGTGGTCAGTTCTCTCCTGGGGACACCTAGGGTCTCGTGGTTGTCAGTCCTCTCCTGGGGACACCCAGACGTCCCACATCTCAGCTGAATCAAAAAAGGCCTGACAATGTAACTTGATGATATACAGTTGAATCAGGTGTGCTCGGTTTAGATCAAATATACATTGAAAAGTATTTTACATTATACAGTACCAGGGTTCATATTTCAGAGACAATAAGCCATAGCAGTCGAAATGAATAGAGATGGAATTTGTTATATTTTTACTGATGTGTTTTTAACGACAACATGTGACACATACTGAATAGTTTGACACACCTATAGTCAGGCTTTATAATAGGGAATACCATTAAATATTAATTTATGTTGATATGTTAATGATTGTTGCATTCATTTTCTCCATCAATATTGATATGGGTCATTTCTGGACCTCTTCTGATCAGTGTTGTGAAGTACATGGTGCGGGGCTGTGAATGGCCGGCCAGTGTTGACCTCGTTTTGCCTTCGTCAGCTCTATTGTCTATCGATGAAATAAGCTCCCGAGGTTCGTCAGTGTCTGTGTGAATTATTGATCCGGGTTTCATTCATCCAAACGTCACTGTATACCGCGTTCTAATGCCATGACATCAGGACCAGGTCTCACGCATTCTTCCTGGGGGAGAATAGATGAGGGTAAAATACCAGGGTGACCACGTCAAACCACTCCCACTGAACACTTTGGTTTTCTGGTTAGGCAAAGTGACCGTAAACCTTTTTAATGCTTATTCTAGACAGATCGGTTTGTACAGCCTGGTCCTAGATCTGTTTGTACAGCCTGGTCCTAGATCGGTTTGTACAGCCTGGTCCTAGATCTGTTTGTACAGCCTGGTCCTAGATCGGTTTGTACAGCCTGGTCCTAGATCGGTTTGTACAGCCTGGTCCTAGATCGGTTTGTACAGCCTGGTCCTAGATCGGTTTGTACAGCCTGGTCCCAGATTGGTTTGTACAGCCTGGTTCTAGATCTGTTTCTATAGCCAGGTCCTAGATAAGTTTGCGCAGCCTGGTCACAGATCTTTTTGTACAGCCTGGTCCTAGATCTGTTTCTATAGCCAGGTCCTAGATAAGTTTGCGCAGCCTGGTCACAGATCTTTTTGTACAGCCTGGTCCTAGATCTGTTTGCACTCTATTGAACATTTGTAAATTATGGGATATCAGTGGTGGTCTGTGTAATCTAAACTCTGTGTTTTCTCTTGTGTTTTAGAGTCTACTCCTGAGATCGATGTGCTGTCTAGTTGCAGTGATTACTTGCTGCACTGCCAGAACATCACCAAAACAAGGTGGATGGATTCTGTTACCATCCCAGAAAATTCAGGAAGAATTACTGAAATGATGGTTCTAGTTGTAATTCCCTTTTCAATGGAACATTCAGAACTGGATAACTGACACTTCAACAGTCACACTACAACAGTCACACTACAACAGTCACACTACATCAATGACACTACAACAGTCACACTACATCAATGACACTACAACAGTCACACTACAACAGTCACACTACATCAATGACACTACAACAGTCACACTACATCAATGACACTACAACAGTCACACTACAACAGTCACACTACATCAATGACACTACAACAGTCACACTACATCAATGACACTACAACAGTCACACTACAACAGTCACACTACATCAATGACACTACAACAGTCACACTACATCAGTGGTTCCCAACTACGGTCCTCAAGTACCCCCAACAGTACACATTTTCATTGTAGCCCCAGCCAAGCACAGCGGATTCAACTTGTCAACTAATTATCAGGCTCTCATTGAGTTGAATTAGGTGTGCTTGTCCAGGGCTACAACAAAAATGTGTACTGTTGGGGGTACTCGAGGACCGGAGTTGGGAACCACTGCACTACATCAATGACACTACAACAGTCACACTACAACAGTCACACTACATCAATGACACTACAACAGTCACACTACAACAGTCACACTACATCAATGACACTACAACAGTCACACTACAACAGTCACACTACATCAATGACACTACAACAGTCACACTACATCAATGACACTACAACAGTCACACTACAACAGTCACACTACATCAATGACACTACAACAGTCACACTACATCAATGACACTACAACAGTCACACTACAACAGTCACACTACATCAATGACACTACAACAGTCACACTACAACAGTCACACTACATCAATGACACTACAACAGTCACACTACAACAGTCACACTACATCAATGACACTACAACAGTCACACTACAACAGTCACACTACATCAATGACACTACAACAGTCACACTACAACAGTCACACTACATCAATGACACTACAACAGTCACACTACATCAATGACACAACAACAGTCACACTACAACAGTCACACTACAACAGTCACACTACATCAATGACATTTCAACAGTCACACTTCAACAGTCAAACTACAACAGTCACACTTCAACAGTCAAACTACAACAGTCACACTACATCAATGACATTTCAACAGTCACACTTCAACAGTCAAACTACAACAGTCACACTTCAACAGTCACACTTCAACAGTCACAGAAATAACAAATAATAGATAACAGCTACAGTGTACAGTAATGATAGCAGTGTATTATTGTATTTATCGCATCTAATCAGGCAGTTTGACAGCAGCATAGCAACCTGAATCCCACTGCTGGCTGGCCTCTAAAACTGAAGCTACGCAGGGTGACTGGCCTCTAAAACTGAAGCTACGCAGGGTGACTTGCCTCTAAAACTGAAGCTACGCAGGGTGACTGGCCTCTAAAACTGAAGTTACACACGGTGACTGGCCCCTGAAGCTACGCAGGGTGACTGTCCCCTGAAGCTACGCAGGGTGACTGTCCCCTGAAGCTACGCAGGGTGACTGTCCCCTGAAGCTACGCAGGGTGACTGTCCCCTGAAGCTACGCAGGGTGACTGGCCCCTTAAGCTACGTTGGGTGACTGACCTCTTAAGTTACGCTGGGTGACTGAACTCTGAAGTTACGCTGGGTGACTGGCCCCTGAATTTATGCAGGGTGACTGGCCCCTGAATTTATGCAGGGTGACTGGTCCTTTAAGTTATGCAGGGTGACTGGCCCCTGAAGCTATGCAGGGTGACTGGTCTCTGGAGTCATGAAGGGTGACTGGTCTCTGAAGCCATGCAGGGTGGGGGCTGGTCAGTACCTGGATGGGAGAGTAGATGCTGCTGAGGTGGTGTTGGAGGGCCAGTAGGGGGCACTGTACCATCTGGTCTAAAGATCAAATCCCCCCAGGGCAGAGAAGGTGGTGCTGGGGTGGTACTACTTTCAGATTCAATGTTAAATGGGCATCCCCATTCTCTGTGGCAACAAAAAATCTCCTGACATCTAGAGTAGGAGGTTTAAAACCCAGTGTTATGACTGCATTTTCAACCTGGCTCTCATACCACCATGGCCACCTAATAAATCCCCAGCATCCAATTGGCTCATTCATCCCAATCCTGTTCAGTAAAATAATAATACTACTCAAGTATTAGTACTAAATGTTTGTAATCAATTATGTATGTAGGATACAAAATGTCATGGCTTTTCATCTATGTTGTCCAGTTGTATCTGAGGGTGTGTTTGGTGTTGCCTGTGGTTCTGGGAGACTGGCCTTGTGTGGAAGAAGACAAAGACCAGCATGTATTTCCTTTGTAAAGGATGGTAATTTTTGTTCAATTGTGAATTACTCTTGATTTGTCCTGCTTTGTCTATTAAAAATCCAGTTGTCTCCAGTAGAGGGCAGATATGACTCAGGAACATTGATAAAGCGAAGGGAGCATGTTTATAAAGACATGCATGTAGGCATTTATGATTTATATGTAGAGACAATGAGGGGACTTGGTTTTGAGTCCATGCTGCAGACGTCCCTGTGAGTCCAAGGCAGTGGCTTAGGCTGCTGGGCCTTCCTAGGCCACTGTAGCATTTCATAATTACAATAAATTATAAATAAATAAATTATATTAATTATATTCCTCAGTTTTATCAAATCAATTATATTCCTCAGTTGTATAAATCTTAACAAAAAAACAATGTTTGTAATATTTATGGTGTGCAGCTCCAATTGTAGATCTACTGGATAATATATCATGCATTTATTTATTTATTAACCTTTATTTATATAGAGTCAGACTATGACCCTGGTCTCTATTTAAAAAACATGTCAACGTAAAAAAATTTATATTTCATGTTTATTTTACGTTAAGATTTTTTGGAGGTTTTTGCATTAAAACCAGACATCAACTGATTTCTGGTCCTAATGGAAGCCGAAGAGTCCCAGCCAACTGATGTGTGACAAGGATGTGTGCAGTAGTTCCCACCAGTGATAAAATACATAGCTGCATTTAGAGGCATGCATATAAAGCACATCACCATAATATCGGACTGACACTGAAGTGGCTTTTACAATTTCCATTCTATACTGCTATGACAGACAATTTGTTTCTGTAAAACAAAAAACATTTCTGATCCTTGATTCTGATCCTACAATGTAAAATAAGTAAATCAGGCATTGCCCCTGACTCCTTTCCCAAATGAGTGTGACTTCCCATTGGCCCTAAGTCTCTATCTTGTTGCAGAAATTCCCAATGGGTTCTAAAGAGTAGAAGATTGCAGCATGTCTTCTTCCAAAGCATCCGTGCCCTTCAACAATTCTGGACATACTCACTCGATGGAAGACCTTGCATCTGCCTGACTCGTCTGAGGAAGTTGCTAGGAGACCACTATGCAACTATTTATTATAAATATCCATGCAAACAACATTTTGTTTCCCTAATTGCTCACAATCCTTCTCTCTTGACTGGAACTATGCAATGTTTGCCCATCTGAAAGGCCTGGATCAAGCTCGTCTTCAGGAATTCTGAGGTTTGGGATTGAAGTCTCCTGTTTTGGAATAAATCCAGACATGGGAAGAGTTTGTGGTAGCCAGTGAATCTGGAGTAATTAAGGAGTTTGGATTAGCCAGTGAATCTGGAGTAATAAAGGAGTTTGGGGTGGTTGGTGAATCTGGATTAAAAAAATGGGTTTGGGGTAATTGGTGAATCTGGAGTAATTAAGGAGTCTGGGTAGTTGGTGAATCTGGATTAATAAAGGTTGGGGTGGTAAGAACACAAACCGGAGGCAGATGTATGGTCCCAATTGCAGAGCATGCAATGGTAGATTTAATATACAAATCCAGAGGCAGGCAAAATACGTGGTCAGGCGAACAGGCAGTGGTCGGTACACAGGTAATCCAGTAAAGAACAGGACAAAAGGAGCGAGCTAAAGGCAGAATGTCCAAAATTAATAAACTGCTCCGGCAAAAGCGCAGAAGGACTAGGCAAACTCAAATACACCAAAGGCAGGATACGGTCAGAATACCATCTCAGGGTTAGCACGAGCTTAGTATGTTGCATACTACAAACAATACCTCACACAGAAAGGAGTACCAACCGAAGCTATAAACTGAAGCGGTAATGAAACAGGTGCTTAGAAAGCCGGTGATTGGGGGGGGGGGGGGGGGGGGGCATATGTGTGAGCTGGTGACTTGGTAGTCGGAGATAGTGGTAACCTGTTGAGAGTTGGATTCACCCGCAGACCTTGCAGGGGTAATTGCTGAATCTGGAGTAATTAAGGGGTTTGGGGTAGTTGGTGAATGTAACGAGGGGAGATAAGGAGCAAACTGAGACCTGTTGACATTCCGTTTGGGGAACGGGTCTTCAGAAATACATATCTACATTTATATTTGGTGTTGTCTTCTACAAGCACAACTAAATTTTCTTCGGCTTACTTACAACAGCTTACAAAGTTGTTGTATTACCACCAACAACTGGGCAGTGGTGGAAAAACAAAGTAATAAGATAATCCGAACGTGATGGGAAATGTTACATAACTGCACATCACTCGTTATTACAGAAAACTCCTACTTATTCGACCAAAATACTAATTGTGTATTGCTTTTTAATTGTCCCAGTCTCTCAACTCACTCTTGTCTGTCGCCTCACAATCATCCTTTGTCCGGCCCCTTATTCTGTCTCCCTCTCTTAAGTCTTTAAACAGTCAGTCTCTCAACGCGATAGGTGGAGGTTAATGGTTAACATCCGACCCAGGGTACCCTACTTTCGGCATCCCCAGTGAGCACACACGCATTACTAACAAAGGTTTAATCAGGTCTCCGTGCTGGTGTGGAATGTTCCAAGCTGCTGGTATGTGGGTGGAGATTTGTTATTAACTGGGCACTCGAGTTGTACAGCCTCATGCCACAGAAGATCTTCATATAAGCAAGGGGTAATGGAAATACTATTTGACCATTCACCTCTAGTGTTTTGTTTTTCATCAGCTGCCGACCAAATAACCCGAAAGGTGGGACAATGGGTCTGTCTGAATCTGATTATCCATTGTGAAACCTATACGCGCTTGACATGGTCATTTGTACTGGCCCACTGAGATGAAAACAGATAGAGCCTGCCTGGACAAAGAGCCAGCGGCCAATCTTACCTGTCGGTGTCACTGAAACCAGAACAATGTTCCACACTGTTGCTCCTCTTTCAGCTAGCTACTTAAAGCTGCCTCTCTCTTACAATACACAGTTACACCTGGGGACGGAACATGGAATTTTTCATTTGACCACCAGCCTATAAATGATAAAATATAACGGAATTATTAAGAACGTTACTATAAATGCAGTCACACTACCTTGTTGTTTTTGTCCCAATCGCTTTTGTATTTTCTTCATTTTCTCTATTTTAAACATCTAGCCTTTCCCTGCATAACCAACTTCTTAAAATAAATATTCCCCACCTATGTTGATATATTCACTTGCATATACAACCAAAATCAAACAACCCCCGTCCCGCCCCCAGGGCTGCAGCGTGCACTTCCATTACCCAGGTTGAGTTACCTCAGAGAGGCAGAAGCGAAACGAAAGAGTGAGAGGTTTACCTCCCTCCAGAATCTGCCCAGGATTAGCTCGGTACGTTTCTGTTTCACCTGCCGGGACAACGCATTGCATTGTTTAAGGTGGAGACCTTAGAATATCATTGTTAATGTCTCTTGTTATCAGCACACACCTGTGGATGCTGCCGTCCTCACTCTAGTTCCATCCCGAACTTTCGTCCGTTTATGCTGCACGATAAAACGTCGACAGCGTGTATGCATTTACACACCAATTTGTTTTAACACTTCCGAGTCTACTTCAACTTCCGATCGCACCGGTGTCAAAATGGGCTGCGAGTAACCTTGACCATCAGAGCAGCTCACTATCCACCCACGGAGCAAAGTTCAGACAGGCTGAATGTGGTTGACAGATATATTCTGTTGTTACCACCTCAATGCTTCAGTTTATTAAGTGTTTTTGAAGTGAAAAGAAAAGTAAAGCAAAACATCATCTTTGTCAGCAGTAGAAGAAAATAGTGAGCTCGAGCTGGTTCAGCGCTGGGTAGGTAAAATACAATTCTTGGATTGTTTTCACATGTAATATTGCACCTGTGTTTCTCCATCTTTTTCCTCCGAGTTGTATGTCTGTTTCACTGGCATGTTTGTGGAACAGAGAAACATCAGGCATTATACCTTTGTGAGTCCTGTATTTAGGGCAGGCACGAGAAGTATGGATTTATTTGGGCATCGATATAGATAACTTACTGGGATGTTATGGACTAGTTGTTAGTTAGCATGAACCGGAAAACATCACAATCGTGTAGTTACACATTATAACTACTGGGATCGTTCGTGGGATTGTTGTTGATGCGGGATATATTAAGAGTTGTTATTATTCTTAACAAAGACTTGGAATGAATGTGGTTATAACACAAAACGTCATGTAAAGTGACTACGAGTGAAGTTGCAATAACATACATTTTCTGCTTTAGACTATCGTCTGTTCATTAATTAACTGAGTTAATATGGTAATTAACAATTTAATACGGTAGTACGGGATTTGATATAGCTGACTAATCACAAATTAAAAAAGCTGAGTGGTCACTAATTCAGACAACTGTCTCGGTGTAGCCAACCCTGAGTCCGTCTAGGTTCTACCAACCATTGGGGAACTCTCCACGCAAAAGGGTTTATGACTGATTCAGTGACTCCAGTAACACTAAAATAATTGTCTTCATGATTGTTTTATGCGAGTCCAGGTCATTTGTCTTGTCTTGACTTGACAAGCTGAAAACAATCTTTGTGTGGGTGGGTGTGTGTTTTAACTGCCCCCTAATCATCAGAACGTAACCTAGCAATTCATATTTTTTTGTAACTATTACGTATGGTATTCGGGATGAAATAAATAGCTGACTGAACAAAAAAGCCTATAAAAGAAAAAACATATGCAAAACATCTCTTAGCTATCTATAAATACATGAGCTAGCTAGTGCAGAAAGTAATTTTGTTTACTTTACAAAAAGCCCGAAGCTTGGTGGATCACAGGACTAACAAACTGTTGTGTACATTCCATTATTATAATGATTCAATAGTTATCATACGTGACCGATGAAATATGAATCGCTTTAGTTTTGAGCTAAAGGTTCTCAACCGCAAAGTGCTTTTCCATTAAGTGGCTCGCGCCCCAAAGAATAAACACTGTCACACGGTCAGGCCACCTACGTTTCTATAACCGCATGAATAGTCACGCAAACTGTCCATTGCCTCATGCAGACATACTTTCGTTAGTTTTGGGCTACTCACACAGAAACACACACAACACTGCACTAAAACCATTATAACAGAGCAAATACTGTTTGAATGGATTTGTTGTACATTGAATGGTTTCTAGGCAAGTACACAAGGTTAATTTTGAAACTCGAGACCTAAACAGACGTAAAGACACAAGACACCATTAGAACAAAATTAATACAGATCTAATGGAGATGTTTGTTAATATCGTAATCAGGTATGTTCTATCAGGGCTGAACTTCTTAATCTCTAGCAGGGAACAAAGTCCAGAGGATCTTTATCTGCAGCTAACTCATCTGATGACTTACTATTCCACAATTTACCCTCTGTTCCAACTGTGAACACGTAGCTAACTAATAATATGGAAATTGATTATTTTTTATGTGTATATCTGTTCAATTTCACTAGTGTGTTTTGCAAATACTACAATATGTGTACATATAATAATATTTTTAATATATACACAGATAAAAAATAACACATTCTATAACAGATAATCCTGTTAGCTGTGGTCTGTAAGTGGCTACCAGAGGCTAAGCGTGTTATCACCAACAGTCCACTTTAAAGTGAGCTCTGGGTTGACTAACTAAATGACTCAGTTTGTTTTGTAATCACCCTTCCTTTTGAGAACTCAGACCTCTTGCCAATTCAGTACAGTTGTCGTCCAAATCGTCTTTGTGTTCCCATTGCCATGTTCAGAGAGGTAGAAGCTATGTTATCACAGCCTGTTGAACAGCTAGGAAGGCCCCAGCTAGCAAATGGTTGGCCTTTAATAATTAAAATAAGACACACTGTAATCATTCTAATATAAATATTTAGCCTACATTTCAACATTAGTGGTTACAGGATGTATGGAATCTTATCCGGAGTGACTTTCGTAACTGTAATTACATTATTTATGTTTGTTGGGAATGATTAGGTGGCCATGATGGCACGTTTGCTTTTTAATATAGAAAACTCTGATTGTCCACAGTACATGTGTCATTGTTGATATATGGGCTGGTGTCATTTATGGTGGAGTCAGAACAGGCTCGCCTGCTTGTTTAATAAGTGTCAGAGCTGCATTCCTGCCTCCATATCCAGTCATACACTCTGAGAATGTGCCAGTTAGGAGGCCACGCCTCCTCTATTGTGGTGGTGGCTGTGTTACTTTAAAAGTCCTGCTGCCTTGACAGCACATTTAAATACCTGTTCGGTGATTAGGCCTCCGACTGGAACCACAACAAAGGTGAGAATATATAATTAGATGTCAGAAATGTTTGTTGTCATGGGTACACAGGGATAATTCTCTTAAAATGGCAACCTTTAGGAAGCAAGTCAAATGTGAAAATGTCAGCTGGCCCTTTATGAAGCAGGTCAAAGGTGAATAATACAGCTGGCCCTTTAAGAAGCAGGTCAAAGGTGAACAATACTGCTGGCCCTTTAAGAAGCAGGTCAAAGGTGAACATTACAGCTGCACCTTCAAGAAGCAGGTTAAAGGTGAACATTACGGCTGGAACTAAAGAAACATGGTCAAAGGTAAATATTACAGCTGGAATGTGAAGGTGCTGGCCCCAATGGTCCGGAGGTATGAACGCACATACTCAACTCCTGTCCAATGAAAACACTGTTCCCACTTTCACATAAAGTAGTGTGGTCACAATATTTCTTTATATTTGTATTACTTGACAAACAAAGTTTATTGTTCTGTCAAGAGCCGTGAAGTTGTACCTTTTTCTTGAGTCAACCAAAACTGCTGGTTTTCCTGGGATAGTCGGCATTGGGCTTTTGCTGGGAGGGCTTTTACAAATGTAGTTACAAAAATCACACAAAGACCTATATTATATCAATTATTCAGGGCTAAGGTGCCCCTGCATCAGTTCAGGCCCCCAGGTTGGGAACCCCCAGGATTGATGGAATCCATGTGGACATGGAAACAATGACCTCTTACCACAGCAGCTGGTTAACAGGCAAAAGTCTTGATTGTTCTCTAGATATTAATCTACAACCCTGTTTCCAAAAAAGTTGGGACACTGTGTATAATGGAAATAAAAACAGAATGCAATGATGTGCAAATCATATATCCCTATATTTAATTGAAAATAGTACAAAGACAACATATCAAATGTTGAAACTGAGAAATGTATATAATTTTTGGAAAAATACATGCCCATCTTTTCAAATTGGGACGGACATGTTTACCATTGTGTTGCATCTCCTCTTCTTTTAACAATACTCTGTGTATGGGAACTGAGGAGAACAATTGCTGTAGTTTTGAAAGAAAAATGTATTCTAATTGCTTGATATAGGATTTCAGCTGCTCAACAGTTCAGGATATCTTTTGTCCTATTTTTCATTTCGTAATGTGCCAAATGTTTTCAATGGGTGTTAGGTCTTGACTGCAGACAGGCCAGTTTAGCACTCAGACCCTTTTTCTACAGAGCCATGCTATTGTAATACATGCAGAATGTGTTTTGGCATTGTCTTGCTGAAATAAGCAAGGCCTTCCCTGAAAAATACGTTGTCTGGATTGCCGCATATGTTGCTCCAAAACCTGTATATATTATTCTGCATTAATGGTGCCTTCACAGATGTGCAAGTCACCCATGCCATGTGCACTAATGCACCCCCATACCATCACGGGTGCTGGCTTTTGAACTGTGTGCTGATAACAAGCCGGATGGTCCCTCTCCTCTTCTCCACTTTAGTCCAGAGGACGCAGCGTCTGTTATTCCCAAAAATAATTTAAACTTTTGATTCTTCAGACCACAGGACAGTTTTCTCCCCTACCCATCTTTACTTCTGAAAGACCAATCCTCTCTGGAATTATCTTTTTAAACCCAAACATGTTACAGACCTGTTGCCAATAATTATTTTTTTTGTATTACACAACTTTTCCAGTTTTTTGTTGCTCCTGTTCCAGCTGTTTTCAAATGTGTTGCTGGCATCAAATTCAAAGTGGGCATTTATTTTTCAAGAAAAAATATAATTTCTCTGTTTCGACAGACATTTGACATGTTGTCTTTGCAGCATTTTCTATTGAATATAGGGTTTAAATGATTTGCACATCATTGCATTCTGTTTTTCTTTACATTTTACAAAGCATCCCAACTTTTTTGGAAACAGTGTTATACACTCACCTAAAGGATTATTAGGAACACCTGTTCAATTTATCATTAATGCAATTATCAAATCAACTAATCTCATGGCAGTTGCTTCAATGCATTTAGGGGTGTGGTCCTGGTCAAGACAATCTCCTGAACTCCAAACTGAATGTCAGAATGGGAAAAAAAGGTGATTTAAGCAATTTTGAGCGTGGCATGGTTGTTGGTGCCAGACGGGCCGGTCTGGGTATTTCACAATCTGTTCAGTTACTGGGATTTTCACGCACAACCATTTCTAGGGTTTACAAAGAATGGTGTGAAAAGGGAAAAACATCCAGTATGCGGCAGTCCTGTGGGTGAAAATGCCTTGTTGATGCTAGAGATCAGAGGAGAATGGGCCGACTGATTCAAGCTGATAGAAGAGCAACTTTGACTGAAATAACCACTCATTACAACCGAGGTATGCAGCAAAGCATTTGTGAAGCCACAACACGCACAACCTTGAGGCGGATGGGCTACAACAGCAGAAGACCCCACTGGGTACCACTCATCTCCACTACAAATAGAAAAAGAGGCTACAATTTGCACAAGCTCACCAAAATTGGACAGTTGAAGACTGGAAGAATGTTGCCTGGTCTGATGAGTCTCGATTTCTGTTGAGACATTCAGATGGTAGAGTCAGAATTTGGCGTAAGCAGAATGAGAACATGGATCCATCATGCCTTGTTACCACTGTGCAGGCTGGTGGTGGTGGTGTAATGGTGTGGGGGATGTTTTCTTGGCACACTTTAGGCCCCTTAGTGCCAATTGGGCATCGTTTAAATGCCACGGCCTACCTGAGCATTGTTTCTGACCATGTCCATCCCTTTATGACCACCAGGTACCCATCCTTTGATGGCTACTTCCAACAGGATAATGCACCATGTCACAAAGCTCGAATCATTTCAAATTGGTTTCTTGAACATGACAATGAGTTCACTGTACTGAAATGACCCCCACAGTCACCAGATCTCAACCCAATATAGCATCTTTGGGATGTGGTGGAACGGGAGCTTCGTGCCCTGGATGTGCATCCCACAAATCTCCATCATTTGCAAGATGCTATCCTATCAATATGGCCCAACATTTCTAAAGAATTCTTTCAGCACCTTGTTGAATCAATGCCACGTAGAATTAAGGCAGTTCTGAAGGCGAAAGGGAGTCAAACACAGTATTTGTATGGTGTTCCTAATAATCCTTTAGGTGAGTGTATATTATATTGACTCTAGGAGTTATTAACTAATTTACTGTACACTGATGACCTTTACATCATTTTGATAATAATTAGGTGGCTGTATCAGTGAATTAACAGTTAGGGTTAGGGTTAACGGTTGGTGCTCAAACACCATCTGGACCTCATAAAGCCACACAATTAAACGTGTGGCTGCTTGACAGCAGGTGATCTGAAGTAATGCATTATATATGTAATAGGGTCTAAATGTGTCCGCTATATAGAAAACAATCGTCCAAGGGTCTTGGCACCTGCACCTCCAAGGTTTTGTGTTTGACTCCCTCTGTGGCCTAGTAGGAACTAAAAGTTTGCTTAGTGACTAATGTAAATACTGTCGTTGGCTGCCGGCTGTTTTTCATTTCTTTTTCTTCAGTTATTCTTTACCATAACCTGCCATTATTGACAGTTTATTTCCTCCCAGAATGCCATTTTTAGTGGACTTGTGCTGCGCCAGGTGCTCTAAATCGTGTTGTGAAGGCCACATTCTGTGAGGTGAAGATAATGTGCCAATTAGCTAAAAGGGTTTGCTGTTATCAGCTGTCATAAAAGTGTTGCCTTGCTGTTGCCCTTTACATAAACAACACTATCTCACCATCAGTATTACATCATAATTAATGGTCCATAGTCCAATATGCTGTGAAGTACTGTGTGGTCGGACCTCCTCTACCCAGGTGGATTTGGTTTTCAGGGGCTTAATCCCTAGGATGCCATTAATTTGAATGTCATTTTCCTGAAATATCATAGGCTGTGTGTTTTAAATGCTGTAAAGGAGAAGTACTGTAGGTAATTTTTTGCAGTCGTGATTTTGTCGTGATCAGATGCACGAAAGCGATGACCTGGCTCTGTGTTTGTTGGTGGGCCAAGGTCCACCTGGTCAGACAAGGACATCTCAGTGTTGGCCTTTAAGAGCACTGTGATGATTCATTGTTTGGAGATGTGAAGGGGTGTTGTTGTGGTGAATATCGCTTCATGTCATATGTAAATACGTCTTTTTATTCAGATTGTGGACATCTGGCGTTTGACCTGGATTCAGTCAAATGTAAATAGGGGTTTACCCACTTAATGTCTCTGACCAAGTGGTCAGACATGGTAGTTTGGTTTGGAGAGCTATCACTGTGTTTAAGACCAGTGGACCTGGTAGTTTGGTGAGGTATCACTGTGGTTAAGACAAGTGGACATGGTTGTCTGGTTTGGTGAGGTATCACTGTGGTTAAGACCATTGGACCTGGTAGTTTGGTGAGGGATCACTGTGGTTAAGACAAGTGGACATGGTTGTCTGGTTTGGTGAGGTATCACTGTGGTTAAGACAAGTGGACTTGGTTGTCTGGTTTGGTGAGGTATCACTGTGGTTAAGACCAGTGGACCTGGTAGTTTGGTGAGGTATCACTGTGGTTAAGACAAGTGGACATGGCTGTCTGGTTTGGTGAGTTATCACTCTGTGGGATAGACCATTGGATATGGTAATTTGGTTTGGTGAGGTATCACTCTGTGGTTAAGTGGAAATTGTAGTTTGGGGTTACAAGGCCAAACATTTGATCATTTAATAGCAACAAAATACAGGTGAACCTTTTGCAACAGTAATCCTGGTCATACAGTGACACTGCACATACTGACTCATAATGTACATCAGGTTTGGTTCTCAAATGCCAATATAACAACTATGTTATCGTACAATGCACCAGGTTAAATAGTGTTAAAAATAAAATGAACAGATAAGAACCAAAGACCCCTGTACCACCCTGTACCACCAACAAACAGAGACACTTGTCCCTACAATCAATCAAATGTTTTTTATAAAGCCCATCAGCAGTTGTCACAAAGTGCTTTTACAAAACGCTCAGCCTGAAACCCCTAGGAGAAAGCAACAACATTGTTGATGCACAGTGGCTAGGAAAAACTCCCTAAAAGGGCTGAAAACTAGGAAGAGACCTAGAGAGGAACCAGTCTCATAGGGGTGCCCAGTCCTCTTTTGGCTGTGCCGGGTCAACATTTTCAGAGTACATGTTGTAATAATTAATAAATGCATGTGGGCTTTGTCCAGAGTCTATAAAACATAATCCAGGTCAGAAGCATGACCAGATGAACAAGGCCAGGGACAATCTGGGAGGGAGGAATGGTCCGCAGAATGGCAGCTGGAATCGTCACGTATCATCATGATCTGCAACACAACCAAGAGGTATTTGGACGAGGCAGCAAGCCTTTCAAGCCTGGTACTCCGGAGGTGAGGGCCAAGACCTCATGTCCTCCTAAGTTTCAATGGAGCAAAGGAAAATTTTAATTTAGAGAATGCATTCCTTAGATTTACAATGATTTTCAGTTACCATAATATAGTAGCGTAAAACCTTGGGGCTGAGACAGGGGGGTCCAGTGACACTGTGGCCCTATTCGGGGGAGGCCCCGGACAGGGCCCAACAGGCAGGAAGTTAATCCACCCACATTGCCAAGTATCAACCACAGAGACACCAACCAACTGCCACCACCCTGAAAGAGGGCCAAGTATCGCCCACAGAGTTCACTCCAATTGCACGAGTACATCAGTGGTGAACAACAGTAAGCCAGTGACTCACGCCATACATCCTTGGCCCTATGTCCTAAGCCTCAATCCCTACATCCTAGGCCCTACACCCTAGTCCTCACACCCTACATCCTAGACCTTAGGCGCTACACCTGATTCAAAACACCAGGACAGGAAGAGCTCAGGGAAGGCAACTCCATGCCTGGGTTCCGACCTTATTGGAAGTCCATGTTGTGTTTTCCGTGTTGTCTCTGACTGTCCTGTGGTGCCAGGGGGCGTGGCTCGGGGGTGGTACCGCGATCCTGTCAGTTCCATTGGAAGAGGCGTGCCCAGGGAAAGGATCTGAATTGACTGGGAATAGTACCTGAACCCAGGCCTGGGCAGCACCTGACACCTCCCCACCATACACCCTGATACCAATGTTGTGTCAGCATCTAGCAATCCTGAACAATGGGAGAGAGAGAGAGAGAGAGAGAGAGGGAGAGAGAGAGAGAGAGAGATGGCTGGAACGATAAGAAGGAGGAAATCTCTGTGTTGTTCAGGTTGAATTTAACACCAGTCCGTCACTCTCCTACGATCATTGACCTGTTCGTTACGGGTCTGTCCCAAATCGCACCCTATTCCTCACATGGTGGGCAGGGTTTGGGTCAGTTTTAGTGCACTGTGCAGGGAATTGAGTGCCATTTGGGCCGTGCGTGATGTCAGCCCTCCGAGAGCTTTCAGATGAGATCGAGAACAGCCAAGATCTGATTGAAACTTTATTTAAGTTTATTTAAGGTAAGGAGGTAGACATTCAGAAGTCTGCCGGCTATGTCGGAGATCTGAACATCCAGTACACAAAAAACACCATGGAAACCAGGTCATTTATCAAACCGGGTCTGAGAATACCATGCTGTGGTGGTCTGACGTTACATTTGTTGATCTTTGAGTCCCCCAATACACTTTTATGTCCACATCCCACCTGTCCTTGTCCATGGGGTTGTGCAGCTGACTTGGAATCTGTTAATGGACTTTGGACAGCCCACTTGCATTTATTGACCCTCTTGACTTCTGATCATGCAAAAAACATTTCCCAAAAGGTAATGTACTTTATTCATATTCACACAGCCAGAAGAGGACTGACCGCCCCTCAGATATCTGGTTTACTGCAGCTATTGACCCTAATAGGGTTTTTTCCAAGCCACTGTGCATTAACTCTGGTTGCTTGCTCTTTGGGTTTTCTGGCTCTGCTTCAGGGATCTGCAAAAGCACTTTGTAACAACCGCTGATGTAGAAAAGGCTTAATTAAATAAACTGATTGATTAAACAGGCTCTGGTTAAAACTACTGCACTCTATAGGGAACATCACTTAGGGAAGTATCCTTTGCATAATCTGCTAAATCTGTGTGTGTGTTAATCATGTTTAGCTGCGTCTAGATAAGCCCCGCCTCTTGTTGTTTCTCATGCCCTTTCCCTTATTACCCTCCCAGATGGGACTTGTTGCCTGGGGTGTCTTCTCCGTCCTCTTCGTCTTCTCCCTCTCCTTAATCTTCTTCCTATCCTTCGTCTTCTCCCTATCCTTCGTCTTCTGGCTCTCCTTCCTTGTCTTCATCTCTGTCTCCTTCATCTTCTTATTCGCTGTCTCCTTCGTCTTCTTTTTCTTCCTCCCACGCCTCTTCTTCCTCTCCGTCCTCTTCCACAGGGTATGTCATGGTCATCAGGTGGAGCCAGTGTGTGATAGTCACACCTGCAGGATTCTAAGAGCCAGTGGCCATTTGGTGACATCAGAGCCAGCCGGGGCTCTCAGTACTGATTAATAATACAAGCTGATAGTGAGAGACGCTTAGCCCATACGTGGCTGCTTGAGGGGTAGGGCAAGGGTCAGATAAGGGAGGATTAGGCAGGATGAAATGCTGGGATTCCTCTTCTGTACAGAGCAAGTCTTACTCATGTTTTAATGGTCGTAAATGAAAGTGGGAGGTGGAACAAGCCTTTTATTTAGGTTTACCTGGTGTTTGTGCTGTCTTGCTACTCCTACATTAGCTACCCAGCGAATACAGACCTGGCAACCGGCCAGGCTAACATACAGATGTTTCTTATGTAGATTAAGTCCTTATTTAGTTACGCCACCATCCTTTACGGTTGTAGGCTTAAACTTGAAACAGCACGCCAGTCATGTTAGACGTGGTTACGTAATGGCCGAGGTGCTGGCCAGTCGGATTGGCAGGAGTTGCTTTTCCGTCCCGCTGGTTTTATGCGGCCCCTTTGATAAGGAATCGCCGCTCCACCACCCTTTAGTTTTATGGTTTACCTGGCTGTCAGGAAACATCCATCTTTGTAATTAATTTAGGTATACAATTGCAAAACACCTGAACATCGGGTGGGAGATAGAGTTACAGTGGTGTGTAGTCGCCTGCTGTCAGCCATATTGCTTCCTCCTCGCCAGCAGCCCGGCTCCAAAAGTCCCGCTCCAAAATTCCTGCTCCAATTGCCCCCTCCAACTGCCCCCCTCCAACTGCCCTGCTCCAACAGCCCCGCTCCAAGAGCTACATATTTAATATAGGTCCTCTTTAGAATGTCCTCTGATACATATTTAATATAGGTCCTTTTTAGAATGTCCTCTGATACATATTTAATATAGGTCCTCTTTAGAATGTCCTCTGATACATATTTAATATAGGTCCTCTTTAGAATGTCCTCTGATACATATTTAATATAGGTCCTTTTTAGAATGTCCTCTGATACATATTTAATATAGGTCCTCTTTAGAATGTCCTCTGATACATATTTAATATAGGTCCTCTTTAGAATGTCCTCTGATACATATTTAATATAGGTCCTCTTTAGAATGTCCTCTGATACATATTTAATATAGGTTCTTTTTAGAATGTCCTCTGATACATATTTAATATAGGTCCTCTTTAGAATGTCCTCTGATACATGTTTAATATAGGTCCTCTTTAGAATGTCCTCTGATACATATTTAATATAGGTCCTCTTTAGAATGCCCTCTGATACATATTTAATATAGGTCCTCTTTAGAATGACCTCTGATACATATTTAATATAGGTCCTCTTTAGAATGTCCTCTGATACATATTTAATATAGGTCCTCTTTAGAATGTCCTCTGATACATATTTAATATAGGTCCTCTTTAGAATGTCCTCTGATACATATTTAATATAGGTCCTCTTTAGAATGTCCTCTGATACATATTTAATATAGGTCCTCTTTAGAATGTCCTCTGATACATATTTAATATAGGTCCTCTTTAGAATGTTCTTTGCCAGGGTAGTTGATGTGAGGTGAATTTGCAGGGGGAAGGTGACATTGTGGAATGCATGTTGTTAGCCAACAGATAGATAATCATGAATAATGCAGAGACTATAGGGTTTCCTTTCTCTCTGTTAACATCAACTCCTTCTTTCTGTCCCCATCACCTGTCCTCACCTACCCATTGTTATAAACATCCCTGCTGAGAACACTGTGTGTCATTGGTTGCAGTTCATTTCCCAGTCAAAGCTGTGGTAAGAACATTGTCCCAAGCACTGAATGTTTTTACATGGCTGTATGTGTCTGGCTGGCTGTATGTGGCTGGCTGTATGTGTCTGGCTGTTTGTGTCTGGCTGTTTGTGTCTGGCTGTTTGAATCTGCCTTTTTGTATCTGCCTGTTTATGTCTGGCCGTTTCTGTCTGGCTGTTTATGTCTGGCCGTTTCTGTCTGGCTGTTTGTGTCTGGCTGTATCTGTCTGGCAGTTTTTGTCTGGCAGTTTTTGTCTGGCTGTTTGTTTCTGGCTGTTTGTGTCTGGCCTCACCCTGCAGCTCAATTTACCAATTTAGACTCAGTACATTCCCCCCTCAGCCGTGTTCTTAACGAGCACCTCCTGACTGACCAGACGCTGCTTGCTGGCCTCCCACTGGCTACAGGTGTCCATAATACACCTCAAGGTGTTCTCCATGTGGGTGGATGTGGGTTGGGCCAACAAACAAGGTTGTTGGCTGCTTTTATTGTCCCCCCCACAAAGTAATCTGAGAGGGGGCTGCAGATCACTGGCCTGACCTGGATCACACCACTGACCCGGATTAAAATAAAACATGCACTGCAAAAAATATGTCTTATCAAGTATATTTATCTTATTTCAGGTTAAAAACCCTACCATCCTTAAAATAAGGTATATATTTCTGAACAAGCTATTTTATACCGCTTGTTTTTAGAATATATGCCTTAAATATCGTGTACTTTTTCTTGTTCCATTGGCAGATTATTTAACTTATTTCCAGCAAATATCTCATCAAAAATAGTTAAATTATCTTGTTCTACTGGCAATTCTTTTTGCAGTGTGGTTTATTTTTTTTTATAACCCTCCCAAAACTGGCCAATGCATTTCGTAACCGGAGGTGTATTCCAGAAAGCTGGCCAAGTAACCACTGTCAAACTAGATCTTGAGGAAATTCATTTTTCCCTCAAGATCTAGTTTTCCTCAAGAAGAGAGCATGACTTGTATCCTGATCAGAAACCATAGCAACAAATGCTCTGAACCAAACCCGTTACCTTCTGTGGTTAAAGGGGCATTGTGCAGAGACCGGCCTCTAACGTTCGCAAGACTGAATTTAGACAATGACACGACTTGTCTCCTCCCCCTCTTCCATTACCGAACCAGACCGGACCAGTTTTAGCTGGACCAGGGTGGTTTATGAGGGGAGGAAAGTACCGCAAGTGTCCACAGTGTGGATTAGCAGACTACCCACAATGCACGCTGGTAAACGGACTGTCGATGAACGTTTATACACGGGGAATATGTTACTAGATAGCAAAATAAAACCTGAAACATTAACTTCGAACATTAACTGCAGATGTCTGCTGGTCATCTTTGCTTCTATTCATGCTAGTAAACAGTAAACATTTTACATACAGCTCCAGAAAAAAGAGGCCACTGCACCTTTTCTTTCCTTTGAAAAGGAAAGTTTTGAGTGAGGAACAAAAGCATTCAACTGCAGTGGTTCTCTTAATTTTAACCCTCCTATTCTTCACTCAAAACGTATCTTTTCTAAATTTTTGGAAAGGAAAGACAAAGGTGTGTCTCTTAATTTTTTCCAGAGCTGTATGGCCCCATTAAGTGGATCTTATCCTGTCCACGTGAATAAAACGTGGAACTTAATCAGCGATTGGATTTTATTCCATCACCATGGCCTGTCTCTTAGCAGAATATCCAAATGACATCAGAGCCTGCACTGCGCACTGTGCAATAAAGAAATTGTGGCTCCAATAAATCATTTAGATCATTCAAAGCAATTTTTTATGTTATCAGTCACTCATTTACCCGGCCAACTTAGTCAACCTGAAAACAAACCAATTAAGTTTCAACTGGGTTTGACTATACATAATATGTGTGTTGCTGGCAGACATTACTGACAGAGTGGATTCAGAAGACCTGCTGAAAGCCTGGCGGACATTACTGACAGAGTGGATTCAGAAGACCTGCTGGAGGCTTGGCGAACATTACTGAGAGAGTGGATTCAGAAGACCTGCTGGAGGCTTGGCGGACATTACTGAGAGAGTGGATTCAGAAGACCTGCTGGAGGCTTGGCGAACATTACTGACAGAGTGGATTCAGAAGACCTGCTGAAAGCCTGGCGGACATTACTGAGAGAGTGGATTCAGAAGATATGTGGCATATATTAATTATCACATAGGCTTACACACATATGGCTGACTACTGTATTTTCCGCGCTGTAAGGCGCACTGGATTATAAGGCGCACCTTCAATGAATGGCCTATTTTAGAACTGTTTCCATATATAGGGCACACCGGATTATAAGGCGCATAGAATAGAAGATACTGCAGAATGTCAAGACGGCCTCTCTGTTGCCTTCATTCCAATAGTGACTGTAGAGACGCTTCTACTTGCTGCTCTCTGTTCAACAACCCACTGTTCGAGTTTGTCCTCTAACTGTGGCCATCTCGCTTTGTTCCCTCGGAAACTCTGTTTAGTCTTCTTTACTTGGCGCAGGTCATCTTCTTGCTTCCTCCACTTCCGTACCATTGATTAATTAATGTTGAATTCGCTCGCTGCTGCTCTATTCCCATATTCTGCTGCTCTATTCCCATATTCTGCTGCTCTATTCCCATATTCTGCTGCTCTATTCCCATATTCTGCTGCTCTATTCCTATATTCTACTGCTCTATTCCCATATTCTACTGCTCTATTCCCATATTCTACTGCTCTATTCCCATATTCTGCTGCTCTATTCCCATATTCTACTGCGTGGCCGACAGCCTTGAGCTTGAACTCTGCGTCATAAGCGTGTCTCTTGAAAGGAGCCATGTTGGGGTCTTCATACACACACAAGTGGGGTGGGAATGTGAGTAAGCACAGGACCGGTGTTTACTGACTACGGTAGCAGTCATGCTGCAAGCGGTGCGGCTTTGTAGTTTACCAGTCGTACTGAAACATTTTATTATTATTAAACTGTTTTTATTGGTTTTTCATACTGAAACATTTTGACAGAGAGCCTTGAGCGCCGTGTACAACCAGTATGGATCAACCAATTAACCAATTGATCCATATATAAGGGGCTCCGGATTATAAGGCGCACTGTCGTTTTTTGAGAAAATGAAAGACTTTTAAGTGCGCTTTATAGTGCGGAAAATACGGTATTATTAATAATACTGTTTTTAGTTTATAGAGCAGTTTTTATATTACTAATTGTATTAATTGTCAAGTCCGCGGTATGATGCGATTGCAAAAGATCGGCTCATTTCACAGACATTATAGGAAGTGTTTTATTCAGTTCATGAAGTGCTTTTCATGACAACACATATTCTATAGTTAACCCCATGGGAACAAAAATATCCTGGCAGCAGATTAAAACTCAATTTAAGAACATCCTACACTTTTATTTTAGTGAAAACCAAACTAGTGCCAATACTAGTTACTCTGGGCCAGTTTGACCCCACTTCCATCAGATCCTGCCAAGCCCCCGACGTGCTGTTACTGTCGGTTCTAGATGAGAGGGCCTCACAGAAAACTCCTAATATCCCAACTGTCTCTCAGTCATTCAGCACGTCTCCATGGTTATGTGCATACTTGCAGAGCGGGCACAAAGGGATGGATCTGACTGAGTGGAAAAGAAGTTTGCCTGTGTGTTTTAAATGTTGATGGAATGCCGTCAGTGGAATGCAGTAGGGTTACTACCAAAACTATTTTCTTGCATTTCAATTAGATGTCCATACTGCAACAGAAAATCAACCCTAAATTCAACACCTTTTTCTCCAGGAAGATTGTTTATGGCCTTGGTCTGTCTCTGTTGTTTTTCTGCTTTTCTGTGGTTGGGAGAAGAAGGACTTAACTGCTGTGAATTCCAAATTATGAAAGTATTGTGCTATATCTTTACACTCCATGATTTCTATCGCGTTTTCTGTCATCGCCATTGTAGCCTAATCATTTAATCGAGAACCAGCCATTCTGGGACCGAAAGCGCAGCGACATCTGGTCAAGAGATGCTCAGGGATATGTTCAGGGAGCTCAGGGTTTGTTGAGCCATTCTTCAAGAACACCCCTCAGGTCTCACACTGACGCAGCTAACTCCCCGGCAGTGACCTTACCAGCGCCCCATTCAGCGGCCTGTCCACTGTGCCCTGTCATAAAGCGTTTCCAAAAATACACTGACTGACATGGCGGGGGGGGGGGGGGGTTTGAATCATTTGTGGGGGATGCCCAATGCCATGTTTACAGTGATTCATTGTTGCAGTACAGTATGTGGCAGCTGCCCAAAGATGGTGAATATCTGGAGACAGTTTACTCAGGCTGTTGTAGTCCTCGTTCCTGTTTATATAATTTTATCACTGATGTTGGTGACATTGGTCACTGTTTACCACTTTCTATTTCCTGTTTAAGTAAACACTGTCTGGCTGATCTTTATCAAGTGTGCGCACTGTTTTGGAGGTGACTGTTCATCGTTGCTCATTGTGTGTGTGTGTGTGTGTGTGTAAATTAAGTTCCTTTGTGTGTGTGTGTGTGTGTGTGTAAATTAAGTTCCTTTGTGTGTGTGTGTGTGTGTAAATTAAGTTCCTTTGTGTGTGTGTGTGTGTGTAAATTAAGTTCCTTTGTGTGTGTGTGTGTGTGTAAATTAAGTTCCTTTGTGTGTGTGTGTGTGTGAATTAAGTTCCTTTGTGTGTGTGTTGTATTTCTTGGGCTGCCACGGGTCATTTCAGTGGGTCACTGAACAGAAAACATCTAGAGGCTGCTCCCTGATGCTCTTATTTCTACCCTCCCTCCCTCACCCCTCCCTCCCTCCCTCAAACCTCCCTCCCTCACCCCTCCCTCCCTCCCTCACCCCTCCCTCACCCCTCCCTCTCATGCCCTCTGTTTTGCCCTCCAGGTGGATGTCTTAGACCATGAGTGTCCTGGGACCTCCGATGAGCCAGGCCAAGTGAGTAAAACACACACACACACACACACGCACACATGTTTGTCTTTCTATCCTTGTGGGGACCTGAGATTTAACCATGACCCAGAAATCTATTTTCCCTATCCATATCCACTAACCCTAAACCTAACCCTTACCCTAACCTAAATAATTTGACTTTTATCCCTAAACTGAACCTTAACGCCTAACACTAACCCCTAAACTCATAATGCCTCAGCCGGAAAGTAACCCCATTTAACACTATGCTCCTTTGTAAGTTTTTCCCTTAGCTAGAAATCACGTTTTCCCTAGTGAACCAACATAAATCCTTGTGGGGACAGATTTTCAGGTTTTTCTATTTTTGTGTCTTCATCTGTGGTACCCACAAGTACACATGAACATGGATTACACACACACACACACGTGTGTCTATATTGACCACCTTTCAGACTCCCAGTTAAACATCACCGAGTTAGTTATGAGAGAGTGGGTGTGGTCTGGAACCAGGTTGCAGTGTACAGAGGACCTCTGTTTCAGTTGAATGTTGAATGTTTGCCTTCCCGGCGTTTCTGGCTCCAGCTTTCCACCCCGCTCCCTTCCTCTCTCTCTCTCTTTCTCTCTCTCTCTCTCTTTCTGGCTCACTCACTCTCTCTCCCTCCCTTTTCTCCACTCTCTTTCTCTCTCAGGGCCATATGCTCAGAATCTCTTGGCTAATCTCATCCAGTCCTGTCCAGTCAGTTAGCTGGGACTGTGTGTGTGTGTGTGCGTGAGGACAGTGACTACTGACAGACAGTGTTTGTAGGACATAGAGACACTGATATTTCCAGGACTTGGAGAAACCGTTAGGTTAGCCATGAAGGGCAGACAGCGTAACCCCGGTAACCTCTCCTCTTCCTCCTGCTCTTCTTCTCTCTGCAGCGGTGTGGCCAGGTCAGACAGCAAGATAAGCGCCAAGGCTCTGTACGGTAAGAAATGGGCAAGAATCGCTGTGTTTGCACGTGTGTGTGTAGGTGTGTCTGTGTGGATGTGTGTTGGTGTGTGTAGCCAAGGGCAGTCACTGTTTACACAGTGTTGTTGGACAGTATCGTGATCATTAAAATACTTTCCAAGGGATCGTTTTTTTCTGGAATCCCAAAACACAGGGTGGGGTATGGAGTCGCCCCGCTTCCTTCTGCATGGTCCCTGTTCAGACCCTGTCGAACCCCACTGGCCCCGTTTCCAGGAAACCTGGGTGACTGAGGCCTCCAGCCGTGGAGATACGATTGGCTGAACGGGGGGGGTCAGGTGCCAGGGGGTCAGTGGGGGGTGTTTACATTTTCCTGGTTACTTGAAGAAGTAGCAAGCCTGAAAATGCACCATGTACAATGTACAAAACTATGGTCCAATATTTACCCGGACAACTGGTGTGAAACCCTGGCCTGTTCCTAGTCTGTCCCTGGTCTGTCCCTGGTCCGTCCCCAGTCTGTCCTTGGTCTGTCCCTGGCTTGTCCCTGGTCTGTCCCTGGACTATCCCTGGTTTGTCCCTGGTCTGTGCCTGGTGTGTCCCTGGTCTGTCCCTGGACTGTCCCTGGTCTGTGCCTGGTGTGTCTCTGGTCTGTGCCTGGTTTGTCCCTGGCCTGCTGTCAGGTTATCAGAACCTGTAAACAGGGCAGTGAAACTGGCTCTGTCTGGAGCAGAAGGTGGCTGGTGTTCTCAAATAGGGGAAGCTTGGATTCTTTCGTAGCAGAGGTAGAAACACTATGCCGGTAAAAATATGTGCCACGGTTTTGATTTGCCCATAGCATATGAAGTGTGGATGGCTAGATACGTTGTCCCAAAAATGTTGCTTGAGAAGACTGTAATCGCGAAAAGAGGCAATAATGGGATCATTAAAACACATAGTGGTGTTTCCTTTTCAGCCTGTTTTTTTCCTGTCATCCCTGTCAGCCATAACACAGGGCTGTCATCCCGGTCGGTCATATGTCTGGGCTGTCATCCCAGTCAGTCCTAACACAGGGCTGTCATCTTTGTCGGTCGTATGACAGGGCTGTCATCCCCGTCAGTCATATGACAGGGCTGTCATCCCCGTCAGTCATATGACAGGGCTGTCATCCCCGTCAGCTATTTAAAAGGTCTGTCATCCCCGCCAGGGACACCAGCTTGTGCCACCAGGTAGGGTGGGGTGTTGTTGACACTAGACGGACATTTGAGGTATCAGTGTTTGAGACAAATACTTTGGACGTCCCATAGGGGTTGGGTTTGGCAGGAAGTGTGGGGCTCGGTGGCTGAAACAGTGTGAGAGTGTGGAATCTGTGCTCCCCCATATGTGTGGTTGTGTGTTGACGTGTCATATTGTAGCTCCAGGTTTTATTTCCTGTTTGTGTCTCTGCCAAAGAGCCAGGCAGTGTTGTTGCTCCCCACTTCCCCTCTCAGCCCCTCCCTTCCCAACCCCTTCCCCTCCCAGTCACTCCCAGCCCCTCCCCTCCCAGCCTCTCCTCACCCAGCCCCTCCCCTCCCAGTCACTCCCAGCCCCTCCCCTCCCAGCCTCTCCTCACCCAGCCCCTTCCCCTCCCAGCACCTCCCCACCCTTTCTGGATCCAGAGCTCACTGGTCTCTAACAGAACCATCCTGACTTGAAACACCTGACTTCAAGTAGTACTTCAAATACCTGACTTCAAGTAGTACTTCACAATCCTGACTCCAAATATTACTTCAAACACATGACTTCTAACCACCTGGCTTCAATAACTACTTCGAATACCAGTTTAAATACCTGGCTTCAAATACTACTTAAAAAAAAACTTCAAACACTTGCCTTCAAGTACTACTTCAAATACTACTTCAAACACTTGGCTTCAAATACTACAGTTACTCAAATAGCTGGCTTCAAATACTACTTTAAATGCCTGGCATCAAATGCTACTTTAAAAACCTGATTTCACATGAATTAAACAACTCTTTTGCTCCAGGCTAGCTCAATCAAACCCACTTCCAGTATTCACAGTAATTGTGAAGGAGTTTTAACCTGTTCTGCTTTTCCAGTCTCACAGTCCAGTGGGCATAAGGCAGCTATGTTAGTGCAGAGACCTACAGAGGACCATTGTCCAGCCCCACCCCTTGTTAAACCACCAAAAATAACAACCTGTGGCATTCAGTGATGTCATTGGTTGTTGGTGCACCGTTAAAGAACTTTCCGTGTTTATTTTTGAATAGTGAACAGAATAACTCCAGTAAAAACAAAAGGGCAACATTATGTGGATGTCTG
This sequence comes from Esox lucius, assembly GCF_011004845.1. Lineage (NCBI taxonomy): Eukaryota > Metazoa > Chordata > Actinopteri > Esociformes > Esocidae > Esox > Esox lucius. The sequence continues at coordinate 3,018,490 of NC_047587.1, read as the reverse complement.
CGTAAATTTACTAGATTGAGTGGCAATGCGGGGTTGTCAAATAAACCTGCAAAAATGTCCCCTCACCTGCTATTTTTGTTGCTGGATTGTTTGGTTGTCCCTTCCAGCAATACGTGTAATGGAACGGTTGATGGCGAAGAGTGGGAGTCTTGTCACTGGAACCTGTGATGGCAGAGTGAGGCTATTCACTGAGTCTTGTCACTGGAACCTGTGATGGCAGAGTGAGACTATTCACTGAGTCTTGTCACTGGAACCTGTGATGGCAGAGTGAGGCTATTCACTGAGTCTTGTCACTGGAACCTGTGATGGCAGAGTGAGGCTATTCACTGAGTCTTGTCACTGGAACCTGTGATGGCAGAGTGAGGCTATTCACTGAGTCTTGTCACTGGAACCTGTGATGGCAGAGTGAGGCTATTCACTGAGTCTTGTCACTGGAACCTGTGATGGCAGAGTGAGGCTATTTTCTAACGGCTTCTTGGCTCGTTGGACACTGACTGAGATTATGAAGCAGATGGTCGCTGTTTGTGGCATCTTGTCTCTGCAGGATGGCAAGGATGGACAGGCACTATGTTCTCACCATGGTTGGAGTAGTGGCCAGGTTACCAGTCTATCTCTGTTGTAATCTAATGGAATGATTACATTCAAATCTGAAATTTGAATATCCATTGTTTTCTTCTAAATCTTCCCATCACCAGGTAGAACAGGGAACTAGCAGGATCCAGACTTAATTATGAGGGGATTAGTTCAAACTATCAAGTTTGTAAGTACAGAAAATGTGTACCCATTTGGGTCCCACGTGCCAGGATTGAGAAACACTTGTCTGGAGACCAAACTGTAGCTGTAGCTGAAGCTGTATGTTAAAGACAAAGAGGAAGACTCTCCTCTACATCAGCGCTGAGCTTGTGTCAATTTCCAGTCCCATGCAAAATAATCTTATAGTTTCTTCCTCTATTCCGTCATCAGTCCCCACTGCATCAGACAAGTACTATGCAAAACCCCTGAACGCCCTCCTCCCTCCCCCCTGTTATCTACCACATCAGGGAGGAGTTGGGTACGTGGAGGAAGGGTTGGGATGAAGAGGGAGGTAGATACGGGTTACACTGAGGGCCGTATTGAGCTGGGCTCTGGCCTGTACTCGCTGTCTGAGGGAATTGAGGTTTGACAGTTGAAGAGGAGAGTCTGTCTTCCCCAGGTAACGTTAATCTATCATAGAATACTGTACCTCAGGGAGACGAAAAATGCTCTGATGAAAATGAACTATTTATTATTCTTGTGTTATGTATTTGTAAGTTGTAGCAGATTTTAAAGCTGCACTGTAAAATTAAATAAAAAACAACTTTTATGCCACTAAGCTGCAACTGGAATTTCAATGTTATCAACATTTATACGCAAACCTTCGGTTCACAATTTTTTTGGAGTATATTCACAAAGCTATTGTAGCTTGTTGCTTTACAATTGTACATTTGTTTGGTCTTTTGTAGTCTTGTAGTCAATTGTAGTCTTTTGGTTCAGTGTGTGTTTGTGTGTGTGTGTGTGGTGTGTGTGTGTGTTAAACTTTTAATCAAAAATTTAATTATAATTTGATAGGTAGTATATCTTTAAGTGGTCCAAATAAATTCACACATTAAAATACAAACAACAATAAAGCATTACTAATGAAAAAAATAATACTTCACCAGCGTTCCAAAAATGCATTTAAAATATAGCTTTTTTTGGAAATGGGTGTTTGTGTGTGTTTGTGTTTGTAGTAAACATCAGAGCCACTTCCTGTATCAAAGCATTCTAGAATGCTAAAGACAGAAATTCCATTTGCTTCACGGTATAACTGCATATTTGCAGTCAAAATGTATCAGCTCATGAAGGGGCTGTGTTTCATGATGAGGCTGTGTTTCATGAAGAGGCTGTGTTTCATGATGAGGCTGTGTTTCATGAAGAGGCTGTGTTTCATGATGAGGCTGTGTTTCATGATGAGGCTGTGTTTCATGAAGAGGCTGTGTTTCATGATGAGTCTGTTTCACGAAGAGGCTGTATTTCATGAAGAGGCTGTGCTTAATGAATAGGCTGTGTTTCATGATGAGGCTGTGTTTCATGAAGAGGCTGTGTTTCATGAATAGGCTGTGTTTTATGAAGAGGCTGTGTTTCATGATGAGGTTGTGTTTCATGAAGAGGCTGTGTTTCATGAAGAAGCTGTGTTTTATGAATAGGCTGTGTTTTATGATGAGGCTATGTTCACCTTAATAAGATGATTCAGTGACATATTCATCAGAATAGGACAATAGCGTACAATAAATTATTTGAACTGGTCTTAATGGTGTTAATCATACTCAAACCTGTGCTTAATGGTGTTAATCATACTCAAACCTGTGCTTAATGGTGTTAAACATTCTTAAACCTGGGCTTAATGGTGTTAAACATTCTTAAACCTGGGCTTAATGGTGTTAAACATTCTTAAACCTGGACTTAATGGTGTTAGACCTTCTTAAACCAGGGTTTATTACTTACATTTTTGTCTGGAGTGAAAGACAGGCAGGGTTTGCTAATGTTTCATTTAAATATTTTTTATTAAACCCTAACATATTTTAACCAAAATATAATGGGTATGTTATTGTAGTTGTTTTAGTTTAAACAAGTGAAATCAAAACAGGAATGAATGAAACAAACTATGGACAAACCTCCTCCCAGTTAGAAGGTTCTGCTCACTCTGCAAAATTGTTTTTCAGTTCAGCTAGTTGGACTAGCAGAGCCCAGCAAAGCCCGGCTGAGGTGGTTGGAATGTTTCTGCTCTGCCCTGTGTCGCGTCAGAGACGCTGTGAATGGATTGGCCTGAATGTCACTCATCCATAAGACATGATGGGGAAAAGCTCGGCTTTCACAGAGGGCCCAAATGGCACCATAATCCCAATAGAACCCCTGTGGACCCTGGTCTAAAGTAGTGTGCTATGTAGGGAAGAGAGTGGCATTTAGGACTCGCACAGAGACAAGACATCTGGTCTGGTAATGTGTTGTATGTCACTTGGTTCAGCCAATGATAGAGAGGAGATCAGGAGGAGGTTTCAGAGAGGAGGAGGTAGGGGAGGAGAGGAAGAGGTATGGGAGAGGGGGTAGGGGATCAATCAGGTTCAGTCAATCAAATGTATTTATAAAGCCCTTTTTACATCAACAGTTGTCACAAAGTGCTTTTACAAAACACCCGGCCTTAAACTCCAAGGAGCAAACAACAGTAGTGTTGAATATCAGTGGCTAGGAAACACTCCCTAAGAAGGCTGAAAATTAGGAAGAAACCTAGAGAGGAACCAGGCTCAGAGGGGTGACCAGTCCTCTTCTGGCTGTGCCGGGTGAACATATTAAGAGTCCTAATTGTAATAATTAATAAATGCATGTGGGCTGAGTCTAGAGTCTTATTTAAATGTAGTCCAGGTCGTAAGCATGACCAGATGGACAAGGACAGGGACAACACGGGGGAGGTGTCAGCACAGTGGCAGCTGAAATCGTCAGGTATCGTCTTGATCTGCAACACAACCAGGAGGACTTTGGACAGGGACAGCAACGGGTCTTTCAGGCCTGGTACTCCTCAGGTGTGGGCCACAGGAGACAGGAAACATTTTGAAAATTCATTCCTTAGATCTACAGGGATTTATAGTGGAGAATGAGAACTGACCCTACTCCCCAAGCACAATAATATAGCAGCGTAAAACCTTGGGTCTGAGACATGGGGATCCAGTGACACTGTGGCCCTATTCGGGGGAAGCCCTGGAAAGGGCCCAACAGGCAGGAAATCTATCCACCCACATTGCCAAGCACCAACCAAAGGGACACCCACCAACCGCAACCCCCCTGAATGAGGGCCGAGTATGGCCAGCAGAGTACAGCCCAATTGCACGATATGCATAACAGAGAGACAACAACAAGCCAGTGACTCCGTCCCTGAATGGCATTAGAGGGAGGACATCCCAGTGGCAATGAGAGCCCACCTGGCAAGACAGCCCAACCCTAACAGGCAGCCAGTGTAAAGAGGCTAGTACTGGAGTACTGTGTTAAATGTTCTTTGTTGTTAGGATTCTAGCAGCCGTGTGCAGCAATAATTGAAGTTTATTTATTGATTTGTCAAGGTGACCAGAAAGTAGAGCATTGCAGTAATCTAGTCTAGAAGTAACAAAAGCATGAATGAGTTTTTCTGCATCAGTTTTTGATAGAAAGTTTCTGATGTTTCGAAGATGTTGAGACATATTTTATAGGTTCATCAAAAGAAAGGTCAGGGTCAAGGGTAACACAGAGGTTTCTTACAGATTTTTGGAATACAACCATGCAGCTGTCGAGGTTCACAGTGAGATCTGCCAACAAAGTTCTTTGTTTCTTGGGTCCTAAAACAAGCATTTCTGTTTTTCTTGAGTTTAAAAGCAAGAAGTTATCTGTCATCCACTTCCTAATATCTGAAACACATGCTTCCAATGAAGCACATTTTGGGGCTTCTCCAAATGTTATTTGTTTTCAGGAAGGAATTGAGTTGTTGGGGCGGGGAGAGGAGATGAGGAGGTAGGACAGAAAAGGCAGGGAGAGAAAGGGGTAAAAATGAGGATAGGATAAGAGCAGGAGGTAGGAGCAAGGAGATGAAGAGTTAGGGGAGAGGAGAGAAGGAGGTAGGGGATGAGAGGAGAGGAGATATTTACCACTATATGTTCATTAAATACTAAGGACATCCATATTAGGCCTTCCTAGAGTCAACCTATTATAACATTTATTAACCAAGGTAACAACATTAATCTGCAGTATGATAATAAAACATAATTTGGATGTTGTTTCATGGTCTCCTTCCTTCAGCACTTCCTTCATCCACTGGGTTCACTCAACAAGGAAGTTAACCAGCGCTGCTGTGAAGACACACACACTTATCTTTATCTTTAACCCCATACTTTATGAAATGTAAGCCATAATACCATGGTGTTAGAAATATAGATATACTACAGAGCCAGTAGTGGATGGATTCAGGCTGTGTGTTCCAGAGCCTAGGAGCAACCCTAGAGAGAGCCTTGTCCCCACAGCACTGCAACCCTAGAAAGGGCCTTGTCCCTACAGCACTGCAACCCTAGAGGGAGCCCTGTCCTAAAGCTCTACAACCCTACAGGAAGCCCTGTCCTAAAGCTCTACAACCCTACAGAAAGCCCTGTCCTAAAGCTCTACAACCCTACAGAAAGCCCTGTCCTAAAGCTCTACAACCCTACAGAAAGCATTGTCCTAAATCTCTACAACCTACAGAAAGCCCTGTCTCCAAAGCTCTGCAACCCTAGAGAAAGCCCTGTCTTAAAGTTCTACAACCCTACTGAAATCCCTGTCCCAAAGCTCTGCAACCCTAGAGAAAGTCCTAAAGCTCTACAACCCTACAGAAATCCCTGTCCTAAAGCTTTACAACCCTACAGAAATCCCTGTCCTAAAGCTTTACAACCCTACAGAAATCCCTGTCCCAATGCTCTACAACCCTAGAGAAAGCCCTGTCCTAAATCTCTACAACCCTACAGAAATCCCTGTCCCAAAGCTCTGCAACCCTAGAGAAAGGCCTAAAGCTCTACAACCCTACAGAAATCCCAGTCGCAAAGCTCTACAACCCTACAGAAAGCCTTGTCCTAAAGCTCTACAACCCTACAGAAATCCCTGTCCCAAAGCTCTGCAACCCTAGAGAAAGGCCTAAAGCTCTACAACCCTACAGAAATCCCAGTCGCAAAGCTCTACAACCCTACAGAAAGCCTTGTCCTAAAGCTCTACAACCCTACAGAAATCCCTGTCCCAAAGCTCTACAACCCTACAGAAATCCCAGTCGTAAAGCTCTACAACCCTACAGAAAGCCCTGCCCTAAAGCTCTACAACCCTAGAGAAATCCTAAAGCTCTACAACCCTAGAGAAAGCCCTGTCCTAAAGCTCTACAACCCTACAGAAAGCCCTGTCTCCAAAGCTCTACAACCCTACAGAAATCCCTGTCCTAAATCTCTACAACCCTACAGAAATCCCTGTCCCAAAGCTCTGCAACCCTAGAGAAATCCTAAAGCTCTGCAACCTTAGAGAAAGCCCTGTCCTAAAGCTCTACAACCCTACAGAAATCCCTGTCCCAAAGCTCTGCAACCCTAGAGAAAACCCTGTCCTAAAGCTCTACAACCCTACAGAAAGCCCTGTCTCCAAAGCTCTGCAACTTTAGAGAAAGCCCTGTCCTAAAGCTCTACAACCCTACAGAAATCCCAGCCGTAAATCTCTACAACCCTACAGAAATCCCTGTCCCAAAGCTCTGCAACCCTAGAGAAAGGCCTAACGCTCTACAACCCTACAGAAATCCCAGTTGCAAAGCTCTACAACCCTACAGAAACCCTTGTCCTAAAGCTCTACAACCCTAGAGAAAGCCCTGTCCTAAAGCTCTACAACCCTAGAGAAATCCTAAAGCTCTACAACCCTAGAGAAAGCCCTGTCCTAAAGCTCTACAACCTTAGAGAAAACCCTGTCTTAAAGCTCTACAACCCTACAGAAATCCCTGTCCCAAGTCTCTACAACCCTACAGAAATCCCTGTCCCAAGTCTCTACAACCCTACAGAAATCCCTGTCCCAAGTCTCTACAACCCTACAGAAAGCCCTGCCCTAAAGCTCTACAACCCTAGAGAAATCCTAAAGCTCTACAACCCTAGAGAAAGCCCTGTCCTAAAGCTCTACAACCCTACAGAAAGCCCTGTCTCCAAAGCTCTACAACCCTACAGAAATCCCTGTCCTAAATCTCTACAACCCTACAGAAATCCCTGTCCCAAACCTCTGCAACCCTAGAGAAATCCTAAAGCTCTGCAACCTTAGAGAAAGCCCTGTCCTAAAGCTCTACAACCCTACAGAAATCCCTGTCCCAAAGCTCTGCAACCCTAGAGAAAACCCTGTCCTAAAGCTCTACAACCCTACAGAAAGCCCTGTCTCCAAAGCTCTGCAACTTTAGAGAAAGCCCTGTCCTAAAGCTCTACAACCCTACAGAAATCCCAGTCGTAAATCTCTACAACCCTACAGAAATCCCTGTCCCAAAGCTCTGCAACCCTAGAGAAAGGCCTAACGCTCTACAACCCTACAGAAATCCCAGTTGCAAAGCTCTACAACCCTACAGAAACCCTTGTCCTAAAGCTCTACAACCCTAGAGAAAGCCCTGTCCTAAAGCTCTACAACCCTAGAGAAATCCTAAAGCTCTACAACCCTAGAGAAAGCCCTGTCCTAAAGCTCTACAACCTTAGAGAAAACCCTGTCTTAAAGCTCTACAACCCTACAGAAATCCCTGTCCCAAAGCTCTGCATCCCTAGAGAAAACCCTGTCCTAAAGCTCTACAACCCTACAGAAATCCCTGTCCCAAGTCTCTACAACCCTACAGAAATCCCTGTCCCAAGTCTCTACAACCCTACAGAAAGCCCTGTCCCAAAACTCTGGAACCCCACAGAAAGCCCTGTCCCAAAACTCTGGAACCCCACTGAAAGCCATGTCCCAAAGCTTTGCGACCTCGATCTGGGGACAGTGAAATGTCCTGCTACACCGGAGCAGAGAGAGCTAGTTGGTTGGTAGGGAATAAGGATGTCAGACAGATGTGGAGGGGCAAGGAAGTGAAGGGCTTTGTATGTCATCAGAAGGACCTTGTAGGTAATGAGTTGAGACACAGGGAGCCAGTGGAGATCATGGAGGATGGTGGTGATGTGCTGCCAGGACCTGGTGTGGGTGAGAAGACTGGCTGCAGAGGTTTGGACCATTGGAAACTCTTTGAAGGCGTGACAGAGGGCGGAGCTTAATTCAGAGAGTACAGAAGGGAAGGAAGGAAAGGAAGTTTGTCGGCCAGATTTAGTTTGTGAAGTAGAGGAGTTTTACTGCTTATGGGAGCTCGTAGTGCAAACCAGAGTAATGAACTGAATGACAGTGCTTGGTTGAAGGGGGAGAAGGCATCAGAGGTTCATATGTATGTATTTACATTATCATTGCATTATTATCATTTGTCATAAGATCATCTGTTCTCCCAATCAGTGTCTCACAAAGACACAGTGGATTAAACAAAAATCTTAAATTTGGACGCATCAGACCAAAGGATTTCTAATACGTTTCTTGGCCCAAGCAAGTCTCATTTTATTACTGGTGTCCTTTGGTAGTGGTTTCTTTGTAGCAATTCAACCATGAAGGCCTGATTCACCCACTCTCCTCTGGACAGTTGATGTTGAGACGTGTCTGTAACTTGAACTCTTTTATTTGGGCTGCAATCTGAGGTGCAGTTAATTGATTTCTGAGGCTGGTAACTCTAATGAACTTCTCCACAGCAGTGGAAACTGGGTCTTTCTTTCCTCTGGCGGTTTTCATCAGGCCCAGTTTCACACTGGATGGTTTTTGCAACAACACTTTTTCATGTTGACTGACAGCCTGGATTGACTTACTTGAAGTAAAAATGGACTGTTGTTTCTCTTTGCTCATTTGAGCTGTTCTTTTCATAATATGAACTACTACAGTACAGACATGATGATGGTTGTCTTTATACCAACCTTACCTTGTCACACGCATTAAGAAGTAAAGAAATTCCTCAAATTAACTATAAATAAGGCAAACCTGTCAATTGAAATGCATTCCAGGTGACTGCCTCTTGAAGCTGGTTGAGAGAATTCCAAGTGTTTGCAAAGAGTCATCAAGGCATCAAGGGTGGCTACTTTGAAGAATCTAAAATATTAAGTGTGTGTGTGTGTGTGTGTGTAAAGTAATACTGGGTGTGTGTGTTTGTGCACGTCCATACACTGGATTTACCCCTGTGTGTGTGTGTGTGTGTACAGTAATACTGGGTGTGTGTGTTTGTGCACGTCCATACCCTGGATTTACCCTTCTGTGTGTGTGTGGTGTGTGTGTGTTAGTGCATTCTTCGTTAACAGTAACCCTTCCACTTCCTTATGGTCCTAATTACCTGCTGACTAACATAAATGTCCACCTACACGACGCACACATTAACACAGAGTCCAGAGCAGCTCAGCATGTGGACCGCAGGTCAGTGTCACAGGAAGGAAGGAGTCTTCCTCTTCTCCGACTCGTTTTAACCCTCTTGACTGTGGATCTCACGCTGTAACCGAGGAGCTGTTTCTGTTTGTTGCCGGAAGGTCACTGTCCTGTCTGTTTTCGTTACAGAGCAACGGAAGAAGTACTCCAACTCCAATGTTATCATGCAGGAGACGTCTCAGTATCATGTGGAGGTGAGAAGTGCTTCCCCTCTCGTTCTCCGTCTGTTAAGAAAGTGCTCCTTTACCAGGCCTTTTAATCCTCCATCTTTAAATCCTCCGTCTCTTGATATTACAATCGAGAGGTCTGCTCTGTCCCAATGTTGGTAGATGTTGGTTTAACTCGTTTCTTTGAACTCAAATGGGACCTTCAGAGGACGCTAACACACCTCTATGATGTGTGTAGAGACGGGTTGCGTCCATTACCTCAAAGGCAAAGGTTGTCTGGTACCTACATGGTTAATATTTGATGGTGTGCCATTTAAGGGCACAGGGTTGTAAAAATAGCCAGAAAAATGTCAGGAAACGGGGTACTTTAGCATAAACAATGTGAATAGAGAGCTTTCATGAATTTTAACAACAGTAGGTCTTTGATTGTAAAACTCTTTTTAGGTGACATTTCAGTAGATAATTTGTGTCCCTTTAAGCTGCACTTTTTAGCAGGACAGTTAATTGTAGTGCCAGCAAATATGCTGTTTTGAACTTTGAACCCTGTGAATCAGTGGTTGAATTTTTTTTGATTATTTTAGATATGTAACTATTATCAGACCACATGGCACATCAATCACAGATAACACATCCACGCACACACACACGCGCACACACTCGCACACACACACACGTCCACACACACACAAACACACACCCATACACACCCATGCACACACACACTTGCACACACACACGCACAGACACACACACACGCACACACACACACACACACACACACACACACACACACATACACCCATGCACACACACACACGTCCACACACACACATACACCCACGCACACACACACCCAGCCACACACACTCTTGGTTTCCGTGGTCAGACTGAACGTTTTTTGGCCAGGAACAATCAGCTAGCACTTATATCATCAATATAGTCAAAACAAGGTGATACATAGTCAGAAATACACATAGAACATTCACTGACATGGATGGGAAACATGCTGGTGAGAGCACCTCACAGGTACACTGGTCTTAGTAGTAATCAGGGGAAACTGAGGTAAAAGATTAGTGTTATTATTGTTATTAAACCTTTCTTTAAAAAAGGAACTAAGACTGGTCTCTTTTACAGCTGAGCCCCGAGTGTACATGTTTATACATACAATTTATGTTCAATGATTAAAAAAACTGAGTACAGAAAAAAAGACCCACTCTAACCAACCCCGCCCGTCTCCAGCACCTGTCCACCTTTGTTATGGACAAGACAGAGTCCATCGCTACAGTGGACGATGCCATCCGGAAGCTGGTGCTGCTGGACTCCAAAGACAAGATCTGGACCCAGGAGGTTCTGCTGCAGGTCACTGATAAGGCAGTACGACTGTTGGATGTCGATACTCAGGTAGGACTGGAATAACACACACACACTCACACATAAACACACACGCACACACAAACACACACACACGCACACATAAACACATTAAATCACACACATAAACACACACTCATAAACACACACACACACTCAACAAAATAACACAGACACGGATGATCACGTTCTTCACTTTTATAAAAAGGTACGGCACCACAATTAACCGTGAGTGGAGGGTGGAAACGATCAACCTGAATAGACACCATGATGACTCATTTAAAACAGGTGTGAGGGTGTGTTGTGTGTGTTGTGTGTGAGGGTGTGTTGTGTGTGAGGGTGTGTTGTGTGTGTTGTGTGTGAGGGTGTGTTGTATGTGAGGGTGTGTTGTGTGTGAGGGTGTGTTGTGTGTGTTGTGTGTGAGGGTATGTTGTGTGTGAGGGTGTGTTGGGTGTGTTGTGTGTGAGGGTGTGTTGGGTGTGAGGGTGTGTTGGGTGTGTTGTGTGTGAGGGTGTGTTGGGTGTGAGGGTGAAAGCACCAAGGGTTTTGGGACCAGGCTGGAAGTCAGGTTGTCAGGTAGAGGACCCCCCCCCACCACCACGGGGAGTTCATTTCAGTTTGCAGCAGAATGTGATTTGAGATCACATCAACAGTTTTTTAACAACAGAAACCTGCGAAAACATCCTGTGTGGGACAGCTGGCGGTTATGAAAAGCTCAGGGAGCTTTTATTCATACTTATTTTTAAATCCTATTTCATTTGATTTATTTTTGTGCATTTCTTGGGAGAACATTTTTTATTTATTTTTTTACAATAATTTGTGTTTTATCAGTCCCACATTTCGTTATATATTTTTTTCAAGCACTTTAAAATGCATCATGTGTAAGATCTGCAATTTATAAATAATGTTTGATTTGCCGTGTTGAGAAAAATCTGATGAGACAAAGGAAATATGTAAGTAGTAACAGGACTGGGCGTGAATTCCCTCTGTCCTCCTCTAATCCCTCTGCTACTCCCCGCCCCCCCCCCCCCCCCCCCCCCCCCCCCCACGCCTATAGGAGGAGCTGGAGAACTTCCCCCTGTCTACAATCCACCACAGCCAGACAGTGTTGAACCAGACCAGGTATCCCTCTGTCCTGCTGCTGGTTTGCCAAGACAACGACCAGCACCGGCCTGACATACACTTCTTCCACTGTGACGAGGTGGAGGTGAGTCTGATGTCATCAATACGAGACGTCTGTCCCCACCCACTTAAATCTCCCGTGACCCTTTCCATTTCCTCGCATTTTGACAAAAGATTATGATTTTGGGGAGGCGGTGCTTGGAGGCGGGGTGACCTGGGGTGGGTCAGGAGTCCAATCCGTCGTTCTAGTGCACATGTACCGCTGTAGCATGGACTCAAATCTGACCTACTGCTCTTCCAGGAAAAACCCTCCCTTCCAACTTTCCCTTTTCTCTCTAATAAAGCATGAAAATGTCTGAAAAATGTGTACCTAAAAAAATCCTGTCCTGAGCCAATCATGTTCCCTGTGTGTTTCCTGCAGGCAGAGCTGGTCCATGCAGACATTGACAGCGCCCTGGGTGACAACAAACATGGGAAGAAGATGCGTCCACAGACCTTGAAGTAAAGAAATAAATCTATTATTGGGAGGAAGACCTATATCAGTGTCTCCCTCAGTGACGTTTATGAAGGGACTTCTGGACGATGGTTAGTGTTTCTCTCTGAGAATCCTCTCCTCTCTCCTGTCCTTCTGTAAGGGTGAACCAGGAGAAGATGAAGCGTCACAGAGAGACCATCATCCCTCCGTCCTCGTCCCCAAAAGGCCCTGGCCCCGGGGTCAAGGGTCGTGTGGCTGCCATGGACATGGGACAGGGTGAGACTACCAAACACACAAATTAACATATAAAAGCACACACACACACACACACACTTTTTGAATTGGCTATTTTAATTGGGGACACTAAAGGTGACAATTTTTTTTTTTAAATAGTCCAATTCTTAACCTTACCTTAACCCTAGCCCTAATGCCTGACACTGATTCTAACCCTTACCCCAATTGTTATTTTTTCCAATAACCTAAAACTTAAACCAAGAAAAAAACGAATTCAAGCTGTCGACATGCCCATTTAACATAATTATTATAAAATAAAATTCTAACCATGTAAATACAAACCCGATTCCAAAAAAGTTGGGACACTGTACAAATTCTGAGTAAAAAAGGAATGGAATAATATACAAATCTCATAAACTATTTAATTCACAATAGAATGTAGATAACATATCGAATGTTGAAAGTGAGACATTTTGTGATGTCATTTTGGATTTCATGAGAGCTACACATTCCAAAAATGTTGGGACAGGTAGCAATAAGAGGCCAGAAAAGTTAAATGTACAGATAAGGAACAGCTGGAGGACCAATTTGCAACTTATTATGTCAATTGGCAACATGATTGGGTATAAAAAGAGCCTCTCAGAGTGGCAGTGTCCTTTAGAAGTCAAGATGGGCAGAGGATCACCAATGCTGCGGCAAAAAATAGTGGAGCAATATCAGAAAGTTTCTCAGAGAAAAATTGCAAAGAGTTTGAAGTTATCATCATCTACAGTGCATAATATCATCCAAAGATTCAGAGAATCTGGAACAATCTCTGTGCGTAAGTGTCAAGGCCGGAAAACCATACTGGATGCCCGTGATCTTCGGGGCCTCAGACGGCACTGCATCACATACAGGAATGATACTGTAATGGAAATCACAACATGGGCTCAGGAATACTTCCAGAAAACATTGTTGGTGAACACAATCCACCGTGCCATTTCCGGCTAAAACTCTATAGGTCAAAAAAGAAGCCGTATTTAAACCGGATCCAGAAGCGCAGGCGTTTTCTCTGGGCCAAGGATCATTTAAAATGGACTGTGGCAAAGTGTAATAGTGTTCTGTGGTCAGACAAATCAAAATTTGAAGTTCATTTTGGAAAACTGGGACGCCATGTCATCCGGACTAAAGAGGACAAGGACAACCCAAGTTGTTATCAGCGCTCAGTTCAGAAGCCTGCATCTCTGATAGTATGGGGTTGCATGAGTGCGTGTGGCGTGGGCAGCCTACACATCTGGAAAGACACCATCAATGCTGACAGTTATATCCAAGTTCTAGAACAACATATGCTCCCATCCAGACGTCGTCTCTTTCAGGGAAGACCTTGCATTTTCCAACATGACAATGCCAGATCACATACTGCATCAATTACAATGTCATGGCTGCATAGAAGAAGGATCCAGGTACTGAAATGGCCAGCCTGCAGTCCAGATCTTTCACCCATAGAAAACATTTGGCGCATCATAAAGAGGAAGGTGCGACAAAGAAGACCTAAGACAGTTGAGCAACTAGAAGCCTGTATTAGACAAGAATGGGACAACATTCCTATTCATAAACTTGAGCAACTTGTCTCCTCAGTCCCCAGACGTTTGCAGTCTGTTATAAAAAGAAGAGGGGATGCCACACAGTGGTAAACATGGCCTTGTCCCAACTTATTTGAGATGTGTTGATGCCTTGAAATTTTAAATCAACTTATTTTCCCCTTAAAGTGATACATTTTCTCAGTTTAACATTTGATATGTCATCTATGTTGTATTCTGAAAAAAATATTGAAATTTGAAACTTCCACATCATTGCATTCTGTTTTTATTCACAACTGTACAGTGTCCCAACTTTTTTGGAATCGGGTTTGTATAAAATATGTTTGTTATTAAGGCATATTAATTACATTGAGTCTTTAAAAAGCAATAATGAACCTGCAAATTGGAAATGGGGAGGGAAGAAAATAATAATGCAAAATCTTTTGGGGATTATCAGTTGCTGTTTTACTTCCTGAACCATCGGGTGTGAGATGGAATATCCTCAGTCATTGGATGCTAGGTTGTCCTGCCTTAAAGCTCTTTCGCTGATTTAACTAAAGGTCAGTTTGTGGTGGAGTGATACGTCTCAATGAGCATAGTACTGCTAATCTGAGTCTCCTGGAGCGATAGGAAGTTGTTTTATCATTCTAGCGAAAAACTTTGATTTCTATTGAATTTAATTAGAAAAACATGATAACATTTTGTAAATGTAAATCAGGATGGATATTAATGAGAGCAGTGCATCTGGAAATTAGCAAGATTATCTGTGGCCACCAGTTATATGAAGACAGTAACTCCCATTATTCTTAAATAGGATGGTGCAAATAGGATGGTGCAAGTATTTGATACAATGCCGATTTTGCAGGTTTTCCCACTTACAAAGCATGTAGAAGTGTGTCATTTTTATCATAGATACTCTTCAACTGTGAGTGACGGAATCTAAAACAAAAATCCAGAAAATCACATTGTATGATTTTTAAGTAACTAATTAGCATTTTATTGCATGACATAAGTATTTGATACATCAGAAAAGCAGAACTTAATATTTGGTACAGAAACCTTTGTTTGCAATTACAGAGATCATACGTTTCCTGTAGTTCTTGACCAGGTTTGCACACACTGCAGCAGGGATTTTTGCCCACTTCTCCATACAGACTTTCTCCAGATCCTTCAGGTTTCGGGGCTGTCGCTGGGCAATACAGACTTTCAGCTCCCTCCAAAGATTTTCTATTGGGTTCAGGTCTGGAGACTGGCTAGGCAACTCCAGGACCTCGAGATGCTTCTTACGGAGCCACTCCTTAGTTGCCCTGGCTGTGTGTTTCGGGTCGTTGTCATGCTGGAAAACCCAGCCACAACCCATCTTCAGTGCTCTTACTGAGGGAAGGAGGTTGCTGGCCAAGATCTAGTGATACATGGCCCCATCCATCCTCCCCTCAATACGGTGCAGTCGTCCTGTCCCCTTTGCAGAAAAGCATCCCCAAAGAATGATGTTTCCACCTCCATGCTTCACGGTTGGGATGGTGTTCTTGGGGTTGTACTCATCCTTCTTCTTCCTCCAAACACAGCGAGTGGAGTTTAGACCAAAAAGTAATTGGTCATTGACAAACTTCAGACTGGCCTGGACATGCGCTGGCTTGAGCAGGGGGACCTTGCGTGCTACTTAGCCTCAGGTGTTCAGGGGTGAGTAGTTATATTAATTATGTCCAAAAAGAGTCCCGGTGTAGAAAAGTTGGGTAAGAGGTCAACAGATAAATATTGCGTTGGTAAAACTCTAAAATAGAAATTTGACCAATTAGTTTATATCGAGTAAATTCGAAAAAGTTTGGCAGGTAGCCAGGTAGGTAACAGCAAGCGGAGTACAGCACGTCAACAATCCCACAATCCCACAATCCATGACGGCGTCGCTGTAACTAATGGTTTTCTTTGAGACTGTGGTCCCAGCTCTTTTCAGGTCATTGACCAGGTCCTGCTGTGTAGTTCTGGGCTGATCCCTCACCTTCCTCATGATCATTGATGCCCCAAGGTGAGATCTTGCATGGAGCCCCAGACCGAGGGAGATTGACCGTCATCTTGAACTTCTTCCATTTTCTAATAATTGCTTATGCAGGTCTACAATTGTATCCCTGTATCCTTACACAGCTCTCTGGTTTTGGCCATTGTGTAGAGGTTGGAGTCTGTTTGATTGAGTGTGTGGACAGGTGTCTTTTATACAGGTAACGAGTTCAAACAGGTGCAGTTAATACAGGTAATGAGTGGAGAACAGGAGGGCTTCTTAAAGAAAAACTGACAGGTCTGTGTGAACCGGAATTCTTACTGGTTGGTAGGTGATCAAATACTTATGTCATGCAATAAAATGCAAATTGATTATTTAAAAATCATACAATGTGATTTTCTGGATTTTTGTTTTAGATTCTGTCTCTCACAGTTATGGGTATTGGAAAAAACAACACTATAGTATCCATTAAGGCATTGAAAGATTGTTCATTATGAAATATTGAATACCGCAACAAGCATTATACAAGGACCTACTATTTACTGTTCATGGGCCCTTCATGCTGATAGGTTATATGCAACTATTCACTTATATTTTCCATTGTATTGATTTTTTTTCCTGTGTGTGTCCTTGTGTGTGTGTCCTTGTGTGTGTGTGTGTGCGTGTTGGAAGTAGAGAGACGAGGTTCAACACAGCAAGACCCAGAGTCTCATGAGAAACTGGCCCAGCGCATCGAGAAGGACGTGGTGGGTGTCTCATCATCACATTGTATTCAGACTTACATTCAAAGACACACAGCTGTCATCATTTCAATATAATTTCAATATCGTCCTAATATCATCACAATATCATCACAATATTATCATAATATAATCATAATATCATCACATTATCATCACATTATCTTCATTATATCATCATTATATAATCACAATATTAGCACAATATCATCATAATATTATCACAATATAATCACTGTATCATCACAAATATCATCATAATATCAACACAATATCATCATTATAACATCACAGTATCATCATAATATAATCACAATATCATCATAATATCAACACAATATCATAATAATATAATCATCCTCATCTCAATAGGAAAACAGAAGCCACACATCATTCATACTTACAGTTGTGCTCATAAGTTTGCATCACCCTGGCAGAAAATGTGACATTTTGCAATTGATTTTGAAAATATGACTGATCATGCAAAAAAACTGTCTTCTATTTAAGGATAGTGATCATATGAAGCCATTTATTATCACATAGTTAGAGTTAAATTAGAGGTGAATTTCCCACACCTGTGGCTTTAAATTGCAATTAGTGTCTGTGTACAAATAGTCAATGAGTTTGTTAGCTCTCAGGTGGATACACTGAGCAGGCTAGACACTGAGCCATGGGGAACTGTCAAAAGACCTGTGTAACAAGGTAATGGAACTTAATAAAGAAAGAAAATGATATAAAAAGATATCCAAAGCCTTGCAAATGCCAGTCAGTACTGTTTAATCACTTATTAAGATGTGGAAAATTCGGGGATCTTTTGATACCAAGTCAAGGTCAGGTAGACCAAGAAAGATTTCAGCCAAAACTGCAAGAAGAATTGTTCAGGAGACAAAGCAAAAACCACAGGTAACCTCAGGTGATATACAGGCTTGTCTGGAAAAAGATGGTGTGGTTGTTTCAAGGAGCACAATATGACAACCATTAAGCACAACATTGAGCTGCATGGTTGAGTTGCCAGAAAGAAGCCTTAACTGCGTCAATGCCACAAAAAGCCTGGTTACAATATGCCAGACAGCACCTTGACACGCCTCACAGCTACTGGCACATTTGGTGTGACGAGACCAAAATAGAGCTTTACGGTCACAACCATAAGCGCTATGTTTGGAGAAGGGTCAACAAGGCCTATGGTGAACAGAATACCATCCCCACCGTGACGCATGGTGGTGGCTCACTGA
This sequence comes from Esox lucius, assembly GCF_011004845.1. Classification (NCBI taxonomy): domain Eukaryota; kingdom Metazoa; phylum Chordata; class Actinopteri; order Esociformes; family Esocidae; genus Esox; species Esox lucius. The sequence goes on along the minus strand of NC_047587.1, from coordinate 3,000,579 downwards.
TGTTTTGGGGGGGGTGAGCTCTAAAAGCACAGGGAATCTTGTGAACATTGATGGCAAGATGAAGGCAGCATTTTAAACAGGGTTCAGTTCATTTTGTTCTTTGTTGCCATGTTTTTTTTATGATTGTACCATTATGATCTACAGTTGAATGTGAATCCCAATAAGAAATAAAAGGTGTGTTTTTCCTGCTCATTCATGTTTTCTCTACAAATGGTACATGTATTACCAATTCTCCAAGGGTATGCAAATTTTTGAGCACAACTGTACCTTCCACTGTAGATGCCCCAGTCTCTTTGACAGTCTCTGTAAGACGCTTATCTGAGGGTTTAGGAAAGTCCTCCCTACCCAGAGTATATTGCAACAGAAAGGCACTGGTCACCAGGGCTGTCATTTAACTCAGTGGTTCCCAACCAGTGGTGATCAGCTTATCGTCTCAGTGTGTTTGTCTCTCTGTGGTGAGTCTGAAGCCTTCACAAGCTTCTTTTATCATATTGCGTTGGAACATTACTGGAATGATCAATAACAGCCCTTGTTTAAGTAGATTTTCTGCTGATACCAGGAACCCAAAACTGGGATTTCAGGACTACCTGGGACCTTATTGAAGGAACACACAGTCATACTCTAACTATTCTGAACACGCTTCACTTAGAGCTCTACACCACTATGTCTCTGGTCCACATCGGATTCTGTTTGATCACCACTATGTCTCAGGTCCACATCGGATTCTGTTTGATCACCACTATGTCTCTGGTCCACATTGGATTCTGTTTGATCACCACTGTCTCTGGTCCACATCAGATTCTATTTGATCACCACTATGTCTCAGGTCCACATCGGATTCTGTTTGATCACCACTATGTCTCAGGTCCACATCGGATTCTGTTTGATCACCACTATGTCTCAGGTCCACATCGGATTCTGTTTGATCACCACTATGTCTCAGGTCCACATCGGATTCTGTTTGATCACCACTATGTCTCTGGTCCACATCGGATTCTGTTTGATCACCACTATGTCTCAGGTCCACATCGGATTCTGTTTGATCACCACTATGTCTCAGGTCCACATCGGATTCTGTTTGATCACCACTATATCTCTGGTCCACATCGGATTCTGTTTGATCACCACTGTCTCTGGTCCACATCAGATTCTATTTGATCACCACTATGTCTCAGGTCCACATCGGATTCTGTTTGATCACCACTATGTCTCAGGTCCACATCGGATTCTATTTGATTACCACTGGTGCTTAGTTCCAGATCGGGTCCTGTTTGATCACTCCTGGGTCTCAAATCTGTCTGGATCCGACCATGGCTGTACCCTTTAGCTTTGTTAGACTAATTTAAGGCACATTTGTTGACTTGATGTTCTAGGCAAGTGTAGACCAAACCTCGCAGCGTGGCTGTGGATATTCATCAGTTATTTATCCTCTTGATTTCTTCCACTCTCTCTCCTCGTGCAGCAAATCCTGAACTGTTCCCTGGATGACATTGAGATCTTTGTGGCTCGTCTGCAGAAGGCTGCAGAGGCATTCTCTCAGCTCCGCCAGCGCAACAAGAGTAAGAAGAATAAGAAGAGAGCTCCTGCAGGTCTGTCTGTCTCCTCCTCTTCTTATGTCGCCACGGAAACAACCACCTCACTGACAACACTGACATTCCCTGTTTCTACCCTGTGACGGTGTTGTCTGTTGCCAGGCAATACCTGTATTATAAGCTTATGCTACCTTCTCTCGTTTCCAACTATTTTTTGTTTTTTTTTGTCTGGGACAACATTCCACATCCATACAGCGTTGTCTATTTTTCCATTTTGTCTTAATTTGCCTTTAGGACATGAAACATGGTATTGTACCATTGGTCCGTAGCTAAGCTCTCATACTATAGACAGAAAACTCCCTGCTGACAAAATTCATCTGGTGTACTTAATCTGTGCTATATACCAATATCATCTTGTTTTAATTCAAGGCTTTGGGTCAGACTCAGCCCAACCAATTTCACCTGTGACTTCATCAGTTCAGAATGTTAAATGTCTTCCGTATTAATCTTGTCCGTTGCAAAGTGTTGGCCTGAATTCTAGAGTTCTGTTAGCACAACTAATAAGACCTGAACCTCTGGAGATTAGCCCAACAGTAGAGCTTCTCGGGCAACCTGTGGTGACTTCATTGGCTGTGTTTGTAGACCTTGCCCCCTGAACTCCGCCTTGGTTAAAGCCCCCATGGTATCAACATGGTTACACCATGGTTACCCTGTAGGAGGCTGTGTGCGGTCATGGAGGTGCTCATTGTCGGGATGTTTGTTGCAGAGGGAATGCTGACCCTGAGGGCCAAGCCCCCCTCCGAGGCTGAGTTTGTTGATAGCCTACAGAAACTGAAGCTGTCCTTCAACCTGCTGGTGAGTTGAGTTCCCCCCCATACCCACGTGGTCCTGTTCATTTGAGTTCCCCCCCATACCCACGTGGTCCTGTTCATTTGAGTTCCCACCATACACACACGGTCCTGTTAATTTGAGTTCCCCCAATACCCACGTGGTCCTGTTCATTTGAGTTCCCACCATACACACATGGTCCTGTTCATTTGAGTTCCCACCATACACACATGGTCCTGTTCATTTGAGTTCCCACCATACACACATGGTCCTGTTCATTTGAGTTCCCACCATACACACATGGTCCTGTTCATTTGAGTTCCCCCAATACCCACATGGTCCTGTTCATTTGAGTTCCCACCATACACACATGGTCCTGTTCATTTGAGTTCCCACCATACACACATGGTCCTGTTAATTTGAGTTCTCCTCATACACACACGGTCCTGTTCATTTGAGTTCCCACCATACACACGTGGTCCTGTTCATTTGAGTTCCCACCATACACACACGGTCCTGCTCATTTGAGTTCCCACCATACACACACGGTCCTGCTCATTTGACATGAAGTGTGTCCTAAAGAGTGGACCTGCGACCCAATGAACCCTGGTTTTGCCATCCCAAAGCTACGGTGATCCTTGAAGATGCTGTCCAAGGTTTTTGTGGAGCCAAAAAAGATAATTGAAAATGCTGGTGGTCTGGGCTGTGTGGAACTGACTGTGTGTGTCTGTTACTCTGCTCCCTCTGACTGTGTGTGTCTGTTACTCTGCTCCCTCTGACTGTGTGTGTCTGTTACTCTGCTCCCTCTGACTGTGTGTGCCTGTTACTCTGCTCCCTCTGACTGTGTGTGTCTGTTACTCTGCTCCCTCTGACTGTGTGTGTCTGTTACTCTGCTCCCTCTGACTGTGTGTGTCTGTTACTCTGCTCCCTCTGACTGTGTGTGTCTGTTACTCTGCTGCCTACAGGCCAAGCTGAAGAAGCACATCCAGAATCCCAGTGCTGCTGAACTGGTTCACTTTCTCTTTGGCCCCCTCGAACTGGTGAGAACCATACATGACCACACACACACACTCTGTCGACATACATACACACGCGCACACACACACACACACACACATAAACACTGATTGACAAATGAATTCCCTAAGGAGAACTCTTTCAAGAACCCTTTTGTGTTCTATAACCTTTTCAGGTTTAATATATAGAACCCTTTTCTGTGCATCACAGATGTTTCTGCATGAACCCAAATCAGTTCTTTAAAAGGTTCACTTTTTAATTGTGGGGTAACAAAATAAACAGGAACGTGTTTTTAAAAGTTTTCATGCACATTTTTATTTTCTTTAAAGCTAAATCTAAATAAAACACACAAATCAAACCCCGCAACTCGGGAAATAAAACATACTAATTATAATTAGTATTAAAAAGGCCTTGGTGACTGTGTAACTCTCAGTATAACCCATGTTAGATGTCAGTGTGCTGTGTTCCTGTGTATTTATGGAGGCATTAAGAGAGACCACACTGTTGACCCAAGAGTTCAGCTCTCAGACATTTATTGTTGTGAGTTAGTCTTCAACATACCCAACCCTTCATTGTCATTGTGGACATAATACACACTAACAAGCACAAGCCTTTCATGGAACCAACCAAATCAGAACAACACACACTCACCTACACACACACATACACACACGCTACTAACTAGATTTGGGGCGGGTAACATAAGGGCAGGGGGTGACGGTTGATTCAATACCACATGTGGTTGGTTTGAGTATAATATAGAAAATAAATTTTATGGGATTTTGAAAACCCTCCAGTTCACTCTTTAACATTTAAAACCCGATCCAAACGAACTTTCCTTTTCTGGACCCCATATTGATTTTGATAAACAAATCACTTATACGTGTGTCTGTGTATGTTCGTGTGTTTGTGTGTGTGTGTGTGTGTGTCTGTGTCTGTGTATGGGTGTGTGTTTGTGTGTGTGTGTCTGTGTGTGTGTGTGTCTGTGTGTGTTTGTGTGTGTGTGTATGTTTGTGTGTGTGTGTGTGTGTGTGTATGTTTGTGTGTGTTTGTGTGTGTGTGTGTGTGTGTGTTTGTTTGTGTGTGTGTGTGTGTGTGTATATGTTTGTGTGTGTTTGTGTGTGGGTGTGTGTGCAGCTTAGTTGAATTTCAAAATCCCAGTGTGGCCTGAATCGAACCGTTTACCTCTGAACCAGACTGTGGCTTTAGCTTCACCAATACTGAACAGGTGCAGTAATTACCAATACCCATCGATAGCCCCACCCCTTACCTGACTCCTCCCTACTTACCAGTCAGTTCCATGTTCAGTAAACACAGTGAACACATACCTGACTCCTCCCTGGATACCAGTCAGTTCCATGTTCAGTAAACACAGTGAACACATACCTGACTCCTTGTTTTTTTACTTGGACAGGAACCTGCCTGAGACCGGTTTGGTCCAGAACTTGCCCCTCCGTTGCCTCTACTCATCCATCTATCTATCAATAGCCTGTACAGCTGGGTATATAACCTCTGACCTTTAACCTCTAGGTGCTCCAGTCCTGTGGTGGTCCAGAACTCCCTCGATCTGTGCTGTCTCCTCACCTGTCCAAAGATGCTGTAGACTTCCTCAGGGGTCATCTGACACCGAAAGAGATGACCATTTTTGAACTGCTGGGAGAAGGATGGACACGACCCAGGTGTGTGTGGTGTGTGTGGTGTGTGTGGTGTGTGTGGTGTGTGTGGTGTGGGTGGTGTGTGTGGTGTGTGTGGTGTGTGTGGTGTGTGTGGTGTGTGTGGTGTGTGTGTGCAAACCCATGAGAAAACACAGACACATAAGGTCAGGACCATTTCTAAGCGGTTGATTAGCGCCCCCAAAATCAGATTTTCCTTCGGGTCCCCAGAAGGCTAGAGCAGGCCCAGCACATTGTGGTTGTGGTTATGCAGGAACAGAAGATTGACCCATTTCCAGAACAATGACTCTCCTTCCCTGTAGAGCTGACTGTTTAAGAGTGTCCTCTCCTTCTCTGTAGATCTGACTGTTTAAGAGTGTCCTCTCCTTCTCTGTAGATCTGACTGTTTAAGAGTGTCCTCTCCTTCTCTGTAGATCTGACTGTTTAAGAGTGTCCTCTCCTTCTCTGTAGATCTGACTGTTAAAGAGTGTCCTCTCCTTCTCTGTAGATCTGACTGTTAAAGAGTGTCCTCTCCTTCTCTGTAGATCTGACTGTTTAAGAGTGTCCTCTCCTTCTCTGTAGATCTGACTGTTTAAGAGTGTCCTCTCCTTCTCTGTAGAGCTGACTGTTAAATAGTGTCCTCTCCTTCTCTGTAGATCTGACTGTTAAAGAGTGTCCTCTCCTTCTCTGTAGATCTGACTGTTTAAGAGTGTCCTCTCCTTCTCTGTAGATCTGACTGTTAAAGAGTGTCCTCTCCTTCTCTGTAGAGCTGACTGTTAAAGAGTGTCCTCTCCTTCTCTGTAGATCTGACTGTTTAAGAGTGTCCTCTCCTTCTCTGTAGAGCTGACTGTTAAAGAGTGTCCTCTCCTTCTCTGTAGATCTGACTGTTTAAGAGTGTCCTCTCCTTCTCTGTAGATCTGACTGTTAAAGAGTGTCCTCTCCTTCTCTGTAGATCTGACTGTTTAAGAGTGTCCTCTCCTTCTCTGTAGAGCTGACTGTTAAAGAGTGTCCTCTCCTTCTCTGTAGATCTGACTGTTAAAGAGTGTCCTCTCCTTCTCTGTAGATCTGACTGTTTAAGAGTGTCCTCTCCTTCTCTGTAGAGCTGACTGTTAAAGAGTGTCCTCTCCTTCTCTGTAGATCTGACTGTTAAATAGTGTCCTCTCCTTCTCTGTAGATCTGACTGTTAAAGAGTGTCCTCTCCTTCTCTGTAGATCTGACTGTTAAATAGTGTCCTCTCCTTCTCTGTAGATCTGACTGTTAAAGAGTGTCCTCTCCTTCTCTGTAGAGCTGACTGTTAAAGAGTGTCCTCTCCTTCTCTGTAGATCTGACTGTTAAAGAGTGTCCTCTCCTTCTCTGTAGATCTGACTGTTAAAGAGTGTCCTCTCCTTCTCTGTAGATCTGACTGTTTAAGAGTGTCCTCTCCTTCTCTGTAGAGCTGACTGTTAAAGAGTGTCCTCTCCTTCTCTGTAGATCTGACTGTTAAAGAGTGTCCTCTCCTTCTCTGTAGAGCTGACTGTTAAAGAGTGTCCTCTCCTTCTCTGTAGATCTGACTGTTTAAGAGTGTCCTCTCCTTCTCTGTAGAGCTGACTGTTAAAGAGTGTCCTCTCCTTCTCTGTAGAGCTGACTGTTAAAAAGTGTCCTCTCCTTCTCTGTAGAGCCGACTGGCCGCGGGACCAGTGTTGTCCCCCCTACTTCCCCAAGTTCAGGAACGGGTGGGAACCACCAGCAGATCTTTTTAAGACATCTCCATGGGAGACAGAGGGATCAGGGACACCCCATGCCCCCATGTCCCCCCACAAGAATGAGAAGGTGAGGAGTGGAAATATGTGAGGGTGGTGGCTAGCTGTCCATTGGTAGTTCATTTTCTTCTGCTTCACTGACCTGAAAACTCTCTCAACAGTTCTTTGGCACTCACTCCTCAAGCTCATCAAATGGGTGAGTGGAGTGACATTATGTATTATATTATTGAGTTGTAGTTATAATATTATAGTATTAATGGATGGATGAGTTGAGGCTCTTCGTTGTTATGAAAATTGACCCATGTTACTGTTTAATTTCAGAATGTATATTACATTGCTGAGTATTCCTTTAAATTATAATTATTTCGCTGTTATATTTTAGGTCACACAACGATCTGCCCCCTTTGACCGCTAAATATGCCAAGATCCGCTACCCCTTCGTGGCCCGTAATGCCAACGAGCTTTCAGTACTGCAGGACGAGGTGCTTAAGGTATGGAATAGTGGAATAATGACACCACATCACATATTTATCCACAGTATTCAGCATTACCTCAGGAAGTAGTGGTGCTGTGCTGCCCCCTCCGCTTCAAACATCCATAGTCTACCCCATAGTAGGGGTCCGGAGGGGTCATAGGTCAGGGGGGGTCGTAGGTTGTAGTCCATGGTCAGGGGAGTCAGTTGGCCGATATATTCCATGCTATAAACCTACAATGAATACAATATGAGACCCCTTTCAAGTTCAGCGATTTGTCTGTTTTCTGTTTTGGTCCTATTTCATGGTGACATTTGGATGGAAATCTTTTGAAAAACTCGATCTAAAATCCCAGGGCTGCGTTCTGCACTCCTGTTCTAGTGCACTGATAGAATTCAGTCAAATTCAAAACCATTTAAACATCTGTTTATATTCTGAAGTGCACCAATTGTTTTAGCCTGTCAAAATGAAGGCTTGAGACGTCTTTAAAACGTCAGTCAGCTTTCTGTGCACATTCTTCCCATAATTCTGGAGCTAGTGGAACAAGTTTTCGTATCTTGCACACCTGGCTCATCCACTGGTGTATTCAGCATGATCCAAAGACATTGTCTGCCTCCCTGGTCAAACCCCTGAGGCTGGCGTCCTACATTCTTGTGTGTATTGCGTAATAATGGGCTATTTTTAAACAGTATAGGTGGTGCTTTCAAATGTGGTCACATTATCGGTTAAACAGAACTAGTTGTCAAATAACATTATCTAAACGTATCAGAGTTCCCGCTTTTCAGCAATTTATCCAGATAATCCGGAACTCTAGGGGTCAATGGTCTGAACATTCTGGTTCCGATTGCTCAGTAAATCCAGGCTTCCCTAGGATATGCTAACACAGTATATGTGATAGTAACATTATTTGTAATTCAGTAAATTGTAAACCTGTGGCGGTCGCTGCCCTGCTATCACACATCATTTAAGTCCTGAGACGTGGGTGACCTCGGCTACAACCACCAGGGGACATTTTTCAGGGCGTGGCCCGTGAACTGTGGTGACATGGAGTGATTTGCAGGTGATGGCGTTGCAGGTCTTGGAGGACGACAAGCAGTGGTGGAAGCTGAGGAACAGGAGCGGTCAGTCGGGATATGTACCCTACAACATCCTGGACCTGGTGGATGAATCGGAGAGCGTGGCTGACCCCCTGTACAGCCAGGTAATCCCGTACACACGCTCACCTGTCAGGATACCCTACACTGTCTTCAAAAACAATTTCAGTGTACTAACTACACGGTAAAAAAGAATGCAAAAGAACTGCGCTAACCTCCTGATGACATGGTAATACCTACCGTGTATGCCAACGTTCTCCTACATCTATGTCTTTTTTCTTGTATGTGTGTGTCCCTGTTTTACTTTCCTAAAAGAAAAACAGAGGAAGGTTTTGGGTCAGGGATGGAATTAGGGTTAGTTAGGGTTACGTATAGTTGAGGCATGAAGGTTCAATTATTGAGGTTATTTTTTTCATGGTACTGAATAGCTGGTCCTCACTTTAATAGAACCAATGTGTGTGTGTGTGTGTGTGTGTGTGTGAACCCACAGCCTGCCTACAGAAGCACATCTCCCACCAGCCCACTCGGTCCAGGGGATAGCTTCGGAATGGGCCGCCTCAAGGATCGTGAGTCTCTTGCACCTTAACTTTAATTCACGACCAAATAAATCCATCTTAGCTCTAATTTCTTCCTGTACAACCAGCCGTACATGGCTGTTTGTTTCAGCTCCAGGTCTTTGTGAGTTTTCTCATCTTAGCTAAGAAGAGCTTAGCGCACGTATAAATATTAGGTCTTTAACACATACTTTCCTTGACTCACCGTTTCTGTCTCTCCATGTCTGTTTCTTCTTCACTCCGTCAGCTCGAACACAGCATATTAATCTGTTGAATGATGAGTTGTTGAAGAAGATCACTGCCGATAAGATGCAGCCCCCGCCCCGAAACTTCCGGCTGGAGCGCCCCTCCGGCAGCTCAATCCCCCTGACCTTTGACTCCAGCCCTCCGCAAGTCACAGCCTGGCTCAAAAACAAGGGATTCCAAACAACGTGAGTGCCCAGACATTTCTTCATCTTTACAAGGATGTAGAGTGTCTGAGTACAGAGCATTGTGGGTAATATAGTCTCTGGTCTCTACAGGATGGTGGGGTGTTGGGTATTGAGCATTGTGGGTAATGTAGTCTCTGGTCTGTACAGAAAGGTGGAGTGTTGGGTATTGAGCATTGTGGGTAATGTAGTCTCTGGTCTATACAGAAAGGTGGAGTGTTGGGTATTGAGCAGTGTGGGTAATGTAGTCTCTGGTCTGTACAGAAAGGTGGAGTGTTGGGTATTGAGCATTGTGGGTAATGTAGTCTCTGGTCTGTACAGAAAGGTGGAGTGTTGGGTATTGAGCATTTTGGGTAATGTAGTCTCTGGTCTCTGCAGGACGGTGGAGTGTCTAGGTATCCTGACGGGTGCTCAGCTATTCTCACTGAACAAAGAGGAGCTGAAGGCGGTATGTGGAGATGAGGGCTCCAGGGTCTACAGTCAGATCACTGTGCAAAAAGCCCAACTAGAGGTCTGTACACAACACACGCAGTCTGGTTAACGTACATACATTAGATGTGCCAAAAAGCCTTATTTGTTGGGAGGTTCTAAAGGAAACCCTGGCTGACTGTTTTTCAGAAGAGCAGCGGAGACTCTGAGCTCAAGGAGATCATGAAACGACAGCAAGAAAAGATCAGTGCCAGCAAGGACTGATCCAGGCCTGCCCATTTGTCTGTCATACAATCACAGGCCAGACTGGCTGACTGTCAACCAATGACAGTCCAGCATTGATGGTCACCATACCAACCAGTCTTTCTTTTCCCACAGCACCTGCCCTTTCACCAACCAGCAGCTTTTTATCAATCAACAGTCAATATTGGTATATACTATAAACTATTGTCATATCCATTTTTTTAATTGTGTATTTATTTTTATTGTTAGTGAATGCATAGCCGCGGGAAGATGACTGAACAGGATATCTGAGTAGTGCATCAGGCTTGTTTCTGCAACGCAGTTCTCCTCTTTCTTTAGCATGACTCGTGAATCATATAGCGAATCATATAGCGAATCATATAGCTAGTCTGATTACCAGAGAATATGAAGCAGAAATGTAACCATCAAGGCCTTGCCAGGACCTCTTCTTCTCGCGGCTATGAGGGAATATATGTGTACTTCTTCCTTTAAATAGTCTCCGCTAAGTACTTATGTTGCTTTTGCTGTTGTGCCTCAATGTGTCTGACTTTGTGTTTCCATGTGTATGTGTGTGTGTGTGTGTGTGTGTGTGTGTGTGTAAGTGTATGAAAGCATTGTGCGCATCTTCACGCGTACTTGCATGCATCAAGGGTATGATTTGTGCATGTTTCACCTGGAGTGATTTCTTGAGGTATATTATAGTAAAGTCTAATGGAAAACTGTATAAACAATATATTGATCAATATATATGTTGATGTTTGCATAACCTTGATTATTATTACAATTCCACATTGCTAGGCTAACGTGCGTCCTGTTTTGATCTCGTGCTGACACTGTCCCGCTTTCGACCGTCCGAACCGGTCCGAGACAGTGGGCTCAATCAGAATGTGAATCTACAGCCCAGGGAATGTCTAATGGCACCCCCAAACCGCTAAAATGCAATCATTCCGTTGTACATTGGTTGTCTCTGTGCCACAGTCCGACTATAGTCATTATACGTTATAATATTAACCCAATCGATCTTAATGTTCTGAGTCCGTGTGCATCCCTCTCCAATAATAAAACCCAGTCTGGAAAACATGATGTCTGTGGTCCCATTAGGAATCCTGGTGGTGCAATCCTGTTCAAGCAGAGCCTGCACAGTACATTGTATGAACTTTAAATGTGTGTAGTGTGTACAATGCAATTGGCAGATCTTTTAGCTGATTTCCATGTAGTGCTTATTGTTCCTCACTCAAAACCTTCCTTTTCGAATTTTTTTTGGAAAGAAAAGTAAAAGGTGCGATGGTCTCTCAATTTTTTTTGGAGCTGTATATGTAAATATTCGTACACGCCATTAGTAGAGTAATGTCACCGCTCTTACTCGATTGCTTTTGCCTTGCTCTGAAACAACGCAGGACGCACCCCCAGCGACCCCCAGTGCTTCTCTGCGGTACTTTTCCGTCGAGCGCATTAACTTAGGGGATGTTTCTTGTTAAGGAGCTAAGCTACATAACTACTACAAAGTAAGGTGATCCCTAAAATAAAATAAAAAGCTCAACAATGGAATGAATAGAGCAGGCTTCCCCATTAAAGTTAACTATTTTGTCTGTCCTATAAAAAAAATGTTGTGCACATTTTAATTTAAGGGGGAATCCTGGTTGGTAACTTTTAACAAAACTGGCCTCTGGTTGTTTGGCAGGCCCGCCCTTGATGAACAATTACCACCTAAGCGCTAACAAAAGGTGTGTTTAGCAAATTCCAACAGTTACACCCTGTTATATAACAATATAAAAAATGAAGTTGGTCATGTTATAAAACATTATTTTATCCTTCTAAGGCACAGGTGTCGAACCGGTTCCACAAAGGGCCGAGTGTCTGCAGGTTTTTGGTTTTTCCTATAAATTGGTTCCTAGTTCATACCTACACAACCAGGTGAGGGTAGAAACTAACCAATCAGTGGCCTAATTAACCAATCAAGTACAAGGTGAGAGCGAAAACCTGCAGACACTCGGCCCTCCGTGGAACCGGTTTGACACCTCTGTTCTAAGGGAACGACTCGTGTTAGTCCCTCATGACCGGAGATGGCCTCGTTTTTTTCTTAAAGTCTGGGAAACTTTCACAGGGACGATGAAGAATCCTTTCAGTGAGTACAGAAAATCATCCAACAAGCGGCCGTAGAGAACATTGTAATCACATCAGCAGACCGCCATACCAATGGGAGTTTATATAACGCGTCAAGGATAGGGATTGCAGTTAGAAGGTTTCTAATGCTTCTGGACTGCGGTCATTTAAAGGGGGATTGAGCTCATGAGTGGGCTAGAAATTATGGTACAAACAATCCCAAACCAGCCCCTCTGCCATAGTCCAACACAGTTGCCCAGAGTGCCCTCAATATTGACGTGTTGCTGAAGAATCTAAGGATGACATCGGCGGAGTGGCTAGCTTTTATAGACGCACCAACTTCGGGACACTCGTAACTTAAATGATGCAATGCATGATCCACATTTAATAATTTAAACGAGCATGATAAATGTACAAATCCGTTTAAGAATAAATAAATATTTGACCTATTCATAACTGCATTGACAGTCGAGCATTAATTGCGTAGTGGCGCACGCGAAAGCATCCTTAAGGCAGGTTTACCTGCATACGATATTTACTTGCTCTTGAGTTTTTAGCAGTACCGAGTGTATACTTTCTGGAATACTAATGTCATGAATATATATTTAAGAAGGTGTGGACTCTTTCACACAAATATATGTTGGTGAATAAAGTCCAATACATTTTCTTGAAAATCTTGCATCGATATACCCTGTTGAATAAATATAGAAATTATATTGACGCTGTGTACTATCTGTGATCTCCTAAACGAATCTGTATCTAATTTATTTTGGCACTGTACTTACTCCAAGAAACAGAATGTCAGTAGATTTGTAATTGACAATGTTTATTCTTATTTTCAATTAAGAATGTGATTTTTGGATATACTAATTTTGAACGTGATGTTGAAGAGAGACATTTCTTTATTTATCTTATACTAATTTTTGCAACGTTTTATATCCACAAATGTAAATTCACTAACGCAAAAAACAAATTTCACTGGTCTTAAGAGAAACTGATTCATATGAAGTTGATCGTTATCCTAAAACAAAAAAGCTCTTAAACTGTGAAATTTTGCTCGACCTTATACAAAATATTTCTGGAACCCACTTGCCTTCCTTTGTCTTATTCTGTCTATCTTGCACACTTGGCTACTTATGAGCTTTTTTTTTATGTCTTTGTTTTATGTTTTTAATGTTATGTTACTAGTATGTTTGTTTTGTGTTGTGCGTTATAGCAATAATATATAAATATATAAAATAAATAATACTTCCTCTTCCCCCCCAAATAAAAAGAGATTAATCAAAATACCCAATAAAATCTTAAATTGTAAGTTATTTCCTCGGTAAATAACTGAAAGGGCTTCTCGTATCAGTGGGCCCAACTCAACCAGACGAAAGCCGTCTGCCCTCTTACGTCAGTGAAGTGGAAGCAGCCTCGCTATTCGGTGTATTCAATCTGCCGAATATATTTCAGTTGCAAACATGAAATTGATATCCTGTTGGTTAAATTCTGGATTGTTCCTCACTTTCGTTTGTTGAACCGATGAACCCTTAAACATGTTTTGTTTTGGCAGAAATACAACCAATAATGGTTCTTAAAGTCATGTTGGAAATTTTATACGTTTATCAAAACGGCGTGTGGTACGCTTAAACGAAACACAGATTTGAAGCGATTCTCAAAATCCTTCTTGGAAACATGATTAGTGAAATGCAAAAATAACCAATATTATGCCGTTTATATGGATTACGACACGTCCATTAGCAGTCTATGCCGGGAGAATAATTTTGGAATTTTAATATTTTTGCCTTACCCAGGTGTGAGCAAATATAAATATTTGAGAATTATATGTTAGGTTTAGGTCTAAGGTTTGGGAATTGGTTATGGTTTGTTTTAGGGTTAAAATCAAATGTTAAGATTGTAAACATAGCCATTATCACAACAGTCACGCACTATTACCAGGTTCTATCACTAATTAAGATTTTACACCTGCATATTGTAGCATTTTAGACTTTAATAAGTGCCTTTTTGTGAAATGTTGAGTGAATACAGCTAGAATGGTTAGGCACTGGAAGGGAAAACCCTTGTTATACATTTAAGATGAGAAAATGTTTGTCACGCATCTAAAATGGCTGCTGAAGAATAAGTAGCTTATTGTTACATCTGCGTTGTACAAAACAGAACACAACAGAAATAGTGCGAATTGTCAATAGGCCAAATTTATTCTGGATGTTACAAAGAACAGAAGAGATACCTGTCCCACTCTGTCTTCATAAACTGGCCCACAGACAGAGTGAGATATATGGGGGTAAATTACTGCCATACAGTTGTAGGAGGAACAAACTATCTCCATAGATGTCAAATCAACAACAAGAAATGATCACATGCGCCGTATACAACAAGTGTAGACTTTCCCCACAACATGTATCTTACCTGGGTACACAGATTTTGGTTTGCCCTCATGACCCTTGAAGAAACTGGGACTTGATTGAAACTAACAACCGTACACATTTCGCAAGACAGGCTAAGCAACATCATCTGGGTTGCGTTAAAAGGGGAATATTGTAAACGCCACACAAGATGTTTTTTCTTCCTCCTGACACTAACTTGGCTGATAGTTACTTCATTGAGCAAATATGTACTTACTATGACTACGATGTCGTCCCACCTAGCTATATTACGAAAGAATGCACTAATCTTTAAGTCGCTCTAAATAAGAGCAACTACTAAATGAATTAGTTGTAAATGCAACATTTACGCAGTGTCTTTATTAACAATATAAAAAGGTTTCCCTGGTAGCAGATTACATTTTACACAAGGCAGGTCTGCTTGTTTTTTTGACGGCGTGGAAAAATTTATTCAGGGCTAATGCTGCTACCCGGGTTTGAGTTCGTCACTATAACGACACCGGAAACCCCCCCCCCCGAGATGTCTTATTGCTATTAGAAACCAACGCAATTAGAGCTGTAAAAATGTATGTGATGTCATAGCCGTGGTGTACGGTCTCATACACTACGGCTATCAGCCAATCAGCATTGAGGATTCAAAGTACCATGTTCATACTGCGCAACAATGTCAACTGTATAGTTTTGAATGAACACCCGTCACAGTCTGTCCAGGTGGGAGGGGGGGCGTATGCAGTTGTACGCTGTGTAAAGCAGACCCTCTCTGTATATACTATAAACTCGCACTCTGTTTTTGCAGGTATGGTAAAAAAATGTTAACTGCACGGACAGTTAAATACATATCACACCAACAGACCATGCAGGCATCATGCAGAGTATGTAGTGGTATATCATATTCGACACTGTACGTTAGAGCACTCTGACTGTACGTATGTTGAAGATGGTCATGGGAATGTTTCAGACTGGACATCCAGTTGGACCCACTGTGACTTTACTTTTAATGGTGATTTACATTTGAGCAGACAACCACGCTGTTTTTGCCATCATGATTCATATAAAACATTTTGAGAGATTGCCTTGAACTATCTCTGTCCGTAGGTTGGATGTCTGCATGGGAAAGGAAGGAGTTATTTATGCAGATACGCATCCAGCCACAGATCTCCTGACTTCTTCAGTGAGCTGGGAACGGAACAGAGAGGAATAACACATCAGGGAGAGATAATACTGAAGTCTGAGGGGAACATCAGTTCATGAATACGAGTACAATTATCTAAAAAAAAAAAAAAGTTTTTTGTTTGTCTGCAACAATGGCACCAACTCAGATTTGAGATGAGCTGACTAACTGTGGCCCCAACTGAAGACAATGAAAGTTGCCCGAAGAGTCTAACCTGACTCCATGTTAAAACTCAAGTCTGAATAGAAATTAAAGTCTGAATGAAAATGTATCTCAAGTCTGAATCGGGCCCTTGTGGCAGGTGTGAGGTCACCTATTACCTGATGATATCAGCGAAGGCTCCCTGTAGGGTCTTGACCTGGTAGGGGATGTGGTGTTTCTCACACAGAGCCTGGACCAGGGGGGCCACCGCCTGATAGTTGTGACGCGGCATGGTGGGGAACAGACTGGGGGGGCGGAGACACAAGGAAGTGCGTTTCAGAACTTCTCACAGGAAGTGTGTTTCAGAACTTCCCACAGGCGTGTTTCTGACTAGGAATTAGTCTGGCTTCAAAGTTGGAAACATAATGAGCGTAACATTGTCATAGACGTGACATCAAACGGTCGTAAGGTATTACGACATCCTATGTCACCCGTTTGATTCTGCCTTGTATAAATAGGGCTGTCAAACCTTTATCGATATAACTTAATCAAAAAATTTTAATTGACCACATTGAACCAATAACCAATAGATGTTGATTATAGGAGAACATACTAAATAAGCTATATTCAACGACAGAGCAGGATTGTCGGGATAATGTTCTGGGATTTATCTAATAACATTGACACATTTACCACAGCTGTTATCGTCCTCATTCCTCAAGTGACTGGACGCCGACCCCACAGTGACCATATGTACATGTCCTAACCCAGAACATTTCCTCACTGGAAATCCTGCCGATTTACGAGAAATCCTGCCGAGTTACGAGAAATCCTGCTAACTTAAAAGGAATCCTGCCACGACATCTGACAAGCCATGAGACTGGTCAAGCTTCAGTACAAGACTAAATCAAGGGTTCTAATGTTCGTCAGCTGTGTCTACCTGTGACACCCAGGTGTGAGCTGCAAAGACACGCAGGCCTCCTAAGTGGACTGAACGCTCCATTTCAGGCAAGCAACACTGAATCATGCTTGAGAACACCTGCTGTTCGGAGGATCTCGCTCCCTGTAACTGAGCAAGCCAGTAGGTAAAACTCTGAAACAGGTTAACAGTGACCCAGGCCATGGGCATGAGGGAATGCCAGGGAGTGTGCTGAGATCCTGTCCAGGCCCCCTAGCAGGTGTCTCTGAAGACCTTTTTAAAGTCTCCCTGAACCGGGCTGCAACAGTGTACCAACTGGGTATCAATTCAACAAAAACTCAAACATATTGACTTAACTTACTGGTGTTCAATCTGGAAGTTGAGGTGTCCACTGAACCAGTCGTTGAAGGGCGACTGCTCAATGTTGCAAGTTGCATTCAACTGGAGCCAAAGGAAGATTCACGAAGATTATACATAGACTGTAGAAACCCAAGAAACTGAACATTAAGTTATATTTATTTCTATGAATATACAGTAGCACCTTCTATAGAGAAATACAGATGCCACAACCCCAACTGACAGCTCAGGGCCGCTCAATGATGATGTCATGACACCTTCATGGTAAGTCAGTTCAGTAATGATGATGTCATGACACCTTCATGGTGAGTCAGTTCAGTAATGATGATGTCATGACACCTTCATGGTAAGTCAGTTCAGTAATGATGATGTCATGACACCTTCATGGTAAGTCAGTTCAGTAATGATGATGTCATGACACCTTCATGGTGAGTCAGTTCAGTAATGATGATGTCATGACACCTTCATGGTAAGTCAGTTCAGTAATGATGATGTCATGACACCTTCATGGTAAGTCAGTTCAGTAATGATGATGTCATGACACCTTCATGGTGAGTCAGTTCAGTAATGATGATGTCATGACACCTTAATGGTGAGTCAGTTCAGTAATGATGATGTCATGACACCTTCATGGTAAGTCAGTTCAGTAATGATGATGTCATGACACCTTCATGGTAAGTCAGTTCAGTAATGATGATGTCATGACACCTTCATGGTAAGTCAGTTCAGTAATGATGATGTCATGACACCTTCATGGTAAGTCAGTTCAGTAATGATGATGTCATGACACCTTCATGGTAAGTCAGTTCAGTAATGATGATGTCATGACACCTTCATGATAAGTCAGTTCATTAATGATGATGTCATGATACCTGCATGGTTAGCCAGTCGTGGTGTTTCTCATGGTCAATGTCCATAGGAAGGTGACTCATCTGGGTAACCCAAACAAACCAGTGGCTCTCCAGAAACCTACATGATAAATGCAGTAAAAAAAAGAACGAATGCATCAATGTATTTACCTTTTTCTAATAACTAATCTTTTTTGTCAGGTCAATGTTGCAACCTCGAGCTCCCTCTCAGTTCATTCATTACCTGACGAAGGTGAAAAATACGATGCAGCCAAAGAAACCAAAGAAGGGATAATAACAGCAGAAGTAGCGAAGGTAGAAAGTCATCGACCATGCCAGATCCTTCAAAAGACAAGAACGCTTGGTATTACAGCCAGACATGATGACCTCCAGCCAAACACAATAATTATTGAGTGAATGTTGGTCTGATGTTAGAGGGTTGTACCATGGGCTACTCCAAATAAAAATAAAAATGAATAATTCCAAGTAGAAATAAAGACAGTTAGTGCTTATGTTTGCCAGTCAGGATTAGGGGTCCAGGGTGGGTTGAAAACAACCTGCCCTGGAAAACACACCCACTGGGTTATTGATGATCCTGCCAGTTCACTCATTGGAGACCTATTCATACCTGATGCTAACGAGTCCTTTGTCCTGATCTTGTCCATATTCTGACTGTGCCCGGACGTTCAGACAGCTCAAGTTAATTAAAAGGTGCATTGTGATCTGTTTATTATCAGATCTCGTTGGAAAGGCATGTAAGATCCCAACGAAGGACACATTTTGGAATACTTAACGAAGGACACTTTTTTGTTACTTATTCTGCAATGATACTGTTGAAAAAAAATTTGATTTGTTGTTTTAGTATTGCACACTAAGGAACAGTTTACTGCCAGGGGTTCTGTTTTTGTATTGCACACTAAGGAACAGTTCACTGCCACGGGTTCTGTTTTAGTATTGCACACTAAGGAACAGTTCACTGCCAGGGGTTCTGTTTTAGTATTGCACACTAAGGAACAGTACACTGCCAGGGGTTCTGTTTTATACAAAAATAAATGGTTTTCAATTACACCATTAACTAGCTTGATAAATAGTAAAATATTTTTTACATAGCTTCAATTTAACTAAACTTACTGACAAAGCGATAATATCATATTTTAATGTCACTCTGGAAGAAGAAGAAAATGAGTAGCTAAATGACCCAACTGGCAGGATCAAAATAACCCAATGTTTGCTTTGTCCAATACTTTTGCCAAATTGGGTTGTTTTAAACCAAGCTAGTCAGTTGACCCGGCAAACCAGCCAGAAATGTAGTCAGTCAGCCAATCAGCCAGCCAGTCACTTATTACAGTCAGCCAATCAGCCAGCCAGTTAGCTAGTCAGCCAGCCAGTCAGTCGGTCAGATATTAAGAAGTCTCACCACCCAGTCTCGTCGTGTCACCATGGTTCTCATGATCTCAATCTGAAAATACAGAGGGATGAGGAGTGGTGGTCCAACTGGGAGAAGAAAGAAAAACAGCACAGTTGTTAGCGAAAACGTCTTCCATCTTTTCTGTGTAGATCTTCGGAACGTTTAAAGCCTTGAATACTCCTGCATTGGTGGAACGGCTCGGTGGGAATTGTGCAACTGGATTAACGTTGAACTAGGTAAACGGCTTTGTGGGAATGGTGGAACTGGATTAACGTTGAACTAGGTAAACGGCTCGTTGGGAATGGTGGAACTGGATTAACGTTGAACTAGGTAAACGGCTTGTTGGGAATGGTGGAACTGGATTAACGTTGAACTAGGTAAACGGCTTTGTGGGAATGGTGGAACTGGATTAACGTTGAACTAGGTAAACGGCTTGTTGGGAATGGTGGAACTGGATTAACGTTGAACTAGGTAAACGACTTTGTGGGAATGGTGGAACTGGATTAACGTTGAACTAGGTAAACGGCTTTGTGGGAATGGTGGAACTGGATTAACGTTGAACTAGGTAAACGGCTTGTTGGGAATGTTGGAACTGGATTAACGTTGAACTAGGTAAACGGCTCGGTGGGAATGGTGGAACTGGATTAACGTTGAACTAGGTAAACGGCTTTGTGGGAATGGTGGAACTGGATTAACGTTGAACTCCACACAGACATGCATGCAAATCACACCATTAACCAGGTGGAGAACTTTTATAAACGTTACACCAATAAAGTAAACTTACTGAGGAAGAAGTACTTGTGCTGGTGATTGTAGGGCATGTACTTCAACTTCTTAATGCCGTACTACAACAGAAAGAGACAGTCAGATTAATAATTACACAGCAAATCTGAAATCTCTTTCACATTACTGGGCCAAACACTCATCTTAATGTTAATCCATGAATATAATACCAAATATTTAAACATAATGGAAAATGCAATGTAGCATAAACGATTACATAATTAATACGTAATAAGTACCTCTACTGGCTGTGAGTCTCCCAGAACAAATAAATGCAGCATGTTGACATCCGGATCTTTGCAGAAGACGTTGGGCTTGGCATGATGCTGGAAGTGACGGTGGTTCCACCAGTTAGCAGAGGCACCCTAGGAAGACAACAACTCAGTTACACCTGTTACACAACTACAGATGATGTTACTGACCACTGTTATGAATAGAGATGATGTTACTGACAGCTGTTACACAACTACAGATGATGTTACTGACAGCTGTTACACAACTACAGATGATGTTACTGACAGCTGTTACACAACTACAGATGATGTTACTGACAACTGTTACACAACTACAGATGATGTTACTGAAAACTGTTACATGAATAAAGATGCTGTTACTGACAGCTGTTACACGACTACAGATTATGTAACTGACAGCTGATACACGACTACAGATGTAACTGACAGCTCTTACGTGACCACAGATGATGATACTGACGAATGTTGGTTTGGCTAAGAGCTATGTTTGATCTGTGAGACTGTTTGACATGACAAAATAAAGCAGGGAACTGGTTTACTTAACACAGATACAGATTTAAAAAAAACTGCTTCCTGAACACTGATTAAACCTACAGTGGATTGCATAAGAATTCACCCCCAAAGGACTTTTCCCAAATTTTTATGTGGAATTAATTGATGGATTGTGTGCAGGATTTTCTCCCTTTGATTAACAGCCCATACATACAATTTTGAAAGTGCAACATATTATTAAAATTTTAAACAAAAAGTAACTGGCTATGAAAATGGTTTTTGGTTGGGTAAGTAGTGACCCCACTGAGAGAACACTTGGTAGAACCACCTCTGGCCTCAATAACAGCTGTCAGTCTTCCAACTCTGCACATCTGGTTCATGCAATTATTTGCCCTGTCTTGCTACAATTAAAGTACAATTCTTTTAAGTTAGATGGGCACTCTTGGTTAACAGCAACTTTACAATCTAGTCACAGGTGCCAAATGAGGTCTAGAATTTGACTAGGCCTAGAAAACACAGGGCCAGATTCGCAGACACTGATTAAGCCTAGTTCAGGACAAAAAAGAACTAGCTCAATGGAGTTTTCTCTGTCTGCGACACCAGCACCCAGTTTCATGTTTTTAAACCACTCCAATCTAAGCGTGTGCATTTTGGCACATGTATGCAGGTTACATCTTGCCTCAATCCAGTTTTCAGGTCCCTCATGATGAGAAGCATCCCCATAACATGATACTGCCACCACCATGCTTTACCATAGGGATGGTGTTCTCAGGAAGATAGAGCAGTTTCTGATTTTCACCTAGCATAGCCTTGTACGTTCAGGCAAAAACGTTCATCTCTGGTTGCATCCAAAGTGTTGACCAAAAGCCCAACCTTGACTGGTGTTTTTCCAGAACTTTCTGCCTGACTTTTTTTTGAAAGCTCCTTGGTCTCCTTTGTGTGGTGGTTTAGATATGCTACTCTGGGGTCCTCTGGAAACAGGTGTATTTAATTAGGGGTTTTTTTCAGTTTGGGAGTAATCAGGTTCAGGTATGAAGTAGGTCTAGGAAAACTGGCCTCATAGACTAACAAAATAGTAATCAAATCAAACTTTTCATAGCTTTATAACTACAGCAGATAATAGAAGCAATAGTGTCCAATGCACCATTGACAAGTAGCCTACCTTTATATGACCGATGATGAACTTGTGCAGAATGTGATTCCAGCTGGATTTCTTGAAGACTGACAGATGGCCGAAGTCATGCTGCAACCACCCAGCTTGAGACTGAGAATGAAGAACAACAATTGGTTAGAGTTACACCAACAACTAACCCTTTGACCCTAACCTGAACCAGGGGATTTCTCATTAACAGTCCCTAACATTGACCAGCGGATCAGCAAGGTGAATACAAGGATATCTGTGTTGAGGTCTAAATGGCCTCGTTATCTGAAAGATGCAAAACACTGTAATAACAAATCACCAAAAGACAGACAGTCAGACAGACAGTCAGACAGTCAGTCAGTCAGTCAGTCAGTTAGACAGACAGTCATTCAGTCAGTCAGTGAGCCAGTCAGTCAGACAGTCAGTCAGTCAGTAAGGATATACCTGAGATGTTGCCAGGATCACGGAGCACAGCAGTGTGACGCTCCAGCTGGTTCCCCAGTGCCAGAGCAGCCCCAGGGAGAGGGCCTCTAGCAGCAGGATGTGGCCCAAGTAGAGGCTGAAAAACAGGGGTTTGGCACGGAGCAGGCCCTCCTTCTCCACACGCTCACGTAGGGCCTGGAAGTCCTGCACCACCACTGCCTGCATGGGCCCACAGAACAGCAACATACATGCATGAAAGAAGGTACCTCTTCTCAGTTTATCAGCTCCCAATCCAGGAGCTGAGGAAGAAGCACAGGAAAACTAACCTGATGTTGAGAATTAATGGAGTTGGGAAAGGAGTGATTGGAGGAAATTGGAGGATTGAATGTGATTGGAGGAAACATCTTTCTGCTTTTTCCGTGTCCCAAAGCTGGGGAGGGAAGGTTCTTAAGAGTGTGGGGGAGCCGGGGCCTTTGCCTACAGAATAATAGACATTAATTGCTGGTGCTCCCTGTCTGTCTTTTATCTTAGATCTGTCACAAGGCTATCCAAGGCTATCCACAACAAGGGCTGTGACAGCAAAATGCAGTGGAAGCTTGATAGAGAAACCATATAAACTTAGTTATATCAGATGTTTGACCCACAGTTTACATTTGGTTCTAGATGGGGGGGAAATGATGGTCGTATGAAAATGACTTCAATGTAAATGTATGAGATGTATTTAGTTGGATCACAGCTAAATATCTAATTCTAAGCAATAGACTAACAAGGGGTTAGAATACTTGTCAGTAACTACATTTATTAATTCATATATTCATATATTGCAATTGCTGTCAGGCCCACTTGAGACCGTACATACTGAATAAGACTCAACCTTTAGCATATCACAAACAAAAACATGCGGACGCAGGCCTTCTGCTAAGCAACAATAAGCCCACAATGTAGGCTTTCATTGATGAGAAAATCAGCAGGATGTTGGCCTAGTTCCATCTCTCTCCAGTCTTCCAATATCCGGCCACTCTGGGCTTCCTCCCTCTGTTGAGCGGAGTTACAACAGTGCACTGTGCACATTATACCAGATGTAATTATATCTGCACTGTGCACATTATACCAGATGTAATTATATCCGCACTGTGCACATTATACCAGATGTAATTATATCTGCATTGTGCACATTATACCAGATGTAATTATATCTGCACTGTGCACATTATACCAGATGTAATTATATCTGCACTGTGCACATTATACCAGATGTAATTATATCTGCACTGTGCACATTATACCAGATGTAATTATATCTGCACTGTGCACATTATACCAGATGTAATTATATCTGCACTGTGCACATTATACCAGATGTAATTATATCTGCACTGTGCACATTATACCAGATGTAATTATATCTGCACTGTGCACATTATACCAGATGTAATTATATCTGCACTGTGCACATTATACCAGATGTAATTATATCTGCACTGTGCACATTATACCAGATGTAATTATATCTGCATTGTGCACATTATACCAGATGTAATTATATCTGCATTGTGCACATTATACCAGATGTAATTATATCTGCACTGTGCACATTATACCAGATGTAATTATATCTGCACTGTGCACATTATACCAGATGTAATTATATCTTCATTGTGCACATTATACCAGATGTAATTATATCTGCACTGTGCACATTATACCAGATGTAATTATATCTGCACTGTGCACATTATACCAGATGTAATTATATCTGCACTGTGCACATTATACCAGATGTAATTATATCTGCACTGTGCACATTATACCAGATGTAATTATATCTGCACTGTGCACATTATACCAGATGTAATTATATCTGCACTGTGCACATTATACCAGATGTAATTATATCTGCACTGTGCACATTATACCAGATGTAATTATATCTGCACTGTGCACATTATACCAGATGTAATTATATCTGCACTGTGCACATTATACCAGATGTAATTATATCTGCACTGTGCACATTATACCAGATGTAATTATATCTGCACTGTGCACATTATACCAGATGTAATTATATCTGCACTGTGCACATTATACCAGATGTAATTATATCTGCACTGTGCACATTATACCAGATGTAATTATATCCGCACTGTGCACATTATACCAGATGTAATTATATCCGCACTGTGCACATTATACCAGATGTAATTATATCCGCACTGTGCACATTATATCAGATGTAATTATATCTTCACTGTGCACATTATACCAGATGTAATTATATCTGCACTGTGCACATTATACCAGATGTAATTATATCTGCACTGTGCACATTATACCAGATGTAATTGTATCTGCACTGTACACATTATACCAGATGTAATTATATCTGCACTGTGCACATTATACCAGATGTAATTATATCTGCACTGTGCACATTATACCAGATGTAATTATATCTGCACTGTGCACATTATACCAGATGTAATTATATCTGCACTGTGCACATTATACCAGATGTAATTATATCTGCACTGTGCACATTATATCAGATGTAATTATATCTGCACTGTGCACATTATACCAGATGTAATTGTATCTGCACTGTACACATTATACCAGATGTAATTATATCTGTACTGTGCACATTATACCAGATGTAATTATATCTGCACTGTGCACATTATACCAGATGTAATTATATCTGTACTGTGCACATTATACCAGATGTAATTATATCTGCACTGTGCACATTATACCAGATGTAATTATATCTGCACTGTGCACATTATATCAGATGTAATTATATCTGCACTGTGCACATTATACCAGATGTAATTATATCAGCACTGTACACTTACTTCATACGAGATGTAATAACACACATATACAGTACACTTACTTCATACCAGATATAATTACTTTGGTACGGTGCCCTTACTTTACACCAGATCTAATGGTATCTGTAAGGTACACATTTTATAACAGATCTAATGGTATCTGTAAGGTACACATTTTATAACAGATCTAATTGCATCTGTACAGTACATTTATTTTACCCCAGATGTAATTACACCTGTACTGTACACTTATTTTACACCAGATGTAATTACACCTGTACTGTACACTTATTTTACACCAGATGTAATTACACCAGATGTGGGTGTAATGTATACACTCACCACCTTCGCCTAGTTTGAGAGCAGCTGGTTAATTACTAGTAAATAATGCATTTCTTTTAGATTTAAATATTCCATTCTGCTAATCTTAAAACATTTTCCAGACAAATCGTCAGCAGAAAAGTGCAGATGCGTAGAGGACCATAGTTTTGTAACAGCATTGATGGAGAAGAACTTACACTAGACTGAGCAGACTCCTGTAGGAGCGGTTAAGACAACTAGAGGTGGCAGGATGAAGAGCTCAGGTGAACACGTAGGGTTTGAGCATTGCTCAGGTGAGGATGTAGGGTTTGCGCATTGCTCAAGTGAGGATGTAGGGTTTGAGCCTTGCTTAGGTGAGGATGTAGGGTTTGAGCATTGCTTTGGTGAGGATGTAGGGTTTGAGATTTGCTTAGGTGAGGATGTAGGGTTTGAGCATTGATCAGGTGAGGATGTAGGGTTTGAGCCTTGCTTAGGTGAGGATGTAGGGTTTGAGCATTGCTTTGGTGAGGATGTAGGGTTTGAGATTTGCTTAGGTGAGGATGTAGGATTTGAGCATTGCTCAGGTGAGGATGTAGGATTTGAGCATTGCTCAGGTGAGGATGTAGGGTTTGAGCATTGCCTGAAAATACAGACAGTTCCCCTGGGTGCTCCGTATCCAAGCAACAGGGTCTTGTCGTGAATGAAAACTTGAACTGGAAGCCAGTAGTGGACTGGTAACATAGGGGAACTTGTCAAGGTTGAACACCAGGTGGGTTGCAGTGTACCAGATAAGTTGTCCGGTAACAGGCATTTAACATGCATGAAATCCATTCTCAATCTATTACCATGGAGAAAATGCTTCAAATAACAGTAAAGAGAATAAAATTGCAGGCCTTCCAAAATGAATTAGCACAAAAATACCTAAAAACCTAACACTTTTCACTATCAGGGGAATAATTCAAAAGTTCAAAATCAGTGGAACCATGGTAGAGCTGCCAGGTGAAGGACAAATCGCACAATCAGGAAGATTATTCAGAAAGGAAAGAACAATGGCTGCAGCTGGAGAGGTAAAGAACTAAATCTCCAAGTCTACAGTTAGACCCTCCCCTGAGCCAGGAGGGTTGTGGCCCTATACGCTACTGGTCACCAGGAAACCGTATGGGCTTATGATCCATCTGATCGAAACACATGATCACAAGCCATTAAAACAGATAACGGCCAAGTAGGTTATGATGTCTAGTTTATTTTTACAATCACTGTATCCAAACAGATTTCTCATTGACCTGGCTCAGATCAATAACTCTTATCTATTGGTTATGTAATAATTGGGGCTATTTTCATTGAATGCACTATGGAACTCATGCCATTCAGTAGCAAGGTTGTTTCCATGTATAGTTGTTATTATTAGTTTAGTAATTCATAATAATGATACACTTTTAGGGAAAATATCCAACTTGTTTTACACAGTAGCAGCCTTAGACGTCAGCCGAACTGGTAAGAAAGTGCCTGAATTGGTGCAATTTTTTACATGAACACACTCCGCGGTTTTTATAGTTTTACTGTAAACTATTGCTACAGGTTTTATTAGTTTAATAGTCATCAATTTGGCAATTAACAATCAGCCTGACTGGCAAAGCGTATTTAAAACTTCACATATATCTACTGTAGGCTACTCAATGTTGGAACGGTATCAGCACAACGCCTGTGGTGAGTGATATGTACGCTCCCTGTCAAACATTTTCAGTTTATTGTCCCAGCTCTAGGCTGATACATGGGTCACACTGACCTCTATCCCAGTGATCTGATTGAGAGGTCAAAAGGTGAACTTCTTCATAAGCACCCACCAGGACATCTTCTTCAGCAACTGCTCACACATAGTATTAGCACAGTCCATACTCTTTTAGTCCCTACCCATCACAGTTATTTTATAAAGCCTCTACGCCATTCATTTCACACCAGCAGTCGTGACAAAGTGCTTTATATATATCTACAGACACCAACGCTAAAACCCCACAGATAAATTAAGATGTTGAAACACTCTCTCTCTGGAAATGCAGAAACCTATAGAGGGACCAGGCTCCAAAGGCTCCAAACAACCCAAATAAGGGAGACTCCCCCAGTCAGGCAGTTGAGAAGTCCCCACAAGGACTCACCAACTTTCTGCATAATCTACAGGCCATCTCGAGCAAGACCCTCACATAAAGGTTCTAGTAATTTAGCTTCTACTCTCACCCAAAGCCTTATACATGCATAATAGTTGACTGAATACATTAACTAGTAATTATAAAAAGGGGGAATATTTTAGTGACCACAGAAAGTCAGGATGCAATTTTTCAATCTGAAAGAAGGCACTCTGTGCAGAGCAATGTCCCTGTGAATGCCCTGGGTCATCTGGATGTGATATCTGCATCAGATGGATGAGTTACCTCATCCAACACCACTTCCAGCTGTGCTTGGTCTCCCACCCAGGGGCTGACCAGGACCAGGCTTGCTTGGCTTGTGGCATTCATCTTACTCTCTCGTGTACTCATGATGCATCCATACATCTGACTCATTACACACAGTTCATGTCCTTCTACATACATTCCAACCGAAGGTATTTGGGCTCCACTAACCCTGGTTCTCATTTGGGTCAGAGTTGCTGGTTCTTGAACCCGACAGGACCAATCCCAGTTTGCCCATGTCAGTTAGAGTGCTCCTATTTCACTGATGTGTGTGAGTGACGCCTAACCAATTAAACTGTAAAATGTTTTAGTTAATGTGTTGGATACAGTAGACCTTACGTTTTTCCCTGCTTCCTGACTGGGTTCTGTGTCGGCCAGTTCTCCAATCAGCAACGACTTCAAAAACTTCCTGGGAAATGTCAGATTGGGATGGAAGGCCGTAAACGCCTCCTGGAAAAAAAAAACAGTGAATCATTATCTAAAAACCTCCATTGTGTTTCTTTAATATTTGGATAATAATAATAATAAACTTAAGCCTACAAAATTCACAAACTCTATTAATAAATTTGATTGAATTATCGAGCATTATGTCACAAGGCTATGGGCTATCTTCCAAAAATATATACATCCAGATTTCATACCGTCGCATCCTCTCCAGCGTAGTGGCTGATAACTCGGATGCCACCCGGGTGTCTCTTTACCCACTGGGTGACATTATAGACCTTCCTGTCTATCACCAGCCACTGGTCGCCTTTGTGACTGTGCTTCTGCACCTCCTCCCAGGTGAAGACAGACAAATTTCCGCCTCCTCGCCCGCTTCCAACCGCACCGGGTCCGCCATCTCCCGCGCTCTTAGCCGGCTCGCCTGATTCCGTCTGCTGTCCTCCTCCGCCCATCTTCGGTTCTCTCTCACACCTCGTACCCCGCCGTGGCTGTGTCGGCTGCGCTGTGTCAGGTCTGTCCAGATGAAGCACACTGAAGAACCGTCAACTGTAAGGTAACAGGGAGGGTCCAGACTCAGGGAATATAATCATCAGATGATGCTGTCGCAGCCACGTCACACCTACGTGGTGAAATGGTGTGATCTGTTCTCCCTCCCCAGTTTCTAAGCGACGTGCTTTAGATTGCATTGGATGGATAAGCTACTTCCACTGTCGAATACCTGTAGAGCCGTTACCTAGAAGACGCTCTGGGGTTTATCAGTCATGGAGTTTCTAAACAAATCGAGCCCAAAAAATGTGTTGCTTGATTGCATGAAATACTTGTAGCATACCTGTAGCATTAAGAGTGCTAGATAATTCGGAGGAGTTCCCATAACCTGTCCGTACACATACTTGAATATAAGTCAAGCTGTTTTTTTCAATGAACATTGCGCATTGAAATGCTGTCATCAATAAATAATAAATCAAATGGAGAAGCGCCATTGTTTGGACTCGAGCTCCTTTCGGATTACGCGTTTTGTTTGGCAGGTTAAATAACACTCAGTATGCAATACAAACCTGCTCAATTGTGTGAAGCGTATCATTTACTGTATAATAAAATAATAAAAAATAATAATCTGTTTGGATGTCAGCCCATAAAGAATTAGCCACATTTGATGACAAGAAATATATATATATATATATATATATCGCTTTAAAGAACATAACGCAAAAAAACAATGATGATGCGGTATAGACCTATGTACTCACCAACATACAAGGGGCATTCAGTTTTTTGTGATCATCCGTCTCATCATGTACCCTAACCAATGGAAGCATCAACAGTAAAGATATCTTATCTTCCGTTTCATAACAACCTACAGCTCACTCACTCAGTCACCCACTCCGATCATTCGAGGGTCTGTAGTCCAATCGGGTTATTTCAGTACACCGCTGGCATATCTGCAATTGGTTCGCCTCTGCCCTTCCGAATAGCCTACTTGGCGTAGTGTGTGCCTGAACTCCAAACAAAATGCTAGGTTGTTTGTATGAGCCAACTGCTGGATTGCAGGAATTGGATCCGTTTATGCATTGGATTCTTTAAAAAAGAGATGTAGTGTTGTTGATGCTGTTATTATCCTGGATTTCTTAGCACGTCAGATCAGAGAACTGGAGGCGTGGCTTGGTGGATTTTTGCATAGTTGGGCACCGCCAGTCTGGCAAAAATACTTTTATCCCTGTATCAGGTGGTACTTGAAAAATATGGTTTACCAACATACAAATTACTTAACACAGAAATTATAAAAACTCAACTAAAGCTACCCTTTGAAAAAAAGCTAATTTCAGAAAGTGCACTGCATTAAAACATGAAAAAAGCACATGTTGGCCTAATTCTCTAAGGTTGTTAACAGAATGCATTTGTTTGCCTGTTAACAAGCAGACATGCATACGTCTGTCATGTTTCCAGTGGTTTCTTAACTCATATAGTTATATAGATATTATACTGCTTCACATAATTTTAATGAATCATACCAAAATAAAACATTTTACTTTGAAACCAGTGCGCAGTTAAATAAAAATAACAGAAATGTTCTTATATATAAAACATTAGTACACCCCTATCTTTACCACCACATACAGGGACATTGTTAACATTAGAATCAGGTGCCCTAATACACAGAAAAATTACCCATAACAATTAGAAAGTTGTTCTCCTTTCAACTTAACCATATGGGTATATAGTACATCATGGCAGTATCCCTACCTCTCTCTGAAGAAGGATTATTAATGCCCATGAATCTGGGAAGGGGTTACAAGGCCATTCCAAGCCAATAAAATAGATAATTTCGCTGTCTGACATATCATGCATAAATGCCTCAAAATGTTGTCTGACCTAGCTCAGCCCAACTTGCCAGAATTCTCCAAGAACTTCTGTATCTGAGAACCCATGGTAACACAGACCTACAGGCCTCTCTTGTTCCAATAAATGTGTATGTATGTATGTATGTGTATATATAAAATATACAGCTTTGGAAAGAATTAAGAGAACACTGCACCTTTTTCTTTCCTTTCCAAAAAAAAAAAAAAGAAGTTTTGAGTGAGGAACAGAAGTGTTCAATTTGCAGTGGTTTCTTAATTTTAACCCTTCTGTTCCTGACTCAAAACCTTCCTTTTCAACTTTTTTGGAAAGGAAAGGAAAAGGTGCAGTGGTCCCTCTTAATTCTTTCCAGAGCTGTTTATATATATATATATATATATATATATATATATATATATATATATATATATATATATATATATAATTATTTTACATCTTTGTCTCATTCTTTTACATTACGAGAACCTGGCTATAAAAAGTCTACACAACCCTGTTAAAATGCCAGGTTTTTGTGATGTAAATGAATGAGAAAAAGATAAATCATGTCAGAACTTTTTCCACTTTTAATGTGACCTATAATGTGAACAATAGGTTCTGTGCGCAAGAGTATGGACAAACTTCAGCTTTAGCCAGATGTCGGCATATGATTTTCCGGTTTACTTAAGGTGATCACCCTCATTGCCCAAAATTTCAGTTTACAGTTTTTAGTCTCCAAGACCTGCTTAAAATAAGCATTAGTGATGTCCATCGAATTGTTGATAACTCTACTTATCGAGTTATCTGCACAACTACGAGGGTAAGTAGTTTACTGTGGTGTGCCGGCCGGCTATCGGCTAAGCTAGTTAGTGACGTGTTCCTTTTTAGTGTAGTATTAGGCAGGACAATAGAACACATAAAAATTCACCCTAGCCTCAAAAACGGCAAAAGAACGCTGGCTGAGCTGGAACGCTAGCGCGTCCCCATAGCAAGTGAATTGAAATGAACCTTCGTTCAGCCTCTTCTGACCTGAATGAAGCTTAAAATTCCATAGCCTCAAAAAAGCACCAAAACAGGTCTTCTCTTTTATTTTACTACTGTAACCTCATTTCACAACGAAACTGAAAAATAACAACTGGCATAGGAAGTAAACATCTGGTCCTATATGGTTTTAATTGTGCTTAAACCTGCGTTACGTGGAAGTATATAATAAAATCGCCTTTTCTGACTATTTCTAGTCTAGCGTTTGAAGTCACTGAATGGCGCAAGCCATATTTTATTAAAAAGAGGACATTCTCCTGATTAAAATTATGCCCCACTTGTACCTTGAAACTTAAATGAGTCACGTACATTATATTTCTTTTTTTTCCGTACAACAGCATCACTCATCTTGTTGTGAGTTTAGGTGTTTACTAATGCGGATGAGTATTAGTAAGTAAACCGGAAACTGCAATACCGACTTCTAGACAAAAGTGGCAGTTCATCACTACGCTGGTGCACAGAGTCTATTCAGTTGGAAAATAAACTGAAATCTTCGAGGGGCAAAAATGAAAAATAAAAACCATACAATAACCTGGTTGCATAAGTGTGCACACCCTCTTATAACTGGGGATGTGGCTGTGTTCAGAATTAACCAATCACATTCAAACTGATGTTTAAAAGAAGTCATTACACACCAGCCATCATTTAAAGTGATTCTGATTAATCACAAATACAGTTCAGCTAGTAGGATTTTCCAGACATTTTCTTAGTTGCATCACAGAGTAAAAGCCATGGTCCGCAGAGAGCTTCCAAAGCATCAGAGGGATCTCATTGTTGAAAGATATCAGTCAGGAGAAGGGTACAAAATAATTTCCAAAGCATTAGATACAGTGGGGAGAACACGTATTTGATACACTGCCGATTTTGCAGGTTTTCCTATTTTGTCTCTCATAGTTGAAGTGTACCTATTATGAAAATTACAGGCCTCTCTCATCTTTTTAAGTGGGAGAACTTGCACAATTGGTGACTGGCTAAATACTTTTTTGCCCCACTGTATATAAAAGACACCTATCCACACACTCAATCAAACAGACTCCAACCTCTCCAAAATGGCCAAGACAAGAGAGCTGTGTAAGGACATCAGGGATACAATTGTAGACCTGCACAAGGCTGGAATGAGCTACAGGACAATAGGAAAGCAGCTTGGTGAGAAGGCAACAATTGTTGGCGCAATTAATAGAAAATGGTTGAAGTTCAAGATGACGGTCAATCTCCCTCGGTCTGGGGCTCCATGCAAGATCTCACCTCGTGGGGCATCAATGATCATGAGGAAGGTGAGGGATCAGCCCAGAACAACACGGCAGGACCTGGTCAATCACCTGAAGAGAGCGGTGACCACAGTTTCAAAGAAAACCATTAGTAACACACTACGCCATCATGGATTAAAATCCTGCTGCGCATGCTAGGTCCCCCTGCTCAAGCCAGCACATGTCCAGGCCCGTCTGTAGTTTGCCAATGACCATCTGGATGATCCAGAGAAGGAATGGGAGAAGGTCATGTGTTCTGATGAGACAAAAATAGAGATTTTTGGTCTAAACTCCACTCGCCGTGTTTGGAGGAAGAAGAAGGATGAGTACAACCCCAAGAACACCATCCCAACCGTGAAGCATGGAGGTGGAAACATCATTCTTTGGGGATGCTTTTCTGCAAAGGGGACAGGACGACTGCAACGTATTGAGGGGAGGATGGGTGGGGCCATGTATCGCCAGATCCTGGCCAACAACCTCCTTCCCTCAGTAAGAGCATTGAAGATGGGTTGTGGCTGGGTCTTCCTGCATGACAACGACCCGAAACACACAGCCGGGGCAACTAAGGAGTGGCTCCGTAAGAAGCATCTCAAGGTCCTGGAGTGGCCTAGCCAGTCTCCAGACCTGAAGCCAATAGAAAATCTTTGGAGGGAGCTGAAAGTCCGTATTGCCCAGCGACAGCCCTGAAACCTGGAGGATCTGGAGAAGGTCTGTATGGAGGAGTGGGCCAAAATCCCTCCTGCAGTGTGTGCAAACCTGGTCAAGAACTACAGGAAATGTATGATCTCTGTAATTGCAAACAAAGGTTTCTGTACCAAATATTAAGTTCTGCTTTAGTGATGTATCAAATACTTATGTCATGCAATAAAATGCAAATTAATTACTTAAAAATCATACAATGTGATTTTCTGGATTTTTGTTTTAGATTCTGTCACTCACAGTTGAAGAGTACCTATGATAAAAAATTACAGACTTTTACATGCTTGGTAAGTGGGAAAACCTGCAAAATCGACAGTGTATCAAATACTTGTTCTCCCCACTGTATACCATGGAACACAGTGAAGACAGTTATCATCAAGTGGAGAAAATATGGCACAACTGAGACAATACCAAGAACTGGACGTCCCTCCAAAATATATGAAAAGATGAGAAGGAAACTGGTCAGGGAGGCTTCCAAGAGTCCTACAGCAACATTAAAGGAACTGCAGGAATTTCTGGCAAGTACTGGGTGTGTGCTACATGTGACAACAATCTCCCATATTCTTCATATGAATGGGCTATGAGGTAGGGTGGCAAGATGGAAGCCTTTTCTTACAAAGAAAAACATCCAAGCCCAGCTGAAGTTTGCAAAAACAAACATCAAGTTCCCCCAAAAGCATGTGGGAAGATGTGTTATGATCTAATGAAACCAAGGTTGAACTTTTTGACCATAATTCCAAAAGGTATGTTTGGCACAAAAACAACACTGCACATCACCCAAAGAACACCATACCCACAGTGAAGCATGGTGGTGGCTGCATCATGCTTTGGGGGTGTTTTTCTTCTGCTGGAATCGGGGCCTTAGTCAGGGTTGAGGGAATTATGAGCAGTTCCAAACACCAGGCAATTTTGGCACAAAACCTTCAGGCGTCCGTTAGAAAGCTGAAAAAGAACTTCACCTTTCAGCACATATCGACCCAAAGCACACATCCAAATCCACAAAAGCATGGCTTCACCAGAAGAAGCCTAAATCCAATTGAAGATCTGTGGGGTGATCTGAAGAGGGCTGTGCACAGGAGATGTCCTCGCAATCTGACAGATTTGGAGCGCTTTTGCAAAGAACAGTGGGCAAATATTGCCACATCAAGATGTGCCATGCTAATAGACTCCTACCCAAAAAGACTGTGCTGTAATAAAATCAAAAGGTGCTTCAACAAAGTATTAGTTTAAGGGTGTGCCAACTTATGCAACCAGATTATTGAGAGTTTTTTTTTTCAATTGAATTGTTCACGTTATATGTCACAATAAAGGTGGAAAAGTTCTGAAATGATTTATCTTTGTCTCATCCTTTTACATCACAATAACCTAGCATTTTAACAGGGCTGTGTAGACTTTTTCTATCCACTGTATATATATACTTGTTTAAATCCTCCAGCCTTCAAGGCATATTAGGCCCTGACGGCTCCCTGTTACTTTAAACTGACACTGAATTTGTAAGTGGCCATGTTGCAGCAGCACAAACTGGTGGTCATTTTACCTCAGGTGTAAGGAACATGAGAGGCACGTTCCTCAGCTTCGACAACCCTGATACCTAACAGTTCTCACAACACATGAACTGGTATTTTACCAAGGGAATGCCATGGAACAGCTTGGGAGGACATTTTATGCCCAATCAACAAAGCCATCTGTGCCAACGTACACCAATGAAAACCAAGATGTCATTTTGGTAGACAATTGCAAAAGTGCAAATAGCAGTCAAAAACACTGTCATGTGCCTATGCAGGAGGGTCATTAACCAGACACTGAATGTGGAGATAGCCCGGGGTCGAGGTTTACGCAGTCAGTAGATAGATACAGTAGATATTTTTGACAGCATAGGCTCCGGCAGTGTGCACACAATAGATTCAACCTCAGAAGGGCTCGTTCAATTCAACCACTGCCCAAATGCACCAGCAGGTGGCGCCAAAGCTCTGTTATCATGCTGCAGAACCCCATTCACACTGCTGTTAATGCGACCAGACACAAAGTCATCTTTATCCCTGTCTGACCCACAGCTGAGTTGCCATGTGAGAAACTGAGAAATGCTGTGTCTTATTGATTCAATCTGACTTCATATAATCCTACAATTCCCTGAAATAACAAGTCCTCTTGGACTCTTGTGCACAGTCCAACTCTGACTGTGAGAGGTTGCCAATTAGAATATGTGATAATATCTTATAATAGCTTATATAACAGGTTTTAACACATCATAAATTGCTATAAGAGGTTGTAATAGGTTATGATAGGCTATAATATATTATTATATACTGTAATATGTTGTAAAAGGCTATAATAGGTTGTAATCCGTTATATAAGCTGTAATAGGTTGTACTGGGTTATTATAGGCTATAATTGGCTATAAGACATTACAATACCTTCTAATTGGTAGTATAATCTGAACAATGTGTTATAACAGTTTATAATAAGTTATAGGTTAGGCATTGTTGCAGTGTCTTACAAGGTCAAACCATACGGCGTGGTGCATAAGTCAAACCATACGGCGTGGTGCATACGTCAAACCATACGGCGTGGTGCATAAGTCAAACCATACGGCGTGGTGCATACGTCAAACCATACGGCGTGGTGCTTAAGTCAAACCATACAGCGCGGCGCATACGTCAAACCATACGGCGTGGTGCTTAAGTCAAACCATACAGCGCGGTGCATAAGTCAAACCATACAGCGTGGTGCAAAAGTCAAACCATACGGCGTGGTGCATAAGTCAAACCATACGGCGTGGTGCTTAAGTCAAACCATACAGCGTGGTGCAAAAGTCAAACCATACAGCGCAGTAAGTATAACCAAACAGTGCAGTGTATAAGTCAAACCAAATCACACAGCACAGTGTGTAAGTCAAACCATATGGCGCAGTGTGTAAGTCAAAAGCATGGGGGTGGTAAATCTTAGTATGTGTGATAAGCTACTGTATTCATGCATTACACGTCATTTAATACACACACGACTGCAAACACACACACACCCACACACGCAAACACACACACACACACCGTGTTTTCCTGAGGGTGATTTCAGTCCAGTGGGCTGAACTGTCTCAATCTACAGATCAGCATTTTCTCTTCCCTTCTGATCAGAAAACATTACACTCAACTCCCCTTCTGTTCGCTTTCACAGGCTGTATGTGTGTGTTCGTGCGCACATTCTTGAGTGCATTCGTGTGTGATTTTGTGCATGTAAATGCCAGTATGCCAGTGTGTGCATGCCAGTGTGTGTCTGTGTGTGTGTAAATGTGTGCATTAATTTGTGCGAGTGGGAGCATTTGTGCATGTTTGTCTGTGTGTGTGTGTGAATATACGTGTAACTACACACATGTCTGAGTGCTGGCGTGTGCTCCTGTCCTCCAGCTCGGCAGCTTGTTCACATGGCAACAAGGTGGTAGAAGCTTGACCTTCCTTTGCTCGGTTTACTGGACACGGTTCAATACACATTTCACCACTACAGTCAGACAGACAACCATTCACCACTACAGTCAGACAGACAACTATTCATCACTATAGTCACATATTCAACCATTCACCACAACAGTCAGACAGACAACCATTCACCACTACAGTCAGACAGACAACCATTCACCACTACAGTCAGACAGAACCATTCACCACTACAGTCAGACAGACAACCATTCACCACTACAGTCAGACAGAACCATTCACCACTACAGTCAGACAGACAACCATTCACCACTACAGTCAAACAGACAACCATTCACCATTAATGTCAAACAGACAACCATTCACTATTACTGTCAAACCAGACAACCATTCACCACTACAGTCAAACAGACAACCATTCACCACTACAGTCAGACAGAACCATTCACCACTACAGTCAGACAGAACCATTCACCACTACAGTCAGACAGAACCATTCACCACTACAGTCAAACATACAACTATTCATCACTATAGTCACATATTCAACCATTCACCACAACAGTCAAACAGACAACCATTCACCACTACAGTCAAACAGACAACCATTCACCACTACAGTCAAA
Organism: Esox lucius; assembly: GCF_011004845.1. Taxonomy (NCBI): domain Eukaryota; kingdom Metazoa; phylum Chordata; class Actinopteri; order Esociformes; family Esocidae; genus Esox; species Esox lucius. Next base: position 2,962,766 of record NC_047587.1, on the reverse strand, counting down.
CAGACAACCATTCACCATTAATGTCAAACAGACAACCATTCACTATTACTGTCAAACCAGACAACCATTCACCACTACAGTCAAACAGACAACCATTCACCACTACAGTCAAACAGACAACCATTCACCATTAATGTCAAACAGACAACCATTCACTATTACTGTCAAACCAGACAACCATTCACCAATACAGTCAAACAGACAACCATTCACCACTACAGTCAAACAGACAACCATTCACCACTACAGTCAAACAGACAACCATTCACCACTATAGTCATACAGACAACCATTCACCATTACTGTCAAACCAGACAACCATTCACCACTACAGTCAAACAGACAACCATTCACCATTACAGTCAAACAGACAACCATTCACTACTACAGTCAAATCGACAACATTCATGAAGCGCCACGCGGGGGCAAATGAAGCGCCATGCGGGGGACTGCCCCAGGGCAGAATGACCCCTGGGCTTTCCATAAAGTACTGCATGACCCCTGGGCTCTCCATAGAAAACTGCATGACCCCTGGGCTCTCCATAGAATACTGCATGACCCCTGGGCTCTCCATAGAATACTGCATGACCCCTGGGCTCTCCATAGAATACTGCATGACCCCTGGGCTCTCCATAGAATACTGCATGACCCCTGGGCTCTCTATAGAATACTGCATGACCCCTGGGCTCTCCATACTGTACGATGTGCTCTACAGGAATAAGGTGCCAAAGTAGTGCACTACACAGCCATTACTGTAAAATGTAGTGCACTATGAAGGGAATTGAGTCCAAAGTAGTGCACTATATAAAGTGAGCTATATGGAACAGAGCCTGTGTGACTAAGGCTGTCTCTGCTAAGTGAAAGAGGAAAAGACTAATCTCTCCTGCCCAGCCAGAGGCTTTTAATGGAGGAGTCTAATTTATTCTGCATCCGAGAAGACCGGTGAGGCATTTATGGAGGATTTGGGAGAAGACAGGAAATATTCTGATTATTTTTTCACCCAGATAATTCTAATTTTGCACAAAATCCCTACGTTAGACATACCCACTGGGCTATTAATGGAACAGCCCAACTGGCATTTTCCTAAAATGCCAGATGGCCGGTCCTCCCATGAAGAGGTGAAAACTACATATAACCATGTTATAAGATGTCTGCCCCCATATAAAATTGTTACAGAAATGTTGTAAAATATTTCTCCATTTCACACTATTGCCGCGTTGTTAGAACATATCTTCATATCACTGCAGCCGTATCCATGGGTTGCACATTTACTTACATTACTGTTTTTAATGTTAGTTGAAGTCAGATACCCAAGTGATCATTCTACTCAATGCACCCTCAATAAAAGCAGATTAAGGCGTGGTTTAAAGTGAATTCCTGAGGCTTGAAAATGTGATACCACCTCGGAAGAAGGTAAATAATTAGTAGCTAAACCCATAATGTTCATGTCACTGAATTGATTTAATATGCGTTATATATTTGAGTTAACTGGACTGACTTTTCCTAGCTAATAGCAACATTGCCATCTGTCAGAAAGAAAATGACATTTTGATGAATGCAACATCGTTTTCTGCTAAATAATAGGCCAATGTCAGCATATTTCTGAGCCCCTGCTGAGAAACTTAAATGAAACAGCAATTAGCAGCAGTTTACCGGTTAAACTTTTTACCATCCAAACGGCTGCAGCGTGTTTATGATGTTGACAACAGTAGCATCAACGCAAGGGAGAGGAGATGCAATCCATAAACCTATTAACGCTGCCATATAACCCTGTTGTTACATTGTTATAACACATCTGCCTCACAGTAGAAGCACTGTAATAATAGAATATAAAAGAATATATAATAATTTATGGTAGAATATAACTAAGAAAAGCCCTGTGCTTATTTGAACGCCGCTTTGGGAACTTCTCAGACTAGACCCCACTTAAGTAAAGCAGTTCGTAAAATACCTCAGACATTTCGTTCTCAGCGCATCATCAAAACTTATTAGTGGACAATTTGTATACTATTTCTAAATGCATTTCTCTCCGTATATATACCATAGTGTTGTAGATGCGCCACTTTGAGTTATGAACGTACGGTTAACTGAACCGTACGTTCTGAATGTTACGGAACACCTCTTGGGCCTTCGCGAGTCAATAAAGAGACACGTTAAACAACCCTGCGCTATTTAACACGTCAAATAAGCTTATTGTAAACGAACTATCGTCTTTGAAGTGTTCATTTTATTTTACATAGTCTATGGGTTAAACTATATCTGAAAACATAAAACCGGCAGAGATCCCTGAAAAGGTAGAATTGTGAACCTGCAACCCAAATTAATCTCCCGAAATGTAGCCTAGTTTATACTATATCTCTCTATCGTTTGGGTTCACCATATAAAATATGGCTTTTTTTGTAGATCATGGTGCATTATTCCACGCAGTTGTCTTCTCTAGCACACTGTAGTGCTCCCCGAGTGCACGACCTAAACACTGGGACAAACAGCGCATCATGTAAGTCAGAGAGGTTTAGGTACTTAGGCACATTTCGGAAAATTGCCGTTGTTCCCCTTTAAGGCTTAGCAGGAGGGTGGTTTGATGGTGAAATCCTCTTATCCTACTGGACACAGGCAAGACTTCCAATCAGCGTCCAGTGCTATGCTCTGTCACGCGTGGCCAAATTAGACGACCACTCTCCAACAGCACACTACAGTATTCCACATAGTGCGCTGCTTTTGACTGGGACTCTAGTAAAACATAGGACTGTATTTAGGGAATAGGGTGCCATTTGGAACGGAAACGATGACCTCTTCCAAATGCTGAAAATGTGTCTGCTGCAGTAATGATAATAGTGTGTGTGTGTGTGTTCAAATTATAAGCGCCTGTGACATGACTAATGACCAATGTTAGTTGGCTGTATGAATTATTTAAATGCTGAAACACGACTGCCTGCTCATCTAGAATGATTCAGAGGTTTACACGGGCCTTTGTGTGGAGATGCATTGACATCTATTATATTACATCATCTCTCTCTCGCTCACTCTCAGTGCATGTGCGTGCGTGCGTTTGTGTATGTGTGTGTGGCCGGTGTGTCTCATGCTCCTGAATAAATACAGCTGCCAATGTGTGTCCATGCTCACACTCTCCTAAAACCAGTTTGCCATCCTGAATGCAGCTACCTATTTATAATTTGTCAGTATAAAATGTTTGCTATTATGTACAGTATGAGCAAATCGCACTGCATACTCTATCTTGTAATATTTGTTATAGCCAGCCATGTGCTAAACTCCTCATTTGATCTCTTATCACTCTGCTGTCGGCAATCACTATCCTTTACTCCCTCTTTCCTCTGCTTTCCTCGCTCTCATCCCTCTCTCATCTGCTCTCCCTCTCTCTCTCTTTGCTCTGCCCCCTCTTAATCTCTCCCTCTCACTGTCATCTTTCTCTCTTCTCTGCCCCCTCTTTCGCTCTCCCGCTCCAACCATGTGATTTACATGTTTGACAATGCGATCTCATGTCCCCTGTTCCGGTTGCTAGGGTGGGGAGACAGTCCTAGGCAACGTTGTACGCAAATCTCCTTTCAGCCGAGAGGCGAGAAACAGGATCCGCTACTTGTAAACGTCAGACGCGACAGTGAAGAGTGGGTCCATCCGCGCGCAACCGATAGTTTTCATAGAAGTAGCCAAACAGAAAATTCTCCATCTTGTATACAGGCGACGCTCTAGTGACTGTGGGCAACAAGATAACGTGACAACATTTACGATGCCTGAAATGCGATAAGTGCGCAACTATCGTCATCAAAGCGCGAGTGAGTGAGCACCAAACTGGACTTCGCTTGGCTCTTTCACTTTGCCGCTGGCCAGGTCAACACAACACAGCACCACATAGCTGCGTAGCCGCCTGCGCGTTGCGCCTGGCTCCGACTCGCTCTCTCCCTCTACGGACCGACCAGCCTGTCAGCGCGGAAAGGGACATCCAGCGTGAGCATCGAACCATCGAGTCTGTAAGCGGATCAGACTCTCGACGAGAAGAGAATCCACTTTTTCTGAGACTTTCCGCGTCCACACATCTTCAGATCCAAGGAACAGGTGAAATGACATCTGCTTCTCCCATCGGGCTGAATTCAAGCAGAAATGGAAACAGAAAATGAAATGTCTAGAGCCTGCGGTTATCGTCTGCCTCACAGGGCAGAGAACATGAACACATATCGACTGAGAAGTTACATGCGGTAAAGTAGGCTAGTCTACAGGAAGAAGCGGACAGCATCCAAATGGCAAGTCTACATGGGTTCAAAGTTTGTGTAGCCATTTTATCTGTTTTGGGAGGACGTTTACAGTGTTATTTGCATTGTAGTCTTCCATAGGTCTACTGCAGCACGGAGGGACAAAATTCACCTTCATACTGACTTTAATTATAATTACTACTATTACTTTAACTACTACTCAGCTGCCTTTGTTTGTTATTAATAATGTGTCACACATTCATGGACTGTATTGTAATGCATAGGCCTCGATGGCAGTTAGAAAAAAAAAACAGTTGACATCTCATCTGATGTGGAGCCAGCCATCGCTACCAGTATTTTGTGGTGTTCTTTAGCTGCTGAGCTAGCAGAGACTGACCAGTAGCCCCTTAGGGACCACAATGCCCCCTGCTGCGTGTCCTTCTTCTGGCTCTAAACCCCACCCGGTTAGAGTGGTAGCCTCAGACTGGTGTGACGCTCCCCAGACACTGTCCAAGCCTCCAAAACTGTCCCAGCCTCCAAAACTGTCCCAGCCTCCAAAACTGTCGCAGCTTCAGCCAGACCAGCCTCTGTTCAGACTCAGAGCAGTGGGTCCCAGACATACCGAAGACCAGTCTCCAACACCGGACCGGCCTCAGACCTCGATAAGAGCCCAGATAAAGCCCCGGGCTCAGTCACTGTCGGAGCTTCGGCCCCCGCTTCATCCCTGGTCTACGACAAGGCTTCAGCCTCGTCCCCTGACTCCACCCTGACTCAACCAGTATCCAACGGTAGGCTGCCGGGCCACGGGCGCAGCAACGGGCACGGCATGGGCAACTCCTCCAGGAAGGAGGAGAGCCAGGAAGAGGAGAAAGAAGAGGACGGGGAGAAGGCCAGGGTGATGGAGGAGGAGAGAAGGAAGAGGAAGAAGAAGAAAGAGGAAGAGATGGAGGATGAGGAGCTGCCCCTTGGCGTGGAGGAGCTGTTGGCGAGTGGAGACCCCGTCTTGGACCTGAGCTATAAGAAGTTCCGCAGGCTTCCCGGCGTGGTCTGTGGGCTACACCACCTGGAGAAGCTGTATGTGTGTGGTAACAGCCTGCGGACCGTACCGGAGAACATCGTCAAGTTGAAGGGCCTCCGTATCCTGGCCCTGGACTTCAACAAGATCGAGGACGTCCCCCTGGCCATTTGTGAGCTCCGCAACCTGACACGTCTCTACCTGGGTTCCAACCGCCTGGTGTCGTTCCCCCCGGAGCTACGGAACCTTCAGAACCTCCGCTGCCTCTGGATGGAGAGCAACTACTTCACCCGGTTTCCCCGCCAGCTCTACGACTTACCCCACCTCCGGTCCCTCCAGATGGGGGACAACCGGCTGCGGTCCTTGCCCCCGGACCTGTGGCGCATGGAGGCCCTGCGAGGGCTGTGGCTGTATGGGAACCGTTTCACAGAGTTCCCCCGGGTCTTACTACGCATGGTGGATCTGGAGATCTTAGACCTGGACAAGAACAAGATCACAGTGTTTCCTAACCTGCGCCGTCTACCCGCCCTCCGCCTCTTCTCCTATGACGGCAACCCAGTGGAAGGGCCTCCTGGTGTGGGGGAGGAGGTGCTGCTGGTCGGGGAGGGGGCCCAGGAGGAGTTGGAGGACCGGGCCTACAGGAAGGCCAAGAAGGAGCAGGAGGCAAAGGAGAGGGAGGAGGCGTTGCTGGCTGGGGAGGGGCCTGTGATCCAGGGCATTTTAAAGACAGCCAGAGAGAACAGCGCGTCATACGCTGGGCACAAGCACAATGAGGAGGTGCCCCTGACCGAGGAGGAGAGGAGGAAGAAGGAGATGGAGGCGGAGCTGGAGAGGGCGCTGAATGAGTATGGGGCGGGGCTGGAGTATGACCTGGAAGGGATAGAATACGACAAGGAGGAGCTAATACAAGAGGGAGATGGCTTTGAGGAGTATGAAGGCCAAGAGTTGGAGTACGAAAGAAGGGACATGGACTATGAGGAGGGAGAGGTCCTGGAGGAGACAGGAAGACAAGGGCGTCGGCATTGATGACTGACTGACTCCTCCCAAGGCTCCTCACCTCATTAGTCTCCAGGTTTGCACAACATTGTGGACTATGTTGCAGATGACTGACTGATCTAAAAAAAAAATATTATTATGTGTAAGTCAGTTGGTCAAAATTTACCCACAGTGCATCACAGACCTGATGCTTTTGGACCTGCTCCCTGACTCCTCCCCTCCCTGGACTCCTCCCCTCGTTAGACACTGACTTGACAACTTCCAGATTTGCACTCCCAGGTCTTGGTGCAACATGAGAACTGGACTCCAGAAGCAGACTGAATATATGGGCAAAACACCCAGGAATTATCTATCATGTGAATTAAAATATTTTTCTTCAGCTTTTCTTGGCTTAGCTAGAACTTTTTATAACAAAGATCCTGCTATCATGAACATGCACAACTAGAAAGTTGTTTTACTTAGTGAAATGAATTATTGTATAGCCCTGTTTGAACCTCTTGCTGTCTGACTTTGACGGTCACCTTCCCCGTAGTGAGATATATTACAGGGCTGAGCCTCTAAATAACTAAGGTATTTATTAGATGTGTTTTTTTCTAACTGAGCTGTAACGATAGATTTATGAACTGCACATTGTGGGGATGATGGCAGCAGCGTCTTTGCTAACTCGGCAGAGTGGCACTTCAGAGCAGGACTCGGATGATGCTGTGTGTGTGATTGTGTGTGTGTGTGATTGTGTGTGTGTGATTGTGTGTGTGTGTGTGTGATTGTGTGTGTGTGATTGTGTGTGTGTGTGTGTGTGACTGTGTGTGTGTGTGACTGTGTGTGTGTGTGATTGTGTGTGTGTGTGTGACTGTGTGTGTGTGTGACTGTGTGTGATTGTGTGTGTGTGTGACTGTGTGTGTGTGTGTGTGATTGTGTGTGTGTGTGTGTGTGTGTGACTGTGTGTGTGTGTGATTGTGTGTGTGTGTGATTGTGTGTGTGTGATTGTGATTGTGTGTGTGTGATTGTGATTGTGTGTGTGTGATTGTGTGTGTGACTGTGTGTGTGTGTGATTGTGTGTGTGTGTGTGTGTGACTGTGTGTGTGTCCTTGGAGTGTTTGGGAAATGTGGACACTTCAGTACAGGGGAGGACTGGGACCTAAAATTGGCTTTTCATATGTGTTTTTCTTTTCCCATCAGACCCCCATCAAAGGCCAGATGACGCAAAAATACATAAATAAGGTAGATAAGCCGTCATTTGGTTTATCTTCTGGGTTTGTAATGTGTACCATTAGTGTTTATGTGGCCTGTTCACAAGACATGCCCTCTGGGCAAAGAAAGGACTAGCCCATCTTTTATTTGCCTGAAATGCCAGATTTCCAGTCCACCCCTATGCAAGTGTTTCTGTGCATGTCAACTACACTTGTCTTCACAAGTATAATAAACCAACGACAATTCAGAGAAGTGAAGAAATGTTTTGCTGTCTTCACAAGGAAAAGGGCTATTTTAGTCTCAGGTGTTAGGATTCGGTTTAGAATTAGGGCTAGGGTTAAAGGTAAAAGTTAATTAATTCATGGTTTGGGTTTTGGGGGTTTATAATTAAGGGTTTATGGAAAGTAAAATGTTAAATGGGAACCTATCATTGGTCCCCAAAAAGTCCTCATCTGACATAGTGGAGTGCTAGCCTTTAAAGGCCTCATAGAGAGAACGCTCTGTGTGTGTGTGTGTGTGAGTTTGGTTGGAGGGGGGGGGCATCTGCGTGCGTGTGTGTGGGCGTGCCAGTGTGTGTGTATTCTGTAGTGGGGGAGTACCTATTACCTTGCAATGTGATACTGTGTGTTTTGTGAGTTCCATTATGTGTGCAAAGGAAACACAATCTTGCCTCATTAAATAATTATTGAGTTTCTCAGGTTGGAGTCAATCATTCATATGCAGGCAGGCTGAAATGTGGCACAAATGGTGTCCTACTCTCTAGCTAGCGCACCACTTTCGACCAACAGGGGTCATAGGGCTGTAAGGGAATAGGATGTAATTGGGGAGTGCTGATCCAGAATCAGTTTGGTCTTTCACATCCCAATGATCCAAATTAAATGGACGGCGTGGACCTGATCACAGAACAGTTGCTCAGAGATCTGACACATAAATCTTTTCTCTGTTCTGCGGTGCACTAGTTAGGAGGTGTTGTATGTCTAATGGGTTGGAATATACAAGACAATCAAATTTAATTAAAGATCACCAACTCTTTTATCCTTGTCTTTGTGAATGTCTCCATTACTTCCCTGGTTTTTTCTTAACCTTTTGTCTTGTTTGCAGACGGGAATTCTGTGTGCTTTGTAATTACACAATCCATCAGCCTCCCTAATCTTTGCCAGTGGAGGGGAGTTTTATCAGTATTCAACTGAACATGCCTGTGCCAAGAAACAGGGGTGGAGAGAGAGAGAGAGAGAGAGAGAGAGGGGGATGGAGAGAAAGAATGACACAAGGATGGGGGGAGAAATTTGAAAAAGTGAAAAGGAGAGTAAGGGGTGATGAACAAGGCAGGATTAGGCTACCTGCTTTTTGGGCATTTTTTCTCTCTCTTGCTTTGATAATGTAAACACAATGGCCAAGCCATTAATGGCCCTTTGAATGGTGAAAGAAGAGAGAAAAGGTGTGGAGAGGTGTGAACAACCGCCTGGGAAAGAGAGTGGGAGGAGACAGTGAGAGAAGAAGAGAGAGAGAAGAGAACGAGTGGAGAGGGAGAAGAAGAGAGAGAGAGAGAAGAGAACGAGTGGAGAGGGAGAGGGGGGAATCTGCCTTAGGTACTTCTCCATAAAAGGCGTCTGGAGGAGAGACATTTTAAACAAGAAATGGAATGTCATCAAAAAAACAAGGGAGAGAGGACGGAAGAGGAACTACATACTGAGAGGGAGGGAGACATTTTGGGAGACAAGGAGACAGACAAAGGAGTGTGTGAAAGTGAGATATTTATAGTAGATGTCATCTGTGTGGTCAATTTAGGTTGGGATCTGGAGACAGATTTGAAAAAATAAAAAAATAATGAGTGAAAGTACTGTAAATATGAATATGTAAATATGAATATTATGGTTATGTTTTTAATACATAGTTGTATGATGCGTCTATCCATAAACAATGACTTCTATTGAATAGAGCAGAGGAGCTTTATTCCAAGCCTGGTTCTGAGTTTCTAGGTCAAGCCATGCGGTAGCTGTCATCTTAATTAACATTGGAAGTAGTTGGGTCAGGTTGTCACATTAATGTTGGGGTTCCATGTCACAATCTGACAAGCATCCCCACTGAAACAGTGAATTCGCTAACTGAAATGATGACAAGCATCCCCACTGCAACAGTGAATTCGCTAACTGCAATGATGACAAGCATCCCCACTGAAACAGTGAATTCGCTAACTGAAATGATGACAAGCATCCCCACTGAAACAGTGAACCCGCTGACTGAAATGATGACAAGCATCCCCACTGCAACAGTGAATTCGCTAACTGCAATGATGACAAGCATCCCCACTGAAACAGTGAATTCGCTAACTGCAATGATGACAAGCATCCCCACTGAAACAGTGAATTCGCTAACTGAAATGATGACAAGCATCCCCACTGTAACAGTGAACCCGCTGACTGAAATGATGACAAGCATCCCCACTGCAACAGTGAATTCGCTAACTGCAATGATGACAAGCATCCCCACTGAAACAGTGAATTCGCTAACTGCAATGATGACAAGCATCCCCACTGAAACAGTGAATTCGCTAACTGCAATGATGACAAGCATCCCCACTGAAACAGTGAACCCGCTGACTGAAATGATGACAAGCATCCCCACTGAAACAGTGAATTCGCTAACTGAAATGATGACAAGCATCCCCACTGCAACAGTGAACCTGCTAACTGAAATGATGACAAGCATCCCCACTGAAACAGTGAACCCGCTGACTGAAATGATGACAAGCATCCCCACTGTAACAGTGAACCCTGTAACTGAATTGATGACAAGCATCCCCACTGAAACAGTGAATTCGCTAACTGCAATGATGACAAGCATCCCCACTGAAACAGTGAATTCGCTAACTGCAATGATGACAAGCATCCCCACTGAAACAGTGAATTCGCTAACTGAAATGATGACAAGCATCCCCACTGAAACAGTGAATTTGCTAACTGAAATGATGACAAGCATCCCCACTGTAACAGTGAACCCGCTGACTGAAATGATGACAAGCATCCCCACTGCAACAGTGAACCCTGTAACTGAAATGATGACAAGCATCCCCACTGCAACAGTGAATTCGCTAACTGCAATGATGACAAGCATCCCCACTGAAACAGTGAATTCGCTAACTGAAATGATGACAAGCATCCCCACTGCAACAGTGAACTCGCTAACTGAAATGATGACAAGCATCCCCACTGTAACAGTGAACCCTGTAACTGAAATGATGACAAGCATCCCCACTGCAACAGTGAATTCGCTAACTGCAATGATGACAAGCATCCCCACTGAAACAGTGAATTCGCTAACTGAAATTATGACAAGCATCCCCACTGCAACAGTGAACCCTGTAACTGAAATGATGACAAGCATCCCCACTGCAACAGTGAACCCTGTAACTGAAATGATGACAAGCATCCCCACTGCAACAGTGAACCCGCTAACTGAAATGATGACAAGCATCCCCACTGCAACAGTAAACTCGCTAACTGAAATGATGACAAGCATCCCCACTGTAACAGTGAACCCTGTAACTGAAATGATGACAAGCATCCCCACTGCAACAGTGAACCCGCTAACTGCAATGATGACAAGCATCCCCACTGCAACAGTGAACCCGCTAACTGCAATGATGACAAGCATCCCCACTGTAACAGTGAATTCGCTAACTGAAATGATGACAAGCATCCCCACTGCAACAGTGAACCTGCTAACTGAAATGATGACAAGCATCCCCACTGCAACAGTGAACCTGCTAACTGAAATGATGACAAGCATCCCCACTGTAACAGTGAACCTAGTAAATAATGTTTAAAAGATGCTGTAAGGACTCATTTTCTGGTCGTTTGTTAGAATTTGGACAGAATGGTACAGTAGATATTATTTCAGAAGAGTACATTAGTGTACAGTTTCATTTAGTACAGTACAGTTACATTCAGTCCAGTCCAGTTTTATTTAGTATAGTATAGTTAAATTCAGTCCAGTACAGTTTAATTCAGTACAGTAAAGTATAAGCATATTAGTGTACTGTGCAGTACAACATAATTCAGTATTATACATTCAGATTAATCAATTGAATCAGGACAGTACAGTTAATGCAGTAATATTCATTCAGTACAGTTAATTCTGTATAGTCCATTCCATTCATGACACAGACTTAAAGTCTTGATCTGCTTGTCAAAACTGTGACCCATGTGAGTCATAGAACACAACAACTGAATATGCTGCATGATTAAGGGAATAACTTGACATCGATTAATATTTGGGTGAAATAATATACCTTGAGTTTTTCTTAAAGGCCGTTGGAGTCATTTTTCACAACAAGCCATTATTCGCCTCTGTCCCAGTCTGGAATTAGCATCATTAGCATTGTCCAAATTAATGAATTGAAACTCTTAAGTGCCGAGCTACAAAGGTTACATTGGCAAGCGGAAATCTACCCGAAAACACTTCCAGCTAAGACTAGCGGTGTTGTTTGTAAGAACCTAAGTGTCAGTGTTGTATTCTTCAAAAATAATGTTTTCATTATGGCTATATACATCTCTTTTTCAAATGAACTGATACTTCATACTCAGTTTGTTCACAATGGCAACAATAATTGTTTTTGTTCAAGTTTCGACCACCCGGAAAAAAACTCTTTGCATTCGCTAGCTAACGACATAATTGGCGAATTACACAGCCTGTGTGTTGGTGGCTGCAGAAAATAGTTAGCATAGTACCGGTTAGAAGTCACCAAGTCCCGCCAGCTGTTTTGTCACTATGCAGTCAAAAAACGTATGCTAGCGTGACATATTACAACATTTAGTTAGTAGTGTTTTTGAGTTTGTGTCCGCTTGCAATGTAGCCTTTGTAGCTCAGCAGTTTCAATTACTATGCTAATAATGCTAATTCTGGGTTGGGACAGAGGTGAATATTGGCTTGTCGTGAAAAATGACTCCATGGGCCCACAAGAACAACTCGGGGTAAGCGTTATTTCACCCAAATATGAATCTGTGTCGAACTATCCCTACAAGAGGAAAACACTAACCCTGCAACCGTCCAACCAATCAGTTTCATGCATTCTAAACATTTGCATTTGACAAAAATAAGGTCAGCATTTTCCTATAGCGTTCCCTCACGTTTTTGCGGACCCCGAAGCAAGGCTTCTTCCTGTACTTTGTCATGTACCGATCGGCCCTGTGAAGTTGGTCTCTTACAGAACCTAGCCTGATAAATTACATACGTTTATCGTAGTGCGGTAGAAAGAGGACCACAGTCATTTTAATTGAGTGGCTCCATTACATAGAAATTAATGTAATTCTAACAATGTTAAAATTTTAAGCCACCAACGTAATTTTTCGCATTAATAACAGTTGCGAAAAGGTCCTACCATGTTGAAAACTGTTGTCTGCCACTATGAATAATGTTTTGCCAGTACATCATCTTTCTTTCCTTCTCCCCATTGTTAAGAACAATATACTTAAAGCCACTGGTCATTCGTGTGCTCCTTTAAAATATTTATCCAGCCGTTGAATTAGATATGGACAGTATTATGTGGCTATTGGTCAGCCACGGCAGGACAATGATGTGTATTAGAAACAACCGTAAACAGGGGAAATATCTGCTCATATGATCAAAAATACTGTGTGTAGACCAAAATGTTACCTTGAGATTGCGCATTAGATTTTTTTTTAATATAGAACAGTAATAATATATGCCACGTAGCCAACACTTTCTCATAATAAACCTACTGCAAAATAAGTAAGTTTATGTAAGAGTAGGTGATCACTGTGGGACTTGAACCCACAACCTTGGCTTATTGAAAGACTATCCACTGTCATTTGACTACCAGCCCTTTATTCAAGTTACATCTGAACCCTCGAAGTGTCCTGGTCTAGTGGAACAAAGTGCTGGAACGGTAAACAAATCCTTCAGTGGTCCTGTACTTTATTCCAGTGAGTCGTGGCACTCTGTCATTGCTGCTTCTAATCAGGCTCTGTTGCTGCGCCAGCTGCCTCAACTGTGGCATGTTTATTTTTATTTTTTTATTGTTATGTGTTTTTTACCATGCACAATGTGAAAGCATGTCTAAAAGTACTGGGAAAATGGGTTGTATCAGCCCATTCTACACAGTACTGAACTTTAAACCTGGGTCTAAAAAGCTAATACATTACACATCAGACAAATAATTCACAGAGACTAACAATCCGCTATGACAAATAGATGTAGTTATGCAAGTCTTATTAAGTGGTGCATTTCGTATTTTCCAAACCAGTGTCTTATTCAAAAGGCCTTTGCTCAACCAGGTGTGTAACAATACATTATGTCAGTATGAAGCCTTGTCCAGGCCTGATTGTTTTTCCTGGATAATGAAAAACTGATTTCAACCCATTGCCTTTATACTGAATTTCTTAGTATAGTTTTACACTCTTAGAAACATTTAATCTAGAACCTGAAATGGTTCTTCTGCATTTCTTGTGCTGAAACCTATTGAAGAACCCTTTTTGGTTCAGAGTACAACCGTTTTTTAATTCAATGTACAGCAATTTTCATGGGCAGAATGCAGAATAGCTATACCCCAAACGGGTTCCTCAAAAGGGTTCTCCCACACGAACATCCAGTGAACCCTTTTGGAAGTCTTGGTTTTTTCAGAGAGTCTAGGCTTTGGAATTGTCTGTGTTGGTCTGGGAAACCAGTCCTGTTATGTTTTAGCCCGGTGAGCCTGAGCCTGTGTGTGGTCCAACGACTGTAGATGTTGAAGGGGAAAAAACAACTCTTCATACAGTATCTAATTTGGGAGGGTGGGTTGGCGCTCTTGCCTGGGGGGGTGCAGGGCTGCGACTACTTGAGGGCATAGGATGACACACGCAGCTACTCTGCTGTGACGCCCAAACAGCGTGACCTCATATAGGCTCTGTGTTCTGCATACTTCCACTCCAGACCTGGGTTTTAACACTATTCAAAATGTTTCCAAAACTCTCCTGGGGCGTTTGCTTGGGTCTGTGTCCGGAGAGTAAAAGGAGCAGGGTTTACCACTGTATTTTAATGACTTAGTGAACTAACGCTTATGTTTATTATTTCTGATGCCTTCTCCCCAGCACTGACTTTTGCCGATAATTCATTCATTGAGTAAAGTGTACTTACTACCACTGGGTTGTGAGCTCCGCCTAGCTTCTTAAAATGTATGAATTAACTGTGAGTCGCTCTGGTTAACAGCGTCTGCTAAATGGCCAAATAGTAAACTGTATTATATTTAGATTTATTCAGTCTGTTTTGTCCAGTCGAGTCCAGTTTGCACTTAGACTGGACTTCCTTCTTCACAGCCACGCCTGGGAGCCCTGAAGATCATCTTCCAAAACTCACCCATTCGTTCTGCTCCTGATCACATGGCAGGTACTCATCAGCACCTACGCGCTTCCGGGAGAATGCTGGCGCACGAGGAGACAAGGCAACCTCACCAACCCCGGACAGAGCTGTGGCAAATTAAATTGCCCTAAGCTGCACCATTGTCAGTATGCCGTGACTAGGATTTGAACTCCCGGTGCAGTTTCGAGAGCCCCGACCACCTCTTTTTCAAAGGGGCTTAGCAGAGAATGTATCCGAAAGAATTAACGATAGAAATATGACAGTAAAGACAGGATAATAAGGTACACAGCTTTTCAAACTAAAAGCCGTAAAAGGCCCGGGAGGCACTGGTGCGTCTAATTGTGGGCTATTCTTAGATTGGTTCTATCGGCAGCACGGCAAACGACTAGGAAATACTGTTTGAACCCAGCTGGGATGCTGCTGACTGGGTGGCTAAACAATGTGACAAACACCAGATCTGACCCCAGATTCACACAGAAGCTTAGAGTGGGAGCACTGATCCAGGGTCAGATCCTCCTTGTACAAATGGTTGTATCAATGAATTATTGTCTGAAACCTAACAACTGATCCCAGCTCAGCACTACTCCCTTTCTGAGCAGCACAGGGCATTCACTATGAATGAGCCTCAACTGGCACACTGGTCCCTATTTATTGCCTTGCTTTTGAACAGGAGTTATTGGGTTCTGTATATTGAATAAGGTTTCATTCGGGCACCTCTTTCTGAATGTAATTATTCTGCTCATTGGGGAAGGATTATTATTGGTATGTCAAGGATCGAAACAGCTTTATATCACTATGCATGACTATCACTGATAGTCATTCTCTGTCAGTATCACTATGTGTCACTCTGTATATACTTCTGTATCACTGTATTAATATTACCATGTATCACTCTGTATTTACCTCTTTATCACAGCATAAATATCACCATGTAGCACTCTGTATATACAGTTGTGCTCATAAGTTTGCATACCCAGGCAGAAAAGAAATGTTGCCATTTATTTTGAAAATATGACTGATCATGCAAAAAAAACTGTCTTATTTAAGGATAGTGATCATATGAAGCCATTTATTATCACATAGTTGTTTGGCTCCTTTTTAAATCATAATGATAACAGAACTCACCCAAATGTCCCTGATCAAAAGTTTACATACCCTTGAATGTTTGGCCTTGTTACAGACACACAAGGTGACACACAGGTTAAAATGGCAATTAAAGGTGAATTTCCCACACCTGTGGCTTTTTAAATTGAAAGTACTGTGTTTGTATAAATTGTCAATGAGTTTGTTAGCTCTCACGTGGATGCACTGAGCAGGCTAGATACTGAGCCATGGGGAGCAGAAAAGAACTGTCAAGAGACCTGCATAACAGGGTAATGGAACTTTATAAAAAAGGATATAAGAATATATCCAAAGCCTTGCAAATGCCAGTCAGTACTGTTCAATCACTTATTAAGAAGTGGAAAGTTCAGGGATCTCTTGATACCAAGCCAAGGTCAGGTAGACCAAGAAAGATTTAGCCAAAACTGCCAGGAGAATTGTTTGGGATACAAAGAAAAACCCACAGGTAACCTCAGGAGACATACAGGCTGCTCTGGAAAAAGACTGTATGGTTGTTTCAAGGAGGACAATACGATGATATATTAACAAAAATGAGCTGCATGGTCGAGTTTCCAGAAAGACGCCTTTCTTGCGCCAATGCCACAGGGGTAATTACATTTTTTTCTTTGTTGCCATGTTTTGTTTTATGTTTGCGCCATTCTGTTATAACCTACAGTTGAATATGAATCCATTAAGAATTAATATTAATATTACCATGTATCCCTCTGTATATACCTCTGTATCACTATATCAGTATCACCATGAATCACTCTGTATATACACCTCTGTATCACTGTATTAATATCACCATGTATCACTCTGTATATACACCTCTGTGTCACTGTATTAATATCACCATGTATCACTCTGTATATACACCTCTGTATCACTGTATTAATATCACCATGTATCAATCTATATACACCTCTATATCACTGTATTAATATCACCATGTATCACTCTGTATATACACCTCTGTATCACTGTATTAATATCACCATGTATCACTCTGTATATACACCTCTGTATCACTGTATTAATATCACTCTGTATTTACCTCTGTATCACTGTATTAATATCACCATGTATCACTCTGTATATACACCTCTGTATCACTCTATTAATATCACTCTGTATTTACCTCTGTATCACTGTATTAATATCACCATGTATCACTCTGTATATACACCTCTGTGTCACTGTATTAATATCACCATGTATCACTCTGTATATACACCTCTGTATCACTGTATTAATATCACCATGTATCACTCTGTATATACACCTCTGTATCACTGTATTAATATCACCATGTATCACTCTGTATATACACCTCTGTATCACTGTATTAATATCACTCTGTATTTACCTCTGTATCACTGTATTACTATTACCATGTATCACTCTGTATTTACCTTTGTATCACTGTATTACTATTACCATGTATCACTCTGTATTTACCTTTGTATCACTGTATTAATATTACCATGTATCACTCTGTATATACCTCTGTATCACTACATCAGTATCACCATGTATAACTTTGTATATACTGCTGTATCACCATAGCAGTATCACCTTGTGTCACTCTTTACCTCATATACCTCTGTATCACTCTATCAATATCACCATGTATCACTCTGTACAGCATATTCCTCTGTATCAACATCACCATGTATAACTCTATATACTGCTGTATCACTTTAAATATCACCATGTATTACTTTTCCAAAGTAACACCCTGTGGATCAGTATCATTGTGTATCACGTTGTGTCCCAGATCCAAAAGGGGCTGTGTTCACAACATAGGAAAGTCTACACTCTAATGAATAGGGTGCCATTTGGCAGTCAGTGCATTTCAAAGCAGAGGCCCACCTCCCTCTTGGCTCAGAACTGCAGAATGATTATTCACAGCCACAACTTCACAAGGAGCACTAGACACTGTGGAACAGTCTCAAGTGCGTGTGAATTTAAATCACAACTGACAAAATTAACTGCTTTACTGGTATGGATGTGATTGTCAATTGGACATTGAACTTCGTAGTTTTTCTTCTTACAGACAAAAAACCGAACCTCAAGGCTCGAGGTTTTTATTCTTGCTAAACGTGCAGTAAAAGCCTCTCCATTAGCCAAGATTTTATGGGATGTTTATTGAGTGATCTGATGTTTGACTTTGTACCTGGATCAGTGTCGGAGGTCGAACCTGTTGGAGAAAGCAGCAGCAGAAGAAATCAGAGAGTCAAACTGGATGAAATATTGCCGTGCATGCATTACAGGCTCTGCCCACCTGTCATTGTCTCGTGCAGTGTAACCATTGCTCCTGTTTTTGTGGATTTCCCCGGAGGAAGTCAAGCCAGCCTTTAGTTTGTCCCGTGCTGAAACGTCACAGAACCTTGAACATATTGGAACCGCCTCGGTGCGACATTCCTTATTTTGAGCCTTGTGTGTTTACTAGATATTTGCACTAAACAATCTACATTATTGCCATGACAACTGAGGAAGAAATGGAAACAGCTTTCCTTGGCACGGTAGTGAGTCAGGAAGGTCCAGGGGTCAGACGGTGTGTAGGAGACAATCTTCAGGTTCGGTGTGTTGAGGATGAACCCTGAAGGCTCCTGAAAACAAAGTAAAGCAATCTTATCAGATAGAATGTTTCACATACCACAGTGGACTCATGGGCAAAGAGAGAAGCCTTTAGTGGCCCAAAGGCCATTTTAGCTTGGGTAAACCAAAAAGAACTTTCACCATTTTATTGTAATCAGCTGAGTCGGACTTCACTGTTTTAATGTAGTCAACTGGATGGGACATTCACAATTTTAATGCAGTCAGCTGGATTGGACGTTAACCATGTCAATGTAATCAGCTAGGTGGGACATCACTATTTTAATGTAGTCAGCTGAGTGGGACTTCACTATTTCAATGAGGTGAGCTGGGTGGGACTTGAATATTTTAATGTAGTCAGCTGCGTGGGACTTTCCTGGCTGAACCCTCCTGATGACCTGTATTTAACTTTTTTCAATATAGTATATATACACTCACCTAAAGGATTATTAGGAACACCTGTTCAATTTCTGATGAATGCAATTATCTAATCAACCAATCACATGGCAGTTGCTTCAATGCATTTAGGGGTGTGGTCCTGGTCAAGACAATCTCCTGAACTCCAAACTGAATGTCAGAATGGGAAAGAAAGGTGATTTAAGCAATTTTGAGTGTGGCATGGTTGTTGGTGCCAGACGGGCCAGTCGGAGTATTTCACAATCTGCTCAGTTACTGGGATTTTCACGCACAACCATTTCTAGGGTTTACAAAGAATGGTGTGAAAAGGGAAAAACATCCAGTATGCGGCAGTCCTGTGGGCGGAAATGCCTTGTTGATGCTAGAGGTCAGAGGAGAATGGGCCGACTGAATCAAGCTGATAGAAGAGCAACTTTGACTGAAATAACCACTCGTTACAACCGAGGTATGCAGCAAAGCATTTGTGAAGCAACAACACGCACATCCTTGAGGCGGATGGGCTACAACAGCAGAAGACCCCACCGGGTACCACTCATCTCCACTACAAATAGGAAAAAGAGGCTACAATTTGGACGAGCTCACCAAAATTGGACAGTTGAAGACTGGAAGAATGTTGCCTGGTCTGATGACATGACATTCAGATGGTAGAGTCAGAATTTGGCGTAAACAGAATGAGAACATGGATCCATCATGCCTTATTACCACTGTGCAGGCTGGTGGTGGTGGTGTAATGGTGTGGGGGATGTTTTCTTGGAACACTTTAGGCCCCTTAGTGCCGATTGGGCCTCGTTTAAATGCCATGCCCTACCTGAGCATTGTTTCTGACCATGTCCATCCCTTTATGACCACCATGTACCCATCCTCTGATGGCCGCTTCCAGCAGGAAAATCCACCATGTCACAAAGCTCAAATCATTTCAAATTGGTTTCTTGAACATGACAATGAGTTCACTGTACTGAAATGGCCCCCACAGTCACCAGATCTCAACCCAATAGAGCATCTTTGGGATGTGGTGGAACGGGAGCTTCGTGCCCTGGATGTGCATCCCACAAATCTCCATCAACTGCAAGATGCTATTCTATCAATATGGGCCAACATTTCTAAAGAATGCTTACAGCACCTTGTTGAATCAATGCCACGTAGAATTAAGGCAGTTCTTAAGGCGAAAGGGGGTAAAACACAGTATTAGTATGGTGTTCCTAATAATCCTTTAGGTGAGTGTATATATATATATTTTTTTTTTTGTTGGTGTTTTAATACATGACAGATGGCATCTTGATTGGGGAGGATGGACTCATGGCTGGAAGTACATAAAATGTAATATTATCAAAGAACGACTCCCATGTGTTTGATACCATTCCATATAATTCCCTGTTTGAGCCGTTCTCCCCTCAACAGCCTCCGGTTAATAAACATGTGACCGCGGCCAGCTGACCTCCGTCTCGATCAGTTTCCTTTCAGCCGGTGAGAACGTCTTAGCTGGAAAGCCCGGTGACAGAGAAGCCTAAAGATGACACACAGGAGGTGACATCATACAGGATGGTTAGAGGACCAAACTGGGAGAAAAAGTGTTCATGTACATTGCTGGGGTTAATTGGGGATTTTGGCACTAAGGTCAGTTCAAATGAACTTGTGACTAACATTTGTAGGTTTAGCATCCAGTACCAAGGAAGTTTGAAGGGCGTTCTGGGAAATAAAATAAACTAGCATCAGTACAATTACTGAAAGTCATTACGATTATATTACATAGCAATAGATCTAGCTCTATTCAGCAATGTTTTTCAAACGGCAGAGATACACAAATGATGTCCATGAATTCACCTGACTCGGAAGAAGCAGATGAAGGACCTTATTGTCAAAATCCTGAAGTATCCCTTTAATGTTGTCAAATTTGTGGGACTTCTGACCGCATATTTCATTCCAACTTTAAAACAACTTCCCTGATGCAAAAACACCAGCCTGTCCTTAAATCAACAAGCCTGCAGACTTCCGGAGAAAGATATTACAGACAGATGAGACAAATATGAACATGCATCAGTGATGGCCCAGTGGAATGTGTGGAGAAATAAAAGGAACTGGCACACCAACTTATCTGTGAAATGAGAGAGGGGGTGTTACGCTTTGGGCATATCTGGCTGCCCGTGGAACTGGCCGAGCCAATCACCCGACCTGAATCCAATTGAGCACTTGGTGAAGACAAGACTGTAGGGACAAATGCCCTAAAACAAACAGGAAGTACAGATGGCCACAGAAAAGGCCTGGCAGAGGATCACCAGTTTATAGATGTCTCCACTACCGAGCTGGAAGTATCCACTTAAAGTTCTAAGGCATGGTTCTATTTCAAATCTAATGTATTTGATACATTATAGTGGACTACTAAATGTATATATTTGATACAGTATAGTGGACTACTAAATGTATATATATGATACAGTATAGTGGACTACTAAATGTAAATATATGATACAGTATAGTGGACTACTAAATGTATATATATGATACAGTATAGTGGACTACTAAATGTATATATATATGATACAGTATAGTGGACCACTAAATGTATATATATGATACAGTATAGTGGACTACTAAATGTATATATATATGATACAGTATAGTGGACTACTAAATGTATATATATGATACAGTATAGTGGACTACTAAATGTATATATATATGTGACAAAGTGTAGTGGACTACTAAATGTATATATATGTGACAAAGTGTAGTGGACTACAATTAATATATACTGATGTACATATTATGCTATAGTGCACTCACACTCATACTATAGTGCACTCCTTTTGACCGTAGCCTATTTGGGACACTGATCAGTGCTTGTGTTTGGGCTTGGGCTCTGTGTCCTGTCATGTGGCTTAGTAGTGGTTATAGTTCTTCGCCAGTAAGCAAACATTTGTGGGATAAATCCCAAAGCATACAGGGGGAAACATCTGTTGTTGTGCCCTTGAGCAAGGCACTTGATCCTGATTGCTTTTGCAAGTGGCTCTAGATGAGAGCGTCTGCTAATATGCTAAATGTTAAATGTGTGACAACGGATGCTGTGTGAGTGAGTCATCCTGACAACCACTGCTGACAAACAGAGCCTCCTTCTCACTGAAGATACAGCCTCTTTCTCACTGAATATACATTCCTCTTTCTCACTGAAGATACAGCCTCTTTCTCACTGAAGATACAGCCTCTATCTCACTGAAGATACAGCCTCTATCTCACTGAAGATACAGCCTCTTTCTCACTGAAGATACAGCCTTTTTCTCACTGAAGATACAGCCCCTTTCTCACTGAAGATACAGCCTCTTTCTCACTGAAGATACAGCCTCTTTCTCACTGAAGATACAGCCTCTTTCTCACTGAACATACAGCCTCTTTGTCACTGAAGATACAGCATATTTCTCATGGAAGACACATCCTCTTTCTAACTAAAGATTCAGCCTCTTTCTCTCTGAAGACACAGCTTCTTTCTCATTAAGATACAGCCTCTTTGTCTCTGAAAATACATCCTCTTCGTCTCGGAAGAAACAGCCACTTTCTCACTGAAGATACAGCCTCTTTCTCATTAAGATGCAGTCTCTAGTCACTTTTAGAGAAAGTCTATTTTTTGAGTTTTAAAACTTCTTTATTGGGTCTAAGAACTTAACAAATACTCAAACAAATAACAACAAGTACAAGCGCAATTTTAAAGTGCAACACTAAATCATCCTCCACAGAAACTGAACACATCAATCCCTGAATACCCCAGATACCCATGAACAGCTCAAAGTTCCTAACCAGTTTGGCAGCTAGACTCAACCCTCAGTGTCCCCTCCAACATGCCCCTCCAACAGGCCCCTCCAACAGGCCCCTCCAACAGGCCCCTCCAACAGGCCCCTCCAACAGGCCCCTCCAACATGCCCCTCCAACAGGCCCCTCCAACAGGCCCCTCCAACAGGCCCCTCCAACAGAGATGCCTGGCTTACAATACAATACAATCCAAAATTAAGCAAAACGACTACACTTCATCGACTAAAACTATACTTAGGTCCAAATGTAAACAGGCGAAAAAATGAACACCAAGCGTAGGACAGAAAGACAGACAAAGATAAAGAGAGACAGATGGAGAAAGAGATACAAGGAAGAGGGAGGGAAAGGTCTCATTTAGATTACATACTGGGCTGGCCAGAGGGTTCCGACTGTCCCTCAGACTGTTCTCTAGTAGCTCGACTAACCAACCTGGGGAACATTTCAGAGCCCTGGAAAGCACAAACAACAACAGCACGTTATAGAATGCCTTAGACTATACATTTATCAATCTTGGATAATGGAAATGTTTATTTTTAGCAGAGATTTGAGATGTAACAGGTTGGTGGGAATATCTTTTTTTTGGTACTTTTACCCTATTTCCGATACCTACTTTGTGATTAAAGCCCAGCTTTATTGCAGCAGCTCCCAGGGGACTTGGGAAAATCAATGTTGAAATATGTGTTGTCTGAACAATCTGATGCTATCTTGCTACTAGGCTAAACAGGAAGCTTGGACCTAATCACGCACAACGAAGGGAACAGGTTCTCTGGCTTTTCCCCTTGATTGAGCTCACAGCGCCACAAGGTGTTGCTATAGCCCGACAAGGCAAGACAGCCATATTCAATTCTTAAACCCTGCTGGCTTTTGCACTGGACTCCGTTAACAAACCGGATGGTCCCTCTCCTCTTTAGCCTGGAAGATGTGGTGTCCAAGATTCCCGAAAATGATCTCAAATTTTGATTTGTCAGAATACCAGACAGTTTTCCACTTCTCCTCAGCCCATCTATTAGCTTGGGGCCAGAGAAGGCGCAGGCATTTCTGGATGTTGTTTATGTATGGTTTCTTCTTTGCATTGTAGAGTTTTAACTTGTATTTGTGGATGCAGCGATGTACTGTGTTCACAGACACTGGTGTTTCCTAATCATGTCTGTTTTAGTGCAGTGATGTCCACTACAGAATCATGTCTGTTTTAGTGCAGTGATGTCCACTACAGAATCATGTCTGTTTTAGTGCAGTGATGTCCACTACAGAATCATGTCTGTTTTAGTGCAGTGATGTCCACTACAGAATCATGTCTGTTTTAGTGCAGTGATGTCCACTACAGAATCATGTCTGTTTTTAGTGCAGTGATGTCCACTACAGAATCATGTCTGTTTTTAGTGCAGTGATGTCCACTACAGAATCATGTCTGTTTTAGTGCAGTGATGTCCACTACAGAATCATGTCTGTTTTAGTGCAGTGAGGTCCACTACAGAATCATGTCTGTTTTTAGTGCAGTGATGTCCACTGCAGAATCATGTCTGTTTTAGTGCAGTGATGTCCACTACAGAATCATGTCTGTTTTTAGTGCAGTGATGTCCACTACAGAATCATGTCTGTTTTAGTGCAGTGAGGTCCACTACAGAATCATGTCTGTTTTAGTGCAGTGATGTCCACTACAGAATCATGTCTGTTTTAGTGCAGTGATGTCCACTACAGAATCATGTCTGTTTTAGTGCAGTGATGTCCACTACAGAATCATGTCTGTTTTAGTGCAGTGATGTCCACTACAGAATCATGTTTGTTTTTAGTGCAGTGATGTCCACTACAGAATCATGTCTGTTTTAGTGCAGTGATGTCCACTACAGAATCATGTCTGGTTTTAGTGCAGTGATGTCAACTACAGAATCATGTTTGTTTTTAGTGCAGCCCGAAGATCACGGCCATCCAATATTGTTTTTTGTCCTTGTCCCTTACGTACAGATATTACTGCAGATTTTCTGAATCTTTTAATGATATTATGTACCATAAATGATGAGATCCCCAAACCTTTTGCAATTTCACGTTTAGAAATTGTATTCTTATATTGTTGCACTATTTGCCTGCGTAGTCTTTCACAGAGTGGTGAACCCCTCCCCATCTTTACTTCTGACAGACCCATCCTCTCTGGAATTATCTTTTAATATCCAATCATGTTACTGACCTGTTACCAATTAACCTAATTAGTTGTGTGATATTCCACCAGGTTTAGTGTTTTGGCATTACACAACGTTTCCAGTCTTTTTGTCCCTCTGTCCCAGCATTTTTTAAACTTATTGATGGCATCAAATTCAAAGTGAGCATATATTTTCCAAGAAACAATAATATTTCTCAGTTTCAACATTTGACATGTTGTCTTGGTAGTACTTTGTATTGAATATAGGGTTTAAAGGATTTGCACATCATTCTGTTTTTCTTTACATTTTAAACAGTGTCCCAACTTTTTTGGAGACGATGTTGTAGTATATACACATACTCACTGATTTAATTACAGATAAATGAACAGACAAGACACAATGAAAACAATAAATGAATCTGCTATAACACTTCTTTCAGTAACACCATTTTACAAATATAACAAGCAGATCCCTATTCCCTAAAAAGTGTTCACCTTTTGACCAGAGCCCTGATGGTAGTGCATTAATATTAGAAGATCATAATTTATACTCTTTATATATACTTCACACACTCACACACACCGCCATACACACACTAACCAGGTGGTGCTGGTGCAGAAAGGTATTTGGCTGCAGGGTTGTCCCCTCAGTGAAGCCGCCCTCCCTGTTATCTCCCAGTATCTGGTGCTTCTGACAAACTAAAGGACCATACTAATGTATTAATGTGACAAACTAAAGGACAATAATCATATTTCCAGTTAACTGGAACAAGGCTATCATTCATGTTTCCAGTTATCTGGAACCAGGCTATCATTCATGTCTTCAGTTATCTGGAACCAGGCTATCATTCAAGTCTTAGGTCATCTGTAACCAGGCTAACCTTCATGTCCCAGTTATCTAGAACCAGGCTATCATTCATGTCTCAGTTATCTGGAACCAGGCTATCATTCAAGTCTTAGGTCATCTGTAACCAGGCTAACCTTCATGTCCCAGTTATCTAGAACCAGGCTAACCTTCATGTCTCAGTTATCTAGAACCAGGCTATGATACATGTCTCAGTTATCTAGAACCAGGCTATCATTCATGTCTCAGTTATCTAGAACCAGGCTAACCTTCATGTCCCAGTTATCTAGAACCAGGCTAACCTTCATGTCTCAGTTATCTAGAACCAGGCTATGATACATGTCTCAGTTATCTAGAACCAGGCTATCATTCATGTCTCAGTTATCTAGAACCAGGCTAACCTTCATGTCCCAGTTATCTAGAACCAGGCTAACCTTCATGTCTCAGTTATCTAGAACCAGGCTATCATTCATGTCCCAGTTATCTAGAACCAGGCTATCATTCATGTCCCAGTTATCTAGAACCAGGCTATCATTCATGTCTCTAGTTCTTGTGTTTCTGAGAAAATAAAGGACAATCATGTGTCATTTCGTCATGCTGCTGTCAAAATATCCTCTTTCCCCAGCAGCGGGACACATTTGGTTTGAATGACGTCATTGAATTGCAGCTTTGGCCACTGGCTTATTGTACCATTTATGCTGCACCTTAGAATAACACACAAACACACACACGTTTGTTTTTCAATTCTTGTGGGGACCTGAAACTTAACTCTTACCCTAATATTAACCTAACCCTAAACCATACCCTAATATTAACCTAAACCTAAACCATACCCTAATATTAACCTAACCCTAATCATACCCTAATATTAACCTAACCCATACCCTAATATTAACCTAAACCTAATCATACCCTAATATTAACCTAACCCATACCCTAATATTAACCTGACCCTAACCCATACCCTAATATTAACCTAACCCTAAACCATACCCTAATATTAACCTAAGCCATACTTTAGTATTAACCTAACCCATAGCTTAATATTAACCTAACCCACACCCTAATATTAATTAACCCTAACCCATTTCCTAATATTAACCTAACCATAACCCGTACCCTAATCATTACCTAACCTGTAACCTAATATTAACCTAATCCTAATATGAATATATGCATAAACTTAATCAAGCCCAATGCCTAACCCTAATCATTACTGGTAATGCCTAACCCAAACCCTAAGTATACCAGGTAATGCCTAACCAAAACCCTATTCATAATCAGTAATGCCTTACCCAAACCCTAATAATACCCGGTAATGCTTAACCAAACCCCTACTTATAATCAGTAATGCCAAACCCAAACCCTAATTATACCTGGTAATGCCTAACCAAAACCCTATTCATAATCAGTAATGCCAAACTCAAACCCAAATTATACCCGGTAATGTCTAATCAAAACCCAAATTATACCTGGTAATGTCTAATCAAAACCCTATTCATACCCGGTAATGTCTAATCAAAACCCTATTCATACCCGGTAATGTCTAATCAAAACCCTATTCATACCCGGTAATGTCTAATCAAAACCCTATTCATACCCGGTAATGTCTAATCAAAACCCTAATCATACCCGGTAATGTCTAATCAAAACCCTAATTATACCCGGTAATGTCTAATCAAAACCCTATTCATACCCGGTAATGTCTAATCAAAACCCTATTCATACCCGGTAATGTCTAATCAAAACCCTAATTATACCCGGTAATGTCTAATCAAAACCCTATTCATACCCGGTAATGCCTAAACCTGAAGTTAACCCCAATGAAAACACAAACCCCAGTTGAACATACTAACCCAGCATGTATGTCCATCACATGTATACTAACACCAGGATCACACACACACAAACGGACAGACACGAACACCTCTGTTTAGCCTACCTAATGTTCTGGGTCGATGGGGCACCAAGTGCTCCTCATACTCTGTCTGGAGAGATGCACCCTGGGAGACAGAGGGAGTGGAAGGAGAGGAAGTGGCTTGGGGAGGTGGAGATACAATCAAATTCATGAAAACCACCATTCCTGTCTCCTTACAACTTTAGGCGTGGTCCGGGTCTGCAGGTATCCCCTCTCCGGGACCCATCCACCAGGACAGGACAGGGTCTCGGATCCATCAGGCCTCGCTACTCACTGGAAGTCACGCTTGGTCTGAGACTGGAAACTGTGTAGCACAGAACGACTGAAGGACACAACCATACCATAGCAGACCTTCTGGTTGGCAAGAAACACCTGTCAAACACTATTTTGCGTGTGCCCAAAGGAGCTCTGTTCGCAGTGTAGTGCCCTCATTTTGCCCAGAGCCACGCGGTAAGAAATGCCAGCGGACTGTGGAGGACAGCGTTTAGAGACGCTGTAGACACGCTGTAAACACGCTGTAGACACGCTGCAGACACGTTGGAGACACGCTGTAGACACGCTGTAGACACGCTGCAGACACGCTGCAGACACGCTGCAGACACGCTGCAGACACGCTGCAGACACGCTGCAGACACGCTGCAGACACGCTGCAGATACGCTGCAGACACGCTGCAGACACGCTGTAGACACGCTGTAGACACGCTGCATGTCTACACCCTAAAAGGCTGAAGGATCTAACAAAACAAACCTTAACAAACCTAGATAGCTGAAACTATACTGAAGTTGTACTGTACTATATGTGGAAATATAGATGTAACTATACTGGTAATTAAACTATCATATAAATGGCACTAGACTATAAATGGAACTAAAGATTGTAATTAAATTATTAATATAATTATAGAAGGAACTATACTATAGATGGAAATATAGATGGAACAATATGATAAATGGAACTATACAATAAATGCAACTATACATGGAGCTATAATGGAACTATATTGTAAATTAAACTATATAAATGGTACTATACATGAAAATATACTATAAATGGTACTATATTATAGATGGAATTATATTATAAATTGAACTATATTATTGATATAAAACTACAACATATATGAAATCACACCTTCCAATCATTTTAATATTCCTAGAATTACAGAATAAGTCTTTTATGATATTACAATTAAGTAATTATACAGTATTAGTTCTGGCATTAGAGAATAAGGTGTATATTATATAACAATCAAATCATTAGTTCTGGCATTGGGGAATAAGCTTTATAAGATATCAGTCCATCATATCTTCATAGCAGTCCTGGCATACGAAAATAAAATGTTATCCCTTAATTTTTTTGAAAGTGATATCAAAACCATCAAACATTAGTGTAAGTCCTGGCTAGGAATATGACGGTTAAACAGGTAAACCGTAAGGCAAAACACTATAAGGCCATCTAGAGCCAAAAATGGGTATTCACAAAATACACTGATCATATCAGATCAAAATATATATATATAATCACGTTTATTTAAAGCATTACTGTTATGGCCAGGAAATGTTTCTCACAATGAACAGAATAGAACAATAAAAATAGAAAATATATGTTCTAAGAATGTCACCAAAAGAGGGCTGGTTGGAAGTGGAGTAGAAGTTGAGGGTGGTGCCAACCAGGTGACGTCCCGGTGACGAGTTCTACCATTGTCGCGCACTAGATCACCGGATACTATAGCGCTCCTAACAACAACCGAAAAGCCTGAAAGGCTGTGTGGTAAGAAAAAATACCTAGAGGAAATTACATAGTAACTATTTTAATATTCCAACTTTTTTTTATACTCTCAGAACTTGCAACATTACAATTAATATTAATTAAGTCAAATCATTAAAGTAAATATACAATGTCACGGTGTTAAATTAAAAGTATGGAAACAAAAAGAAAAAAGAAAGCGACAGTTGGCATAGCAAGAAGCATTATAAAACGTTTTGTATATTCGCTTAAGAACTCTTAATTTTGGAAGATTTCCTTTGTAGCCTGCAGACAAATGTGTGATCATAATCTGAAATCTACCACGAACAACTGAAATTCGACCTGAAATTATATTTCTCGCGATACCATTAATAAAAACGGATCCCTTCACGCACAACAGTTTCCTGGCCCAGGATTGATCTGTCCGTTCACCTGTGGACAGCTGCGCTTACCGAGAACGAACCGGGCAGTCTCAACAATACCAATGGTTGCTACGGAGATCCACGAGTTGGTGCAACCAAGTGAGACGGATAATGAGGTCACAACCGAAGTGAGAGCGCGTACAGGTCCGTCTAAAAGCTTGCCTTTGCAGGCACACCTTAAAATGTACTTGTCCCTGATCTGCAAAGGCACTTTTCCAGTTCAATTTCTGCTATTGTCAAGTACTGTTTGGCAGTACAACAGTGAGTTGGCAGGAAGGCATAAACAGACTGGGACCAAGGCTAAGGCTGGCAAAGCCCAATGGAGATTATTTTTAAAATGTTTTAATTATTCGTAATTATTCATTCAACTCCTATAGAGCTTTTAATGGAAATAATAAAAGAAAGAAATGTGTAATTATATGCAATTCATCCTAACGATATCATATATACGTTCAATCAAATTATATTTGATTTATGAGTTATCAAGTATGAACAACCTGTATGACTTCTGATTATAGCATACCTTGAGGTGCCAATTACTCCCTCGTGTTACTTGCGTTAATACACCCCGCATGCATTAACTTCGACATACATTTCTTTTGTCTTTGTTTGCACACATTAATACTAGACTACACCCAAAATGCACCCGTTAGGGTCAGACCGTGTTGGTGCATGTTACATTCACTAGATGGCGGTGTTGCGTTACGTTTGAGCCAAAGTCAACCAGTCAGCAATGCGAAGCGGCGTTGTGTTCGGTTGGTTAGACTGAAATGCGCTTCACCATCACAGTGGAGCATTAATCAGTACAGCGACGAAACTATTTACATAAAAAGGAATCGTAAGGCTACCATTTTGATCATTAAAACTGTAGACACTGTTGTTTCTGGGATTTTAGCTGAGCTACAATTCCGGCGAGTATAACCAGTCGTACAAAATCTTACATTTTGTGTTGCCCAATTGAAAGATTTAAAATGACAAAGTTGTTAATACTAACATTTGTAACATTCATAATAATTAACCAGATCACGCGAAATAAAAATAGAAATACACTTTGGTTACTTTTGTCACAGGGCATCCTGTTGCACTGCCACCGACATGCAACAACATTCGCAGTCAGCACTATAGTGAAAAGGTACGACACAGATCCCTTAACGTTTTAACATTTCTGTCACAAATCCCACAGGTCCTAAAACAGTTTGAGCATTATGCTCAAAACATCTAAACATCTGTAAATGTATAGAAAAGCTCATCAAAGGCACTCATTGCTTAAATATAACATTAGTTCCCCCGACTTTGGAACAAATCCTATTGAAGGCATTGTACACATTTCTACATTTCTCATGCATCAGATTTCATATTGAATTTTCAGGTTTGAGGAAATCCTTTCAGTGGTCTGTATTTCCTGTCTACTCCACTGGTTACACACTGGACACACTGCCATCAGCACCACACACACACACACCTGCGCACACACGCACCCCCACACACACACACATCAGTACTGTCATGCATATCAGAAGAAGTCTCTCTTCCTCTCTCTCTCTCTTCCTCCCTCTCTCTCTCTCTTCCTCTCTCCCTCTCTTCCTCCCTCTCTCTCTCTCTCTCTTCCTCCCTCTCTCTCTCTCTCTCTCTCTCTTCCTCCCTCTCTCTCTTCCTCTCTTCCTCCCTCCCTCTCTCTCTTCCTCCCTCTCTCCCTCCCTCTCTCTCTCTCTCCCTCCCTCTCTCTCTCTCTTCCTCTCTTCCTCCCTCTCTCTCTCTCTCTTCCTCCCTCTCTCTCTCTCTCTTCCTCCCTCTCTCTCTTCCTCTCTTCCTCCCTCCCTCTCTTCCTCCCTCTCTCTCTTCCTCCCTCTCTCCCTCCCTCCCTCTCTCTCTTCCTCTCTCCCTCCCTCCCTCTCTCTTTTCCTCTCTCTCTCTCTTCCTCTCCCTCGTAGTGTCTCATGTCTACACTAAGCCTCCACCTTGAGCTATTATTAGCCTGCCTTGCTTTCTAGCAGGAGGAAGGGAGCTTAGACCGAAAGAGGAGCAAAGAGAGGAGCATAGGGAGGAGCATAGGGAGGAGCATAGGGAGGAGCATAGGGAGGCAAGACAGAGGCCAAGGGAGGAAAGAGGAAGGGGGGTAGGAAGGAAAGAGGGAGTGGTAGGAAGGAAAGAGGAGGGGTAGGAAGGAAAGAGGGAGGGGTAAGAAATTAAAGAGGGAGGGGTAGGAAGGAAAGAGGGAGGGGTAGGGAGGAAAGAGGGAGGGAGGGGTAGAAAGGAAAGAGGGAGGGGTAGGAAGGAAAGAGGGAGGGGTAGGAAGGAAAGAGGTAGGGGTAGGAAGGAAAGAGGGAGGGGTAAGAAGGAAAGAGCTAGGGGTAAGAAAGGAAAGAGGGAGGGGTAGGAAGGAAAGAGGGAGGGAGGGGTAGAAAGGAAAGAGGGAGGGGTAGGGAGGAAAGAGGGAGGGGTTGGAAGGAAAGAGGGAGGGGTAGGAAGGAAAGAGGGAGGGGTAAGAAAAGAAAGAGGGAGGGGTAAGAAAAGAAAGAGGGAGGGGTAAGAAAAGAAAGAGGGAGGGGTAGGGAGGAAAGAGGGAGGGGTAGGAAGGAAAGAGGGAGGGGTAAGAAAGGAAAGAGGGAGGGGTAGGAAGGAAAGAGGGAGGGGTAGGGAGGAAAGAGGGAGGGGTAGGAAGGAAAGAGGGAGGGGTAGGAAGAAGAGAAAACATTTGAAATGCATTTATCCTCCTTGAAGCTCTTGGGTGTGTACTTTGAGAAATGCATTCCACTTTGTTTTATTATGTTGACTAAGTAGGGAGGGAAAAAGGGATGGAGAGGAAGACAGCCTAGAGGCTGGTGCATTGAGTGACCCAAAGGCTGGTGGTTTGAATCCCAGAGCCTATGAGGCAAACATGTTGTGCCCTTGTGCGAGACGCTTTGCTTAGGTGTATTGACTGAATGACTGAAATGTCACAATGAGAAGTAGAGAGTGAGGTTAAAAGAAAGAGAAATACAAGGGAAGAACTAAAAAGGATTGTGAGATTTCACCATAAAAAACTGAAAACAAAACATTTGCTTTTTTAGAGAACCGAAGTGTGGAACCAGAGACAGGGAGAGGAAGAAACGAGGGAAAGAGAGAGAACAGTAAGAATAATTGAGAGAGGAAAGTAGCAAGAATGAGGGAGACGGAGGTGGGTAGGATACAGTAGTGAGTAACAGGAGCCGAAAGATAAAAATGTATGGAGGAAGGGAGAGGTGGTGAGAGACTGGAAGGACTGTAGATGGGAGGAACCCAGGGACTGAGAGAGGGAGAGAGAGGGAGATAGAGAGAGAGAAAGAGAGAGAGAGAGATGGAGAAGGGGTAGAGTGGCGATGTGTATATAGGTCACTAAATCAATGGGAATCTGTTTTTTCCAGCGGAGAAGATGGGGGTATTTATAGGCGCTGGCGGAGACACATGCAGTCTGAGAAAGACACACAACAACCCCAGACAGCAAGAGGAATGGGAGTCGGGGCAGACTGGAACACAGCGAGCTGCCCCCCCCCATTCCCTATTCGCGTGACACTTCACCTCTTTGCCGAAAAAATACATTGAAAGTCCACTGAGCCTGACGTTAACACAACAGGTTACCTATTTTCACACACCTGAACACAATACCTGGAATGGACAGTCACACAGAATGGTGGCCACGCATACCTGAACACAATACCTGGAATGGACAGACACAGAATGGTGACCACGCATACCTGAACACAATACCTGGAATGGACAGACACAGAATAGTGACCACGCATACCTGAACACAATACCTGGAATGGACAGTCACACAGAATGGTGACCACACATACCTGAACACAATACCTGGAATGGACAGTCACAGAGAATGGTGACCATGCATACCTGAACACAATACCTGGAATGGACAGTCACAGAATAGTGACCACGCATACCTGAACACAATACCTGGAATGGACAGACACAGAATAGTGACCACGCATACCTGAACACAATACCTGGAATGGACAGACACAGAATGGTGACCACGCATACCTGAACACAATACCTGGAATGGACAGACACAGAATGGTGACCACGCATACCTGAACACAGTACCTGGAATGGACAGACACAGAATGGTGACCACACATTGAAAGACTGGTAAATAATATTCCCATCACACACTCATCCCATCACACATTCATCACATCGCACATTCATCATGGTAAATACTATACCATCACACATTAATCACATCACACATTCATCACATCGCACATTCATCATGGTAAATACTATACCATCACACATTCATCATGATAAATACTATTCCCATCACACATTCATCATGGTAAATACTATTCCCATCACACATTCATCATGGTAAATACTATTCCCATCACACATTCATCATGGTAAATACTATTCCCATCACACATTCATCATGGTAAATACTATACCATCACACATTCATCATGGTAAATACTATTCCCATCACACATTCATCATGGTAAATACTATTCCCATCACACATTCATCATGGTAAATACTATTCCCATCACACATTCATCATGGTAAATACTATTCCCATCACACATTCATCATGGTAAATACTATTCCCATCACACATTCATCATGGTAAATACTATTCCCATCACACATCCATCATGCCCTCAACTAGAACACCTCTGAAGCTCAGGGCATGAAATATAATCAAATGGAAATCATTGCAGGAAGATGCTTTTAGCAAAATGACCTTCACACAGCTATTGACAACAAGCGGGCAAACTGCTGTGTTGACTGGGATAATATTGCAAATACCAGAATCATTTGCATCTGCAAAACCGCACAATTCACTTCTCGCTGGCTGGATAGTTGTGGTACACAGCAAGTCAATGGGAAGGATATTATTGAACAAAATTGTAATAACAGGATGCTACTTGGGCTTGTGAGATCAGCTCATTCCACTGATACAACACAATCTTATTGTCCATTAAACACTGCAAACAACTGTAAAACATGTCCCCAACCCCCACGCTACCAAACAGCACCAATCAAGGGCTGGCCCACTGCACTGACCACAAAAAGGGGGCCATCTAGTCCCACCCTCCCCACACAAGAAAACCTTCATGTTTTTATCAATGAGAATCAATCCTGCCTGTATTCAACAGTTCAGAATAAATACTGGAACACTACAGGAAGAGAAGCAGCTGCTTTGGCCGGAACACAGGGAGGGACAAATAAATCAACCAGAATACATCAGGTGCTGAATACGGTTGTGCATCAGTAGTTGTGCTCTTTTCATGTCAGTCTCTGACCGTCGCTCAGTTGTTCTCTTTTCATGTCAGTCTCTGACCGTCACCCAGTTGTTCTCTCTTCATGTCAGTCTCTGACCGTCACCCAGTTGTTCTCTCTTCATGTCAGTCTCTGACCGTCACCCAGTTGCTCTCTCTTCATGTCAGTCTCTGACCGTCACTCAGTTGCTCTCTCTTCATGTCAGTCTCTGACCGTCACTCAGTTGTTCTCTCTTCATGTCAGTCTCTGACCGTCACTCAGTTGCTCTCTCTTCATGTCAGTCTCTGACCGTCACTCAGTTGTTCTCTCTTCATGTCAGTCTCTGACCGTCACCCAGTTGTTCTCTCTTCATGTCAGTCTCTGACCGTCACCCAGTTTGCCGTGTCAACTAACCACGTTAAGTGGTTGTTAGTCTTGCCAGCTACCGAGTCTTGGCTAAATTCAAGTTCCAGATGTCTTCTTCCTGCCCGTGGCAGAAGGACAATGATGGTTAGAACATCAAGCCATTAACAGAACAATCACTGGGTCGAATCCATGATCCGACAAGGTAAAAAATGTATATTACAAATGATTAAATTCTTCATTCATTCATTCATTCTTGTACGTCCTTATTCATTAAATGTGTAATAACCAAGTCAATGCCAAGTCAAGGAAATAAATAAAAATTACAGACCTCTACATGCTTTGTAAGTAGGAAAACCTGCAAAATCGGCAGTGTATCAAATACTTGTTCTCCTCACTGTAACAGGCCCAATGTCAGGTCATGAAAATAACAGGCTCAATACCAGGTCAAGGAAATAACAGGCTCAATACCAGGTCAAGGAAATACCAGGCTCAATGCCAGGTCAAGGTCAAACGAAATGCCAAATCTCTTTTTGAGAACGATGCTAGGCTGCGCCAGACATGTATTCCCAATAGCTGGAAGAAACAGCAAGGCCACACTGACCTTAATATCCACCTAATGCTGGACAATAACCGTGCAAACAGATGGATAGACGGAACGGGCGTGCAGGAGACACACAAACACACACGCACGGACCCACACGGCATCAGCCTCAGGGAGGATGCCGGCACCAGGTGATATTAGACAAATCTGTTTTCTGAAGAGTGAAAGACGGAGACGCCACCCCAAATGCATCCAGTTTAACAGGTACCGGCGCTGTTGTGTACCGGCGCTGTTGTGTGTAACCGATTGAGTAAGTAAAGGGACTGCGTGCATCTAATCTTGGAAGGCATCATGCCAGGAACTCTATTAGAGTAGCTGTAGAGAACCGGACATCAGATGGAATCAGAGATAGGTATCATTACGATTATATTCAAGGTTAAAGACTAAAATCTGAGATCACGGCACACTAAAATAGATAACTGACAAAAATACATCAACGGACTAAAATCGATAACTGACAAGATCCTGCTTACCATATTACACTGTAAAAAACTGTGATCCAAAAGGGTTCTTTGCTTGTACCCATTCCGAGAAGAACCATTCTTGATTCCAAGTAGAACACTTCTGAGTTCCATGTATAATCATATGTAGAAAGGGTTCTAAATTAAACCAAAATTGTTTATTTAAAGGGTTCACCTTTGGGGACAGGTTAATTGACTTTTTGGAACCCCTTTTTGTTAGTGTCTATTGAATGGCGGACATCCGTTGACGCCTGTTATCATCTACACTTTCCTCAAACACTGTGACTTGAGTTTCTGGTTATTGCTTGCTTTTCCGGCGATTCAGGCTGGGTGTCTTTTTAAGCACTTAGTGCTAAATGCTGATGTAAAAAGGGCTTTATAAATACATTTGATTCGCTATGATGTATGCCATATTTAAATAATCTAATTTATTCATGGCAGTGCTCACTGGTAATACGCATCAACGTACTTAAAACAAAATGGAATTTCCAAAACCTCGGACCAGCACAGAACAGGTGGTCGAACTCGTGTGCACGTGTTCTCCTGCGTGGGTTTGGCAACAATTTACAATTTGCATTAAGGCCGGGAATTAATGCTGAATATGCCTTGCGCGGATACGATCTGGTGTATAGGTGAGGTATAAAACCTGCCACTAAAAAAACCCAACCCCTCCCTCAAACCAACCACTGCGGTAGCAGTATCATTATGGACTACACTTCAAAGTTACATTTATTTCCCGAAATGCCCGTTTAACGTTGCTTAGGAATTACACAATCACAACATCGCAACAATCAGAACACACCTATCACTCCAATAACTACCTAAAGCGTTGCCTTTCACGACTCCAATAGTTGTAAAACGAGCCAAGAGACGTTGAATGAGCTAATCTGGACAGTTATAACGTCCACGAACACCATTTGTGTCAGAAAAGCAGGGATATAGGGTACAATTCGCGACAAGCATATGAGCGCATCTGGGCATGCTTCCATCCCAAGACTCTTCACAAGGAAGACTTCTCCCGCCGCTTTTTCTCCGAGCGTCACGGAGAGAGAGTGAGAGAGAGACGCAGACAACCCAACTATAGCTACCTGCTCGAGCGCTGCCTGGGAGGAGGAGAGGATATTGAAGCACGCGCGCACGCACTCTCGCGGAGCAACAAGACAATACACCTCTACAACAAAACCCGGATTCAGTGAGGAGTTGTGTGTGTTCTCCCGACGGCAAGAGGACTATCAGTCAGCGTAATCGGTGACACAACGCCATTAGATAGCCCAGAAGTGAATTTATAGCCATGTATTTGAACAGGGAGGAAGGCAATAGCAAAGGTAAGAATATTTTAAGAATTTATCCACTCTTTACGGAGAGCACTCATTTGGCTGTCAGTTTCAATGTGTGTTATTTGCACGCGGGGTAAACCCGCTCTGTGAGAGGGCACTGGCGTGCTAATCGCTGTTATTTATTGGGGATAACCGGAGGGTCATTGTCACGGGCATGTGTACTGAATATTTTAGGCTACAACCTATTGTCATTGATAGTAATGGCACACATGTTTGTCATTGTGGAAGCGCAGTCTGTACTCTTGTCAAATGCATTTATATTTTCACAAAAATGTAAGCATTATTTATAGCCCACCTCCTGTTATTCTTTCTGTGCAGTGTTCCTTGAATCTGAATATATAGCAATGCTACTTGTTGTTCGGATATTTAATGTCTGCCCGCCCCGACCGTTTGCGTTTTGACATCTATTCACTTGTAAAGGACAACCAAACACAAGGTCACACGGCATCCACAACGATGACCAAGTATGTGTGTTGTAAAGGAAACTAGGATATCCTGTCCTCTCCAGACGCCGACATTTGGCAGAAAAAAGCTACACAGATCGCTTTCCCGAAAGAGACCGAGACGGAGAGAGATACAGAAGAGACATGGAGAATGCCTGGATCAGGGAGAGAACGTGAAAGAAATATACATTTATTAGGAGTAATCTATCCCACGTGTTTCGGAGGCGTGACGAATGTGTGATTTGCGGGGATTGTCCAGTGCAACACCTTGTACACTAGTGTCTCCCTGTCCAGGCCGTGTCGCGTTAATTTGCAGTGGGCTGGGGGATTATTGCAATCATCACCTAAGAGACCTGCAGGTCTGTAGC
Organism: Esox lucius; assembly: GCF_011004845.1. Lineage (NCBI taxonomy): Eukaryota > Metazoa > Chordata > Actinopteri > Esociformes > Esocidae > Esox > Esox lucius. Next base: position 2,924,207 of record NC_047587.1, on the reverse strand, counting down.
TGCTGTACAAGTGAATGATAACACCTGCTGCTAGCGGAGGGCGAGCGTAAGAGAGAAACGAGGAGCACTGTTTTTGTTCCCTTCTGATGGGACTGATATGTTCAATATACCACTAGCGGTGTCGGTGTTCGTTGGGGGTGGGGGACATAGCCTGTTTTTCCACTGATTTGCCAAATGCACGGTATTGCATTGCACGGTATTGCATTGATAGTGGACTGTACTGGTGATAGCGCATTTAACCTGTGCAGTGCATCAGTGCGTGTGTAACTGTAAGCCTTCCACTTGGCAATGAAACCCCAGAGACAGAAACGTCTTTCTGGACCAGGAGAGAAATGCAGACGAGGATTGAGTTGGTGTGAACTGGTAGCACATTGTATTCTTATAAATAGTCTTCTGCCACTATTCTCTCTCTCTCTCTCTCTCTCTTTTTCTTACTCTCTCTTGCCCTCTCTCTCTCTCTCTCTCTCTCTCTCACACACACACACACACACACACACACACACACACACACAAACACACACATAACTTAGGCCTCTAACCCATATTCTAAACCTAATCCCAGTTGTAATTCATCCCTAAAACCCAGCAATTAAGTCAAAATATATTTTAATGGGGACAAAAAGGGCCCAACAAATCAAACTTTGCCTGGTTTAACCATTGTTTTGGGACGTTTTTGCCTTCATTTATATAACTACCAATATTCACGTTTGTCTTTTTATCCTTTTGGGGATCTGAGACCTAACCATAGGTCTCAGGCCCCCCCCTCCAAACAAAATCCCAGTTTCCTATTCCCTGGCCATAAACGTTCCCATTACCTTAACCTAACTCTAACCTTATCCTAACCTTAACTCTAATAGCTTAAATGTAATGCCTACATGTAATGCCTAAATGTCTCCTAGCCCTAACCCTAACACTAACCAGTTGAGTATAGACCTAACCGGTAATGCCTAAACCTAAAAGTAACCCCAATTTCAACAATATGCACACTTGTGAATTTCTCCCGAAACCTAACCTCTTAGCTGGAAATTGCATTTTCCCCACTGGGGACATGAAAATAAAATTCTGTCTTTGTAGGGAGATCAGGTCCCCACATGTAGACATGGATATGGATAACACACACACACACACTTCTCAGTCCTATTGTCTTGCACATACTTTGTACATTACTTGCTTCCTCTGTCATTACATGAGCACATGGCTGATGACTGACAGGTCGTTGCTAGGTAATTGACAGCTAATTGCTGGTTGATCGTATCCCGGCGCAACGGGAGGTTCCCTAGCCGGTAGCCCAGTGCAACGCCGGCTTTAGAATTCACCACACATCTCAAGGTGGGGTGAACGATAGAGAAGAGAGGAATGAGAGATGGGGGAGAGAGGCGGGGAAGAGACAAGAGATGAGGGGGGAGAGAGAGGAGAGATGATGGGGGAGAGAGAGGGGAGATGATGGGGGAGAGAGAGGGGAGATGATGGGGGAGAGAGAGGGGAGATTATGAGGGAGAGTGAGGGGAAAGAGACGAGAGATGAGGGGGGAGAGAGAGGAGAGATGATGGGGGAGTTTTTTATTGTTCTGCTGATTCTGTTCTGTTGGCAATCTTGATTAGTTATTACTTTAATATTATATTGTAAATGAACAACTATTTCCCAAATACACTTGGGTAATATTGACATAGTTACGTCATGCCAATAAAGCTATTCAAGTTTAATTAAAATGAGAGAGAGAGAGGATATGATGTGGTAAAAGACCAAGGGAGAGAGATAGTGTGGGGACCATATTGATTATGGCCCTAGAGGATTAGCAGAGACTCCAGGACAAACGGCTTGATCATGTGTCAACCTGACAATCTCCTCTACAACAATCACTGACAACAGAGGACAGTTTCTGTCTCTCTTCCTCTCTCTGTGTGTCCCTCTGTCTTTCTTTATCTCTATCTCAGTCTCTTCTATCTCAACTGAGAAATAATTATCTTGGGTCTTCTCAAAACATTACCTGGTTCCCTGTATAAGGAGCTACCTTTGACCAGGCCCATAGAAGCAATCTGCTGGATGTACTGCAGAACAGTGTGTGACTTGATGTACTGCAGAACAGTGTGTGACTTGATGTACTGCCGAACAGTTTGTGACTTGATGTACTGCAGAACAGTTTGTGACTTGATGTACTGCAGAACAGTTTGTGACTTGATGTACTGCAGAACAGTTAGTGACTTGATGTACTGCAGAACAGTTAGTGACTTGATGTACTGCAGAACAGTTTGTGACTTGATGTACTGCAGAACAGTGTGTGACTTGATGTACTGCAGAACAGTTTGTGACTTGATGTACTGCAGAACAGTGTGTGATTTGATGTACTGCAGAACAGTTTGTGACTTGATGTACTGCAGAACAGTTTGTGACTTGATGTACTGCAGAACAGTTTGTGACTTGATGTACTGCAGAACAGTTTGGGACTTGATGTACTGCAGAACAGTTTGGGACTTGATGTCTCTTTCAAAATTGGCCTCAACTTTCTATTAAACTTTACCTATAAAAATTACTTTACCAAGGTTTGGAAGCTGTCCAGGTTGAATTGGCAGAAATGCTGAATTACATTTGAAGGTTAGATAGCTGGAGATGAGAAATTATTTATGTTTCAGGGTCGTCTCATCTTAAAAAGCTGTTTGGATAGCACAATTGAGTCCTCTATCACCACACACATTCACTGCAGCTGCTCGATTTGTGTGGAATACTTTGTCTGTCAAATAATAGTAAACCTTGGAGAAGGTTTGAAATAAAAAGACCGAAATACCGGTTCCAAACTATATCCTTCCCACAGTTTGTTTATTTCAGTCCACTAGGTATCTTTTTGATGTTCATTTAAATAAAAATGCTGCTGTTTGTTGCGCCACTTCTAGGTAATGAATGAAAGAAAAGCACATCATGTGCTTAAGGTCACTGGACTCATTAAAAAAAAAACATTCAGATGAATGTAAACCATTGAATATCACACTCATTGTTAAAGCAACCGCATTCCAACTGGTGTCCTATAGCAGTGTCCTGCTCCCAACCAGAACCCAAAGCAATGCCCTGTCTGGGGTGTAGAGTAGGATTGTGGACGCATATAAAATCAGCAATTACCACAATCATCGGCACCACCAGTGGAACACGCCGAGGTGGAACAACGCCTGCCCTTCTGGTTGGCTGTCTGCTGGCCCAGCGGGTGCTAAGTCCCTGTCCCATTGGTGGAACAACGCCTGCCCTTCTGGTTGGCTGTCTGCTGGCCCAGTGGGTTCTTAGTCCTTGTCCCATTGGTGGAACAACACCTGCCCTTCTGGTTGGCTGTTCTCTGGCCCAGCGGGTGCTAAGTCCCTGTCCCATTGGTGGAACAACACCTGCCCTTCTGGTTGGCTGTCTGCTGGCCCAGCGGGTGCTAAGTCCCTGTCCCATTGGTGGAACAACACCTGCCCTTCTGGTTGGCTGTCTGCTGGCCCAGTGGGTTCTTAGTCCCTGTCCCATTGGTGAAACAACACCTGCCCTTCTGGTTGGATGTCTGCTGGCCCAGCGGGTGCTAAGTCCCTGTCCCATTGGTGGAACAACACTTGCCCTTCTGGTTGGCTGTCTGCTGGCCCAGCGGGTGCTAAGTCCCTGTCCCATTGGTGGAACAACACCTGCCCTTCTGGTTGGCTGTCTGCTGGCCCAGCGGGTGCTAAGTCCCTGTCCCATTGGTGGAACAATACCTGCCCTTCTGGTTGGCTGTCTGCTGGCCCAGCGGGTGCTAAGTCCCTGTCCCATTGGTGGAACAACACCTGCCCTTCTAGTTGGCTGTCTGCTGGCCCAGCGGGTGCTAAGTCCCTGTCCCATTGGTGGATCAGCAGATGGCTGGACAGCTATCAGGCTGAAGCATTACAGATGTCTGCTGCCAAGCCCTTCCTCCCCAGATGTTGCTATGCCCCCACCAAAGTCACGCAGTTCAGGGCCCCTCCTGACAGCTGGTCCCCGTTCAGCGTCTCCCCTTGGCCCTGACCTTCCATATTTGCAGATCTGAAAGGTGTTGATGGAGATATCCAGTGTAGAACTGGGTCTTCTGGGGGACACCGCCTGCTAAATGACCACAATACAAATGTCATCTTCCAGACTTCTTCTTCATTGCTTTGACCTCATAGATCCGCATAGGTCAGAGACCTAATAGGAAAAGGTGGATGGAATGAAGACCCTGCTGGGAGTAGCAGAACAATCAGTTTATGGAGGTTGGACCTTGCTGGATGTAGCAGAACAATCAGTTTATGGAGGTTGGACCTTGCTGGATGTAGCAGAACAATCAGTTTATGGAGGTTGGACCCTGCTGGTAGTAGCAGAACAATCAGTGCATGGAGGTAGGACCCTGCTGGATGTAGCAGAACAATCGGTTTATGGAGGTTGGACCCTGCTGGATGTAGCAGAACAATCAGTTTATGGAGGTTGGACCCTGCTGGATGTAGCAGAACAATCAGTTTATGGAGGTTGGACCCTATAGGGTGTAGCAGAATAATGGGAGGGAGAGGAGGAGGGAGGGGGGAGGGGGGAGGGGGGTGGGAGGGAGGGAGAGGAGGAGAGGGAGGAAGGGAGGGAGGGGGTATGGGAGGGAGGAGAGGGGAGGTCTAAATACCACAGGTTCTGCATATGACATTGTTTCATATTGTCTGTATAGGGCAGTCATTTTACCAGGGCCTATTGTGCTGTGGACAACTGTCAGAAACTCCTCCGAGAAGGCTGGAGGATTATTACAAAGAGATCTTTTTTATTTATTATCAACTTGTATTATTTCATTTCTTTTTTGTTGATGTCATATTTCTTTCTTAATTTTATTGAATTTGTTTTGGAAACCAAGGGGATAATACCAAAGTGAAAAGAACATCCAATCAGAAATGTTGTTTTGGTATTCTCTGGGTAGACAGAAAGGCCTTCAGGATTTGCACAGAATGGCCTTGCCCAAGTCACTGCCATCAACTCGATTGCAACAGCCTTTTAAAATGAAAGCAGAATCAACCAATCATAATTTAAATTGCAATGATTTGAATTGTTTTTGGAGGAGGCAAGTAACACGTAATGCCCTCTAGTTACAGAATATATTTCAAAGTGGTGCTTTTAGTTTATAAATCTCTGAATGGTTTAGGACCCCAATACATTTCTGATATGTTTGGAGAAAATAAACCGAGCAGGTCTCTTAGATCAATGAACACAGGTCAGCTAGTAGAGCCCAGAGTCCAAACTAAACATAGAGAAGCTGCATTTAGCACTTATGCTGTACACAACTGGAATAAACTACCAGAAGATCTTAGACGTGCCCCAAACGTATACATTTTTAAATCCAGGTTAAAAGATTTCTCTTCTCACGTGCCTATGACTGAGCACTTGAACTTAACCACTCTGTTTAGCCTTATAGCTTCCTATGTTTTTATCAAATTTTTTTATCTTTATATGTTTTCTTATTGTATTTTTTCTTATTATGATGTTTTCATTTGTTTTGATGTTTTCATTTGAGTATTTGTTTTTATGTTATTGTATTTTTATATATATCTCCTCTTTTCACTTGACGAAAAAGTCAGTTATCTTTACCTATATTGATACTTATTGTAGCAGTGTCATTCACAAATGAAAGAAAAACCAACGTTGGTGTGCCATGAAATGAAACAGTTTTGCCAGTATAAAGTTCATCTTCAGTCTCGCTATCAATTGCTTAATTCTTATGACTATTCCAAGTAGTAAGTTAGTAAATATTAGTAGACCTATTACTGGCTAATAAGTTGTTAAAACGGCCAGTGGCAAAAGCCGTGGTGGAGGTAAACTTAATAAGAAACATTAGTCATTTTAACACAATGCTTATTGGTGTCTAGCAAAATGTTCAAACTTGGCGTGATGTTAATGCGTGACAAAATGCTGAGACGTGATACGGACACTCAGCGCGCGTATCGCTCAGTGGCGTAGATGGTTAAAGACACAGCCTCTCACATGGGAGACTCTGGTTCACATTCCGCAAGGGCAACAACATTCCTCCCTTAGAATTGCGGCCCGGCTGCATCTTCTGGTTTCTCTCAGCTTGGTAGATCTGATTTATAAAATGTTCCTAGTCGACACAGAGTTGGTATGGGCGCTGTCACTAAAGGACTGCCACATAATTAGTGCCCATCACTGTTGCTGTTATGTTAGTACAGGTGGACCATGTTCTGAACTGGTAATAGACGTTTTTCATTAATATTTCGAGTGAAAGATCAAGTTGATAAACAAAGATGGTTGATTTCACAGGCCTTTTTGCTGATATGTGGCAAGGGTTTCAATATTAGTGAAGTGCACTGTAAATGAGGTGATGCAGGGATTCTGGGATTTTCTTGATTACTCAGTTCAATACAGTGTTTTGGACGACATTTTCCCACACAGGAGACCTAGGTCCAACAACCCCGTTGCACCACAGCTATAGTGAACCTTACAGTGTCAACATAGTCCAGTGAAAAGTATTGCACTACATAGGGAACGTTTTCACAACCAACACTTCCTCTTGAGTCACCATTTCATTGAAACGTCTGAATGTTGGATTGTATCCTTGAGGGTGAAACCAAACATTAGCTTCCCAGGCTACAGACCTTTTCAATGCCATCTGTGGAGAGAAATGACTTCCATACTGGGTCAGAGATTCATGGACCCAGATGCCACTGAAAGCATTAACAGGTCTTTTCATTTCACGTCACGTCTTCTGCCGGACTAAATCTACAACTACAACATCTATAACACACCAAATCGAGAACCCCTTTTTCTGCGACTAATAAATATATTACCACTACATCTATAACTGCAACAATTATAACTGCTACATCTACGACTAAAATATCTATAACTAGTACATCTATAATTACCTGCTCTACTGCACATCTACAACTATAACAACTGTCCCAAATTGCACCCTAGGGGAAGGGAGGCAGTTGCAGTGATCCCTTCTGATCTGGGGCCACTGTTCTCAGGGGGAGGGTTGAAAAAGTGTCTTTACGTATTTTTTAAGGCCACCATTTATTACTTCAAAGTGATTGCAAATGTCTTCCTTTCCTGGGCCGTGTTTTTGATGACTGCTGGTATAAAACCAATACATCAAAGTGTTGCTGCCTGGCTCCACTGAAGGGATGAGCTGGGGGCCGTGTTGGGAGTCCGTGCCGGAGTGCCAACGCGGTGCCCCCTCTCCCCGCCGCCGTCCTGGCCCTGCCGGTGAAATTGATGATGTCCTCCCTTCACGGCTCTTCACTAATATAATGTCGAATTTGGAATAATTTGTGGGATCGCCGCACCCGCTGCTGGGACGTGGCTCTAATGTCCAGGTCTGTTTGGGAGATTAATTGAAAAGGAGAGAGGGGAGGAAGCGAGCGGGATGAGGGACGGGGACGAGGCTAAGCGATGGGAGAGCTGTGGAAATGAGTCTCGGACCCTTTCTTTCACCATGTCCATGGATGATAATATACACAGGGTTATTAAATATATCTAAAGATGTCCTACTTCTGACCTGACGCTTAATAATGACTTTTAGACAAAGCTGCTACACCTCTCTCCTCCTGCAGCTTCCCTACGGTGCGCGAGGTAGATATTCAGGAGCTCTTTTAAAACCACAGGCTGTCCAGGAGACTGTGGTGACTCTGGGGAAATACTTAGGAGATTATTCATCTATTAAGATCTAGCTACAGAGCTTGAGATACTACAGCTTTTATAGCAGCTGTGATCCTGTATTTTCCTATTCTGTCCCGTTCTGTCTGGTCCTGTTTGGACCTATGTGGTTCTGCATGGTCCTGTATGGTCTAATGAGGTCCTTTTTGGTTCTGTAGGGTACTGTATGGTTCTATATGATCCTGTATGGTTCAGTGTGGTTCTGTATGGTTCTGTTTTGTCCTAAATGGTCTAGTGTTGTTCTGTTTGGTTCTGTTTAGTCCTAAGTAGTCCAGTGTGGTTCTGTATGGTTCTGTTTTGTCCTAAATGGTCCAGTGTGGTTCTGTATGGTTCTGTTTTGTCCTAAATGGTCCAGTGTGGTTCTGTATGGTTCTGTTTTGTCCTATATGGTACAGTGTGGTTCTGTATGATTCTGTTTTGTCCTATATGGTACAGTGTGGTTCTGTATGATTCTGTTTTGTCCTAAATGGTCTAGTCCATTTCAGTATGGCTCAGCTGGTAAATGCAGTGCAACAGAGAACACGAAAATGCATTGAGGAGTCTGTTAAATTTCGGCCAGTAGTTTGAAAGGCCGTGATCAGAAGCCAAGACAGTCACCCACATCGCAAGGTATGTTACGTTACAACCTGCCTCTGTAGGTCTCTGACAGGAAGTATCTGATGTGTGTTTACTCATGGAGTGATGCCATGGGGGCAAAGGTCATTATACCACAACGTTTATGTATCCTGTCCTTAATCAAACAGAGGGACAGTGGGTTAAATGCTGTGATTTATAATACAGATTAATGTAGTAAATTAATCTGTGGAAGAGTGTTAGGATGTGGGCCCAATCACACATTATCCCCTATGGGCCCATGGTTAAAAGTAGTGTACTACTTAGTTGATAGGATGCAGTTTGGAATGCAGTGTGTGGGATCACTGAAGTCAGGAGGATTACAATACAACAGTCAGAAAGATGTAATTAGACCTTTCATTGAAGCACCTGGAATCAGGGAAGGATTTAGTTAGACCTCTGTCTTCTCTGTTCTGATGGGAGATGGAGAGAGGCCACAGAATCAGTGAAAGACAGGCAGGGGGAGGTGGGAGGAGTAAAAGACAGAGAGGGAGAGGTGGGAGGAGTAAAAGGCAGAGAGGGAAAGGTGGGAGGAGTAAAAGGCAGAGAGGGAGAGGTGGGAGGAGTAAAAGGCAGAGAGGGAAAGGTGGGAGGAGTAAAAGGCAGAGAGGGAGAGGTGGGAGGAGTAAAAGGCAGAGAGGGAGAGGTGGGAGGAGTAAAAGACAGGCAGGGAGAGGTGGGAGGAGTAAAAGACAGGCAGGGAGAGGTGGGTGGAGTAAAAGGCAGAGAGGGAAAGGTGGAAGGAGTAAAAGGCAGAGAGGGAGAGGTGGGAGGAGTAAAAGACAGAGAGGGAGAGGTGGGAGGAGTAAAAGACAGAGAGGGAGAGGTGGGAGGAGTAAAAGACAGGCAGGGAGAGGTGGGAGGAGTAAAAGGCAGAGAGGGAAAGGTGGGAGGAGTAAAAGGCAGAGAGGGAGAGGTCGGAGGAGTAAAAGGCAGAGAGGGAGAGGTGTGGACCTTAATGTAAGTCTAATCACGTATCAAATCACAAGGTTATTGTGTAAAAAGAAAGAGTTTATTTTACTTCATCAAGATTCCCTCTGACCTAACTATACAGACTACTCATTACTTGGGAAATGGACAGAGTTGAAAGAGACACAGAGTGTTCAGACTTGCAATCAAGAAAGGCCACCATAGGCAGACCGCAAAATGAGGTGGAAATGGAGATGCTCTTCCTTACCTCCACTCGAATGTACCTATTTCCCTGAGATCATAAAGACTCAAAATATGTCAAATGAAACATTGATACACTCCAGTATTGTTAAGGTAAAATACCACAATATGTGCTAACCAAAGCAACGTAACGCTTTTTTGGGTTATGTTTTCCAGCACTTTGGATTTCAAATGAGAGATTGACTACTAGTTTTAAGAGCAGACTGTCACCTTGAATTTGAAAGTATTTTCATCCATTTTGGATAAACCATTTAGATGTTAGGGTTTTTCCTTCATAGTCCCCTCATTTTAGGGCAGGAAAGTATTTGGACAGATTAACATTATATACAATTAAGTATGTTTAGTGCTTGGTGGCATATCCTTTGCATCCAGCGATTGCTTAAATTCTGCAACCCATAAACATCTCTAGATGCAAGGTATCTTCCCTGGTGATGCTCTGCCAGCACAGTGCTGCCTCAATCTTCAGTTCCTGGTTTTTGCCTTTTCTCTAGTCTAGCATTTTATAGCCATGCTCAGCTGGATTCAGATTGGGTCATTGAGTTGGGCAGTCAAGGACTTTCCCCTTTCTTACCCATGAAAAGCCTGGTAGCTATGGGACTGTACAGATGCGGGTCATAAAATTCGAATATCATCAAAAAGTTGATTTATTTCGGTAATTCCATTCAAAAAGTTAAAATTGTACAATGAATACATTCATTCCACACAGACTGATATATTTCAAGTGTTTATTTCTTTTAATTTTGATGATTATAGCTGACAACTAATGAAAACCCCAAATTCAGTATCTTAGAACATTTGAAAAAGTTTCAATATTGAAGACACCTGGTGCCACACTCTAATCAGCTAATTAACCCAAAACACCTGCAAAGGCCTTTAAATGGTCTCTCAGTTTAGTTCTGTAGGCAACACAATCATGGGGAAGACTGCTGACTTGACATGTCCAAAAGACGACCATTGACACCTTGCACAAGGAGGGCAAGACACAAAAGGTCATAGCTAAAGAGGCTGGCTGTTCACAGAGCTCTGTATTCAAGCACATTAATAGAGAGGCGAAGGGAAGGAAAAGATGTGGTAGAAAAAAGTGTACAAGCAATAGGGATAACCGCATCCTGGAGAGGATTGTGAAACAAAACCCATTCAAAAATGTGTGGGAGATTCACAAAGAGTGGATTGCAGCTGGAGTCAGTGCTTCAAGAACCACCACGCACAGACGTATGCAAGACATGGGTTTCAGCTGTCGCATTCCTTGTGTCAAGCCACTCTTGAACAAGACACAGCGTCAGTAGCGTCTCGCCTGGGGTAAAGACGAAAAGGACTGGACTTCTGTTGAGTTATGTTCTCTGATTTAAGTAAATTTGGCATTTCCTTTGGAAATCAAGGTCCCAGAGTCTGGAGGAAGAGAAGAGAGGCACAGAATCTACATTGATTGAAGTCCAGTGTAAAGTTTCCACAGTCAGTGATGGTTTGGGGTGCCATGTCATCTGCTGGTGTTGGTCCACTGTGTTTTCTGAGGTCCAAGGTCAACGCAGCCGTCTACCAGGAAGTTTTAGAGCACTTCATGCTTCCTGCTGCTGACCAACTTTATGGAGATGCAGATTTCATTTTCCAACAGGACTTGGCACCTGCACACAGTGCCAAAGCAACCAGTACCTGGTTTAAGGACCATGGTATCCCTGTTCTTAATTGGCCAGCAAACCTGCCTGACCTTAACCCTATAGAACATCTATGGGGTATTGTGAAGAGGAAGATGCAATATGCCTGACCCAACAATGCAGAAGAGCTGAAGGCTACTATCAGAGCTACATGGGCTCTCATGTATAGGTAATTGACCCGCTTTATGATGAGCGCTGTACAATGCGTTTACATGCATTTGGTTGTATTTGAGCAGACCAGATGTTACTGTACACTTCATGATTGGCCACTAGAACTGGCTCAATTGTCCGCATTGATGGTGTAACTGCTTATGCCAGCAGAAAATCAAATCAGTTCCTAAGAATACAGAAACATATTGTCTGCTGAAGTGAAAGACAGCCTCCTCATACTTGCCGTCCATGTTGGTAACATTAGTGTAATCATGTTTGAAAGGATATAAATAATGATACATTGGAAGATAATGACTTATAGCTAACTAGGTAGCTTCTTGGTTTGCACTTACAATCTAGGAAGTTGGCGTATGCACAGGGAAATATTGCCTTGCAAATGCAGGCATATAAAACTCAAATGCAGCAGCCTTCCCAAAATCAAGCAACAAATTCATTTTGGCAGTGTTTCCAGATGGATAGGTTTCCCCTACAATTGGACTATTTTGAATGGGCTTGGGCAGGTTGATTTACAGATACGGTTGTATAGAAGATATAGCGTTTGTTCAGAGTTCACAGTTTACTGTCAATGATCTGGCAACCTTCCACACAGCACCTTATTGGTCCTGAGAAATATAGGAAGAACAAGTGGAACCTAGCTTTCTTTAACACCCAGGCATGTCAAAATGTTTAAATTAAACCTACTAACGCCTAAACTACATCCAATCCACATAACATTTGTCAATATTTCAGAAGACGTCTAGTTGAATCACAGATTTCCAACTAAATGTCTACTAGTCCTGGACAGGCAGAGGAGAACAAACAATAACACATCCGGGTAAAATCCTATGTATGTAAAAATAATTAAAATCATTGAAAATATCAAATATGTAACTTGTTAATATGTTTATTGATTTATTTTTGGTTACTATTGTATTAGGGAGGACATTGTAGTATGCATTAGTTGCTCAAGTGGACATGGACAACAGGGCAGATTTAGCACAATAATTGTTTTCATTTTCAAGTGGCCAGATATGATATAAAGTGTATCACAGAGGGGTGTCCGGTAGAGCACGGGATGGCAGGGGTTGGGGTACCACCTTTGACACATTTTCAGCCAGAAACCCTGAAAAGATTGACTGCATCCTTGAAGACAACGTTTGGGATGACACAATTTGGGATGACACGCTTTAACAACCTGTACCATGATACTTTGCAGCCATGTTTGGTTGTTGTTGGAGCCTTCGTTTGTGTTTTTCATTTGCCCTAAATCTCCAAGCTGTGCAGGAAGACAAGGTAAGTCACTAAAAATATTTTGAACATGGCATATATATAAAAGAAATACAGATTAGGGTCCTAAAAACGGACAGCTACTACAGTTTTTTTAATGAATTATCTTGTTATAAAGCTTGCTGCCTGTATAAAGTTAATATTGTTACAGACAAAACTAGCTAGTAGCGAGACCACCTAAATTGAGCTAACAATTTGCTTAACTTGTTTTATTAAGCATAATGTTTTAGACATGTTTCCTGTACATCTAGAGGAACTGTTCTCAGCAATCGGCTGTTTACAGCAACAACTGACCCAGGAATCTAACAGCGTTACTTTAATGTAATAGGTGTTTCAACAATAAACAGGTGTGCCTTTAATAAGAATCAATAATGTTAGCTATCAGCTACTAACTTATGTTGATGGAGTGTATTTATCTTTGTATGTGCTGCAATGGTTAAACACAGTCTTTTAAAACCAAGTCCAACTGTAAGGCTTGAATGCCGAGGCTGAGTCTGGAGAAAACAAGCTACCCTGAGGTGAATGGTGGTGGTGGGAGCGTCATGCTGTAGGGACTGGTCAGGATTGGGAGAAGGATGAAGTGACACAATGAGAGAGGCCCTTGAAGAATGTCACCTATTTTGACCTCATCCGCTGTCTCTCGTGCGTGATCTGTCTTTTTCCAACCCTGTTTGTTGTCTGCACTGTAAACCAAAATGACAACAGTTCTTCCCAATGTCTTTTGCCCACCCTTAAGGTCGGCGTGTCCGATGAAAGCACAGTCCTATAATCCTTATTTATCCAGCAACACTTATTCCAGACGTCTTGATTGTGCATTAATTCCTGAAGGTGGTGTCGTGAGTTGGCTAACTGATACTGAAACAGTGATGATTAACTTCTGGCAAATAAGAGGAAATGGCTGTGTTGTGGCAGGTTTAGGTAAACTAAGTTAGACTTTTTTTCTTTCTTTATAAATGTAATTATGCCATGGAGTACGGGCCGAGCCGACAGCTTCTGGTGTTTTTTGCTGTAGTCTACATTCATTAGTTTAAGTTGAAAATGGGGGGTTGCTCGGAGCCCGCCAAACCCCTCTCCCCCCACACACCCCTGTGTGTCCTGGGACCGCCCCATTTGACAAATTAAGCACTAAAAACAACGACCCGAAGCACGCATCCAAGACAACGCTGGAGTGGCTCCAGGACAAGTCTGTGAATGTCCTTGTGTGGCACAGCCAAATCCCAGACTTCTGAGGGGAGAACATCTGTGGGGAGACCTAAGAATGCAGTTCACAAATGCTCCCCATTCAATCTGCAAGGAAGAACGGGAGAAATTCTGGTGATCAAAGCTGGTAGAGACTAAGAAGCTGTGATTTTTATCCAAGGTGCTTCTACAATGCATTGAATAAAGTTTCTGAATACTCTTTCTCTAATGGTTTTTGGGTCCCTCCCTCTTTACTTATATACATATACAGTATATATACACATTATGTATGTCTAAATATATCTATATAAACATTTGTGTGTGTGTGTGTGTGTGTGTGTGTGTGTACAAGGAGGGACCCAAATATACCAATAGAGAAAGAAAGGAGGTAGAGGAAAAGAAAAGGAGGTAGTGAGAAAAAGGGGGAGCAAGAGAGAAAGAGGAGGAGGTAGAGAGAAAGAGGAGGAGGTAGAGACAGAGAGGAGGAGGTAGAGAGAAAGAGGAGGAGGTAGAGAGAAAGAGGAGGAGGTAGAGAGAAAGAGGGGGAGGTTGAGAGAAAGAGGAGGAGGTAGAGAGAAAGAGGAGGAGGTAGAGAGAAAGAGGGGGAGGTAGAGAGAAAGAGGAGGAGGTAGAGAGAAAGTGGAGGAGGTAGCTCGAGAGAGAAGTACACAGCAATGAGAGCACAGATCACTATGGAACTGTTGCATAACAGTGCACACACACACACACCGTCATGTGACCAACCACAGTCAGTCAGTATAGAACATCAGTGATGTCTGTACAATAAGAGGCTCCATCATTGGCCGGAGCAATGCAAAGAATATGTGGAGCATCACAACGTTATAATGGAGGGCTATGGCTATCCCCTTTCACCTCTCGTTCTGTTCTCCCTCTGTCGCTCCCTCTCCACAGCGTATTATATAATATAGTATTTATTCTCCTCGCTTTCTTTCTCTCCCAGACTCTCCTTCATCTATCCCTCCATCTCTATGAAATATTAAATTCAAGGCTGTAAAATAGAATAATTCCATCAAATATTCCCTATTTTCTCTCCTCTCTTGCTCCCTCTCTCATCCCTTTCTTTCCTCTCTTGCTCCCTCTCTCTCATCCCTGTATCTCCTATGTCTCTCCTCTCCTTCCTCTGCCCCTGTTCTCCCTCTCATAAACCCTTCAGTATCTCACCCCATCAGCTGCCTCCTTCAGCTGTCACTATTTAGACCTCTTCATCATCTTCCTCTTCTTCTCTTCATCACACACCACACACACACACACACACAGGGCCTTCTCTCCTCTGTGTGACCTTGAAAGACTAGCACTCGTTCTCCTTCCCTCCCTCCCTCCCCCCCTCCCCCCTCCCTGGTATACTTTTTACTTCTCTCTCTACAACTCTGTCTCTCATCCTCTTTTGATCCCTCCCTCTTTATGCTTTCAACAGTGCCACTCTCCTAGCAGAACGGTGAATATGCAGGACACAAGAACATGGCAGAGAGACACCTCCCCCTTCTCTCCTTCACGTTGTCAGCTGATACAGAGAGAGAGAGAGAGAGAGAGAGATGGAGGGAGAGAGAGAGATGGAGGGAGAGAGAGGGAAAGGAAAGAGAGTCAAACAGGAAAGCATGAGAGTGAGGGAGAGAAGCAGCGCACCATATAAATAACTCAATCCGGCCCCTTCTTGAGAAAATGTCATCCAGGCAGACTGGTTAGCCCTCATCCAGGCAGACTGGTTAGCCCTCATGCAGGCAGTCTGGTTAACCCTCATCCAGGTAGACTGGAAAACCCTCATCCAGGAAGACTGGTTAGCCCTCATCCAGGCAGTCAGATTAACCCTCATCCAGGCACCAGGCAGACTGGTTAGCCATCATGCAGGCAGTCTGGTTAACCCTCATCCAGGTAGACTGGTTAGCCCTCATCCAGGCAGACTGGAAAACCCTCATCCAGGTAGACTGGTTAGCCCTCATCCAGGCAGACTGGAAAACCCTCATCCAGGCAGACTGGTTAATCCTCATCCAGGCAGACTGGATGACCCTCATCAAGGCAGACTGGATGACCCTCATCCAGGCAGACTGGTTAACTCTCATCCAGGCTGACTGGTTGACCCTCCCATTAGCCAGCAGGATGTTTCCATGTGAGAAGACCTGATCATGGTGGGCTGAGATTAGAATCTATATACATCTCTGAAGACAATGGGCTTATTTACATTAGGCAAGGCTACATATATCCTCACCCCTAATTATTTATTTGTGTAAACTTGCAGATATCGGTAGCTCAAGGCGCCACCTTCCGAGGTAGAGTGTGCCACATTTTCGAACAAGCCCCCCAGAAGTTTGAAAGTGTGAAGACAGTTGTGTTTATGTGCATGCATATTGCTGGATTTCCCCTTGATTGATGCGCTCACACTCCGGCATGATGTGTCTTGAACATGCTGGTGTAAATTCAAACGCTATGGAAATTATTACGCAAACTAATGAATAATGAATCTATCTGGCATTTACTCCCTCTCATAATGTAAATAAGCCAGAAGACCTATAATAGCAATACTCCCTTCAGAGATAGACCGACGTTCATCAAGACTTTCACAATATCAAGATGTGCAGCGGTGTTGTTCAGTTAAAGGGATGTAACGGTGCTTCAGGACAGGAGACAAGCTCTGATCAGTCACTGTGTGAGGTAGGGTGTTGTGTAGGGAAACCTTTATGTTGCTAGTATCGGGTGCTTTGGAACTGGGAAAGACATGAAGACCGGGAAACATCTTTCAATCAGTTTGTCTGGAAGGTAGATGCCGAGCCTGTTGAAGGCAGCTGCAGTGTGTTTCTCTTTATAGTCTCTCCACTGCGTTGGCAAAAAAATTCTGTCGGCTCTATGGGGATGTTGTGTTGTATTTATTTCTTTTGGGTTTTGTTGTTGAAGTCATGATAAATGTAATGAATTTAAAGCAATACAAAGTTATGTGTTCATAGTTGTAGTATTATGATGGACAGTTTATCTGAGTGTGTCCTGGAGACACACTGGAGGGTATCAAGATTACATTGCAATCCATTCTTTCATTGCAGCCTGCAGTCAATCAATGATAATTGTTGTGATTGTAAAACTAGTTGTTCAGCAATAACAAATAATTAGCAAATAGAGTTTAAATTGTTTCATGCGAAATGTTGCACAGAATGTAAAAAAACCAGGGCCCTGAATCTATGTAAAAATGCATTTTTGTTTTTAGCTTTGTGGTTAAATGACATGGATTACATTGTTCTGCTTGTCAGTCATAATGTCATTTTCATTCAACGAATTTAGTAGACGCTCTTATCCAGAGTGACTGGACAGGGTCAATTAGTGTTAAATGCCTTGCTCAAGGGCACAGTAACAGTTTTTTTTTTAAAACCTTGTCAGCTCAGGCATTAGAAGCAGCGACCTTTCGGTTTCTGGCCCAAGGCGGTTGACTGCTAGGCTATGTGCCACCCCATCAGACATGAGCAGTCATCATGGGCTGGCTGGACAGACATTCTTTCACATGATTTGCTGAGTGACTTTCTCTTGCTTTACAGCGCAATGTTGCACAGATTGCATAAACATTTGGCCCCTGTTCCATGTGAAAGGCGAATTTTTCATTTTTGTTTTTGCTTTGTTGGTCACTGCGTTGGATTCCAGTTTATTGTCCTGTCATTCCTAATATGTCAGTCTTGATCCATCAGCCTTGAATGCTAACGGGGAAAATGGTTGTTGGCGTGATTTGATTGGCTATTTTCTGCCTTGATAGTGGTCAAAGGTGTTAACGTGGACCTTTTCCTGTGGTGAAAGGGATTTTTCCTAGAATTTTGCTCTTTGTGTGTGGGCGATTGGGTGGGTGTTTAGGTGGGTGTTTAGGTGGGTGAATGGGTGGGTGATTGGGTGGGTGACTGAGTGGGTGATTGGGTGGGTGTTTAGGTGGGTGACTGGGTGGGTGATTGAGTGGGTGATTAGGTGGGTGTTTAGGTGGGTGACTGGGTGGGTGATTGAGTGGGTGATTAGGTGGGTGTTTAGGTGGGTGACTGGGTGGGTGATTGAGTGGGTGATTAGGTGGGTGTTTAGGTGGGTGACTGGGTGGGTGATTGAGTGGGTGATTAGGTGGGTGTTTAGGTGGGTGACTGGGTGGGTGATTGAGTGGGTGATTAGGTGGGTGTTTAGGTGGGTGACTGGGTGGGTGATTGAGTGGGTGAATAGGTGGGTGTTTAGGTGGGTGACTGGTTGGGTGATTGGGTGGGTGTTTAGGTGGGTGACTGGGGGGGTGACTGGATGGATGATTGGGTGGGTGATTGGGTGGATGATTGGGTGGGAGATTAGGTGGGTGTCTGAGTATGTGTCTGGGGGGGTGATTGGGTGGGTGACTGGGGGGATGATTGGGTGGGAGATTGGGTGGGTGATTGGGTGGCGGTAATTATCTCCAAGTATGGGTAAAAGGTCATGGTAGGTCAACCACTTTAAAGGTCAAAATGTCAAAAACTCATGAGAAGTACGTCCCAAATGTGACCCTATTCACTACATAGGTCACTGTTCCTGGCCCGTGGTCAGAGGTAGGACACAGTCCATGAAATGGGAGTGCAGCCTGGGACTGGTCTGGACTGGCCTGAACTGGTGTGGGCTAGTTAGAGCTGGTCTGAACTGATCTGGATTGGTCTGAACTAGTCTGGTCTGGACTTGTCTGTTCTGGACTAGTCTGTACTGCTCCAAACTAGTCAGGTCTGGACTAGTCTGTACTGCTCTGAAGTAGTCTGGTCTGGAGTTATAGTAAGTTATAGTTGGAGTGGATGTATGCAGACTGTCATTATTGATCATTTCATACTGAGTAAGTTATAGTTGGAGTGAGTGAATGCAGACTGTCATTATTGATCATTTCATACTGAGTAAGTTATAGTTGGAGTGGGTGTATGCAGACTGTCATTATTGATTGTTTCATAGTGAGTAAGTTATAGTTGGAGTGAGTGTATGCAGACTGTCATTATTGATTGTTTGCAAACTGTACTTTTCTTGACTATCTGTAAATGTACAGATTTTGTTATTGTGGTTGTGTGTTTATGTGTGTGTGTGTTTGTGTGTGCGTGCTTGGGTGGGTGTGTGTTTGTATCAGGAAGGCTATTGTGACTGGGCCATTCTAAACATTTGATCAGGGGAAGCGGATGCTTCAATGACTAAAGTGTGTGGTTTTACATTTCACTCTTTTGTAACAACTTGCCTGAGCATGTCTGTTCTGAGAGGGGGAAGGGGGGAGGGGAGAGGGGGAGAGGTGTTAGTTCAAGTTAATGGAAAGAGAGAGAGCTTATAAATAGGTGTCAGAAAGGGCTAGCGGGGGACAGCTGGGGAGAGAGAGAGAGGGTGAGGAAGAGAGGTAAGAGAGAGAGTGTAAGGAGGGGGAGGAAGAACGAGAGAGGGTTAGGGGGAGGGAAGAAAAAGAGTGAGAGTGTGAGAAAGAAGGAGAGAGACAGAACGTCCAGACGGAGTGTTGTGTTCACACTCGTGATTGGACCAGACGACAGGAAGAGTTAGAGAACTGCCGTGAGCCCAGGCCTCTGCCTGACACTTATCTAAAGGAAAGATGGAATTCTATACTGTCAATGTCCCTCAGAAATGTCTGGCACTGAGCAGGTTTTGGGTGTAGATATGTGTGAGCAGTCTGGGCCACTGTAGCCCATTTCCAGTGAACACTGAGGCTGTAAGATTTACAGGTTTAAGACTGTAGCCAATATGCCATCGTGGCTATTTAAGCATTATCTACAGTGAACGTATCGGAGCGCCCTAGCAATAAAACCAATGGAGCAAATCACAGCTTTTGATCTCTGTGATATAGCTTACAGTAGCCTTCAAGGGATGTTCAATAGAGGTTGACTTTTAAAAGGTTTTTAGTTCAGGGCTTGACATTAATTTCATTGGGTCTGCAACACCAGGGGCAAAATAGGTGACTGAAAATGTAATTCTATTGTTTTTGTATGATGCCAAAAACCACAGGCAAAGTGTGCCTACTGGTGGCAGGTTTTTGTCAATAGAACTGTCCTCTGATTCTGCCGTGCTATCTGCCGTGCGGTCTGCCGTGCGGTCTGCCGTGCGGTCTGCCGTGCGGTCTGCCGTGCTATCTGCCGTGCGGTCTGCCGTACGGTCTGCCGTGCTATCTGCCGTGCTGTCTGCCGTGCTATCTGCCGTGCGGTCTGCCGTGCTATCTGCCGTGCGGTCTGCCGTGCTGTCTGCCGTGCGGTCTGCCGTGCGGTCTGCCGTGCTATCTGCCGTACGGTCTGCCGTGCTATCTGCCGTGCTGTCTGCCGTGCTATCTGCCGTGCGGTCTGCCGTGCGGTCTGCCGTGCTGTCTGCCGTGCGGTCTGCCATGATGTCTGCCGTGCGGTCTGCCGTGCGGTCTGCCGTGCTATCTGCCGTGCGGTCTGCCGTGCGGTCTGCCGTGCTGTCTGCCGTGCGGTCTGCCGTGCTATCTGCCGTGCTGTCTGCCGTGCGGTCTGCCGTGTTATCTGCCGTGCGGTCTGCCGTGCGGTCTGCCGTGCGGTCTGCCGTGCTGTCTGCCGTGCGGTCTGCCATGATGTCTGCCGTGCTATCTGCCGTGCGGTCTGCCGTGATGTCTGCCGTGCGGTCTGCCGTGCGGTCTGCCGTGCTGTCTGCCGTGCGGTCTGCCGTGCTATCTGCCGTGTGGTCTGCCGTGCGGTCTGCCGTGCTGTCTGCTGTGCTGTCTGCTGTGCAGCCTGTGCTGCTGTCTGCCGTGCGGTCTGCTGTGCTGTCTGCTGTGCAGTCTGTGCTGCTGTCTGCCATGATGTCTGCCGTGCAGGACTATTTTCAGTCCCGGAGAAAGTGCATGGAGCGTGCAAAGGAAACTATTAATTTACCACTTTTCCCAGAAAGTTGGGATTGCTGCGTGAATGTAAATAAAAAATAAACAGTGATGTGCAAACCATCTATCCCTGTATTTATTTGAAAATAGTATGAAGAGAAAATAGTATAAAATGTTAAAACTGACATTTTTTATTCTTTTTGGAAAAATACATGCCCATTTTGAATTTGATGCTAGCAACATGTTTCAAAGATTTTGGTATGGCATTTTTACCACTGTGTTGCATCACCTCTTCTTTTAACAACACTGTAAGCATTTGGGAACTGAGGAGACCAAATGCTGTTATTTTGAAAGTGAAATGTTTTCCCATTCTTGCTTGATATAGGATTTCAGCTGCTCAACAGTTTGGGGTAACCTTTGTCGTATTTTTCTTTTCGTAATGCACCAAAAAAATATGTGTGGGTGACAGGTCTTGACTGCAGGCAGGCCAGTTTAGCACCCCGACTCTTTTACTACAGAGCCATGCAGTTGTAATACGTGCAGAATGTGGTTTGAAATTGTCTTGCTGAAATGAGCAAGGCCTTCCCTGAAAAAGACATTGTCTGGGTGTGCAGCGTATGTTGCTCCAAAACCTATATACAGTTATGCTCATAAGTTTGAATACCCTGGCAGAAATTGTGACATTTTGGCATTGATTTTGAAAATATGACTGATCATCCAAGAAAACTGTCTTTTATTTAAGGATAGTGATCATATAAAGCCATTTATTATCACATAGTTGTTTGTCCTTTTTAAATCATAATGATAACAGAAATCACCCAAATGGCCCTGATCAAAAGTTTACATACCCTTGAATGTTTGGCCTTGTTACAGACACACAAGGTGACACACTCAGGTGAAAATGGCAATTAAAGGTGAATTTCCCACACCTGTGGCTTTTTAAATTGCAATTAGTGTCTGTGTATAAATTCTCAATGAGTTTGTTAGCTCTCACATGGATGCACTGAGCAGGCTAGATACTGAGGCATCGGGAGCAGAAAAGAACTGTCAAGAGACCTGCATAACAAGATAATGGAACTTTCACTCAAAACTTTCCTTTTCAACTTTTTTGGAAAGGAAAGAAAAAGGTGCAGTGGTCTCTTAATTTTTTCCAGAGCTGTATTTTCTTATGTACTATTTTCTATTGAATGTATGGTTTAAATCATTTGCACATCATTGCTTTCTGTTTTTATTTAGATTTTATGCAGCGTTCCCAACTTTTTTGGGAACTGTTTTGTATTTATTGTAATTGTTATCCCCAATTTTATGTTGTCCAGTCTAAGGGCTGTTGCCCATTGATATAACTCCACAGCGGGTTTGGGAGTGACAGAGATCGAGATGCACATCCTGTAACAGCATTTACCTTTCTATCATATTTTTCACTTAACCTGGAAGTACGTTCCGGCACCTGCACGCGGAAGGAGAGCTCATCCACGAAAACACAAGTGTTTCTGGGTTTTTGGTGTGAGACAATCACACCAACCATTACAATCAGTAGATCTAATAATATTGTTATTATGTGATTAGGTTATGTAGCACATTTTCAAATTTGTATTTTCCTCCTGCTGGCAGTTTGGAATGCTTTGAGCGCCCCTGAAGTGTTCCTCAGAGAGAGAGAGAAATGTAGGGAGATGTTTGGAGGGAGAGAGGCAAGAATAAAGGGAAATAAATAGTGAGTTTGCTCACAATCAGACAGAGAGAGGCAGGGGTGGAAAAAGATAGGAAAGAGATACAGAAAGAGAGAAAGACAGACAGAAAGTGAGGAGCGAGAGCAGGAAGAGAAAAAGGAGAAACGGTAGAGGAGTAGCAGAGCGGGCCCTTCAAGGAGAGACATTACAAAGGAAGGAGAATAAAATTGAGAATGAGGAGAATTTGTATTTCATATTACAGTAATATACAGGCTGCTCTGTAATTCACATTACAATAATATACAGGCTGCTCTGTAATTCATATTACAGTAATATACAGGCTGCTCCGTAATTCATATTACAATAATATACAGGCTGCTCCGTAAGTCATATTACAGTAATATACAGCCTACTCCGTAATTCATTTTGCAGTAATTCATACTGCAGTAATATACTGGCTGCTCTGAGAAAAAGGAGAAACGGTAGAGGAGTAGCAGAGCGGGCCCTTCAAGGAGAGACATTACAAAGGAAGGAGAATAAAATTGAGAATGAGGAGAATTTGTATTTCATATTACAGTAATATACAGGCTGCTCTGTAATTCACATTACAATAATATACAGGCTGCTCCGTAATTCATATTACAGTAATATACAGGCTGCTCCGTAATTCATATTACAATAATATACAGGCTGCTCCGTAAGTCATATTACAGTAATATACAGCCTACTCCGTAATTCATTTTGCAGTAATTCATACTGCAGTAATATACTGGCTGCTCTGAGAAAAAGGAGAAACGGTAGAGGAGTAGCAGAGCGGGCCCTTCAAGGAGAGACATTACAAAGGAAGGAGAATAAAATTGAGAATGAGGAGAATTTGTATTTCATATTACAGTAATATACAGGCTGCTCTGTAATTCACATTACAATAATATACAGGCTGCTCCGTAATTCATATTACAGTAATATACAGGCTGCTCCGTAATTCATATTACAATAATATACAGGCTGCTCCGTAAGTCATATTACAGTAATATACAGCCTACTCCGTAATTCATTTTGCAGTAATTCATACTGCAGTAATATACTGGCTGCTCTGTAATTCATATTACAATAATATACAGGCTACTCCGTAAATCATATTACAGTAATATACAGCCTGCTCCGTAATTCATTTTGCAGTAATTCATACTGCAGTAATATACTGGCTGCTCTGTAATTCATATTACAATAATATACAGACTGCTCCATAATTCATATTGCAGTAATATACAGGCTCCTCTGTAGTTCATATTACAGTAATATACAGGCTGCTCTGTATTGCATATTACAATAATATACAAATAACTCTGTATTATAAATGGCAATAATATACAGGCTGCTGTGTATTTCATATTACAGTATCACACAATATTTAAAATTTTTCGATGATGTGCAGCCTTCATTACGTCGCTGCCTTCCTCCTTTCTGTCAGCCAGAACGGGCAGTGTGTACAGAGGAAACACACCATAAGGACGTGGAAGACATGCAGCCCCTCCAATCTGTCCCCTGTTCTTAATTGGGTCCCAGAATCACATGGGAGTACAGCTGGTAAAGCTTTCAACCACATGGGAGTACAACTGGTAAAGCTTTAAATCACATAGGAGTACAGCTGGTAAAGCCTTCAGCCACATAGGACTACAGCTGGCAAAGCTTTCAACCAGATAGGTGTTCACCTGGTAAAGCCTTCAACCAGATAGTTCACCTGGTACAACCTTCAACTGGACAGGATCAACACTTCTAACAACTTTTAAGCCAAGCCAAAAAAATTATTAACTAGAATCACTAGACTCTACCCACACACACTACATTCCTCACAAACTCACTGACACAAAAACAACAACAATGCCACACAAGTGGTACAAATATTTCTGATTCTTCAAAGATATGTTACTGTATACTTCAAAGATGGGTTACTGTATTCTTTAAAGATGTGTTACTGTATTCTTCAAAGATGCATTACTGTATTCTTCAAAGATTCTGTACTGTATTCTTCAAAGATACGTTACTGTATTCTTCATAGATTCGGTGCTGTATTCTTCAAAGATTCGGTACTGTATTCTTCAAAGATACGTTACTGTATTCTTCAAAGATTCGGTACTGTATTCTTCAAAGATACGTTACTGTATTCTTCAAAGATTCGGTACTGTATTCTTCAAAGATCAGTACTGTATTTTTCAAAGATTCAGTACTGTATTTTTCAAAGATAAGTTACTGTATTCTTCAAAGATTCAGTACTGTATTCTTCATAGATATGTTACTTTATTCTGGTGTGGAATTACAGTTTGAAATAAAACCTTTTTTCTCACAATCCACCGTCATTTACAGTATGCAGTAGCGAAAAGTTTAGACTTTTATTTTGTCGCTGTTGGTAATGCCTAAAATTACCATATAAATTACAGTTTTCAATGCTGTGCTCCTATGAGATGTGGAGGGGGAGGATGGGAGGAGGAAAGAGAGGGACAGAAGGGGAGGGAGTGGAGAAGAGAGATGAGAGAGGGAGAGGAGGGTGTGATGTAGGCAGGGAGCGAAGGAGGGAGGGCGAGAGAAAAGGAGGAAGGGAGGGGTAGTTGACAGATGATGTGTGAAAAACTGACAGAGATGACAAAAACACACAATCTCACACACACACACACACACACACACACACACATACACAACACACACACACACAACACACACACACACAACACACACACACACAACACACAGACCGTTTAGGATTGGGGCGATTGGCCAGGTGTGTTAGATAGCTGAGCCAGATGGAAACCAGGACTGTGAGCGTGTGTGTGCATGTGTTCTTCAACAGCAAGGCTGTGTTAGAAGTGTCGACCGGTGTCTTGACTAGACACAGCCATCCTACATTAATTCCCTAGATAGTCCGAGCCCCAAATGGCATCCTATTTACTTTATAGAGGACTCCTTTGGAAGGGATTAGTATGGTACTTGAGGATGCTGTTTGGGATGCACCCTCAGCCTAGAGGTTAACGCATCTGACCAGTAACCGAAAGGTTGTGAGATCAAATCCCTGAGCTGAAAAGGTAATAAATCTGTTATTTCCCTGAGCAAGGCAGTTAAACCAAATGGCTCTCAGGTCGTTACTGTAAATGAGAATGTGTTCTTTAGTAATACTCACCTAGTAGAATGAAGATAAGGTCATATGAATAAGTGTTATTTCCAGTCAGTGTGCAGAGTTAGGGCAGCTAACATCAATGTACGTGTTTATAAAGAGGGCCAATGCATCACGTGTGCAGAATATATAAGTAGTCTTTGTGTTTTAGCGAAGATAAGCTTATTGACCTTGGCACTTGAATATGACTTC
Source organism: Esox lucius (assembly GCF_011004845.1). Taxonomy (NCBI): domain Eukaryota; kingdom Metazoa; phylum Chordata; class Actinopteri; order Esociformes; family Esocidae; genus Esox; species Esox lucius. The sequence goes on along the minus strand of NC_047587.1, from coordinate 2,898,686 downwards.
ATATCAGTTAATTATTTAACGTGTACATAATTATTTTTACATTGTGGTTACACTATCACTTAATGGATATGTCACCATGAGTCACTGTGTTCTATGCCACAGACCATCACTTGCTCAAGCTCTGGGCAGAAAAAAGCAACGTTTTAACATTTTAAAATGATATAATCTGTTTCGGTTACATATCTGGCAAAGTGTCATGTTGTCACGTCAACAAGACATGTCCTAATTACTTGGTGATGGTCGTGTTTGGATGCGATCCAGTCCAAGATTAACTGTACGTTATGGTTCTCTTTGGGACAACCGTGTTTGGTATTGTGTTTACGCGCGCGCGCGTGTGTGTGTGTGTGTGTGTGTGTGTGTGTGTTTGTGTCAGTGAGTTTGTGAGGAATGTAAGTGTGTGTGTAGAGTCTAGTGATTCTAGTGTATGTACATTCAGTCAATAGTAAACAGATATGTCAACAAGGCAGACAGATGCAGGTAACTTGTCTGCTAGATTTATATCAATATATAAACTACTAGTTACATGGATTAATAAATCATCAGTAATAATATATGCCTTTGTTTCATTATTTCCCCTCTGATTGTATTGGTTCCGGTGTTCTTTTGGCTCGGAGCTGTGTGGACGTCCCAGTGTTGGCTGCGCAGCCGTCCGTATGGCAGCGTGAAAAAGAGAGTAGGTCTGCCGTCAACAGCGGCAGCATTGTATTTGATTAGTGTGAAAGCGTGTCTGTGCACGTGTCGTCCGTAAACATGTTTGTTCATGTTCTATATAAACAAGTGTGTGTGTGTGTGTGTGTAGAGTCTAGTGATTCTAGTGTATGTACATATAGTCAATACTTGACGGATACCTCAGCGAAGCAGATGGATGCAGGTAGCCAGGAAGCCACTTCCTGACGCTCTTCAGTGGCTTGGGGGTAAAAGCTGTACTGGGTCCTGTTCAGCCGTGTAGTGACTTGGGGGTAGAAGCTGTACAGGGTCTGGTTCAACAGTCTAGTGGCTTGGGGGTAAAAGCTGTACTGGGCCCTGTTCAAACGTGTAGTGGCTTGGGGGTAGAAGCTGTACAGGGTCTGGATCAACAGTCTGTTGGCTTGGGGGTAGAAGCTGTGGAGGTCCTTCCAGTTATAGACTTATGGTTCCTGAGGCCTGCCATGATGTAGTACCGAGAGTAGTCTATGGCTTGGGGCACATTGTTGGGTCCAGACTGATAATATGTGGAGGATATTGCGACAATGCGAGGACCAGAGTGTCACATCATTATCAAATACGTATTGAACACAACACATTCCTCAGGTAACACGTTACTCTGTTCTATTATATCCCACTATATGCACTATATTCTACTGTATTCAGCTCTGCAGTATTCAACTCTATTGCATTCTATTCCAGTCTATTCTATTTTAGTTATGACCCTCATTGTGTTGATAAACCTGCTCTTGTACAAATACAACTTTTTCAAACCAGGTGCTTCCTGGAACATCGTCCTTGTGTCCTTGCTCCCTCTAAACACACCAAACTGCCTGTAATTATAGTACTGTTACACCTTTTATCTTGTTCTCTCCATCTTCTACCTCTCTATCTCTCCATCTTCTGCCTCTATCTCTCCATCTTCAGCCTCTCTATCACTCCATCTTCTACCTCTATTTTTTACTCTTATACTCACAACCTTAACTTCATTATTGTTGCAGCTCTCCACCACCTGTGTGTGTAGAAGGTGTTGGGAGTGTCTGGGAATGCGTATGATCTAATGTATGTATGTACAGTATCTTACAAAAGAGAGTACACCCCTCACTTTTTTGTAAATATTTGAGTATATCTTTTCATGTGACAACACTGAAGAAATGACACTTTGCTACAATGTAAAATAGTGAGTGTACAGCTTGTATAACAATGTAAGTTTGCTGTCCCTTCAAAATAACACAACATACAGCCATTAATGTCTAAACCGCTGGCAACAAATGTGAGTACACCCCTAAGTGAAAATGTCCAAATTGGGCCCAAAGTGTCAATATTTTGTGTGGCCATCAACATTTTCCAGCACTGCCTTAACCCTCTTGGGCATGGAGTTCACCAGAGCTTCACAGGTTGCCACTGGAGTCCTCTTCCACTCCTCCATGACCACATCACAGAGCTGGTGGATGTTAGAGACATTGTGCTCCTCCACCTTCTGTTTGAGGATGCCCCACAGATGATCAATAGGGTTTAGGTCAGGAGAAATGCATGGCCAGTCCATCATCTTTACCCTCAGCTTCTTTAGCAAGGCAGTGGTCATCTTGGAGGTGTGTTTGGGGTCGTTATCATGTTGGAATACTGCCCTGCGGCCCAGTCTCTGAAGGGAGGGGATCATATTCTCCTTTAGTATGTCACTGTACATGTTGGCATTCATGGTTCCCTCAATGAACTGTAGCTCCCCAGTGCCGGCAGTACACATGCAGCCCCAGACCATGACACTCCCACCACCATGCTTGTCTTTGTAATTCTCACCTGGTTGCTGCCACACATGCTTGACACCATCTGAACCAAATAAGTTTATCTTGGTCTCATCAGACCACAGGACATGGTTCCAGTAATCCATGTCCTTAGTCTGCTTGTCTTCAGCAAACTGTTTGCGGGCTTTCTTGTGCATCATCTTTAGAAGAGGCTTCCTTCTGGGACGACAGCCATGCAGACCAATTTGATGCAGTGTGCGGCGTATGGTCTGACCACTGACAGGCTGACCCCCCACCCCTTCAACCTCTGCAGCAATGCTGGCAGCACTCATACGTCTATTTCCCAAAGACAACCTCTGGATATGACGCTGAGCACGTGCACTCAACTTCTTTGGTTGACCATGGAGAGGCCTGTTCTGAGTGGAACCTGTCCTGTTAAACCACTGTATGGTCTTGGCCACCGTGCTGCAGCTCAGTTTCAGGGTCTTGGCAATCTTCTTATAGCCTAGGCCATCTTTATGTGCAAGAATTCTATTTTCTTCAGATTCTCAGAGAAATCTTTGCCATGAGGTGCCATGTTGAACTTCCAGTGACCAGCATGAGGGAGTGTGAGAGCGATGAAACCAAATTTAACACAACTGGATGTGACAACATAAATGTACACTTTTATACAAGCTGTACACTCACTACTTTACATTGTAGCAAAGTGTCATTTCTCCTGTGTTGTCACATGAAAAGATATAATCAGATATTTTTTGCATGATTGAATTTGTTGAAATTAGAAGTATGATCAAAAGCTACAATTTTATTTAAGTTGAAAATGACAAAACAAGGAGAGAGTGAAAGAGAGAGAGAGAGACAGAAGGAGAGTGAGAGAGAGGGAAAGATGCAGAGAGAGAGGGAAAGATGCAGAGAGTGAGGGAAAGATGCAGAGAGAGAGGGAAAGATGCAGAGAGAGAGGGAGCAACACACTCTGAGAGAGAAAGAAATGCAAAATCCTGAATAATGCACACAGAGCAGAAATAGAACTACATCCACTAATTATAAAAATCGAGAAAAGAGCTGTTTAATTTCACACGCACGCAAAGGAAAGTGATTGTCAAATCTTCCGTAACAAAGCCATCAACTACAGAGAAAAGAAACTCTTAAGCCAGCCGCTCTTGGGGCTCTGTTCACAAACTCAAACAGACCCCACAGAGTCCCAGGAGAGCAACACTGAGTTGGACCCGAGCAAATAATGGAAAAACAAATACAGAACTATTTGAACTGGAAAGAATCAACCCAACAAAAAATCAGCCCTGCTCAGAATAGCTGACCTGTGACTGACAAAATAATAAAAACCTTGACTAAGCACAGACACAGTGAACATTTCTTTGCTATCGAGAAAGACCACCATTGGCTGACCTGAAAGTGTCTGACCACTTTCTTATTTTTTCCTTGGTTATTATTGCCATTGTCCAACCAATAACCAAGACAATATTAGGGAAACATATTTCCCTTAAATAATTCCCACTGATATTTCTATACCAATTAAACCATTAAATTGAAAACCGAGAGACAGTACAGAACATATTCTATTACTGCCCCCCCAACCAGAGTCTCTCGGAGTGTTTAGTCAGCCCATTAACACCACTTGTAGACCACAGCAAAATCATAACCTTCCTGGGCAGGGTATTACTCAACCACAACGCATCAAAACCCAACAAAATGTATGAAAGAAATAGATGATGGGAGATTGTTAACAAACATATTCAAGGAACCAGTGGCCAAAAACAAATCCAATTCCTGTCCAAAGTTGTGGTGGTTGTTTTAATCCATCACAAATCCACAGGAGTGGCAGTTGTTTTCATGTATTCATTTTACTGTGACTTGCTAATGCGGACCAATCACATGGAGGCAGGTTGTTTCTGAGTGATCTGTTGGTCCTTCTCTGGGATGTCAGACTGATGTGTCGTCTCCAGGACCTTCTGGACAAGGCTGATGTGTAGTTTCCAGGACCTTCTGGGTCAGACTGATGTGTCGTCTCCAGGACCTTCTGGACCAGGCTGATGTGTCGTCTCCAGGACCTTCTGGACAAGGCTGATGTGTCATCTCCAGGACCTTCTGGGTCAAACTGATGTGTTGTCTCAAGGACCTTCTGGACCAGGCTGATGTGTCATCTCCAGGACCTTTTTGGTCAGGCTGATGTGTCATATCCAGGACGTTCGAGGCCAGGCTGATGTGTCGTCTCCAGGACTTTCGGAGCCAGACTGATGTGTCGTCTCCAGGACTTTTGGGGTCAGGCTAATGTGTTGTCTCTGGGACTTTCGGGGCCAGGCTGATGTGTCGTCTCTGGGATTTTCAGGGCCAGGCTGATGTGTCATCTCAAGGACCTTTTGGGTCAGGCTGATGTGTCATTTCCAGGACTTTCAGGGCCAGGCTGATGTGTCATCTCAAGGACCTTTTGGGTCAGGCTGATGTGTCATTTCCAGGACGTTCAGGGCCAGGCTGATGTGTCATTCGGGGCCTTGTTCTCAGGCCTTGTGGGTGGTGTGAGTGGTAACTGTTCTCAAAATGTTCGCTTTTCCTGGCAACCCCGCACTCAGCCATACGGAGAGGAAACATGTGTATGATGAAAAGAATTCCAATGCGTGGGCAAAGGGTCTTCACTCAGATTAATTCACTGTGGGCAACAGTGACTTTCGGCTTGCTTAGTGTCTCATTCCAAGCTCCCAAAGTGGGTTATTTCTGCAGACATGTATTCTGCACGTGGTTCACTCCCGGCACTGGTTCCCTGCTCGCTGTGCATAGTCGTGCTTGAGCGAGCCATTCAATCTGACCCCATGATTGAGTCACACTTCCTGACCTGCCTAATGTACAACCACGATAGAAACACACATCTCCCATACGTCACAAACTTTTGTGTTTTCCCCATGATTTGGCTGCATACTAAGCAAATGTTATATGTGCAAATAAAGCCCATTTAAATTGGATATGGAATAGAAAATGGTAAAGAGACAGTGACATTAGAGAGAAAGAGAGAGTGATAGAGACAGAAATATCCACTTGCTTTGGCAATGTAAACAAATGTTTCCCATGCCAATAAGACCATTTAAATTGAATTCAGAGAGAAATAAAGAGAAAGAAAAGGGGGGAGAAAGAATGGGGGGAGAGAAGAGAGAGGGGGGAGAGAAGCGAGAGGGGGGAGAGAAGAGAGAAGGGGGAGAGTAGAGAGAGGGGGGAGAGTAGAGAGAGGGGGGAGAGAAGAGAGCTAGGTGTGCGTTGGCAGTTGTTGCATACATTTGAATGGAGGTAGTAGCTTAGCTGTGTCCGCCCCACTGGAGCTCAGAACAGCAGCCTTCCGCACGCGTTAGTCTGGCCTTCAATGTCAGAAGTGTGTAACACACATCCGTTATGTGAAGTCTGACCAGACCCTAGCCTAGCGCATGCATTCACACACCTTTTATTGATGCCGAGGTTTTCTGTTTTAAGACAAGTGTGTACACACTCTCATTTCATATTTTCTTTAAGGCTTTTATTGACAGCAGGAATCACTGGGTGACTTGGAGAGGAAGAAGAGAAACTCACTGAGGGGCGCAGTTTTGCAGGAACCAGTTTTCTCACAATTGAATTCACTGTTGCCCAAATGGTTGGTTTTGGAAGGTGATGGTGTGTTTTGCAGTGTTATATTGTACATAGGCATTGGAAGGGTCCCTTTGGCTTCGTCTATTAGAGCACCACACTTCCAAGACCATGGTCACAATAGGATGTCAGGCCATTGGCTTCCTGATCTGAGTATAGTAGGCAAAACCAGGTCAAATCTGTAGGCTACAAAGTGGTTGTCAATTTAGAGCTGTCAAATATACTAATAGTAAAAGGTATATCAATCAACCAGAATTTATGTCAAAAGTTATTGAATTGTGAAGGCAAACGTGTACTGTATTTTAACGTAATGCGTGTTTTCTAGAAAGTGAGGCTGGAAAGGTGAGGTTGCTTGCCCCATAGATGCTTGCTCAGTTTTGCATATAGCATTGGAAACAATCTGCATATTATCAAAGCAATTAAAACAAATATGCAAATGGTAAAGCACATATGATTGCCTCTAGTTTTTGTCATATATTGACATTTAACAACCTGGACATTTTTACTAATGTGTAATAAAATGTTAATTTGTGCGTGAAGTTATTATATACACAAACACACACACACATATAGAATGGTGTAAGCACACTACTAGATGTTTCTGTGTCTAATATAGTACCGAGTTAGTTTAAGAGTTTTTGATCTTAATGTAGTACAGAGCTGGTTTAAGAGTGTGTTGAATCCTAATGTAGTACAGAGCTGGTTTAAGAGTGTGTTGAATCCTAATGTAGTACAGAGCTGGTTTAAGAGTGTGTTGAATCCTAATGTAGTACAGAGCTGGTCTAAGAGTGTGTTGGATCCTAATATAGTACAGAGCTGGTCTAAGAGTGTGTTGGATCCTAATATAGTACAGAGCTGGTCTAAGAGTGTGTTGGATCCTAATATAGTACAGAGCTGTTCTAAGAGTGTGTTGGATCCTAATATAGTACAGAGCTGGTCTCAGAGCATTAAGACCAATCTTAGTTCTGGTTCCCATGTGTAGTAAAACCATGATCACACTCAAGACACACAATTGTACGCAATAACACATAGACTAGCACGCACGCACACACACACACACACACACACACACACACACACACACTGGGAGCAGCAGATTTATTCACACTGACTGTTTTGACATTGGGCTTTCTGTCAATATTTGGTTATTCACTGCAGTATCTATTTGACCAGAGGGTTGGCCCAGTCTATACACTCTCGACCGCCCACTGAAACACCCACAAGCTGCCTTCCCTTGCCAGCCTGGACGTCAGGACTACGGGTCTATGTGCTCTCAGGATGTTTGAGAAGAGTTGGATCCTGCTTGAGCTGGGAAAGACAAACACACACACCTATATACACACACACCATACATACACACACACACATAACCAACGTTGTCATGCCGATGTCATCTGGTCTGGATGGGGCTGCGTATGGAGCACTGAGAGTTTCACAATTACCCCTCAAAGTTATTGTTTGAAAACAGTTTAAAGTCAGACAGCCCCCTGTCTGTGCGCTGTACATACATTTAAAAATACATTCTACAAAATCTTTGGAGGGAGCTGAAAGTCTGCATTGCCCAGCGACAGCCCTGAAACCTGAAGGATCTGGAGAAAGTCTGTATGGAGGAGTGGGCCAAAATCCCTACTGCAGTGTGTGCAAACCTGGTCAAGGACTACAGGAAATGTATGATCTTTTGTAATTGCAAACAAAGGTCTGTACCAAATATTAAGTTCTGCTTTTCTGATGTTTCAAATACTTATGTCATGCAACAAAATGCAAAGGAATTACTTAAAAATCATACAATGTGATTTTCTGGATTTTTGTTTTAGATTCTGTCACTCACAGTTGAAGTGTACCTATGATAAAAATTACAGACTTCTACATGCTTTATAAGTGGGAAAACCTGCAAAATCGGCAGTGTATCAAATACTTGTTCTCCCCACTGTATATGTTTGACTATGTATATTGTTACTCCTTCCCCCGACAGTCCCATATAAAGGGCTATATGCAGTGGAAGCTACATGCCCAGATCACACCAATATCATAGCCTAGGCCGCAAATACCCACAGTAGAAGATAATTGTTCCATTATATCTACAGTGAATCCACTTAATGCCATTAAAGCTGTCGATATTTTCTTAGTTTGATGACACGCCTCCTGTGCTTTGAGTATTTCTATTCATTTGGAACAAAGGCAGTAGGCTCTGGATGGGGAATATTGTCCCAAACAGTGGACTACATAGGGAATAGGGTTTAGGATAGGGGACTATATTGGAAATAGGGTTTAAAATAGGGCACTATAAAGGGGTTTTGGCTCCATTTGGGGCACAGTCTAAGCACTGAATAGAGATGACTAAGAAGGGTTTGGGATGTTAATTGAACAATAATATATTTACATAATCCATTCACAAGAGGTTGGGGGTCAGGAAGACTAGTTCTCTCTGTCTTTCTCCCTGTCTGTCTCTTTCTCTCTGTGTCTGTCTCTTTCTCTCTGTGTCTGTCTCTTTCTCTCTGTGTCTGTCTCTCTCTCTCTGTGTCTGTCTCTTTCTCTGTGTCTGTCTCTTTCTCTGTGTCTGTCTCTTTCTCTCTGTGTCTGTCTCTTTCTCTCTTTGTCTGTCTCTTTCTCTCTGTGTCTATCTCTTTCTCTGTGTCTGTCTCTCTCTCTCTCTGTGTCTGTCTCTTTCTCTCTCTGTCTGTCTCTTTCTCTGTGTCTGTCTCTCTCTCTGTGTCTGTCTCTTTCTCTCTCTGTCTGTCTCTTTCTCTGTGTCTGTCTCTTTCTCTGTGTCTGTCTCTTTCTCTCTGTGTCTGTCTCTTTCTCTCTGTCTGTCTCTTTCTCTCTGTGTCTGTCTCATTCTCTCTGTGTCTGTCTCTTTCTCTCTGTGTCTGTCTCTTTCTCTCTGTGTCTGTCTCTCTCTCTGTCTGTGGAGATGATTAGTTCCTCTTGTGTTTCTCAATCCGATGCACTCTCAAATACTTTGTTTAATTACAGGGAGTGTTAGAGGAGAAAAGGCAGAGGGTGGGTGAGGAGGAGACTGGGAGAGTGGGAGAGTGGGGGAGGAGAAGGAGAAGTGGTGTGAGGAGAAGTGGGAGAGAGGAGGAGCGAGGGAGAACAGGAGTTGATGAGAGGAGGAGAGTGGGAGAACAGGAAAGGAGGAGGTGGGAAGAGGAAGAGAGTGGGAGAACAGGAGAGAAGGAGAAGTGGAGATACAGGAAAGTGGTTGAGGGAGGAGAGGTGGATAGTAGAGGGGAGGAGAGTAAGAGAAGGGTATGAGAGAGATGGAGAGAGAGGGAGAGAAGGAGGTGCATAGAGGGAGAGGGAGAGAGAGAAGGAGAGGAAGGGAGGAAGAGAAGGAGATGCAGAGGGAGGAAGAGAAGGAGGTGCAGAGGGAGGAAGAGAAGGAGGTGCAGAGGGAGGAAGAGAAGGAGGTGCAGAGGGAGGAAGAGAAGGAGATGCTGAGGGAGGAAGAGAAGGAGGTGCAGAGGGAGGAAGAGAAGGAGGCGCAGACTAAATGGGAGGCTTACAGAGCAATAGTATAGCTGAAGGGATGAAATGGGGTGCTGGCTTAACACACACACACCTTCTCTTCCACTGCCAGTCCTCCACACGTCATAATCCCCCTGACTCCTCTCTCTCTCTTCTGGACCGCTGTGAAATATTAATACAATGTAATAGGCTATTTGTGTTAAATATTTAATCGGGTGGAATATTGCATTTCATGAACCCCCTTGATCAGTTTTACTCTCTCTTCCTTGAAAATACCTGTTGGTCTGAGAAAGAAGGCTGGTGTCCTGATTACTGTTCTACTGTACCTTCCACAGAGCTGTAAAAACTCCCAAAACTACTCATCAAAACAGCAACAGCATTTACCTCTTCTCCTCCCTTCTCCTCCTCCCTTCTCTCCTCACTTATCTTCTCCTCACTTGTCTCCTCCTCCCTTCTCTCCTCACTTATCTTCTCCTCTCGTGTCTTCTAAATTATAATTTCCTGTTTTCTCCTCTTTTGTCTTCTCCCCTATCTTCTCTATTGTTTTCTCCTTTTTGTCTTCTATTTTGTTTTCTCCTCTCTTATGTTCTCCTTTTTTGTTTTCTCCTGTCCTTGTCACATTAATAGTGTTTCTACAGAGGGATTGTAGAAGGATAATATCCTAGACACCCCGATCCATTGACTTGAAGTTAGCAGTGTAGAAGATGGAAAATGTTCGCAATTTATCAAGCAAAAACTCTTCAGTCATTAACATAACAGTTAATTATTTCAGGTTTAATCATATATACGGGAACAAGCATGATGACAAAAAGAGTACAAGTACAGAGACCAACATAGAGTGGTGTCATAACAGTTGTTCTGATTTTACATTGGCAAGGTTAAAAATTATATTCTTTCCCACCTGTACAGGTGATGGCATCAGCATCAAAATGTACAAAATGTACATGCATGGAATACATACAAGGGCAAAAAAGTATTTAGTCAGCCACCAATTGTGCAAGTTCTCCCACTTAAAAAGATGAGAGAGGCCTGTAATTTTCATCATAGGTACACTTCAACTATGAGAGACAAAATGAGGAAAACAAATCCAGAAAATCACATTGTAGGATTTTTTTATGAATTTATTGGTAAATTCCTTAGTAAAATAAGTATTTGGTCACCTACAAACAAGCAAGATTTCTGTCTCTCACAGACCTGTAACTTCTTTAAGAGGCTCCTCTGTCCTCCACTCGTTACCTGTATTAATGGCACCTGTTTGAACTTGTTATCAGTATAAAAGACACCTGTCCACAACCTCAAACAGTCACACTCCAAACTCCACTATGGCCAAGACCAAAGAGCTGTCAAAGACACCAGAAACAAAATTGTAGACCTGCACCAGGCTGGGAAGACTGAATCTGCAATAGGTAAGCAGCTTGGTGTGAAGAAATCAACTGTGGGAGCAATTATAAGAAAGTGGAAGACATACAAGACCCCTGATAATCTCCCTCAATCCAGGGCTCCACGCAAGATCTCACCTCGTGGGGTCAAAATGATCACAAGAATCCCAGAACCACACGGGGGGACCTAGTGAATGACCTGCAGAGAGCTGGGACCAAAGTAACGAAGGCTACCATCAGTAACGCACTACGCCACCAGGGACTCAAATCCTGCAGTGCCAGACCTGTCCCCCTGCTTAAGCCAGTACATGTCCAGGCCCGTCTGAGGTTTGCTAGAGAGCATTTGGATGATCCAGAAGAGGATTGGGAGAATGTCATATGGTCAGATGAAACCAAAATAGAACTTTTTGGTAAAGATTCAACTCGTCGTGTTTGGAGGAGAAAGAATGCTGAATTGCATCCAAAGAACACCATACCTACTGTGAAACATCTTGCTTTGGGGCTGTTTTTCTGCAAAGGGACCAGGACGACTGATCCGTGTAAAGGAAAGAATGAATGCCATGCCATGTATCGTGCCATGCCATGCCATGTATCGTGAGATTTTGAGTGAAAACCTCCTTCCATCAGCAAGGGCATTGAAGATGAAATGTGGCTATGTCTTTCAGCATGACAATGATCCCAAACACACCGCCCGGGCAACAAAGGAGTGGCTTCGTAAGAAGCATTTCAAGGTCCTGGAGTGGCCTAGCCAGTCACCAGATCTCAACACCATAGAAAATCTTTGGAGGGAGTTGAAAGTCTGTGTTGCCCAGCGACAGCCCAAAACATCACTGCTCTAGAGGAGATCTGCATGGAGGAATGGGCCAAAATACCAGCAACAGTGTGTCAAAACCTTGTGAAGACTTACAGAAAACATTTGACCTCTGTCATTGCCAACAAAGGGTATATAACAAAGTATTGAGATGAACTTTTGTTATTGACCAAATACTTATTTCCCACTATAATTTACCAATAAATTCATAAGAAATCCTACAATGTTTTCCCCTCATTTTGTCTGTCATAGTTGAAGTGTACCTATGATGAAAATTACAGGCCTCTCTCATCTTTTTGAGTGGGAGAACTTGCACAATTGGTGGCTGACTAAATACAATTTTTTTTGCCCCACTGTAGTTGTTGCTATGATGTAGCCTAGAGAATGCAAGGTTGCATACAGACATAAGCTGTTTCTCAATGTCAAGGATCCTTCCTTGGTAGGATTAGTACTAGAGGCTAGGCCAGGCTCCTCCTTAGCATTCGAAGAACACGTACAATGGAACAGGCTACCAAGTGCACGTCATTGCGTCATTACGTCATTTACGAGCTGGCAAAGCCGTGCGCATAGGATTGTGGGTAATATAGGAGCGCGAAGGATACACTTATGCATCCTTTGCCGTCTATGGGAAATTCTCCGAACGAAGGACTCAGTCCTTGGTGGGATTCGGAGGATCCTCGACATTGGAACGGTCCTTCGACAGACGTCGATGACGTAGCATCCTCCAAATTCTGGCTTCGAAGGATCCTTCCTTGACATTGAGAAACAGCTATAGATCCAGAAGTCATAGGTAATCATAGAATGTCGGTTGCCCAGACAACTTGGTGAAAGCTCACACGACAGCAGGGGCATGTTACTATTGGTGGTTTTGCTAACTCAACTCTCCCAATAAGGAATAGAGTCCTGTTAACCTCTATAATACAAGGAGCAGGAGACCCACTTCTCTTATTAAGACATACCCCCAAAAGGGATACTTCTTCTAGTGGTTTCTGCTAGGACCAAAGCCTAGTCTACCACACATAGATGGAGACTAGGAGCATTACTCAACCAACATTCCATTCATTACTGTCCCTGAACACAAATAGAAAGTGACTTAAAATTAGCAGACACCCCAATACAGTGACTTACAGTTAGCAGACACATGAATTCAGTGACCCACAGTTGGCATTCTCATTGGTTAAGTTCTAAAAGTGGGCGCTGGTCTTCTGGTGGGGAGCTTCGGTTAATAAGAGAGAGGGTCATCTTTGCTGGCCTGTAGCACGACACCCTGGATGGGGGCAGAGCCTACTAACCCAACCCACCTGTGTATCTGTGCCGCTGGTTCTGGACCCCGGCTCTGGTGAAGACTTGGACTAAACCAAAATGTTTCCAGGATTTCCTCTCAGTGTGATAGTTAACGGCTCGGCGTGTGAGACATCCACGGTGGGATCGCACCGGAGTCACCAGCCAGGCAGCGTGTCCCCCTACTTGCCCAACCGCCACGGAGCCTGACCCAGCCGATGGGACTCCCGGCTTTCCCGGCCCCAGCCAGGCAGCCTAGAGGCGGGGGGGGGACGCGGGATGTGGGGTCTTCCTGGCTGTCCGTCAGTTCTAAGTTTGCTCTCTGTATTGCTCGGTGAGCCAACCCTAATCCTATTCTTGGGTGCCGCTTATCGAGCAGTAGGTTTGCACAATCACTCTCCCAACAGCTGCAGGGGGAGGAGAGATACGCTGGGAGTCCCAAATGGCACCCAGTTGCCTATGTAGCGCGCTACTTTTTACCCAAAGGGCTTCAGTCAGAGGGAGCCTTGTTGAAAGTAGTGCTCCACGAAGGGCAGAGGGATCCATTTGGAACCGCAGGCATCTTCCTCCTGCCCTTTTCTGTCCTGTCAAGCAGTGAGCTTCCCTCTTCCCTGCCCCTTTAAAGCCACTATTACATCATCTGGGAACTAGCTACCATTCAGCCATGTCGTGTCCAACATTATGGTAGTGACGTCTGTCATTTCACTGGTCATTGGATGACGAGAAGGAGGGCATTAGAAGTCCTTGGAAAGGACAACCCGGTGTCCCTCTCCTCTCTCTTCTCCCTCTTTTCTTCTATTTCCACTCCTCTCTCTTCTCGCCTCCTTTCCTTTCTCTGTTCCTTTCTCTGTCAGCCCACACAGGAATCCTCCAGAACAGCATGGTGAATCACTATCTACTGGCTGAGCGTACTATTACACACACGCTCACACACACACACACACACACACAGAATGAGCATGCTAACTATTCCACACACTCTGCTCAGGGCTACCACTGTGCCTATCTCTGTCTGTCCCCCTTTAGAGAACAGTGTGTGTACGTGTGTGTGCTTGTGTGTGTGTGTTTGTCATTAGAGTAACAGGGAAAAGGGGATTTGGCCACAATAAGACCATTAGCGTCTGTTTCGCAGTCATTGTCAGGCAGTGGGTTGTGTGTGTGTGTGTGTGTGTGTGTGTGTGTGAGAGTTTGTGTGTGTGTGGTTACAGATTAAATATGGCCATTCGTTCTCACAGAGAAGTAGCTTGTGTTTGACCAAGATATTTACTCCTGGTCATTTTCAAATGCCGTTGTTGTTTTATTTTGTTTATTTGTTTGTTGTCATTGCTGCCAAGCTGCAGCTAGGGCTCTTGGGTAAAGAGTTCTAATGTCTTGTTTACAGAACCAGCTGACTGCCGGTTTGGTCCTTGGAGGAAACACAGCCAGTGTTAGAAACCCCAGTGTCTGTTGGAGTGTGCTCACACAGCCAGCTATAGATGAACTACACGCTTCCCCCAGGGTGTCGGCGATTCAGTCCCCACTCAGACACTGCCATCTCTATTCCACTTACAGAAAAACCTCTCAGAATCAATAATATAATAGGTTAACCTCACAAAACCAATAAAACATATTATCCTCTTAAAATCAATTAAATATGTTAGCCTCTCTAAAACAATGCAATGTGTTTGAGCGCGACGCGTGCAAAGCCAAAGGTTGTCGGTTAGACTCCAGCTGGGGCCATTCATAATTAAACACATGCCTATGTGAGTCGCTTGGGATCAAAGGGTTTCTAAATGCCAGGTGATAATTATTAATCATTAGTGTTATAATGTTTCAAAAACAATAAAAGATGACAACTCTCAACAACAGAAAAAAAACAACCACAAGACAAGTCTACATCCAAATCTATTTCCCAAATAGTGAACTACAAAGGACACAGGGTGCTAGAGTAGTGAACTACATAGGACACAAGGTGCTAGAGTAGTGAACTACATAGGACACAGGGTGCTAGAGTAGTGAACTACATAGGACACAGGGTGCTAGAGTAGTGAACTACATAGGACACAGGGTGCTAGAGTAGTAAACTACATAGGACACAGGGTGCTAGAGAAGTGAACTACATAGGACACAGATTGCTAGAGTAGTGAACCTCAAAGGACACAGGGTGCTAGAGTAGTGAACTACATAGGACACAAGGTGCTAGAGTAGTGAACTACAAAGGACACAGGGTGCTAGAGTAGTGAACTACATAGGACACAGGGTGCTAGAGTAGTGAACCTCAAAGGACACAGGGTGCTAGAGTAGTAAACTACATAGGACACAGGGTGCTAGAGAAGTGAACTACGTAGGACACAGGGTGCTAGAGTAGTGAACTACATAGGACACAGGGTGCTAGAGTAGTGAACTACGTAGGACACAGGGTGCTAGAGTAGTGAACCTCAAAGGACACAGGGTGCTAGAGTAGTAAACTACATAGGACACAGGGTGCTAGAGAAGTGAACTACGTAGGACACAGGGTGCTAGAGTAGTGAACTACATAGGACACAGGGTGCTAGAGTAGTGAACTACGTAGGACACAGGGTGCTAGAGTAGTGAACCTCAAAGGACACAGGGTGCTAGAGTAGTAAACTACATAGGACACAGGGTGCTAGAGAAGTGAACTACGTAGGACACAGGGTGCTAGAGTAGTGAACTACATAGGACACAGGGTGCTAGAGTAGTGAACTACGTAGGACACAGGGTGCTAGAGTAGTGAACCTCAAAGGACACAGGGTGCTAGAGTAGTAAACTACATAGGACACAGGGTGCTAGAGAAGTGAACTACGTAGGACACAGGGTGCTAGAGTAGTGAACTACATAGGACACAGGGTGCTAGAGTAGTGAACTACGTAGGACACAGGGTGCTAGAGTAGTGAACTACATAGGACACAGGGTGCTAACTAATTTTTATAAAACTAAAAATTTGTTGTATATGAGAAATAAAAATACATTTAAAATTAGTATAAATGACACACAACATTGTAAAGGCATGGTACGTCTTATGTAATTAGCTATGTGCAATATTGTAACAATGTGTTAGGATAGTTATAAGATGGAATAAATAAACAAATGGAATAAATAAACATAAATATTGGTAATGATTTTCAAAAAATCTTTGTTTTTGAATATGTAAAATTGGATGTTCCAAAGTCCACAATTATGTTTGAACCACATCATTGGGACATTTCTATCAATTACATTATTTTGGTGTGTAGTTACCCTTCAATTCTAGTGAACACTTTGCAAGAGAGCCCATGTTGTGTTGCTGTGTTCTTCTGGCACATGTGATCGTGTTCAAACCAAATACTCAATTAATTGAAGAAAGTAATCCTGATATCATCCTACCAGGTTAGCCTATAGGCTCTGTAAGGACATACCACACACACTCAGGTACACACTACACACAAACCCAGGCACATACCACACACACTCAGGTACACACTACACACAAACCCAGGCACATACCACACACACTCAGGTACACACTACACACAAACCCAGGCACATACCACACACACTCAGGTACACACTACACACAAACCCAGGCACATACCACACACACTCATACATATAATACACATCCCCAGACAAACACCCATTTAGGGTGGGGTTGTGGGCTGAACATGATGGTCCTGTAGGGTGGGGTTGTGGGCTGAACATGATAGTCCTGTAGGGTGGGATTGTGGGCTGAACATGATGGTCCTGTAGGGTGGGGTTGTGGGCTGAACATGATGGTCCTGTAGGGTGGGGTTGTGGGCTGAACATGATGGTCCTGTAGGGTGGGGTTGTGGGCTGAACATGATGGTCCTGTAGGGTGGGGTTGTGGGCTGAACATGATGGTCCTGTAGGGTGGGGTTGTGGGCTGAACATGATGGTCCTGTAGGGTGGGGTTGTGGGCTGAACATGATGGTCCTGTAGGGTGGGGTTGTGGGCTGAACATGATGGTCCTGTAGGGTGGGGTTGTGGGCTGAACATGATAGTCCTGTAGGGTGGGGTTGTGGGCTGAACATGATGGTCCTGTAGGGTGGGGTTGTGGGCTGAACATGATGGTCCTGTAGGGTGGGGTTGTGGGCTGAACATGATGGTCCTGTAGGGTGGGGTTGTGGGCTGAACATGATAGTCCTGTAGGGTGGGGTTGTGGGCTGAACATGATGGTCCTGTAGGGTGGGGTTGTGGGCTGAACATGATAGTCCTGTAGGGTGGGGTTGTGGGCTGAACATGATGGTCCTGTAGGGTGGGGTTGTGGGCTGAACATGATGGTCCTGTAGGGTGGGGTTGTGGGCTGAACATGATAGTCCTGTAGGGTGGGGTTGTGGGCTGAACATGATGGTCCTGTAGGGTGGGGTTGTGGGCTGAACATGATAGTCCTGTAGGGTGGGGTTGTGGGCTGAACATGATGGTCCTGTAGGGTGGGGTTGTGGGCTGAACATGATGGTCCTGTAGGGTGGGGTTGTGGGCTGAACATGATGGTCCTGTAGGGTGGGGTTGTGGACATCACAAAAATTATAATTTGTTAATAATGGACTTTAGAGTACATCATGGGTTATTCAGTGCCTTGGAGATGTTCTTATGTCCTGCCTCTGATTGGTGCTTTTAAAGGATCTTATTCACTTTGAATGTTCCTACATCACTTTAACTGACATTTTGTGAAACACCTGGATTGCAGGTTGACTCCATTCAAATAGTTTATTGACTTTTAAAGACAATTCTAATTAAATCCAACTAAGTAAACATTTTGTACAGTGTTGTAACACAATAAAATGTGTATTTTTGAGTATCCACCCCCCTCTGCCCAAAGAGTAAGTTTTTGATAGCGGGAATCGAACCACCGATCCCGATAGCCCACGCCGTGTGGGCCGTGTGCTGTGCCACAGATTTTCAGGTTGTACCTTCTCACCAGAGACCTGGAGCTACAGCACAGAAGACAGTGGAATCAGGTTGTACCTTCTCACCAGAGACCTGGAGCTACAGCACAGAAGACAGTGGAATCAGGTTGTACCTTCTCACCAGAGACCTCACGGCTACAGCACTGAAGACAGTGGAATCAGGTTGTACCTTCTCACCAGAGACCTGGAGCTACAGCACAGAAGACAGTGGAATCAGGTTGTACCTTCTCACCAGAGACCTGGAGCTACAGCACAGAAGACAGTGGAATCAGGTTGTACCTTCTCACCAGAGACCTGGAGCTACAGCACAGAAGACAGTGGAATCAGGTTGTACCTTCTCACCAGAGACCTGGAGCTACAGCACAGAAGACAGTGGAATCAGGTTGTACCTTCTCACCAGAGACTTGGAGCTACAGCACTGAAGACAGTGGAATCAGATAAGCTGGCCTGGATGTGGATTTACATGCAGCCAGGATGTCCTCAGGTGCGGGACTAGTAATTGAGTTAATATGAAAGGAAAATTACAGGCGGGTCCCTGCAGTACTCTGTCTGGGCCATGGGGAGCGGATGGTAGATGGGGAAGAGAGATTTTCTGTGTGTGTGTGTGTCTGTGTGTGTGTGTTAGATAGTAACCTGCTTACAGCAACCAGCTGCTCACTGTGCTTGGCTCTGTCAATGAGATTCAACTGGCTGGCTGAATGACTGGGTGGCTGGAAGAATGTCTGGGAGACTGGATGACTGGCTGGATGACTGGATGACTGACTGGATGACTGGCTGGATGACTGGCTGGATGACTGGCTGGATGACTGGATGAATGGCTGGATGACTGACTGGCTGGATGGCTGTCTGACTGACTGGATGACTGGTTGGATGACTGGCTGGGTGACTGGCTGGATGACTGGCTCAGATGCTGTCCTGGAGGCTGGTGGCTGACTGATTGGATGACCCTGTGACTGGAAAGCTGGTTTTATGTTTAGATGGTTTGTTATTGGAGGGTGATAGTATGTTTAGATGGTTTGTTATTGGAGGGTGATAGTATGTTTACATGGTTATTGGAGGGTGATAGTATATTTAGATGGTTAGTTATTGGAGGGTGATAGTATGTTTAGATGGTTAGTTATTGGAGAGTGATAGTATGTTTAGATGGTTTGTTATTGGAGGGTGATAGTATGTTTACATGGTTATTGGAGGGTGATAGTATATTTAGATGGTTAGTTATTGGAGGGTGATAGTATGTTTAGATGGTTAGTTATTGGAGAGTGATAGTATGTTTAGATGGTTTGTTATTGGAGGGTGATAGTATGTTTACATGGTTATTGGAGGGTGATAGTATATTTAGATGGTTAGTTATTGGAGGGTGATAGTATGTTTAGATGGTTAGTTATTGGAGGGTGATAGTATGTTTAGATGGTTAGTTATTGGAGGGTGATAGTATGTTTAGATGGTTAGTTATTGGAGTGTGATAGTATGTTTACATGGTTATTGGAGGGTGATAGTATATTTAGATGGTTAGTTATTGGAGGGTGATAGTATGTTTAGATGGTTAGTTATTGGAGGGTGATAGTATGTTTAGATGGTTAGTTATTGGAGGGTGATAGTATGTTTAGATGGTTAGTTATTGGAGTGTGATAGTATGTTTACATGGTTATTGGAGGGTGATAGTATGTTTAGATGGTTAGTTATTGGAGGGTGATAGTATGTTTACATGGTTATTGGAGGGTGATAGTATATTTAGATGGTTAGTTATTGGAGGGTGATAGTATGTTTAGATGGTTGGTTATTGGAGGGTGATAGTATGTTTACATGGTTATTGGAGGGTGATAGTATGTTTAGATGGTTAGTTATTGGAGGGTGATAGTATGTTTAGATGGTTAGTTATTGGAGTGTGATAGTATGTTCACATGGTTATTGGAGGGTGATAGTATGTTTAGATGGTTAGTTATTGGAGGGTGATAGTATGTTTAGATGGTTAGTTATTGGAGGGTGATAGTATGTTTAGATGGTTGGTTATTGGAGGGTGATAGTATGTTTAGATGGTTGGTTATTGGAGGGTGATAGTATGTTTACATGGTTATTGGAGGGTGATAGTATGTTTAGATGGTTAGTTATTGGAGGGTGATAGTATGTTTAGATGGTTATTGGAGGGTGATAGTATGTTTAGATGGTTAGTTATTGGAGGGTGATAGTATGTTTAGATGGTTAGTTATTGGAGAGTGATAGTATGTTTACATGGTTATTGGAGGGTGATAGTATGTTTAGATGGTTATTGGAGGGTGATATTATGTTTTAAAATGGATCCACATTGTCTTACTAAAGTCTACAAACCCTAACCCTAAGTCCACTAAATATTGGAAAGGGAGTGATTTGGAATTCATCCTGCATATATCTTGAATCCAGGTTTAGCGTCTGTATTAATGTGTTTTAAATAAAGTCTCGGCATTGAATGGGTTTTTAAATCAGATATGATGACACCACGATGACACCGTGCAATCGCTTCCAGATTTAAAACGTGGGTTCATTTGCTATATATGTTTAATCTGCCTCGATATCTACCCCTCAAAGAGAGAGAGAGAGAGAGAGAGAAAGAGAGGGGAAAGAGACAGAAATAAGAAAAAGATAAAGTATAGAGAGGGAGAGAAAGACAGAGAGAGAGAGAGAGAGAGAGAGAGAGAGAGAAAGGAGGACGATTGTGGCAGTATTTCCGCCCTCAGCTCTGTGTGCAACTGACCGATTGTGCTTCCATTTGGCATCTTGGAGCTGAAGCAACTCATCCGGTCTCAATCAGGGCGATTCATCCCATGAGCCACAAGTAGAAATTGTGATAGGGGTCTGAGTAAAGTGGACTGACAAAAGAGAAGCTGAGAAGAGCCTCTTAACAGATCCCCCCTCGATAGCCCCACAGCACTCCTCTGTGCATGGGAAGGACAGGTCCTGTGAGTGTGGTCACTCAGGTCACGCATGGCCAGTGAGCCTATCACCCCTTGAAGTGTCAGGCTCCTGAACGTCATTAATAATCAGGCCCTAAATAATAATAATTTCTTTGCAAGGTCATTCAACTAATTACCGGTATTTCACACAGTGATTCAATGGTATGTCTGCAATGATGCATTGTCCACCTTGATCCATTATCCTCCATGTTGCCTACTTCAAAAGCCAAAGCTAAAATCATATGATCTTTGAGCTTTGACTTTGACATTGTCTTTGGGCCCAACAAGGCAGACCGCTTAAGTGGGTACAGACTTCCAGGAAGTGGTTGTCTGGGGTCATTTTGAGTGTTGGAAAGGTTTTGTGCTTGCCTTCCCCCAATGAAAACAGGCCTTTCCTGAGAAAAATCGGGTCTGTCTCGTTGAGGTTGTGGGCTGATACAGAGAAATCTGCCAGTTACACTGAAATAGATCTCAGTTGATGCCATTTACATAGCCATGATCGGAGAAACTGTGTGACAATATGACGGAGCCAAGTGAGTTGGTGTATGGAGAGAAGAGGAGAGGACCTAGAACAGAGCCCTGGGGAATCCCAGTAGTTAGCCTACCAGGTAGGTTGTAATCTAAGTGTGTGCAGAGCCTTAGATGCCCAGCCCTGAGAGGGTTGAGGAGGATCCGATGGTTCACAGCGCTGAAAGCAGTGGATTTAGAAAGATCCAGTGCAAACAGCCTCTGTGATGCAGTAGAGTGGTTGAGCGGTTGAGCACAATATATGGAGAGATATACCTGCAGAGATGAGCAGAGACAGCATGCTGAAGGGTTTGATGTCTGTTGGATATGACTCTGACCATCTTAAAGTTAGATAGAAAGTGGCTTTAGCAGATAGAAATGGAAGAGAAGATGGCGATGAGGGAGTAAATGGATGGTAGGTCATCTGGAAATATTGTTTTCCTCCTTCAGTAGCCTGTCAGTAGCCTGCAGTCCTGTTTCTGTGAGTTCACTGTCAGTTGCTTAGCCAGAGAATTGGGGGAGGGCTTAGCATTCTGGGAAGGGGAGGGCTGAGCATGCTGGGAAGAATAGGTATAGTGAGAGTAATTGGGTATGGAGAGGGAGGAGGGACAAATTAAAGAGGCATACCAGGAGTCAAAAGGGAGAATAAATTAGGAAATGTTTTTATTTAGTTAATTATTTTATTTATTCACTGTTTAACCAGGAAAGGCACATTGAGATTAGAAATCTCTCTTTCAAGAGCATCCTGTCCTAGATAGGCCGTAGCAAGTTATTATTTCAGCATTACAAACAGACAACATAAAACAAATGAAAGTACTTTTAAAAAACATCGAAATCAAAACCATAATTCACAATCATGAAAACAGCTAATTAAAAACATTATTATTTATGTGAAGTTAAGTAGTAATAGGTTTATATGAAGTTAAGTAGCAATAAGAGGAAGGTTCAAGTGTCTATTTCTTGCTTAGAACAACACCATTAATTTTTCCGCAGTGAGAACAAGTTTCAATTGACTCCAGGTGTGTTAAGCAGCATTAAAAGCAGTTTGCAAGTTCTGAAATGCTTTTGCAAAGGTCGAGTCGCAACAATAAATAACAGTGTCACAAGCAGAAAAGTGAAGTTGGGCATTTTGCAAGTTTTTGCCTTTGATTATTTGTTTTAATAGTGAATGAGAGAGGACCAAGTACCAAGCCCTGGGGCACACCATTCAAAACAGACAATTTATCAGATGTGAGCCTATTAAATTGAGTGCTCTTAGTAATGTTAGACAAATAGTTAGTAAATCATACAACAGCATGCTCAGAAAGACCTGACAATCTCTGCTTCAGTATAGCATGATCAACTTGTATCGAAAGCATCAGAGAGATTAATGAAACTTGGGACACAGTGCAGTTTTTTATCAATAGCCTTAGCGTAATTGTTAAAAAACTTAATTGCTGCTGTAATTGTGCTATGCTTCTTCGATTGATACATGAATAAAATAGAGTTAGTGAATAAAAACTCCTTTAGCTGTTCACTGACACAGGTTTCAAGTATTTTAGCCAGGGGTGACAGCTTCGAGATTGGCCTGTAATTGTTTAAAAACAACGGATCTCCCCCATTAAACAATGACAGAACAAATGCAGACTTCAATATTGTTGGTATTTCACTACATTCCAGGATAAGTTTGAATAGACCTGTAAGTGGTTCAGCTATGAAATCAGCTGCCATTTTCAAAAAGCAGGGATCAAGAAGATCAAGACCTGCAGGCTTTCTCTGATCTAAGGATTTCAGGGCTTTTTGTACCTCCTGCACTGAGAACGAAAAAAAAAGGAAAGATGATAGAATTGGGGAGAGTAGCTGGGGAGTGTTAAGAATTTGATGGCGCCAGGCCATCTGATGTTTAGGGGAGAGACACCAGGAACAGACCCAGAGCATGGAAGGGCCCCGGCAGGGAATGGATGAGGGAGTCATCATGTGTTGGAGCCCCGGCAGGGAATGGATGAGGGAGTCATCATGTGTTGGAGCCCCGGCAGGGAAGGGATGAGGGAGTCATCATGTGTTGGAGCCCCGGCAGGGAATGGATGAGGGAGTCATCATGTGTTGGAGCCCCGGCAGGGAAGGGATGAGGGAGTCATCATGTGTTGGAGCCCCGGCAGGGAATGGATGAGGGAGTCATCATGTGTTGGAGCCCCGGTAGGGAAGGGATAAGGGAGTCATCATGTGTTGGAGCCCCGGCAGGGAAGGGATGAGGGAGTCATCATGTGTTGGAGCCCCGGTAGGGAAGGGATGAGGGAGTCATCATGTGTTGGAGCCCTGGCAGGGAAGGGATGAGGGAGTCATCATGTGTTGGAGCCCCGGCAGGGAAGGGATGAGGGAGTCATCATGTGTTGGAGCCCCGGTAGGGAAGGGATGAGGGAGTCATCAACAACAGAAAACAAACCGTTGTGACGGGGAGATGGCCTCTCTCACGTGGCTGTTTGGGAGGCGTGGGCTCCAGTGGTCAACGTCTCGTGGCCTTTCAGCCCTCCTTCCCCTGGTTTTAACTCTCTCCTGGGCTCCAGTATTGTTGGGGCTGAGCAGCTGTGAGGGCATCTTTCTGTTGCTGCTTTTTTCCCTCCTCTCCAGCCTCGTCTAATTCTCCCACCACTTCCCCTCGGGTCCATGGTGGATGATACATAATAACAGTTTTGAGGTGAATGGACAGGTGGATTCAAAGGAGGACAGGCAGGTGAATGAGGGAAGAGAGAGAGAGTCTACCTGGCAGAGATGCGTAGACCTGAACCAGATTATCTCTGCCTGGGAGAGAACACACAGATGAGGGGAGCGCAGCTGGCGTAGCAGGGTTTTCTTCAGTAACCCATGTCTCTGTCTGGGCACAGAAGTCAAGAGCCTGAAGAGCAGCATAGGCAGAGATGAACCTGAGTTGTGTTGACAGCAGATCAACAGTCCTAAATGCTGCCGGAGACCAGGAAGTCCACATGGGTTGTGCGGGCAGGGACACCAGATTAGACGGGTTACTGCCGTGGGTGGGGAGCATCTGTAAGAACCACAAGAAGTGGAGCGATACAGAGATACCGAGAAAAACACACACACACACACACACACATATTTCACGAAGCTACAAAAGCCCAAAGAGACAATCACTTCCTTTAAACAGGGACAATGCACCCATTTTTTGAGACAACCCATCACTTTGTTAAAGAGTAACAATTTACTGAGTCCTTCGGGCACTGTGACCATCAGCACTGAGTCCTTCAGGCACTGTGACCATCAGCACTGAGTCCTTCAGGTGACCATCAGCACTGAGTCCTTCAGGCACTGTGACCATCAGCACTGAGTCCTTCGGGCACTGTGACCATCAGCACTGAGTCCTTCGGGCACTGTGACCATCAGCACTGAGTCCTTCAGGTGACCATCAGCACTGAGTCCTTCAGGCACTGTGACCATCAGCACTGAGTCCTTCGGGCACTGTGACCATCAGCACTGAGTCCTTCAGGTGACCATCAACCCCATTAGAGTCCTAAATGGGATCACAGTGTGTGGTAAGGTTCCATGGAACTGCCAGCAAAATAAGCGCACTACTATTTTGGTGGTTCTAGCTGGAATTGGCAGCATTTTGGGAGGCAGTGTTCCTTTACTGAACGAGGAATGAATGAACTAATACAATACAATATACAATATACAATATACAATATACCAAGAACAGAAGACCTGAAGTTACCCCCAACACCTCTCTATGAATCTCCCTCTCTCTGTTTGCTCTCTCTCCCTCTATCTCTCTGGCTTTCTCTCCATCTCTCCCTCTATATCTCTATATATATCTCTCCATCTCTCCCTCTATATCTCTATGTATCTCTCTCCCTCTCTCCACCTTTCCCTCTATATCTTTATATATCTCTCTCCACCTCTCCCTCTATATCTCTATATATCTCTCTCACTCTCTCCACCTCTCCCTCTATATCTTTATATATCTCTCTCCATCTCTCCCTCTATATCTTTATATATCTCTCTCCATCTCTCCCTCTATATCTTTATATATCTCTCTCCATCTCTCCCTCTATATCTTTATATATCTCTCTCCATCTCTCCCTCTATATCTTTATATATCTCTCTCCATCTCTCCCTCTATATCTTTATATATCTCTCTCCATCTCTCCCTCTATATCTTTATATATCTCTCTCCATCTCTCCCTCTATATCTTTATATATCTCTCTCCATCTCTCCCTCTATATCTCTATATATCTCTCTCCATCTCTCCCTCTATATCTCTATATATCTCTCTCCATCTCTCCCTCTATATCTCTATATATCTCTCTCCATCTCTCCCTCTATATCTTTATATATCTCTCTCCATCTCTCCCTCTATATCTTTATATATCTCTCTCCATCTCTCCCTCTATATCTCTATATATCTCTCCCTCTATATCTCTATATATCTCTCTCCACCTCTCCCTCTATATCTCTATATATCTCTCTCCATCTCTCCCTCTATATCTCTATATATCTCTCTCCATCTCTCCCTCTATATCTTTATATATCTCTCTCCATCTCTCCCTCTATATCTTTATATATCTCTCTCCATCTCTCCCTCTATATCTTTATATATCTCTCTCCATCTCTCCCTCTATATCTTTATATATCTCTCTCCATCTCTCCCTCTATATCTTTATATATATCTCTCCATCTCTCCCTCTATATCTTTATATATCTCTCTCCATCTCTCCCTCTATATCTTTATATATCTCTCTCCATCTCTCCCTCTATATCTCTATATATCTCTCTCCATCTCTCCCTCTATATCTCTATATATCTCTCTCCATCTCTCCCTCTATATCTCTATATATCTCTCTCCATCTCTCCCTCTATATCTTTATATATCTCTCTCCATCTCTCCCTCTATATCTTTATATATCTCTCTCCATCTCTCCCTCTATATCTCTATATATCTCTCCCTCTATATCTCTATATATCTCTCTCCACCTCTCCCTCTCTCCATCTCTCCCTCTATATCTCTCTTTTTCTCTTTCTCTCATTCTGTCTCTCGTTACAGTTCCCTGTCAGGGTAAATTACAGTTTTATGGCCTTCTGTACAAAGACATGACAGGAGCACTTCTACCCCCATCATTTATATTTCTTTCCTCTATTTTCTCTCCTATCTACCGCTCCTCTTTCTATTCTCTCTTTTATATACACCTCTCCATTCTCTCTCATGTGTACCCTTTCCTCTCCCTGTTCTCTCTATCTACTTCCTCCTCTATTCTCTCCCCATAATTTCTCTCCCCTCTGTTTCTTTCCCACTCTGTCTATATACCTCTGTCTCTCACTCTACCTGTCTCTCTCTCTACCTGTCTCTCTCTGTTTCTTTCTCTCTGTCTCTCTGTCTGTCTGTCTCTGTCTATATCTCAGTGAGTCTGTCTGTCAGCCTGTCTGTCTGTCTGTCAACATCCGTGTCTCTGTCTGTATCATTGTGTATCTGCCTGTCTGTCTTTCCAGTATATAGTTGTCACTCCTGTCCAGTTCACTGCTGTCTTCTGTACAGCTGGGAGCAAGCTGTTATTAGAGCAATAGAACTAGTGGAGAAGAATCAATCATGCTGACACACACAACCACAGACAACCACAGACAAAAACAAACACAACCACACACAACCACAGACAAAAACAAACACAACCACACACAACCACAGACAAAAACAAACACAACCACACACAACCACAGACAAAAACAAACACAACCACATACAACCACAGACAAAAACAAACACAACCACACACAACCACAGACAAAAACAAACACAACCACACACAACCACAGACAAAAACAAACACAACCACACACAACCACAGACAAAAACAAACACAGACAACCAAACACAGTCAAACATACACAACCAAAACAACCAAATACAACCACAGACAGCCAAATACAACCAAATGCAACCACAGACAGCCAAATACAACCAAATACAACCACAGACAGCCAAATACAACCAAATGCAACCACAGACAGCCAAATACAACCAAATGCAACCACAGACAGCCAAATACAACCAAATGCAACCACACGGACAGTCTCTTCCTCCTCCCAGTCATGTGACCTAACTGTGCCCACTAAATGGATGGAAAACGATGCAGTTAGGTGTTCCCTAAAATTCCCAGGTTTTCCCTAAAACTTTGATTTCATGTTGGTTTTCATTCCTTCTTGTTTTGTATTACACCTTCCTCTTTATTCTGAATCTTCCTTCCGGTTTCTGTATATCTTTCAGCCGAGATTCCTGGAAAAGCTGGGAATTACAGGTTTACTGAGATGTTGTAACACTAAGTGCACTGTAGGCGGTTGCTGGGAAAAGGTTGTCATGGGAGATGTACAGTAGTACAGTCTCCAGGGTGGTCATGAATAACTCATTGGTTCATGGGAAGTGGAGTCCAGCTTTGAAAGTAAAATGTGTATGTATGTGTGTGTGTGTGTGTGTACTCATGCATGCAAATTCACTATATTTTGTGAATAAAATATGAAGGTGTGTGTTCACAGATTAATCTGTCCTGTAGCTAAAATGTCTGGTCTCGGATATCACATTTTAATCTATGTGTAGGACAGGTGGTGTATTTGATAATACGCAATTTAATAGTTAGATTTGTGCTCCGACTTGGTGAATGCAAAAGATAATACGGTCTTGCATTTTTTTTAAATCCAAAGAATTACTATTAGCTATTCAATTAACCTTGCACTTGTACTGCCAATACTTTAATTACATTCCAGATAATTGTTTTCCTATTTTCAAGGAGGAGAATATAGTGACAGAATAATGTCTGGATATTATTCTTCACATTCATGTTTTTTTTTTTGAGTTTGTTAGCTTCAGGGAGAATATTCCATTACTTGTGTAGAGAAGGAATAACACACGTGTGGACACAACACACAATCACACAACTTTTGAAGACAACAGCATAGCACACTTGTGCAGCAAGTCGCACACCATTGACGATAACACCACAAGACACGCGTGGATTCCTCCTATGACTTCATGGCCTCGCACCACTCCAACATCACCGAGAAGGTGCCGATGATGCTGCTGTGCCTGATCAGCCTCTAGGAAGATAAGGAGGTCAGAGGCACGTTAGGGTGACGCTACGTCAGTAACACCACAGACCTGGTCGTGGAACGCAGTGGAGGCAGGGGAGAGAACACGCCTCCTCTGCTTCAACGGGGCTGCTCGGGAGCTTCAAGTCTCCCGGTGTTCACATCTCCCATGAACAAACATGCACATGCAGATGGTTGTGAAGGAAGCCTGGGAGTGTTTCCCCTTAAGAGGCTGAACAGATCCGGCGTGGACCCTGAGACACGGTGGCCCTGGGAGCATCTTTTGGCAGCTGAACCACCCTTCGTTGGGAGCCGCTTCGTTCTGAACGGGTTTATCAATCGGGGCCAGTCTCCAAAACCTCCACGCTGGCCAGGTGTTAGAGGAAGGCCTTCAGAATACTCAGTGTTTCCAGCCACCCAAGCCAAATAATATTCTATACAGGCACCAGTACCTAAAGTGTGTTACAGACAGAGTTCTGCGCAGCTTCTAGCCCCCCAAAGTCATGACTATCAATAAAGACTGAGGAATAATTATCACCTGGCAACCCAGCTACCTGCATTTTGCCATTTTATCCATCTTATCCAGAGCATCTTACATAGGTCCTTGTCCAGAACAACTTACATAGATATAGATTTCTTACAAATAAACACTTTCACTATCCAAATGAATGACTAGTTTGAATTTCCATAAGGCTTATGCATATATTCTAAATAAAGCCTTTTCCAGAGTAACTTCTAGAAGCACTCTGGGTTGTCTGTATTGTTCATGGGAGGAAGAAAAACTCTGGCTCTTTGGGTTACTGGGACTGGTGCTTCCTGTAAATAGCCAACATCATTTTAATATAATTTAATATTTATTATATTTTTGTTTTATTCCTTATTTGCTATCATGCTACTATGTTATATTTTCTTTAATATAAAGATGATTTCTGGAACTTCTGCGAATAACAGATTGGCCTGGATGTATATTAATGGTGTTTATATGTGCATAATATACTGCTCTGGAAAAATTAAGAGACCACTGCACATTTTTTTTCCTTTCCAAAAAAGTTGAAAAGTTTTGAGTGAGGAACAGAAGCATTCATTTTGCAGTGGTCTCTTAAATTTAACCCTTCTGTTCCTCACTCAAAACTTTCCTTTTCAACTTTTTGGAAAGGAAAGAAAAAGGTGCAGTTGTCTCTTAATTTTTTCCAGAGCTGTATACAGTTGTGCTCATAGGTTTGCATACCCTGGCAAAAATTGTTACATTTTGTAATTGATTTTGAAAATATGACTGATCATGCAAGAAAACTGTATTTTATTTTAGGATGTTGATCATATGAAGCCATTTATTATCACATAGTTGTTTAGCTCCCTTTTTAAATCACAATGATAACAGAAATCACCCAAATGGCCCTGATCAAAAGTTGACATACCCTTGAATGTTTGGCCTTGTTACAGACACACAAGGTGACACACACAGGTGAAAATGGCAATTAAAGGTGAATTTCCCACACCTGTGGCTTTTTAAATTGCAATCAGAGTATAAATAGTCAATGAGTTTGTTAGCTCTCACGTGGATGCACTGAGCAGGCTAGATCCTGAGCCATGGGGAGCAGAAAAGAACTGTCAAAAGACCTGCGTAACAAGGTAATGGAACTTTATAAAGATGGAAAATGATATCAAAATATATCCAAAGCCTTGCAAATGCCAGTCAGTACTGTTCAATCACTTATTAAGAAGTGGAAAGTTCATGGACCTCTTGATACCAAGCCAAGGTCAGGTAGACCAAGAAAGATTTCAACCAAAACTGCCAGAGGAATTGCTTGGGGTACAAAGAAAAACCCACAGGTAACCTCAGGAGAAATACATGCTGCTCTGGAAAAAGACGGTGTGGTTGTTTGAAGGAGCACAATACACCGATCCTTGAGCAAAAACTACTGCATGGTCAAGTTGCCAGAAAGACACCTTTCTTGCGCCAATGCCACAAAAAAGCTCAGTTACAATGTGCCAGACAACACCTTGACACGCCTCACAGCCTCTGGCATACCAATTTGGAGTGAAAAGACCAAAATAGAACTTTATGGTCACAACCATAAGCGCCAAGTTATTGCTTATGGTTGTGTTATCACAATATATTGGCAGACAATTTGCATTGTTCTGCACTAAAGCTGCGCATGGGACGCTTTTCAACTTTCCAGCACGACAATGACCCTAGGCACAAGGCTAAGTTGACCCTCCAGTGGTTACAGCAGAAAAAGGTGAAGGTTCTGGAGTGGCCATCACAGTCTCCTGACCTTAATATCATTGAGCCACTCTGGGTAGATCTCAAACATGCAGTTCATGCAAGACGACCAAAGACTTTGCATGACCTGGAGGCATTTTGCCAAGATGAATGGGCAGCTATACCATCTGCAAGAATTCAGGGCCTCATAGACAACTATTACAAAAGACTGCATGCTGTCTTTGATGCTAAATGGGGCAATACACAGTAATAAGAACTAAGGGTATGCAGACTTTTGAACAGGGGTCAGTTAATTTTTTGTCCACGTAAGCGGATTTCTCTGACTGGGTGAGAGAGTGACTGACTGTCTACCCCTTGTTGAATAGTGTAGTGGTTAGAGATGCTGGCTATAGAAAAACAGGCCCTGTGTTCAACTCCTGTTTCAAAACAGATTGCGGTTTGTTGAGGACAGACAAAAACTTTGCTGGCTACAACCTTCAGTAGCTATGTAATAGTAAGCCTAAAATAAAACAGTTCTGGTGAATATTAGGATTTGTTCAGGATATACAAACTCTTTGCTGGCTACATGATTCTTTTGTCTTTTCACTTGACGAAAAAGTCAGTTATCGTCACCTTCATTGATTGATACTGTATCAATGTCATTCAGGAATGGCTAATTAGCTGTTGAAACGGCCAGTGGCAAAAGAGGATTTGTTCAGGATAGACAAATATTTCACTGGCTTCAACGTTCAGTAGCTATGTTACAGGAAGCCTAAAATTAAACTGTTTACTGTTATATTGCGACTATTTCTGATGGATTTTGAATATTGTCTTAGGATATGTTCAGGATCAACAAAAGCTTCGCTGGCTACACGATTCTCTCGTCTTTTCACTTGACGAAAAGGTCTGTTATCATCAACTATATTGATACAGTAGTTATTGTATCAATGTCATTCACGAATGACTAATAAGCTGTTAAAACGTCCAGTGGCAAAAGTCATACAGTTCATAGATGCTATTTGTGGTGGAGGTAAATTTAATAAGAAATGTTACTCAGTTTAACACAATGCTTAATGGTGTCTAACGAAATATTCAAACTTGGTGTGATGTTAATGCGGGACAAAATGATATAATGTCAAGAGGCTGTACCCACACCCCTCAAATTTACAGCTCTGTGTTGTTGTGGTTAAAGATACAGCCTGTCACCTAGGCGACCCAGGATTGAGTCTCGAGAGTGTAACAATGATCACCACTTTCCATTGCGTGCCGGCTGAACATGGCTTTGTTGCCATGTGTTACTTTATGATTGTGTCATTCTGTTATGACCTACATAATGTGAATCCCATAAGAAATAAAATACATGTTTTGCCTGCTCGCTCATGTATTCTTCGTACATATATTACCAATTCTCCAAGGGTATGCAAACTTTTGAGCACATTTGTACGTCCTAAAGTATCGAAACATCTAGCCAAGACATTCTAAGTTTGAAAGCGAGCGGCTTTGATTAAATGGGTCACAAATCAGCACATACAGCACCGTTCCCGGGACACGTTTTGGCTCGACAGCGGCTCTTCTGCAACCAGTGGCCAACAATCAGGGAATGCATCTTCGCCTGTGTCCATACTTTCTGAGACGCACCAGTAAGTGTGTTGGTCTGTGCAGGTTGTTAATGAAGCGTGGGGCGAATTAAATCAGACTCGATTCCATTTAAGATTTTCACACGCAGAGAGCGTGACATCACAATGTTTGGTGATGTCAGCGGCAGTGAGCGGAGCCATGTTAGTGGCCAGATGGTGACCGGGGGCCCGTATTTGTAACGTCCACGCCCACTCTGTTTTCCATCTCTTCGCCGTGCTCTTTCCCTCGTCTTTTCTCTGTCTCCTCCTTTCATCACCCGGAGCACATTTTCCCACACACACGTCTCAGTATTTAATCTACGGTATGTCAGTTTTGTGTGTGTGTGTGTGGAGGTTTTATGTATGTGTAAGTGTGTGTGCATGTGAGGTAGATGATGTTTTGTGTGTGGGTGTGTGTTTCAAGAGGCAGTGAGTAATGTAATGGATTCCCACAGATAGAAGAGTGTGTGTAGAAATATGTTGAGTTATTTATATCCAAGTTCTGTGTTAGTGGATCTCTGTAGAAGGTACAGGTGTCTGCTAATCATCAGGTTCCCTATTGACTGAAATAATAATAATAATATATTTTATTTCTGTGTTCATGGTTGGGTTGTAGATGGTTATTTATTAGTGGGTTGGTCTGTATCTGGTTCTGTATTAGTGGGTTGGACTGTGTCAGGTTATTTATAGGTTGGTTGGGCTGTGTCAGGTTTTGTATTAGTGGGTAGGGCTGTGTCAGGTTCTGTATAAGTGGGTTGGGCTGTTTCAGGTTCTGTATTAATGGTTGGTCTGTGTCAGGTTCTGTATTAATGGCTTGGGCTGTGTCAGGGTCTGTTTTAATGGTTGGGTTGTGGCAGGTTCTGTATAAGTGGGTAGGGCTGTGTCAGGTTCTGTATTAATGGTTGGTCTGTGTCAGGTTCTATATTAATGGGTTGGGCTGTGTCAGGTTATGTATTAATGGTTGGGCTGTGTCAGGTTCTGTATTAGTGGGTAGGGCTGTGTCAGGTTCTGTATTAGTGGGTTGGGCTGTGTCAGGTTCTGTATTAATGGTTGGTCTGTGTCAGGTTCTGTATTAGTGGGTTGGGCTGTGTCAGGTTCTGTATTAATGGTTGGTCTGTGTCAGGTTCTGTATTAATGGGTTGGGCTGTGTCAGGTTCTGTTTTAATGGTTGGGTTGTGGCAGGTTCTGTATTAGTGGGTAGGGCTGTGTCAGGTTCTGTATTAATGGTTGGTCTGTGTCAGGTTCTGTATTAATGGGTTGGGCTGTGTCAGGTTCTGTTTTAATGGTTGGGTTGTGGCAGTTTCAGTATTAGTCAGTAGGGCTGTGTCAGGTTCTGTATTAATGGTTGGTCTGTGTCAGGTTCTGTATTAATGGGTTGGGCTGTGTCAGGTTCTGTATTAATGGTTGGGCTGTTTCAGGTTCTATATTGGTAGCAGTCGAAAGGTACAGGTTTTCGCTAAGTGGCAGGTCTGTCGTTGAATGTCTTCTTTTCTACATTGAATTATTACTTGATGATCTTCCCTGACATTTTTATGAACTTCCAAGTACCATTTTAATGCATTTCAGTCACTGCAAACCACAGACCTAAATCCTTAAAGATTTCAATTTGGTTTTCCTACTATAAACATTTTGTATTTCCTTTAATGTCTGCTTATTGATATTATGGGAACAGAGAAATTTCCTTTTTTTAAATAATTTTTCCAATGTAACAATTGTTCACGTATGGTTCTTTATTGAGATGGGACCATTCTTATCATCGTCATCACGGGATTCGTGATTGAGATCACACCAGGCTAGCCTTGTTAGCATGGGTTTCATTACTGAAATAGGCCCAGGCTAGCCTCATTAGCATGGGGTTCATTGCAGAGATAGGCCCAGGCTAGCCTCGTTAGCATGGGGTTCATTGCAGAGATAGGCCCAGGCTAGCCTCGTTAGCATGGGGTTCATTGCCGAGATAGGCCCAGGCTAGCCTCGTTAGCATGGGGTTCATTGCCGAGATAGGCCCAGGCTAGCCTCGTTAGCATGGGGTTCATTGCCGAGATAGGCCCAGGCTAGCCTCGTTAGCATGGGGTTCATTGCCGAGATAGGCCCAGGCTAGCCTCGTTAGCATGGGGTTCATTGCCGAGATAGGCCCAGGCTAGCCTTGTTAGCATGGGGTTCATTACCGAGATAGGCCCAGGCTAGCCCCAGCCAGCTGCTTAAACAGACACCATGCGGAGACTAAGTCAATACAGTCGAGTACATCACAGGGCGGCTGGTGGTGAGTAATGGGTTGTTTGTGAGAGACAGGCAGGCAGGGAGGCGGGGAGCTGTACGGGAAGGTGGGAGGCGGCAGTGCCGTCCTGAGGGCTCTGGCCACTGAACGTTACAACATAATTCGGCTCAATCAGCCTTCAGAATAATGCTTGCAGCGCCAATGTCGTGGCTTTCAAGCCTCACACAGTTCAAATGCATACCAAATATGGAGGCACTTACTGCAATGCATGTTGTTGTTTCACTAAGCAGGAATGAGTTTGTTGTTGATGTTGTTCTGGTTTTGAGCAGTGAAGCTTGTGAGACACTGTTTCGCCTCTTCTGGTTTGTTTTTGTCATACAGGTTTATTTTCCCCCCAAGGAAAATAAAATGCTAATTCAGATGAGAGGAGAAGGCTTAGGAGAGTGTAACCTTGCATGATGGTGAAAGGCAAAGGTCCTCACGATGGGGTGATAACAATCCTCTGTAAAAGCAGACTTTGAAAGCTCACGTCCCCGTATGACATGGAGTCACAAAATTTGATTCGCCTCAGTGACCTATAGTCAGCCATTTGGAGTTTTAAAAACACTTAAATGACATCTCCAAAACCTCCGAACTGAACAGAACTCAGTGTACAGCCTCCATAGACCAAGGTGTCTGTTGTCCGTGACATGAATGCATATAACTCAGACACATAACATACAACTCAGACAGGAAATGACATTTTAGCCAGTAATTGGTACATATGTCCCAGTTACTGTCAAGACGTAATGTGTTGTGGACGTTTTGATCAACCACACAGTGCCCCTGTACCCGAAGTAAAGTCCCATTCTTCAGAAGATGAAACGTTCAGCTAACCCCTCCCTCATGTGTATTTTTTCACCGTACATCATTGCGTACAGGCTTGAAATCCCCACCCCCAGTTTAAGAAATGCCTTAACCCAATCCAGTCCACCAAATAATCTATTTGAAAACACAAAACCAGGAATTACTGCTGTTTGTAATAGCGTCTTTGACAGCCTTGACAGATTCTCTGATCACACGATAGATTCAAATGGAATAGACACAAAAGGGAGTCCATCAGTACAATCGACCCCCTCAGCTCTACATTACAGTTGAAAAACACGAAAACCGCTCATTCTTCTTGATCTCTCTGAGGAGTTAAACTTGACCCGACCCACTGATGTCATTATGACATCCTGGGCTGCTCACACCCTGCTAGGTGGAACAATACATCCCAAACGGCACCCAGTTCCCTTCAGGCCTCTGGGCCCTAGTCAAACCTAGTGTGCTAAACTGGGAATAGTGTATCATTTGGCACGCAAGATAGAAGAGGCTTCTTCTTCCATTCTGGCCCATAACAGAAGTCTTGACAGCTCATTAACTGACCTTTTGCCATGGTAATCGAGTCGATATATAGTGAACAATAACAAGCTCTGTGGTGCCACCCAGGTGATTAGTGAAGGGACAGTGGGAGACGTGTATATATCAAGACTGACTGACCATGGCTGCTGATCATCTCTGTCCAGGTGATTCCATATCCTGTATGATTCTGTATGAACGGCTACTACTGCTACTGATGCTATCGCTACTACTGCTGATGCTACCGCTACTACTGCTGATGCTACGGTTACTACTACTGCTGATGCTACCGCTACTACTGCTGATGCTACGGTTACTACTACTGATGCTATCGCTTCTACTGCTGATGCTACCGCTACTACTGCTGATGCTATCGCTACTACTGCTGATGCTACCGCTACTACTGCTGATGCTGCGGTTACTACCGTTGATGCTACGGTTACTACTACTGATGCTATCGCTTCTACTGCTGATGCTACCGCTACTACTGCTGATGCTATCGCTACTACTGCTGATGCTATCGCTACTACTACTGATGCTACGGTTACTACTACTGATGCTATCACGACTACTACAGATTCTACCGCTACTACTTCTGATGCTATTGTTACTACTAATGATGCTGTCGCTACTATTACTGATGCTACCGCTACTACTTCACTACTACAAATACTTCGACTGCTACTGCAATAAATTCTACTGTTACTGCTAGTATGACTGCTTCTGCTATTAATACTACTACTTGTAATTCCGCTACTCCAGTTATTAAATCATATTTTTGGAGACAACCCTTTGAGATCACCTTGTGATAAGCGATGTTGCGCTTGAGTTAGCCAGTTAGCTTAGCTTAATGAGTGACAGAAAGCATGAGTTTGCCAGCTAGTTTAGCATAATGACCAATGGGGAGTATATGTTAGCTAGTAAGCTTAGCTTATGGAATGATGGGGAGCAGGTTTAGTCAGGGGATAATCAGCTATAACATGTAGAAATATCTAACAATGATCAAGGAGAAATTGATGCTACATTGGCAATGTATTGAACTATCCATGTCTTTTGTGAAAGTGGGGGTGGACTGGACAGAATATTAAATTGAATAACAATTGAAGCTAAACAGCACTCTATTCTCTTGTGTGTGTGTTGGGCTAAAACCTACAAGCTAATGAGGAATGTATCTTCTCCACAGAGACTCGGGTGAATTCCTTTTGTGGATTTAGTTGCTCTTGTACAGATTCATCACAATCCAGAGCCTCAAGTGATTGTCCAGAGGTTCACGTTTAATTGCAATCTTTGGAAAACAAGGTCAGTCAGTTGCTAACTTTGTTACTGAATAACGTCAATTCTCAGAACAAACCCAGTTTGGGTCTGGGTTTGAGGACATGCTCTGTGACAGATATGTCTGTGGCGTTAATGAGGATTCAGTGCTGTTTGTTGGAGGAAGACTCACTGACTTTTAGGAGAACACTGCAGTTGTCTCTAGGGATGGCAACTAGCAGGGCTAGACATACAGATGGCCAATAGTGACAATGGTGCACCAGTGACTAGTGGAATGTCTCAAATGTGAGGGGACAGATTAACCCGGCAACTGTAAACTCAGGTATTCTGACACAATGGGACTAAAAGGGACAGTAAATTCAAAACAGCCCGGCTGATTAAAGCAGGCCAGAGGACGGTACAACTGGGCGGGGCCGTTATGTCAGTCAGCAGCCCATCAGCTGCAGAGGAAGTGGAGGAAAAGGGACGAGAGGTTTGTAAAAATGTTGAATGGGAGTGAAACATGTAGTTCTAAGCTACAGTGGACATCATATCTGCTTTGGATAACAAGCACTTTTGTGCAGGCGTTTTATTGATTTAGCTAAAGCCCTTGACTCTGTCAACCGATGCATCCTAATTAATAGACCCAGCAACATACGGTCCTCAGATGGCGGTGTAGCCTGGTTTGAAAACATATTATTTAATATACGTGTGTATTTTTCAGGCTTTTTTATGTTTCACTGGACAGGAATGGGGCAAGATCGAGGGCCTTTTTGCAGAAAGAGCAGCGGACCAGATTCAAACCAGGTACACGTGCGTCAGCCTGCAACCGTATGCCTTCGGCCAGGTCGTCTTGACGGTAAAATAAAAATAAAAATGAGATGAGGATGGAGGGTGAGGCGGCGGCCTGTGCCACGAGACCCACACGACCCTAGGCTCAAATTCATCGAATCCCCATCCGAATACATGCAGAACGTACACCAGGGGGCTGGCCAACACACGGCTGGACGCTGCCACAGCAGCCAGGAAGGGAGAGCACGCCCCCTGGTGGACAACAGGCCTAGATCTACTGTTAGTAGCCTGTTCCACACTCTGAGATCACAGAGACACACAGTGATGGATGAATAACCTATACACTCCTGGGTGACACGTTTCGTGTTCTATGGCCGACCTTTGGCCACCCAATTCGATAAACACGTGCTGGTACGGTATGGGTTTGATTCGGGCCTGCTGTTGTTTCAGCACACTCTCTCAAGCCCTTTCCACTGTCTCTTCTCTTTCAATATAGCATAGACTGGCCATAAATATGTACCAAAAACACACATGACACATAATGGGATCACCATCTAGTGGCTGTTTCATGGGGGATGTGACAGATAGAGATGTTAATGAAAGGTTCGTGAAGCTTGGCTGTCACTAGACTGTCCTCCAGCTCAGTGTGTTTCTATATCTCTTGTGGAGCGCGCATATGCACACACACACACAGTAACATAATGCCATCTTTATGACTCGTTGAGTCAGGATAGTCGGAGAATAATAGATTAGATTCGATTGCATTCATTACAGCCCACCCTCTCCAATTATAATAATATAGGAAAATGGAGTTGATTTCAATTTCTGGCAGCCAAGACGTTTAATCTTTTCCTGGCAGTATAGTTACACTGTGGAAATTCCCGCTTTGAGTTAATATATACACTGATCAACCATAAGATTATGACCACCTGCCTAATATTGTGTGGGTCCCCCTTTTGCCGCCAAAACAGCCCTGACCGGTTGAGGCGTGGACTCCACTAGACCTCTGAAGGTGTGCTGTGGTATCTGACACCAAGACGTTAGCAGCAGATCCTTTAAGTCCTGTAAGTTGCGAGGTGGGGCCTCCATGGATCGGACCTATTTGTCCAGCACATCCCAAAGATGCTCGATTGGATTGAGATCTGGGGATTTTGGAGGCCAAGTCAACATCTTGAATTCGTTGTTGTGTTCCACAAACCCTTCCTGAACCATTTTTGCTTTGTGGCAGGGCGCATTATCCTGCTGAAAGAGGTCAATGCCATCAGGGAATACCGTTGCCATGAAAGGGTGCACATGGTCTGCAACAATGCTCAGGTAGGTGGTACATGTCAAAGTAACATCCACATGAATGGCAGGACCCAAGGTTTCCCAGCAGACCATTGCCCAAAGCATCACACTGCCTCCACTTGCTTGCCTCCTTCCCATAGTGCATCCTGGTGCCATGTGTTCTCCAGATAAGCAACGCACACGCACCCGGTCACGTGATGTAAAAGAAAATGTGATTCATCAGACCAGGCCACCTTCTTGCCCCATGGTCCAGTTCTGATGCCCACGTGCCCATTGTAGGCGCTTTCAGCAGTGGACAGGGATCAGCACCCTGACTGGTCTATGGCTACGCAGCCCCATAAGCAACAAACTGTGATATCAGGGGGCCTAGACACCTTTCTATCAGTGACAGCATGAACATTTTCAGCCATTTGAGTTACAATAGCTCGTTTGTTGGATTGGACCACACAGGCCAGCCTTTGCTCCCCGCGTGCATCATTGAGCCTTGGCCGCCCATGACCCTGTTGCCGGTTCACCACTTTTCCTTCCTTGGACCACTTTTGATAGGTACTGACCACTGCAGACCGGGAACACCCCACAAGGGCTGCGGTTTTGGAGATGTTCTGACCCAGTTGTCTAGCCATCTCAATTTGGCCCTTGTCAAAGTCAATCAAATTCTTATGCTTGCCCATTTTTCCTGATTCTAACACATCAAATTTGAAGACAGAATGTTCACTTGCTGCCTAATATATCCCACCCACTGACAGGTGCCATGATAACGAGATTATCAGTGTTATTCACTACACCTGTCAGTGGTCATAATGTTATGGCGGATGGGTGTATCAGTGTTATTCACTTCATCTGTCAGTGGTCATAATGTTATTCCTGATCAGTGTATACCTGTCTTGTACCAAGCCTCCAGAACAGCCTGCCTTCCTTGGAGCTTGGGTTCTTCAAGGTGTCAGAAACTTTCCACCGCAATGTTGATCCATTCTGACGAGTGTCACCTATTGCTATAGATTGGACTGCAGTACATACAGTACATGCTGGGAAAAGTTCCATTTCATCCCAGTGATGCTCTATCGTGTTGCAGTCAGTTGCTGGCATGTTCCCAGAACCATTCTGAGCCATTTTCCTTTGAAGGGGTTCATCTGGTGTACCACAGAGCTCGAATCCCTTTTGGCCTTCCAACTTGGCTCGCCGTGTGCCAGACAAACATTCCTGCCACCATGGCACCAATACTATCAGTCTGTACCTTAGTCATAGACTAATGATACTTTTGCCAAAACCTCTGCCGTTAGCATGAAGCAGCAGGAACCAGGATTCGTTTGACCAGCCAGTGTTTTCCCACTCTTCAACTGTCCGGAGATGGTAATGGCATGCCTCCTGGAGCGGCTTCCTCTTGTTTCTTGCTGACGCACTCGAAGCCCTCCAACAGCCCATGGGTACGGAACACTGCTGCTGGATCTGATGCTCACAATTAGGAGCAACAACACATGGGCTAATTAATAATTACACTTTAAATAATTTATAATTATTAAAAAACATGCCTACGTGATGGTTTGTGGCTAAGTTGGTAAAGCGTTTTGCTTGCGACTCCAGTACAAACACATATACGTACTACTGTAAATCACTTAGGATGAAGTCTGTGCTAAGTGGATGCAGTGTGAAGGAGTTGTGCGGGTGGGTCAAGGTGTTTGTGCCTGCCTTTTGTGAGCTGTGCCTGGGTGTTGAATGGACCCATATGGGTCAGTGAGTCCAAGTTAAACAGCCTTTTGTGGTCCGTTTCCTGGGTGACATCATGACTGCTGATCGTCTTCCGGCTGGGTTTGATTCATTTGGAGGAACTCACATTTGTCTAGTTTTTTGGTTGTAATTTGACAAAGACCATTGTTTATCCTAAGCACAACGACCATTACACTACTAACCAAATTCTCTGCGAGAAAACAAAATATTTGCTCCATATTCTTCACCGCCTGCCAAGTCTGCCGGCTACCTGACACGCAGTCTGTTAGGGAACAATGCTTGCAAACAGCTGCTGTGACACTCAATGTGAACAGTTTCTAGATGATAAACGATGTTTTCATTTTCACCACAAGCTATTCTCATGTTAAGTTATTGGAAAGAAAGGTACACACTAATTGTAGTGAAACTATCCACTTGGCTTCAATACAATGATGTGTAATTTTGCTCTAGGGCACCAGCCCAATGATGGTGTCAGACTGAAATAGCCCTGCATCGGTTCAGTCCTGCATTACTGCACATCCTGACATTCCCAGCAGAGCAGCTGGATCCCAAAGGGCTCCCTGTCCCCCTATGAAGGGCACTAACATTGACCGGGGCCTCGTCAGCTCCTCTGGGTGCAGGGGGCCGTTTGGGACCCAGCGCAGTGTGTGATGTAACATCCTCAAGCTTTACCGCTCCACTGGTCGACAAAGTAAAAGCCTGGAAGCCGTTCGCATTGAAGATGTTTCCGTTAATTGAAATCAGTTGAAGATGCTCGACTTTTAAACCTCCCGCCTGACACGTTGTATCATACCAGGGCCCTGTGTTCATAAAGAGTCCTGGAGTAGAGGGGCTGATCTAGGCCCCCGCCCCATCCATACTATTAGAGGGGCTGATCTAGGCCCCCGACCCATCCATACTATTAGAGGGGCTGATCTAGGCCCCCGCCCCATCCATACTATTAGAGGGGCTGATCTAGGCCCCCGCCCCATCCATACTATTAGAGGGGCTGATCTAGGCCCCCGACCCATCCATAGTATTAGAAGGGCTGATCTAGGCCCCCGCCCCATCCATACTATTAGAAGGGCTGAT
This sequence comes from Esox lucius, assembly GCF_011004845.1. NCBI lineage: Eukaryota > Metazoa > Chordata > Actinopteri > Esociformes > Esocidae > Esox > Esox lucius. Next base: position 2,856,759 of record NC_047587.1, on the reverse strand, counting down.
CTAGGCCCCCGCTCCATCCATACTATTAGAGGGGCTGATCTAGGCCCCCGCCCCATCCATACTATTAGAGGGGCTGATCTAGGCCCCCGCCCCATCCATACTATTAGAGAGGTTGATCTAGGCCCCCGCCCCATCCATACTATTAGAGAGGTTGATCTAGGCCCCCGCTCCATCCATACTATTAGAGAGGTTGATCTAGGCCCCCGCTCCATCCATACTATTAGAGGGGCTGATCTAGGCCCCCGCCCCATCCATACTATTAGAGGGGCTGATCTAGGCCCCCGCCCCATCCATACTATTAGAGGGGCTGATCTAGGCCCCCGCCCCATCCATACTATTAGAGGGGCTGATCTAGGCCCCCGCTCCCATCCATAGTATTTATATTGCTAAAATCTAAAAGGCAAAGCTGGTCCTGGATCAGCCCACGCCCAACTTTGGCGCTGTGTTAGTCGAGGCCCAGGGCATATCCATAACACAGCGTTCCATCCACGGGCCATCAGAGGGAATCACAAGATGTCGTTTGCCTGATGACATGTGACACCGGACGTATGATAAATGAACTGTGTCCCCTGCTGTCTGCGCCACAGACTGTCATGCATTGTGTGTGTGTGTGTGTGTGCGTTGACGGTGGCATTCTGAATGTGCCTCTGTGGTTGTGGTGGGAGGTGGCTGAATGGTTCTGACTGAGGAGGTGGGCTCTGACCGCTGCATGGAGCCCAGTGACAACTCCTCCTACAACACCTGAGCAGCCTCAGAACCAAAAATATGTATTGTGTGTTCATGACAATGGACCTGAAGTTGTCCTGTCTGGACCCGGTTCTGTTCACTGGGTTGTAACACCCCTCTACCCCAACTAACACTCTTTTACCATACCCCCTCTCCCTCTCTCTCTCTATCTCTCTCTCTCTCTCTCTCCGGCACGTTTCCTTATGGGATTCCCCTTTGCTAATGGAGGCTGCATCGTTGAACACTCAGTGGAAGGGGCCACTGGAGGCTGTAATTAGCCCCTACACCCTCAATCATTTAGACCGCCTCAGCTTTAAGACACTTGGTGAAGACACACGACAGCACGCAATTCAAGGGGGGCCCGGTGGACGGGAATTCTGGGATTCAGATTAAATCTTGGTTTGGAGTGAGAGTTGTCGACCGTCAGCGTGGGACGTTTCCTCAGTGATTGTCATCATCGCCAAACTCTTGCTGAGTTCAGCGGTCCAGCTCTGGGAATGTGGAGCAGACTAGGCCTCAGATAATAGTTTCAACCGTAGCTGGAGTGTTTAAAATGATTTTGTGTAGTCAGACCATTCTTCTCCTCTGTGATTGGTGGGTTGGCCCAGCTATGTGCATCGTGTTTAGTCAGATCCTTCTACTCTGTGATTGGTGGGTTGGCCCATCTACACTCACCTAAAGGATTATTAGGAACACCTGTTCAATTTCTCATTAATGCAATTATCTAATCAACCAATCACGTGGCAGTTGCTTCAATGCATGTAGGGGTGTGGTCATAGTCAAAACAATCTCCTGAACTCCAAACTGAATGTCAGAATGGGAAAGAAAGGTGATTTAAGCAATTTTGAGCGTGGCATGGTTGTTGGTGCCAGACGGGCCGGTCTGAGTATTTCACAGTCTGCTCAGTTACTGGGATTTTCACGCGCAACCATTTCTAGGGTTTACAAAGAATGGTGTGAAAAGGGAAAAACATCCAGTATGCGCCAGTCCTGTGGGCAAAAATGCCTTGTTGATGCAAGAGGTCAGAGGAGAATGGGCCGACTGATTCAAGCTGATAGAACAGCAACTTTGACTGAAATAACCACTCGTTACAACCGAGGTATGCAGCAAAGCATTTGTGAAGCCACAATACGCACAACCTTGAGGCGGATGGGCTCATCTCCACTACAAATAGGAAAAAGAGGCTACAGTTTGCATGAGGTCACCAAAATTGGACAGTTGAAGACTGGAAGAATGTTGCCTGGTCTGATGAGTCTCAATTTCTGTTGAGACATTCAGATGGTAGAGTCAGAATTTGGCGTAAACAGAATGAGAACATGGATCCATCATGCCTTTTTTCCACTGTGCAGGTTGGTGGTGGTGGTGTAATGGTGTGGGGGATGTTTTCTTGGCACACTTTAGGCCCCTTAGTGCCAATTGGGCATCGTTTAAATGCCACGGCCTACCTGAGCATTGTTTCTGACCATCTCCATCGCTTTATGACCACCATGTACCCATCCTCTTATGGCTTCTTCCAGCAGGATAATGCACCATGTCACAAAGCTCGAATCATTTCAAATTGGTTTCTTGAACATGACAATGAGTTCACTGTACTGAAATGGCCCCCACAGTCACCAGATCTCCACCCAATAGAGCATCTTTGGGATGTGGTGGAACGGGAGCTTCGTGCCCTGGATGCGCACCCCTCAAATCTCCATCAACTGCAAGATGCTATCCTATCAATATGGGCCAACATTTCTAAAGAATGCTTTCAGCACCTTGTTGAATCAATGCCACGTAGAATTAAGGCAGTTCTGAAGTTGAAAGGGGGTCAAACACAGTATTTGTATGGTGTTCCTAATAATCCTTTAGGTGAGTACTTTATAATGTTCAATTTAATTATTAAAAAGTGGTGGCGAAATATCAGAATGCGCCTTTAACCCATTTAACACTCCAGTTCCATAATGGTTCTTGGCTACACTTCATTTGGATAGTCAAGACAACCGTCTGTAGCTGCTCTAGAAATATTCATAATATCAACAACTTGTCACAAAATAAATAAAGGTTCAGTTTAAGGTTAGTTTTAGAGTAAGTGTTAGGGATAAGGTTAGGGATATGAGATTTTTTTTAGTGTTAGGAAAATTCTTAGGGTTAGGGATATGGTTAGCTTTAGGGATATGTTAGGGTTAGTAGATAGTTAATTGAAATCTTTCTGGTAGTGTATGGTAGCCATCTACAGATTGGCTATCCAAATATAGTGCTACTTTGTTCTTCAGCAAACCCTTTGATGGAACCCTTTTCTAGTAGAATATCATTTTTTTCCTTTAGAATATTTTTTGTTAGACCTTTAGGTTCTAACACTTGTTCTACCTGAAACAACTGAAGAACCCCTTATGGAACTCTTTGCGGGAAGAGTCCACTGTGCCTCTTGACAAGGCAGACTGTGCTTGGCCTTTTTCCTCTTTTGCTGTCTCCTTCTCCATCTCACTTCCCTGACTCCCCCAAACTCCGTCTCTCTTCCCTGACTTCCCCAATCTCAGTTTCTTTCATCCTCCAGGCCTCCTCTAGTCCTGCTGTTCTTCAATCTCATCTACCTAATAAGCACTCTGTCCTCGTCTTTCACCGTGAAATGTCACAATGCTTCATATTCCCCTATCAATTGATTAGACAATTAGACTATTTACCTGGAACCAAGTTATTATCTCAACCCCCCCTCTCCTCCTCCTCTCCTTTCCCTCCCTCCTCTCCTTTATCCCATCCTCTCCTTTCTCCCCCTCCTCTCCCTTCTCCCCCTCCTCTACACATTCCCTGCTTCTTTCTCTCCCCTACTTTCTAACTCTCTCTTCTTTTCTCCTCTTACCTCCCCTCTCTCCTCATCTCCTCTTTTCCTCCCTCACCCCTTTTCCTCCCTCACCTCTTTTCCTCCCTCACCTCTTTTCCTCCCTCACCCCTTCCCTCTCCGTAGGTTTCTCTCTTCCCCCGGTGTCTCCCATGGACATTACCAAATTCCTATTTCAATACAAATTAATTTAATTGTGTTTCACGCAGGTACAGTTTAAGAGTATAAACCAAACCGCAACGTATTGAATTATAACACCTAGTCATAATGACGCACTCCTCTTGACATAAACATGGGGCCTGTCCTAACCAGGCTGTAGCACACTGCCGTAGCACCTTGAGCCCTCAGTCCCGGCTCCACAGCTGGATTAGCCTGACGCTAGCTTGGTTGGAGGTGGGGAAATGCAGGAGACAAAGGGAGTAGAGTCCTGTAACTGTGACTATGGGGAGAACTCTGCACCCTAGGGACCCCTGGTGAAAAGAAGCGCATGGAGGGGAGCCGGCCCAGTAATGATTACACATCAACTGCCACCTGCTCCCTCTACAGAACCTCTGAGGCAGCATATGCCCCCTCCACCTTTCACCCTCACCCTCCACCTGGGTGTTGGGCAGGATAACAGAGAGAAGGTGTGCTCTGCTGACTGGACCCGGCTCCGCTTCCTTCTGCCTGACCGCCTGCCTCATTAGCCCTCATTCACCCTTGTAGTTCAGGGCCGCTGGTACCCCCTGACTCTGACTGAGGGTCGGGCACAAGTGACCCTTTTACATTTAACTGTGAAGACATTTAGCGGACATTGTTATCCAGAAAGAATTACAATCGTCATTTAGCAGTAGTCATTTAGCAGTCACTGTTATCCAGAAAGAATTACAATCGTCATTTTGCAGACGCTGTTATCCAGAAAGAATTACAGTAGCAAATTACCAGACGCTGTTATCCAGAAAACATTACGGTAGAGTTGTGGACATTTCTTTATACAATGTATTCTCACTGATTAAAGGACTGAGTCCCATTGTTTAGATAGGTAGAGGAATGTGGGGGATCTGGTATTTGCCAAGGGGGTATCATTGACTGGTATCAGCTGATGAAATGGTTACTCTTTATCTCCTTATCTGTATAACTCATCAGGGCATCTAGTGTCTGTTCGGGTTCGGTTGGAACTCTTAGAATTGAAGAAGTAACTTATGGCGGGAAGGAGAGCTGTCCTTTGTGTGAAGCTTAGGTAAACACAACAGTAAACATTATGGCAGGAAGGATAAGGTGGGGGAAGATAGCATTTGACTTGTGTGATAGAACAAAGGGAATGTGTTTGATTGACATGAGACAGATGGCAGCATCTTACCACACCCCTTTTTATATGTAATAAATACTGTCGAAATTATGTTTTTATTTAGAGACTATTCACTGTTACTTTGTAACCTGCGTACTCTCTCCTTGCAAGTTTTTTAAAACCGTTTATTGCGCAATTGATTTCTCCTGTCTTACCTACCATTTTCATAGAACTGTTTTGCACTTTAGAAATTGCCATCACAGTAGTCAACTAGCAGGCGCTGTTATCCAGAAAGAATTACAGTAGTGATTTAGCAGATGCTGTTATCCAGAAAGAATTACAGTAGTGATTTAGCAGATGCTGTAATCCAGAAAGAATTACAGCAGTCATTTAGCAGATGCTGTTATCCAGAAATAATTACAGTAGTCATTTAACAGATGCTGTTATCATCATCTCATCTTCATCCGCTTATCCGTATCGGTTCGCGGGGGCAGCAGCTCCAGCAGGGGACCCCAAACTTCCCTTTCCCGAGCCAAATTTGCCAGCTCTGAATGGGGGATCCCGAGGCGTTCCCAGGCCAGTGTCGAAATATAATCTCTCTACCTGGTCCTGGGCCTACCCCGAGGTCTCCTCCCAGCTGGACGTGCCTGGAACACCTCCCTAGGGAGACGTCCTGGGGGCATCCTTACCAGATGCCCGAACCACCTCAACTGGCTCCTTTCGACGCAAAGGAGCAGCGGCTCTACTCCGAGTTCCTCACGGATGGCTGAGCTTCTCACCCTATCCCTAAAGGAGAAGCCAGCCACCCTTCTGAGAAAACCCATTTCAGCCACTTGTACTCGCGATCTTGTTCTTTCGGTCATGACCCAGCCTTCATGACCATAGGTGAGGGTAGGAAGGAAAATTGACCGGTGTATCGAGAGCTTTGCCTTCCTGCTCAGCTCTCTTTTTGTCACAACGGTGTGGTAAAGCGAATGCAATACCACCCCCGCTACTCCGATTCTCCGGCCAATCTCCCGCTCCATTGTCCCCTCACTCGCGAACAAGACCCCGAGATACCTGAACTCTTTTACTTGGGGTAACGCCTCAATCCCTACCCGGAGAAGGCACTCCATCGGTTTCCTGCTGAGAACCATGGCCTCAGATTTAGAGGTGCTAATCCTCATCCCAACCGCTTTGCACTCGGCTGCAAACCAGTCCAGTGAGTGCTGAAGGTCACAGACCGTTGATGCCATCAGGACCACATCATCCGCAAAAAGCAGCGATGAGATCCCCAGGGCACCGAACTGCAACCCCTCCCCACCCAGACTACGCCTCGATATCGTGTCCATAAAAGTTACAAACAGGATTGGTGACAAAGCACAGCCCTGGCGGAGGCCAACCCCCACCTGGAACAAGTCCGACTTACTACCGAGAACCCAAACACAGCTCTCACTTTGGACTTACAGGGATAGCCCTCAAAAGGGACCTCCTCACCCCATACTCCCGCAGCACCTCCCACAGTCAGATTACAAGGGGTATCACACTTCTCAGCCTCCCTGGGAAAGTCCACTCAAAGGTACTGGAAAGGAGGGTTCGGCAGATAGTCGAACCTCAAATTGAGGAGGAACAATGCAGATTCCGTCCTGGTCGCGGAACAACCGACCAGCTCTTTATTCAGATGCTGTTATCCAGAAATAATTACAGTAGTCATTTAGCTGACGCTGTTATCCAGAAATAATTACAGTAGTCATTTAGCTGACGCTGTTATCCAGAAATAATTACAGTAGTCTTTTAGCAGATGCTGTTATCCAGATATAATTACAGTAGTCATTTAGCTGACGCTGTTATCCAGATAGACTTACAGTAACAAGTACCAACAGGACTACATGGCTCTCTCCACACTAAAGTCTCTCTGCATGTGGAGGGCATATGGGTCAAATCAGTGACCTGCACAGAGCACATCCCCTGGATGGGAATCACCTGTTCTAGTTTGTTTTGGACACATGTATTAGTATAACCTGTATTAGTTTCGCCATGCTCCACTGTGTGGTAAATATGCTATGTTCAAACTGAAAACGTAAAAGCTCCATTCCTCATTATTCTGTCTGCTCGACTGTCAGCTCTTACACTGCATGTGGGCCAGATTAACCAGGTGTAACGCTGTCACCTCTGAGGAATGTGGGCCAGATCAACCAGGTGTAACGCTGTCACCTCTGAGGGCATGTGGGCCAAATCAACCAGGTGTAACGCTGTCACCTCTGAGGAATGTGGGCCAGATCAACCAGGGGTAACGCTGTCACCTCTGAGGGCATGTGGGCCAGATCAACCAGGTGTAACTCTGTCACCTCTGAGGGCATGTGGGCCAAATCAACCAGGTGTAACGCTGTCACCTCTGAGGGCATGTGGGCCAAATCAACCAGGTGTAACGCTGTCACATCTGAGGGCATGTGGGCCAGATCAACCAGGTCAACTGTTCATGTACTGTAGTGTATGTACAGTGGTGCTCAAATGTTTGCATACCCTTGGAGTATATTGGTATTGGTAATATATGTACCATTTGTAAAGAAAACATGAGTGAGCAGGCAAAAAAACATGTATTTTATTTCTTATGGGATTCACATTCAACTGTAGGTGAAAACAGAATGGCACAATCATAAAACAAAACATGGGAACAAAGAAAAAAATGAACTGACCCCTGTTCAAAAGTCTGCCTACCCTTAGTTCTTAATACAGTGTATTGTCACCTTTATCTTCAATGACAGCGTTAGGTATTTTGTAATAGTTGTCTATGATGCCCCAAATTCTTGCAGGTGGTATGGCTGCCCATTCGTCTTGGCAAAATGCCTCCAGGTCATGCAAAGTCTTTGGTCGTCTTGCATGAACTGCACGTTTGAGATCTCCCCAGATTGGCTCAATGATATTAAGGTCAGGAGACTGTGATGGCCACTCCAGAACCTTCACCTTTTTCTGCTGTAACCACTGGAGGGTCAACTTGGCCTTGTGCTTAGGGTCATTGTCGTGCTGGAAAATCCAAGAGCGTACCATGCATATTTTTGTGCAGAAGAATGCAAATTGTCTGCCAGTATTTTCTGATAACATGCTGCATTCATCTTGCCATCAATTTTCACAAGATTCCCTGTACCTTTAGAGCTCACAAACCCCCAAAACATCAGTGAGCCACCACCATGCTTCACAGTAGGGATGGTATTCTGTTCACTTTAGGCCTTGTTAACCCCTCTGCAAACATAGCGCTTATGGTTGTGACCAATGAGGTCTATTTTGGTCTCTTCACTCCAAATTACAGTGTGCCAGAAGCTGTGATGCGTGTCAAGGTGTTGTCTGGCATATTGTAACCGGGCATTTTTGTGGCATTGGTGCAGTGAAGGCTTCTTTCTGGCAACTTGACCATGCAGTTAATTTTTGTTCAAGTATCATTGTGCTCCTTGAAACAACCACACTGTCTTTTTCCAGAGCAGCCTGTATTTCTCCTGAAGTTTCCTGTGGGTTTTTCTTTGTATCCTGAACAATTATTTTGGCTGTTTTGGCTGAAATCTTTCTTGGTCTACCTGACCTTGGCTTGGTATCGCGATCCCCGAATTTTCCACTTCATAGTAAGTGATTGATCAGTACTGACTGGCATTTGCAAGGCTTTGGATATCTTTTTATATCCTTTTCCATCTTTATAAAGTTCCATTACCTTGTTACGCAGGTCTTTTGACAGTTCTTTTCTGCTCCCCATGGCTCAGTATCTAGCCTGCTCAGTGCATCCACGTGAGATCTAACAAACTCATTGACTTTTTCTACACTGACACTAATTGCTATTTAAAAAGCCACAAGTGTAGGAAATGCACCTTTTAATTGCCATTTTCACCTGTGTGTGTCTGTAACAAGGCCAAGCATTCAAGGGTATGTAAACTTTTGATCAGGGCCATTTGGGTGATTTCGGTTAACATTATGATTTCAAAAGGAGCCGAGCAACTATGTGATAATAAATGGCTTCATATGATCACCATCCTTTGCATGATCAATTATGTTTTCTAAATCAATGCCATAATTTCACAATTTCCACAAGGGTATGCAAACTTATGAGCTGTAATTCAGGTACGTTGGAGGGCGTTGTCAGCTTAAGGCCCAGCCATTAAGACTAACCCTAACTGTGTCCCTGTAGGCTGATGCACGTCTCATCAAGGTGGCCCACTTTTTTAATCAAAGGAATTCAGCTGAAAATTGATTTAATTTTGATCAATCAGCTCCTTAGTATTCTCACAAATTTAACAGAGACATGTTGTTCCGATCTCTAAGTGATCAAGGTATGATATTATATGTATTTTCAAACAGTTTCTCTTTTGGGCTTATTTTTGTTTAATTGGCAGTGTGCAGATTACCATATTTATGTTCCGGACCTCCAACCATCCGCGGCTGAACCCTGTTGCCTAGTTACCCATGTTGTACTGAAAACAGAGTAACTCCTTCGGTTCTGACACTCCAGCTGCCTCCAAGGGGCAGCGCCACACTGGCACCAACGAGGTCACAGTTTCATTTTCCCACCGGGATCACGTACAAAACTCAGTACCAGGGGCACAGAGAGCATCGGAATGGATTCACTTTTTTCATCATTCTGCCGTTTTTTGAGTCTTGTCTGCACTCCTGTTGCACACCCGTCTCCCGTCCTCAGGTCTTCATAAAATATGTACAGTATCTCACAAAAGTGAGTACATCCCTCACATTTCTGTAAATATTTGATTGTATCTTTTTTTTTTATAACACTGAAGAAATGACTCTTTGCTACAATATAAAGTAGTGAGTGTACAGCTTGTATAACAGTGTAAATTTGTCCCCTCAAAATAACTAAACACACAGTCATTAATGTCTAAACCGCTGGCAACAAAAGTGAGTACACCCCTAAGTGAAAATGTCTGAAGTATAAACACTTGACAGCATTGTACTGCTGTCAAGGTGGATTGTGCTGTGCAAAACAGAGGGACTACTTTAGCCTCTTAACTGCTGATGGTCTCTACTGTATCCTTCCACCTGGGACTTATTTCACACTAATGTCTCTGTATTTGTTGTCAAGGTAGTTACCGTGGAACTACTTTAGTTCTGACACTCCAGCTCCCTTCAGCAGGGACTCATTTTCATCCCATCAACACACAGTTAGTGTCTGTGTTCCAAATAGCACCCTATCGACTCTGTAGTGCACTGCTTTTGACCAGGCCTTATGAGGCAGGCCACTGTTTATGAAAAGGGCCATTTGGAACACCTTGCAGACTTTGTTGTCTTCTGCCAAAGGAAAGGGCATATTTATTACAGCCTCATTCACAGAGAATCTCCTCTCCTCCCCTCCTTCTCCTCCCTTCCCCCTCCTCTCCTCCCCCTCCTCTCCTCCCCCTCCTCCCTCTCCTCTCCTCCCTATCTCTTTATCACTCTTTCTACTCGCCATCAAAGGAACAGCTATATTTATTACAGAATCATTTACAGAGAATCTCCTCAGAACTCCTCTTTTCCTCCCCAGGGTGGGTTTAGTCCCACTGTTGCTCTTTTTCACATTGGATAAAAGACACAGGGATGGAAACCTAGAACAAACAGCGGACTTTGTAGCCTTGGAGTTCTGTTGTGTTTTCTAAGTGTGCGTGCGTGCGTGCGTGTGTCTGTATTAGGAGGGGCCTTGATTAAAAGGCCCAACAGATTGTTAAGTCCTGTTATCACATTTAATGAGCGGTGTGCTGATTTTAGATGGAGGAAGTGTTTGGTTTTCCTCTGTGTGTGGAACTGAAGGGCTCAACGTGCACCCTCCATTCCTCTGTGTGTGGAACTGAAGGGCTCAACGTGCACCCTCCATTCCTCTGTGTATGGAACTGAAGGGCTCAACGTGCACCCTCCATTCCTCTGTGTGTGGAACTGAAGGGCTCAACGTGCACCCTCCATTCCTCTGTGTGTGGAACTGAAGGGCTCAACGTGCACCCTCCATTCCTCTGTGTATGGAACTGAAGGGCTCAACGTGCACCCTCCATTCCTCTGTGTGTGGAACTGAAGGGCTCAACGTGCACCCTCCATTCCTCTGTGTATGGAACTGAAGGGCTCAACGTGCACCCTCCATTCCTCTGTGTATGGAACTGAAGGGCTCAACGTGCACCCTCCATTCCTCTGTGTGTGGAACTGAAGGGCTCAACGTGCACCCTCCATTCCTCTGTGTGTGGAACTGAAGGGCTCAACTTACAGCCTGTTGTGGAAATTCTGAAACCTGATGCATTCTTAATGATTAAAGGACTGAGTCCCCTTGTTTAGATAAATAGATGAGTGTGGGAGAGGGGATCTGGTATATGTCTTAGGGGGCATTCTTGATTGGCAACAGTAGATTATAGGGTTAATCGTAAATCTGTAGGTTGTCCAGATGAAGTCCCCCTCAAGGGTCGAGAAAGTTAACCAGATGGGGGAGGACAACATGTGACTTGTTTGAAACCTAGGACATGTGATAGAACGAAGAGCATGTGTTTTATTGACATAGGATCTGTTTCTTACTCCTTTAAGAGTGTCGATCGATGGAATTACCATCACAACCCTCCATTCCTCTTTGTATTAGTACAGCCTGAACTGATGGACAGACGGATGCTGTTGTCTGGTTTTGATGCAGTGCACAACCATGGCTGTCCCACTCCTCTCCCCTCTCTATCCCTCCTTGCCTCCCTGGTCCTCCTCAACCCCCATCTGTCTCCCCTCTCTGTCCCCTCTCCATCGCCCCCTGCTCTCCTGCTTTAACCTTTACAAGGAACATAGGGAGCTACTACATGTCCCTGACTGGCTGATTCACTGACTGACTGACCTATTAACTGGCTGGCTGACTAGCTGATTCACTGACTGACTGGCTTTTTCACCTACTGCCCAACTGATTGAATAATGAGCTAACTGACAGACTGACTGCCTTTCTGACTCTGGTTGACTGGCTGGTTGACTGACTCGTTCGTTGACTGAATGACTGGCCAATCAATCAAATGTATTTTATAGTACTTTACAGTATTTTATACATTTTACTTTTTACATCAGCAGTTGTCAGTGCTTATACAGATAACCTGCCTAAAACCCCAAAGAACAATCAACAACAAGAAATGGATGCATGCTAGAAAAAAGACAAATAGTAGGGTCAGAGCCTTGGAAGAAACCTAGAGAGGAGACAGAATCCGAGGGGAGTCCATACCTCCTTTGTCTATGCCAGGTGCAGATTTCAAATAACTTGACCTGTATGCACCACATATTTGCATGTTTAAATGACCAGCAGGTCAATGAATCCAGGTGGGCTATGTTCAGGGTCTTTAGACAGAATCCAGGTGCACAAGGACAGGGATGACCAGGTGGACAAGGACAGAAACGACCAGTTGGACAAGGACAGGAACAACCAGGTGGACAAGGATAGGGATGACCAGGTGGACAAGGACAGAAACGACCAGTTGGACAAGGACAGGAACAACCAGTTGGACAAGGACAGGGATGACCAGGTGGACAAGGACAGAAACGACCAGTTGGACAAGGACAGGAACAACCAGGTGGACAAGGATAGGGATGACCAGGTGGACAAGGATAGGGATGACCAGGTGGACAAGGACAGGAACAACCAGATGGACAGGGACAGGGATGACCAGGTGGGCTGTGGGCAGTGCCAGCCAGAACCACCAGCCAGAAACTAAATCTGTAACCCAACCAGGATGGCTTTGGACAGGGACGGCTAGGTCCTGTCAGGCCAAGTATTCCTGTCACATGTTCCAAGGTCTCAGAGCCTCCAAAGATTCAAAAGGACAACAGAATAATTAGAGGGAGCATTCCTTTGATACTAAAGAATACCTCAACATGTGATTCAGACTGAGCCGTGTCCCCTGTCACATTAACTAATGCAATGTATAAAATTGGGCCTGAGTCAGGACAGACTGACCCTAGTCCTCCGGCACAAACTACCGCAGCGTAAAACCTGAGACTGAGATAGGGGGGCGGGGCGGAGACTCTGTTTCTTGGGACCTAAGTTGTTTAAAATTAAAAGAAAATGTTTTGTCATCCACTTCCTTATGTATGAATCACAGGCCTCCATGGCAATTTTGGGATCCGCCGTGACAACTGTATGCTGTCTGCATAGCAGTGAAAATTCATGTTGGTTTCAGGAGGACATGTAGTGTTTCAGGATGACATGTAGTGATGCAGGATGACATGTTGGTTTCAGGATGTCATGTTGGTTTCAGGAGGACATGTAGTGATTCAGGATGACATGTTGGTTTCAAGATGACATGTTGGTTTCAGGATGACATGTAGTGATGCAGGATGACATGTTGGTTTCAGGATGACATGTTGGTTTCAGGATGACATGTTGGTTTCAGGATGTCATGTTGGTTTCAGGAGAACATGTAGTGATGCAGGATGACATGTTGGTTTCAGGAGGACATGTAGTGATGCAGGATGACTTGTTGGTTTCAGGATGACATGTTGTGTTTCAGGATGACATGTAGTGATGCAGGATGACTTGTTGGTTTCAGGATGAAATGTAGCGTATCAGGATGACATGTAATTCAGGATAGGGCTGTCAAAATATCTGATTTTCACTACATGATTATCGTGGCCAAAATAATTCACGATATTATCGCGCTATCTACAGAAAATGCTATTTTTTTTGCAAATGAATTACAATATGAGTGTAAGGGGGTGGAGAGAGTCTGTAACCATAACTGTACTAATAAAAACTTTTAATTGTACAAAAAGAACAATTACACTTAATGGATAGTGAAAAGGCAACCAGATGAACTGATTAACAAATGCACCCAGAGGAGTTTTTGGAAAAATACCAAAAACAATTGCCTAGTAGCAAGCAATGGAGGAATTGGCATTTTGTTGTAATCTCTAGCCGCCATTGTAGCTTTTGTCTGAAAGATGTTTTCCTGGCTCCTTATCACGAAAACATCTTTCAGACAAAAGCTACAATGGCGGCTGGAGATTACAACAAAATGCCAATTCCTCCATTGCCTGCTACTCCTCCATTGCCTGCAACAGCATACAGATTGAAAACTGCGAAGCGAAGAAAGATTTCGGAGAGTATCGCTCTTCATAATAAAAGAGCTGGATACAGCAAGGGCGAAAACAAGAATAAACACTGGTTCAACAGCATTTCCAAGGTGGAAAGACCTAATGGCATTGAAAAGAATGGAGTTCGACTCTGATTTAGCGCTTTTTCTTCCAGACAGGTAAATTGATTAATACACATAATACGAATAGTTTTCTTCTTATTTGAATAGCTAACTATAAATGTATCCCACGTAATGCCATTAAGCTAACGCTAGCTACCCAATGAAAAATGCTTAATTTGGACACAGATAGACTTGCTTGCTTTCTTGCTGGACAGGCAAAAATATTTAGTGACTTATTATAAGGATTGTTTAGCTTTGTATTTGATTAGCTAAATGTAAGTAGCTCCCAGAACCACTATGCTAACGTTGGCTAGGCTACATTCAGTTGTGTAACTGGTTAATCTAACCTAAGAAAAAAATCAAAAAAATATACATATTTTTGAAAGAAACAATACATTTAAATAGCTAATGTTTCTTGCATGTGTGGTGATTGCATTTTACGGGATCTATGTTGATTCAATTACAGTTCGCTGTGTGTAAAAATTGCATCAGATCGGCTGTGCATAGATGGGAGTGTATATTTCCTTTTTCGTGCATGCGCGTTCATGTGATTAGGACAGAGAAACCCAGCTGTCAATAAAACCAGTGCTGGGGCAAAAGATGGAAGAATTGAGGGTGCAATTTCTCTCACATTTCAACTTATTTCACAAAAAGATCTACCCTAGCTTTAAACAGAGCCTTGTGGAACACCAAAGCATACCTTTAATTTGCAACAGACACACAATCCAAACATGCAAAATAGACTTGGAAAGTGAGGTTCTGGAAGTGAGAAACACATTGTTTTGAGCCATAGAGATATTAAATATTGAGGATTGCTATACTACTGTGCAACGTAGACTACTGTTGCAACCATTCGTATGTCCATGTAGTGGCAATCAGTTGGAAGTGTTTCAGCCTCTGTGTAAAAATGTTTGTGTTTTACCATCAGTTCTGTTTTTCTAAGTTACCAGTGCTTAATTTATAAATCGTGAGGTCCCAGAATACAATGGGGCGCTTGAGAGACATGGATCCGGTTGGCAAATTTATGCGAATGAAGCACATCCGTAGCGCAAATAGCGGACAACCAAAAACTACAACTTTCACCATCTTGTCAGGCAGTGCTAAGGCTACAGGAGGCTGCAGGAATAGGCAACTTGATGAACTCTGATTTTTTCTAGTAGAATGTTTACAGCACAAAGCGAACACCGGATCTGTGAAAAGTAGATGCCGGAACAAACTGAGGAAAATCTGAGAGGTGCTGGATCCTTTTCCATCAGGATCCAGCTCACATTAACCAGTGCTAGTTACTGAACAAAGTTATGCTAGCTCGAAGCTTTGCGACACCAGTATTTGGACACCAGATCTACAGCTCCGGAAACAAGAAAAGGAACCAGGCAAGCCTAGTTCATCTGGCCCGCAATTAAAATGAATATATATATATGCTTACCCACTCGCTAGACACCATTAAGCATTGTGTTAAACTGACTAGCGTTTCTTACTAATTTTACCTCCACCACAAGCGTCTATGAACTATGGTGTTTGCCACTGGCCGTTTTAACAGCGTATTAGCCAGTAATAGGCTTTACCAGTATCTACTAACGTACTCAGTCATAAAAATTAAGCAAGTCCTAGCGAGACTGAACTTTAAACTGCCAAAGCTATTTCATTTCATGGCATAACAACGTACTTTATTCTTTCATTCGTGAATTCCCGCGAAAACCTTCAACCTGAAGACCACATACTGCCAGTCAGTGTAGCATGCTCACAATGATAACTGAGGCCGTTGGGGGATGACATGATGGGCTGGTATTTACAGTAAAGCATTCAGTAGGACAACCAGCTCTGCTGCACTCCATCAATCAGACGTTTATGGTAGAGTAGCTGGATGGAAGACAGTCTGGAGTAAAAAGCACATGAAATGCCGCCGGAAGTGTTCTGAGAGCAGTAGGACAAAGGTTCTCTGGTCTGATGACACAAAAATCTAGAAACTAGGCCTTTAATGCCAAGGGCTTTTTATTGAGAAGACTGCTCATCGCCTGGCTAATACCGTTCCTGTGGTGAAGAACGCTGGTGGGAGCATCATGCTATGGGGATGCATCTCAGCGTCAGGGATTGGGAGACTGGTCAGGATTGAGGGAAGTATGAATGGAGAAAAGTACACTGGTGCTTAAAGAAAGCCTGATCTAGAGCACACAGGACCTGAGACTGGGGCAAAGATTCATCTTTCAGCATTACAACAACCTGCAGTGTACAGCTGGAGACACTGGAGGGACAAGCCTATGAATTTCCATGAGTGGCCCAGCCAAAGCCCAGTCAAAGGCCCAGTCACACTATGGCCCAATCACACTACACTCCAATCACACTACAGCCCAATCACACTACACCCCAATCACACTACAGCCCAATCACACTACACCCCAATCACACTACACCCCAATCACACTACAGCCCAATCACACTACACCCCAATCACACTACACCCCAATCACACTACACCCCAATCACACTACAGCCCAATCACACTACACCCCAATCACACTACAGCCCAATCAAACTATGGCCCAGTAACACTACACCCCAATCACACTACAGCCCAATCACACTACAGCCCAATCAAACTATGGCCCAGTAACACTACAGCCCAATCAAACTACGGCCCAGTAACACTACAGCCCAGTCACACTATAACCCAGTCACATTATGATCCAATCACATTACGGCCCAGTCACACTACAACCCAATCACATTATGGTCCAATCACACTACGGCCCAGTTACACTACGGTCCAGTCACACTACGGTCCAGTCACACTACGGCCCAGTCACACTACGGTCCTGTCACACTACGGCCCAGTCACACTACGCTCCAGTAACACTATGGCCCAGTAACACTACGGCCCAGTCACACTACGGTCCAGTCAAACTACGGCCCAATCACACTACAGCCCGCTCACACTACAGCCCAGTCACAGCTCTTTGATTAGGGCCATGTGTTCTGTCTGGCCTGTCACGTCCTCATTACTCCCCATCACCCTGCCATGGTCCACTTTGGTCAGGAACCGTACTCTTTGGCCTGTCATGGCCGTGTGTGCTGTGATGTCCATCAATCCTTTAGTTAACCTTGAATACTGGATAGAACATCAGGGAATTGACCTGGGCTGCCTGAAGTGGACCTGGGCTCATGACCTCACTGATGTGGTGTCTCTCATTTATCCTGCACCTCTGGAAGACCTGATTCTTAGCTGTCTGTCAGATCTCCCTGTCTGCCTGTCTGTCTGTCATTTGCCTGTTTGTCTGCCTGCCTGTCTGGATGTGGAATCTGATTTTCTTCAAAAGACTAATCAGTGGAAAAAAATATCTGATTCGGGTTGTCTGTGTAAACAGTTTTGTAGGTCTGTAAACCTCAACACAGAGGATCAGTAAAGGCCTTGAGCAGAGCAAATGCTACAGCTTTTACATAGTGATGATCTTTAGTTCACTAACTTGTCTTTTGAGCCACAAGATTTATTTACGTTAATGTTATTAAGAGTCAGTCTGATTGTACTGATTACCAATTAGTAAGAAACCCAAATCTGATTTCATCTGTGTGTCTAAACGTAGCCATGTTTTAAGCCTTGTGTCATTGTCCCTGAGCCCCGTATTTACAATGCAACTTCTCAACCCTGAACAATGTCCCAAGTTGCCTCATATCACCCTGACCAAAATTGACCAGAATTTCTTATTGTTCACAAACAAGTTTTCTATGGTTGAATTTGTTGGTCTGTTGCCGTTCAGTCTGTGTATAAATGATACCTGTAATTCTGTAAGACATTTTTTATTTTATTTTCATCCCTCAAGCATTTGCACAGTCACATTATGATATCCAAGTCCTAGAACATTCACTTGTAGATCTTCGGTTGGCACTAAATGCACATAAAACACAATATACACTATTCACAAAATCTAGTTTGGATGATCACCAAGTACTCCCCTGAACGATTCAGTTATAGAACATTTCCCTTTGACAAATACTTTGGAATCTGGTTAGATGAAAAGCTGTCATTTAAAAAACCTTTTTCAGAACTGGTTAAGAAGTTAAAGTTCAGAGATGTTTTATTTTATATGAAACAAATCATGCCTGTCATCTCAGCAGAGAATTGAGGTTGTGCATGCCACCTTTGTGTCAGTGTTAGATAATGGTGATGTGATTGGCAAGCTTCCATGTTAGTATTTTAACCTCTGGATTCAGTCTATCATGTAGCTCTATGCTTTATTAATGGTGCAGACTTTCATCGTCTTTTATGCACTTCAGTCGGCTGGGACTCCCTGACTCCTAAAAGGGCCAGACAATGGCTGATGTTTGCAAATAAGGGCACCCAAACAATCTCAATACAAAAATGTTCTACAGCAGTTACCAGATGAACTCACAAAACTTGCTGGGAATGTCAACCTCTTAAAGGGAGAATTGAGGATGCCACTCTCTTAATGGGAGGTTTGGGGTAGCTACCCAGACAGACAGACATAAAGAAAGATGGAAAGACAGACAGACAGACAGCGGATGAACATAGAGATGGATAGATAGAATGATAGATAGACAGACAGACAGCTAGCGGATGACCACAGAGATGGATAGATAGACAGACAGCTAGCGGATGACCATAGAGATGGATAGATAGAATGATAGACAGACAGACATACAGCTAGCGGATGACCATAGAGATGGATAGATAGAATGACAGACAGACTGATAGATAGAGACCATGTTATGTTATAATTTTCCATATGGAACAACTCCTCCCCCGATGACATCATGGTGCTTGGCAGGCAGGCGGAGGAGGAGGAGGAGGAGGAGGAGGAGGAGAAGGAGAGGATGATGGGGGATTCAGATAAAAGGGAAGTAATGACAGAGGAAAGCAGAAAGAAACAACCACCGGGTGATTGGAAAGAAGTGGGTGTTTGTCAGATGCTTAGACAGAGTCCCAAATGGAGCCCTGTTCCATATAGAGTACCATTACCTCTGGTTGAGGGTAGGGCCACTAACTAGGAGGTGGGTATTTAGGACACATCAAGCATGCTGCTGGTTTTATTATGACGTTTTATCACTGTCTATTTAAGGAGACGTGTGAATATATTTGACTGATTCTTTATTTAGATGTCTTGTTGACTGGTTTCATATGACTGCTGAAAGAGAACAAGAGAAAAAGAGTGAACAAGAGAGAATGAAAGACTGAAAGAGAGAATGGCACAAAGAGGACAGAGGAAGAATGAGAGAAAGAGAGGGGGAGAGCACAAGAAAAAGAGAGGACAAGAGAGAGACCAGAAAAGTATTTCCCAGGGTGCCCGGGGTGGAATTTGCCATTGAGAGAAGACTATGTTTCATACAGTGAGCTGATAGGCACCACATCTAACTATACACACACATCTACCTAAACACACACCACATCTAACTATAAACACACATCTACCTAAACACACACCACATCTAACTATACACGCACATCTACCTAAACACACATCACATCTAACTATACACACACATCTACCTAAACACACACCACATCTAACTATAAACACACATCTACCTAAACACACACCACATCTAACTATAAACACACATCTACCTAAACACACACCACATCTAACTATACACACACATCTACCTAAACACACACCACATCTAACTATAAACACACATCTACCTAAACACACACCACATCTAACTATAAACACACATCTACCTAAACACACACCACATCTAACTATACACACACCTCATCTAACTATACACACACATCTACCTATACACACAACTCATCTAACTATACACACACATCTACCTATACACACACCTCATCTAACTATACACACACATCTACCTAAACACACATCACATCTAACTATACACGCACATCTACCTAAACACACACCACATCTAACTATACACACACATCTACCTAAACACACATCACATCTAACTATACACACAAATCTACTTAAACACACACCACATCTAACTATACACACACATCTACCTAAACACACACCACATCTAACTATACACACACATCTACCTAAACACACACCACATCTAACTATACACACACCTCATCTAACTATACACACACATCTAACTATACACACAACTCATCTAACTATACACACACATCTACCTATACACACACCTCATCTAACTATACACACACATCTACCTATAAACACACCTCATCTAACTATACACACAAATCTACCTATAAACACACCTCATCTAACTATACACACAAATCTACCTATACACACCTCATTAATTATACACACACACCACATCTAACTATACACACACACCACATCTAACTTTACACACACATCTAACTATACACACACACCAAATCTAACTATACACACATACCTATCTATAAACACACCACATCTAACTATACACACACCTACTTAAACACACACTACATGATAATATATTCACACACCTCTACCTGTGCACACACCAAATCTAAGTATACACACACACCACATCTAACTACACACACACCACATTGAAATAAACACACACACATCTACCTATACACACACACACATCTAACTATACACACACAACTAACTATACACACACCACATCTAATTATCCACAATACACATCGAACTACACACACACACACGTCTAACTATACACACACAACATCTACACACACACACACACATACACACACGACACACATCGAACTACACACTCACACACAACTAACTATACACACATACAAACACACACATACAGAGACACAAACACACACATCCAACTATACACACACATCTACCTAAACACACACCACATCTAACTATACACACACATCTACCAATACACACCACATATAACTATACACACATATCAACCTAAATACACACCATGTCTAACTATACACACACCTACTTAAACACAGACTAGATTAAAATATATTCACACACATCTACCTGTACACAAACCAAATCTAACTATACACACACCACATCTAACTACACACACACTACATTGAACAAAACAAACACATCTACCTATAACTATACGCACACCATATCTAACTATCCACACACATCTACCTATACACACACCTAATCTAACTATACACACACATCTACCTATAAACACACCTCATCTAACTATACACACAAATCTACCTATAAACACACCTCATCTAACTACACACACACTACATTGAACAAAACAAACACATCTACCTATAACTATACGCACAACTCATCTAACTATACACACACATCTACCTATACACACACCTCATCTAACTATACACACACATCTACCTATAAACACACCTCATCTAACTATACACACAAATCTACCTATAAACACACCTCATCTAACTATACACACAAATCTACCTATACACACCTCATTAATTATACACACACACCACATTTAATTATACACACACACCACATCTAACTATACACACACACCACATCTAACTTTACACACACATCTAACTATACACACACACCAAATCTAACTATACACACATACCTATCTATAAACACACCACATCTAACTATACACACACCTACTTAAACACACACTACATGATAATATATTCACACACCTCTACCTGTGCACACACCAAATCTAAGTATACACACACCACATCTAACTACACACACACCACATTGAAATAAACACACACACATCTACCTATACACACACACACATCTAACTATACACACACAACTAACTATACAAACACCACATCTAATTATCCACAATACACATCGAACTACACACACACACACGTCTAACTATACACACACAACATCTACACACACACACACACATACACACACGACACACATCGAACTACACACTCACACACAACTAACTATACACACATACAAACACACACATACAGAGACACAAACACACACATCCAACTATACACACACATCTACCTAAACACACACCACATCTAACTATACACACACATCTACCAATACACACCACATATAACTATACACACATATCAACCTAAATACACACCATGTCTAACTATACACACACCTACTTAAACACAGACTAGATTAAAATATATTCACACACATCTACCTGTACACAAACCAAATCTAACTATACACACACCACATCTAACTACACACACACTACATTGAACAAAACAAACACATCTACCTATAACTATACGCACACCATATCTAACTATCCACAATACACATCGAACTACACACACAAACACACACATACACACACACACACATCTAACAGTACACACACAACATCTAACTACACCCTCACAAACACACACATGACTTATTACACACCCACACAACTAACTATACACACATACAAATACACACCCACAGAGACACAAACACACACATACCTAACTATACACACACATCTACCTAGACACACACCACATCTAACCATACATGCACACATCTAACTATACACACACATCTACCTATACATGCACACATCTAACTATACACACACATCACATCTAACTACACACATCTACCTATACATGCACGTATCTAACTATACACACACATCTACCTATACATGCACACATCTAACTATACACACACATCTACCTATACATGCACACATCTAACTATACACACAAATCTACTTAAACACACACCACATCTAACTATACACACACATCTACCTATACATGCACACATCTAACTATACACACACATCTACCTATACATGCACACATCTAACTATACACACACATCACATCTAACTACACACATCTACCTATACATGCACATATCTAACTATACACACCCATCTACCTATACATGCACACATCTAACTATACACACACATCTACCTATACATGCACACATCTAACTATACACACACATCTACCTATACATGCACACATCTAACTATACACACACATCTACCTATACATGCACACATCTAACTATACACACACATCTACCTATACATGCACACATCTAACTATACACACACATCTACCTATACATGCACACATCTAACTATCCACAATGCACATCGAACCACACACACACACACACATACATCTAACTTTACACACACAAAATCTAACTACACACACACACACATACACACATAACTTATTACACACACACAACTAACTATACATACAAACACACACCCACAGACACACAACATATACACACAACTATACAACTATACACACACACATCTTACTATACAAACACATACACTTAATCTAATTACATCCTGTACCACTCCCTCTCTCATCCTCTCCTTCACATCTCTTCTCATCCCTCTCTCATCCTCTCCTTCACATCTCTTCTCATCCCTCTCTCATCCTCTCCTTCACATCTCTTCTCATCCCTCTCTCCTCTCCCTCTCTCATCCTCTCCTTCACATCTCTTCTCATCCCTCTCTCCTCTCCCTCTCTCCTCTCCCTCTCTCCTCCTCTCCTTCACATCTTCTCATCCCTCTCTCCTCCTCTCCTTCACATCTTCTCATCCCTCTCTCCTCCTCTCCTTCACATCTCTTCTCATCCCTCTCTCCTCCTCTCCTTCACATCTCTTCTCATCCCTCTCTCCTCCTCTCCTTCCCATCTCTTCTCATCCCTCTCTCCTCCTCTCCTTCACATCTCTTCTCATCCCTCTCTCCTCCTCTCCCTTTCTGCTATCCTTCCTTCACCTCTCTTCTTCTCCCTCACTTGTCCTCTGTTCCTCTCTCTTTTCCATCTGTCCTCCCTTCTCCTCTCTCTCCCCCTACTCCTTCTCTCTCCCTCCCCCTACCCCCTTTCCTTCCTCCCTCCTCTTCCTCTCTCCCCCCTCCTACCTCCTTCATTTCCTGCCTCCTCCTCCTCCTCTCTCCCTCCCCCTACCTCCTTCCCTCCTCCACATCCTTCTTGTCACTAAATAAGCAGTAACACATTGACAATGATGTCTAACATCTGCATGTGTGTGTGTTTGTATGGGTGTGTCACTGTGTGTGTGTTTGAATGGGTGTGTCAGTGTGTGTGTTTGTATGAGTGTGTCTGTTTGAATGGGTGTGTCACTGTGTGTGTGTGTCCGTTTGGGTGCGTCAGTGTGTGTGTGTTTGAATGGGTGTGTCAGTGTGTCTGTTTGGGTGTGTCAGTGTGTGTGTGTTTGTATGGTTGTGTCACTGTGTGTGTGTTTGTATGGTTGTGTCACTGTGTGTGTGTTTGTATGGGTGTTTCAGTGTGTGTCTGTTTGAATGGGTGTGTCAGTGTGTGTGTGTCTGTTTGGGTGTGTCAGTGTGTGTGTGTTTGTATGGTTGTGTCACTGTGTGTGTGTTTGAATGGGTGTGTCACTGTGTGTGTGTCCGTTTGGGTGTGTCAGTGTGTGTGTGTTTGTATGAGTGTGTCTGTTTGAATGGTTGTGTCAGTGTGTGTGTGTTTGTCTTTGTGTGTCAGTCTGTAGTGACTGAATTTTGCTATGCATCCATTATTAGAAGTGTAGTGAGGTACATGGAAATTAAGTTATTTCTCAGTTGTTTACACACATTTTCTGAAAGCAGGGCTCATTTTCTCATAACTCTGAACATCATTCAAAAACTCCACAAATCTCTTGAAAACTGAAACACTGCTTTCAAAACAATGTTATGTCTTCAAATAAAATGTTGTCTTCAAATGACACACACACCCACACCATGAAATGAATAGACATTTACACTCACCTAAAGAATTATTAGGAACACCATACTAATACTGTGTTTGACCCCCTTTCGTTTTCAGAACTGCCTTAATTCTACGTGGCATTGATTCAACAAGGTGCTGAAAGCATTCCTTAGAAATGTTGGCCCATACTGATAGGATAGCATCTTGCAGTTGACATGTACAGACTTTCTACAGAGTTATATATACAGACTTACTATGGAGTTATATGTATAGACTAACTACAGAGTAATATATATATATATATATATATTTATATATATATATATATATATACATACACTCACCTAAAGGATTATTAGGAACACCTGTTCAATTTCTTATTAATGCATTTATCTAATCAACCAATCACATGGCAGTTGCTTCAATGCATTTAGGGGTGTGGTCCTGGTCAAGACAATCTCCTGAACTCCAAACTGAATGTCAGAATGGGAAAGAAAGGTGATTTAAGCAATTTTGAGCGTGGCATGTTTGTTGGTGCCAGACGGGCCGGTCTGAGTATTTCATAATCTGCTCAGTTACTGGGATTTTCACGCACAACCATTTCTAGGGTTTACAAAGAATGGTGTGAAAAGGGAAAAACATCCAGTATGCGGCAGTCCTGTGGGCGAAAATGCCTTGTTGATGCAAGAGGTCAGAGGAGAATGGGCCGACTGATTCAAGCTGATAGAAGAGCAAGATTTTCTACAGTTCTTGTCTCAAGATCAAGAACTGTAGAAAAAAGAAATTAATTGTGACACATGGAACGGAATTGTGGTCTAATTGAAATATATTAAAGATCATAGAAATGAATGGAAGGACATAGAAATGATTTGAAGCACCTGGTAGAGAATTGAGGTCTGGTTTTCACATGGGACTGAATGTTTTCAACCCCTCAGCAGTCAACTACGTGCCCATTTGTCATGTGTTATTAAGTAGTTTCCTGTGCGTTTTACACCACCAACATTCACAGTAAAGCCTCTGTCCATGTTACACTGTAGATGTTTGAATACCTGTACAGGCTGATGTGACTCAACTCTCCTCTTCTTGTTCTTGGTGGTTCCAGCAGGATCGGTGTCCCTCAGTGTCTTCCTGGTGTCTGTAGCCGTCACTGTCTGTGCTGTCTGGCTGGTGGCTCTGTGTGGCGTCTGTGGCTGGTGTCAACGCAAGCTGGTGAGTTACACACCACGCACACAACACACCACACCATACACACACACAAGACACACACGACACACAACACACACACCATACACACACACAA
Organism: Esox lucius; assembly: GCF_011004845.1. NCBI lineage: Eukaryota > Metazoa > Chordata > Actinopteri > Esociformes > Esocidae > Esox > Esox lucius. The sequence goes on along the minus strand of NC_047587.1, from coordinate 2,830,893 downwards.
GACACACATACACGACACACAACACACCACACACCACACACGACACACAAAACACACACCATACACACACACAACACACACACACACACGACACACAACACACCACACACCACACACACGACACACAACACACACACCATACACCCTCAAGACACACAACACACCACACACAGAACACACACACACACCACACACAGAACACACCACACACAGAACACACCACACACACAACACACCACACACACACACACCACACACAGAACACAAACCACACACACAACACACACAACACACACACAACACAGACACCACACACACACCACACACAAAACACACCACACACCACACAAACCACACACACAACACACACACCACACATACACCACACCACACACACAACACACACACACCACACACACACATACCACACTCACAACACACACACCCTGGCGTACATACACCACACACACCACACACACACACACACACCACACACAGAACACAAACCACACACACAACACACACAACACACACACAACACAGACACCACACACACACCACACACAAAACACACACAACACATACACCACACACACAACACATACACCATACACACACAACACATACACCACACACACACACACAACACACACACACACACACACACACCACACACACACAACACACACACCCTGGCGTACATACACCACACACAAACCACACACACAACACACACACCACACATACACCACACCACACACACAACACACACACCACACACACACATACCACACTCACAACACATACACCCTGGTGTACATACACCACACACACAACACATACACCACACACACCACACACAGAACACAAACCACACACACAACACACACAACACACACACAACACATACACCACCACACACAACACACACACCACACACACACATACCACACTCACAACACACACACCCTGGCGTACATACACCACACACACACACACACAACAAGCAGACATGTACTGCTGTGCGTGTTGCTGTGAAAGATGACTACCATGACACACACTAAGAAGAGCAGCTATTAGTGGACGTGTTTCTGTGGATAATGACAGGTTATATAACTGGAGTGAAAGGGTTTTCATTTTCAACATCAAAGCTTTTCTGAAAACATCAAGAGATGAAAAAGATGACTCTATCACAGTCTATTAGCCAGATCGAGTTGTTGTTATTATCCCGATAGCCTATCACACACACACACACACACACACACATTAGAGTGGCCCTTCAGAGGGCATCATGTCCATGTTGATTACAACTATGACATGTGATTGATTAAGGGGAAGCAACCAGTCATTACACTGACAGACTTGTGCTCTGTGTGTCTGTTTGTGTGTGTGTGTGCGGAAGGTGGGGGGTTGTGATTGTGTGTGTGTGTGTCTGCAGGTTTTGCTATACTTGTATAGCGGCAAAAATGTACATGACATCACAATCCCTGTTTTTTGGTTCAAAAGAAGAACAAGTGAGCCCTGAAACGACTGCGTTTTATTGGTTACTTGATTCGGCATGTCCACGTTATGGCAACTACCGCACAATCTACCATTACACACAATTTCCAAATGTTGCATTCAAACTCATCAATGAGAATGGGGTTCTGTGGTAGAGACTGTCCGAAGGCAAAACAGTTCTTGTCTTTAAGAAATCGGCTAGAATTTCCATTGGAAGTACCTGATGAGCCAAAAAACATCTCTGTGTAGCAGGGGTATTCAAATCCCCTCCCGAGCCTGCTGGTTTTCTGTTCTACCTCATCATTAATGTCACCCACCTGCTGTCCCTGGTCTAAATCAGTCCCTGATTAGGGGGTAGCATTGAAAATCTGGAGTGGAACTCACTTGGAGGGCCAGATTTGAACACCACTGCTCTATAGGAATTGTATTTGCAGCAAACCTTATGGGTCTTGTTATTAGGGGATTGTGTTTCAACATCATCCGTTTGACTCAGTGATAATAGAGAAGCCTGCCCTCCTCTTCCTCATCGGTAGAGTAAGAAAAGTACTGTACATAATAATACTGGGAAGAAAGATCCTTTTCCTCCTGAAGTTTTCACAGCTATGGAGCCAGAAGCACCTGTGAGAAAGGAACACTAATGAAAAAGTTACGGGATTAGAAACCTAATAAAGATGGTGAATGTACAACTAATACTGTGTCACTGTTCACAGTAACAGTATGCAGTAGTTTGAATGCTCTTACTGAGTAGTTCAATGAGGTCTCATGACACAAGCAGAGATGATGATATTCTGTACATACTCTTCACCTTCGCAGCTAATCCTTTAGAAGGGGGGCGATGAATCAGGACACACAAACTCATTACTCCTGAACCAAAGCGTTGAAGCCATTTTGATGAAGTCCATGTTGTCCGGGTTGTGTTTATTGGGTCTCACCACTTGAGGGCAGTATCACTGGGGCTAAAGGTCAGTTGTATGAGGTCACAGGTGAACAGCTAGTAGGACATGCAGGAATGCAGATTCACATAGGTTTCACCACTATGGACAACTCCAAAATGGAGAACTCATCATCATCATCATCACGATAATTCATCAAACCTTTCATCTGTCAGTGCATATTTTCATCAAATGTACATCGATGACTGGACTTTACTTCATCAGCGTGTCGGAAAACACTTTTGAAACCCTGCAATAGTCACCCAAACAAAGAGTGCGTTCATTGCTGTACCCCTCACTTGTATTTCTGAGGGACTGAAGATAAAGTAGAGGCACGATGTCTGGTCTCGGGCAAAGTGCCTTTCTTCTTGATTAGCCTCAGTGCTTGTAGGCTGTTAAATCAACCATATAACAATATGAAGCTAGTTAGAAGTCACAAAGTCATTTCCCAAAGCTTTTCTCCCATGTCCTCTTTAGGCTAGCCAGTGTCAAGGGGCTATTGGTTGTTATCCAAAGTAAATAACATTCAACAATCAGGCTTTTAATACACTGGCTTGCAAAGTTGTCAGCGAATCACAATGTTTCTGCTCTTTCTAACATGCAGGGACCCAAACAAAGTTCAGTACACTGTATCTTTTGGTTGATGTTTAGCTTTCAATATGAATATTTTTGTTCTGCAATGCCAATAATTGTGTTTGTTCTTATTGAAATACAAGTAACTCCATATAAATGTGAGACACCCATCTATTGTTAATGAGACATAAGTACAAACAAGTGGATTTCCTCTATTTTTTCTTGTCCTGTACAGTGAAGATTTAGCTGTTCTACTTTTGACTTTTACTAGTCAGCATTTAAAAGTAACTTCAGTTGACAGAGCTGAGTCTGGAAAATATTGGAACTGTAGCACCTCAAAGTGGTTATTCAGTATAGCTGTGCACAACGATAGATGATATATCCAGTGAGATCAGCAGAAGAATTAGCAGTTGACACGTTTCTTCCAACGTAAACAGAGAACTACAGAGGTCCAAGAGCAGAGCCCTGAGGCATCCCCTTCTGGAGAGTTAGTGTATCTGTGTGTGTGTGTGTGTGTGTCTGTGTGTGTGTGTGTGTGTGTGTATCTGTGTGTGTGTGTGTGTGTGTGTGTGTATATGATTAGTGAAGCTGTAGCCACTTCAGTTGAGTGATTCCATCAGTGTGTTTCATGTTGATTGATCACCTGCTCGTCCTATAGCTGGAGACATCCTCAACAGCTCAATGGACACTTAGCTAATGACACCCCCAGAAGTGTACTGTGCTGGACTGAGCCCTGGCTGACAGCAGGCCACTACACAGGAAACAAGGTGTCATTGGGGAGGCCTGTAATGATTTAAGTGTATTGATCGGTGATGCAGAGAGTCCCCAGAGGGAGGGAGTCCTGTGTTAGTGAGGATCAATTGTGTGTGGACAGATGTTGGGTACTGGCGCTGCTGATGAAGTGCTGGATCTTCTGCATTGGAGAAGGGGTTTTACACAGAAAAAACACACTTGTTTTACTCTACTTGTGAGGACATTTTGGGATCCCAAATGATTTCCATTAAATAATTGAAGTTTTCTAACCATTAACCCTAACCACTAAAACCCTATTATAACGCCATCTGTAACCTTAAACCCAACCTAAATCCACTATTTATATAACCGAGGGCCGGCAAAATGTCTTTACTAGTCATTTTTTGTTATGGGCTACTACACACACACACACACACACACACACACCAACACACCAACACACATTTACTTAACATTTCATTGTTGCTTGTTTGACTGATGCTCTACTTAGAGAACCCAATATCACAGCCTTACTGAAGTGGTTTCCAGCCAGGTGAAGCCGTATCGCTTCAGTACGGGTTCGAATCCGCCCCTCTGTCCTTTCAGTGCAGACTCTCCTCTGTCATTCCCAAATGTCCTGGCAAATAGACTTGACCTTCCTGGCAAATAGACTTGACTTTCCTGGCAAAAGCATACAAACATCTGGAAAAATAAATTCAAGGAGTTATCGGACATATCAGTGCTACTGTAGTACATTCTCTCCCCGCTGATTACTCCATTACACCCCCTGTAAGGTATGTGTGTGTGTTTGTGTGTGGGTGGGGTTGTGTGTGTGTTTGTGTGTGGGTGTTGTTGTGTGTGTTGGTTTGTGTGTATTTCCGTAATAACCAGTTTTATCGAGGTTATATACTGTACACTGCCATATGGCCATTCACGTGCATTGGATTTTCTTTTTGTCATGGGCACAGTATAACTAGGACCAAATTCTGACTAAAGATCTGGAGTGGAAACATGGGCCAAGCACCGTGACGGTATAGCCACGCCCTATCTGGAATGCTGAGCCCGGGACGCCGTCTGGGTCATGGCCGTTCTGACAGCCTAGTGGCCACGTGAAGGCAAAGGCCTTAGCGGTACCTTGTTTTATGCTAGTCCACCTTTTGGAGGTGGAGCTAAGAGGGCGCAGTCGAGGCAGAGTCCAATTGGACTGACCTAGGGACTTTCTCACCCAGGAAGTGTAGTTTGCTGTTTTGGGTCTAAACGGTGCTCTGCCGATGATGTTACGCAGCGGTCCAATTTGTTCTCAAACAGACGTGTCGATAGATACGTTCTTAACTCTCCTTAAAGGGGCCACATTTAGAATTTTTGCTTTCTAATATCAATAATCAGAATTTCTATTGGTCAACAAATGACTCACTGGCTTGTGTTCCATTTCTTCTATTGGCACGGTTTGACATCCCATCAAACAAGCAAAAGCAGACAGCAGTGAGCAAATTCCCCCAGACATTTTCTGGGTGCTAAAATTCAAATAAGTTCACACAATTTCTGTTCAAGAAAGAAAACAATCACAGAATAGTGTACAGAGTCATTGTGCCAGCTAAACTGCTTTTGAAAAATCAACAAAACCATTGTTTTTACACCAACCAAAAGTGACTGATTATGTTTGTATAAACAGTTGTTGGTAATTCAGCTGACTTCCACATGGGGGAACGATATACGAATGAGGTATATCGTTTACTCTGTGAATATATGACTTCACATCGACCTCATGACCTTTGAAGGACATAGTAGTTTACCTCTGTCCACGGGCGCTGTGGACTGGGCACCCTGACAGGACACACACTGAGCCAGAGAGACGCTGGCCTCATGCCAGACCGTACCAAGGTCACTCACACCTTCGTCATAACGGTCTCCTGACTATGATCACAGTGAGGTCTTTTGTATTCATTTCCTCTTTACATCCAGGGTGGGCTGGTCACTGTCTGCTGCCTACCTTTTCCCTTCCCCCATTCAGACAGTTCGGACAGGGCCCGGAGACGGGAGGCACTGGAGACATCTGCCTAATGCCTTACCGTGTCAAGGTTGTGTCCTGAAGTCACAGTATGTGAAAGGACATGGGACATTTTATAGCACAGCTGTCTTGCCGTCCCACAGGGCGATCGTCCTCTAATGTAAAACTGGTTTTTTGCAGGTGACCAATGTCATGACAGTTTTTCTTAATCGCTTTGGCTCATTTTTTGTCTTTTTGAAACAGTCTTTTCATGGTACATCACAACTGTCTGGCATGTCTGCAGAATGTAGTAACTCGGTTACAGTTATCGGGTGGCCAGGCACTGTGACATCGCTGTGTGTGGTGATTAGTTGGACAGGATGTTACAGTTATCGGGTGGCCAGGCACTGTGACATCGCTGTGTGTGGTGATTAGTTGGACAGGATGTTACAGTTATCGGGTGGCCAGGCACTGTGACATCGCTGTGTGTGGTGATTAGTTGGACAGGATGTTACAGTTATCGGGTGGCCAGGCACTGTGACAAGAGTTGCTTATTTTCATCTTTTGAAACTTTCTATCAAAAACTGATGCAGAAAAACTAATCCGTGCTTTTGTTACTTCTAGATTAAAGTACTGCAATGCTCTTCTTTTCGGTTACCCTGTGTTGGGTTCAGTTCACCAAACTTCTATATAGTCTAATTTGTCTAATGAGAAAGAACCACACCAAGAGTCAGAAAGACGTTTTAGAAGTCACTTCTGCAGAAGGGAGAGAGCCATTGATCTCAACTGAGCCAGGAACGAGCCTGACAGTAGGATTCAACTCAGCAACTCACACCTTCTCCATGGGTGGACCCCTTTTTATTTAGAAGCACAGCGTTCAGTAGTCATAACACACATGTCCTTTTCCTCTTGGTTATCTCTAGTTGTTATTGCATACTGGAACATCTTGTTATTGAGCGTTATAGGTAGGAAGCATGTGGACAGTAATGAAAACCACATAACTGTTTCAATTGGAACATGTTATTCTAGGCTTATACTGAATGTAATTTAGATAGATTGGTGAAAGCTTTCACAATGATTGAAACAGATCCTATATGAAACATTAACTTCTTACACCCTGATAAATCAATAAATAAACTTCAATTAGTGCTGCACACGGCTGCTAGAATTCTAACTAGAACACAAAAATGTGAACACATTACTCCTGTACTAACATCCTTACATTGGCTGCCTGTTAGGGTTAGGGCTGATTTTAAGGTTTTACTGTTAACCTATAAATCAATGTGGACTTGCTCCTACTTTCTTTCGCTGAAATGATCCAGCCATACATACCTACACGTAACCTACGATCGCAAGATGCAGGCCTTTTAATTGTACCTAGAATTTCTTAACAAACAGCCAGAGGCAGGGCCTTCTCTCATAGAGCTCCACTCCTGTGGAATGATCTGCCAATTAAGGTTAGAAATGCAAACTCAGTGCAAACTTTCGATTGCCTACTAAAGACTCATCTCTACAGCACAGTTTATAATTAGGTGTAGCCTGGCCCGGGGGCGTGAAGGTGACCAGTAGGCTTAATACTGTCCACCCTTGCTGTCTTGCCAGGTGGGCTCTCATCGCCACTGGGATGCCCTCCCTCCAATGCCTTTCGGGGGAAGAGTCACTGGCTTGTTGTTGTCTCTCTGTTGCACTCTTGTGAAATTGGGCTGTACTCTGCTGGCAATACTCTGCCCTCATTCAGGGTGGTTGCGGTTGGTGGGGGTCCCTTTGGTTGATGCTTGGCAATGTGGGTGGATTGATTTCCTGCCTGTTGGGCCCTGTCCGGGGCCTCCCCCAGATAGGGCCACAGTGTCACTGGACCCCCCTGTCTCAGCCCCAAGGTTTTACGATGCTATATTATTGTGCTTGGGGAGTAGGGTCAGTTTTCCTTCCTTGTAGATCTAAGGAATGCATTTTCTAAATGTTCCCTGTCTCCTGCCATTTTAAACTTAGGAGGACATGAGGTCTTGGCCCACACCTGCGGAGTACCATGCTCGAAAGACTCGTTACTGTACCTGTCCAAAGTCCTCCTGGTTGTGTTGCAGATCAAGACCATACCTGACAATGTCAGCTGCCCCCTCCCCCTGATGTCCCTGTCCTTGTCCATCTGGTCATGCTTCCGAACTGGACAAAGTTTAAATAGACTCAGGACTCAGCCCACATGCATATATTAATTATTACAATTTGTACTCTTAATATGTTCATCCGGCACAGCCAGAAGAGGACTGGTCACCCCTTTGAGCCTGGGTCCTCTCTAGGTTTCTTCCTAAACTTTGGCATTCTTAGGGAGTTTTTCCTAGCCACTGATATTCAACACTGCTGTTGTTTGCTCCTTGGGGTTTAAAGCCGGGTGTATTGTAAAAGCACTTTGTTACAACTGCTGATGAAAAAAGGGCTTTATAAATACATTTGAATGATTGATTGATAAATGGTAAAATGAACAAGGAATAAGTAGGCTACATAATGACATGAATAAGGAATAAGTAGGCTACATAATGACATGAATGAGGTGTTAGGCTAGAAGTCAGGGTAAACAGTCTAGATGCCTTTTCACAGTGTGGATCGATGTCAAATAATTGGAGCCAAAAAGCCCGCCTTAGAATCACAATGCGTGTATTGACCTCCCCACTGTAAACACCCACTACATTGACTGGGACCCGGGGTGGAGCTGTTGCCAAGGCACTGTGACATTACATCTCACTGTATACGCTCACTGAGTGCCATGCTCTATCAAGGCTGAATGGGCCCTGTCCTTTGCCGACGTGGGCACCGTGACAGCGATAGAGCCTGCCACACACTGGCCTGATGTGGCAAGGTCATAGGCACGCACTTGTGTTGAGAGAAGGATGCCAAGAGGACCATGTCATCCACGGTATTAACATTATTTGTTACTTCCTGGTTCACCACCAGGGACCGGGGCACCATAACAGGACCCGGATGCTAAGCCGGAGAGACGTTGAACTGACGGCAGGCTGTATCAAGGTCACACACACCGTTGCCACGACATCCTCATAACAGCAACGGCCGCCTGTCCATTACCTTCGGCCCTCCGGTGGCCGTAGCATGACAAAACAACGATCAGCCCCCCGTTCGTTACAACACCATGACTGAGCCATGGTGGCCTAACGCCGGACTGTGTCGCGGTGACATCGTCTGCCGTCGCTGTGTTCTGGTACACGGTGACTTTTGGAACACACATTCCGGAGGCCAACTGTTGAGTTAAACGTGGCACGACTGTGGTCAAGCCAGATGTCACGCAAACACCAAGATTGCTGATCTAACGGCTCCGGGAAAGAGATATGTCTGGCTTCCTGGCATCTACAGTGGATATAAAAAGTAAGGTTTTTATTTTCCATTTTTCCCCCTCAAAGATTTCAGTTTGTTTTTCAATTGTATTGTTCACATTATAGGTCACATTAAAAGTGGAAACATTTCTGACATGATTTATCTTTGTCTCATTCTTTTACATCATGAGGACCTGGCATTTTAAAAGGGGTGTGAAGACGTTTTATATCCACTGTTACTCGCTGGATGTAGACCTGGATGTATACTTACTTGTCGAGGAGAAATATCTCCAACAGCTCGCTTTTCAGGTCCATATCAGCTCCATTGCATTAAAGCAAACCTATATTTATTTGAGTTTTCTCCAGAGCTTTATAACAATTTCTTTGGACTAAAATGAACAAGAACAAATCATTGGGAAGACTCCAAATCATCTGAGCCTGATTATGCCTGTAATAAATGACTAGTTGGAAAGTACTCTATTGCAAATACAACTCAGACGGCACTGCATTAAAAACAGACACGATTCTGTAGTGGAAATCACGGCTCAGGAACACTTCCGAAAACCATTGTCTGTGAACACAGTACATCACAGCATCCACAAATGCTTTTCCGCTTTTGGTTAAAATCTTACAAAAGGCTCCTTCAAGGCAGTAGACATGTTACCCTTAAACGCATAGGGACTGTTTTTAGAAGACTGTAGTTCAGCATGTCTCTGCCATTACCAGTATTAATACGCTAATGTTGGACAAATCCTGCTGGCCTTCATCACCCTGTCAAACTTTTGAGACCCCTGCCTGTTGGTAGATGGATATAAAATGACACAACGTTCTTATCAAAGAGTATCAACGGTATACACAGAGTTATTGTGTTCCATTTGGACATGGCTGTTGTCCTGTGGATGGTTCTACAGTAGTTTGATTTCTGTCCCCTGGGTTCTATGAATACTCTGCCCTCTGCCAGTCAAAGTGACAGGACAGGCAGCAGTAACTGAGTCAGAGAGACTCTGGCCCAACGCCAGACCATATTGAGGTCATACACACCATCGTCATAACTGTCTTCCGCCAATGATCGGAGTGTAATGTTACCTACTTATTTCCTCTTTCCATTAGCAGAGGAAGAAGGAGCTGTCAGGTTTACGGAGGCTTCATGGTGCCCTGGTGTCATTCTGTATCAAGGCCCTTTTTATTCTGTCCTCAGTCATAGTGACAGGACAGGCATAGTGACCTGAAGCCTCACCGTTTCAAGGTCACACACTTCCTTCTGGCCATGATGAGAGGATGATTTCCTACACAGTGCTTCATTTATTCCCTGACGGCTCTTGTTTTTGTCACATGCTTTGAGAAAAAAAAAACAGGTGTAGAAGGAGAGAGAAATTCTGATTTACTTTATTTTCCGACAATCCAGGGTTCCTGTTCGTGGAACACATGTAGTCTTACAAAAATGTAGTCTTACACCCATGTAGTCATACACACATGTAGTCTTACACAAATGTAGTCTTACACAGTTTGTCACCTTAAGTTGCTCATTTGACGTGTTTACCAATAGAGAAGCTTGTACATGTTCAAAACAAATTCATTTGTTTGTATTGCCTCCCGTCTGGTGCTAGTAGTCATCTCTGTAACAGGACACCTTCAGAAAACAGCTTCTGGGGACTGATCTTCAGGAGGCTGATCTTCTGTGGACTCATCTTCAGGAGGCTGATCTTCAGGGGACAGATCTTCAGGGGACAGATCTTCTGGGGACTGATCTTCAGGGGACTGATCTTTAGGAGGCTGATTTTCAGGAAGCTGATTTTCAGGAGGCTGATCTTCAGGAGACTGGTCTTCACGGGACTGATCTTCAGGAGGCTGATCTTCAGGGGACTGATCTTCAGTTGACTGATCTTCAGGAGGCTGACCTTTAGGAGTCTGATCTTCAGGAGGCTGACCTTTAGGAGTCTGATCTTCATGGGACTGATCTTCAGGAGGCTGATCTTCATGGGACTGATCTTCAGGAGGCTGACCTTTTGGAGGCTGATCTTCAGGAGGCTGATCTTCAGTTGACTGATCTTCAGGAGGCTGATCTTCATGAGGCTGATCTTCAGGGGACTGATCTTCAGGGGACTGATCTTCAGGAGGCTGATCTTCAGGAGGCTGATCTTCAGGAGGCTGATCTTCAGGAGGCTGATCTTAAGGAGGCTGATCTTAAGGAGGCTGATCTTCTGGGGACTGATCTTCAGGGGACAGCTCTTCAGGGGACTGATCTGTAGCTCCAGCTGTGAAAGTTACAGTCTAAATAATAAATATTAGTCAGTTTGACACAGTGCTTAATGGTGCCTGGCTAAATATTCAAACTCTGCATGATGTTAATGCGTGAAAAAGTGATCTAATGTTGAGATAGAACTAGTAAAGAACTGTAAAATTGCAGTGGGTTTTAAAAAGGAATTTCCTCTTAAGAATGGTTGGTGAATGAGTCCCACTAATTTCCAAGACACTTCTGTCCAAAAGCGCTGAAGGTCTGATGAATAATTCCTCAAATTCAGCCTTTTCCTGGACAATACTAATTGGGCTTTAAACTGACCTTTTCGTGGGACGCAGGCCAAAATGATAAAAAAAGATACCACAGGTATATGCTGGCCTGCGGAACGGACATTGAGCCCTATCACCCAGAAGCTTCCGCAGCGCGTATCCTGCAAATGGACGATGCGTGCCTGAGTTAATAACAAGTGCAGAAGGGCAAAGTCTGAAGGGACAGAGGCTCAAGACCCAGGGGGATATGTTTGTGCACGTGGCTGATTACTAGTTCGCTTTTTTAGCTTCTCTTTTGAATGAAGTGGCTAGCTCAGTGTGGATGTCAATAGAAATTTGTTATGAAACGTACAGATACTTCTTAATTTGGAGCCAGACTTCACTGTATTCATATTGACTAAAATCTAAAGATTTAATTGACTTTACTCTGTGAGGTCAATACTACAGAATGACTGCCATTTGGGCCAACTTTGAATGGCTCTTGTGCCAGGCTCATAGCCTGAGGATGAGGTCATATGCTAGGGTAAGATCCCATGCTAGCCAACGTAGTTTTGCCAGGATGCCTCCTCGTCCACCTTGACTGGGTCTCATCGTCTGCCATGTTTTGGAAAGTTTGATGTATAATTTGCAAATGTTTGTTGATTTTGAACAAACATTTTAAATAAACTGAATGTATTGAATAACAAGTTAATCACACATGTGGAATGTATGTGCAGATTTTTCACCCCCCAAAAAAACAATGTAGAAATGACAAATAAATGACATATATATATTTTTATGTAAAATCTAAATGAATTGGGGAGAAATATAGGGTGAACAAGATTCTCTGAGTCATAGGAAATATTGGCAAAGACAAAATGTACAAAATGTAGCAAAGTGAAAACCATAACACACAAAAAATCAATAATTAGCTTCAGTGTCATCCTGCCTCCTTGTTCCTGGTTTATTCCCGTCTTCTGGCACCGAGGACCGGGCATCGTGACAGGGGGCAGAGACGGAGCCAGGAAGACCCTGGACCTATTCCAGACCGGATCAAGGTTATACTCACTATCTGCACAACTTTCTTCTGACAATAATCAGAGGGTGACATAACCTAATTATTTCCTCCTTCCATCCTTTGGCCGCTGGTTGGGCTGGACACTGTGACAGGACGAGCACCAAGAAGCTGGAAGAGTGACTTTCTAGTGACCTGCTGACCCTTAGTATGGCAAGGACTTCTAGCAGTGTAATCCTTCTGGGTTGTTCTGAGTGTGGTGATTTCAGTGTAATCCTTCTGGGTTGTTCTGAGTATGGTGATTTCAGTGTAATCCTTCTGGGTTGTTCTGAGTGTGGTGATTTCAGTGTAATCCTTCTGGGTTGTTCTGAGTGTGGTGATTTCAGTGTGATCAATTTTGGATATCTTTTTTTCAAGGTATGTTCATTTCAGGTTATGGAAATATCACAGTGTTGTCATTTCAGAGTCCAGAATATGGTCATTTCAGAGCAAGGCCCATTTCAGAGTATTGTCATTTTAGAGTATTGTTGGTTCAGTATATAGCCAGTTCAGAGTAGGATCATTTCAGAGTATTGTCATTTAAGAGTATTGTGATCCCAGAGTATGGTCATTTTAGAGTATTGTCGGTTCAGTATATGGCCAGTTCAGAGTAGGATCATTTCAGAGTAGGATCATTTCAGAGTATTTTCATTTAAGAGTATTGTGATTTCAGAATATGGTACTTTCAGAGTATTGTCGATTCAGAATATGTCAGTTTCAGAGTAGGATCATTTCAGAGTATAGTAATTTCAGAGCATGATCATTGCAGAGTATGGTCATTTCAGGATGTTGTCTTTTGGTTTAAGTACATTCCCCTAAGATATGGCTGCCTGGCTGGGATACAGAGAGAGACAACCACACTTCCTGACTCACAGTGGCCCAGTGACAGTGGGAAGGCCATCTACATTGGCCCAGTGACAGTGGGAAGGCCATCTACAGTAGACCATTGACAGTTAGAAGGCCATTTGCAACAGTGACAGTGGGAAGGCCATTTGCACCAGTGACAGTGGTAAGGCCATCTACAGTGGACCAGTGACAGTGGGAAGGCCATCTACAATGGCCCAGTGACAGTGAGAAGGCCATCTACAGTGGACCAGTGACAGTGGGAAGGCCATCTACAGGGGACCAGTGACAGTGGGAAGGCCATCTACAGAGGACCAGTGACAGTGGGAAGGCCATCTACAATGGCCCAGTGACAGTGAGAAGGCCATCTACAATGGCCCAGTGACAGTGAGAAGGCCATCTACAGTGGACCAGTGATAGTGGGAAGGCCATCTGCAGGGGATTAGTGACAGTGGGAAGGCCATCTACTGTGGATCAGTGACAGTTAGAAGGCCATATACAGGTGATCAGTGACAGTGAGAAGGCCATCTACAGGTGATCAGTGACAGTGAGAAGGCCATCTACAATGGCCCAGTGACAGTGAGAAGGCCATCTACAGTGGACCAGTGACAGTGGGAAGGCCATCTACAGGTGATCAGTGACAGTGAGAAGGCCATCTACAGTGGCCTAGCCTTCTCCCCTTGGCAGTGTGGACTGGGCAGAGTGCACTTCAGCCACCAGGACAGCGTCTGAGATGGAGTGCCACTTAATGGTGTCCTAATGACAATGTGAAGGGCAAGGCCAGACAGTAACATTATCATTAGCATTAAAGCCTTCTGTGGATGATCTACTGTGATGTCGGCCCGCAGTGATTCATTCCCAGCCGGTATTAAATAGAATGTTAAAAAAGCTTGGTAACCTTGGTTACCCCACAGGCTCAGCGCAAAACCTATTTTGGATATTAACATTTTTGGTAACACTTTATTTGAAAGGGTGTGCATAAGAGTGACATGACATTGTCAGGATACTGTCATAGCCATGACATGACACATGTAAGAATCATAATGAACGTTTATGAATGTTGTCATTAGGTGTCATTCAGTTGATTATGTCATTTTGTATTTATTTTTTAAGGTTGACATTGTTTGGGATGTCTTTGTTATGACAACCATAGCGTCAGAGATGCAGGCTTCTGAACTGAGCGCTGATAACAACTTGGGTTGTCCTTGTCCTCTTTAGTCCGGATGACATGGCGTCCCAGTTTTCCAAAACGAACTTCAAATTTTGATTTGTCTGACCACAGAACACTTTTACACTTTGCCACAGTCCATTTTAAATTATCCTTGGCCCAGAGAAAACACCTGCGCTTCTGTTTAGATACGGCTTATTTTTTGACCTATAGAGCCCATGTTGTGATTTCCATTACAGTATCATTCCTGTATGTGATGCAGTGCCGTCTGAGGGCCCGAAGATCACAGGCATCCAGTATGGTTTTCCGGCCTTGACCCTTATGCACAGAGATTGTTCCAGATTCTCTGAATCTTTGGATGATATTATGCACTGTAGATGATGATAACTTCAAACTCTTTGCAATTTTTCCCTGAGAAACTCCTTTCTTATATTGCTCCACTATTTTTCGCCGCAGCATTGGGGGAATTGGTGATCCTCTGCCCATCTTGACTTCTGAGAGACACTGCCACTCTGAGAGGCTCTTTTTATACCCAATCATGTTGCCAATTGAAATAATAAGTTGCAAATTGGTCCTCCAGCTGTTCCTTGTCTGTACATTTTACTTTTCTGGCCTCTTATTGCTACCTGTCCCAACTTTTTTGGAATGTGTAGCTCTCATGAAATCCAAAATGAGCCAATATTTGGTATGACATTACAAAATGTCTCACTTTCAACATTCAATGTTATCTATATAACATAATTGTGAATTAAATATAAGTTTATGAGATTTGTAAATTATTCCATTCCTTTTTTTAACCTCTTTGTACAGTGTCCCAACTTTTTTGGAATCGGGTTTGTATGTAATTAAGTCTGTCAAATGCATTTAAATACCTTAACAAAAGCAATACATTTCCATTATTGTTTTTGTACAACAAATGATTTGAAAAAAATACTTTGAACAATCCAGTACCTAGTTCTTAGCCTGAACAATAGCCTAAGTAATATTAACTATTCATAATATAATCACATTGAAAACATTATTTATAAAGTAGGCTAGATAGTGATAGTTTAACAAATTACCTTCATGTTAACACAAATAGAACAAGGCTGAGCAAGTTAGCAAAGTGCTACCCTGAACTGACAAACACTTGACTGGAGCTAGCATACAGCTAACTGGGCTGGCTAATTACCAACCGAAGCCAGCTAACAACAAGGAACAAGGAACTAGCTAATCGCTAACCCTTACAGTGCAACGATTGCAATGTTCCTAAACAATACAGATACAAAATTAAATTATATTAATCCTAGGGATATTGTCAGGAGTTTTGTTTTCGAAAAAATAACAATTCAGTACAGTACAGTAACAAATTCGTTTTTTCCAAAGGAATGCACCACCGTCACGGCATTTTACATGGACATGGGTCTCTGTCATAGTAATACAATCACCACACTTTTCCAACCCTCTACATACACTTTAACAGGCAAGTTATCAAACTGTATCGAAAGATCCAGTGTACTTTTGTACTTTACCAACCAGGAAAACAGGATAAATGATGAGAAAGACATGGCTTATCCTTGAAGAGTTAACAGTCCCATCGCAACACGACCACGTCATACTGCCCCCTACAGGCCAACTGCAGTAAGAGTCCTTCAATATAAAAGTGTCCTTCAAAATTCTACATCAACCCCAAATGCGACCATACATTTTGTATGTTTCACACCTATTTGAAGACGCAAGTAGCTTACAGCACTGTAATCATATTAACAAATTGTATTATGTATATTATCTCTTGAATATTGTATATTACTTACTAGTTACATGAATGGATGTCCTGCATCAACATTAACACAATTATAGCACAAACTATGTTCTTGCAAAAAAACATTGATATTAACTTGACTTGTTTTTTCGCATCATGGAAAAGTCTGCCCAAGACACCATTATAATGGCGTATGGCTAACCAGTGGTGCCACCATCATTTTGAGTTGAATCTTCAGTGACTCAAGAGTGCGATTACCTTTATGACTCCATATTTCCAATTTGTATTTCTGCCATGCACGCTCAATATGCTGAGTATGAGCACCAGTCTCAGGATCAACAAAGTTCCTTTTATGGCAGACAGAATACTGGCTAAATAGTTTCTTCCGGTTTGATAATTAGGCCCATGTTTATGACAGGTTATGTTGTCTTGGTTACTGTCATGATGTCATAACAAAGACACTGACAGGTTATGTTGTCTCAGTTAATGTCAAATTGTCATAACAAAGACAAACCTTGCATAAAGAATTACGTAATCAACCGAATGACACTTAATGACAATATTCATAAACATTCAAAATGATTCCTTCATGTGTCATGTCATGGATGACTGTATTATGACCGTGTCATGTCACTCTTATGCACACCCCTTCAAATAAAGTGACCGTTTTAGTCGGTTGGACCACTGCATTTAAAATGTTTTGACGGTGCCCTTCTCGCTGGCTGTATATAAGGTGGCAACTGTGAATCAGACTTTTCGCTGATCTCAAATAACATTAACACAATCCGGAAGCTTCCACAATATCTATTAATTCTTCTTCGGTATTCTCCTCATGTGAAATCTCCCCACCCTCTCTGGACACGTTGTCCTCATAATGAGTTGTCAAATACAAACAGATGTTGTAGTGTCCTGCTGGTATTTTAGATTGCTTGTATGTTTTTTCAGTTTGTACTCTCCATTAAATAACACTCACCCGTCGCTTTGACTGTCAACTGCTATTTCACATATCTTTCCCTGAGTTAAAGAGCACGACTCTAAACTTACTTTTGACCCTGAATTATTTTATATTACTGTAATTTCCCTGTGATGGACAGAACATTAGTGCGGTCCATTGCACTGAATAGCATTTTCCTCACACACTGATCACAGGAGTACACATACATGTCTTTACTGTAGATTGGTTATGAGACAAGGTCATAGTTTTACACTGAGTTAATGGTTTAGCATAGGGGTTTTATGGACCTATCTTTTACCTGAACGTTGCATGAAGAGAAAAACGTTATTTGAGGATTAAACTAACGCTCAAATAAAAGCCATCCCATGTTGCAGTTTAGTTATTGACAGGGATGGACGGTTTGCAGATATTAACTAGCGGAACGGTTGTTTTTCTGCTTTGTATGCTGTAGTTTTGGCACTTCACAAGCAGATCAATAGCCACGTTATCGTCTATCGACACACAAGGTATGAATTACAGAGGGTTTTCTGAAAAATAATGCTTATTGATTTTACAGTGGTAAACATGGAAAATAATATGAAATAAAGTAAGCTTTGAAATGAAGTCAACAACTCCATCACTGTTGAAACCATATTCATTATATTTATTTATGTAGCTGTAGGTCGCTGCACTCGTCCGCTGTTTGAGTGCCACAAGATGAGGCTGACAAGCACATTATAACAGACAGCAAACCCTAAACGTGTGTGTTGAGCACAGGCTGTTGTGTAGCCTACGTTTTGGTATAAATCGATTCATTCTTGTACCATAAGATGTGTCATCAGTTCGGTCTGCTTCCTGTCTTTGGCCACCATGCCTGAGGACTGGGTGTTTATCATGACTCTCGAAGAGATCAAATTGTTTGCTAACTGAGACAGTTTTGTGTTTTAGTTTTGAAGTGTATGCACAGGTATTCATCGTTTTGAAGTAATTTGTCTCACAGCGAGATTAAAACTTCATGACTATTTGTGTACCTGACGCATTTAAATGTTATTCATTTCTAACATTACAAGTCATTCTCATGCCTTTACTGTTAAGCGCATAATATTTTGTGTGAATGCTTAAATATATTCACACAATAGTGCCCTCCACAAAGACAGAGATAGAGACAGTCCTAAAACAGACAAGAGACGTATACAGGGACAGTCCTGAAACAGACCAGAGATATAAACAAAGATAATCCTGAAACAGACCAGAAAGATAAACAAAGATAGGCCTGAAACAGGCCAGAGATATAAACAAAGATAATCCTGAAACAGACCGGAAAGATAACCAAAGATAGGCCTGAAACAGGCCAGAGATATAAACAAAGATAATCCTGAAACAGACCTAGACCTACCTAGCAATGGGACCATTCCCTCCCTTGTCAGTTTGTTTTGGTTTTACTTCCTGGTTCCTTTCTTTACTTACCTATTTCCTGATTCATTATAAACCTTACCCTGTTTGACTCATTGGCTTAACGTGTTGGAATTGAGCAATAATGCCCCTTGGGGAGGAGGATGATGTATGATAGGCCAATTTACCTCAGGCACACTGGTTACAGCTAGGATCTTATTGACTCAGGGTCAAAGGTTACTAAGTGGCATTAAGTTGTTAATCTTGCTCAGTGATGTCTCCAGACCACTTGCTGGGAAAGAAATGCCAGACGTCTGGAGCAGGGAATGATCTTAAAAGAGAATTTCACTTGATATCAGTTGGTTGCTTACCCTTAAAGTAGTGGATAGGCCAAGAGAAACTCGAACCAATCGTTTTGTTTGCAGCCATTACAATTGAAGCACCATCTAATAATCTATGGAAGTTATCAGGGTGTGTCATGTTTACTTTTTAATGGCCTGAATCAGCGTTAACGCCAAATCAAATATGGAGTGAATCTTAACATGCTCACATTCTTTGATGACTGGCCGCCAGTACTCAGTGCCTTTCGGTATGTATTTAGACCACTTGACTTTCTCCACAATTTATGTGATACACTTAATTTAAAGCTGATTTAGTGTATTATTTTTGCCATTAATCTACACACACTACTCCATAATGACAAAGCAAAAATAAACTTTTAGATTGTTTGCAATTTATTGAAAATTTACAAAATGAAATAGGTACATCAGATTTCAGAATCTGTGTTGTGTTCTTTGAGTCTTCTTGGGTTTGACTCTACCTGCTTTGAACACCTGGATTTGGGCAGTTTTTCACATTCTTCCTTGCAGATCCTCTCAAGAACCGTCAGATTGGATGGGGGTGAATTCTTCAGTTCTCCACACAGATATTCAATGGGGTTTGAGTAGGGACATTGACTGAGACTATCAAGGACATTGAATCTTCACCCTAGTCTGAGATCCTGGGCTCTTAGGATGAGGTTTTTCTTCAAGGACCTCTCTGTATTTTTTTTAGGTCTACAGACAGTTCCTTGGACTTCTAAGCTTGGTTTTGCTGACATGCACTGTGAAAGGCAGTTTTGTTGCTAACTAAATAATGTCCAATGATTAAAGGGCACAAGGCATCTGAACTGAATTTGAAGAGACATTTTCTTTTTAAATATCGTTAAAAATCCTTGGAAAATGTTTGTGCTTTGTCATTATGGGATGATTTGTGAAGACTAAAGGCAATTTGTTTTGCATTTATAAATTAAATAAATACAGCAATATTTAGTAAGTCAATAGTTTCCAATTTCACAGTATATCAAACTGTCTTTACAGTATAATAGGTTTCCATCATCATTTTGCAATTTCTTGATGCTACATAGAAATAAATATGAGTAGAATGCAGCCTTAATTCAGCACATTATTTCAGGTAGCATCAACTAAAAAGTGACACTTCAACACTGTGTTGTGTGCTTGAATACCTGAATTCTGTACCTCTTGAGTACTTGAGCGCTGTATCTTGGCTAATTGAGTTCTGTGTCGTGGGTTTCGTGTAGACAAACACCCGCCAAGGTCAACAACAAAAGTTGTTCATCCTTCAGTCTGTCGGTCTCTCTCTCTCCTTCACTTCGTCATCTGACTGAGACAGTACAGAACACTTAAATTCACTCCCCATCCATCTCCATTCCACCTCATTTTCTCTCTTTATCTAATTCGTTCTTCCCCAGCAATCCTACATTCCCCCAGCATATGATCAAAGCAGCCCATACAGTTTGATTTGCATAAACATGCAAGCTTCTTCCCTTGATATATCTTGCCCATTATACATGCATAGATACAGCACAAGACATGCTTATGTTTGATGTATAGTCATGAATGCTGACTGGGCATGCTCAGAAGGTTCCCGGGAAACCGTTGGTAAAATGTTAAGTAACCTAGACCTGGTGTGATTGCAGCCGAGCAAGAGTTCCGCCAACGATTTAAATTGTTTGAAAAAGTTTGCTCCTCTAAAACTATGTGAGTACTTTAAGCACTTCGTTTCCATTTAAACGCTCGGAAAATGCCGACCCTGTAGCCAGAGACCTGAAGGTGCTTAAAACTATTAAGATAACTCAAACTAAAGATTTTAAAAGGAATAATGAATTTTCCCCAAAAATAAGTGCTCAAAAGCTGCCGGCTGTTTTAAGATACAAGTGTTAGCCTCAAGCTAGATACGTGTCTCCAGCAATTAATTAAGCATGTGGGTCCACGCCAGCTCTTTTAATGATTCATAGGTTAACTTCATGGACAACAACACATTTTGTTTTGAGGGAGTGTTGCTGTTTTTATTTTGGTTCCAACCGGTAATATTCTGAAATGGCTGCATTATTCAAAGGAGTTACGTCATGTTTACTGTTGCCTTGTTTGATTTGAGTCACACTCTCGCAATCTGGACTCTTTGCTTGCTATTTCTGTCCCTCACAAGATGTTTTTTTTCCTTTTTAAATGTAGGTTTATCCCCCTGTTTTTCTATCAGGAGTCTGTATTTGGAGCCAGTTGTGGGTTTCTTGTTGCAACTGTCCCAGATGTTATGGAGTTTTAAGGTTGAGCAGCTCCAGGTGTTGTGGAGGTATCAGGTCCAGTTGTTGTGGAAGTATCATCAGGTCCAGGTGTTGTAGAGGTATCATCAGGTCCAGGTGTTGTGGAGGTATCATCAGGTCCAGGTGTTGTGGACATATCGTCAGGTCCAGGTGTTGTGGAGGTATCATCAGGTCCAGGTGTTGTGGAGGTATCATCTGGTCCAGGTGTTGTGGAGGTATCAGGTCCAGGTGTTGTGGAGGTATCATCAGGTCCAGGTGTTGTGGAGGTATCATCAGGTCCAGGTGTTGTGGAGGTATCATCAGGTCCAGGTGTTGTGGACATATCGTCAGGTCCAGGTGTTGTGGAGGTATCATCAGGTCCAGGTGTTGTGGAGGTATCATCTGGTCCAGGTGTTGTGGAGGTATCAGGTCCAGGTGTTGTGGAGGTATCATCAGGTCCAGGTGTTGTGGAGGTATCATCTGGTCCAGGTGTTGTGGAGGTATCATCTGGTCCAGGTGTTGTGGACATATCATCAGGTCCAGGTGTTGTGGAGGTATCATCTGGTCCAGGTGTTGTGGACATATCATCAGGTCCAGTTGTTGTGGAAGTATCATCAGGTCCAGGTGTTGTAGAGGTATCATCAGGTCCAGGTGTTGTGGAGGTATCATCAGGTCCAGGTGTTGTGGACATATCGTCAGGTCCAGGTGTTGTGGAGGTATCATCAGGTCCAGGTGTTGTGGAGGTATCATCTGGTCCAGGTGTTGTGGAGGTATCAGGTCCAGGTGTTGTGGAGGTATCATCAGGTCCAGGTGTTGTGGAGGTATCATCAGGTGCAGGTGTTGTGGAGGTATCATCTGGTCCAGGTTTTTTTTGGCCACATAATTGGCAGTGTCAGAGAGACTCTTCTTTCAGTAATGGCCACAATCAGAATATTACCATGGTGATGATGATAGGAACATAAAGAGCAACAGACAGGTATCACATCTCATTTCAAACACATCATCAGTGATGGAACAGGGCTGCTGTTTACATTTACCAAGTGTTTCTGTGTCTCAGCTCTAAGAGGCCCACCCGGATTTACAGACGCCACATTCTTATCTAGCAGTTGAGACGTTTTTTATGACAGATCAAGTCTGGCGTTTTAAAGTTTCTACATCACCATGGTGATTTAGTTAACATCTGGAAGACTGCAACATTCTGAAATAAATGCAGGTGAGAAACTGTTTTTGCGCTTTTCTTTAAAGGGTCAGTAAATTGAACAATCTGTTTGAGTGGTTTAGTTAACGATTTTATTGTAGCACTTCTGTGTAATTAATCATTTATGTGGGCTGTATTGAGCGTGGACGGAAATAGACATTTGATGTATGCTAAATGACTCCAAACTCACACACACACACACACACCCTAATCCTCTCAGACATCCACACACAATGCATGCTAACTTACTGTAAACAAACACAGCTGAGAGGCAGCTAACTGACCACCTCTCCATCCTTTTCTCCATCTTTCCTTCCTTCCATTCATCCATCTCTTCACCGCTAACGTCCTGTGACAGATGGTAGCTTAGTTGTGTAATTCCTGACCTTAAGTATCTTAGCATCTCAGCATCTCCATTTTCCGGATCCTTCTTTCTCTTCACTATCAGTAACAAAGGTCTTCTATCTCTCCTGTTTTTAACCTCTGTTTTGTCCTACACCAAGTTCACCACTTCCCCCGCCTCCTCTTCTTCCTTACGTGCTCCATATTGCCATCGTATTTCTTCATAACATGCTCTGTTGCCCCAGTGATTGTTTCAAAATTGGAGAGGATTTTTTGAGACATGGGTTAGTAGTTTGCTTCTGCTTTAAATTGGGCTTTGGTAATGATCTGCTAATCAATAGTACTGGGGCTATGAGTGGCTAATTAGAAGTACTGGGGCTATGATTGGCTCATCAGGAGTACTGGGGCTATGATTGGCTAATTAGTGGTACTGGGGCTATGATTGGCTCCTCAGTAGTACTGGGGCTATGATTGGTTAATCAGCTGCACAGGGGCTATGATTGGTGAATCAGTAGCACAGGGGCTATGATTGGTTCATCAGTAGTACTGGGGCTATGATTGGTTAATCAGCAGCACAGGGGCTATGATTGGTTAATCAGTAGTACTGGGGCTACGATTGGTTAATCAGTAATACTGGGGCTATGATTGGTTAATCAGCAGTACAGGGGTGATGATGCAGAAAATATCATGAAAGACTTTGTTGGCACTGATACTTGTTGGTTGAAATTAGACATACAAGATTTCAAGGGTGTTTGTGATGAAAGAGAAGAAGCAGCAGTGACTTCAGTCGTTCAGGATTCAGTTCTAGGTTAGTTTCATAGACTGTCTATAGTCAGTTGACATTATAAACTGTGTATCTGTAGTCAGATGGCATTATAAACTGTGTATCTGTGGTCAGCTGGTATTATATATTGTGTATCTATGGTCAGCTGGTATTAGAAACTGTATCTGTGGTCAGATGGCATTATAAAATGTGTATCTGTAGTCAGCTGGTATTATAAACTGTGTATCTGTAGTCAGCTGGTATTATAAACTGTGTATCTATGGTCAGCTGGTATTATATACTGTGTATCTATGGTCAGCTGGTATTATATACTGTGTATCTGTAGTCAGCTGGTTTTATAAACTGTTTCTGTGGTCAGCTGGTATTATAAACTGTGTATATGTGGTCAGCTGGTATTATAAACTGTGTATCTGTGCTCAGCTGATATTATTGACTGCTATTATTGACTCTGGTATTATAGACTCTGGTATTTTTGACTCTGGTATTATTGACACTGGTATTATTGACTTTGGTATTATTGACTCTGGTGTTATTGACTTTGGTATTATTGATTCTGGTATTATTGACTTTGGTATTATTGATTCTGGTATTATTGACTTTGGTATTATTGACTCTGGTATTATTGACTTTGGTATTATCGACTTCGGTATTTTAAACTCTGATATTATAGAAGTGGAAGTATCCATGTCTTGAACAGTGTGTTTGAAGCAGTCAGTATACTGGCAGCAACAGAGGAGAGGGGAGGGGTCTGCCTACAAGACTGTTACCCAGAGGAGGGGGGAGGGGTCTGCCTACAAGACTGTTACCCAGAGGAGGGGGGAGGGGTCTGTCTACAAGACTGTTACCCAGAGGAGGGGGGAGGGGTCTGCCTACAAGACTGTTACCCAGAGGAGGGGGGAGGGGTCTGCCTACGAGACTGTTACCCAGAGGAGGGGGGAGGGGTCTGCCTACGAGACTGTTACCCAGAGGAGGGGGGAGGGTTCTGCCTACGAGACTGTTACCCAGAGGAGGGGGGAGGGGTCTGCCTACGAGACTGTTACCCAGAGGAGGGGGGAGGGGTCTGCCTACGAGACTGTTACCCAGAGGGGAGGGGTCTGCCTACGAGACTGTTACCCAGAGGGGAGGGGTCTGCCTACAAGACTGCTACCCAGAGGAGAGGACAGAGCCACCTGGGACCACATGTCACTCATCCCCATCTCTCCATTCTGCTCACTTCACCACCTTACATTTACTCAACCAGGCCTCATCCCTCCCCCTCTCACTTAATCTCTCTCTCTCTCACCCTCCTTCTATCCTTCTCCCCTCGTCATCACTCTTCTCTTTGTCTCTGTTGTCATCCCTTCTTTCTCCTGATCGCTCCTCTTCTCTCCAATGTCTCTCTTATTTTGAATTCTATTTTAAACTCGTCTGCCCCCCCCCTCCCTCGCCCCCCCCAAACCCCTCGCCCCCCAACCCCTCAGTCCTCCCACTCATCTCACTCTTGCTACCTTCCTAAAAATTTGATGATGTCGCTGAATGATACATGAGGAAGCCCTGATAGCTTGTTCTTGCCTGTCAGGAATTCACTCTGTTTTATCTGCTCAGGAACTGCACTCTGTGTGTGTGTATACAGTATGTTGGTGTTAATGTCTGATTGTGTGTGTGTGTTTGTGAGTGAGTGTGTGTGGTATTGATGTTTGTGTGAACTAGTGTGTACCTCAGTTCCTCCAGGATTCCACAGAGCTGTGTTTACGAGTCTGCAGGCTAAAGGTTTTACCTTTAATTTGCGGCGGCAATTATGAAATGTTGCATGGAAATATGCAGTGAAGACAGACCGCTTCCCTCTCTGGGGTAACAGTGTTGTAACGGATTTACACTTAGTCATTTAACTTAGGCCTCTAGTTCTACATTTACACATAGTCATTTAACTTAGGCCTCTAGTTCTACATTTACACATAGTCATTTAACTTAGGCCTCTAGTTCTACATTTACACATAGTCATTTAACTTAGGCCTCTAGTTCTACATTTACACATAGTCATTTTACTTAGGCCTCTAGTTCTACATTTACACATAGTCATTTAATTTAGGCCTCTAGTTCTACATTTACACATAGTAATTTAACTTAGGCCTCCACTTCAACATTTAGATAGTAATTTAACCTTGGGCCCAGTTTCTACATTTACAGAGTCATTTAACTTAGGGCCCCTATTTCTACACTGAACAAAATTATAAACGCAACACTTTTGTTTTTGCCCCCATTGATCATGAGCTGAACTCAAAGATCTAAGACTTTCTCTATGTACACAAAAGGCCTATTTCTCTCAAATATTGCTCACAAATCTGTCTAAATCTGTGTTAGTGAGCACAGGTGTGGCATATCAAGATGCTGATTAGACAGCATGATTATTGCACAGGTGTGCCTTAGGCTGGCCACAATAAAAGGCCACTCTAAAATGTGCAGTTCCATCACACAGCCCAATGCCACAGATGTCGCAAATCTTGAGGGAGCGTGCAATTGGCATGCTGACTGCAGGAATGTCCACCAGACTTGTTGCCCGTGAATTGAATGTTCATTTCTCTACCATAAGCCATCTCCAAAG
Organism: Esox lucius; assembly: GCF_011004845.1. NCBI lineage: Eukaryota > Metazoa > Chordata > Actinopteri > Esociformes > Esocidae > Esox > Esox lucius. Next base: position 2,804,744 of record NC_047587.1, on the reverse strand, counting down.
GCCTTTCAGAGATTTTGGCAGTACATCCAACTGGCTTCAAAACCGCAGACCACGTGTAACCACACCAGCCCAGGACCTCCACATCCAGCATCTTCACCTCCAAGATCATCTGAGACCACCCAGACAGCTGCTGCAACAATCGGTTTGCACAACCAAAGAATTCCTGCACAAACTGTCAGAAACCGTCTCAGGGAAGCTCATCTGCATGCTTGTCGTCCTCATCGGGGTCTTGACCTGACTGCAGTTCGTCCTCGTAACCGACTTGAGTGGGCAAATGGTCACATTCGATGGCATCTGGCAATTTGGAGAGGTGTTCTCTTCACGGATGAATCCCGGTTTTCACTGTACAGGGCAGATGGCAGACGTGTACAGGGCGTGTATGGCGTCGTGTGGGTGAGCGGTTTGCTGATGTCAACGTTGTGGATCGAGTGGCCCATGGTGGCGGTGGGTTGAGAGAAATAGGCCTTTGTGTACATAGAGAAAGTCTTAGATCTTTGAGTTCAGCTGTTGCATTTATAATTTTGTTCAGTGTACATTTAGCCTAAATATAGTAATTTTACTGTTATCCAGGAGAGGCCAGTACCTGGCTTACTGGGCTGTAGGCCTCTAATTCATTATCCATATTCACTCCTGTTCCATCAGAGACTAAGCTGGAATATGAAGGAATAGGTGGTCATTCTTCACATGCCCCCCCCCACACGCACACACACACACACTGACACTGTAAATGGTACATTATCATTCATGGTGTGTTTAAGTACGTGTGGGCGTGTGTATGTGTGTGTGTGTGTGTGTGTGTATACGTAATATGGGCTTGTACAAATCACTAAGCTGCTGAACTGTGATGTCAAGATCCTGACCTTCATTTCCAAAGTATTCTCCTGTGAGAGATCATTTCAATTGTAATATACAGTATTTCAACAGTACGTTGTGTAGTAGTGTAATTAATTATACTGTGCATTTTTGCAATTAGCGTACTTAAGATCACAGCTGAATGGATTCACTGTAGTTGATTCTTTTGTCAAAAGCGGTTCTGGCCCTGATTGACGGTGCAATCATGTGCAGTTGAGGTGCCGGCTTTACCAGAATCTAAAACACACTTCAGGGTATTCTGATTACAGATATTTCTGGTTATGAGTATCACATGTAAGAAAGATAAAAGATTACCCCTACGAGTATGACAAGATCAACCTGCTACTAACCATTACTAAAAGCAGACACTATCACAGACAAAGATGGGTTTAGAACCATATCCACAGATATACATTCATAGAAACTCATTCATTCATTCATTAATTTTTTTGATTGGTGTGTGTGTAGTTATGAGGGTGTGTGTGTGTGTCCCAGTTTGTTTTAGACGTATCAAAGAAAGTACTGTTTTGGAAAGTACCGTATCTCTTGCTTGTAAACGTTGATTCATTTTGGATGAAAGGGTGTTTAAACAGAAGATGTTCCTCCTGTCTTCGCTTTATGTCTTTGTCTGATAGAGTAACTAAACCTATTTCAGTGTTGTTGAAAACACCTGCTCACAGAGCCACTCATGAGCCAGGCCTGGTACCACCTCAGCATCACACCTAGGTGCTGATCCCTATGAAGGGTGTACCTCCCCCTACAACCCCTCTACAGTACAGGTCTTTATTTCATCACCCTGGTGTTTTGTGTACCTCCCCCTACAACCCCTCTACAGTACAGGTCTTTATTTCATCACCCTGGTGTTTTGTGTACCTCCCCCTACAACCCCTCTATAGTACAGGTCTTTATTTCATCACCCTGGTGTTTTGTGTACCTCCCCCTACAACCCCTCTACAGTACAGGTCTTTATTTCATCACCCTGGTGTTTTGTGTACCTCCCCCTACAACCCCTCTACAGTACAGGTCTTTATTTCATCACCCTGGTGTTTTGTGTACCTCCCCCTACAACCCCTCTACAGTACAGGTCTTTATTTCATCACCCTGGTGTTTTGTGTACCTCCCCCTACAACCCCTCTACAGTACAGGTCTTTATTTCATCACCCTGGTGTTGCTAAATATTTCCTCCATGGCAACCATTGCAGTATTTTAGGTTTGGACATTATTTGCCCTATCTTTATTTGTGTGTGTGTGCGTGTTTGTGTGTGTGTGGGTGGGGGGGCGAGGAGTGGTGTCCCCCAATATAGTAAAGCAACAATTTGTTCTCCTCAAGGGTTTTTGGCCCGGTCCCCACCAGGGAAAGGCTCGTTCCTGCTTAGTGATTATCTCAGGTAAGGTAACGTTGGGGTTAGTGTTATAACTGGGAATGCTTTTCAGTTTTAGTGATTATCTCAGGTAAGGTAATGTTGGGGTTAGTGTTATAACTGGGAATAACTTAGTTTTAGTGATTATCTCAGGTAAGATAACGTTGGGGTTAGTGTTACAACTGGGAATACCTTTCAGTTTAGGCATTATAGGTTTGATTTACGATTAGTGTTAGGTGTTTGGGCTTGGTTAGGTTTAAACATAAAGGGGAAGTTATTTAGGTTCATGTTAGAGAACAGGAAACATATTTTCTGTCCCCACAAAGATACTGTAGTAAATTAAGTGTGTGTACATGCATGTCCTGTGGGCTTTTCTTGACCCATTTGTTTACTGTTCTCTTTCAGGTTAGTTCAAATTAAACAAACTTCTGTGCCCCCTTCACAATTTCTCTCTTCCCTATCTCCTCTCCCTCTCTCTTCTCCTCTCCCTCTCTCTCTCTCTTCTCCTCCCTCTCCTCGTCTCCTCCCTCTCCTCGTCTCCTCCCTCTCCCCTTCTCTGGCTAGCATTCCACACTCCCCATCTCTTGTCTTCTTTGATGGATAGATGGGGTTGTTTATCAGTGTAGAGGCTAGACTTGCATCATCAGTTTCACTGCCAGGTCACAGACCCACTGCTGTCTTAATGTGTTCAACTTCTTGTGGATTGGGATTGGCAAATTATATATTGATGGACAGCTGTCAGTGGATCTCTTGAGACTGGCAGTATTATTTTGCAGCTTGTTGGCACAGTTCAGATCAACTTCACTGAGCTTGATGAACTGCTGCGTGGTCACAGTGTAGGGTCTGCTGGGATTGACTGGTAGTGAAATGTTGCTGTGTGGGGTTGTTAAGTTCCAGGTTTATTTAAGGGGATATTTTTACTTTTAAGATAGAAAATGACGCCGATGAGTAGACATTTTTACTCAACAAAACATCATCTACGAATGAAGTACTGAGCAAATTAAGCAAACCAAAAATTCAAAGCTTGCTAGAATTAGTATGTCTTAAGGAAATTGAACCTGCCTCATGTTATTCTCATAACCATATATAACTGATTATGACTAATAGCATGTCCTCTGTATCTGTCCTTTCTTTGAGGTTGATCAGTATTGTCATTTTGCCAAGTAGCGCTGAAAGCGTTGCTTTCTTGAAGATATTTAGCCACAGGTTGAGTCCTGGTCTGTCTGGGCTCTGTCTAAAACATCCTGGATAACCTTCAATTATGTCTCTGCTTGGTATGTTTAGTTTTACCGCAACCAACATACAGTATATTAATGTATGGGAGGGGTCAGAAACAAAGAAAATAATTCATGAATTTTGAGTCAAAATGTCGTCAAAATGTGGCATTTCCTGAAAAAAAAATTTAAAAACACATTTTCCACAGTTTAGTCCACACAGACTGATGTAGTGCCAACTGTGTGAAGAGGTTTGTAAAAGTGAACTCGGTACTGAGATATGTCTTTAACTAACTGTAAAAAACCTGCAGTGCTATAGGCTGGACAGCTCCTTGATAACTCTGTCCGCTGATCTAGCCCACACTCACAACAGCAGGACATCGCTGGTCTCCATCCAGAGGCCTGTTGTTTAGTGTGGTCAACTTATCGCTCGTCATGGCCACCGCGGGCTTTGACGAGAGGCTGCTGATCTCCTCGCTTCACGTCTCTGGTCCCAACAGCTGAGGCGACTCCTCTAACAGCAGGGAGGTTCTCGGTGCCGCTGAGGAGGCTGTCAAGGCTGCAGTTTGGTGCCTCTGAACATCCTCTCAATCATACTGTTGTTACACAGCAGGAGATTCGGTCTTGTAGTGTGCTCAAGGTAAAAAAAAACAACAACACTAAAAGCAACAGAGAAGTTATTTTAAAGTTTATAATGTCTACTTTGAAATGTCTGACTTGATTTGCCCAGACTCTCTCAGCACTCATGAGACAGGTTAATTATTATTATTCACATAATACATTTCCTTTTGCTGCAGTAGCATTTTTTTTTTTTTAAACCGGGTCAAATTAAGTTTCTGTATCTGCAATAAAATGACCAGTGGCCAAGTCTCTCCAGGCTTGTATGCAGAGTCCAGTCCAGCTTGATCCAGTCCAGCTTGATCCAGTCCAGCTTTATCCAGTCTAGCTTGATCCAGTCCAGCCGGATCCTCTGTTTTATTACTTTCTATGAGTCACATTGAGTTTAAATTGTTTTCTGACTTTCAACAGGGTACCAGACTAAACACCTCTGATTGGCTGTACATGAAGCCGATTGTAAATAAGGCAAATAGAAAATTAAGATTCTTAATCAAGGGGTTATCAAAAATGCCATGATGCTCTGCAATCCAAGCTCTTATTTGCTTCAGAAAAGACGAGTGACAAAAATACTAGGTTGTAAGTAATTATAACTTCATGAGTAGGTATACAACTTTTTTTTAGAATAGCAGTGTAGCCCAGCTACCTGCCTTGGGCTCTGAACCCTCTTGGTTTTCTCTGGATTCAGGCAGACATTGCCACGCATGCAGGCATATTCTCAGCTCGCCACTCAAACCCCCAGGGCTCACAGCTTGACTCAGAGAGCGAAGGGAGGCAGAGAGGACAGACTCCCATCCTGAAGCGCCGCAGGCCTTTTCTCTGCATCTCTCCACTACTCTGCACTACTCTCCACTACTCTGCACTACTCTGCACTACTCTCCACTACTCTCCACTACTCTCCACTACTCTGCACTACTCTGCACTACTCTCCACTACTCTGCACTACTCTGCACTACTCTCCACTACTCTTCACTACTCTCCACTACTCTCCACTACTCTTAGCCCCCTGAACACAGTCCGGTCTGCAGATCAGTGAGACAGGTCAGCCATTCACAGCCCAGCATACAGATCAGTGAGACAGGTCAGCCATTCACAGCCCTGTCTGCAGATCAGTGAGACAGGTTAGCTTTTCAAAGTCCTGTCTACAGATCAGTGAGACAGGTTAGTCCTTCACAGCCCAGCATACAGATCAGTGAGACAGGTCAGCCATTCACAGCCCTGTCTGCAGATCAGTGAGACAGGTCAGCCATTCACAGCCCTGTCTGCAGATCAGTGAGACAGGTCAGCCATTCACAGCCCTGTCTGCAGATCAGTGAGACAGGTTAGTCATTCACAGCCCAGCATACAGATCGGTGAGACGGGTCAGCCATTCACAGCCCTGTCTGCAGATCAGTGAGACAGGTTAGCTTTTCAAAGTCCTGTCTACAGATCAGTGAGACAGGTTAGTCATTCACAGCCCAGCATACAGATCGGTGAGACGGGTCAGCCATTCACAGCCCTGTCTGCAAATCAGTGAGACAGGTTAGCCATTCACAGTCCTGTCTACAGATCAGTGAGACAGGTTAGCCATTCATAGCCCAGCCTACAGATAAGTGAGACAGGTTAGCCATTCACAGCCCAGCCTACAGATCAGTGAGACGGGTCAGCCATTCACTCCCTAGCTCATGTTCAGTGTCTCAGCTTTCCTCTCTCCACCCCCAGACTAGGAATTCTTGCTTTGATATCTCCTCTCCTCAGCACCCTTGAAGTAGCAGCCAGTTTTCTCCAGAGAAATACTTAGCTCTCTTTTGGCGAGATGTGCATTTTATATGGCCATTGCTGTGGACGGGTATTCTGAAAGGAGTGTGGTTCACTGTGGTCTGTTCAGTAACCCAGAGTTGTTGAGACATCACACAACTCATACCAAAGCAACCAAAATCAAATGAATAAATCTGTATATAACGTTGTCATTTTTGTTGTGCCATCTAGCTAGATCAGTGCAACGATGGTCAGTATTTCTCAAGTCTGACAATATCACAAACAATTGGTCATAATATTTACCTAATAGTATGATATTGTCATAATATTATTTGTTTAATATTATGACATGAAACCAATGTTGCTAACTAGCACAGGACTCATGAAGTGAAATATCTTCTACTGTATCTAGCTAGCTTCTGTTGCTAGCTTAGTATCTGCTAGCTAACATTATGGGCTTTCACAACGCCAGATACCCCCTCTCAACAGCGCACTCCTGTGTTGATTTACTACCGACAGATTTCTAAAGCAGTTGTTCTTAATTTATGGGCAGCATGTTAACAACGTTAACCTGAATGAAACAAGCTAAGCGATTTGTTTATGTCAACAGATGTAGAGTTGGCTAGCTATTTTGTACTGTCAATTGGCTTTCTATTAGCCATGTGGAGTATTTGTAAGCTTGAAATTAGCATGCATTATTACATTCACAATTACAATTAGCTAGCTATGCATTTTGAAATCAAGTTTTAGGAATAATTTGAGATCTGACTGGTGCAATCATTTATTTTCTGGTGTCTTCATCAAGGAACGTAAAACAACCGACTGGATGTGCGTAGTCTCCATGAAACTCTGTGATTGGTTCACCCAAGTGAGCATTGTTTATGAGTAGCTCAGAGTTGGAGCCTTTAAGCAGTGAGGGAAGGTTTCCCACACAATTGGGCTGTTTCTAATGGCAGAATGTCCGGTATACTGACAACCAAATCAGGCAAACCTGCTTGTAAGATCACAGCGGGTGAAAGGTACCGTACACACACCCCATACCCACCCAGTCTCTGGCCTTCACTCTCCTGTGGTTAGCCCCCTAAACATTTTGTCCCACAGCGGCATGTTATAGTAGTTCACACACCAACGTGATCCCACAATCCCACGTCACTCTGTACATACAGGAGCACACAAACATCCATATGAAGGATATGGTGCTAACTTCCACGGCTAACCAGATTAGCTGATATGGCTGGAGTAATGTATAAGGGTAGAGTAATGTATGAGGGTAGAGTAATGTATGAGGGTAGAGTAATGTATGAGGGTAGAGTAATGTATAAGGGTAGAGTAACATATAAGGGTAGAGTAACATATAAGGGTAGAGTAACATATAAGGGTAGAGTAACATATATGGGTAGAGTAATGTATAAGGGTAGAGTAACATATAAGGGTAATGTAATGTATAAGGGTAGAGTAACATGTAAGGGTAGAGTAACATATAAGGGTAGAGTAATGTATAAGGGTAGAGTAACATATAAGGGTAATGTAATGTATAAGGGTAGAGTAACATGTAAGGGTAGAGTAACATATAAGGGTAGAGTAATGTATAAGGGTAGAGTAACATATAAGGGTAATGTAATGTATAAGGGTAGAGTAACATATAAGGGTAGAGTAATGTATAAGGGTAGAGTAACATATAAGGGTAATGTAATGTATAAGGGTAGGGTAACATATAAGGGTAGAGTAACATATAAGGGTAGAGTAATGTATAAGGGTAGAGTAACATATAAGGGTAATGTAATGTATTAGGGTAGAGTAACATATAAGGGTAGAGTAACATATAAGGGTAATGTGTAAGGATAGAGTAATTTCACGCAGAGTCTTCCAGCCAGGACCCACTGGACAGTATAGCATTGCTTTAAACAGGTGTTTTGCCATGTAAATGTCAGGGCTGTGTGTGCATGAATGGTAATCATAATGAGGGCAGAATGAATCTCTTCTCCACAGACACTAGATTTGATTCTACTTTGATGAGTAGCAATCAAAGATCACCAGGTAGAGGACAGCTGAAAGAAGCTCTACTCAGAGATAATGGGTCACCTGTGATCTGTGTGTGTGTCTTTGTGTGTGTGTGTGTTCTACTCAGGAGATAATACAATAGGATGTTACACTCAGCATTAGTACAAACACGACTCAGAGGACTTATCGTTAACCTCTCACTCTCTCCTTTCTCTCTCTCCCCTGTCTCATCTCTCTCTCCCTTCTTTCTTCTCTCTCCCCTCTCTCCTCGCTTATCTCTCTCCTCCTATCTCTCTGTCCCCTCTCCTCTCTCTCTCCTCTCCCGTGCGTCTCAAGGGGAAGAGGAATAAGCCAGGAGTGGAAACGGCTGGCACTCCAGAGTCGGGTCGTGGGCGCGGAGGAGAGAAAAAGGCCATCAAGTAGGTTGCTGTAGCCTGATTAGGAACACCTGTGTGGTGATGGGGAATTAACAACCACAAACCCCTCTACCTTACTCAGAATCCCCCATTCATGCCATAGGAGAACTGGTACCTGGTTTTGGTACCGGTAACTGGTATTAGTACTGGTACCTGAATTTTGTGCATGTAACTGGTATTAGTACTAATAAAAGTACTAGTTTATCATGGCTACACAGTGTAATATCATGCTAATTTGTTTTCATTGCAGAGAGACTTAAAATGGATGTTGTTAATGGCAAAGTCGTTTGAGTTAAGTAATGTTTTTGTTGTGATTAGACCAAAAACAAGCTAGGTTTACGAGTCTCCTAATGTTCTCTTAGTGAGGTCTGGGAGTGTGGGAGTCACAGAGTGAAAGAGAATTTAAAGATTGCTCATCCATTATCCTACCTGACTGTGCTGGCAGGGTAGTTTTGTGGAGGGAATTACAGAGCGTTATGGAGCAGCACACCTGCAGGGTTTGGAGTCACTGAGTGAAATGTTAATATGATGTGATTTGACCACTACAGATTTCTGTCCTATTATCTTACCTCTTCTAGTTTTGTCCTGGAAAATGTGGAACACTGTTGTTAACTCCCTGCATGAAATCATGAAAAGAGTATATATTTCCTTGAAGAAGAAAACAGTTTAGATGTCATTGAAGAAGAAAACTTTATAGATGTCCTCAGGGCTTGACTTGGGCTGGAACGGTCCAGAGTACCATTCCGGTACTTCTTATTTTAGGCAAACAGCGTTTCGGTTTCTTTTTTAGGCAAAAGAGCAAGCCTTATTAAAACATTTTATGAACATAATCTAATGTGCAATTTGACAGTTCCTGGACTTATTTTATCCCAAGTCAACCACTGTATGTCCTAGAAGAAGATAATGTTATAGATATCCTAGATGAAAACAGGAGAGATGTCATATATGAAAACAGTTTAGATATCCTTGGAGAAGATAACAGTATTGATATCGTAGAAGAAGAAACAGTATTGATATCCTAGAAGAAGAAACAGTACTGATAACCTCGAAGATAGTGTCGCTAAATACAGCACTCCTAAGGATCTACAATCTATGTCTTTCAATGTTTAGGTGCTCAGAATGTCGGCATTTAGTGGCGGAGATTCTTGGTTTTAATTTATTTAATTTCTTCAGGGTATTCTTTGAAATTCGAGATCATTCTCGTAATTCATACATTTAAGTAGCCATTTCACTTGTGTTTTTCAATAATTGCCTTCCCGCTTAGTGATGCAGGCTGTTCACGTCATCGCCACTAAACTCAGTAGGTCAATGACAGCATTCATGGACGTGGCCACTGTAATCGCTGTAATCTCAGTCACAGTAATCTCTGTCAGCACTGGGTTTCCATGACCATCTCTTTATAGCAGCACTGGTGATCTCCAGCACCTCCAACGGTGTGGACCTTTGATTGTGAATGTGTTGTTAAACCTGCTTTGATTCTTCCTCTTAATGCTTGTATTTCTCCCCTTCACGGTTTCCACAGCTTTCATGTGGCCTGTGTTTATCTTGGCTGTGGATTACACATCTCATCTGATGCTCCTCTTCTCATCATCCACTCCTCTTCTCCCTCCCGTTCCTTCCTAGCTGTCTCTCTCTCTCTCCTGTCGCGGTGTAACTGGCTTCTGTTGCCATGTGGTGTTATCGGCTCTGTCAGTGGGGGACTGTCTGTGACTCTCTCTCCCGTCTGTGGTTTTGATAATCTGCCCGCATTGCTGCCTGCTCTGTTTGTGCTTTCTCTTGCTGTCTCTCCTTTCTGCTCCTTGAGGATGTGATCCACCTGACTTCTTGTGTTCATTGTGATTTGTTTGAATGGTATCTCTGAGTGTCAATGTCCTGTTGTAGATGATGTGGTACTGCTATGTAACTCTGCATATGATGATGTTTCCCTGGTGTCCTTTTCTGTTTGTCTCTCTCTCCATCTCTCTTTCCTAATCTCCCTCTTTCTCTGTCTATTTCTCTCCTGTCTCTCCATCTCTCTGTCTTTTCTCTCTCTGTCTGTCTGCGTCTCTCGCTTGTCTCTCTCTAACTGTCTATGTCCCTGTCTCCTTCTCCGTTCCAGTCTCAGCAGCTTTATAAATAACGTTAATGAATGTGTTGTATGGTATGCTGGGATTGCCTGCTCCCTCAGGCCCTACCCTGACATGATAAATTTAATCTAAAAACCTCTTTGATAATTGGATAACATCTGGCTCCTAATTAGACATTAACCAAGCCCCTTGTTATTTCAAAGACCCTTTCACCTGTAGCTTCTTGAAACCCCATTATGAACCCATTTAAAACACTATTTTAGAACCCCCTTCTGGAACCCGATGGAAGAATCTGCATTTAGAACCTCCCTTTTAGAACCCCTTCCTAACCAGGGCCCTTCATCATTTCTGAAAGGAAGAGCTCCTCTCCGGCTCCCTTTCTTTTATTTACCTCTGCCCTAGCCCCTCCCCAAACACAGATGGACACACACACACACACGCACTCACACACACATGCACATACACCCACGTGTACATCCTTCTATTCCCCGTCCGTCCCTGTTCATGTGCTTGAAGGACTGGTACGGTGTGTTGCTCTGACCTGTGTCTCTCTCTGCCTCTGGGCTCTGCCCCACAGCGATCTAGACAAAGACTTTTGGAATAACAATGACAACAGCAACTCAGTGCAGGAGAGGAGATGGAGCTCCTATCCATCCAAGGAGTTCCTACTAAACAATTCTCCCTGTGCCCCACAAGGAGATCAGCGCCTCACACGCAAGTGAGTCTTGGTTTAAGGCTGGTAAGAGACAGAGTGATCCCCCTGAGCAGGGCTGTAGAGAGACAGGGCTAGGAACCCCACTTCTCTCCTCCCCCTCTCCTTTTATTTTTCCCCTCCACCTCCCTTCTCTCCTCCCGTTCTGTACTTTCTGACTCCCCTCCTCCACTCTCTTGTCCTCTCTACTCCTCTCATCTGCTCTCTTCTTTATTTTTCCTGTCTGTCTTTTACCTCACGTTTGCCTCATCATTCTGACAGAGGGACTTTGTAATATATTATTTATAATGTAAGTTATATACTTTATAATATAATGCAATATTAAATAGCACTGACATTAATCTATTGTCTGTATATAAAACCAGTGATTTTATGTTACAGATGAAGTATTGAAACCAATTAAAACAGTACAGATGAAGTATTGAAACCTATTAAAACATGACTGATGAAATATTGAAACCTGTTAAAACAGTACAGATGAAGTATTCAAACCTCTCAAAACAGTACAGATGAAATATTGAAACCTGTTAAAACAGTACTGATGAAGAATTCTATAAGTTCAAGCATCAGCCAATGAAAATGCTTTGTTCCTGTTCCAAATCTAAAACATTCTAATTGTGAAATTGACACTCCCCCTCATTGACTTAAACTACTGTATGTAGTGAACTACTGTATGTAGTGTGGTGGACACTCCCCCTCATGTGCTGGAGTATGTAGTGTGGTGGACACTCCCCCTCATGTGCTGGAGTATGTAGTGTGATGGACACTCCCCCCCTCATGGATTTAAAGGGAATGGGCTGGTATAAATTGTGTGGTGGACACTCCCCCCCTCTTGGATTTAAAGTAAATGGGCTGGTGTAAGTAGTGTGGTGGACACTCCCCTCTCATGGATTTAAAGGGAATGGGAGTAGTGTGGTGGACACTCCCCCCTACTCTACTTGCACCAATCTGCATCCTTTCAGCTGCATGAGTGCCAGTGAACAAATGCATTCTTGGGTAGAAGGGCACAGAACTGCCACACAGGCCTTGACTGCTCAGACTTTCTGTCACAGGATGAACTTTTATGAAATTGCTTGTGTAGAGAAAGTGTTTTTTAATGAACAGGTGCTTGTCAGAAGACGTAATTAGTGGCGTCTGGTGATGATAGTGGAGTGCCAGGTGATGTCACAAGGTCTGCTAAACCGTAGCATTCAATCATCTGAAACAGACAAGCAGTTAAGTTGGCTGATACTTCCACTTTTTTCCTACGATCTTTGCAAGTGCGGCCCTGTATGTATTCTGTAATTGGTAGCATTGCATAAGGTTACCAAACCCCAGCGCCTCTCATATGTACGCATCATCAGTCCATGTGTACGCATCATCAGTCTGTGTGTACCCATAGGGGAAACATCCTGATTAGTCACAATTACTCATAATCTGCCAGGGACACATGAGTGCATAAAATGTCACACATGCCCATTAAAGCGTCCTGATTACAGACATTAAACTGTTACCGCGGCGACACAGCCAGCAGGCTCCGCCTCCCCCGTCCTTAGGTGGCAGTGGCTGGTTTAACCCACTGTGCGGAATATGCGGACAAAGTCACATACTTGACATGTTAAAAAGTAAAGATAAAGATATTTAAATAATGTATTGAGAGCTTAATAGGAAATTAAAAAAGCCATTGGGTGGAAGACTACCGGTTAGTGCTTTTGGATGAGTAACTCAAAGTTTGCTGGTTTAAATCCTGAGTTTAACAAAGTGAAATAAATATATTTTGTTTTGCCCCTGAGCAAGGCACCTAAACCTGATTGGTCCTCTTAGTTTCTCTGGATAAGAGCTTCTTTTTATTATTTAAGATGTAAATTATTAAGATGCAGGAATTTGACCAGAAGAAAATAATAGAATTTATCAGTGATTCATATTTCCTTAAACATTCTGAAATGCAACATAAAAGCCCGGTATGTGTGTATGAAATGCATGTCTTCCAGTTTGTATAGCCGTTAGCAACAATGCTAATGAAAACCGTCTTCTGTTAGATAAAGGTTTCCCAAAACTCTACTCAATTAAATGTTATCTACAAAGTAGCCTATACTTGCCCTGGCAGAATGAAATTATCCCTTTTTTCATAAATCCAGTGGGTATTTGTTTAGCAGATTCTATAATTATGTGCTACAGAAGCATGGGTTCTAAACAGCCTCCTGATAGACGCACACAAATTAAAGGATTTCCAGAACATTCTTTATTTATTATTATTATAATACAGTTTGATTTTGACAGTGTAAACTACACTCAATTTGTGGATTTCCAGATCATTAATTATTATTAAAGATACTGATTTTGAGAGTGAAAACCTGAAAACACCGGGGACAAATTTAACACAAAACACACAAAAAGCATTTGGGGATAAAACATAAAAATACATTTGCTTGATTTCTGAAGGCCCTTGCTATGTATCCCCTGGAAGATTTTACTCTCCTTTCTCTTTCTATCTCTCCTTTCTCTTTCTCTCCCCCTCTCTTTATCCCTCTTCCTCTCTTTTCTTTACCTCCCTTGATCCCTCTTCCTCTCTTTTCTTTACCTCTCTTGATCCCTCCTCCTCTCCCTGCTGTCTCTGTAACAGAAAGGAAGACGTATGTTAAAAAACGTTTGCCCAACTCCCCGCAGCCCTGCCAGGACTAGAACTAACTCCTCCCCACTCTAACCTCTAACCTGTCATGTCTCCCCCATGGGCCACTAGTAACCATGGAGACGGACAACCCTTGTCGCTCTCTCTTCCACTCTCCCGTCTCCAATGTAACACCTTGTTGCACATAACACTGCTGCTTCCCTGTGGATGCAGACCTGAACTGTGCTTGTGTGCTATTGGACTTTCTGCAAAACACTTTGAATGTCTGCTTTGGGCCTGGCCACAGTGCCAGGACGTGTTGATTTAGTGATTTAAGGTACTACTTGACCTCAGATCTTCCTTGAGCAAAGGGAAGCATTTGAAAATTATTTGACTTAGTGCCTGACCACAGATCTTGAGGTTTGGTGAACATAACCCTTGTGTGGGTTTGTTCTCATAGAGGGTTGACCGTTACACATGGTTATCGTGTCGTTCTATTGTGGTTCTCATGCGTTCCTCATGTTGTTGTCATGTGGTTCTAGGGTGGATATCATGTGGTTCTCATTTGGATCTCAGTTCTCATGTGGATTTCATGTGGTTCTCATTTGGTTCTCAGTTCTCATGTGGTTCTCAGTTCCCATGTGGCTCTCACATGGTTCTCAGTTCTCGTTTGGTTCTCATGTGGTTTTGATATTCATTAACACTAGCTGTTGTGTGGTTGATGTGTTTAAGAGATAATGTACGGGACATTCACAGCTTTTGCCTTCTTTGGTCTCCTGAGTTTAGTTCTGTAGAGGGATTATAACCCAATAGTATATAGGAGGTCCTGAGTTTAGTTCTGTAGAGGGATTATAACCCAATAGTATATAGGAGGTCCTGAGTTTAGTTCTGTAGAGGGATTATAACCCAATAGTATATAGGAGGTCCTGGGTTTAGTTCTGTAGAGGGATTTTAGCTCTATATTATTTAGAAGGTGCTGGGTTCAGTTCTATGGGGAGATTATAACTCTATAATATATAGAATGTTTTGGTTTAAGTTCTGACTGGATATAAAAGCTGTGGATCTCCTGAAGCCAGGAGATTTAATGTGTCAGTTTTCCTGTAAATATTAAGCACCGAAAATGATGCGCATGGACATAGAGGACACCATGTTAACTGACACTTATAACAGGTGACATGACCCACTTAGCTTGCTGAAGATTACTGTCAAAACATATGTCCCTTCCACACTGTTTTAGCATGCTCACAACATGAAAACTATGGAGGCATGTACAATCTAAAATACATCGACCGCCACAATTTAGAAATAGTTGTTTTTACAAACACTGATTATCTATCCGTGCGCCTCTCAATTCTAAAGCAGGCAGATAGTTGAAACGCCACAGCTTCATCCGCTGACAGCCATCTTTGTCATATAGCTGAAACCTTCCCAGCTCACAGCTGATAGTCGACAGGTGCAGCTGAAATGGCACACTAGTCCCTATACGTGCAACTGGGCCCATAGGCTAATCGTTGAAAGTAAGTGGACGATATAGAGGATATGCTTCCATTTGGGACGCGGGCAACCGGATGTGATTTCGGGAGGAGGACATGAGAGATGTGATTTCAAATTATTTCCCTCAGGGTTCCTCTGGGTTCCACTGAGATCCGCAGTTTTCGGTCTATCAGCGGCAGTGGGCCTCATTTATCACGCAACCCGACCGATGACGCACTTCGGCGTGCCCCGGCACTCAGGCCCATGCGATTTAGGACTGCACTGTAGCTGATGATGCTACATTATGCGTGGGGACGTTCATCAATACTGATCCGCTAACTGATGCAAGATTCATCAGTTCATCAATCCGTCCGTCTGAACCAACCGCATGGCCCCGGGTGAATGATAACCGCACGCCTCTTTATGTGACGCCAGGCTTCATTTCTCATGTTGAGTGTCGCGTATGTGCACTCATTCACTGCGACCAACATACCTAAAGGCATTGGACTGGTGTAGGCAGGGGATGGGAGACAGATTGACTCACAAGCTGGTCTCTGTGTTTACCTGAAGTGACTTAAAGGGGCACTGTGTAGAATCCCATCTTAAACCTTTATAAGACTGGATTTAGACAATGACACAACTTGTCTCCTCCACTCGCTTTTCCAGATCAGCTAGTCCAGGGTGGTTTAGGGTGGTTATGATAGTACTGACTGGTATAGTACCAGCTAGTCCAGGGTGGTTTAGGGTGGTTATGATAGTACTGACTGGTATATTACCAGCTAGTCCAGGGTGGTTTAGGGTGGTTATGATAGTACTGACTGGTATAGTACCAGCTAGTCCAGGGTGGTTTAGGGTGGTTATGATAGTACTGACTGGTATAGTACCAGCTAGTCCAGGTTGGTTTAGGGTGGGTAGGATAGTACTGACTGGTATATTACCAGCTAGTCCAGGGTGGTTTAGGGTGGGTAGGATAGTACTGACTGGTATAGTACCAGCTAGTCCAGGGTGGTTTAGGGTGGGTAGGATAGTACTGACTGGTATAGTACCAGCTAGTCCAGGGTGGTTTAGGGTGGTTAGGATAGTACTGAGTGGTATAGTACCAGCTAGTCCAGGGTGGTTTAGGTTGGGTAGGATAGTACTGACTGGTATAGTACCAGCTAGTCCAGGGTGGTTTAGGGTGGGTAGGATAGTACTGACTGGTATAGTACCAGCTAGTCCAGGGTGATTTAGGGTGGGTAGGATAGTACTGACTGGTATAGTACCAGCTAGTCCAGGGTGGTTTAGGGTGGGTAGGATAGTACTGACTGGTATAGTACCAGCTAGTCCAGGGTGGTTTAGGGTGGGTAGGATAGTACTGACTGGTATAGTACCAGCTAGTCCAGGGTGGTTTAGGGTGGGTAGGATAGTACTGACTGGTATAGTACCAGCTAGTCCAGGGTGGTTTAGGGTGGGTAGGATAGTACTGACTTGTATAGTACCAGCTAGTCCAGGGTGGTTTAGGGTAGGTAGGATAGTACTGCGAGTATGAGGAGATTACGAGTCAATGCAAACTGGTGGATGGACCAGCACAAAAGTTTAAATGGAGAATATCTCAGGCACTCGAAAACTTTGGTAGAAAAGTATTTGAAACATGAATGAAGATGTCTTCTGGTCTTTCATACTTGTATTTATGCCAGCAGTCCAGTAAACATCTTATGTATGGCTCCTTTAAGTCTAGGGTTCTTTGACCAAGTTCAAATAAAGCCTTCGTTGGAGATCCAACAAATCTGCTGTGGGTCTTCATGAAAGTTTACCTACAAACAAGCATTGTAGGTATCCACACTTTTAAAAAAGATCTGAAATCCAGTCTGATTGGGCGTTTGTACTAGACAGAGGATGTTTCCTTTCTCTTGGTCACTTTGGTACCCATGCGATGCAAAGCATGAATACCATATTAATGAGCTCCTTTCAAGGACAAAAGGGGCTTGAGTCCTTAAAATCACTGCTCAACCCAAACTGCATTGATCCTCTGCTCTTTAATCGCTCTTGTGCTTATCCAAAACTAACTAATCACTTATCTTAAAAAACGTTTTTAAATACAAAATATTTTTGGCCATCAGCCTGCCTGTCCGCTTGGTAAATACCTCTGGGAGTTATCGCAGTAAAGTTTTCCTTTATGCACATTTTGCTCAATGACTGCCGGCCACGATCCTTGGCGTACATGCACCGCATCGATTTTGACGCTGCAATTAGTAACTTGGATTCACAAACACCAAATAGCTGTAACTCCGCATCACCTGCACACAGGCGTTGGCGGCCGTGTTATGGTACGAGGCACTGACTCGGTGGGCATGGTCCCGTACCCACATCCCCCGTGTGGACATGATCCAGCACCGGTGAAGATACACTCATTGCTGATTCCCAAGGCGCTGTGTTTCGGCCCAAGGGTCCATGTTTTTCCGACAGTCATCCGCCTGTTGGGGGGGTGAGGAGTGCGGTCGGGGGGTTCACGTTGTGAAGTCCCGAGCACACAGGCAGCTTTTTTTTAGAACCAGGCATCTTCCGGACACTAATCAGATGTCCTAACCTTTAGGCTGCCATGCCACCCCAGAGTACTGGCCGACTTCCCATGCTTTGATCCCAAGTATAGACAGTACTTAAGGGAAAGTGACCCGTAACCCTGGTTCTTTGTATGAACACAGCTACTATCATCATAACACTGATTAATACTGACATGCAAGAAATCAGTGAATGTATGCACTTTTGATAATTCCTGGCCTAGTTTTTCTGTGCATACATTGGGTAACCGAAATCAAACACTACAAAGCCAACTGGGCATGATATGTTTTTGCCTAGGACCAGGCTTAATTTATGACCTGGAATCTAGCCCAATAGTTTTCTCTCAATAGGCATAAATGAGGACATACTGTACTAGAAATAGCACAATATTTTCTTTTTGTTGCAATACTCCCAGAGGGAATAGTTGGCATTCTGGACTGTTGTTCTGCCTGTTCAGGCCAACTATGTTCTGTTCTACTCTGTTCTGTTCATCTGTGTTCTGTTCATCTGTGTTCTGTTCTACTCTGTTCTATTCTACCATGTTTGGTTCTGTTCTATTCTGTTCTATTCTACTCAGTTCTGTTCTACCATGTTTTATAATATTCCACTGTGTTCTGTTCTACCATGTTTTTTTCTGTTTTACTCTATTCTGTTCCACCATGTTCTTTTCTTACACTGTTCTGTACTCTTCTACTCAGTTCCATTCTATTCGATTCTGTTCTGCTTTTTTGAGTTATGCTAATATCTACATTGTCCTGCCCTGCTCTTGGGTTCTATTTGGCTGAATTTGAAGAACATGGTGCATGCAATATCAGGGTTGTTAGTTAAGTTCCCACAGGGGACCAGTGCAGCATGTGTATGCATGGTAATTGAACCCCACAGCCCTGACATCTTACAGTAATCAACTGAACCCCACAGCCTTGACATCTTAAAGTAATCTACTGAACCCCACAGCCCTGACATATTACAATAATCTACTGAACCCCACAGCCCTGACATATTACTGTGATCAACTGAACCCCACAGCCTTGAAATCTTACAGGAATCAACTGAACCCCATAGCCTTGACATCTTACAATAATCAACTGAACACCACACCATTGACATCTTACAGTAATCAACTGAACCCCACAGCCTTGAAATCTTACAGGAATCAACTGAACCCCATAGCCTTGACATCTTACAATAATCAACTGAACACCACAGCATTGACATCTTACAGTAATCAACTGAACACCACAGCATTGACATCTTACAGTAATCAACTGAACACCACAGCCTTGACATCTTACAGTAATCAACTGAACCCCTCGGCCTTGACATCTTACAGTAATCAACTGAACCCCACTGCCTTGACATCTTACAGTAATCAACTGAACTCCACAGGACACTTTATACTTAAATATAATGATGTCTGCAGTCCATATACTGTGTTTTTGTTCTGTTGCATAATAATGAAGCCGGCTGGTGGCTCCTGACCCTGAAGTATAACGACTGCATGGTCATGCATATTTCATATGTGTGTATGTGATCCCGGCTGGGCGTGAGCCCGCTAGCTCTGCCTTGCCTTTAGTGCCAACACAATGGTGTCCACTACATCTTAATTAGGACATTACTGGGATCCCCATTAGTACCCAGTGCTCGTCCCCCGGTCCTGGACCTGCTATGTGTGCATAATAAATAATACTGGTGGCACACAATGGCACTCAGGTCCTGTATGCATCTTCGGTCCTGTTGTCATTAGACTCTGTGGGGAATCTCCTCCTGTAGGGAATTGTCCCCTGTGTCAAAGTAGTGCAATACACAAGGAATAGGGTGCTAAAGTAGTGGACTGGAGGGAATAGGGTGCTAGAGTAGTGGACTGGAGGGAATAGGGTGCTAGAGTAGTGGACTGGAGGGAAAAGGGTGTTAAAGTATTGGACTGGAGGGAAAAGGGTGTTAAAGTATTGGACTGGAGGGAAAAGGGTGTTAAAGTCGTGGACTGGAGGGAAAAGGGTGTTAAAGTATCGGACTGGAGGGAAAAGGGTGCTATTTAAGATGTAGATTTGATTCCTAGTTCTTAAACTAATGTAGGATTATAATAACAAATGCTTGCACAGTCCGCTGTGTGTTCCTATGGTGGTCAGTGGTCGGTGAAGCTCAGCACAGCTTGATTTCATCCGTGTGCACTCATTGGGTAGATTTATATTGGAGTTAAGTGCCTTTAATACCACTGGACCTCAGGAGAAATATAGATTTGTTCCCTATTCACTCGTACAGTAAATTTCACTCTGCTATGGAGACACTCATAATACATCACAGTTTTGTAACCTCAGTGATGCCGGATACGTTGTTTATTCGTCGACAGGCTGAAACAGATACTACGCTGTTGATTTGTCCCTCTGTAAGAGGCAGTCTTATACCATTCAATGGCCTGGGTTGTCTGTAATGGCATGTCTCAGGGCCTAAGTGGCCATCAATTGAGAGTTAACGTACAAATAGCTTCCCACACTGTGTGCCAGGCTCACACTGTGTTGTAGTGGTCATCTCAGCTGAGCTGGTCTCTGGAAACTGAGGGCGTGTCTCTTTCTGTTGTGAACTGGTCCCGGCCAGGGCAGATAGCTGAGGGGACTAGTGACTGACAACAGGCTGAGCCTGTTGCTACTGTGTTCATGTGCTGTGATTGTAGGGTGAGGTGTTCTTTCCCCACCTCTTCACCACTCCCCAGTGAATATTTCTGTCCCTCAAAACTACACTAAAGGCCTTTCTCTCCACCTTCCCGATCTATATGGGCCTATTTCTCTTCTGTTTCACCTGATCTATACTAGCCTGTGTCTCTTCTGTTTCACGTGATCTATACCTGTCTCTGTCTCTTCTGTTTCACCTGATCTATACCAGCCTTTATCTTCTATTTCACATGACCTAAATCAGCATGTCTCTTCTATTTCACCTGATCTATACCAGCCTGTTTCTTCTATTTCACCTGATCTATACCAGCCTGTTTCTTCTATTTCACCTGATCTATATCAGTATGTCTCTTCTATTTCACATGATCTAATCAGGCCTGTGTCTCTTATGTGTCACCTGATCTATACCAGCCTGCCCCTTCTATTTCACCTGATCTATACCAGCCTCCGTCTCTTCTGGTTCACCTGGTCTATACCAGCCTCTGTCCCTTCTGGTTCACCTGGTCTATACCAGCCTCTGTCTCTTCTGTTTCACTGATCTATACCAGCCTCTGTCTCTTCTGTTTCACTGATCTATACCAGCCTCTGTCTCTTCTGTTTCAACTGATCTATACCAGCCTCTGTCTCTTCTGTTTCACCTGATCTATACCAGCCTCTGTCTCTTCTGTTTCACCTGATCTATACCAGCCTGTGTCATGGATACCTCCTCCCCTTTAACAATTGTTCAGCTTTGCTTTTTTATCATGTTGTTTCTTGATCTCTCTTGTTCTCTTTCTCTCCTACTGTCTTCTTTCTGTTCTTGTCTTTTTCCACCTCCGTCTCTCTCTCTCTCTCCGTCTCTGCCGTGTCTTCTCCTTGCGCCCTCCCCCCTCTCTTGTTCCCAGTGGGGCAGTATCGGGGGGGCAGACAGGCTCGTCTGCGGGGGGGAGAGGGGATGGGGGGGCACCGGCGAGTCCCTGTCGCAGTGACAGTATGAAGAGTATGATGTCAGGTGGCGGAGGCCTGATGTCAGGGGGCACCAGCATGGTGATGTCTGGGGGCAAGGCCGGGAGGTGGCAGACTGTCCAGGGACACATGCAGTCAGGAGGACTCAAACCCAGCAGGTGAGTTACAGTGGCAGTACATACAGAACCAGGCAAAACAGATGAATTAGTGAATGTGTTTAAACTTGACTGGTACTATGTGTGTATTTATGTAAGAGCATGTGTGTGTATACACTACCGTTCAAAAGTTTGGAGACACTTAGAAATGTCCTTGTTTTCAAAAGTAAAGCAGTTTCTTTGTCCATTAAAATAACATCAAATTGATCAGAGATAGACATTGTTAATGTTGTAGTAGCAGGAAACGACAGATTTTTTATGGAACATCTACAAAGGCCGACTATCAGCAACCACCACTCCTGTGTTCCAATGGCACATTGTGTTTGCTAATCCAAGTTTATCATTTTAAAAGGCTAATTGATCATTAGAAAAGCCCTTTTGTATTAGAAAACCCTTTTGCTAATTATGTTTGCACAGCTGAAAACTGTTCTGCAGATTAAAGACGCAATAAAACTGGCCTTCTTTAAACTAGTTGAGTATCTGGAGCAATTGGGGGTTCGATTACAGGCTCAAAATGGCCAGAAACAGTCTAATCTTGTTCAGAGAAATGAAGACTATTCCATATGAGAAACAGACACTTCACAGGTCCTCAACTGGCAGCTTCATTAAATAGTACCAGCAAAACACCAGTCTCAGCATCAACAGAGAAGAGCTGACTTCCGGGATGCTGGCCTTCTAGGCAGCGTTGCAAAGAAAAATAAATATCTCTGGCTGGCCAATAAAAATAAACATTAAGATGGGCAAAAGAACACAGACACTGGACAGAGGAAGATTGGAAGAAAGTGTTATGAACAGATTAGTCTAAATTCGAGGTGTTCGGATCACAAAGAAGAACATTTGTGAGATGCAGATCAAATGAAAAGATGCTGGAGGAGTGCTTGACGCCATCTGTCAAGCATAGTAGAGACAATGTGATGGTCTGTGGGTGCTTTGGTGATTGTAAAGTGAGAGATTTATACAGGGTGAAAGGGACCTTGAAGATGGAAGGCTATCACTCCATTTTGCAATGCCATGCCATTCTCTGTGGACGGTGTTTGATCTGAGACAATTTCCTCTTATTGGAAGATGACCAAATGGTATGTAAGAAGTTCCCATCAAGCCAATCCAACTTGTGGGAAATCAGATTACCTCAACAAGTTGACAACTAGAATGCCAAAGGTCTGCAAGGCTGTAATTGCTGCAAATGGGGGATTCTTTGATGGTTTGAATTTTCAAACGGCATCAACACTTTTGAATGGTAGAGTATATATACAGCATCTCACAAAAGTCAGTACACCCTCACATTTTTATAAACATTTGATTATACCTTTTCATTTGACAACATTGAAGAAATGACACTTTGCCACAATGTAAAGTAGTGAGTGTACAGCTTGTATAACAATGTAAATTTGCTGTTTCCTCAAAATAACACAACACACACAGCCATTAATGTCTAAACCGCTGGCAACAAAAGTGATTGGGCCCAATTGGCCATTTTCCCTCCACAGTGTCATGTGACTTGTTAGTGTTACAAGGTCTCAGGTGTGAATGGGGAGCAGGTGTGTTAAATCTGGTATCACACTCCCTCATACTGGTCACTAGAAGATCAACATGGCACCTCATGGGAAAGAACTCTCTGAGGATCTGAAAGAAGTATTGTTGCTCTACATAAAGATGGCCTAGGCTACAAGACCCTGAAACTGAGCTGCAGCACTGTGGCCAAGACCATACAGTGGTTTAACAGGACAGGTTCCACTCGGAACAGGCCACGCCATGGTCGACCAAAGAAGTTGAGTGCACATGCTCAGTGTCATATCCAGAGGTTGTCTTTGGAAAATAGACGTATGAGTGCTGCCAGCACTGATGCAGAGGTTGAAGGGGTGGGGGGTCAGCCTGTCAGTGGTCAGACAATAAGCCGCACACCGCATCAAATTGCCTACAGTCAAGCATGGGGGGAGTGTCATGGTCTGGGGCTGCATGAGGGCTGCTGGCACTGGGGAGCTACAGTTCATTGAGGGAACCATGAATGCCAACATGTACTGTGACATAGTGAAGCAGAGCATGAACCCCTCCCTTCGGAGACTGGGCCGCAGGGCAGTATTCCAACATGATAACGACCCCAAACACACCTCCAAGACCACCACTGCCTTGCTAAAGAAGCTGAGGGTAAAGGTGATGGACTGGCCAAGCATCTCTCTTGACCTAAACCCTATTGAGCATCTGTGGGGCATCCTCAAACAGAAGGTGGAGGAGCGCAAGGTCTCTAATATCCACCAGCTCCGTGATTTTGATACACTGCCGATTTTGCAGGTTTTCCTACTTACAAAGCATTTAGAGGTCTGTAATTTTTATCATAGGTACAATGTGTATCTCACTGTGAGAGATGGAATCTAAAACAAAAATCCAGAAAATCAAAGTGTATGATTTTTTTAATGATTAATTTGCATTTTGTTGCATGACATAAGTATTTGATCACCTCCCAACCAGTAAGAATTCCGGCTCTCACAGACGTGTACGTTTTTCTTTAAGAAGCCCTCCTGTTCTCCACTCATTAACTGTTGCACCTGTTTGAACTTGTTACCTGTATAAAAGACACCTGTCCACACACTCAATCAAACAGACTCCAACCTCTCCAAAATGGCCAAGACCAGAGAGCTGTGTAAGGACAGCAGGGATAAAATTGTAGACCTGCACAAGGCTGGGATGGGCTACAGGACAATAGGCAAGCAGCTTGGCGAGAAGGCAACAACTGTTGGCACAATTATTAGAAAATGGAAGAAGTTCAAGATGACGGTCAATCTTTCTTGGTCTGGGGCTCCATGCAAGATCTCACCTCGTGGGGCATCATTAATCATGAGGAAGGTAAGGGATCAGCCCTGATCTACAGAAAACCATTAGTAACACACTACGCCTTCATGGATTAAAATCCTGCAGCGCACGCAAGGTCCCCCTGCTCAAGCCAGCGCTTGTCCAGGCCCATATGAAGTTTGCCAATAACCATCTGGATGATCCAGAGGAGGAATGGGAGAAGGTCATGTGGTCTGATGAGACAAAAATGTAGCTTTTTGGTCTAAACTCCACTCGCCGTGTTTGGAGGAAGAAGAAGGATGAGTACAACCCCAAGAACACCATCCTACTTTGGGGATACATTTCTGCAAAGGGGACAGGACGACTGCACCGTATTGAGGGGAGGATGGATGGGGCCATGTATCGCGAGATCTTTGCCAACAACCTCCTTCCCTCAGTAAGAGCATTGAAGATGGGTCGTGGCTGGGTCTTCCAGCATGACAACGACCCGAAACACACAGCCAGGGCAACTAAGGAGTGGCTCCGTAAAAAGCATCTCAAGGTTTTGGAGTGGCCTAGCCAATCTCCAGACCTGAACACAATAGATAAAATCTTTGGAGGGAGCTGAAAGTCTGTATTGCCCAGCAACAGCCCCGAAACCTGAAGGATCTGGAGAAGGTCTGTATGGAGGAGTGGGCCAAAATTCCTGCTGCAGTGTGTGCAAACCTGGTCAAGAACTACAGGAAATGTATGATCTCTGTAATTGCAAACAAAGGTTTCTGTACCAAATATTAAGTTCTGCTTTTCTGATGTATCAAATACTTATGTCATGCAATAAAATGCTAATTTATTATTTAAAATTCATACAATGAGATTTTCTGGATTTTTGTTTTAGATTCCGTCACTCACAGTTGAAGAGTGCCTATGATAAAAAATTACAGACCTGCAAAATCGGGAAAACCTGCAAAATCGTCAGTGTATAAATACTTGTTCTCCCCACTGTATATGTATATATATACAGCTCCGGAAAGAATTAAGAGACCATTGCACCTTTTTCTTTCCTTACCAAAAAACTTGAAAAGGAAGGTTTTGAGTGAGGAACAGAAGCGTTCAATTAGCAGTGTTCTCTTCATTTTAACCTTTCTGTTCCACACTCAACCTTCCCTTTCGACATTTTTGGAAAGGAAAGAAAAAGGTGCAGTGGTCTCTTAATTTTTTCCGGAGCTGTATATATATATACACTGTCAGTTAACATGCAGGGCAGCCGTCGGGGGGGTCGGAGTCACTATCAGCTATCAGCGTATTATTATTATGGACAAACAGGACACCACAGAACGTAGGTGACCTTTCTCACATTTTGGATCCAAAACAATTCCGGTGTCCTCCACTGAACCGTGTCTGCTTTCTTTCAAAACGCAAAGGTGTCCAAAACCGTCTCACTGGACAAAAGATGTGACACTGCTGAGCAAAACAGCCCCCCCCCCAACCCTCCCCCACCCAACGGTGTAGACCTGTCATGGGCTGTCTGGCCAAAGGTAGCATAACACACACTGTGTTCTGCACACACTGTTTGATCAATTCGTGTCATGAAAAAATTATTTTTTTTACAAAAAGAATCCATGGGCGGAGACAACATGCTGGCTATGAGAACCAATCTAACAAAAGGCGGCAGTAGAATAACACATTAGCAGTTGTTCTATATTGGACCAAAATGCTGACTCAGCAAAGCTCCACACTGACCTGTTTACGCAGAGCATGTCTGTGCCAAACGTGGAAAATATTGGTTGCGTGCAAACAAGTTTAGGGGCACAATGAAACCTTTTTTATTGAAGGTTCTTTTTTTTCACAGTATCCTTACTCCATGGTTCATTTGAACCATGCACAGAGTGCTGAGAGCTCATTAATTATTACTAATTGGATTGTGACAGGTGGTTGTCTCACCTGGCTTTTGTAAGATAAATGCACCAACTGTTAGTCGCTCTGGATGAGGGCGTCTGCTAAATGACTAAAATGTCAAAACGGGAATTGTTTATAGTAGTAGAGTCTTTGTACTGTATTACTGTAATGAATACAAAAAACAACACGTTTACACCCTCACTGGACTGTACAGCTTTATAACAATAATAATAATTATGAAGACAATAATAATAACTCTAATAATAATAGAAACGATGATGATAATAATAATAACAATGATGATAATAATAATAACTATGAAGATAATAATCATAATAGTATCATAATAAATAATGGTATCATAATAAATAATGGTATCATAATAGATAATAGTCATAATGATGATGATTATAATACTAATGATGATGATAATAATAATAACGTGAATAAAAATAGTAACGATGATGATAATAATAAGTGATGATAATTATGAAGATAATAATTATTACAACGATGATAATAATAACAATGATGATAATAATAATAATAATGCTAATAATAATAGTAACAAAGGATGATAATAATAATGATGATGATGGTAATGACAATAACACTAATCATTATAATAGTAATGATGATGATAATAACTATAATGGTGATGATGATAATAAGAACGATGGAGATAATAAAAACAATAATGATAATACAGTTTTTCTCAATCGCTTTGGCTCATTTCTTGAAACAGTCTTAACATTCTTTAAACTGTAAGTACAATCATCACAACTGTTTCATGGGACATCACAACTCTGTGGCAGGTCTACAAAATTTAGTAACTCACCCAAAACATTTAATTCATTTAATTCATGCTGCAAAACCTAATATGTTTTTTCACTATGGTAGTCAACCATTTAAATGTTTGTTATATGTACATTTCAATTTTTTTGGTCTAGCTGAATGCTGGTGCGTATCACAATGAGCTTTTTCAATACTAGTTTCAACAGTGGTAAAAGTTTACCGGGAAAAGTGAATACTGTACAATGTTTTTGCCCCCATTTATCATGAGCTGATCTAAGACTAAGATCTAAGACTTTCTCTATGTACACAAAGGCCTATTTCTCTCAAATGTTCACAAATCTGTCTAAATCTGTGTAAGTGAGCTCTTCTCCTTCCACCTCACAGGTGTGGCATATCAAGATGCTGATTAGACAGCATGATTATTGCACAGGTGTGCACGTGTGTGTGCGTGTGTGTGCACGTGTGTTGTGTGAGTGCACGCGCATTTGTGTGCACGTGTGTGTGCGTGGTGGAATACAGTCAAACTTTCAAATATCACTACTTTTCTTCAAAATGAAATGCTTACATTACAGAATGCATGGTTTTATACTCTAAAGGCAGTGAGATAATTATATAATTTTTTTAATATAATTTTATATAATTTTTTTTTAAGTTAATGGGACATTTTTGAGGGAGTATCTGAGGGAGTATCTGGCACTACATAAAATATACTAATGCAATCAAGTCAATTTTGTTGCTGATCTTTGACATATCCAAGACTCTAATCACCACCAAAGCCTCATGCCCCTACTATTTATTATATGGAAAATATAAATTGTGTAATGGTTTTTGTAATAAATAATGAGGTAATTAAAAAAATCTAACTGGCCTTTAAAGGGTTAAAATCCTTATTATTGAATGTTTGGTTGTTTTGAGCAGGTTTCAAGTTGTTTAAGAGATGTATGAAAAAAAGCTGAAAAAATATGAATGTATAAATATTTTATATCAGTTTATTATATCATTTTTTTGTCCACGAAGGTGTCCAAAGGGTAGTAAATTTGAGGGGCGCACAAGGGTTAAATAGCTGGGTGGGGTTAAGGCCTAAGAGGGAGTGAACTACGCTGAAGGGGCGTAAACAAAGACCAGCTCTTTGGAAAGTGTGAATGTTTCAAGGCTTTTTTCTCAGATCTAAGTAGAGCAGATTATTAACTTTTAATACCAGCATGTCTTTCCCATAACTTCATAAAATAGTATTGTTTTGTATACCATTACAAAGCTCTGAATCTGGACCTTTATAAAATGCAATAAAAAGCAAAACTCAAATTTTGCAATAAGCCCCCATTCAGGGATTCTGTCACATTTGGGCTTATTATTTTGAAAAGAAAATCCAATTCGAAAAATGAGCCAAAACGATTGAGAAAAACTGTAATAACAATGATGATAATAATAAATATTACATTAATGATAATAATAAATACAACAATAATGATAATAATAACAAAAAAAGGATTATGATAATAATAATGATGATAGTAATAACAATAAAGATGATAATAATAATAATAATGAGGATAATAAGGATGATGATGTTTAAATTAATAAGGATTTGGATGAAGATGATAATAATATTAAGTATGATGATAATCACAATGGAAATGTTAATAATATCAATGGTAATGATAATAAAGATGATAATGATGCTGATGATTATGATAGCATTCAAAGGTATCAGTTAATAATGATGTTTGCTCTGATGATAATATCAATTAATGATGATCAAAATAATAATATTCTACAGTAATTTCTATAACCAGTGGTATGGATCATTCTATGAAGTACTAGAGAAACTAGAATCTATAGCAGTATTTTGTTGAATTAAATGATAATACTTATTTGTATTTGTATGAAACATAAACATGCTTTGAGATAGTTCTTATTATACCAGAGAAGATTTGTATCTTTTAATCTTGCTAAAAGACTACATCTTTCTATCCTGCAGTATACAGGATAGCCAATAACTGCAGACTGGTATGAAACAAACTTGAACAGACTTGATTATACTGCTATAGCTACACCAGTACTTGATTTAGGTCTGAGCTGTCAGAGTTCTGTACTGGCACTGCACATATTTCAGGAACAGTGAATCTGTATCTTATTTAGATTGAGACTGTTGCTGGAGCTCACTGCATCACTGTCTGTACCAGAACACCTTTTAGAGGGAAGTGCGTAGGCTACTGCAGGCTTCTCGATGGCCTAGCCCATCACCGGCCCACACCCATCACCGGCCCACAATCACACACAGCAATGCAGAGAAGTTGATCAAAGCTGAATGAAAGTGGGATTTGCAATGGAGAGTGGGCATTGATAATGTGATTCCAGCGTATGTGCAAGCCAGTACACCTAAAGAATATAACCAGAAGCTGCCAATTATTGTGGAAATTTCACTTCCAGGGATGGGGCGGGGGAGGGCTTTGACACCCTGGTCTAATGGAGTGACTCAGAAAAACAAAGCTCCTGCCCCTGTTTCATCCCGAGCCCAGCACAGAAACTTCTTGTGGCTCCTCGCTAACAACACTGCTACGATAATGCATTTCCAGTGAAAGCAAAACAACTAGTTAGAATTGCGCTCGTCAACTTCTAACTCAAGGCTTCGCCAATTAGTGTTGAACACGCTGTAATGGAGAACGCCGGTCTGAGTCTGTCAGGATGTGTGTTGTCGACGCTCTCAGCACTGCTCACCGAATGACGTATTCTAGTGCTTAATCACAAGGTGTCAAGAGAAGGAGCAGGTTAATTTAGCTTCTCCACCCTCTTTCGTTTCGCGCCTCCCTTCTTTTTCACACCTCCTGCTGTCTAGGATTTCTCTCTCTCCACAGCACATTCACCCCTTTCATGCCTTCTCTCCTTGCTCCTCCCTCCCTATTTTGCCATTTTTCCTTCCTAACGCTCTTCTCTCTCTCTTCAATCTCTCTCCGTCTTTCTCTCTATCTTTCTCTCTTTTTGCCCCTGTCTATAATTGGATTCTATTTCCAGGAAGCTATAAGTGTCTTTTTTTGTGTTGGTGTCTCGCAGTGCATAAACTCCTCTCTCTCTCTTTCCCCTCCCTCCTTCTCTCCCTACATCCCTCTTTCTTCTCAGTCCCATTTTTCTTCCTGCCATCTCTCTCTTTCGCTTCATCTAAGCTCCATCTTTCTTTTTCAAGTATCCTCTTCAACTTCCACCATTTAATTTCCCCTTTTGACTATGCTTTCCCCTACTAACATCTCGGATCATTTCAACACCAGCCGATTAAAAAGTGTGTATAAGCTGCAAAGTGCCAAATAATGTGAACAGAAGAGTGTTGACCCACTTCAGATAGCCTGGATTACACTGTCTCTGTCAGTAAAGGCGGTGAGGACCGATATATTTAGAGAGTTGGGAACCGCTTTAAAGGAACGTTATGGGAAACTGAGACAGAAAAATAAAAATGTACATATTAAAGTAATGTGCTGTGGTGAATAATTAATTATATCCAGTGTATAGTAATAATGATCATATTCTGTTGTGATATTGAGGTGCTGGTAGTGGTGTCGAGGAAGAGGAACGAGGTTGCCGTGGAAGTGTGGGAGGGGTGTAGTAGAGTAGGACAGAAGAGAAAGGGGGAGGGTGAGGACTTGGTTGGCTGTGAAGACGTCTCCAGGGGCGGAGCTCTGTTTAAATGAGGAAATAGATTTCGACAGGGAAAGGCAGAGCTGGATGCGTAGCTGAGACAAACATGGGCATCTCTCGTCAAACCATAAAGCCTCGAAGAGCCAGCAGCGCCGGCCGCTCTGGGACGCCTCACACACCCCGGCACGCCCGCCTCGCCACCCGGCAGTCTCGCTCGACCACACCCATACGGACTGTTCAGATTCGACCGCCGCCGCCACGGACCACCCCCACGCGGGCACGCCGGCCCCTGGCTCATGGAGCCCTGACGCAAGGGCCTCACACGCGCCTGGCCCTGCCTCTACCCACAGGCCGCAGGGGGTCCAGGGACGACCGCAGGCCGAGCTTCCAGGCCCCTGTCCTCCTCCACCCACCCGGCTGCACATTCTACTGCTACCTGTGTTACTGTGGTTACTGCTTCTGTCTGACCCTGCTCTCTTTCCTTCTTTTTCTCCTCCTCACTCCTCCTACTCCCCGCGCCACCTCTCCACCTACCCCACCCCCCTACCCTCCTGCTCCGTCGACCCCTCCATCGTCGCCGGTCTCTCCGCTTGTTCTTCCTTTGCACCCCTCTCGCAACTCCCTCCCTTCTCTCCTTCCTTCTTGTCCATCTCTGTGTCCCTTCAACCTCTCTGCTCTTCTCTCTTCTCCACCCATTCCTTGTGCGCCTGGCGCCTCGTTCCACTCCTCACCTCATTCCCCCTACTCCCCTTCTCCTCCTCCCCATTCTCCACCCCCATCCCCTCAACCCACCTCCTCCCCTCTCCTCCCTAACCTGTGCCGTCCCCGTCCCCCCTCCTCCCCTCCCTCCCTGCCCTCCCTGCTGCTATGCCCTCCCAGTCTGGGTGACTCCCTGGGGGCTCTGTCCTCTGCTTCCACCCTGGATGCCCTCCCCTCCACTGGGCCTCTGGCACGGCCACGCACCCTGCTGCGCCAGCAGAGTCTCCAGCAGCCCCTCGTCCAGCCGCCCGCTCCGAGCCTCACCCACCTCCCACCCACCTCCCAGAGCCTTGGTCAACTACACCAGGTGCCCCCTCTCGGGCATGGCCTACCCGGAGGAGGTGGGGTAGGCGGAGGGGTCGGAGGCTCCAGGGGGGCGAGAGGAAGCCCTGCGGGGTCAGGCGCCTCACGGTGCAGAGGAGGGGGAGGAGCAGGAGGAGGAGCAAGAGGAGGAGCAAGAGTCGGAGCGGGAGGCCGTGGAAACCCGGGGTCGTGGGACCACATGATGGGCCAGTTGAAGAACAGAGGCCTTGATGCTAAGTCTTTCCTGTGAGTTTTCTTCTGTTTTTCCTCTGTCTTTGACTAGCTCCAAAATCACACCCTAATCCCTTGGTCACTGCTTTTGACCACAGTTAGTCAAGACTAGTGCCCTACGCATAGGGAGCAGGGTGTTATTTGGGATGCTGCTTCTGTCTCTGCAGATGTTCTATACCACCTCATACCTCACTATATTTCAGTATACCTCTACATACCTCATTATGCCTTACCATACTTTGATATCCCCGATACCGCACTATACCTTCCTATTTCTCAGTATACAGTACGTCACTATACTTCAACATACCTCACTATAACTCTCCATACCGCACCATACATCCAAATACCTCATCATACCTCAGTATACCTCATCATACATCATTATACCTCACCATACAACACTATACCTTATCATACCTCACTAAACCTCACCATACCTCAGTATACCTCCGTAGACCTCATTATGCCTTACCATGCCCCACTCTATCCACATTACCTCACTATATCTCCCCATATCTCACTATACCTTAATATACCTCAACATACCTCACCATACATTTCCATACATCTCCATACCTTACCATGTCTCACTATACCCCACCACTCAACATAAATCACTACACCTCATGATTCTCCTCCTATGTGTCCTTGTCTCGTGCCGTCTGGTCGCCTCAACCTATTTGTCTTTATCTGTGTTGTGTTAAATTGCCCTGTCACATTCCTAGTGAACTTTGAAGATGTTCATTCTCCATCTGGATATTGTGCTGCTCTTTTTCTTCTCCATCCGGTATCGTTGCGGTGATCTCTCACTGACTGTTGTAATATAATTTTCTATTGCCTATTCTTCTTATTGAATACAGTGACTGTATTTTGTGTTGTTGTGTTTTCTTAATTTGTACTTGGTGTTGTGTTTGTGCTTCTGACATCCAGGGACAGATATTTAGTACGAATTATTACATATAGGTTGTGTGTGTACATGTAAAAGTGTGTGTGTTTAGTGTCAAAGGAGGAAATCATCATCTTTAAAATGGCGTCTGAAGTTTCACATTAAATTCAGCCTCCATTTACCCCCCTGACAAATGTGTCTTCACTATAGGTCACGTGACGACTTACATTTCCTGTTGTTGCATCATTATATTCCTGCTGAAACTGGCTGAAATTAAGATCGTACAGTAGATGGGTGATGATGAAGCGTGTGCATGTGTTTGTGTGTGTGTTTGTGTGCTGACGTGTGGGTTTGTGTCCGCTGTATGGACCCCCCCTCCCCCCGAAACAGTCTACGTACACATACACACACCCGTCAAATACAGCAACAGACCCACTAAGCAGATTACATGTGATGGGTTTTGTTAGGGGAGAATAAATATCTTTTTACTTATTGTATTTTATGATCCTTTTAAATCTCCGGTAGTAAACCTCAAATGAACAGACCCACCAGAATCTGTTCAACTAGGACAGATACTGGTGGGCCTGTGTTGAACGTTTTCACAGAGTGTGAGTCAGTCAGTGGAATACGTTAATGATCCCCTCTAGTCGTGGTTTACTGTTTTAAAGGGTTAGTTCCGATTAATGACAAATTGACACGTTTGGTGTCCTTACCCTGCAAGCAAAGTGTGCATTCCTGTCAAACCTTGTCTACAGACTGACGGGTAAGGACTGGAAGATATTTTCTAATTTGGGTGAATTATCCCTTTAACTCAATCAGTCAACAAAAAACACGTCTTTCTCTCATAATCTTCCAGTGAGTGATAGAAAGGAGATGAAGAATGGTCAGTGCCACACCAGAAAAGAGATGAACACACACACACACAAACACACACACACACACACACACACAAACACGCCCACGCCCACACATACACCCCACTAGAGAGCTA
The DNA here is from genome assembly GCF_011004845.1 of Esox lucius. Classification (NCBI taxonomy): domain Eukaryota; kingdom Metazoa; phylum Chordata; class Actinopteri; order Esociformes; family Esocidae; genus Esox; species Esox lucius. The sequence goes on along the minus strand of NC_047587.1, from coordinate 2,771,149 downwards.
CTAGTATTTATGATGAGGTGTCATAATGAACTGTCATAATGTGACATATATTAATGGCTTCCTACTCAGATGGTATTACTGAATATATCCTGGTGAAAGACAAGGCCTGGGTTCATACACACATTAGAGGGGATAGGACAGCACACATATCCATGAACATGTACACATACATATACACACACACACACACACACATACATAGACACACACACAGAAAGACTCACACTTTCATTGACACACACAGAAAGACACACACCATAGATAGTGCATTAGTGTTGTTGGGTGCGTTGTCATTTCTCTCTCATTCTCTTTCTTCACTTCCTCATGAGCCCTTCTGTCGTTTGTATGTAAATCTGTGACGTGTCTGCTCTTCCTCTGCTCTTCCTCTTCATACAACCCAGACTACCGTTCAGGAAGGTGTGTCTCCTTTCCTGTCATCTTGTCGTGTCAGAGCGGCTACATGTGTCACGGGAAGAAGGGTTAAGTAACCCTGTAGATTTGTGTTAACCCCTAACCATTGGTCGGCTGTCTCCAGGTCCATTACGTACAATAGATTGGCACGTGGGGAGAGAGGAGAGATGGACAAAGGGGAGTAATATTAGATAGTGTCAGCCCCTCCCGAGGCATGACACCAGGCTGTTTTATGTTCCTCTAACTTAATCCATTTGGACAATTGGTTCTTTCATCGATGACATGATGTGATATAGTATGGAGCTCTACACCCTGCTATGATCCTCTGGTCCTTAAGCGTTAGCGCTTAGCTGTTAGCGGATGGAAATTACACAGCCCACCCAAGGTCATACACACAGTTTTCCCAAACATAACTGAAAAGATATGATTAGTAATGTTAGATTGCTAATAATTTGCAGTAAACACTGTGTATCGTTGTTTAGATATATTTGAATTAGTGAGGTAGTGAATGCTGATGATGACAGAGAACCAAGCTAGCGGAGAACAATTTGAAACACTGAGCGATGTCCTGCTTCTGTCTTGTGAACTGTGTGCCGAGGAGGTGTTTTATTTATTAATTCCTTTATTTATGAATTCCTTTATTTAATGTCACAAGGCAGAGATTGTGACATTTGTTTAACGTATTTTTAGTTTGCTGTATTGGTGTAATCGGCGCTGTGTCCTCTGAAGCAGAAGAAGCCACAGAGGGCTTATTAAGCTGAGGAGACAGGAGGAGCATGACAGAGGGACAGTATGCTATGGTGTAATATGTATTCAGGGCTGAGATTCATTGCAGTCCGCCAAGGCTGTGCTTAAGCAGTGTCTTTCTTTACAATATTCATCCCCTCAAATTCAGAATTAAAGCATATCTGTCATGTCGCCCTGGTAGTTTTTTTTAAATACATTTTACAGTTTTCAAGACCAGTCTGGAATTGGTTGTAAGAGGTAACATAGTTCTTAAGACATGTGTGGTGATATTTTTAGGTTTTTTACAGTTATTCTGACCATTAAAATAGAGCTGGTGATTCAGTACTTCAAGTTGTTTGATTGAAGTGAGTCCTTGGATGAAATATAGATACATGGATTTATTTAACACTGATACATTCACCTGAACCCATTTGGACCAAGCTGCCCTTAGCACAACCATTCAATCATTCAAAGATAAAACAAAATAAATACAGCCTTTTTTTTTACAAGTTACATATTTACACTCAGTGACAGAGGGATAGAATGAAAGACAGGCCTGGAGAGAGTGAGCAAGGCGGAGATAGAGGAAGAGTGAGAAAGGGGGAGATAGAGGAAGAGTGAGAAAGGGGGGAGACAGAGGAAGAGTGAGAAAGGGGGGAGATAGAGCAAGAGTGAGAAAGGGGGGAGATAGAGGAAGAAAGTGAGAGAGACACAGGGAGAGAGTAGAAACTCACCCCTGTACTGTGACTGTATGATGAAGAGAAGTTGTGAAGGAGAGGCAGTGATTCAGGGAGGCACGGTGTCGTGAGAGGAGGTGACTCTAAAGACAGATTGGGAGGGAGGAGACGGGAAGGGAGGGAGGAGACGGGAAGGGAGGGAGGGAGGGGAGTGGAGAGGAATGATGAGACCAGAGAGCCGGTTAATTCCTAAGAGTCTGTCTGAAATGGAGGGTTGGAGGAGATGGGATTTGGAAGAACAAGGATCGTAGAGGAGTGAGAGAAGTGAGAACGGGGGCGAGAGCGGTGACACAGAAAGCGTTGACACACACCAACCACCTCAGGATGCTGTGACACTCAAATAGAAACAATTAGTCCAGATCTCCTTAATGAGGCTTAATGATACTTGATGAAACCTCCACTCTGGAGGATGGACGGACAGAGAGCATGCTGGGAAGAAAGGTGTGTCCTATGGGAGGGCACGAGGAGATTAAATTACTGAATAAATTACTGTCCAAAGTGTGTTTTTGTGTGTGTGTGTGTGTGTGTGTGTATGTCTCTGTGTGTTTGTGTGTGTGTCTGTGTGTGTCTGTGTGTGTTTGTGTGTGTGTGTGTGTGTGTGTTTGTGTGTGCATTAGTGATGTGTACAATTCCCCAGTTATTGTTTCAACATCAGTGGTTTGTAATCAGCACTGTGACAGTAGAATATATCATGTGTGTGACTTAAACATGTGATCATTAATAATAAAATCACTAAAGGGGCCAGTTAAAGACAAAGAAAGCACCTTTCAAATTCCTTTTTTGTCTTTATAAAATGTTAGGATTTTGTCAGGCAACTAGTTACGAACATAAAAACCCAACGTACAGTAAGTGGTCTGTTGAAATGGAGGGACTCGTAATAGTGTGTATTTTAGTGTCACCAACAGTGTATCCACTCACCCCATGGGGGCATGGCAGCGGTCCCATAAAACCCCCTGTGAGAAGACAGACAAGCTGTGTCTTAATTAATGTGCCAACTCAGCTTGATGCTGAAGTGACCATTTTTAGGATAAACAGGGTAGAACAGGACAAATCGGCAAAGAGTTTCATTGGCAAATATCAACACGAAACAAGGCTGTATTCTGGACTAGTCTCAGAAAGACAGATTGTGTTTATCACACAGTCTAACCTCTACCACACAAACAGGAGACAGGGAGACACTAGTCTAACCTCTACAACACTAACAGGAGACAGGGAGACACTAGTCTAACCTCTACAACACTAACAGGAGACAGGAAGACACTAGTCTAACCTCTACAACACTAACAGGAGACATGGAGACACTAGTCTAACCTCTACAACACTAACAGGAGACAGGGAGACACTAGTCTAACCTCTACAACACTAACAGGAGACAGGGAGACACTAGTCTAACCTCTACAACACTAACAGGAGACAGGGAGACACTAGTCTAACCTCTACAACACTAACAGGAGACAGGAAGACACTAGTCTAACCTCTACAACACTAACAGGAGACAGGGAGACACTAGTCTAACCTCTACAACACTAACAGGAGACAGGGAGACACTAGTCTAACCTCTACAACACTAACAGGAGACAGGGAGACACTAGTCTAACCTCTACAACACTAACAGGAGACAGGGAGAGACTAGCAAAACCAGGACTTGAATTTCTGATGTATTGAAGAGCATGCATAATTGTAATAAAACCTGTTAATAGTGAGAGACTGTTTTGATAGAACCTATCAAAGCTAATGAAACAGATGTATCCAATAAAGCTGAGACGAAGTTAATGAAACAGAGACGAAGCCATTGAAACAGAGATGAAGCCTATATAACAGAGATGTAGCCAATGAAACAGAGATGAAGCCTATATAACAGAGATGTAGCCTATATAACAGAGATGTAGCCAATGAAACAGATGAATCCAGTTATATATACTCTAATCAATGATACAACAAGGAAATGTATCGCTCCAACAGTGTCTGAATGGGTTAAAAACCACTGTGTCATGTCTGTGTGACAACGGGACTCAAATCTTAAAACATTTTCAAAAGAAATGCGTGTTTAGAAAATGTCATGGATTCATATTACGTGTCTTTTAGGGTTAATGTACATTTAACTGGGTGGACTGGATATCAAGGTTGTGATGTAATATCTGTTCCTGGATCAGAAACACACTGGGGCGCGTGGCTTCCAGACCTGGGTTCAGGTACAGTTGGAAATATTTTCTAGCTTGGCAGGGTTGACACTTTCTGGACTTCCCGTGGTTTGATTGCGAAAGATAAGGACCTAATTTCTAATAGTATCTGAACCCGGCTCTGGTGGGTCCACACTGCTGGGTCATATATTCAGAGAGTTTGTTACCCCAGAGGTTTGAGGTGTCTGGGTTGTGACGGTTCTAAGACGTTGGTGCAGCACGATAGGAGGCCACTTAATCGCGTCTTCTCCCTTGTCGTTGCTGTAAGTAAGAAAGTATTTTTAGCATATTTGCCTGGTTAAATTACAGGACAATTTACACAAACTCTCCCAATACATGGCTCTGGAATAGGACACCTGTTCTGCATGGTTTCGTGTGTTTTTTGTCTTTGAAAATGTTTTCCTTCTGAACAGTTGCCTTGTGTTTGTCTCCTGGCACCTCTCTGGTTAATACTGACGAGCCTCTTCTGATGCGGCCCGGCACCACACACATGGGACTTATGATGGACTCCTGCTGTAGTCCATGGTAACTGTTACATCAGCGTTTGGCCAAAGCTTGAACATGGCTCAGTCGCTTCAGCCGCCACTCAAAATCATTTCTAGTGTCTGTTTTTCTTTAATTCACACACCAAGTGCCTGAAATTATTGATATAAATTATTCACAGATGCTTCAATGCATTCAGCCGGCTCAGACAGTTTTTTTCTGACCCAGAACTTGGAGGACAGAACTGATTCGGCTCCAGAGGAGCTATTTGTATTGGAACAATGAGGGAATGTTCCGGCATAAACCTGACGTAACAGCTACCTTATACAGATTGATCGCTCTGTTATCTTCCCGTTCTCTGTTTTTATCAAGTCTGTCATGTTATCAACCTGCTATGACCCCCTATGACTTATATATGATCTGTCTATGACCTCTTTTGACTTATCTATGATCTGTATATGTCCTCCTATGACTTACATGTGATCTGTCTATGACCTCTGACTTGTATATCATCTGTCAATGACCTCATATGACTTATACATGATCTGTCTATGACCTATGATTTATATATGATCTGTCAATGACCTTCTATGACTTATATATGATCTGTCAATGACCTCCTATGACTTATATATGATCTGTTTATGACCTATGATTTATATATGATCTGTCAATGACCTCCTATGACTTATATATGATCTGGCTTTGACCTTTTATGACATATATATGATCTGTCTATGACCTACATATGATCTGTCTATGACCTCTTTTTTTTCTTTGTTCCCTCCATGTCCTCTGGTTCCTCCACTTCGACTCCTCCCCTTTATTTTCTTGCCTCTACATTGGGTCTTTCTCTTCCTCTCTTTCTTCCTCCTCTGTCTCTCTCTTTTCCTTTCTCTCTTTATTTCTGTTTGTCTGTTTTTCCACTTTTTTACGACTTGCCAGCGAAGGGAAGATGGTGGTTCTGTCTCTGGCCATTGGTTTGGCTGAGCAAGATGACTTTGCCAATATCCCTGATCCAATAAACTCCATGCAGGAAGCTCCACCAGCCAATCAGGAAGCACTTCCTGCTCCTCCTCCTGACAAGAGGTACAAGTCATAGTGTGAGAGAGGTGTGTGTGTGTGTGTGTTTGTGAGTTTGTGTGTGTTTGTGTGTGTGTGTGAGTGAGAGAGAGAGAGACTGGGGGTAGAGTAGAATACTCTTGGCTGTGTGAGACACAGGTTTATTGTTGATTGGGTGTGGTTTTGGTATGCCGTATCTCTAGTAATGTGGTGTTGCAAAATCTTTGTGTTGAGATGTGTGTGTGTGTGTGTGTGTCTGTAAGTGTGTCTGTGTGTCTGTATGTGGGTCTGTATGTGTGTACTGGCATTGAAATGGAACCGAGCCCAAACTTGGTGACCGATAGAACAGACATTCACTGGAAATAAAGAGATATTATACCCCAGTTGGTTTGTATTATGTAAAGCAATAGTCAAGGATCTCAAGAAATCCTTGTGTTCCAGTTGTACAGATGGAATGAGCCAATGAATCATTGCCTTGGACAAAGGCACCGTTTGAAATGGAATCCTGTTATCTAGCTATAGGAAATAGGCATCCGCAACACTTGAGACTGTAACCAGCAAAATCTCAATGTTTCACGCTACCTCTGTCGGCTGTTTTAGCTGGCTCGGGAGCAGCCAATCACAGGACAGGGTTTTACTCACGTCAGATTTACATAGTTCATGTTCCGAAAGGCACACTTCACCATTTAAAAAATAATATGTTAACAGTTGATCTAGGAACCTTAGGACATTTTGAAGGGGAAAAAGTATATTAACAATTATGATAATAATCTTAAATTATGTTTTAGTATTCTCCCCTCCTCTCTGCTCCTCTCTGCTCCTCCCTGTTCCTCCTCACTCACTTCCACTCTTCTCCTCTGTGACTACCCTCCCTTGGCATTTACTCGATGTGTTTTCCTTTGTATTGTATTTATCATTTCTATTTCTAATTTATTCTCCTGATTCTCTCTCATTAACTTCCATCCTTCCATCATTTCTGCTTCTGTCTTTCTCATTCTGCCTTTCTTTCTCTTTTAACTCCCTCCCTCTGTCTCCCTCCTCTCTCTTTTTTTCTCTCTCCCTCCCTCCACAGAGTTACCCAGAGAGTGTTCTCATTATTCAGGAACGTAGTCACTTACATAAACACACTGAACCACACTCAACCTCACTTCTATAAATAAGAATTGCTGTTTCTTGGCAGACGCCAAACACCAAAGCAGAGCAGCTCAAATATCTTAATATCTCCACAGACTTCACAGACATCTGAGAGCTGATTGTCTTTTATCTGTTGTATTCCACTGATAAATGAGGATTCTGTTAATCCTGGCACACTGTACCTGAGTATCTCTTGTTAAGTCTGTCACCTGACCAGTATTCTACTGAAAGGATAATATAGTTCTGGGAGGAAGTACACCTCCTCAAAATGTTTGTTTTGTTTTAGATCTTTAAAAAAATATTTGGTAACAAAATGTAACAACTTTGTGAAATGACAATTTGCTATTATTTAAAAAAATAGATATAAACAATTTGCTGTACAACAAAATGAGTATTACACTAAACCTTTCTCATTAAATTACAAAAATTACACTCAGCGCCTAATTAGAAACTCATCATAAAGATGTCTTATAATAGAGGGTCTCAGAGAAAAATCTGTCTGAGGTCTTTCAGGAGAGAGATTTTTGTTGTCAATGGCTCTGTAAGAATTTACAGAACCATTTCCAAGCTGTTTTGTGTAAATCATTCCAGTGTCTAACACTTTCACAGCATCAGCAATCTGTCAGAGACTGGCCGTCGTATCAAACTGACCCAAAAATGCCTGAAGAAGTCTCTGAGCACCATAGCTGTTTTCATCCCTTCACTAACTAATATCAAGAGCTACCCTCAATGAACTGCATGACTATACAGCATTAGCCAGCAACAGTCCTCTAAACTCTGTACGAGCTTCATTGTCACACAAGATTTTAAACAAATAAATATATGAAAATTAAACTTCCAAAATGTTACCAGCTTACATGTTGGAACATGTTTTTATAAACACTGAAAAGTATTTTCTGTTTATTTCTGATTTGAACTCAATTAATACAAATGTTTTACAATGTTCATAGTATGAATCATATCTATTTCCATGTTTTTATCACTCATTTAATTCCTTTATTGGAAAACAACAGGACATACACGCTCTCAAATGGAGTCTATGAAGCTTGTGTACAGTAAATCACAGGTGGAAAAATCCAGCAGCTCATTGTTCCTAAAAATACATGGAGTGTAAGTTAATTATCTGTAAGCAACACACTTTGGTCGCAATTGATAGTTTTCACGTGAAGTCACAGCATATGGGAATGCCCACTTAGCAGGCAAACCACAGTCTCCATCCATTGCCCACCATCGGCAGCTTTTACTAGTTTTACTAAATGCCAGATATTTGCAGTTCTATTGGATGCGCTAACCGCATATATATTGTATTTGCAATCATATCTAACTGTAATCATTGTAACGAATGACATGGTCTGTTTTCATCTGCACCAATGCAACCAACTCCAATGCCCTTGCTAACATTAGTGAGGCTAGCTAAACCTCTCTTGTTAAACATATAGCGTTAGCTAAATTAATAACAATGTTGATCCTGGAGAAAATCGCACCAATCTAACCTTCTCCACAGCAACCCAGGCTGTCAATGTTGGGTCATTTAAAGAGTAGTAATGGTTCACCTGACATTGGGAAAACGTGTGTATTATTACCGGTACATTTGTCAGAAGATTCTGTGTTATAGTAATACTGGCTGTACTACACTGACCACCCATAGAACCAATGGTAATTTAGGTAACTTTGCTTTGACAAGGAAGAATTTCTTCTCCTTCACCTCCCACACAATTGCATTATTGACCCACCCTGATCGAATGTACAGATAGCTGTCGGTACTTTAGTACACTTTCATTTTGGTAGCAGTATAAGGGGATGGATTCTCCACAAGGTATGTGTGCACATCCCCAAAGTTCAGCTCCGACAGGGAGGTCACTGTTTTTAATTATTTAAATAACGCAGCGGGTGCTGTATGTGTGTCACAAGACTTTGTTTTTCATGTTTTGTGAGGTGATTTTACACACATGTGCTGTAAAAGTAGAACATTTTACCCGGCTTGTGCAGTTGCTCCATAGAACTCCCGGTTTTAATAGTTTGTTTTGTAAAAAGTCAAATCAGAGTCAAAATCGAAAAACGACATAGCCTAGAATATTTTCTTTAATACAATACAATGCTCTTCATTCTAGCTCCAACAGTAGGGGTTTTAAAAACAAATTTGTTGTGAAAAAACAACAGTAGAATTTGCGCCCCTGTCAATGCAAAGCACAAATACCTTATACAAGCAGATTCTTCACAGTAACTGTGAAAAAAAAGGGGAAGTCTCTCATCAACACAGACTAAGCAATTTATATAAATTGATTGTGTCATTGACCATTAACACTGGGGTCCCCCAGACGTGTGTCCTCAGCCCTCTGCTTTAGTCCCTGACTCTTAACACTGTGGCTCCCCAGAGGTGTGTCCCAAGTTCTGTTTTACTACATGTCTCTTAACATTGGGCCCCCAGGGGTGTGTCCTCAGTCCTGTTTTATTTCAATACTCTTAACATTTGGGTCCCCCAGGGGTGTGTCCTCAGTCCTGTTCTACTCTCTGTTCACCCAACACCGTGCGGTTTGGCGTGACACCAACTGATACCATTGTTGGAGGCTGAATAAGGAACCATGAAGAATCAGCTTACAAGGTGTCATTATGCGCCAGGGAATTACAATTACAATGCCTGGGCAACAACCTTTCCCTTAACGTTTCCCTGCATAGCAAAGGAGACAATGTTGACTTTAGGAAGCAGAGGAAGCAATATGCTCTGATCTGCATTAACAAATCTGCAAATAGAATTTCAGCAGTTACATTTTCCTTGGCATTCACAGTTACAGTGTGTACATACATTCATAATTTACATATTACATCCTCACCTACACGTACTATACTGCATAATTTACACTTTACATCCCCACCTACACGTAATGTAACGTAATTTAAACATCACATCCCCACCTACATGTACAGGACTGCATAATTTACACATTATATTCCCACCTACACGCGTACAGGATTGCATAATTTACACATCACATCCCCATCTACACACATACAGAACTGGATAATTTACACATCACATCCCCACCTACACACGTACAGTACTGCATAATTTAAACATTACATCCCCACCTACACATATACAGTACTGCATAATTTACACATCACATCCCCACCTACACGCGTACAGTACTGCATAATTTAAACATTACATCCCCACCTACACACGTACAGTACTGCATAATTTACACATCACATCCCCATCTACACATGTACAGGACTGCATAATTTACACATTATATTCCCACCTACACGCGTACAGGATTGCATAATTTACACATCAAATCCCCATCTACACACATACAGGACTGGATAATTTACACATCACATCCCCATCTATACATGGACAGGACTGCATCATTTAAAAATCACATCCCCACCTACACGTACAGTACTGCATGATTTAAACATCACATCCCCACCTACACGTACAGTACTGCATAATTTAAACATCACATCCCCACCTACACATACAGGACTGCATAATTTACACATTACATCCCCATCTACACACAGACAGGACTGCATCATTTAAAAATCACATCCCCACCTACACACGTACAGTACTGCATAATTTACACTTTACATCCCCACCTACACACGTACAGTACTGCATAATTTACACTTTACATCCCCACCTACACACGTACAGTACTGCATAATTTAAACATCACATCCCCACCTACACGTACAGTACTGCATAATTTACACATTATATTCCCACCTACACGCGTACAGGATTGCATAATTTACACATCACATCCCCATCTATACACGGACAGGACTGCATCATTTAAAAATCACATCCCCACCTACACGTACAGTACTGCATGATTTAAACATCATATCCCCACCTACACGTACAGTACTGCATAATTTAAACATCACATCCCCACCTACACACGTACAGTACTGCATAATTTAAACATCACATCCCCACCTACACACGTACAGTACTACATAATTTAAACATTACATCCCCACCTACACGTACAGGACTGCATAATTTACACTTTACATCCCCACCTACACACGTACAGTACTGCAAAATTTAAACATCACATCCCCACCTACACACGTACAGTACTGCATAATTTAAACATCACATCCCCACCTACACGTACAGTACTGCATAATTTAAACATCACATCCCCACCTACACACGTACAGTACTGCATAATTTAAACATTACATCCCCACCTACACGTACAGTACTGCATAATTTACACTTTACATCCCCACCTACACGTACAGTACTGCAAAATTTAAACATCACATCCCCACCTACACACGTACAGTACTGCATAATTTAATCATTACATCCCCACCTACACGTACAGTACTGCATAATTTACACTTTACATCCCCACCTACACGTACAGTACTGCAAAATTTAAACATCACATCCCCACCTACACACGTACAGTACTGCATAATTTAAACATTACATCCCCACCTACACGTACAGGACTGCATAATTTACACTTTACATCCCCACCTACACACGTACAGTACTGCAAAATTTAAACATCACATCCCCACCTACACACGTACAGTACTGCATAATTTAAACATTACATCCCCACCTACACGTACAGGACTGCATAATTTACACTTTACATCCCCACCTACACACGTACAGTACTGCAAAATTTAAACATCACATCCCCACCTACACACGTACAGTACTGCATAATTTAAACATCACATCCCCACCTACACGTACAGTACTGCATAATTTAAACATCACATCCCCACCTACACGTACAGTACTGCATAATTTAAACATCACATCCCCACCTACACACGTACAGTACTGCATAATTTAAACATCACATCCCCACCTACACGTACAGTACTGCATAATTTAAACATCACATCCCCACCTACACACGTACAGTACTGCATAATTTAAACATCACATCCCCACCTACACGTACAGTACTGCATAATTTACACTTTACATCCCCACCTACACGTACAGTACTGCATAATTTACACTTTACATCCCCACCTACACACGTACAGTACTGCATAATTTACACTTTACATCCCCACCTACACACGTACAGTACTGCATAATTTACACTTTACATCCCCACCTACACGTACAGTACTGCATAATTTACACTTTACATCCCCACCTACACACGTACAGTACTGCATAATTTACACTTTACATCCCCACCTACACACGTACAGTACTGCATAATTTACACTTTACATCCCCACCTACACGTACAGTACTGCATCTGCTGTCCTCAACACTTGGTATGTTTACACCCTTTAACTTAGCACTTCTATTTATATCAGTATGACATCCTAATTACAACAATGAACAGTAAATATACTTAACTGTTTTTGCTGTGTTGTGTAATATTTCAACTATTTCTATTATTTCTAACCATCAAGTGGGGATTTACTGTGAAAAATATTAGATCCCCTGATGATTTTGTATGTTTGCCCACTGACAAAGAAATGATCTGTCTATAATTTTAATGTTAGGTTTATTTGAACAGTGAGAGACAGAATAACAACAAAAAAATCCAGGAAAACACATTTCACAAATGTTTGCATTTTAATGAGTGAAATAAGTATTTGATCCCCTCTCAATCAGAAAGAGTTCTGTCTCCCGGGTGTCTTTTATACAGGTAACGAGCTGAGATTAGGAGCACACTCTTAAAGGGAGTGCTCCTAATCTCAGCTTGTTACCTGTATAAAAGACACCTGTCCACAGAAACAATCAATCAGATCCCAAACTCTCCACCATGACCAAGACCAAAGAGCTGTCCAAGGATGTCAGGGACAAGATTGAAGACCTACACAAGGCTGGAATGGGTTACAAGGCCATTGCCAAGCAGCTTGGTGAGAAGGTGACAACAGTTTGTGCTATTATTCGCAAATGGAAGAAACACAAAAGAACTGTCAATCTCCCTCGGTCTGGGGCTCCATGCAAGATCTCACCTCGTGGAGTTGCAATGATCATGAGAATGGTGAGGAATCAGCCCAGAAATACACAGGAGGATCTTGTCAATGATCTCAAGGCAGCTGGGACCTTAGTCACCAAGAAACCAATTGGTAACACACTACGCCGTGAAGGACTGAAATCCTGCAGCGCCCGCAAGGTCCCCCTGCTCAAGAAAGCACATGTACAAGCCCGTCTGAAGTTTGCCAATGAACATCTGAATGAATCAGAGGAGAACTGGCTGGAAGTGTTGTGGTCAGATGAGACCAAAATCAAGATCTTTGACATCAACTCAACTCGCCATATTTGGAGGAGGAGGAATGCTGCCTGTGACCCCAAGAACACCATCCACACTATCAAACATGGAGGTGGAAACATTATGCTTTGGGGGTGTTTTTCAGCTAAAGGGACAGGACAACTTCACCGCATCAAAGGGACGATGGACAGGGCCATGTACCGTCAAATCCTGGGTGAGAACCTTCTTCCACCAGTCAGGGCATTGAAAATGGGGCGTGGATGGATATTCCAGCAAGACAATGACCCAAAACACACAGCCAAGGCAACAAAGGAGTGGCTCAAGAAGAAGTACATTATGGTCCTGAAGTGGCCTAGCCAGTCTCCAGAACTTAATCCCAAAGAAAATCTGTGAAGGGAGCTGAAGGTTCGAGTTGCCAAATGTCAGCCTCGAAACCTTAATGACTTGGAGAAGATTTGCAAAGAGGAGTGGGACAAAATCCCTCCCGGGATGTGTGCAAACCTGGTGGCCAACTGCAAGAAACTACAAGAAATGGTTTTGCCACCAAATACTAAGTCATGTTTTGCAGAGGGGTCGAATACTTATTTCACTCATTAAAATGCAAATCAATGTATAACATTTTTGACATGCGTTTTTCTGGATTTTGTTGTTATTCTGTCTCTCACTGTTCAAATAAACCTGCCATTAAAATGATGGACTGATAATTTCTTTGTCAGTAGGCTAACGTGCAAAATCAGCAGGGGATAAAAAATTTGTATCTTACCCTAACCTTAAACTGATGCACCGTAACCTTAACCTGATGCACCTTAACCCTAACCTTAACCTGATGCACCATAAACCTAACCTGATGCATCCTAACCTTAACCTGATGCATCCAAATTCTAACCCTAATCCTAATTTAATGCATTCAAATCCTAACCTGATGCATCCTAATTCTAACCCTAATCCTAATTTAAAGCATCCTAACCCTAACCTGATGCATCCTAATTCTAACCCTAATCCTAATTTAAAGCATCCTAACCCTAACCTGATGCATCCTAATTCTAACCATAATCCTAACTCAATGCATTCTAACCCTAACCTGATGCATCCTAATTCTAACCCTAATCCTAACTTTATTCATCGTAACCCCTAAACGTATGCATCTTAACCTTAACCTGATGCATCCTAACCTTAACCTGATGCATCCTAACTTTAACCTGATGCATCCTAATTCTAACCATAAGCCTAACTTAATGCATCCTAACCCTAACCTGTTTCATCCTAATTTTAACCCTAATCCTAACTTTATTCATCATAACCCTAACCTGATGCATCCTAATTCGAACCCTTATCCTAACCTAACGCATCCTAACCCTAAACGTATGCATGTGCTTCACGTAACCGTTAAAACGTGAAACACCCAGTATTCTACCGGCATCTCTTCCCACAGTCAATGTTGAAGTGCGTTCTGTCAACTGTCAGAAAGAGACTGCACAAACTTGTTCTACATGGGAGGTCAGAAAGGAAGGAGCCTCTGCTTTCAAAAAGTAGTGTAATTGCCGGACTGAAGTTTGCCAGGAAAACCCCTGGGTGAAAAACAAGACTACTGGAACAGTGTGATCCGGACAGGCGAGTCAAAGGTGTTTGGCCACATTGCCAGTCATCGTGTTTTGGTGAAAACAAAATCCTGCCATTGAACAGAAGAACCCCTTACCAACAGTATAGTGGTGTGGCTAGGGGTGTTCTTTTTGGTGTATTTTGTATATTTAATTACTGATTACTTTGTTAGTAAATTATTGCATAGTATGCTCCATGAGGAAGTGTAGGCCAGCTGATACGTCGAATACTTGGGAATTAACTTCCTCCTTTTTATGTGTTATTAGTACAATAAACAACAGTACTACTGAAGTGTATCAGTGTTATCTAAAGTACTACTAGCTGTTTAGTTAAATAGTTTCAAATGTGAGGATGTTGTACGGCAACAAGATTAAATTACCATCTATGCACACATTTTTGAAATCCTGTACTAAAAAAAACTTGTTGGTACCTGTTAAAATGACAAAATTGTTGAGATGTGCTGGTTAAGCCCAACTCACTGGTTCTGTGTATTGGTCATTGTGTTTCCATTGAGCAGGTTATTTAAGACCTGAGTAATCAAAGAATATTGACGGCACAATACAAGCACAGAAGAAAATTGTAGCAGAACTGATCAGTATTCATTGCTTAACCCTCTGAGGACGGATTAGGCGGTAGCTCCCACGCCCGCAGCGTATTTGCATAACAATTACATAGTATTACATATTTTCAAAACGGTTTGTAATAGAGAGATTCTGTTTTCTTTGCTGTTTCAACTAGAGTCCGATGAAAACGCAGATGCGCTTTGTGTTTACTTGGCATATTTCCTTGTTGTTGTCATCCTGTCCAAATGAAACCAAAACCTTGTGCACCTGACCAATGGAATGGCTGTTGAGTGACAGCATCCAATGGAAGGCTGTTGCCATGCAGAATAGTTTATTTTACCCAATCTGGGGAAGGTATCTGTTGCGTATTTGATCCAATCATAAGGTTGCTGGGTGGGACGTAAGTTTTGTTTTCTTCATTTGCTCATTCTGACTGTTGAAGAGGTTGTAGCAGTATGTCAGCTTAGCTAGCATGCTAACTTAGCATTAGCGAACGTTTTAGCATTGTGTCCTTGCGTAACGCTAACTTGTTGAAAAGACAAAGAAAGGATTTGTGTTTTCAACAGTTTTATAAGTATTATTATTAGTATAAAATGGCAAAACGTAAAAACACTTTTACTAAATGTAGCCATAGTCCGTTATGGTTATCAAACGTTGGATAGCTGAGTTACCAGACAACAAAGGACGAATGCTAACAACAGGCTAATGCTAACGCAAGTACAGTCTGGTAAGTAACATCTAATAACCTATTTGTCATGAAATAATGTAATACAAATGTGATCATTATAGATATTGTCTGCTTTGCGTATTTGGAATGGGAGAACTGTTCCACATGGCTGTGTGTGGTCTGAATTCAATCATATAGAAAATAATTATGGGTGTCATAATCATATTGTCCTGTATGCACATAAGGTGAATTATTATTTAATTGTTCTGTTCACTTTTATTGTGATACAATGCATATTTGTGTAAGAAAAAGGGTTTGAAAAGTGTTTTTGGAATGTTTTTGGGTTTAGATACCGGGGTGGTTGATTTCAATGAAAAATTGTGTCAAAAACATGTTGGACAAAAGGCAAATTATTTCATTTTTCTGTTCACATTCATTGTGAAGCCTTTTCTTACACAAATGTGCATTGTGTTTGCACAGAACATTTGTATTGGGAGTATCACTCCATATGGGTGTGTTATGGTCAGAATTCAATGAAATATAGAAAAAATCTGATTTTGCTTATGAAATTATTTACTGAATTGTGCATTTTTCCCTAAAACACTACCTTATAAGAACATTAACATGCAAGCTTATATTAGCTGAGGTAATTTGGAATAATTTGATGCCAAATACACAATGATCGATTCACATTACATATTGTTTATAAGCCCAAATATAAAAGAAGTGACACCCAAACATTTTAAGCGTAGTACTCAGAGGGTTAATGAGTATATTTTACTTAAAAATGTTTCTCCACTGGCTGTAAATATGGCGTGTCGACCAAACTTGCTCTCCAAAAATGATGTTTGGTGTCATGTGATTGATGATTTGTGCCTCGTTTTATCATAACCACTAGCAATTAAACTTGGGATTTAATAATGGAATTAGCTATTAAATTAATTCTATGTACATATTTTTGACATATAATCAACAGATTACACATTCGGCCCAAATTAGAAGTTTAAAAAAAATATTCCCAGGCAACAATACATATCAGCAATATAAGTCAGATATATTCCAATTGTAGCTATTAGATTCTATGCCTGAAAATAAAATAAATGAATAAGAAGTTTGAGAAGCAAAACACATCCTAGCACAAACCTGTTAAAACATTAACAATGACAGATGACAAATAGATATTAAACTTTCACAAAACAATAACTTGTAAACGCTTTGCTAGAATAGTGCAGTGAAGTACAGGTAAGAATGTGTAGAATATTAGCGAGAACGGTGTGTAAAATGGAATCTGCTTTGTATGTGCCCTGTTCCCTATTGTAGTTATTTTAAATGGAAGGTAATGTGCAAAACCTCAACTGGTGCAATTCAGCTAGTGTTGAACTGTGTGTGCATTTTTGTGTGTGTTTTTGTGTGCGTGCCTATGTGTGTCCCGACCTCGGAGAACTGCCACACTTCACCCATCTCCAAGAGCGGCACTAAGAGAGATACATTACCCAAGAGAGATACATTACCGTTAACAGAAAGCATGCTGCCAAAAAGGGCAGGTGGAATATACACATGTAAAGGTGAATGAGCATTTTAAGCTTTCTGTCTGCTTTTTCTTGCCAGCGTGCTTTTTCTAATACCATGCTCAACAGGGCGTGCCAGTGTATTGTTGGCAGGAGTGTTAGATATATCGTTTCCTGGGGGAAGTTTAGAAGCATTGGGGAGAGCATGGAATCACGGATTCAGCAGTGGGATGTTCATTCAACAAACCCATGTAGAGTCAGGTCAAATGTATTGGTCAGTATATGGTCAGCTAACGATAGCATTTGGTCAGTAACCTTAGCTATCTAGCTAAATTTGATGCATTTTATATGTTTTTACATAGTTTAGCAAGCATATTGTAAGTTGATATTATAGCGAGGCCTCCTACAGCAAATCACACGTTTAGCTTTCATTTGTGCCAGTATCTGTATCATATTGACCAGAACACTGGTTCATGATTGGTTCTGGTAAAATGGTCACTAAGACATAAGCAGGAAAAGTTCTGTATTTTTAGAGATTACGTAGTATTTCATGTAGTATTTAATGAATATACTTGTTGGTGTACTCATAAAAACTATAATGTGATGTTGTACTCAAAGAAGACATACTGAGATATATAGTATATCCCATACATACACAATAATGTGATGTAGTACTCAAAGAAGACATACTGAGATATATAGTATATCTCATACACACACAATAATGTGATGTTGTGCTCATAGGCACAGACCCACCATAATGAGATGTAGTACTAATAGACACATTATACGATAATGTAGTACTAATAGACACATTATACGATAATGTAGTACTAATAGACACATTATACGATAATGTAGTACTCACTGACTTTTTCAAGAGATACTAATAACTTTTTCTGTTTTCCGTCATTCTACACCAGGCTGTGTCATAGAGGATCTCAATACAGATTAAAACCTTCAAGTGAGATTTTCCATTGATCATGCTTTTCTGTCCAGGACATGATGTATTCTGGGTCTGGGAAAGTGCAAAAAATCTGGATATGTCAAACTCATAAGTTCCATTTCTCGTGCAAAGATTAAGTATTTCGATTTTCAGGGAGACAAGGGAGAGTTTTCGTAACCAGTTAAGGTAGTTTGTTATGGGGCTGGCAGTCTCGTTAGTCTCTGTGGGACATGGGTGTTTGAGGAAAGAAATGGTTCAGGTAGGGGGATTTTTCTTCATGATTGACCTGTACTGTTTGATGGAGTAGAATGTTTGTAACTGGGTTGACCGGGATGGGAGGGGTCAGCGGTGGGAGGGGTCAGCGGTGGAAGGGGACAGCGGTGGGAAGGGACAGCGATGGGAGGGGTCAGTGGTGGGAGGGGTCACTGGTGGGAGGGGTCACTGGTGAGAGAGGTCAGTGGTGGTCTTACCTGCATCCTACCTTGCTCTGGACTCAAGTAGGACCTCGATATAGGACAGTTTCTGTGATCTGTACAATAGATTGCAGTTTATCTTTCCAGGCAGACACACTAACCAGAACTTGATGGAGGCGGTGATAATGGACTTTGTGATGTGTATGGACAGGTTAGGATGACCTGGGTTAGGATCACCTGGTTTATGATCACCTGGGAGCTCTCTTTTTTCAGCTGCCGAAAGTTTTTGCTCACTGGTGTGTCTTTGTGATTGCTGACATTGAGGGTGATGTTGGTCTCTAATAATTAACATTTGTTAACAGCTGAGTCTCAAGGGGTGGGGGGGCATGAGTGCCCACATCCGTGTGGCGCTTCAATGCTTCAGGATAAAGATTCCCAAAAGGCAATTCTTATCTTTACTCCTTCCGTCCTGTTAGTGAGAAAGTTCTCCCCCTGATGGATGGAGCCTGACACATTCAGCCTGAAGAGGTTGGCTTTTAAATATTCTGGGAAGGGCAAGTGGATGGTGACGGTGGAATGCAGTGAATCTCGTTGAGTCTGTTCAGCAATTCCAAATAAGAGGCAGTTTGCTTTGGTTTGTAGTTTGTAATCTGTCTGATGCTATACCAGACAGAAGAGGCGTTGTTGCTGACAAATTGCTTTTCCGGCAATTCGTCAGATGGTTGGCATCATATTTGTGAGTTGCAGAGGCAATTCCTGAATTCTATACCTGTTTTTGGGCTGTAATGTCCCGGACGTGTCTTCAGCAGTCCCCTCTCCTGTCAGTCACTTTTTGCTTTAATCAAAGACGATCACAAACCGAGCTAGTGGTGTCTGTTCCATAGCAGAATGTCCTTTGGGGATGAACAGACACGCACGCACACACACACACACAGACAGACACAGACAGACAGACAGACAGACAGACAGACATACATACACAGAGAACCACCTTTGTTCATCACAGACGGACAGTAGCTGTGGTTCAGAACATCCTAACACCAACAATAACCCCCAGCTATTCCTCTCGGTTGATTGGTCAGTTCTCTGCTGGGTTTCAGTCTCCTCCTCCTCCACACACCCTCTCCTGCCCTGTGGTCTGCTCTGCCCTTTCTGCTGAAAACACCAAGCAAACAAAGACATGAAGCTTTCCTTCATTGTTAAATTCTTCAGCTTAATTTAACACAGGATGTTGTTAAAATACTCACAAATTGATGTTCGTTATCCATAATAATAC
Source organism: Esox lucius (assembly GCF_011004845.1). Lineage (NCBI taxonomy): Eukaryota > Metazoa > Chordata > Actinopteri > Esociformes > Esocidae > Esox > Esox lucius. The sequence goes on along the minus strand of NC_047587.1, from coordinate 2,751,208 downwards.
ACATTACCTACCTATGTAGAGGTTTCCTAACAAACTATACAGCAAATTGTAGATCTTTCCTTTGCTAATATAGCTTAGGGATTGGGGCAAATGGTTAGAGTATTAGAGTGCTGGACAGGTATCTGAAAGTGTTCGAATCCCTGAGTGTCTTTGTGCAAGGCACTTAACTCTAATTGCCCCTTTATTTGCTGTGGATAAGAAGGCTGCAATCACTGCAATGGAAAATATAGCCTAAAATGCTTTCAAATGTATGTCATTAATCTTTATGTACCTTTCCTTACATAATAATACTGATTATCAGGCATACATTTTAATCATGTAACCTATCTTATTAATTGCAGTGTAGTAGGATATGGCTACAGAGACATATAAAATAGTCTCATTAAAACTGTATATAACATTTTAATTTAATATTATATACTCAACCTTGTTTTATAGCCAATGTATATATTTTTAAGTAAAATTGTTATTTCCATGATTAATAATATAAAACAACCTCTTGTTATTTATACTGCAGTTTATACATCTGACTAGTAACAAAAAGGTTGTTAGATCAAATCCCTGAGACCAGCTTAAAAAGTATGTTGATTTGTCGTTGCAACAGGTAGTAAATTGCTCCCTGGGTGCTCAGTATTACAGTTCTACCTCTCTATTTTGGAAAGGGTTTGGTTCAAATATTTGAATTCTGGGGACCCTGAATTGCACAGCTCAAAAGTGAATGCCTTGCGGCTAGCTGTGTTATTGCAAGACCAGTGTTCGAAACCTGTTTGCGGATTAGCCCAGGGGTCCGGTGGAAGGCGGTGCAGTTGGCAGCACCATCTGGGTTTGGAGGGCTGCTAATCGAATGTTTGCCATGAATTGTGGTGCTCTAGCGCCTCCTTATGCTGGCTACTGCACCTGCAAGCTCTAATGAGATTAAAGGCCTGAGAGTGTGTTCCTTCTGGCAAGGAAGGTAAGGAACTTCCTGGGTGAGCAAGCAGTGTGGTAAGAACCAGAACGGCATTAGATGTGTTTCGGAAGACAAGTATTTTTGCATTGACTGTCCCGGGTCTGCATGGAGTTGTTGCAAGGGACTTGTAGTAAAAGTACCGATAGAGTCACAGGTAGGTAGTTTAAATTTGTTTCCATGAGCAGCAATGCAGATTTTGCTACTAGTGAGATGCATGACTTTGCTCTCACACAGTGGCACAGTTCCAGGACACTTGTTTACACATGCTGGTCCAGTATCACGGGACCAGAACGGCAGAAAATCTGAGCATTGCGTTTCTAATTCTTATTTGTCAAGGAAATTTGACCCATTTTCACGTTATTTTGAGCATCTTCATATTGCTGAATGCAATCAACCAGTAGGAGACCAAACGATGCAACATCCAGGCTCCTACACAAATACACATAGAGCAATGCTGAGCTGAGCCTGAACTAGTTACGTAGACTCAGTGCATCTTGGCATTTTACACATTAGCATAAAGATCATTCCGTGTGCCTTGCAGAATAAAGAAAATGTTATGAAAAGAAAATAAATTAGTAAATTAATGAGTTTTGATTAAGTGTCTCCCCTTGTTACTGTGCTGTTCTGTATTGTGACTCTATCCTACTTGAGAGGTAATTTACTGTTTGCCTGTTGGTTTGATGTTAAATTACACATTTAGATGATTTAGCTACGCTGTAATTGGAATCTATATATAGTTGGTAATAAAGTGTGTAAGCCTCACGGTTTATTCTAATACGGTGTGTAAGCCTGTTGGCTGTGTTCTGTCCCGGTTGGCTTTACAGCTAACTTGACTGATGTCTGGGGATGATTCATCTATCACTTACTTCTGAATGGGCCAGCCGAGACTGAGGTAGAACGAGGGGAATGGAAAGCGGAGGGAGGGAGATGTGGCGCCACTGGTTGCCATCATGTCTTTATTTCTTAAAAGACATGTGGAAGTGTGTTGTTACCTTTCTATGACACTTCTGACTGCCAATCGCTCCGTTTCCCTTTGCACCAATGTGTTCGTTATGGCAAAACATCCTCCTCTGGCTTCATGCCGGATGGAGGTTATGAGAGCATGTGATCTTCTGCAATTAGGTCCTTTCAGGATCTTTTGTGAATTTTTGGTTCCTAATATCCGCTTGCATTAGAGGCATGAATATAGACAGTGCAGTTGCACGGGCCCTCAAACCATGGGTTGCCTGGCCCTTTGGCTATATCAGAAATATGCCTTTATTCAAAGAAGACCTCACATTAAGTCTGATGTGGTGCCGTTTGCTATATATGCCCTTGAAAATGCAAGCCCTTCTCCCTCATGTGTCTCATTTCCTTGGGTAAAATAGTTATTAACAGTCTATAGGGAAATTATATGCTTATAAAAACTGTAAATACGCTATAAAAAGCTATTCAGCTAAATTAATCATTCCTTATTCTCTTTGGTAAATTTTTTCATATACAGATGTGCAGTTATGATTGTTGAGTAATGTGTACCGTCTGCACCTTTTTCTTTCCTTTCCAAAAAAGTTAAAAGGGAAGATTTTGAGTGAGGAACAGAAAGGTTAAAATTTTGAGACCACTGCAAATTGAACGCTTCTGTTCCTCACTCATAACTTTCCTTCACAAAAGCAAATACACAGGGTTCACCACAAGGTGCAAACCATTCATAAGCCTCAAGAATAGAATGCCAGATTAGATTTTGCCAAAAAACATCTAAAAAAGCCAACCCAGTTCTGGAACAGCATTCTTTGGACAGATGAAACTAAAATCAACCTGTAGCAGAATGATGGGATGAAAAAAGTATGGAGAAGGCTTGGAACGGCTCATGATCTGAAGCATACCACATCATCTATAAAACACGTTGGAGGCAGTGTGATGGCATCGGCATGCATGGCTTCCAATGGCACTGGATCACTGGTGTTTATTGATGATGTGACAGAAGACAGAAGCAGCCGGATTAATTATGAAGTGTAATGGGATATATTGTCTGCTCAGATTCAGCCACATTCAGCGATGTTGATTGGACTTCTTGAAAGCTGATTGGACTTGTTTACATTATTCGTGTGGTGTGCTTGGAGGGCCAGTGGGCCAATTAGCTAACGGAAGTTAAACTAGCTTGCATGTAACATAGCAACATCTGAGGTTTATTTAAACTTTCTTTCGTGACATTTAGATTTGTAGATGAAGTGCTTTAGATTTTTTGTTAAGATTTTTTACTTTTACTTAGTCTTCTTGTTTTTTAACACGCAATGGCTGAAGGAGACGAAGAAATGGATTTGGTAGCTGATTTACTAGCAAAGGCTTTTTCGAGAAGGACCTTTCAAGAAAACCTGAAGATTGTGTGGAAGGGTTGACGAAGCCCCCTGCTAGCAGCCCTTACCCAGTCAGGGAAGGATTTGTGCAGCACTTTCAATCGATCAACTACGAAAAGTACACCTGGCTTACAGCGTTGAAGGAACATTGTTGTTGTGAGTTTGTTCTTGTTTCTTTGGTAATGATATTTATTTGGGCTACGCGATGTCCATTTGTGATGCAGCATTCTGTCATACTGTGTAATAGTGGTACAGCCTTGATGGTTTCAGTCTCCATGTCTTCATGTTTCTCTAAGAAATAGCCTAAGTAACAAATTCACCTGGAATATTCTACACATTTATAAAATATATACAAACTTTATGGTGTGTGTGTATGTGTGTGTGTGCTTCATAACTAGTAACTTGGGCTCGTCATAATAGTGTGTATTGGGGCCCATCATAATTTCCTTATGCCAGTGGATTGAACCACAGAAAATGTAAAGGAGAGTTTACCTAAGATGCAACAGGATACCTTAGAGACTGACCTTAGAGCCCTGGCACATAAACTACTGTAGATAGTTTGCCAGTCATACACCAAAAGCACTGAAGTGGCACCAACAGATCACCAACAACCCTGAGACAAGGCCGGGTATAGCCCACAGAGTTCTTTATCACCATTTGCCTTGGGTTGCACAAAGCTGAATATAAATATTAAGCCTCTACCTCCGGTGCACGTATACTGCTAGAGCGTGGGTTTGATTATCCTTTCAGCTAAAACTCTCTACTGTATATTTAAGTGATTCCATCCATAAAGCACAAAATATATATTTTAAAATAATAAGAAGAAGAAGACATTTCTTGTCAGTGTCTCATTCCGCTCACGTCGAGTCTGGGAAATGCCTGATGCACCTTAATATGTTTAGTAGCAGTGGAAACAGGATGTCCAGGTGGAGACAGGATGTCCCAGTGGAGACTAGGTGTCCCAGTGGAGACAGGATGTCCCAGTGGAGACAGGATGTCTCAATGGAGACTGGGTGTCCCAGTAGAAACAGGATGTCCCAGTGGAGACTTGGTGTCCCAGTGGAGACTAGGTGTCCCAGTGGAGACAGGATGTCCCAGTGGAAACAGGATGTCTCAATGGAGACTGGGTGTCCCAGTAGAAACAGGATGTCCCAGTGGAGACTGGGTGTCCCAGTTGAGACAGGATGTCCCAGTGGAGACTTGGTGTCCCAGTGGAGACTAGGTGTCCCAGTGGAGACAGGATGTCCCAGTGGAGACTAGGTGTCCCAGTGGAGACAGGATGTTCCAGTGGAGACTAGGTGTCCCAGTGGAGACAGGATGTTCCAGTGGAGACTAGGTGTCCCAGTGGAGACAGGATGTTCCAGTGGAGACTAGGTGTCCCAGTGGAGACAGGATGTCCCAGTGGAGAGTAGGTGTCCCAGTGGAGACTAGGTGTCCCAGTGGAGACAGGATGTCCCAGTGGAGACTAGGTGTCCCAGTGGAGACAGGATGTCCCAGTGGATAGCGGGTGTCCCAGTGTAGACAGGGGAGCCCGCCAGACCAAGACAGCAAGGATAGTTTGCAAATCCAGTCCCTTACAATTCATGTTTACACCCCTGGGCCAGACTAGACTCAGTCATAGGACTTTCTAATTGTATGAGTCGTCAGAAAAGTCTTGAAGGTTCTGAGGCCTTGTCTGCATCTGTCATATGGATCAGCAGATCATTGCTGGAGAAACCCCTGCCTCAGGTTTTTTAGACTTTCTAGCTATGTTAAGTAGGCCAGAGGCTTGTGTCCAAAATATACAGTATATGTAGATATACAGTATATGGCAGGACGAATATTTTTATCCATAACCTGTGAGACAACCATTGCACCTTCTTGAAGTAAAAAGAAAAGCATGGACAAGCTTTTCTATAAATCTTTTTAACAAAAATAAGTTTTGCAGTTTTATGGAATTGTTAAATAATATTTATGAAAAGAGAGTTAATGGTCTGGAGTAAAGCTGAGGTCCTTTACAGTTCTTGTAGATTACTTTATAAACATTGAGAATCATTGTCAGATCTGACGGCAGATTTCTTGTTTTTTTGATCTACAGTAAGCCCTGTTTGAGCCTTTTTGTGCCATCCACTTCCTCAAGCGTGAAACATGGGCTTCCTGGGTAGGCAAATGTGTGGCTTTGCTAGGTTTCATGGAAAGGTATAGCTGTGAGCTGTGTGTCATGTGGATGGCTGAGTCATAATTAAGGTACGGCTGCATCATGTGGATGGCAGAGTCATAATTAAGGTGCAGCTGTGTCATGTGGATGGCAGAGTCATAATTAAGGTACGGCTGTGTCATGTGGATGGCAGAGTCATAATTAAGGTACGGCTGTGTCATGTGGATGGCAGAGTCATAATTAAGGTACAGCTGTGTCATGTGGATGGCAGAGTCATAATTAAGGTACAGCTGTGTCATGTGGATGGCAGAGTCATAATTAAGGTACGGCTGTGTCATGTGGATGGCAGAGTCATAATTAAGGTACAGCTGTGTCATGTGGATGGCAGAGTCATAATTAAGGTACAGCTGTGTCATGTGGATGGCAGAGTCATAATTAAGGTACGGCTGTGTCATGTGGATGGCAGAGTCATAATTAAGGTACAGCTGTGTCATGTGGATGGCAGAGTCATAATTAAGGTACAGCTGTGTCATGTGGATGGCAGAGTCATAATTAAGGTACGGCTGTGTCATGTGGATGGCAGAGTCATAATTAAGGTACAGCTGTGTCATGTGGATGGCAGAGTCATAATTACATGGTTTACAGAAATGGTGTGACTAATTACTCCATCGTTAGAGTCCATTACAGTAATATATGTCACAATATGTTGTTGTTATGAGATGTTGCAGGTAAGGCATGACTAGCTAGATGTCTCCCCTCTCTCTCTTTCTCTCTGTCTCTTTCTTTTTGTCTTGAATGCCTCTCTATCGCTCTCTCTCTGTGCTGCCTAAAGCAATGTATATTGCTTAATTGTTGCCCAGGTATAACTGAAGGGAGGCCAAACAAACAGTTATCCCAAATAGACAGGGGTGGCGGGAGAGAAGAGGCGGGGATAAAGAAGAGTAGTGAAAAGAGGGTAGAGAGGGTAGAGAGGGGGAGGAGGGGGGACTATAGAGTGGGGGAGGGTGGGGGAGGGTGGTAGCATGGGGGAGGAGGCTGGTGGGGACCAGATTGTCATATACAATATACTTCCATTGACCTCTGTCAGCACGCTTGCCAATGGCAGAACAGAACATAGGTCAAAGGTGGCCAGTGGCAGCAGGGTTAGAGGTCAACACGTTTCTGTAGTCACGCCTCCTGATGATTAAGAGATCCGAGTAGAGGGGTCTGGACCTCAGTTCAGAGAGGAAGCTTGTACAGAGAGGCTGCGGTACAGAGGCTAGACATACGCGCACACACACACACACACACACACACACACGAAACGCGCTGCTTCTACAGCCGGCTTGGATACAGACACAGACGGAAAGGGTGACAGACAGGGGAAGAGAGACACAGGAACACAGGCAGACAGGTGGACAGTCTTCCTCAGAGCTGGTGGTGCTAGAGAGATAGAAGCCCGCTAGACCTCCCAGGGTCAGCTATGGAAGGATTCTTCAGATCTGTCCTCACCACCAAGTAAGGGAAAATATTTTGTTATTTAATAATACCATAGAAATGTGATGCGTTTTTGTTTCCCCATCTTTATTCTTGTTAAGGGTGATATACATATAAAGACATTTCAGAGCTTCGGTACGGTGCTGATTCCTTGACTGGGGAGAGATGTATGTGGACGGACACTGAAGGACGAGGCATTGGTCTGCTGTGGAACAAGGTTGTGGAATGATAAGAGGATTCTTGAAGAAACCTATAGGTTTTTTTGTGATAAAATTATTAGAGGTTTCTTTTTGCAGAATGCTAATTTTTGATTGTGTAGAATAACTGCATGTTTTTTGTTGTAGAATGATTAGAATTGTCTTTTTATAGTGGTTTGATGCTGTAGAATGATAGTTTCTTGTTGTGGAATCATAAGCAATTCCTTGTTTTAGAATGTGACATTTCTTGTTGGAGAATGATAAGAGATTTTTGTGGAATGATTAGAGGGTTTGCGTTTTAGAATGATACAAGATTTGTTTTTTGTAGAATGTTTACAAGTTTCTAGTTAGAGAATGATAACAGGTTTCTTGTACTGTTGCTAAGTGACCTGTGGGTTGTTTACATAGTAGGCAGCAGGTGTACTGTTGCTAAGTGACCTGTGGGTTGTTTACATAGTAGGCAGCAGGTGTACTGTTGCTAAGTGACCTGTGGGTTGTTTACATAGTAGGCAGCAGGTGCACTGTTGCTAAGTGACATGTGGGTTGTTTACAATATCAGGCAGCAAGTGTACTGTTGCTAAGTGACATGTGGGTTGTTTACAATATCAGGCAGCAGGTGTACTGTTGCTAAGTGATATGTGGGTTGTTTACATAGTAGGGAGCAGGTGTACTGTTGCTAAGTGATCTGTGGGGTATTTATATAGTAGACAGCAGGTGTACTGTTGCTAAGTGACCTGTGCGTTGTTTACGTAATAGGCAGCAGGTGTACTGTTGCTAAGTGACCTGTGGGTTGTTTACATTGTAGGTGGCATGTGTACTGTTGTGAGGCAGCCATAGCTTGAGGTTGTAATGTGATGCTTCCACTACTAGAGGTTTTCGTACTACTGGCTGTCCCAATACTAGAAGACTACCAGAGATTGTCTCACTTCTAGAAGACTACACGAGATTGTCTCATTACTAGAAGACTACCAGAGATTGTCTCACTTCTAGAAGACTACCAGAGATTGTCTCACTTCTAGAAGACCATCAGAGATTGTCTCATTACTAGAAGACTACCAGAGATTGTCTCTTTACTAGAAGACTACCAGAGATTGTCTCACTTCTAGAAGACCACCAGAGATTGTTTCATTACTAGAAGACTACCAGAGATTGTTTCATTACTAGAAGACTACACGAGATTGTCTCATTACTAGAAGACTACCAGAGATTGTCTCACTTCTAGAAGACCACCAGAGATTGTTTCATTACTAGAAGACTACCAGAGATTGTCTCATTACTAGAAGACTACCAGAGATTGTGTCATTACTAGAAGACTACCAGAGATTGTCTCATTACTAGAAGACTACCAGAGATTGTCTACTTCTAGAAGACTACCAGAGATTGTCTCATTACCAGATATTGTCTCACTAATCATTTAACCTCCTCTCCTTGCCCCTACTCTCTTTTCCTCTCCTGTCTTCTCTTCTGCTGTCCTCGTCTCTGTTCTCATTTCTTCTCCTCGCCTCTGCTCTTTCTATTTCTATAAGGGAAGCTACAGAATCCCAGAGAGCTTGTCGTCTGTATATTTATCACGTATTTGATATATTTCTATCAATCTTTCTGTCTCTCTGTTTCTTTCTGTCTTTCAGTCTCTCTATCTTTATTTGATATTATTGTTCTGGATAAGGTGTTTTATGGTCAGTCCTCTCCCCACTGGTCCATCCATTATTTAACCATGTCACAATCTTCTAGAAGCAATGAAGACCTGCGTTTTGTCACTAACAGGAATACTGTACATCCGAAACACAGACGTGTATGTACAAAAGAAATATGTTTTTCAAACATCATGGTGCTAAAAAATGATTTTAATTTCCCTCCTCCGCACCTGGAACTGACTGTATGAGGACCTAGCATTACTGATCCTGTCAACACTGAGTTGTTGTTGTTTTTGTTTATGTATGTTGTTATTTATAGGCAGGCTTAGGGGTTATTTGTTCTGTTCTGTGTTTTCCTGATTTAACCTGGGGCATGTCAAAGACATCACAATATTTGTATTTGACGACATGTCTTCAGCGCGGAAGGAAAACATGCTTCTGGCCTGCCTGCTGATGCCTTATCAGAATTGTCCACTGGGCTGTGTGATGTGGTTATATAAGGCAGAGGGGACAGGCAGTCCGGGCAGGCAGCGCGTCATGGGATGACTACAGGACCTTCATCAGGATACATGTGTTTATATCTCATATCTATGCAGGCTGTTTGTGCCCGGACTTCAGCCATGGTCGACAAGATAATGATAGGTATGACCACAGGGGAGGAGACGATGGAGATGGGAGCGGAAGGGGGGGAGGGAGGAGATGGGAGCGGAGGGGAGGGAGGAGATCACAGCAGAGGGGAGGAGAGGGAGAAGATCGGAGCGGAGGGCAGGAGAGGGTGGAGGTGGGAGTGGCGGGGAGGAGATGGGTGTGGAGGGGAGGAGATGGGAGGGTAGGGTGACGAGAGGGAGGAGATGGGAGCGGAGGGAAGGTGAGGGGGAGAAGGGGATGAGATCGGAGCAGAGGGGAGGAAGAGGGGGACGAGGGGGAAGAGATGGAAGCAAAAGGGAGGAAAAGGGGGAGGAGATGGGAGCAAAGGGGAGAAGAGGGGGAGGAGATGGGAGCGAAGGGGAAGAGAGGGGGAGGAGATGGGAGCGAAGGGGAGGATCAGGGGGAGGGGATGTGAGTGAAGGGGAGGAACAGGCAGAGGTGATGGGAGCGCAGGGGAGGAAGAGGGGGACGAGTGGTAAGAGATGGAAGCAAAAGGGAGGAAAAGGGGGAGGAGATGGAAGCAAAAGGGGGGGAAAGAGGGAGGAGATGGAAGCAAAAGGGAAAAGAGGGGGACGAGATGGGGAGATGGGAGCAAAGGGGAGAAGAGGGGGAGGATATGGGAGCGAAGGGGAAGAGAGGGGGAGGAGAGTGGGGAGATGGGAGTGAAGGGGAGGAACAGGGGGAGGAGATGGGAGCGAAGGGGAGGAACAGGGGGAGGAGATGGGAGTGAAGGGGAGGAACAGGGGGAGGAGATGGGAGCGAAGGGGAAGAGATGGGAAAGAGAGTGGGGAGATGGGAGCAAAGGGGAGGGTGAGGAGCAGGGGGAGGAGAGGGAGAGATGAGAGTGAAGGGGAAAGGAAGGGGAGGAGATGGGAGCGAAGGGGACGAGGGGGAGGAAGAGGGGGAGGAGATGGGAGCGAAGGGTAGGAGAGTGGGAGGAAGAGGGGAGTGAAGGGGAGGAGAGTGGGAGGAGATGGGAGCGAAAGGGACCAGGGGGAGGAAGAGGGATGTGACTTGACATCCGACCAATATGACAGGCTAGAATTAGCTGATGACATCGTAGTGACTCCTATATTTATTCCCAGACGAGGACTGAACCCTTGGGCTGACATTAACGGTTTGAATAATTTGGTATTTGCAGTAATTTTTGTGATGTGTTGGTTTGTTTGCTTGCATGTATAGTTCACATTAGAGGATGACTTTGAGTGACATGCCAACTCTGTGAATAAAGCTGTAGTTATCTTTCGGGCTGGCTCTTCAGAAGGACATCCTTTGTTAGCATGTCATTCCCAGCTGATAGAGCTAGGATGGCTACATACTTGCCCGTGCTGTGAATTAGCATTTGCCTTTTGGGTAAAAGTGATGTTTTCAGCAGATCAAAGACCAAGTGGGTTTAGCTATTCAGAAGTACATTACCATTTGGGTTTTCTCTGTGTGTTTGAATGTTTTCTCAGCATGAGATTTTGCCTTCAGGTTTGTACTGAGGTCATTGGTATTCAGGTGAATGGTCCTTGTGACCTGTAATGTTATTTTGTGTTCATTAACACTACTAAGAACATTACTATTAAAATGACTATTAACACTACAATTATAACTTCTGTTAACACAACAATTAACACTACTATTAAAACTAGGAAAAAATCTGCTATTAACTTTATTAAGTCATTAGTAAGATTACAAGGTTTGTCACAATATTGTTTTAAACGTTTATTTCGGGGGCTGATTATTCGACTCAGTGCATCCTCAATTGGAGCTGAGACAAGTTTGGTCTAAAGTGCATTAAAGGCAATGAAAACAAGATACCATCTTGAACGAAGGCAAATAATAAGTAGCATACGTTTCCATATGTTCTGCTGAAATAATTGTGCCAAAACGAGCAATATATCAATGGTTATCTTCTACGTGAAACCGAAATATTTTTTCATAAACAATGCACTACCTCACAAAATCTGTAAACTTCCGCACTGGAGCAAACAGCACGGTGATGTTTCTGGTTTTCGGAAAACATACGGAGACCTATATCAATATACGCTGGCCTTCCCGTTTTTGAAACCCGAATGTATTATATAATTTCTCACGCTATATCTGTTGCCCCGTTCACTTTCATTTTACTCGGGAGAGGCTTCCTTTAAGAAATCGTAAACTCTCAAAACTGTATTAATTCCAAAAACGTATGTCTCCATAGTTCAAGATTAGGCTAGATAACCCGAAAAACGCACCCAGGATAGCGAACTTTTTTCTCTGATAGCGAACTTTTCCTTTAACAAGCTAGTTAATATTGATGGCAGTCCCAAGAATTTTAGCCAACATTACCATCTCAATCTATTTTTAACTGACTTCACTACCTTATGAAAACATTGTTTAGCCAACATTACCATCTCAATCTGTTTTTAACTGACTTCACTATCTAATGAAAACATTGTTTAGCCAACATTACCATCTCAATCTATTTTTAACTGACTTCACTACCTTATGAAAACATTGTTTAGCCAACATTACCATCTCAATCTGTTTTTAACTGACTTCACTATCTAATGAAAACATTGTTTAGCCAACATTACCATCTCAATTTATTTTTAACTGACTTCAGTACCTTATGAAAACATTGTTTAGCCAACATTACCATCTCAATTTATTTTTAACTGACTTCACTACCTTATGAAAACATTGTTTAGCAAACATTACCATTTCAATCTATTTTTAACTGATTTCACTGCCTTATGAAAACATTGTTTAGCCAACATTACCATCTCAATCTATTTTTAACTGATTTCACTACCTTATGAAAACATTGTTTAGCTAACATTACCATCTCAATCTATTTTTAAATGACTTCACTACCTTATGAAAACATTCTTTAGCAAACATTACCATCTCAATCTATTTTTAACTGATTTCACTACCTTATGAAAACATTGTTTAGACAACATTACCATCTCAATCTATTTTTAACTGATTTCACTATCTTATGAAAACATTGTTTATTTCATTTCATCAGGTGCATTTGATTAAATTATGATGTTGATGACAATGTAGTTTTCTACTAAATAATGCCTACGTTAGAAATTGTTGTATTTTCAAGCATATTTAAACTAAATGTTAATCAGCTCCTGTTTGAAGTCATTATCCCTCATTCAAATTCTGATCTAGTGACCATGGCAGCAATATAACAGAGGTGCGCCAATTAATATTAACTCAGCTATTGAATCTACTGTGTTAATACTGTTTTTTACCATAATACTAACTATACTACTGTATACTAAAAGTGTATATCACTATTAACTCTAATATGAACTTTACTGTTTGCCATACTATTGACTTTACCATTGTAACTAATATGAACACTATTATTAACACTAGTATAAACACTCCCTGCTCCACTGTCTTCCTGTATGAACATGGACTCCAGATCATGTTTGTTTTGGTGGTCAGACATGACATCAGTAGAGCGCCCTACTTTTAACCAGCTCCTTCTATAAAAACCCATGTAGGTAGGCAGGATGCATTCTGGGACACGGTTGTGATGCTACACTAGCTAGTGACAGGGGCTTTGGAGGCTTGACTAATCAGCCCACAGACCAGGAGGAGACGGCGTAAGCCCACGGGTCCCCAGGGGAGGAGGAGGCAGCGGGGCTCGGAGGAGGCAGCGGGGCTCGGAGGAGGTTAAGAAGGCTTGGTTCCCTGTGGGCACTCACACACACTCTGGCTAGGGAGGATGGCAACACACACACATCAACAGCTCCTTGTGAAGAGGGAGGAGGAAGGGGCCTCTGTGAGCCTGTGGGGACCCTGGGGGCCAGTTCCCTGTGGCCTCGACACTCATCTTCATGTCAACACACACAGCACTTCCACACATGATACAAGTGGTGGAGAACACACACACTACACATCATACACCACACACACACACACTACAAACAGAAAACACACGTCAACTCACACAACACAAACATTTGCACACTAAACACACTGAGGAGGACAGAACACGAGACACATTGGCACGGTTTGAGGAGCAGGAAGGTAAATGAAGTTGGTGGAGGAAGATGCTGCTCTGTTCCTCCAGATCCTTCACACCCATAACAGCTCCTCCATACAGTCAGTCTACCATACCGTACAGCCAGCCAGTCAGTCACTCCATACAGCCAGTCAGTCAGTCAGTCATACCATACAGTCAGTCATTCACTCCATTCAGCCAGCCAGTCAGTCAGTCATACCATACAGTCAGTCATTCATTCTATACCGTCCGTTAATCACTCCATACAGCCAGTCAGTCAGTCACTCCATACAGCCAGTCAGTCAGTCTGTCACTCCATACAGTCAGTCAATATATGCAGTCAGTCAGTCACTCCATGCAGCCAGTCATTCCATACAGTCAGTCAGTCATTCCATACAGTCAGTCAGTCTTTCCATACAGTCAGTTTCTACATACACCCAGTCAGGCAGGTACCCAGAGGTCCCTGTCCTGATGAAACAGGCAGCCATCTAGTACACAAACCTAAAGGAGGTTGATGGGAAGGTGCGGAGCAACAGACATTCCCCCCCACAGGATGTAGAGCAACAGACATACCCCCCCACAGGGTGCAGAGCAACAGACATCAGACCATACAGTTCCCCGGAGAAAGCAGCCCAGATGCTGATCGAGAACATACAAACAGGTACTTGGATGCTTTCAGTCATACAGAAAAGGCAGTTAGCTCGCGGCGCGAACCAGTGGCCCAGATAACAGTGGCGTACCCATCCCTCCGGGTACTTAGAGGAGCAGCCCAGGAATTTACACAGAACATCCTGGTACTTCATTGGAAAGCAGATGGCTGTGTGTCGTCTATTCAAACCCACACAAGCTCTTCAATTGAGGTGCTTAGAGAACGGCGCTAGCTATTAGCAACATTAACCTGGGAACCGCAAACTGAGCCTGCCTTAGAAACAGGTGTTCCAGCCCACACTTCCCCTCCGGAAAACACACACACAAACGTTTCTGATGATTTGTGATGGCAGTTTTAATGGACTTTTGAAATGTTTTGTTGATTCGTGTTGGCGTGCACCCTGACTGCAGTGAGCCCCGTGGAACTGTGGGTAATTATGTTAATAGTTGAAAGGGCAGATGGCGGGAAGCGTGTGGGGAGAGATGGAGGGAGGGGTGGAGGGAGGGGTGGAGGGAGAGATGGAGGGAGGGGTGGAGGGAGAGATGGAGGGAGGGGTGGAGGGAGAGATGGAGGGAGGGGTGGAGGGAAAGATGGAGGGAGGGGTGGAGGGAGAGATGGAGGTAGGGGTGGAGGGAGAGATGGAGGGAGGGGTGGAGGGAGAGATGAAGGGAGGGGTGGAGGGAGAGATGGAGGGAGGGGTGGAGGGAGGGGTGGTAGCCTATGAACAAGAATGAGAAAGGCAATTCCTTGAACTGTTTGTTCAGTTCCAACACAGCTTTGTTTGGGTGCCACATTCTTTGCCTGATCATAATAATAATGATTATATATTTGGGAAGTGCATGTATTGGAAGTGTGTTGTCTATTCACTAGTCCACTGTGTTTCTTATTTCGCCAAAGATCAGTATGCTTAAGTTCAGAAATCTAACACAGGCCAAAACAAAAATGCATATCAAATAAAATAATTATAGTTTTAATGTCTCATCTCCTATTGTTACAATTACAACAAATGTAACTGTTGTTAAATGGTGAACAGTAATAATGATGACTTAAGTTTTGTAGCCCGTGTTCCAGTGGCAGCCAAGCCAAGAGAAGCCAAAACATAAATATAAAATGTTGTAACACAGCAAAAACCAATTGGCCTTTACTAGAATGCTGCAATTTGAAGCTGATTCATTTGTAACGGGTGAATTGTAGAAGTATCCGAAAGGTTTCTGGGTCCAAAAACTGTTGTTGTGCTCTAGAGGACAGGCTGAATTGCTCCTGTAAATGAGAATGTCTGCCAAGCAACAAAAATATTCCCCAAAAATACTCACAGATATCAATATACCCTAATGTGTAGTCCTCTTTTATAGTTTCAAACTATTGTTAACACATTTCCTGAATGTATGCCACATTTTCTCAAACCTAATAAAAGTGTTTAAAACTCACACCATTTGGATTAAAAACCCAGCCTTCTCAAAGAAAATTAAACATTATACTCAAACCCATATTATCTCTCATATGAAACTTTGCCCTCAGATTCCACACAAAAGCATCAATACAATGACACGTTTAAATACCAATTTTATATAGCTGAGAAGAATTTACAGTTTTTCTCAATTTGTAGAACACTTTTGTACGAGTAGAATTCACGTTTTCAAAATAGTTCACACACAGGTCCAAACTGAAACACTGTTTTCAAAATGAGAACTTTCCTTTTCATGTGCCTTTAGACACTCAAAACGTTGAATTCATGACACCAAATCTAGTACCTGCACATCAAAACACAACTTTAATACATGACACCAAATCTAGAACCTGCACATCAAAACACAACTTTAATACATGACACCAAATCTAGTACCTGCATATCAAAACACAACTTTAATACATGACACCAAATCTAGTACCTGCACATCAAAACACAACTTTAATACATGACACCAAATCTAGTACCTGCACATCAAAACACAACTTAAATACATGACACCAAATCTAGTACCTGCACATCAAAACACAACTTTAATACATGACACCAAATCTAGTACCTGCACATCAAAACACAACTTTAATACATGACACCAAATCTAGTACCTGCACATCAAAACACAACTTTAATACATGACACCAAATCTAGTACCTGCACATCAAAACACAACCTCTCAGGTGTTATTATCTGACTGTCTCTATAGCTCTAAAATATGATTGCTTTTAAATTATTCTTGACTGGATTTATTACAACAAACAGAGGTAAACGTATAGAAACCATATACACTTAGATCCATTTTCATCATCATCATCATCTTCTTCCGCTTCATCCGGGGCCGGGTCGCGGGGGCAGCAGTCTAAGCAGGGATGCCCAGACTTCCCTCTCCCCAGACACTTCCTCCAGCTCTTCCGGGGGGACACCGAGGCGTTTCCAGGCCAGCCGGGAGACATAGTCCCTCCAGCGTGTCCTAGGTCTTCCCCGGGGTCTCCTCCCGGTGGGACGGGACCGGAACACCTTCCCTGGAAGGCGTTCCGGAGGCATCCGAAACAGATGCCCAAGCCACCTCAGCTGACCCCTCTCGATGTGGAGGAGCAGCGGCTCTACTCCGAGCTCCTCCCGGGTGACCGAGCTTCTCACCCTATCTCTAAGGGAACGCCCAGCCACCCTGCGGAGAAAGCTCATTTCGGCCGCCTGTATCCGGGATCTTGTCCTTTCGGTCATGACCCAAAGCTCATGACCATAGGTGAGAGTAGGAACGTAGATTGACCGGTAAATCGAGAGCTTCGCCTTGCGGCTCAGCTCTTTCTTCACCACGACAGACCGATACATCGACCGCATTACTGCAGAGGCTGCACCGATCCGTCTGTCAATCTCCCGTTCCATCCTTCCCTCACTCGTGAACAAGACCCCTAGATACTTAAACTCCTCCACTTGAGGCAGGCACTCTCCACCAACCTGAAGTGAGCAAGCCACCCTTTTCCGACTGAGGACCATGGCCTCAGATTTGGAGGTACTGATTCTCATCCCCACCGCTTCACACTCGGCTGCAAACCGTCCCAGCGCATGCTGAAGGTCCTGGTTTGAAGAGGCCAACACGACAACATCATCCGCAAAGAGCAGAGACGAAATCGTGTGGTCCCCAAACCTGACACCCTCCGGCCCCTGGCTGCGTCTAGAAATTCTGTCCATAAAAATTATGAACAGAACCGGTGACAAAGGGCAGCCCTGCCGGAGTCCAACATGCACTGGGAACAAGTCTGACTTACTGCCGGCAATGCGGACCAAGCTCCTGCTTCGGTCGTACAGGGACCTGACAGCCCTTAGCAAAGGACCCAGGACCCCATATTCCCGAAGCACTCTCCACAGGATGCCGCGAGGGACACAGTCGAATGCCTTCTCCAAATCCACAAAACACATGTGGATTGGTTGGGCAAACTCCCATGAACCCTCCAACACCCCGTAGAGGGTATAGAGCTGGTCCAGTGTTCCACGGCCCGGACGAAAACCACACTGTTCCTCCTGAATCCGAGGTTCTACTATCGGCCGTATTCTCCTCTCCAGAACCCTGGCATAGACTTTCCCGGGGAGGCTGAGAAGTGTGATCCCCCTGTAGTTGGAACACACCCTCCGGTCCCCCTTCTTAAAAAGAGGGACCACCACCCCGGTCTGCCATCCCAAAGGCACTGTCCCCGACCGCCACGCGATGTTGCACAGGCGTGTCAACCAAGACAGCCCCACAACATCCAGAGACTTGAGGTACTCAGGGCGGATCTCATCCACCCCCGGTGCCTTGCCACCGAGGAGTTTCTTGACCACCTCAGTGACTTCAGCCCGGGTGATGGACGAGTCCACCTCTGAGCCCTCATCCTCTGCTTCCTCAATGGAAGATGTGACGGCGGGATTGAGGAGATCCTCGAAGTACTCCTTCCACCGCCCGACGACATCCCCAGTTGAGGTCAACAGCTGGCCACCTCTACTGTAAACAGCGTTGGTAGGGCACTGTTTCCCTCTCCTGAGGCGCCGGACGGTTTGCCAGAATCTCTTCGAGGCCAGCCGATAGTCCTTCTCCATGGCCTCACCGAACTCCTCCCAGGCCCGAGTTTTTGCCTCCACAACCACCCGGGCTGCAGTCCGCTTGGCCTGTCGGTACCCGTCAGCTGCCTCAGGAGTCCCACAAGCCAACCAGGCCTGATAGGACTCCTTCTTCAGCTTGACGGCATCCCTTACTTCCGGTGTCCACCACCGGGTTCGGGGATTGCCGCCTCGACAGGCACCGGAGACCTTACGTCCACAGCTCCGAACGGCCGCTTCGACAATGGCGGTGGAGAACATGGTCCACTCGGACTCAATATCTCCAGCCTCCCTCGGGATCCAGTCGAAGCTCTGTCGGAGGTGGGAGTTAAAGATCTCTCTGACAGGAGACTCGGCCAGACGTTCCCAGCAGACCCTTACAGTACGCTTGGGCCTGCCGAGTCTGTCCAGCTTCCTCCCCCGCCATCGGATCCAGCTCACCACCAGGTGGTGATCAGTTGACAGCTCCGCCCCTCTCTTCACCCGAGTGTCCAAGACATACGGCCGCAGGTCAGATGAAACGACAACAAAGTCGATCATCGACCTGCGGCCTAGGGTGTCCTGGTGCCATGTGCACTGATGGACACCCTTATGCTTGAACATGGTGTTCGTTATGGACAAACTGTGACTAGCACAGAAGTCCAATAACTGAACACCACTCGGGTTCAGATCAGGGGGGCCGTTCCTCCCAATCACACCCCTCCAGGTGTCACTGTCGTTGCCCACGTGGGCGTTGAAGTCCCCCAGTAGAACGATAGAGTCCCCAGTTGGAGCACTTTCCAGCACCCCTCCCAGAGACTCCAAGAAGGTCGGGTACTCTGCACTGCCGTTCGGCCCATAGGCACAAACAACAGTGAGAGACCTATCCCCGACCCGAAGGCGCAGGGAAACGACCCTCTCGTTCACCGGGGTAAACTCCAACACATGGCGGCAGAGCTGGGGAGCTATAAGCAAACCCACACCAGCCCGCCGCCTCTCACCATGGGCAACTCCAGAGTGGTGAAGAGTCCATCCTCTCTCAAGGAGTGTGGTTCCAGAGCCCAAGCCGTGCGTAGAGGTGATTCCGACTACCTCCAGTCGGAACCTCTCAACCTCACGCACGATCTCAGGCTCCTTCCCCGCCAGCGAGGTGACGTTCCACGTCCCTAGAGCTAGTTTCCGTGTCCAGGGATCGGGTTGCCTAGGCCCCTGCCTTCGACTGCCGCCCGATCCTCTACGCACCGACCCCTTATGGTCCCTCCTGTGGGTGGTGAGCCCACGGGAAGGCGGCCCCACGTCGCTCCTTCGGGCTATGCCCGGCCGGGCCCCATGGGGAAAGGCCCGGCCACCAGGCGCTCGCGTGCGAGCCCCAACCCCGGGCCTGGCTCCAGGGTGGGGCCCCGGCTGCGCCATACCGGGCGACGTCACGGAACTCAAATAATTATTCATCATTAAGGGGTATTTTGAACCGCTCTTAGTCTGACCCGTCGCCTAGGACCTGTTTGCCTTGGGAGACCCTACCAGGGGCATATAGCCCCAGACAACATAGCTCCTAGGGTCACTCAGGTACTCAAACCCCTCCACCACGTTAAGGTGGCAGTTCATGGAGGAGTAGATCCATTTTATAGAATATGAATACAAATCTCAAGTTTTTTTTGCTTGTGCTAATGCAGACAGATTCAGGGTACAGAAAACAGACTGGTCAGCATAGTAATCATGTAAGATTAGAGTAACCTACTTATTTTCTGAAAGTTCACACAGTTGATGCAACAGTGAAACAGCTCAGGTTTGGCCGTACAATTGCCCAATTTCTCGCATTTCTAGATCATATACAAGAACATGGTCAAATGGCAAATCAAATCTCCTGCGAGAACATTGTTGTTCTTCCTCTCTGTTGTCTACCTCCTCACATCTGCTCTACGGCTCTCTGATATTGTCCTCTATTGTCCCGAAACACAGTTTCTTGTCCCTCAGTCCCTTTTTATTCATGCCAACATTCTGATTGTTTGTTGATTCATTATGCGTGTCAGTCTTTACACCTCTACGACTGTGTGTTGACAGTGTTATATTTGAGTTTAGTGTACTGAATGTCAGTGGTTTCCTCATGACAACACAGTGACCAGGGTGGTCTACAAAGAGAGGTGTGTATGTGGTTTTGCAATGAAGTTAAATGAAACAGAAATGTTGGTGAAAACAGGTGAATAGTGCGTATGACTTGGGGTAAATGGTCAAAACAGTTGTCTATGTGAGTGTCTGTGAAAAACAGAATATGTCCGTGATGTGTATATCAACATTATCAATGATTGTTGCTCACCTTTCTTCTTAAACATTAGTTATTTGTATTCCCCTTTGAGCTGCTCTATCACAACTCATCTGAACTGCTCTTCCCTTCCCCATGCTTGGTATTTTGTTTTGCTGTCTTTTTTAGAGAGTTGTGTTTACTGTTTTGCAGAAACATTTGTCTGTTGTAATCATTAGGTTATAATGGAGATCAACAGGACCCCAGTTTCATTAACATGGAAAAACTGTTAAAGTGTCTTAGCAATATATAAAAACTGCAACCCAAGCTGTTAATGAAATATATATATATATATATATATATATATTATATATATGTTTGTGTGTGTTATATTATACTCATAAAAGGACATGTAAAGGCACTATGGAGAATGTGAAAAGACAGACAGTATTAGGCATTCTGTATTTTATGATTATGTATTAGGTCTTTTATTGTGGTGTTCATGAATGTGACTGCAGATTGGCTAGAGTGTGAACCAAGAGCTGGTTCACTACAGTGTGTGGATGCACTGCAGATTGGCTAGAGTGTGAACCAAGAGCTGGTTCACTACAGTGTGTGGATGCACTGCAGATTGGCTAAGGTGTGTAAATGCAGTACATGTTCACTAGGGTGTGTGAATGCTGTGTAGATTCCTCTAGGGTGTGTGAATGCTGTGTAGATTTATCTAGGGTGTGTGAATGCTGTGTAGATTTCTCTAGGGTGTGTGAATGCAGTGCAGGTTCTAAAGGGTGTGTGAATGGAGTGTAGGTTCTTTAGGGTGTGTGAATGCGGTGCAGGTTCTCTAGGATGTGTGAATGCAGTGCAGGTTCTCAAGGTTGTGTGAATGCAGTGCAGGTTCTCTGGGTATTGCGTGCAGTGTGGGAACTGACTATAGTTTACTGACTATAGTGTTTTATTTCTGATCAAATGCAGTGATGGTAATGTTGTGTGAATGCAGTGATGGCAATGTTTTGAGGATGCAGTGATGGTAATGTTGGATGGATGCAATGATGGTAATGTTGAGTGGATGCAATGATGGTAATGTTGTTTGAATGCAATGATGGTAAAGATGTGTGAATGCAGTCATGGTAATGTTGTTTGAATGCATTGATGGTAATTTTGTGTGAATGAAGTGATGGTAATGTTGTGAGAATGCAATGATGGTAATGTTCTGTGAATGCAGTGATGATAATGTTGTGTGAATGCAGTGCACCCATCTTCAGCAGAGCCCATGTTATGTAATGTTACCAGCAGGGTTTATAATGAATGGTGGATGTTAGCCTGCTAGCAAGGTTTATAATGAATGTTGGATGTTGCTAGCCTCCTAGCAGGGTTTATAATGAATAGTGGATGTTGCTAGCCTGCTAGCAGGGTTTATAATGAATATTGGATGTTGCTAGCCTGCTAGCAGGGTTCTTAATGAATGGTGGATGTTGCTAGCCTGCTAGCAGGGTTCTTAATGAATGGTGGATTATGCTAGCCTGCTAGCAGGGTTCATAATGAATATTGGATGTTGCTAGCCTGCTAGCAGGGTTCTTAATGAATGGTGGATGTTGCTAGCCTGCTAGCAGGGTTCATAATGAATATTGGATGTTGCTAGCCTGCTAGCAGGGTAGCAGGGTTTATAATGAATGGTGGATGTTGCTAGCCTGCTAGCAGGGTTTATAATGAATGGTGGATGTTGCTAGCCTGCTAGCAGGGTTTATAATGAATGGTGGATGTTGCTAGCCTGCTAGCAGGGTAGCAGGATCTATAATGAATGGGTTGAAGTAAGGGGAGTGAGCACTGGGACATGTGTGAGAGGGGGTTTGTTGGAGGGATCTGTGTGTGTGTGTGTGTGTGTGTGTTTCTGGCGTCTCTCTTCAGCCTAGAGGAGTGGATTGTCTGTTTCCCCTCCCTCTTGGAGCTGCTGTCCCTCCCTCTCTCGCTGGTCAGGTAAAACACAGGATAGTATCACAGGTCACGGTGTTGAAACCCCCTCGCCCCCACCTTGCCTCACCCTCGCCTCACCCCTGCCCCGCCTGCCTGCCTCGTGTATGTCTTCATGTGTGTGTGTGGTTGTGTGTGTGTGTGTGTGTCTGTGTGTCTGTCTGTGTGTGTGTTCCTGTGTCTCTGCGCGGCTCTCACCCGTGGTACCTGTTATATATCCTATTCTTATCTGCATTGGTTGTTCTCAATGTTGATGCCTGTTTGCTGCCTTCACCCTTCTATTCCCTCTCCCTTTTCTTCCTCACCTGCTCTCCCCCTTCTCTCCCTCCCCCTCTCCCCCTCTCCCCACTCAGCCCCCATCTCATTCCTCTATGTTTCTAGAGCCGTTGCTATGCCAACCGCCCTACTTTCTGTGGCTGTGGTGTAGGAGCAGCTGATGGTCCAATTAGAACTTCCACTCTGCCCCCCCATGGCTACCATTGACTACTGCAGCTAGGCAATGACAATTTTAGCATTAATCTATACAGTATATGAACAACGGTTAGAGCATTATTCCATATATATTAGCAACAGTTAGAGCATTAATCCATAAATATCAACAATGGTTAGAGCATTATTCCATATATATTAACAACAGTTTGAGTATTATTCCATACATATCAACAACAGTTGGATCATTCATCCGTAAATATAAACAACACTTGGAGCGTTAATCCATAAATATCAACAACAGTTAGAGCATTAATCCATAAAAATCAACAACAGTTAGAGCATTAATCCATAAATATCAACAGCATTTAGAGCATTAATTCATAAACATCAACAGCGGTTAGAGCATGATTCCATTTAATCAACAACAGTTACAGCATTAATCATAAATATCAACAGTACTAGAGCATTATCCCTGAAATATCAATAATAGTTAGAGCATTATCCCTTAGTTATCAGTTTCAGAGAATTATCCCCTGGATATCAACAACGATTAGAGCCTTACCCACTAGGTAACAACAACAGTCAAATCAGTATCCCCTAGATATCAACAGCAGTTATTGTCAATATGTAGATAGTGGTTGTAGCATTATTAACAGTGACTAGGACATTACCCCTAACTATCAATTATAATTATAGCATTATCCCTAGATATCAACAATGGTTGGACATAATCCCTGAGATATCAATAACAGAGAATTATCCACAAGGAATCTTCCACGATTCGAGCCTTATCCCCTAGATATCGCCTAGGAAGCGTAGTCCCCTAGGTATCAACTTTTCTTGGAAGACAGAAAGCGTTGGCAGGAGGACCAACAGCTAAAATAGCAAAGGCAGAACTAGTAGCTTACCATATTGTCAAATAATTAACTTTAAATAATTAATACCATTATTGTACTTTGGAGGATTGTGATTTAAAAAATGTAGTTCCTGGTCCAACACAATCCATTGTAGTAGTCAGTTTTGCATCAATTCAAAATGCTCTCCCATAGAGATGATATCCACTTTATTGAAAGGCAATCATCCAATTGGCCGTAGCAGACAGAACACATTATCAGTGGCCCAGCATGTCAATCGACTGGATTTCACCCCCCCCCCCCGGAGATGCTATGTGCCACACGGCTGGCTGAGAATGGGACATTGTTATGCACAGTAACCCTGAACGGAGCGTGACTGAGAATTAATGGCCCGTGAACTGGGCGCTGGCCCTTGAGTCTGTGTGTGGTCAATACTAAAGAGTTGGTCCTTAATTGCCAGACCTCCAGTTCCTCTCCGCCCAGTCACTCCACCTGCACGTCAACAAACCAGCTCCCTTTGAAAACCTCTAATACCACTAACACTCACCAAGGACAACCCAGCCCCTCTTCCTTCTCCACCTTCCTCCTCTTCACCCCCCCCCCCCCCCTACTCTATTTGGTTCCTTCTCTGGTCAATGTGACTGTCTGTCTCTCTGGTCCATCTGTCTGTTAGTCTCTCTGTTTCATGTGTCTGTCTCTCTGTTTCATGTGTCTGTCCTTCTCTCTGTCTCATGTGTCTGTTGGTCTGTCTCTTCGACCGTCTGTCTGTCTTGCTTTGCTTGCTTTTCCTGTCTGTCAGTAGTTTTAACCTGGTTCTGTCTGTGTTGTCTTCTGAAATCAGAACACACAATCAATCTTTAACATTGACAGTATATTTACACAAATTACACAAAAAACCAAACATGCCGTACTTCAATACTCCCTTAGACGAACATCCTCACAATTTTAGACAGAATTCTAGACAGACAGACAGTTTTTTGGGGGGCTGCTTGTGTCCTGCCCATCCCAAGGCATCGTTCCCTCTCCTCTCTGGGGGACGCCACGGTGAACCTGCCTGCATATCGAATATGCACCGTCACCGATGCCAGATATGGGGTGCGTTCAGTTCCATTCAACCTCTGCTACGCTACGTGACACTTCGTACTGAACAACACGTTTAAAAACAAAAAACGTTTTTTTTCGGGTGTGACAGGGTGTGGAATGATCGAAAAGAGTGTGCCACAAGTATCGTGGATGTGACTGTTTAAAAAAACAAACCTGTCCCACAAGGGGCACCGCAATCAGAACGTTTCTCAACTGGTTGTTCAGTACTGTACCGTTTCTGTTAAATTTAACGCTGCATACCGTTCTGTCCTACTGAACGCACCCCTGTGCTCTGATCCTGCCGCCCCAAGCCACACCTTTAGAGTGTTCTTCCTGGGTCTGGGCCAATCATGTGTCAGTTGTATGGTGGATTATGGTACTTCATTGGTACTTGATCCATCCCTTTGCTAATATTAATTTTGTAACACTCTAAATGTGTGAGTCCTTTTGATTTTCGATTCCCTTACCCGTGTGTTTTCCGTGTTTGGTTTGAGATAATGTTGTAATGGTGTTCCTGCCATGTCTCTCCTACTCTCCAGCTCTGTCTCTCGTTGTGTTGCATTTGCTTTTTCTCTCCTCTCTTTCTTTCTTCTCTCTATTCTCTCTCTCTCTTCAGTCTCTTTTTCTGTCTTGTTCTTTATTTGTTTAAACATTTTGATCTGTCTCTATTTCTGTCTCTCTCCCTCTTTCTTTCTGTCTCATTCAGTCTTTTACACTCTTCACTTTTCTCTCTCTCGTCCTCTCTTTCTCTGTTCTCTGTCATTCCTCTCATTCTGCTCTCCTAAAAAAATATATTGTTCTCTCTCTTGTTGCTCACTTTTTTTTTATTTTTTGTGTCTAATCTTATTCTCTGTATTTTTTCTCTTCTTCTTCTTTTACAGTCTTTCCTCGTTTGTGCCCCATGTGGTCTTTTCCTAATTTGGTCTTTTATTCTTTGACTCCTATCAGACTGACAAATTAAGCCTTTCTTGTGTTTCCAGGCTTTTCTTCCTTCCTTCTCTTCTTTCTCCACCTTTTCTTGCAGCTCAGTTGTTCTTCTCTCCAGTGTGCTGCTGTTTGTGGACAGTGTTTTTGATTTTGTTTGGTCGTTCTCTAACCTCAACCTCACTTTGGTCTTGCTGTTAATCCTGCCTGTTCTCTTCTAATACAGATTCATGTTTTAAATAACATGCTTTATACTTCTGTATGGTTTGTTCTTTGGTTTGGCCTTCGTACCGCTGTCTGTCTTCTCTCAATCATTTCTGTCCTGTTCTCCTTTTCCTCTTACTTATTCTCTCTTTCTCTCTCTCTTTATTTCTTGTCATTTTGTTGGCTAATGGTGTGTTGTTTTCTTGACCAGTCTTTGCCAGTCCTGACCAGTTTTGACCAGTCCATACCAGTTTTGAACACTCCAGACCAGTTTTGACCAGTCCAGACCAGTCTTTGCCAGTATAGACCAGTTTTGACCAGTCCAGACCAGTCTTTACCGTTCCAGACCAGTTTTGACCGGTCCAGACCAGTCTCTACCAGTCTTTACCAGTCCTGATTCATTTTGACATGAACAGTTTTGTCCAGTTTTTACCAGTACTGACCAGTTTTGACCAGTCTTTACCAGTGCTGACTAGTCTTGACCAGTCTTTACCAGTCCTGACTAGTCTTGACCAGTCTTTACCAGTACTGACCAGCCTTTACAAATCCTGACTGGTTCTGACCAGTTTTGATCTGTCAGTCTACTCTGAAGTCTCCAGTTATGTCCAATCAGTCTGACATGGCATGTACTTGTTCCTCTCTCTCTACCCCCCTTTTCTCTCTCTATGGCCTTCATTTTCTCCCTCCACTCTCATGTCATTAGTGGGTTTTATAAGGTTTCATGTTAATTTTTCTAATTGTGTGGTGATATTTCACAATGATATTGTTTAAGGTTTTTGACCCATGACTGCTCCGCTGCCCCCACTAATCTACACTAACATGACAACTCAACCACCTTGATGTAGCCCGGCTTGACCCCCCCAGTATCCATGGAGGTTTACCGGGCGTAAACCTTGCTGTGTATTTCAGTGAACTTTACTTTCGTGCAACACTAGCTCTGCCTTGTGAGAGACTTGTTTTTCCCCACGCGCCCTACGTTCTTTTTTTCGGGGGTTTGGGGGGTGGGGGGGTCGTGGGAGTGTCAAGAGCCGCTGTTGAATTCCCACAAATACACAACACACACACGAACACGTGCGCACGCACACAAATACACACACCTACTGTTGGATGTCACCTGGTCTTGTACCAGTCTGTACATGGCCTTCATATGTCACTACATGTCTTTCTGTGTCTCATCCATGTGTCTCATCCATGTGTCTCATCCATGTGTCTCATCCATGTGTCTCGAGGGCTTGTTTTGGCGTGTACTGTTGTTGTTGTGTTTGTCAGAACCAAACGAAGTCCGTCCAGATCATAGTCTGGCAGAGATTTGTTTTTGTTAACATGGTTTTTAACCTTCAAACCAAGTTTCCCGGTAGGAGATATGCAGACTAACTTCTCTGCTGAGGAATATTGTCTGTTGGTTGTGTGTCCCAGACCCAGATAGTACCAGTCCTAAAACTAGACATGGTTCCAAGGTCCCATATTCCACACACACCCTGGATCTGACACTGTTCCTGGAGCTCACCAACGAGTTCCATCCCTCTCTCTGTCTCTGTCTGTCTCCCTCTGTGGTGTCTGGCTGAGCTACAGTCAGAGCCCTATCGGTCATGCTTCAGCCCTCTCCTCATGGTTCCCCTGCTGTCCTCTCCTTGCAGGGGTGTGGGGAACAAGGCAGGCAACAGTCCCAAAGGTCATCCCCCTGACAGCCACTCCTCTGTCACTGACCTGGCCAACTCACTCACCGGAGACATGGTCATGGTAAGACTCCCTTCCTCCTTCATCCATCTCTCATCCTCAGCCACTTTCATCCATCACTCTGTCAAACTCAACCACCTTCATCCATCCATCTCTGACAAACTCAACCACCTTTATCCATCTCTGTCAAACTCAACTTCCTTCATCCATCCATCTCTGTCAAACTCCACTTCCTTCATCCATCCATCTCTGTCAAACTCCACTTCCTTCATCCATCCATCTCTGTCATCCTCAACTTCCTTCATCCATCCATCTCTCATCCTCTTCCCCCTTCATCCATCCATCTCTGTCATCCTGTTCCTCCTTCGTCCATCCCTCTTGTCCTCATCCATTTTAATCCATTTATCTCTCTCATCCTCTTCCTGCTTCATCCACCCATCTTTCTCATCCTTGTGCTCCTTCATGCATCCATCTCTCCTCTTCCTGTTTCATACATCCTTCTCTCTCTCACTCCTTTGTACTCTCCACCTGCTCTGCCCCACAATAACTGAAAAACCTCAAAAACTAAAAATGGTTCTACAAGGAACTAAAATAATTATACCAGAAAATTAAAGGGTCCATAAAAAATGTGTTCTGTGAGGACAACTCGGGTAGGTTCTAGACTGCGTCTCTACACCTTCATGGGCTCTTAGAAGGCTGGATAGATATATATGAAATATGCAAGGAATTGCACTGCTCTATCAGACAGGATGAAGTAAACACTGTGGTGCATAAACACTGTGGTGTTATCAACCGTCTTCAACACCTTCCTAAGAATACCAGCTCTTACCTCATTCACCTCTCTCCCCTTCTCATCCTTCCATCCTCATTGATATCTCCCTCCTCCTCCATCCCCCTCCTCCTCCATCCCCCTCCTCCTCAGTCCCTCCATCCTCATTCATCTCTCTCTATCCTTCCTCAGTCCCTCCATCCTCGTTCATCTCTCTATTTCCTTCCTCTGTCCCTCCATCCTCATTCATCTCTCTCTATCCTTCCTCAGTCCCTCCATCCTCGTTCATCTCTCTCTTTGCCTCCTCCTTCACTCCATCCTCATGTGTCTCTCTCTGCCCAACATACTTCCCTCTTGGTGTTCAGACAGTGCCCCTCCCTCCGTCATTAGTGGTAAGATGGAGGCTTGGTGTGGGTGCAGAGAGGTGGAGGGAGGTTGATGCTGAGGCACGCTGATTCTTGTCGACAGAGGCCATGTTCATTCCAAACCCCACAGGCACACTAAGCCTCAGTGAGGTAAACTGCTGCCGTGCAGGTAAATCAAATAGAGTGTTGGAGCCTGGCTCACAAAGTAACACTTATTATTAGATCCTTTCGTTAACTACACAGCAGATGAATGCTGTAACAGCTCACTACACTACTGTAAACTACATAAAGAGTTTCACTTCTCTCTCTCTCTCTCTCTCTCTCTCTCTGTGTCTCTGTCTTCCGCTCCATCTCTCTTAGTCTGCCTGTCAGTGCACTACAGTTTCTATCAGATAGCAACCCTTAAGAGCTCACTTCTTACGAAGCAGAGAGGTTCAGAGAGACAGACAGAACGAGAGAGAGAGGTCAGCTTAGAGAGAAAGAGAGTGAGTGAGAGTGAGAAAGAGAGACGTTGTGGAAGTAGAGATAGTAAGATGCTGTCTGAGAGGGAGAAGGCCTGGTCTGATTAAAGCTTGCTATCTCTTCAGTCTCCTGGCTGTGACGAACATTAGTGGTTAAATTAAACTCCTCGGGTCTGCTTAATGTCAGAGCATATCTCCCAGCAGACCCCCAGCTGCTACCAGCCAGCATAGAGCGGCGAAAGCCCGATGCCGGCACAGTAATCCAAAGAGCTGAATGAGAGAGAGTGTGTGTGTGTGTGTGTGTGTGTGTGTGAGAGAGAGAGAAAGCGAGAGAGACAGTGCATGTGTACAGTTTAATCCTGACCCCTTGTCTTTGTGTTTCTCCAATGATTTAACCGTTCTGCTGCCATTCAGTCACATCGGCCATCATGTTGTTCATAGCCGATGTGACATGGGCGTGCCATTGTGTGATGTGTCTCTTAACTGTCAAACAAACACAATCTAAACACTGTGACTCTCCCAGCTGTCCCCGGGCTCTGAGGATGATGATGGTGAAGGAACCATCAGTGAGAAGCTGGGCCGGATCCAGTTCTCTGTTGGCTACAGCTTCCAGGACTCCACCCTGACTGTCAAAATCCTCAAGGTATTCCTCTCTCTGTGTGGTTCAGTTTCACAGCCGGAGTCTTCGGTTTGATTCGGGCCGGGGACTCTCATGCAATAAAGTATGTAGACCAGGGTTGTTCAACTCTACGAGGGCCACAGCCTGCTGGTTTTCTGTTCTACCTCATCATGTCCCAGGTCTGAATCAGTCCCTGATTAGAGGGGTTGCAATGGACCAATGAAGTGGAACTGGCTTGGAGGCCAGAGTTGAACACCACTGATACACAATACTGTGAAATGGCTTCTCAGCTGATTGCCGATTATGGTAATTGTGTTCGTCAAGGGCCAGGATCTCCCGGCCAAAGACTTCTCCGGGACCTCCGACCCCTTCGTCAAGCTCTACCTGCTGCCAGACAAAAAGCATAAGCTGGAGACCAAGGTGAAGCGCAAGAACCTAAACCCCCACTGGAACGAGACCTTCCTGTTCGAGGGTACGTGCTCGTCTCATACCAGAATTACAGTAAATGTATGTGTTTGTCTCATACCTGTATTACAGTAAATTTCTCATACCTGTATTACAGTAAATGTATGTGCTCGTCTCATACCAGAATCACAGTAAATGTATGTTCTCGTCTCATACCTGTATTAAAGGTAATGTATGTGCTGTTTTCATACCTGTATTACAGTAAATTTCTCATACCTGTATTACAGTAAATGTATGTGCTCGTCTCATACCAGAATTACAGTAAATGTATGGGCTCGTCTCATACCTGTATTACAGGTAATGTATGTGCTGTTCTCATACCTGTATTACAGTAAATGTATGTGCTCGTCTCATACCTGTATTACTGTAAATGTATGTTCTCTTCTCATGTCTGTATTACAGTAAAAATATTTGCTCTTTTTATACCCATGTTACAGGAAGTACATGTACTCTTACACCTGTGTTAAAGTAAAAATTACTGCTTTTCTACATTTAGCGTTAGGATTTGTTTGTGTCTGTAAATGTGTGTGTAATGCTCCCTGCAGGTTTCCCATATGAGAAGGTGCGAGAAAGGACTCTCTACCTGCAGGTGTTAGACTTTGACCGGTTTAGTCGTAATGACCCCATTGGAGAGGTGTCCATCCCCCTCAACAAGCTCAGTGACCTGGGTCATATGCAGACCTTCTGGAAGGAACTCAAGCCCTGCATGGACGGAGCTGTGAGTAGTTAGGGAGCAGATCTTCACTAATGATGTCCCAAAACTTCTGGGCTTTTCAGAAATGTTGAGAGGATATAAGCAGGAGGTCTGGAATTGTCCTGACAGAATATCAGGGGAAAAGCTGGAACTCAAAACAGGATTTCTGGAAAGAAAAATGGAAATGTCATTAAAGTTACTAAAATGGTTGCGACTGCATGACTGGACAGTAATTGCCATTTAAAAAAAAGCCAACTGAACATTGCTTAACGCTTAATCTGCGTATTCTGTTGGCAGACTAATGTGTGTGTTTGCTCGACATACTCTGCTTAAATGGAGCTGAAATTAAGCAAGATTGTTGGGTAAAATTCCAAATGTAGGTTGGCTCAAAACATTTCCCAGCCAGCTCTACTGGTTTACAGAACTGTTTGTTTTAACACCTGTTTAACATTGATTAGACACGAACATGAATAAATTCATTTAGAAAACAAATCCAGTATGTTAGCTGTAGTTGTTATTCTTTCAGCTCAGCCGATATATCTCCTTTACTTGAAGGTTCAGATATGTATATAACCGCTAGCAACCGCCTTACAGTGAGATCGACTGAACATGCAACCTCTGACAACTCTGCTGCGGTGCTTTTCATAAAGCTTCTCTTTCTCGCATGATTTGCGACCGAGTACGTTCTTACTAAGGTGACCTCTATACGAACGATATATTCCAACATAGTTGTAGCCAGTATTGGTTATGAGGTGGCTGCTCAAGGCTGGGAGTAATTGAATGTTCTAGTTGTTGGATATATTCACTTGAGCTGCATTCTGCTATGAATTTCTCTTTGCAAACCAGCACTGAGTTTGATTGAATTAGTTCAACAAAATGGCATTGAGGTTGTTTCAATGTACAATTGTAAGGCAATAGGATTGGATTGTGAGTTTGCTCAACATTTGTTTGTGAAAATGTTGATTGAGCTCACAAGCCCATTGCAGCCGGTTGCTTGACAATTGGACATTGCATCCATGTCTGTGCCATTTTGTTCATCAAGCTCGCAATCCTTTCATTTGCACTTTGAGCCAACATCTTACAGTGTGTTAATTCTTCATTGAACATGTTTCTTTTTACTGCTGTCTTGGCTTAATCTGTGTCCGGGAAGCAGGCCCAGATCAGGTCCCGTGTGAGAGTAGGAGGGCTAACTCCCCCACCCCCCTATTCATTATCATCTAAAAGGCGAAACTGATCCTAGCTTAATACTCCTACACAGAGATGCTTAGTCAATACAGGCCCCGAAGAATAACCATAGTGACTCACACTGCATGTGTGTGTCTCCGACGGGTGTTGGTGGTGTCCTGTCCAGTGACTGGTGGTGTCCTGTCCAGTGACTGGTGGTGTCCTGTCCAGTGACTGGTGGTGTCCTGTCCAGTGACTGGTGGTGTCCTGTCCAGTGACTGACTGGTGGTGTCCTGTCCAGTGACTGGTGGTGTCCTGTCCAGTGACTGGTGGTGTCCTGTCCAGTGACTGGTGGTGTCCTGTCCAGTGACTGGTGGTGTCCTGTCCAGTGACTGGTGGTGTCTGTGTGATCCCTAGGGGAGGCGTGGGGATCTGCTGGTGTCTCTGTGCTATAACCCTACAGCCAACACCATCACTGTGAACATCATCAAGGCACGCAATCTCAAAGCCATGGACATAGGAGGAACATCGGGTAGGTGGTGTCGCTTCTTCTCCTCCTCCCTCACCTCCTCCTCTAACCTACTATCTCCTCATCTTCCTTCCGCTCCTTCTTCCTTTCCAGGCCTCCTCTACCCTCCTCCTTCTCCAGTGCCCACCTCCCCCTTGACTCTTATCCTCTACACCCCTTTTCTCCTCTACTCCCCTTTCCTATCTGACCCTTTTCCCCACATCTGCCCTCCTCCTCTACACTCCTCTCTTCTTCTGCTGTACTCTCCTCCTCTACATTCCTCTCTTCTTCTGCTGTACTCTCCTCCTCTACACTCCTCTCCTCCTCTACTGTACTCTTCTCCTCTACACTCCTCTTTTCCTCTACTGTACTCTTCTCCTCTACCCTATTCTCCTCTCTCCTTATCCTTCTGATTCTAATCCTACATCTTGTATTTTAATGGATGTATTTCCTGCTCATCTACACACCCTACTCCACATGTTAAGGAGATTTAGATTTAAAATAAAACCCAAAATGCACTTACAAACCCGATTCCAAAAAAGTTGGGACACTGTACAAATTGTGAGTAAAAAAGGAATGGAATAATTTACAAATCTCATAAACTTATATTTAATTCACAATAGAATATAGATAACATATTGAATGTAAGAGTGAGACATTTTATAAAGTCTTGCCAAATACTGGCTCATTTTGGATTTCATGAGAGCTACACTTTCCAACAAAGTTGGGACAGGTAGCAATAAGAGGCCGGAAAAGTTAAATGTACAGATAAGGAACAGCTGGAGGACCAATTAGCAACTTATTATATCAATTGGCAACATGATTGGGTATAAAAAGAGCCTCTCAGAATGGCAGTGTCTCTCAGAAGTCTAGATGGGCAGAGGATCACCAATTCCCCCAATGCTGCGGCGAAAAATAGTGGAGCAATATCAGAAAGGAGTTTCTCAGAGAAAAATTGCAAAGAGTTTGAAGTTATCATCATCTACAGTGCATAATATCATCCAAAGATTCAGAGAATCTGGAACAATCTCTGTGCGTAAGTGTCAAGGCCGGAAAACCATACTGGATGCCTGTGATCTTCGGGCCCTCAGACGGCACTGCATCACATACAGGAATGATACTGTAATGGAAATCACAACATTGTCGGTGAACACAATTCACGTGCCATTTGCCGTTGCCGGCTAAAAATCTATAGGTCAAAAAAGAAGCCGTATCTAAACAGGATCCAGAAGCGCAGGCTTTTCCTCTGGGCCAAGGATCATTTAAAATGGACTGTGGCAAAGTGGAAAAGTGTTCTGTGGTCAGACTAATCAAAATTTGAAGTTCATTTTGGAAAACTGGGACGCCATGTCATCCGGACTAAAGAGGACAAGGATAACCCATGTTGTTATCAGCGCTCAGTTCAGAAGCCTGCATCTCTGATGGTATGGGGTTGCATGAGTGCGTGTGGCATGGGCAGCCTACACATCTGGAAAGGCAACATCAATGCTGACAGTTATATCCCAGTTCTAGAACAACATATGCTCCCATCCAGACGTCGTCTCTTTCAGGGAAGACCTTGCATTTTCCAACATGACAATGCCAGACCACATACTGCATCAATTACAATGTCATGGCTGCATAGAAGAAGGATCCGGGTACTGAAATGGCCAGCCTGCAGTCCAGATCTTTCACAGGAAGGTGCGACAAAGAAGACCTAAGACAGTTGAACAACTAGAAGCCTGTATTAGACAGGAATGGGACCACATTCCTATTCATAAACTTGAGCAACTGGTCTCCTCAGTCCCCAGACGTTTGCAGTCTGTTATAAAAAGAAGAGGGGATGCCACACAGTGGTAAACATGGCCTTGTCCCAACTTTTTTCAGATGTGTTGATGCCATGAAATTTGGAATCAACTTATTTTCCCCTTAAAGTGATACATTTTCTCAGTTTAAACATTTGATATGTCATCTATGTTGTATTCTGAATAAAATATTGAAATTTGAAACTTCCACATCATTGCATTCTGTTTTTATTCACAATTGTACAGTGTCCCAACTATTTTGGAATCGGGTTTGTAGATGTAACCATCAGCTTCAAAATAAAATATTGACCCTTTACCTGTATTACATTTTATGATTGATTATGTGAAAGTATAAATTCTCTGTATATTCACTCTGTTTAGTAATAAATTGAGAAACAAACCCTTGGTTCTTTTGAAAGTGCTTTCAGAAGAAGTGAAGGGTTTTGGTTGTGGAAAGATATAGATCAGTTGGTGGGTCTAAACTTTTTCAAAGGCCTTGATAGCCCCATGAAACATAGTCTGGAGGATTATTAGGTGGAATGTGTGTGGCACCACCAAGACCCTGTTCAGATAAAGATGTGCCTCAAAACTGGGTGATCAAGCCAGTAGGAAATGTAAACAAGAGGCCAATGACAACTTTGACAGAGCTACAAGCTTTTATGACCTGGACTGGGGCATGCAACAGTAATATCCAGACCACTTTTAAACTTTTTAACTCAAGAAAGCCCCCAATCCTATTTGAATTATTTTGCCAGGTAGCAGAATGTTGTCTGACCAAACTAAAATGGAATGTTTTGGTCTGAAATTCAAAGCCTTATGTTTTGAGTAAACAAAATATGCCACATGACCGAAAGAACACCATCCCTACTGTGAAACATGATGGTGGCAGCATCATGTAATGGGGATGTTTTTCATCATCAGGGACAATTGTCAGGAAAAATGAATGTAGAAATGTTAAGAAAATACCTTAAGGAAAAGGCCTGCTGCCTTCTGCAAGAAAGCTGAAACTGCAGTTTAGCATAATAACAACCCAAAACACACAGCCAAAGCTACTGTGGACTGGCATAGGATTAAAAAGTCCACTGGCCACTCAGAGCCTCGACCTAAATATTATTTATTTATTTTTTGCATGACTTGAGGATTGCTTCCCATCAACTTTCCATTGACAGAGCTTAAAATGTTTTGGAACAACAAATGTTCAAACATAGTCAAATCTGGGTGTGCACAGTTGATAGAGACCTGTCCCAAAATATTATATAATTACAGCTGTAATTAATGCCAAAGCTGTTTCTACTAAGCCTTAAATCAGGGGTTGGATACTTATCCAATTATGATAGTTTAGTTTTGTCATTATTATTTCATTTCACATTTATAAAACAATCCTCTTAAGTATGGAGTATGGTGTGTAGCTGTGGAAAAAAATCCTAATTGTAATGCATGAATTTCTGAGGCACTGACATGGTTTAAAGAGTGTATAGACATTGTACAGCTCCTGAGCAGGAGCATCAATTAACAACTGACACACTTTAAGTGTTTTTAAGGCAATTGTGGTAGTACATTATTTGTCGCGTCGACCACACAGTAAGGTGAAGGTTATAGCATACACACACACACACAGTCACACACACACAGTCACACACAGAATCACACGTTCACACGCACCCACAAACATTCACACACACAAAGTCACACCACCACAAACGGACAAGGTGACTTTCTGTGACAGTAGCACAAGGCTGTAGCTCAGACTTTATCTACCAGACAAATCTACTGCCTCTGGGCTTCTGTCTGCTTCACCTAAACTCTGTGTCTCTGGCTTTGTCCCTCTTTCTCTCTCTTTTTGCTCCCTTTTTCTCTCACTCTCTCTTTTGCTATTTTTGTCTCATACCCTGTCTCTGGTTCTGTCTCTGGTTCTGTACCACACTTTCACTATTGTTCTCACTGTCTTTCTGTCTGTCTCAAAATGTTACTGTAGTCTGGGGATGATCTTACTGTAGTCTGAAGACAGTGTTACTGTAGTCTTGGGATGGCGTTACTGTCGTCTGGGGGCGTTGTTACTGTCGTCTGGGGGGCAGCGTTATTGTAGTCTGGATGACAGTGTTACTGTAGTAAGGACTACAGTGTTACTGTAGTATGGGGGACAGTGTTACTGTAGTGTGGGGGCGGTGTTACTGTAGTCTGAGGACAGTGTTACTGTAGTATGGGGGACAGTGTTACTGTAGTATGGGGGACAGTGTTACTGTAGTGTGGGGGACAGTGTTACTGTAGTATGGGGGACAGTGTTACTGTAGTCTGGGGGACAGTGTTACTGTAGTGTGGGGGCAGTGTTAGTGTAGTCTGGGGACAGTGTTACTGTAGTCTGGGGACAGTGTTACTTTTTTAAACTGAGTCCTAACTCATGATGAGCCCTGACCATCTATCTGTCTTTCTCTCTCTCTGTCTTTCTTTCACTTTATGTCCATGTCTGTCTTTCTCTGTTTGTCTTCCTTAATTATCTGTCTTTCCATCTGTCTGTCTCTGACTCTCCATGTCTGTCTGTTTGTCTGGCTCTGCAAGTTCCCACAGTTCTGTCAAAACATGAATAAAAATGAAATTAGAGACTTCTCTATGAATGTTTGTATAGACAAAAACTGCTTCCAGAAATGAATCTGTCTGTTCCCTATCTTTTCCTCCTCCTCCTCTTCCTCCTCTTTGTTACCATCCTCTTCCTCAGATCCCTATGTGAAGTTGTGGCTGATGCACAAAGACAAACGTGTTGAAAAGAAGAAGACAGTGACCATAAAGAGCTGCCTCAACCCCGTCTTCAATGAGTCTTTCCCCTTCGAGGTTCCAGCCCATGTTCTTCGGGAGACCACCATCATCATCACCGTCATGGACAAGGACCGGCTCAGTCGCAATGATGTTATTGGCAAGGTAACGCAATGGGATAGCATGCCCTGCCCACTTTACCTGAGCATCTCTGATTGGCTCTTTGTAATAGTCTTAAACCTTTCTCTCTCTCTGTCTATATGTATATATCTCTCTCTCTCCCTCTCTCTCTCCCTCTCTATCTCCCTCTCTCTCTGTCCCTCCCTCTCTCTCTCTCAGATTTACCTATCATGGAAGAGTGGCCCAGCGGAGGTGAAACACTGGAAAGACATGATGGGCCGGCCGCGTACAAATGTGGCCCAATGGCACGCCCTCAAGGCCTGATCGCCCTGCCCACCCCTTTTCCCGGCCCTGCCCCTCCCCGAGTTTCAACATCAAGCTCCTCCCCCTACCTTTAAGGTCCGCCCCCTGTTCTTATGCACAAGACTGATAGCTGCCAGGCTGCGAAACACGGGTACAATTAGCCATCTGCTCTCTTTACCTTTAATCTCCTCTCTTCTCTCTGTCTCTCTCTAATATCTGTTCTATGCTGTTAACGTTCTTCTCTTGGTTTTGGCTTTTTTTTTCTATTGTCTCCCGCGTCCACTCTGCCGATGGTCCCCCTGTTTCTGTCTGTCTGTCTATGTGTCTGTCTGCCTGCCTGTCTGTCTGTCTGTCTGTCTGTCTCTAACCCGTGTGGGTGAGACTCTCCTCCCTGGTCGTAGCTCTGCAGCTCCTGCCAGTCTATTGTCTGTGTTGGGAAGGTGCCGTTCTGGACACTACAATGTCCCATGGAATCACAGAAAATAATCTTAAAGTAGAAAACATACAATGCCTGTGTACAACTAATATTCCAGGTGAAACTATGTCTATGAAACTATGTCGTTAAGTCAGCCAGAGAGAAGTGGGAGGAGTCCCCTGAGAGAAGTGGGAGGAGTCCCCTGAGAGATGTGGGAGGGGTCCGCTGAGAGATGTGGGAGGACTCCCGCTATGTGCCTCCACCATTCTCACCTCTTCCGGAGCATGTCGTTATCTGGTGGATCTGTCCCAGTCATCTCTCTCTCTCGCTCTCTCTCTCGCTCTCTCTCTCGCTCTCTCTCTCGCTCTCTCTCTATCCCTTTCTATGTCTTTTCTCGTCTTCTCCCTTTGTTAAATGTCCAGAAAGTGGTTAAATGTTCTGGTGAATTGTACAGTGAAAGAAACCAATTAATACAGTTTGTGGAATACTGTAACTGATGATCACTGGACAGGAAATGAAACACTTATTCTGTTCTCTCTCTCTCTTTCTCTCTCTCTGGCACAATATTTGTGACTCTTTCTCGAGCCCATGTTGTCTGTCTTTCTGGAGACTCTGTTGTCCTTACTGTGGGTGTTGTTCTGTAAGGTCCAACCAATGTAGAGATTATTTAGAAATGAACTTTGAACTGAACTGGGATGTAGGAAGGAAAACACAATAAACTTCCAAATATGGAACGTTTCTTCCTGGTACTCCCAGTACGGGAAAACCCCTGTCAGCGGACGGAGAGAGAAAAAAGAAGACGATAAACAACAACAACAAGAAAACACAACAAAATATACTATGATGTCATTTTTCATGCAATTCTAACAACTGAAGAAAATCTATCAAAACGTTCTTCCAACATTGGGAATGAGATATTGAAGAAGCTAAAACCTAGTTTTAATGAGCCCTGTAGTGTGTGTGTGATATGGTACGTGTGTGTGTGTGTGATGTGATGTATGGTGTGTGTGTGTGTGTTGTTGCTCCTCGCTGACGGTCACACACTCCTGCAGGAATCCTTGAGATCTGCCAAGATTTGCCTTTACCTGTGTGTGACCCGCTGGATGGTGTGTGTGTGTGATATATGGTGTGTGTGTGTGTGTGTGTATGGTGTGTGTGTGTGATATATGGTGTGTGTTTGTGTATGCTGTGTGTGTGTGTGTGTGTATGGTGTGTGTGTGTGTGTGATATATGGTGTGTGTGTGTGTGTATGGTGTGTGTGTGTGTGTGTGTGATATATGGTGTGTGTGTGTGTGTTTGTGTATGGTGTGTGTGTGTGTGTGTGTGTGTGATATATGGTGTGTGTGTATGGTGTGTGTGTGTGTGTGTGTGTATGGTGTGTGTACGTGTGTGTATGGTGTGTGTGTGTGTGTGTGATATATGGTGTGTGTGTGTGTGTGTGTGTATGGTGTGTGTACGTGTGTGTATGGTGTGTGTACGTGTGTGTATGGTGTGTGTAAGTGTGTGTATGGTGTGTGTGTGTGTGTGTGTATGGTGTGTGTGTGTGTGTGTGTGTGTATGGTGTGTGTACGTGTGTGTATGGTGTGTGTGTGTTAACTGAAGGAGCACACCATTTACACTTCCTCATAGGTTACTGTGTCCTCTTCTTTTTTCTCTGTCTTTATCCAGCGCTTCTCCCTCCCCCTCTCTCTCTAACTGCCATTGTTTCCCCTCCCCCTTTCTTTCTTTAGCCCCTCCTTCCAGCGAGGGCACGGGGGAATTCTATCTGCACTTTTAGAAAAATGTAATAATGACAATAATAATGACAACAATAATAGTTGTATTGACATTGATGAGAGATAATGCTGATGAAGGTAATGCTGGAGATGCTGATTCAAGGGAGGAGTGTGAAGGCGTGAGCAGGATAATGGGGAGGCTAGGTCTGGTCTGTGAGCAGGATAATGGGGAGGCTAGGTCTGGTCTTTGAGCAGGATAATGGGGAGGCTAGGTCTGGTCTTTGAGCAGGATAATGGGGAGGCTAGGTCTGGTCTGTGAGCAGAAATCTGTGTCCTAAATGGTACCAGCTACATAGTTCACTACTTTTGAACGGAGGACATAAGGGCACCATGAACAGGTTGTCATTTAGGACGTAGTCTAAACCAAAAGCCAGAATCCCGTTTAGGGATGACCCCATGCAGGAAGAATATGTAAATGTGTGTTGGGACACCTGGCAAATCGGCCAACCACTGAAAACATCTAACAGGACAGGCAGTGGTGCCACTGTGACATGTTGTGTGGTCGTCAGGAGGAAGTGGATTCGCAAGGAGGAGCCAGCATTGTCAGGGAAGTCAGCTGATGTTGGTGGTTGTTAAAACGTTGCAAGGTGTTGTCAGAGTGCCTGACAAGCTCCCTGGTGAAACCTCTTCCCAACATCTGTCCCTAACTAGTATTGTAATCATACCTCTTTAAAAATCAGGTTGGGGGGCTTGTTTGGCCGAATTTGTATGTAAAGGTCAGGTAGCATTTCCATTTTTCAGTTCTTCAATCAAATCGATCAGAAATACAAAGACTCTCATGCTGAAATGTTGTGTGACGTCAAATGGAGAACCCAGCCAGCCAACACAGACAAATCTGCAAATTAATAACTTCAAATTAAATCAAATGGTGTACACTTTGAAAAACTTCAAATTAAATCAAATGGTGTACACTTTCAATCTGACATTTTAGACAACTTGCAAAGAAATACTTTCTTGACTTTAAACACAGACATTTCTGTTAATGTACATCTGCAGTAGTGAATTCAGATGCATATTGGTAAAAGCCCACAACCGGCGAAGACTTACTGCAGGCAGTCTTCTCAGGAACCCTTATAATGAAGGTAGCGTATTTAACCTCTGGGACCTGGTGTCCATATATGTTGACATTTTAGGCTTCCTGTTTCAGGTCTTAGGAGGTTAAAACTGTCATAAAAGTTCAGCACTTGCAGTCATTTTGATCATTCTTGGTGTAGTGTAG
This sequence comes from Esox lucius, assembly GCF_011004845.1. Lineage (NCBI taxonomy): Eukaryota > Metazoa > Chordata > Actinopteri > Esociformes > Esocidae > Esox > Esox lucius. Next base: position 2,710,383 of record NC_047587.1, on the reverse strand, counting down.
TGCTTACAACATTCTTCTGCAATCTGACGTATTTATTACGCTACTAAGATAAGGTGACTGGATTTCTGAAATGGAGGACATTTCTAGTTTGGTGGTCAATATATCATTAAAGGATTCAATGTTATTGTCTATTAAATAAAAATAGGGAACAGTTCATGTATTTCATGTATTTAGTCTAACTGGCGCCCTGTGATTGACAGAGAACACAACTATAATACAGAAATATTACAGACATGACAGGATTGTCCAAACAGCCATTCATTGGTCCTGGTTGTCTGAGCAGAATAAGACCAGAATTCATAAACAGAGACAATAGACTTTTTCTTCTCCTCCAGTCTCCTCCAAATTCTCTTGTCTTCCTTCTCTTTCGCCCTTTCCTCCTCTTTATCTTTCCATCTCACACTTCTAAATTCTCCTCGCTTCCCTCGTTTTACTCCCTTTATTTCTCCTTCTCACTCTCTTCTCCTTCATCTCCAATCTTTAATAATAAGTAGTACACCATTAGATAAAATTATTTGGTTAACAGATTCTCACTGCTTGCCTAATTTTTGTATTTTATCTCAAAAACATTGGAATAATAAATTGGCAGGCTCTGTAATCATATCTTTACATTTACTCCTCAATCTCCTTCCATCATCTTCCTGTCCACAGATGCTTGAAAAATGCATTTTTCCAACCTTCTCAAAAACATAACTATCTTTGGAATTACAGTCCACCCCGATCATGTCTAAAACATTTTGTCTTTGACCACGCAGCACTATTAAATTGTTTCGTGAATAAAAAGCGTTCCGCCGGCTCTTTAAATCCTCAGATTTCACTCAGATCATTGACTTTTGTGACTCTTTAAGAGTATCATGTCGTGACAGTAATGATCTATTAATAGTGAGCACCTGTTCACCACTGCGCTGCTCCCGGAGAGTTAGACATGAGGACACGCAATGGATGGTCTCATCTGAGGGTCACCCAGTTCGCCCCCCGTGTCACGGGCTTGACTGACCTGACACTGACCCACGGCTCCGTCTGGAGTCCTGTGGCTACCTGGGGGGGCCTTGTCCTGTAAACCCCGCCGGAGGAAGAGCTTCAGAGACATCCTCCTTGACTCGGGCGTAAGGCCGATGTCAACCTTTGCATTCGGTTGAGTTGTCAGCTAACGGAAGTGACTTGTGTAATACATGAAACGGTTCTGTGGGAAAAAGAGGAATATCTCTTAGGTCGGCTTCGCAGTAATCAATGTGTTTTCCTTGTCGTTTCAGCGCCATGACGTTTGTTTCCAGTGAAATGACGGAAGAACAGCCATTTCTTTCCCCCAGTGGGATAGCTTTTAGATGAGCCATACCAATACATCGTTAGTCATTGATAGGTTTTTAACCTCTGCGGGGGGAGTTGTGATTTATGGATTGAGACGTGCATTTGTCTGTCGGTTAATATGAGCCTAGCGTGGAAGACGAGCAACAGCAGAAGCACTTATTTCGTAATGTCCTGAAAGAGAGGGGAGGCATTTTTTTTATTATTCTGCTAATGCTGTGGTTTTCCTGCGTCCTGTCCTCATCGACCGGGTTGCTCAGAACACTTAGCTCCGGGTCCACCCTGTGCCGCGTAATTGGTTTTGCCACATTCCGTGGTAATGCCACGGGGCTCTCTGTGTTTGAATGTAGGTGACTTTGACAGGAAATTAGATGAGAACACGTACAGAGGTTTGTAGGAGAGCGTTGGTCCGGCTCATGGTTGGTGTGGAGTTCATGCGTAGCTGTATGGAAATGGGTTCTTGTGATGCTCCTTTTCCTCTCCTTCTCCCTGTTTTCTCTTTCACACCTTTTTCTTTACCTTTATCCAAGGCCTTTCTCTCCACCCCTTTCTTTTCCTCCTTTCTCTCCTCCTACTCCTCCTCCTCTCCTCCTGTCCTCCTGTCCTCCCACCCACCACCCCTCTCGTCCCCTGGTTGCGTGAGATGAGAGTGGGATGGGTGGTACCATCATGAGCCACTCCAATCGCCCAGTGGAGGAACAGAGGAACCATGTTTTGACAGATTTGTGCCCAGGGTTCCACGGCACGTTATGCTCCTATTTTACTGTCGGAAAAGAGCAAATCCCTCCCTCTCCTCCCTCTCCTCCCTCTCCTCCCTCTCCTCCCTCTCCTCCTCTGCCCTTCCTAACCTCCCATGATCCTTTCTGTCCACAAGCCCTGAAGTCACAGCAACGCAGGATTCATAGATCTGACTCAGCTAAAAAATGATTATGCATCTCAGAGTTGGCTGTTAGGGGTTATAATTTTCTGTAGGACAATACCAGCTGTGTAGTCGACGTGTATATTTTGGATTGTATGCAGAGATGATTTCAGAATTGACTCTCAGTCAGAATAACATGGATAATCTGTAGAGCCGCTTCCAATTTTACATTTACATTAGAGCCATTAACTGGCGCTCTGACCCGCAACAGCTAACGGGGGCAATTAGGGTTAAGTGCCTTGCTCAAGGGCACATCCACGTGTTTTTCACCTTGTCAGCTGACGGTAGTGTTAAGGTGTGTTGAGGTAGTTGTGGTACGGATCGCCATGGGCGCGGTGTCCCTCCCCGGTCCTACATGTGGACAAGTCTGGCCGGCTATGGAGCTGCCATTTTGACCTTGTGATCAGCCCAGGCCTTCTGCGGTCATAACATCTCAGAGAAGACCAGCAAGAGGGACAGTGAACCCTGGCCGGTCTATGTCTCACCCTATTCCCTCTGCACCCTATTCCCACTGCATTCTATTCCCACTGCACCCTATTCCCACTGCATTCTATTCCCACTGCACCCTATTCCCACTGCATTCTATTCCCACTGCACTCTATTCCCATTGTACCCTATTCCCAATGCATTCTATTCTCACTGCACCCTATTCACATTGCATTCTATTCTCACTGCACCCTATTCCCACTGCATTCTATTCCCACTGCACCCTATTCCCACTGCATTCTATTCCCACTGCACCCTATTCCCACTGCATTCTATTCCCACTGCACTCTATTCCCATTGTACCCTATTCCCAATGCATTCTATTCTCACTGCACCCTATTCACATTGCATTCTATTCTCACTGCACCCTATTCCCACTGCATTCTATTCCCACTGCACTCTATTCCCATTGTACCCTATTCCCAATGCATTCTATTCTCACTGCACCCTATTCCCATTGCATTCTATTCCCACTGCACCCTGTCTACTGCACTCATGGGCCCTGGTGTCTGCATGCAGCCAGTGGACGTCAGAAGCAGTGCACAATCTAAAGGGCAGAAGGTGCCCTGGGACTCTCACTACCTCCTCTCCTCTTCTTCCCCTGTCCTTTCTTCATCCTTTCCCTCCTTCACTCAGTCTCACTCTCATACAGTTACAATGTTAGTTGACATGATGGGCCAGCGTCGTAGGGTTTGACATCCGGCTTTGTGATGGTAATGTGTCTGGTTTCTTCCCTCCACTAGATGCTGTTATGGATGTCCTAACAGTGTACTCCGGTCATTTGGAATAAAATTGTTTATGACGTGCTTGGCGTTTCCTGCTAAAAGTTATACATGATCATCTGGGCGTGTTTCCCAGACCCAGATGGGATGTAGTCCTGGAATCTCTAGGGAGCTTGTTTTTTGGTCCTGGACTTGAGGAGCTTTAGTTAATTTATGTGTGCAGATGCCATATCGTAATTTTAACCAGTGACAAGAAACTTAAATTAATATGTGCATTATAACAAATGGTATGTTTGGTGTTTTTGTAAAAATCGAATCTGAAAGGTTCATAGTGGATAATGCTTCTGAAGCCATTTTAAACTTAAAATATACTACGAGTTTAACATTTCCTGCATTGTTGGTTCTCCAAGTTGGACAAAGTACAGTCTTTCTTTCAGTCAGGCTGAGCCTCCCCCAAAGCAAACTCCTTCGGTTGATTGGCTGAGCCTCCCCTAAATCTCACTCCTTCTGTTGATTGGCTGAGCTTCCCCTAAATCTCACTCCTTTTGTTGATTGGCTGAGCCTCCCCTAAAGCTCACTCCTTCTGTTGATTGATTAAGCATCTGGTTGGTGTGAACCAGCTGTGGTGTGACTCCTCCCTATCAGGGCACAGTGAAGCATTACTCTGAACGATGTCTATCTGAATATGAAAAACAATGATGACAAGTAATAATATTTTTTGTTAAACTTCTGACTGTCTGTGTGTGTACAGTACGTTTGTGTACTCTGGGTGTTCCGGTGTTTATGGTTTCATTTCTTTACACGAAAAGTGACATGAACTCTGTTTTGTCTCTGAAAAATATTCTTTTCTGTAAATAACTGTTGGTGAAATTTATGAACTATTTGTTTGTTGTACGCCGAAAAATGTTTTCCTTTGTCACTTTAACTGATAGAGAACACAATGACAATATTTCCGATGATGATGACAGAGGTGTTGATGATGAAGGTCACAACTGCCCTTCTTGAACAAGGGTTGTTGACGTCCGCCGTATGCTCTGCTGGAGGAGAGAGAGAGAGAGACCGTGGACAAGAGAGACCAGCACACCACATGTCACCAAGCCCTCTATGTTCTCTCCATAAACCGTCACAATTACAAACATCAACAAATATTTTGTCCTTGTAGGTGAGTTAGACACATATTACCTGGGAACCTAATGGTCACGTGAGACTGGCAGACACACCGCCATGAGTCTCTGCCTCCCAGTCCAGTCTAATTAAACTAGCCTGGGCGTTGGATCACCAAACGTGTTGAAAACAGTCAGACAAAGCATTTAGACTGCTCCGTGTGTTAATCAGTGTGTGTCTGGCTATTTAGAGCCATAGCATAGAATCTGAAGCACCGCTTGAGGTTTATGACCACAGCAAACAACTCCCCAGGTGGTACTGACAGCGTCGCTGCTTTAGGGGAGGATCATGTCATCGATTATATAGACTTCTGGGTACATGAACAATGGATGCCTGGTCTACTCATCACAGAAGAGCAGTTCCACTAGGGAATCCTGTGTTCCAGGAATTCAAATTTCTAAATGCCCCCCCCCCCCGGTTCAATTAGAGGCAGCTTTATGTTCCCCTATGTCGCGTCCCACCCATTTGCCATGGTAGTCAGGCTCTCCATCTCACCCTGTCAGCTTCACAGAAAACGTTCTGGCTGGCTGGCTGGGGGATTTACTGGATCACTGTAATACTATTGTGTCCCAGTGGATTGGCCTTGCAATGACACGACGGCTGTGTTCCAAAAGGCACCCGCTTTCCATGCCTTCCTATTCAGGGCTCTTCCTATGTCGCCCTGCTGGAATCTTCTCTCAGCCCCAGCTAGCGCCGTGTGACACCCTTTAGACGGGTGTCTGGGTGGTTGAGTTGAGGGTTTAATGCTGGGTCATCGCTCATTAGAAATTGAATGCTTATAGGCATAGCTGTGGTATATTCAAATAGCCTTGGTATATTTAAACAAGGCACAAGGGGGTGTGGTGGACAGTCAGTATACCACACCCCACAGAGAGGCCTTATTGCTATTAAAACTGGCTAGAACTACAGTTGAAAGTGAGGTGACATGATATCCATGGTGTACGCTCTCACACACCACTGCAATCAGCCAATCAGCATTCACCAATTAACACCAACAAGTCTACAACCGTGACAAAGCCAGTTATAATTGACAAATATTAACAAGTGCACAGAACAAAAACAGCTTCTCCCAAAGCCAGTTGTGTGTCTGCTCACTCTCTTTTGTGTCATACAGCCAGACTGAAGGTTTCTCACGCACGCACACACACACACACACACACAGTTCCCTTCCATTGCAAACCTGTGATCTTTTCAATACATCCCATTTAGATAATGTCCCATTGTCCCTCAGCGTAATAGTGCTATTCTGAGCCCATAACCTGCCATGCTGCCAACAGGCATCGTGGTGACATCAAAGCCCTGTGCTCGCTGAGTCTACCCGTGTTGTTCTGGGCCCCTAACCTCCCCTTCAGAAACCACATGCTGCCGTCCTGTTCCACTGTCTGGGAGCTTTAGTCCTATTTTAAGACCTTAACCTGCTCAGAGATGAAGTACATGCTGTTTCTGCACGCAGTCCCCACTCCTCTCACTCCTCTCCCTCCACTCCTCTCCCTCACCTCTTCTCCCTCCCCTCCTCTCCCTCCACTCCTCTCCCTCCCCTCCTCTCCCTCCTCTCCCTCCCCTCCTCTCCCTCCTCTCCCTCCCCTCCTCTCCCCTCCTCTCCCTCCCCTCCTGTCCTCTCCCTCCCCTCCTCTCCCTCACCTCTTCTCCCTCCCCTCCTCTCCCTCCCCTCCTTTCTCTCTCTCCCCTCCTCTCCTCTTCCACTCACCTTCCATCTCCTTTTTCGCTCCTGTCTCTTCCCTATTTTTCACTTGTCTCCTCCCAGTTCTCCATATGCTCTGCTCCTAAGTGATCTGCCAGTAGCTCTGTGTGTGTGTGTGTGTGTGTGTGTATGTGCGTGTGCGGGCGTGTTCCCGTGTGCGTGTCTCCTTCAGCGGTGTCTGGACAAGACTGGACCAAAAGCAAGGAGACGTGATCTTTATAATTGATACCCTGGCCAGGACACACTCACACAATCACCCACACAAACATTTACAAATAGGACACAAACTGGTCATTAACAACCTGCCAAGCACGGGCAATGAAATAAATACAGCGCTGATTTCAAGTGTCTTTTCCCTCTAAATGCCCACCCCCACACCATGGAAACACCCTTTTCTGATTCTCTTTACCTGTACTACATGTTCTAGAGTAATGGTTTAAACCTAACCGTTCTTAGCGGGTGTGACCCTCTGACCATGCCTCTCTCTCTTCTTCCTCCTCCTCCTCTTCCTCTCCTGGGAAAATCTCAGCAAACACTGCTCTAACTTTCAACACATTGTGATGTGTGCCGTTTAATAGTATTTATGTACTGTATTTTTTATTTCATTTTTTTGCCAACTTTGTATAGTGTATAAATATCTATAAATATATGACCAATGACAGTACTGTATAGATGTTAGCTGCCTGGGGCTTCCAGGCATATAGTGTTTCTTTGGTAGACTAGAGGCTCTATTCCATTTCTATCGCTGAAGCGTTTGAAGATTGCTCCCCCGAAACATCGGAGGTTACTTCCTGATTGATCCGACGCGCGCAGCGTTTACCGCGAAGGCAGTTCCCGCTGACACATTGGAATTCCAGTCACTCTGTTGACAGGTACTACGTCCGCAATACAGAGGGAGTAGAGAGCCCTCAGAGAACCGGCGTAGAGCCGTTTTACAGCCGGTCATTGGGGAATTCTGCTGTGTGTAGAGCTCTGGTTTGTCACTGTGGTCCTTTTTCTATTCTAGCTTGGTTTTTGTGTTGTTGTTTTTTAAATACACCCGGTGGCATCCAATGTGTGTGTTGTTTCTTCCTTTTCCTTGTTTGTTTTCTCATTTATTTGTTAGTTTGTTGTTTTCCTGTCGAGACACAGCCGTTCTGGCGTCACAGGAGAGTGCACAGGAACGCAGAACAGAGCCCAGTCAGCTGGTTTGTTTGTTGGCGGCGGGTTAGCATCGCTCCGGTCCTCCGCTGACCTCCTCTCTCTGCGTCATTCATGTCATGTAACTACTGGCGTCTAAATGTCTCCAATGTCCGGATCTTTCCTAATCTGATTGTGCCAAAATTATAAGACGGTGTGAGCAAATAAAAGGTGCGTTCTAATCTGATTGTGAACAGAAGTGTGAATGGACAGAATTAAGACCAGATCAGGAAAATCTGAAAGTCAGGACCCGGTAGACAGGGTCATGTCGTATTAGTATCAAACATGTTCACGTGTACGTTGACCATCTTGCCCTCTTCCTCATCTTCCTCCTTCCTCCTGCTCATCCCCTCCCTGTTTAATCCTTAATGTTTCTCCTCCTTGTCAGTCTCATTTTACATGTTGTGCTTCCTTTGAAAAGCACTTCAGCACATCCAGTAATTGTTGGGTGTAATTTTCCAGCTCATCCTTCATCCTTCATTTCTGTGATCCTCCACATCCATCACCAACTCTGCTCTTCCTCTCTGTCTCTGCCTCTCTGTCTCTGCTACTCTGTCACTGCCTCTCTTCCTCTCCGTCTCTGCCTCTCTGTCTCTGCCTCTCTGTCTCTGCCTCTCTGTCTATTCCTCTCTGTCTCTTCCTCTCTGTCACTGCCTCTCTTCCTCTCCGTCTCTGCCTCTCTGTCTCTGCCTCTCTGTCTCTTCCTCTCTGCCTCTCTGTCTCTGCCTCTCTGTCTCTGCCTCTCTGTCTCTTCCTCTCTGTCTCTGCCTCTCTGTCTCTGCCTCTCCGTATCTGCCTCTCTGTCTCTGCCTCTCTGTCTCTGCCTCTCTTCCTCTGCATCTCTGCCTCTCTTCCTGCCATCCCTCTCTCTTTGGCTAGAAGAGAACTACCCTCCAGGACACAGTCCAGTCTAGTGTGTCGGTACAGAGTGGGTACGCGCCCAGAGACACTTTCTGTATTCTCTGTGGAGCACGGAGTCAGACAGAGAAGGGGAGAATGATTAAGCACAGGGCCCTGCTCCCTGAACATGAGTGTTAGTTAAAGACCTTGACAGCAGGCAGGTTCGTAACCTTGGTCTGTGTTATTCCATTGATCGTATCAAGGGACCACAGATATTGGAGCCAGAATAGCCATCAGACATCCACCCGGTCCCATTTAACCCCCACAATCGCTCAGTCAGGAACCTTCAGTGTTCATGCAGTGGACTAATGCCGGATCCACCAGGCTGGGTTCACCTCACCAACGGCAAACAGCAGTGGGTTGCTACTGAAACCTCCCGGAGGACTGCTGTCAGTGGAGAAACACAAAGCTCACATTCCTGGGGGATATTCTACGGGTTCTTCAAATTGAAACTGCAGTGGAACCCCATTACGCTCTTTGAAGAACCCTTTTAAAGCTTTAGTCGAATAACCCCTTTTTTAATGGTAACATTTTCAAGGACCTTTTCAGGTTTATTTTTGGGGTAGGTTGTTCAAATAATTATTTTGAGCAACCGTTAAAAGGAGTTATTTAAAGTCCCCATGCACTTCTCTGCCAGAGGACTAATGTGTGTGAACATGCGTGCGTGTGTGCGTGTGTGTGTACGCCTGTGTATGAATGTCTCTTGTGTTCCAGGAGGTTTTCTTGGATTAAGTTCAGGCAGGGTTGGATCCATTGGCACTCCTCCTCCTGGGAGCTCTCCATTAAGCATCAAACTATCTTACTAAAAGGCAATATAAGCTATAATGTTTAGGTTTCATTACCAACTGTTAATCAAACCTGGTCCGTTAATCAAACCTGGTTCGTTTATCAAACCTGATCTGTTTATCAAACCTGATCTGTTAATCAAACCTGATCCGTTAATCAAACCTGGTACATTAATCAAACCTGATCTGTTGATCAAACCTGATCTGTTAATCAAACCTGGTACATTAATCAAACCTGATCTGTTAATCAAACCTGATCTGTTAATCAAACCTGGTACATTAATCAAACCTGGTACATTAATCAAACCTGATCTGTTAATCAAACCTGATCTGTTAATCAAACCTGGTACATTAATCAAACCTGGTACATTAATCAAACCTGATCCGTTAATCAAACCTGATCTGTTAATCAAACCTGATCCGTTAATCAAACCTGGTACATTAATCAAACCTGATCTGTTAATCAAACCTGATCTGTTAATCAAACCTGGTACATTAATCAAACCTGGTACATTAATCAAACCTGATCTGTTGATCAAACCTGATCTGTTAATCAAACCTGGTACATTAATCAAACCTGATCCGTTAATCAAACCTGATCTGTTAATCAAACCTGATCCGTTAATCAAACCTGGTACATTAATCAAACCTGGTACATTAATCAAACCTGATCTGTTGATCAAACCTGATCTGTTAATCAAACCTGGTACATTAATCAAACCTGATCCGTTAATCAAACCTGGTACATTAATAAAACCTGATCCGTTAATCAAACCTGATCTGTTAATCAAACCTGATCTGTTAATCAAACCTGATCTGTTAATCAAACCTGGTCCATTTGTCAACAGAAGGGCGCAACTGCTCATATTCCTGTAGGTGATCATGTTTACTTTGCAGTCTTCCGTTAGCTACACTGTACAGTTGGCTAAACAGAGTGGATGGAATGTACTTTTCAGGTTGGATTCATTTATTGTCCCCATTTTAACATTGTTTCTTAAAGTCTTTAATCACAATGCTGCTTACAAAAAAGGCTTCACATAGCATTCAGTTGATCGATGGACCAGGTCAAATTGGCTAGATGCTAAAGGCAATTCACAGTTCAGTTTTTCTCACACCTGCTTCAGGGGGTTACCTCCAGCCCCCCATGTTGAAAGGGGCTGGGAATGAGGGGAGGCATTAGTTCCTGATTGGAGGTGTAGGAGGGGAGGGCACATGGGTCTATGGAGTATTAATGGGCACATTGTGGGCACAATCATTCTGGATGGGGGGTGAGGACTGGGGTCGTCCTGGGGTCAAGCCTTGCAGTGCACAGGTTCTGCGTTCCATGTTTTTAGCCTCTCCTGTTTTTTTTAGCCGAGCGGACTGTGATCTTTCTAGCTGATTTATTTACCCGCCTACTCCCACCCGGCCGTGTCATTGGGTGTGTCATTGTGGGCGGAGCTGTAGAGCTGAGCTCTGATTTGGTTCCTAATTAAAGACTCATTTTTACTACATTGGTTGTGTGGAGGCGTTTTTATTGCCAGTCAGTAAAGTGTGTTTGAATAAAAGCGTGGTGTGGCGTCCAAACTTTTTATGTTGGGATAGCTTCATTTCAAACAGTTCAAACAAGTCCAACTGTTGTGCTTTGTCCATTTGTTATGGTTGTATTATTAGTGGATTTGTACTGGCACACACCCTTTTAAGTACATTAAATACTACATGCACAAATAGTTACAAACTATAATGACTGCCACTTTAATTTAACATGTGCCACTCTCATTTGCTCTCAGTTAAAGATTGTAATTTGCTCAAGCTCAGTGGTCTGATCTGTAAAGTTCAACTCTGCTAAAAAAATATGTTTTTACTGGCAGTGAGAGAAGTGTGGGGTGGGGGTAGATGAGAAGGACAGGGATTGAGAGGGAGGAAGAGAGAGCAGACATTTTAGCAGACATTTGAGAGAGACAGAGAGAAAGCACTTGGCCATTATCTGATACAATGGAATATTAACCAGCCTGGTGATTTGGCTGTACCAGGGCTATTACTGGAATATTAACCAGCCTGGTGACTTGGCTGTACCAGGGCTATTACTAGAATATTAACCAGCCTGGTGACTTGGCTGTACCAGGGCTATTACTGGAATATTAACCAGCCTGGTGACTTGGCTGTACCAGGGCTATTACTAGAATATTAACCAGCCTGGTGACTTGGCTGTACCAGGGCTATTACTGGAATATTAACCAGCCTGGTGACTTGGCTGTACCAAGGCTATTACTGGAATATTAACCAGCCTGGGGACTTGGCTGTACCAGTGCTATTACTGGAATATTAACCAGCCTGGTGACTTGGCTGTACCAGGGCTATTACTGGAATATTAACCAGCCTGGTGACTTGGCTGTACCAGGGCTATTACTGGAATATTAATCAGCCTGGTGATTTGGCTGTACCAGTGCTATTACTGGAATATTAATCAGCCTGGTGATTTGGCTGTACCAGTGCTATTACTGGAATATTAACCAGCCTGGTGACTTGGCTGTACCAGGGCTATTACTGGAATATTAACCAGCCTGGTGACTTGGCTGTACCAGGGCTATTACTGGAATATTAACCAGCCTGGTGACTTGGCTGTACCAGGGCTATTACTGGAATATTAACCAGCCTGTTGACTTGGCTGTACCAGGGCTATTACTGGAATATTAACCAACCTGGTGACTTGGCTGTACCAGGGCTATTACTGGAATATTAACCAGCCTGGTGACTTGGCTGTACCAGGGCTATTACTGGAATATTAACCAGCCTGGTGACTTGGCTGTACCAGGACTATTACTAGAATACTAACCAACCGGGTGACTTTTGACTGTACCAGGGCTATTACTGGAATATTAACCAGCCTGGTGACTTTTGACTGTACCAGGGCTATTACTCTGGTCTAGCAGAGCAAAAACACTTCTGTGTCTGTTCTTATCATATGTGAATCAGCCTGTAATCAGAAGAAGAGGAAGGAGACCAGATATGTTCAGCGCCCCCAGGACCTGCATGAATAGCCAAGCCCTATCTAATGCATGTTTTCCCCAAAAGGTCTCTATGCGTCAATAGTAGTGCACTACATAGGGAATAGGCTTTATAAAGTAGTGCACTACATAGGGAATAGGCTTTATAAAGTAGTGCACTACATAGGGGATAGGCTTTATAAAGTAGTGCACTACATAGGGGATAGGCTTTATAAAGTAGTGCAATACATAGGGGATAGGCTTTATAAAGTAGTGCACTACATAGGGAATAGGCTTTATAAAGTAGTGCACTACATAGGGAATAGGCTTTATAAAGTAGTGCACTACATAGGGGATAGGCTTTATAAAGTAGTGCACTACATAGGGGATAGGCTTTATAAAGTAGTGCACTACATAGGGAATAGGCTTTATAAAGTAGTGCACTACATAGGGGATAGGCTTTATAAAGTAGTGCACTACATAGGGGATAGGCTTTATAAAGTAGTGCACTACATAGGGAATAGGCTTTATAAAGTAGTGCACTACATAGGGGATAGGTTTTATAAAGTAGTGCACTACATCAGGGAATAGGGTTTATAAGGTTATGCACTACATTGGGAATACGGCGCCTTATTAAATAAGCTGTAGTGTGTATGAATTATTCACACTGCCTTGATGAAGATAAATGATGTCATTAACTTCTAGTTCCTAGTTTCTGTTAAGCAGCTATTCTTTCAACAGTTGTGTGCATGTTTATTTTATAATCCGATTTAGCGCATAGTAATTTGATGAATAATCACAATAAGCATGAGACACAGCTGTAATGGTGCATTTGTTTGTAATTGATCACATGGCAGTTCCTTTCTGACTTAAATCAAGGAATAAGGAAGTGGCCTGTCTTAAAGTGGGGATCAGCAGTTGAAACAATAACAATGTAATCTCCCCACCCATTTTTATAAAAAACAAGTGATGGGGTGGAGAAATGTTACCTCTGTGAAGCTCCTAGACACTAATCAGTCACACTAAGCTTGGGAGGCATTACCGATTCCAACCTCTAAGACCCAATGGATGAATGTAGTTCACATATTATTATCAGTCTAGATTAGCCTTTAAACATTTAATCTTGCTCCTCACACTAAGTAGCCCACTTTGTATTGTATCCATGTACCAAGCAGATTCAAAGGGAAAATGAGAAGAGATGACTATGTCATTTACTGTGAGCTGTCTGTGCATGATTTTCCTATTAAGCTCAGGGGCAGAGAGGGAGGGAATGACAGAGCTGTTTACTTAGAACATTTTCTTCCCACTTTTATTTATTACATCTATCTTATTTTCCACTGTATTTTTCTCCATTTAAACTCCGGCTGTGTGAATCTCCATGTCTTATTTTCATTTTATTTGACCTTTATTTGTACAGTCATCGAGCTGTGTGAGCCCTTAATGACAGCAATAATTAAAAGATACACAGTACACACATCATACAGTCATATCACCCTCTATGTTAACTCCAGCTGTATCACTCCTCATGTTAACTCCAGCTGTATCACTCCTCATGTTAATTCCAGCTGAATCACTCCTCATGTTAACTCCAGCTGTATCACTCCTCATGTTAATTCCAGCTGTATCACTCCTCATGTTAACTCCAGCTGTATCACTCTCCTATTCAGTCCAGCTGTATTACTCTCCTTGTTTAGTCCAGCTGTATGTCTCTCCTTGTTTAGTCCAGCTGTATGTCTCTCCTTGTTTAGTCCAGCTGTATGTCTCTCCTTGTTTAGTCCAGCTGTATGTCTCTCCTTGTTTAGTCCAGCTGTATCTCTCTCCTTGTTTAGTCCAGCTGTATCTCTCTCCTTGTTTAGTCCAGCTGTATCTCTCTCCTTGTTTAGTCCAGCTGTATCTCTCTCCTTATTGAGTCCAGCTGTACCTCTCTCCTTGTTTTGTCCAGCTGTATGTCTCTCCTTGTTTAGTCCAGCTGTATGTCTCTCCTTGTTTAGTCCAGCTGTATGTCTCTCCTTGTTTTGTCTAGCTGTATGTCTCTCCTTGTTTAGTCCAGCTATTTGTCTCTCCTTGTTTAGTCCAGCTGTATGTCTCTCCTTGTTTAGTGCAGCTGTATGTCTCTCCTTGTTTTGTCCAACTGTATGTCTCTCCTTGTGCTCAGACGTATAAAGGTTAGATGGATAAAAACCCAACCAAGCGCCCCACATATATACAAATTAAACATGGCTTAAAGATCCATGTTCCCCTTGTTTACCTAACCCTTTGCATAACTAGGAATGCCTAAAATTAAAAAGGAATCACTAGTCTAACATGAACCCCAAATCTAAAACAATGCCCAGCTGTAAATGTTTCTCTTGAGGGGACCTATTTTTAAGGTTTTACTGTCTTTTGTAGTGTATCATGTATGCACACAGTTCCTCCGGGAAAGTATTCACACCCTTACACATTTAGTTGATGAAATGTCAATATATCAATATACACAATATCCCATAATTACAAACGAAAATATACAAACAAATATGTGTCAAAAACACTCATGTATGTTAGTATTCAGACCCTTTGCCACGACACTCCGAATAGAGCTCCTACACAGACAGGAGCCCACAGGAGCCAGACCCCAGCAGGCTGGGCAGGTGCTGCCAGGGGACGGGTCTGGAGGTGTCCTCCTCTGATCTGCAACAGAAGGCTGGAGGACTCAGCCACTGCAAACCAACGCCTCTCTCTGTGGGAGACTCTCTGCTTGCATCACGTCAGGCTATTTATAGTAACACTGCACAGACTCTGACACCTCCCCTCTTCACCCTCTGATCTCCTCTTCACGCTCCCCTCTCCTCTTCACCCTCCGATCTCCTCTTCACGCTCCCCTCTCCTCTTCTCCCTCCCATCTACGCTTCTCCCTCCCCTCTCCTCTTCTCCACTCTCTCCTCTTCTCCCTCCCCTCTCCTCTTCCCCCTCTCCTCTCCTCGTCACCCTCTCCTCTTCTCCCTCCCCTCTCCTCTTCTCCCTCTCCTCTCCTCGTCCTCCTCTCCACTCTCTCCTTCCTACCAACCATCATTGGTCCTGTAGCAGCAGGTGTTAAACAGCGAACAATAGAAAACATTGATTGATACCCGAGACGATAATAGACTCCATTCAGGTGTAATTCACACCATCTACCTACATACATGTTCATCTGGAGTGATACAAGTCATCTATAAACAGATCTCCTGCATCTTAACACAGAATATCCACAGGTTTCAGAATTTATTTCTTTTACTTTGATACTTAAAAATGAAAAGATTACACCAATGCACAATGCATGGGTAAGAAACAGAAGAGAGGCACTAGTACACTGCACAGGCTCAGAGTAATGATGTCACATCGAGGGTTAATGTCCACAACACTTCCCCTTGGTTTCACAACACTGTTTTCTCTTGTGTTCCCGGACACTTTGGATTTAGAATTTGAGCTTGCATCACTGCAAAAGTAAACAATAAAGGCAGAGTGCAATTACGCTGTGACCTTTCTGTCAGAAGATCTGTGACTGCACTGTGACCTGTCTGTGAGGCCTGTGACTACACTGTGACCTGTCTGTCAGGCCTGTGACTGCACTGTGACCTGTCTGTGAGGCCTGTGACTACACTGTGACCTGTCTGTGAGGCCTGTGACTACACTGTGACCTGTCTGTGAGGCCTGTGACTGCACTGTGACCTGTCTGTGAGGCCTGTGACTGCACTGTGACCTGTCTGTGAGGCCTGTGACTACACTGTGACCTGTCTGTGAGGCCTGTGACTGCACTGTGACCTGTCTGTGAGGCCTGTGACTGCACTGTGACCTGTCTGTGAGGCCTGTGACTACACTGTGACCTGTCTGTGAGGCCTGTGACTGCACTGTGACCTGTCTGTGAGGCCTGTGACTACACTGTGACCTGTCTGTGAGGCCTGTGACTACACTGTGACCTGTCTGTGAGGCCTGTGACTACACTGTGACCTGTCTGTGAGGCCTGTGACTGCACTGTGACCTGTCTGTGAGGCCTGTGACTACACTGTGACCTGTCTGTGAGGCCTGTGACTACACTGTGACCTGTCTGTGAGGCCTGTGAATACGCTATGACAGTAGGCCACCACATTTCCCATCTGGCTAAGGTTTAATTTTGGGAGACAGCCTTGATAAACAGCCGGAGGGTGTGTGCCAACCTCAGATCCCCAGATTAGGCAGCCATCCGGCACTGCGCTTAGTTGTGTCCTCTGCAAAAGACAACCCTGCATGGAATGCGACGGTTTGATCTGTTTAGCAGTTGAGCATTATTAGAAGAATTTTCTCGGTAGGTACCAGAAACCTGTTAGGACTAACACTTGCCAGTGTGTGTCATTTGAATCCTGTGGGTTTGTCCAACCCATCATCCATTTGATGAGAGAGAACTGTCCACATTTTCAATTGGATGAGGTTTCACATAAAAGGATGATCTCTCTCTTGCTCAGCCCTGTCAAAGCTTTTCTCTCTCCCACCACCTAAATGGAATGTTCTCCTCCTTGACGATAAGCCTGATCATTTTCCAAAAACATCTAAAACCCCATATTTCAAAGAGAAACTATAACGACTACACAGTCCACCTCTCTACAATGTTGTCTTTTGTGAACTACTGCTTGTCAATTTTATTATCATCAGTTTGTCTCTCTAGGTAATACACTGCTCAGTGACTTTAATTTTAACTGGCCCACCCAAACTTCCAAGCCTCTGGCCTGCTCTTAGCAGCCCTGCACTTCTGAATGAGATGTCTCTTTTTTGCTGCCATGGTGACAGACAGCATCCCCAACAGGTTAAGTTGTGCTCATGCCCCTCCCCCAACTGGAACACTGCACCTGATTCATCTCACCACTTTCACTACTGGCCTTGTGTCTTTATCATTGCTGCCTGCCATTTCCATCCCTTGTGACAACTGCAATGTTCTGCTGAAAGATATACTATTTGTCTTCTGGTTTTTGTTTTGTTACTATTTTATCTTTTCCACTGTCAGTTCATGTTTAAGAAAAGTTAAAAGAAAGGTTTCTGTCCTATTTTACCCCATGCTTGCATTTTATACAGCTATGGGAAACAGGTTGATTGTCCTAAACTGATGCTGTCCAACATATTGGAACTGACCGGTTGTAATTATGTTCCCCTTCTATGGATGTGACAAACACATGCTCCTTAACAGTATGTGACAAACACATGCTCCTTAACGGATGTGACAAACACATGCTCCTTAACGGTCTGTGACAAACACATGCTCCTTAACGGTATGTGACAAACACAAGCTCCTTAACAGTATGTGAAAAACACATGCTCCTTAACGGATGTGATAAACACATTCTCCTTAACGGATGTGACAAACACATGCTCCTTAACAGTATGTGAAAAGCACATGCTCCTTAACGGATGTGACAAACACATGCTCCTTAACGGATGTGACAAACACATGCTCCTTAACGGTATGAGACAAACACATGCTCCTTAACGGATGTGATAAACACATGCTCCTTAACAGTATGTGAAAAACACATGCTCCTTAACGGATGTGACAAACACATGCTCCTTAACGGATGTGACAAACACATGCTCCTTAACAGTATGTGAAAAACACATGCTCCTTAACGGATGTGACAAACACATGCTCCTTAACGGATGTGACAAACACATGCTCCTTAACGGTCTGTGACAAACACATGCTCCTTAACGGATGTGACAAACACATGCTCCTTAACGGTCTGTGACAAACACATGCTCCTTAACGGATGTGACAAACACATGCTCCTTAACGGTCTGTGACAAACACATGCTCCTTAACGGATGTGACAAACACATGCTCCTTAACGGTCTGTGAAAAACACATGCTCCTTAACGGATGTGACAAACACATGCTCCTTAACGGTCTGTGACAAACACATGCTCCTTAACGGCCTGTGAAAAACACATGCTCCTTAACGGATGTGACAAACACATGCTCCTTAACGGATGTGACAAACACATGCTCCTTAACGGATGTGACAAACACATGCTCCTTAACGGATGTGACAAACACATGCTCCTTAACGGATGTGACAAACACATGCTCCTTAACGGATGTGATAAACACATGCTCCTTAACGGTATGTGACAAACACAAGCTCCTTAACAGTATGTGAAAAACACATGCTCCTTAACGGTCTGTGACAAACACATGCTCCTTAACGGTATGAGACAAACACAAGCTCCTTAACAGTATGTGAAAAACACATGCTCCTTAACGGTATGAGACAAACACAAGCTCCTTAACAGTATGTGAAAAACACATGCTCCTTAACGGATGTGACAAACACATGCTCCTTAACAGTATGTGAAAAACACATGCTCCTTAACGGGATGTGACAAACACATGCTCCTTAACGGATGTGACAAACAAATGCTCCTTAACAGTATGTGACAAACTCATGCTCCTTAACGGGATGTGACAAACACATGCTCCTTAAAATGTTCTATTGGATTTTTTCTGTTAACCGAGTTGCTCATGAAGGATGTATTAAAGTCACCTACCTGTCCTCTTCAGTCTGTCCCCAGTTATTTTATTTAAACTGTATTTAACTGTATTGATGAGGAAGTAGAAATCCACTGTCAAAACTGCCTATTCACAAGTACCTTTAAAACTGTAGTCAAATCACCAAAAAATAAAGCACACTGGATCCTGAAGCCTTAATAAACTGTAAACCAATTTCTAACCCATGTTTTTTAAGTAAAATCTGTGAGAAATTTGTTTTTATACAGTTAACAGATACATTCCACTTCCAAAAAATCTGCATGGTTTCCCTGGCCACCATAGAACACAGACGGTGCTCATTAAACCGACTTAGGATAAACACAGATCCTTGTACTACTGGATCTTAGTACAGCTTCTGATACTATAGATCATAACATCCTGCTTGACAGAATAAAGCAATTGAGTTGGACTCTTGGGTTTACTACTGGAGCAGGACTTACTGATTTATAGAGATCTCATGTGGGGTCTCTCAAAGTTCAGTGTTGGGGCCAATTCTGATTAATTTGTATGTATCCTTGTATCAGTGCTGTTAGAAAGTATGGCATTCATTTTGACAGCTTTACTAACGATGCACAACTCCCTCTCTCCTCATACCCTGATGATTTCCTCATACCCTGATGATTTCCTCAAACCCTGATGATTTCCTCAAACCCTGATGATTTCCTCATACCCTGATGATTTCCTCATACCCTGATGATTTCCTCATACCCTGATGATTTCCTCAAACCCTGATGATTTCCTCAAACCCTGATGATTTCCTCATACCCTGATGATTTCCTCAAACCCTGATGATTTCCTCAAACCCTGATGATTTCCTCATACCCTGATGATTTCCTCAAACCCTGATGATTTCCTCATACCCTGATGATTTCCTCATACCCTGATGATTTCCTCAAACCCTGATGATTTCCTCAAACCCTGATGATTTCCTCAAACCCTGATGATTTCCTCAAACCCTGATGATTTCCTCATACCCTGATGATTTCCTCATACCCTGATGATTTCCTCATACCCTGATGATTTCCTCATACCCTGATGATTTCCTCATACCCTGATGATTTCCTCAAACCCTGATGATTTCCTCATACCCTGATGATTTCCTCAAACCCTGATAATTTCCTCATACCCTGATGATTTCCTCATACCCTGATGATTTCCTCATACCCTAATGATTTCCTCATATTTTTCTCTTAAAACATACTCATTTAGCCTAACGTTTTAAACACTATTTTACGGTGGCTTTTAAAAGTATTCTCCCCCATGGACATTTCCACATTTTATTGTGTTACAAGTCAAAATAGATTTAATCACGATGTTTTGCCACTGATTGATACACAGGAGCCCATAATGCCCAAGTGAAAAATACAGTCAAGTAATTTGTTGAATGAAGTCCACCTGTGTGGCAGTTAAGTTATTTCACGTGATTTCAAGTTAAATATAACTACAACTACAATTCCTAACAAAAACTTAATAAAGATAAAGGAACATTCATAGCAAATCCAGGAAGATGATTCCTCAAAAGAAATAATAAGGGGTAGGATATAAGAATAGTTCCAAGGCAATCAATATCATTATTAGAAAATGGAGAGAGTATGCCACAATTGTGAATCTATCCACACCAGGCCATCCTCACAAACTGAGGATCCAGGAATAGATGGGCCCTGTTCAGGGAGGCCACTGAGAGGCCTGTATCAACTCTGAAGTTACAGTCTTGCAACGCTGAGCTGGGATACACTGTTTATACTGCAACAATAGTCTGAGTGATTCTGAAAAGTAGCCTACAATGGAGTGTGGCAAAAAGAGAGCCAACATTAAATCTCAGCTTGAGTTTGCCAGAAAGCATGTGGGGGAATCTGAGACCAAGTGGAAGAAAATTGTATGTTCTGATGAGACCAAAGTATAGCTTTTTGGCCACAACGCTAAGTGCTATGTTTGACCCAAGCTGGCAGACAATCTGCTAAAGACTGCAAGAGACCTGGGGACTTGGGAGATGATTTATATTCCAGCAGGACAATGAAAGCAAAAATAGAGTCAAAGCTACACTGGAGTGACTCAAAAACATTTCTCACCTGGACATGATGGACTTTTTTGTGTTGATCAGAGCTCAAAACCTCCTGATTGAATACATTCATAATAACTAACAGATATCACAAATTCAAAACCTCCTGATTGAACACATTCATAATAACTAATAGATATCACAAACTCACACTGCAAAGTTTCGACATTGTGCTGACACTGCTCTTGCTTTTCGTGTAGCCTGTGGTCTTAGTTGTTGATTCTCTTCCTGTTCCTGGCTTCCTTCATCACTCAGACCCAGACCCACTGTCCACTTCAACTGCTGCTCTTCCCCTCATGTGTTTCAGCTCCAGCTAATTAAGCCACTGCTTAAACATTGCAGTTTTTACAGTTTTAAATGAGCATTTTAGTAATTCAGCAGAGCGACTCATGCAGTGAGGCCTTCAATTAGTGCACTCAGCTTAGGACATGGTGATAAGACCTACGAAATTACTAAAACGTAAATTTGTCACCATTACCAATTTGTTACTGCAACACATTTCGTTTCACTGCTGCTGAGCTGGAGCCTGCGAGTGAAAATCTGGTTGTGCGGTTTAGCTTTAGCATTCTATGCATACAGCCATTAATAAAAACGTGAACTTGAATTTGGCCCCTGTGGCTGTCCACTGCAGACCGGCGCCAGCAGCAGCAGCACACTCACATTAAATATGTAGGACATGTAGACACAGAAATTGTTTTCAAACCAGGCTAGACAGTCCTCCGAGAACCCTAGGTTGCTGGGTCTATTAATTAGGATGTGATGGTTGACAGAGTCAAAGGCTTCAGCTAAATCAGTGGAAATGCTGCACAAAAGTGCTTGTTATCCAAAGCAGATATGATGTCCACTGTAGCTTAAATCTACATGTTTCACTCCCATTAAACATTTTTACAAACCTCTCGTCCCTTTTCCTCCACTTGCTCTGCAGCTGATGGGCTGCTGACTGACATAACGGCCCCGCCCAGTTGTACCGTCCTCTGGCCTGCTTTAATCAGCCGGGCTGTTTTGAATTTACTGTCCCTTTTAGTCCCATTGTGTCAGAATACCTGAGTTTACAGTTGCCGGGTTAATCTGTCCCCTCACATTTGAGACATTCCACTAGTCACTGGTGCACCATTGTCACTATTGGCCATCTGTATGTCTAGCCCTGCTAGTTGCCATCCCCATCCCTAGAGACAACTGCAGTGTTCTCCTAAAAGTCAGTGAGTCTTCCTCCAAAAAACAGCGCTGAATCCTCATTAACGCCACAGACATATCTGTCATGGAGCATGTCCTCAAACCCAGCCCCAAACTCACCATGTTCTGAGAATTGACCTTATTCAGCAACAAAGTTAGCAACTGACTGACCTTGTTTTCCAAAAATGGCAATTAAACTAGAACCTCTGGACAATCACTTGAGGCTCTGGATTGTGATGAATCTGTACAAGAGCAACTAAATCCACAAAAGGAATTCACCCGAGTCTCTGTGGAGAAGATACATTCCTCATTAGCTTGTAGGTTTTAGCCCAACACGCACACAAGAGAATGCTGTTTAGCCTAATTTGTAATTCAATTTTTTATTCTGTCCAGTCCACCCTCTATTCCGAGAAACTAATTAACAGTTCCAAACATTGCTACTGTAATGTGAATTTGCCCTTTATCTTTCTTAGTGATCTCCCCCGGCAACATTTCCCCCCAGCCACTCTTCCTTATCATTCATTAAGCTAAGCTAAGCTAACTGGCTAATACCTCCTTTCCATTGCTCGTTAAACTAAGCCAACTGGCTAACTCCTCTACATCCCTTATTAAACAAAGCTGAGCTAACTCGCTGTATTGTTTTGTGTAACAGAGATAAGAATCAATCAATCAATCAAATTTATTTATAAAGCCCTTTTTACAACAGCAGTTGTCACAAAGTGCTTTACAGAGAGACCCAGCCTTAAACCCCAAGGAGCAAACAACAGTAGTGTTGAATTTCAGTGGCTAGGAAAAACTCCCTAAGAAGGCCGAATTTTAGGAAGAAACCTAGAGTGGACCCAGGCTCAGAGGGGTGACCAGTCCTCTTCTGGCTGTGCCGGGTGAGATATTGAGAGTCCAATTAGAATAATAAATACATTTCTCTGGGCTAAATCCAGAGTCTATTTGATTCTAGACTAGGTCAAAAGTATGACCAGGTGGACAATGACAGGGACAGCAACGGGCTCCCCAAACCAGGTACTCCGCAGGTGTGGACCAGGACCTCATGTCCTCCTAAAATTTAAAACTGGAGGAGACTGAGAAAAGTTAGAAAGTGCATTCCTCATATCCCCCAGCACAATAATATAGCAGCGTAACACCTTGGAACTGAGATGGGTGGGTCCGGTGACACTGTGGCCCTACCCGGGGGAGGCCCTGGACAGGGCCCAACAGGCAGGAAATCAATCCACCCACATTACCAGGCATCAATCAAAGGGACACCCACCAAACGCAACCCCCCTGAATGAGGGCTGAGTATTGCCAGCAGCGTACAGCCCAATTGCACAAGTGCGCAACAGAGAGACAACAACAAGCCAGTGACTCTTCCCCCGAAAGGCATTGGAGGGAGGGCATCCCAGTGGCGACAAGAGCCCACCTGGCAAGACAGCAAGGGTGGACAGTATCAAGCCTACTGGTCACCTTCACGCCCCCGGGCCAGGCTACACCTAATTATAAACCGTGCTGTAGAGATGAGTTTTTAGTAGACACTTGAAAGTTTGCACTGAGTTTGCATTTCTAACCTTAATTGGCAGATCATTCCACAGTAGTGGAGCTCTATGAGAAAAGGCCCTGCCAGCTGTTTGTTTAGAAATTCTAGGTGCAATTAAAAGGCCTCCATCTTGCGATCGTAGGTTACATGTAGGTATGTATGGCTGGATCATTTCAGCAAGGTAAGTAGGAGCCAGTCCATGTATTGATTTATAGGTTAAGAGTAAAACCTTAAAATCAGCCCTAACCCTAACAGGCAGCCAGTGTAAGGACGCTAGGACAGGAGTAATGTGTTCAAATTTGTTTGTTCTAGTTAGGATTCTAGCAGCTGTGTGCAGCACTAATTGAAGTTTATTTATTAATTTGTCTGGATAATCAGAGAGAAGAGCATTGCAGTAATCTAGTCTAGAAGTAACGAAAGCATGGATTAATTTTTCTGCAACAGTTTTTGATAGAAAGTTTCTAATTTTTGCAATGTTTCGAAGATGAAAATAAGCAACTCTTGAGACATATTTTATATGTTCTTCAAAGGAGAGGTCAGGGTCAAGGGTAATGCCAAGGTTTTTTACAGTTTTTTGGGATATGACCATGCAGCCGTCGAGGTTCACAGTGAGATCTGCTAACAACGCTCTTTGTTTCTTGGGTCCTAAAACGAGCATTTCTGTTTTTCTTGAGTTTAAGAGCAATCCACTTCCTAATATGTGAAATGCATGCTTCCAAAGTAGCTAATTTAGGGGCTTCTCCATGTTTCATTGAAATATAACTGTGTGTCATCAGCGGAACAGTGAAAGTTTACATTGTGATTTCGGATTACATCGCCCAGAGGGAGCATATATAGTGAGAACAATAATGGGCCCAGAACCGAGCCTTGAGGAACACCAAAGCATACCTTTGACTTGTCAGAGGATATGCCATCCACACTAACAAACTGATATCTTTCAGATAAATAAGATTTAAACCAGGCTAGAACATGTCCACGTAGCCCAATATGGGTTTCCAGTCTCTCTAAGAGAAGGGAGTGATCAATAGTGTCAAAAGCAGCACTAAGATCAAGAAGCAACAGGACGGATGCGGAACCTTTGTCCGAGGCCATTAGAAGGTAATTTGTTACCTTCACGAGTGCAGTCTCAGTACTATGATGGGATCTGAAACTGGACTGGAGTATTTCATAAATGTTATTTGTCTTTAGGAAGGCATTCAGTTGTTGGGAAACACATTTTTCTAAGATTTTTGAGAGGAACGGGAGGTTCGATATTGGCCTATAATTGTTTAAAATTTGATTTGAATATTTTCGAAGAGGCTTAATTTCCGCTATTTTTAGTGAGTTTGGTAAACATCCGGAGGAAAGGGAGCAATTTATTATGTTTAGCATTGTCCTATATATATAGGACAAGCTACGTTTTATCCATATTAGCTAAATATGATAAAATATTTTTTGGAAGATTTAATTGAAGCAAATATGTTGACAAATGTCACCTAATGACATTTACTAGGTCGTCAGAACACTGAACCAGGCAGAAGAAAACACAGACCTTTATTTGAAGTAAATCATTCTTATGAGAACGGTGAATGGTGAAACACAAAAACACAGTATTACACTTTCCAGCTATTGTTTTGGGAGATCGAATATTTGAGTATTTTGGCAACTCAGCATGTGGAAATCTAGATGATGACATCATCATGTGAGAACTAAATGTCACAGAATTAACAGGAATGATGACAATGCTGTCACGTCAATATACTGTATTATTGTACTGCAGTTCATTAGTGTCCAAATGCCCATCAGGTGTAATCCATGTCATCTAAATATCTCCATCAGTTTCCACATTGTTCCTGTCATGTCCTCCAATCTAAAAGCAAATTTCATGTTTCCAATTACAGGTTCAGCTGTCTTTTACAGAATGTTTTACTGTAACATTCCACATTATGCTCTTTAGTTCCCTGAAGTTATCAAATCACAATTAGTCCTTCGATGTGTGAATTATGCAAATGCTAAATAAACAAACCCTACTGAAAAATACAGATGGATGGCTGTGATTGTGTTCATAAAAATAATAGTAATTTCTAATTCTTTGTTTACGAAGTAGGCAGAAACGATCAACCATGCATGTCTTTATTTCTCTTTCTTTCTTACTGGCATGGGGTTTCTATTTGTAGAAGCTGCAGTTATGCTGTAGAGGTATGACAGCCTTCAACTTTCAGCACTGGAGGACAGACGGGGAAGTGATTTGACAGAGGCGAACGTGTGAATCTGAGAGCAAAGAGAGAGAGAGTCAGTCCCCATCCTGGGAGGCCCAGTAGCAACACCTAGATCTTCTGCACACATTCTGTCATACCTGGGCCCTGGCAGTAAATCTCAGGAAGACAAAAATAATGGTGTTTAAAAACAATCTCCAGATGCCAGGACCATGGACATTACTTCTACCCTGACACCGCTGCCCCAGAGCCAACAAAGAACTACAGATGAACTGCTTTGGCCTAAACATCACTGGAGGCTGGAACAAGGCTATGAACAATCAGAGACAAGGCCAGAGAAGCCTTCTACACTTTCAAATATATCCCAAAGATAACCAGGATCTGGCAAGAAACCTCCAATCAGGTCCCCATATGTTAGTGAGGTATGTTGTCCAATCAGTGACAAGATAGGGTGGACACAGACAGGTATGTGGAGGGAGACAGGGTGGGACAGACAGGTGCATAGAGGGAGACAGGGTGGAGACAGACAGGTATGTAGAGGGAGACAGGGTGGAGACAGACAGATATGTAGAGGGAGACAGGGTGGAGACAGACAGGTATGTAGAGGGAGACAGGGTGAGAGAGACAGGGTGGAGACAGACAGGTACGTAGAGGGAGACAGGGGGGGATAGACAGGTACTTAGAGGGAGACAGGGTGGGACAGACAGGTACATAGAGGGAGACGGGGGAGACAGACAGGTATGTAGAGGGAGACAGGGTGGAGACAGACAGGTATGTAGAGGGAGACAGGGGGGAGACAGACAGGTCTGTAGAGGGAGACAGGGTGGGACAGACAGGTACATAGAGGGAGACGGGGGAGACAGACAGGTATGTAGAGGGAGACAGGGTGGAGACAGACAGGTATGTAGAGGGAGACAGGGGGGAGACAGACAGGTCTGTAGAGGGAGACAGGGTGGAGACAGACAGGTATGTAGAGGGAGACAGGGTGGGACAGACAGGCACGTAGAGGGAGACGGGGGAGACAGACAGGTATGTAGAGGGAGACAGGGTGGAGACAGACAGGTCTGTAGAGGGAGACAGGGTGGAGACAGACAGGTATGTAGAGGGAGACAGGGTGGGACAGACAGGCACGTAGAGGGAGACGGGGGAGACAGACAGGTATGTAGAGGGAGACAGGGTGGAGACAGACAGGTATGTAGAGGGAGACAGGGTGGAGACAGACAGGCCCGTAGAGGGAGTCGGGATTCGAACCCGCTTCTGCAGGTGTGTAGCCTGAAGGCAGGAGCTTCACCAGACTTGCTGCTTTTAACCCTTTTAGCCATTATTACAATTCAGACTGTCATCCCAGCTCTACTCTATTGTAAACTGTAGCCAAAGGATGTTGCTGGACTGAGGGGCGTAATAATCTCATGTACGGAGCAGGTAACTGTAAATAAAGACAAATGCTTTTCTGCTTTTCTCATCATAACTGCACCATGAGCCACAGGAGCAGAGGAGCAATGGAATTCTCCCCTCGGTGCTGGAGGAGCGCGCCAGCAGCTTATGACTTGAACCTAATAAAAGCTCAATTTCAACTCATGTTTGAATAACACTTAAAAAAAGTCTGGGAACCTTTCATTTCCCACCATTTCCCACCACTGTTTCACTATGGTTCATATAATTCATTTCTCACCTGGCGATTAGCTCTCTGTTTCACTGTGGTTCATCTGATTCATTTCTCACCTGGCGATCAGCCCTCTGTTTCACTGTGGTTCATCTAATTCATTTCTCACCTGGCGATTAGCTCTCTGTTTCACTATGGTTCATATAATTCATTTCTCACCTGGCGATTAGCTCTCTGTTTCACTGTGGTTCATCTAATTAATTTTTCACCTGGCGATTAGCTCTCTGTTTCACTGTGGTTCATCTGATTCATTTCTCACCTGGCGATCAGCCCTCTGTTTCACTGTGGTTCATCTAATTCATTTCTCACCTGGCGATTAGCTCTCTGTTTCACTATGGTTCATATAATTCATTTCTCACCTGGCGATTAGCTCTCTGTTTCACTGTGGTTCATCTAATTAATTTTTCACCTGGCGATTAGCTCTCTGTTTCACTGTGGTTCATCTGATTAAAGTCTCCTGTGGCTCTCTGCTGACATCCTGTGGTTAACCTGAGTACTGCCCTGTCACAGCAGATGATGAGGTGCTACTCATCAGCACTTTATTCCATGTGAGGTGTGATGGGTTTCAGCAAGGGTAGGAAATATGTACTTGAACATGATGAGACATAAAGTGATAAATGCAAATGAATAGTTTTAATCCTGGGTCCGGCACGTATAGAACAAACTGTGAAGCTGATATGGAGCCTTTTAGATTCACTCTGTAGTCAACTGAATTAAGACACAGGCATGTAACACAGTTATTTATGTATTTGCGTGCTAGAAAACATAATCTCTGCAGGTCCCTTTCTGTTTCTCATTTGCTTTCATTTCTACTGTTAAAAGACTGTCATCCTGAAAAGACACAGTCCAACGCAAAGTATGGAGCATCCTGACAGCTGCTTCCTTGAATAAGTCTTTTAAGTTAAATGTGTATCTCAAAGAGACAAAGAAAAAAAAGGAAAAAAATAAAAAATGCTCATGAACAAAACATACTCCTGACTATGCACATAAGGATCAAAATTATTTTATTTAATTAAACAGCAAACTGTGAATAACAGGGAATACGACATCATTTTATTTGTATTTTCAGTTTTACTTCATCGCATTGTAAACAATGACAAAAACAACTGTATTTCAATTAAATTCACCACAAGTTCAAACAGAATAACCCACTATGAGTCGTGGACAGAGAGGTCGATGCCATTGGAGGAGCATGTTGGAGAGGGCGATGCCATTGGAGGAGCATGTTGGAGAGGGCGATGCCATTGGAGGAGCATGTTGGAGAGGGCGATGCCATTGGAGGAGATAGAAGGAAAGGGCGATATCATAGGAGGAAGTAGATGGAGATGTGAAGGGGTGAAGGGTGCCAATTTGGCTCATCGCTCTCGCCAACTCCTATGGCCCTGTTAAGCCCATGAGATTTAGCCGGGTGCTTAACATTTGCACCTTGGGCCCCCAAACAACAAACAGACAGCCCTCCAGTGACTAAGAGACATTAAGGCTATAAATGGATCTTACAACCACATGCCCTTAAAACCCTCTAGTGCCCACTTCTGGTCCCGACCCAGTGTTTGAGAACCCCTGGCCTCTGCAGGAGCAGAAACTGATCACAGATAAAGCTTATTTGTGTGTGTGTGGTGGTGGGGGGGTCATATATATGTTTTATCTTAAAGTGCTATAATGCACAACAGGATGAGGCTGAAGAAGGTGTCAAGGCACAGAGACGTCCCATCATCCCCCTAGGCCTTTTAACCTTATCCCTCATCCCCATAGGCCTTCTTACCCTAACCATCATCCCTCTACCACTTTTAACCCTAACCCTCATCCCTCTAGGCCCTTTAACCCTAACCCTCATCCCTCTAGGCCTTCCAACCATAACCCTCATCCCTCTAGGCCTTCTAACCATAACCCTCATCCCTCTAGGCCTTTTAACCCTAACCCCCATCCCTCTAGGTCTTTTAACCCTAACCCTCATTACTCTAGGCCTTCTAACCATAACCCTCATACCTCTAGGCCTTATAACCCTAACCCTCATTACTCTAGGCCTTCTAACCATAACCCTCATTACTCTAGGCCTTCTAACCATAACCCTCATACCTCTAGGCCTTCTAACCATAACCCTCATACCTCTAGGCCTTTTAACCCTAACCCTCATTACTCTAGGCCTTCTAACCATAACCCTCATACCTCTAGGCCTTTTAACCCTAACCCTCATTACTCTAGGCCTTCTAACCATAACCCTCATACCTCTAGGCCTTTTAACCCTAACCCCCATCCCTCTAGGCCTTTTAACCCTAACCCTCATTACTCTAGGCCTTCTAACCATAACCCTCATACCTCTAGGCCTTATAACCATAACCCTCATACCTCTAGGCCTTTTAACCCTAACCCACATCCCTCTAGGCCTTTTAACCCTAACCCTCATCCCTCCAGGTGTTTCAGGCCAACACACAGCTGACTCCCTCGCTTGCTCTGAGATACATACTGGGATGTTGTTACACTGACAGCCTCCAAAATGGATCCCTGTGCAGCTCCCTAGTTGGGACCTACTGTGTACTTCAGAGGGAAAGGGGGGCCATTCGGCTGGGGTTACTTTCAAATTCCTGTGTTTTAACAAATTCTGTGGTTTCAGTATATTGTGCCCATCCAAAACGGCAACCTCTTCCTTATGTAGTCTATTGATTTTCTAGTGCTCTATATTGGGTATTATGTAGGAAGTAAAGTGCATATTCAGAAGCTAAAATTGTGTGAGGTTCAGGTGTATTAATTATGTAGTTAATGGATCCTGGGTACTTGTATATTCTATTTATTGCATAATAGTAAGCAGGTTGATTATCATATAGTCTGTTGTTGTTGCTGTGTTAACATAATACAGGCATGTTCTTGGACAGTTAAAATCTATTTAATAAACACATTTTCACTAGAATCCATGTATTTCATAATTTGTATATAAGTTACATTCTCAGATTTGACGTTCTCCTTTAGAATAGGTTGCTAGGTGATATACAACAATTGAATAGCTTTGGAACAGTGTTTAAACATACAGATTCTAATCATTCTAATTCCGTATTTCCATCACCATGACGATCCAATCCTTAGACTGGCTGACTGTGTTGAATAGTGTTTCAGTGACAGGAAGGATAATGTCTAATGCTGACTGTGTTGAATAGTGTTTCAGTGACAGGAAGGATAATGTCTAATGCTGACTGTGTTGAACAGTGTTTCAGAGACAGGAAGGATAATGTCTAATGCTGACTGTGTTGAACAGTGTTTCAGAGACAGGAAGGATAATGTCTAATGCTGACTGTGTTGAACAGTGTTTCAGAGACATGAAAGATAATGTCTTTGTCTGAGTATTTGAGAGCTTCGCTGTGATCTTGTGCCAAATATTTATTTGTGCTTTCGTTGATTGTATTATTCACTCTAAACGTCTTATTTCTGGTGTTTAGATCTTGTCCCCGGACGCATCGGTCCTCCTTGCCCTGAGATATACGCCAGGAGGATGGACGGGGGCAGGGGGAAGGACTGACAATCAGAGAAATAACACCAAATGGTGTCACACTAACTAACGACTACAGCATCACTATACAGTCAGACCAGACACAAACATCCACACAACCTCACATATCGTAACTATACACAACCAGGTCCAAGCACTGTCAGTGCAAATTCACAGCTGATCAAATCAAAACAAAAATGGACTTCATCGTTCAAAATGTTTCAAGAAATGAAATCCACAAAAGAAAAAGAAAATCACAGAACGAAAGGATAATTAAAAAAAATCACTAAACTGTAACAACAATTGTAGTTTTCATCAAAACAAAAATAAAAACATCATAACAATAACAGGCATTTGCATTCACGTTGATAATATTACACAAGATGAGTTCAGCAATTGGAATGTTTGAGGAAGAAGCATTATGAATAAAAGAACATAAAGCTGAGATCACATAGAATAGGGAGGCCTTTTATCTTCTCTGTCCCACAGAGTCACAAATACAGTGGAATAGTGTGCCCTTTAGAACCCTACACCCATTACACACTATGTAGGGAATAGTGTGCCCTTTAGAACCCTACACCCATTTCACACTACACACTATGTAGGGAATAGTGTTCCCTTTAGAACCCTGTCCCTAGGCCCAAGCACAGTGTAAATGTTGTCAAATAACTTCCACCTATCTGTTCTTCTAAGATCAAAACAAGCTGCCACTGTAGGCTGTGGCTTGATTGTGGCTTCAGAGAAAATGAACTCCGTGACCTCCAGGCTAGCTGACCTCCAGGTTAGATCTAATCAGATCTGTTCCCACGTGTGTTCAAAGCACACATGACCTACAATAAAAGCACTGCTAGTCAGGTAAGTCATTCTGATAGCAACATTACAGTTGCTTTCCGGCTAGCTCAGAAATGCATGGAATACTTTTATTTACTGAATAGATTCCAGGTATATTATCCATTTAATAGTTGGATTTACTGAATAGATTCCAGGCATATTAATAATTTAATAGTTTGATTTCAACTCTAATACACCCCCCAGAAATTAAGGACACTGTTACATTAAAATGCATTTGATTTGACATTCATTCACATAATAATCTTCACACAATTCTATTTTGCTACTGTCCTCAGGTCATTCCTGCAGGCAGGTAAACACGGTGTGTATTTGGTCAGAAAGAACCAGATATCAGAGGGTTACAACATTATTGCTCATCGTTGCCTGGATTGACAGTAAAGGCATTATCATTTCTGGCTCCAAACAACATCACTTTAGCATTTACATGACTTGAAATCTTTCACTGGAACATTTCCACAACAAAAATATGATTAAAAAATTATAGTAAACATAAAAATCAACAACAACATTGACTGAGAGATGGGGGACTGGAGAGGTAGGTGTGCAAATAAAGCTGTCGATAGCACATATAATAAAACGAACAATAAAATCTGTAGATATCACAACATATGCTTAATATCATCCACGTATGTACAATATATAGTGAGGTGGACAAATACAGAAAAACAACACATACAAATAGAGAGCTATATATATATATATATATATATATATATACATACACACACATATATATATTCATATATATATATATATAGAGAGAGAGAGAGAGAGGGAGAGAGAGAGCGAGAGACAAAGGAATATTGATAAATATTAAAGATCTCAGATTTCTCCCACATGATGGTGATGATAATATATTAAAGATCTCAGATTTCACCAACAAGATGATGGTGATGATAATATATTTAAAGATCTCAGATTTCTCCCACATGATGATGGTGATGATAATATATTAAAGATCTCAGATTTCTCCCACATGATGATGATGATAATATATTAAAGATCTCAGATTTCACCCACATGATGATGGTGATGATAATATATTAAAGATCTCAGATTTCTCCCACATGATGATGGTGATGATAATATATTAAAGATCTCAGATTTCTCCCACATGATGGTGATGATAATATATTAAAGATCTCAGATTTCACCCACATGATGATGGTGATGATAATATATTAAAGATCTCAGATTTCTCCCACATGATGGTGATGATAATATATTAAAGATCTCAGATTTTACCAACATGATGATGGTGATGATAATATATTTAAAGATCTCAGATTTCTCCCACATGATGGTGATGATAATATATTAAATATCTCAGATTTTTCCCACATGATGATGGCGATGATAATATATTATGAGTTGTGCTGCATATTAACAGCGTGACAGTACATCCCCAATGGCACCTTATTCCCTGCAGAATACAGTACACTACTTTAGACCGGGGCCAAGTGGAAAGCTGTACACTGTGGAGGGGGTAGGATGCCTTTGGGTTCCAGTCGGTACAACTGAAGAGCTGCTTCAGAGATTGTGAGGACAGAGCTCCGGACGAGTGAATCTGATTGGGTGTGACACATCAAAGTCCCCCTGATCTCCGGGCCAGGTCGGCCCCCGGCACAGCCTCCAGTGGTGAACCCAACCGTGCATAAGGGTTAGGGTTTCTTACAGGGGGGAAAGCTTCAACCCCCCCCAAAAAAAGGCTCAGAGAATAACAAGCCAAACCACGCTGTACGTAGTGTTCCCCAACCCTGCTCCTTGACGGCCCCCCCCCTGCCCCGCACGCTTTAGATCTCTCCCTGCCCTCCCATACCTGATGTAGCTCATGAAGCACTTGATAATGAGCTGATCATTTGAATCAGGTGCGACAGAGCAGGGAGAGATCTAAAACATGCAGGGCAGGGGGGCGACCAGGAGCAGGGAGAGATCTAAAACATGCAGGGCAGGGGGGCGACCAGGAGCAGGGAGAGATCTAAAACATGCGGGGCAGGGGGGCGACCAGGAGCAGGGAGAGATCTAAAACATGCGGGGCAGGGGGGCGACCAGGAGCAGGGAGAGATCTAAAACATGCAGGGCAGGGGGGCGACCAGGAGCAGGGAGAGATCTAAAACATGCAGGGCAGGGGGGCGACCAGGAGCAGGGAGAGATCTAAAACATGCAGGGCAAGGGGGCGACCAGGAGCAGGGAGAGATCTAAAACATGCGGGGCAGGGGGGCGACCAGGAGCAGGGAGAGATCTAAAACATGCAGGGCAGGGGGGCGACCAGGAGCAGGGAGAGATCTAAAACATGCAGGGCAGGGGGGAGACCAGGAGCAGGGAGAGATCTAAAACATGCAGGGCAGGGGGGAGACCAGGAGCAGGGAGAGATCTAAAACATGCAGGGCAGGGGGGTGACCAGGAGCAGGGAGAGATCTAAAACATGCAGGGCAGGGGGGCGACCAGGAGCAGGGTTGAAAAACACTGTGCTAAGGCATAGATACTCTACAATGGACAGGTGTTAAGTAAACAGTTATAAGCTCCAGTGCTTTTAGTTAAGTACTGAATTTCTATTATGACAATTATTGTTGATCCTGGTTTAAATCTTTTTGCAGATCAGTCTGCTGTTGGTATGTAAAATAATACTGTTATTACTGTGTCTGGCCCATTCATGGGAGTACATGTATCTAACTGTTCATTACATTCCAACAACATAACCACTACAATAATCAGGGTAAAACCTTTTCAGGTACTGTCTTTTTTTTAACTTCTTATAGTTTTTATGGCATTATGCTTTCGTAAGGGTTAGATAATAATCTCGGGCCCTTCCTCCATTCTGAAATGACTTGGGAATGATGACAAGGGTTTTTCTATGTCTCTTTCAGCATGTTTCCGTTCAACCCCACTCTGATACTCTGATATGATATTGGAATGATTTCAAGGTGCAAAAGGAATGCTGGATATTATAATGATACTTCTATTCATGTTATGTTACTGATTTCTTCGTGCTTTAGGGGCCTAGCTAGTAAGTTCCTGCCTTTCTGCTAGGAGAGAGAGAAGGAGAAGACCCCAGGGACAAGGCAATCTGGGTCAACTCAAGAGCTTCAAGATGATTGGCTGAATGGCATTTACATCCAATCACAGGCAGGGATGATTGGGTTGTTTAGCTTAGACAGCCAATGGAGTGTGCTGTTATTGTCTTGTACAACTGAAACAACTTAACACATTCTATGGCTCCTGGCTTGAAACACATTTAAAAATACATTTTGATCTTGTTCAGGTCTAATTCATAGAATACACAACAGAAATAATAACAAATCAAGAGCGTTTTGTTTCTTTAAAGAGCATGCTGGGTGAACTTTAAATAATCTAACTACTAACGATCCTTTCTTTTCTTGAGAACTTTTTTAAAAATCACACTTGTTTTAAAAAAAATAGGATAAACTATTTTAGTGGGTTTGTCACAAGATATGTAACTGCCGTGAAATGTGACTGATAGGCTGGTCACCAAGGTGATCTTGTCTTTGCCACATCTAGTGTCAGACAGACATAAACACTGTAGAACCTCTTACAAAAGATGCAAGCTGTTCACACAACAGATCTACCCTGTAATTCATCAAACATGCCCACATTTAAAACAAAAGAAAAATATTCCCAAAAAAAGAAAATCCTCATTAAAGAACAACATGATATTTGCTTCAATTCCACTGGAATCTGTGTTGCCAACTACATTTGACTTGGCAGCCAAAATCTCTCTCCTAGTACATCTGTCAGTGTGCTCAAAACCATAACATTCAGCTCAACATGGACATTAAAGGAATATAGGCCTCTGTTTGACCTAGGGTTGCTTGTGAGCCAAAAGGGGTACAACAAAAAAGAAAAAAAGGCTTATAGTCTTACTTTGACCGATCCAAACCCGATTTCATGATCGGAGTAGGCGTCGTTGATCCTGTCGATGTAGTTGGGAGGCCGAGAACTGGGCCACGTTCGATCGAGGCAAATGTTGTGGAAGGTTGCAGATACAAATGTCAGGGATAGAACTGATGCAATGCTGCACTCCTTGTCTATGTCAGAGAGGCATCTCTTGTTCTACACAAGTTATTTCTATCTGAACGTTCCACAATTTTGCGGCCTGCTGAACACGTCGTGACAGAAGACGTGCCCAAGCTGGAATCTATCGCTGGAATCTTTCGCTGGAATCTATCGCTGGAATCTATCACTGGAATCTATCGCTGGAATCTATCGCTGGAATCTATCGGTGTGTGGTCGGTGAAGGGCACAGTTGCGAGGAAGGGCGGTGAAAGGCAGAGATCTGATTGGTCGACGTTCTTGTCACTTAGTTGCCAGGCAGGAAGCTGAGGATGTATTCTCCCACCCCCAGGAAGTAGACCACCTGGGCGATACCAAATAAGGGTGCGATGACCAGGGCACGGCAGTACGCCCCCTTCAGGAACGCCGTGGGACCTTCGTTCTTCAGGATTTTACTGTTGGAAACAAGGGAAGAACACATGAGCCAGGAGACATTATTGATTTGGTCAACATCTTTAATAAATTCTGAAGTATTATAACTGAATAGGGCAGCTCAGTTATTTAATAACTGTATAGTCAGTGCAAATGCCATATTTAGGCAGTTGCTGGACCAGGAATCACCATAGTTTACAACATTTCCATCATTTCTGCATCTGGGATGGAAATTTCAAAATGAATAAAGGGACATTCTGTGTTTGCTGTTGGCAGTTACCTGATGCAGTCAGTTACCCCACTGTACGTGTCCTCTGCACCTGCTCTGTTCATAGACTGGATTCTAGTTTTTATCACTGGAAATACACAAAATCCAGTCAACACTCAGAATACACACTGGAAATACACAAAATCCAGTCAACACTCAGAATACACACTGTAAATGCACAAAATCCAGTCAACACTCAGAATACACACTGGAAATACACAAAATCCAGTCAACACTCAGAATACACACTGTAAATGCCATGTCAATACTAATAATACAGATAGTTAATAAACAAACAGAACTTCAAAACTTACAATTTACACTGTAAATACATAACAGCCCCATCAATACTCACAATACAAAGTCTTAATATATAATAGCCACGTCAACCTTCACAGTACACACGCTTAATACTCAACAGCAACTTTAACATACACACTGTGAATACAAAACAGCCCTATCAACACCTCCAGTAAACACAGTTAATACACAACCGCAACTTATATTGTTATTATATAGAGGATAAACTCCTCAGCCTTCTAGGGGTCGACAGCGTTGACAGAGAGGGTAGTCCCAGACCTTTTTCTACCATGTTATTACATACGTAAATTACAATACTAAAGGGACACTTCAGGCAATGAGACTTTTATCTGCATGCAGTTTGAAAGAAGTCATGAGATCTTTTATTTATCTGCATGCAGTTTGAAAGAAGTCAAGAGATCTCTTATTGATCTGCATGCAGTTTGAAAGAAGTCAAGAGATCTTTTATTGATCTGCATGCAGTTTGAAAGAAGTCAAGAGATCTTTTATTTATCTGCATGCAGTTTGAAAGAAGTAATGAGATCTCTTATTGATCTGCATGCAGATTGAAAGAAGTCATGAGATCTTTTATTTATCTGCATGCAGTTTGAAAGAAGTAATGAGATCTCTTATTGATCTGCATGCAGATTGAAAGAAGTCATGAGATCTTTTATTGATCTGCATGCAGTTTGAAAGAAGTAATGAGATCTCTTATTGATCTGCATGCAGATTGAAAGAAGTCATGAGATCTTTTATTTATCTGCATGCAGTTTGAAAGAAGTAATGAGATCTCTTATTGATCTGCATGCAGATTGAAAGAAGTCATGAGATCTTTTATTTATCTGCATGCAGATTGAAAGTCACCAACTAAATGCACGTATGCATCTCTACCACAGCGTTCCAGTCAATACACCCATTTCACAGTGACAAGTGAAAACACCTTGTATTAGGGGTAGAGACATGACAATGGTATCCACAGATCTATCTGACTCTGGGACAAAGAACATCGTTGCCAAAATAGTAACACTTGATTTCCCGAATTCTTACCGTCGACCGGGTTTACCGCCACGGCAGCCGTGCTGCCAGCCAGACAGCCAGACAGGAAGGACACATAGAAAGGGGCGGGGCCCTCCACTCCCCTCTTCCCCAGGTTGTTCAGGTTGGCAAACAGGGGGAAGTAGATGATGGAGAAAGGCACGTCCCTGCGATGGAGGAGGCAGGCGGGAGCAACAGGAGATTAGCGGAGAGGACGGGATCACATTCCCTCAGCATTGAAGAGCAGAGACACATTCCTGATGCGCACCCTTGGTTGATAAAGCCATCAGTAGTACAGGGTTAAAGATGCATTCTGCCACCTCAAGGACATGCATTTGTATAATATGAAGTGGATTAGTAACATTAACCCTTAAGCTGACTGCAACAAACAAAGAGTTTTCATTAGGGGCGATGTGGTGCCGAGACTCGTGTCGACATGAGAGCACCACTTTCTCAACCACTGGCTGAGAACTGCAAAAATAAATGCAAATCAGTGCACTTTCCTCTGTCCTGGTGTACCTGAGCAATGTGGCCCCCAGGCCCTTATAGAGGCCCGCGATCCCCTTGTCCTTGAGCAGTTCCCTGGTCAGCTGCAGGGCAGTGGGGGACTTGGCTGGCACCGCCCCCGTTGCCACGGTCTCCGGCATCAGCCTCCTCTGGGCCTCTGACGGAAGGAGCGACAGAGACAGTGTTTGAACACACGGGGGCAGTGTTGCTCTTTATTTCAGAACATTCCACCCCAGGCTTGTATTTCCCATGTTCCTATTACCATCTCTCCATTTTACAGCTACATCTCTTACATCTCTCTATTTAACAGCTGTATCTCTTACCATCACTCCATTTTACATCTCTTACCATCTCTCCATTTTACATCTCTTACATCTCTCTATTTAACAGCTGTATCTCTTACCATCTCTCCATTTGACATCTCTTACATCTCTCTATTTAACAGCTACATCTCTTACCATCTCTCCATTTTACATCTCTTACCATCTCTCCATTTTACATCTCTTACCATCTCTCCATTTTACAGCTACATCTCTTACCATCTCTCCATTTTACATCTCTTACCATCTCTCCATTTTACATCTCTTACCATCTCTCCATTTTACATCTCTTACATCTCTCTATTTAACAGGTGTATCTCTTACCATCTCTCCATTTTACATCTCTTACATCTCTCTATTTAACAGGTGTATCTTTTACCATCTCTCCATTTTACATCTCTTACCATCTCTCCATTTTACATCTCTTACCATCTCTCCACTTTACATCTCTTACATCTCTCTATTTAACAGCTACATCTCTTACCATCTCTCCACTTTACATCTCTTACATCTCTCTATTTAACAGCTACATCTCTTACCATCTCTCCATTTTACATCTCTTACAT
Organism: Esox lucius; assembly: GCF_011004845.1. NCBI lineage: Eukaryota > Metazoa > Chordata > Actinopteri > Esociformes > Esocidae > Esox > Esox lucius. The sequence continues at coordinate 2,671,342 of NC_047587.1, read as the reverse complement.
CTCTCTATTTAACATCTCTTACATCTCTCTATTTACCATCTCTACATCTCTTACCATCTCTCCACTTTACATCTCTTACATCTCTCTATTTAACAGCTACATCTCTTACCATCTCTCCATTTTACATCTCTTACATCTCTCTATTTAACAGCTGTATCTCTTACCATCTCTCCACTTTACATCTCTTAGCGACTGTCCCCTATCTATGTCTTACTGACTGTCACCCATGTCTTACCAACTGACCCTTATCCTTGTCTTACCAACTGTCCCTTATCCTTGTCTTACCAACTGACCTCTATCTATGTTTAACCGACTGTCCCTTATCCTTGTCTTACCAACTGTCCCTTATCCTTGTCTTACCAACTGTCCCTTATCCTTGTCTTACCAACTGACCTCTATCTATGTTTAACCGACTGTCCCCTATCCTTGTCTTACCAACTGTCCTCCATCTTTGTTTTACCGACTGTCCCCTATCCTTGTCTTACCAACTGTCCTTTATCTATGTCTTACCAACTGTCCTCTATCTTTGGTTTCTATCTAGGTTTTACCGACAGACCCCATCCATGTCTTATAGACTGTCTTCTATCTGTGTCTTACCAACAGTCCCCATCCATCTCTGATAGACTGTCTTCTATCTGTGTCTTACAGACAGTCCCCATCCATGTCTGATAGACTGTCTTCAATCTAGGTTTTACCAACAGTCCCCATCCATCTCTGATAGACTGTCTTCTATCTGTGTCTTACCGACAGTCCCCATCCATCTCTAATAGACTGTCTTCTATCTGTGTATTACCGACAGTCACCCATCCATCTCTAATAGACTGTCTTCTATCTGTGTCTTACCGACAGTCACCCATCCATCTCTAATAGACTGTCTTCTATCTGTGTCTTACCGACAGTCCCCATCCATCTCTAATAGACTGTCTTCTATCTAGGTTTTACAGACAGACCCCATCCATGTCTGATAGACTGTCTTCTATCTGTCTCTTACCGACAGTCACCCATCCATCTCTGATAGACTGTCTTCTATCTGTGTCTTACCAACAGTCCCCATCCATCTCTGATAGACTGTCTTCTATCTGTGTCTTACCGACAGTCCCCATCCATCTCTAATAGACTGTCTTCTATCTGTGTCTTACCAACAGTCCCCATCCATCTCTGATAGACTGTCTTCTATCTGTGTCTTACCGACAGTCACCCATCCATCTCTAATAGACTGTCTTCTATCTGTGTCTTACCAACAGTCACCCATCCATCTCTAATAGACTGTCTTCTATCTGTGTCTTACAGACAGTCACCCATCCATCTCTGATAGACTGTCTTCTATCTGTCTTACCGACTGTCCCCCATCCATCTCTGATAGACTGTCTTCTATCTGTGTCTTACAGACAGTCACCCAACCATCTCTAATAGACTGTCTTCTATCTGTGTCTTACTGACAGTCACCCATCCATCTCTAATAGACTGTCTTCTATCTGTGTCTTACCGACAGTCACCCATCCATCTCTGATAGACTGTCTTCTATCTATGTCTTACCGACTCTCCCAGCATCTTGAAGCTGAATCTTCAACATCTCCATTGGAGTCGTCACAATAACCTGTAGTAATAAGCAAGAATGCATCATATTAAACTATATCTGAGATTGGATAATGTGTCATTATCAAGCTAAGACAATATATTTAACATTGGATCAAGATTAATAACTAGACTTAGACAAAATATTTGGCATTGGATAAAGTGTTATAACCAGGCAATGACAATATATTTGACACTGGATAAAGTGTTATAAGCAGGCTAAGACAATATATATAATATGGGATAAAGTTTTATAACTAGGCTGACACATGATATCTAACAGGAATAGTGGATGAAGTGGTATAAACAGGGTAAGACACTATATCTAACAGGAATATTAGATAGTGTTATAACCAGGCTTATGTGAAGTAGACAGAGCTGGTGGTAAAATGTTGATGATTAGGAATATATTTTTTAGACATGCATTCATATCTTCCAAAATAATAACAGTATGGGTGTGTTGATGTTATTATTGATTTGTTTATAATAATACAAATAATAAGCCTTTAGTTCACTGAAAAAAAAAAATCTCTGCAAATGGTGGTTCTGAAGAGCATTTCCAAGTGGTTTAGGTTCCCTGGAGTGGAGAAGGGAACTGCTGAGACAGAGGATATCGTGGGACCTGCTCTGAGGCACAAACAGGCCTTTATTATCCAAGACTCCATGTAAGATAAACCAACAATGCACTCAGGTTAACAGTGTGTCTTACACTACAGAGGCTGTGTTAGGAAAGCCCAGGAAAAGGCAGAAATACAGCCCTTGTAACAGCAATCAACTCACTGTCTCCTCTTTGCATTGCTTGGTGTGTCTTAAAGTTGAAGCTACTATTACAGTAAAAAGACAGAAAGATTCTACAGTAAAAAGACAGAAAGATTCTACAGGTGTGGTCGATGGACCATTCTATTGCTGCTGGAGTGTTCACATACAAGCAATGCAACCTTGTAGTGTAGAAAAAGATTATAAAGGCATTTAAGTTTCTTGGTCTAATTTATAATTTTGTTTTATTTTTTTAAATATATAAAAAGACAATCTACTTTGAAGAACATTTTGTATTTTCTACATCAGTTCTCCTGCTGTGTAAAATTGTAAAATTAAGACAGAGCATCTGTAGCACCTACTAGCCCTACATCATAACCAAGCCAAAGGGTCAGGAGCCATGGTAACTCTCAACGGCCCAACCTATATTAACATGCTAACATCTATCAAGTCACTGGCTTCAAACTCAAAAGGAGACTACTGGACAAATCTAACAGCTACCATAAACCATTAACCTACTAACTACCAAACACCATTAACCTACTAACTACCAGACACCATGAACCTAACAGCTACCATAAACCATTAACCTAACAGCTACCATAAACCATTAACCTACTAACTACCAGACACCATTAACCTACTAACTACCAGACATCATTAACCTACTAACTAACGGACACCATTAACCTACTAACACACATTAATTTTCCCTGTCTAATCCAGCCTGTAGTAACTAGTTGATGGGATTAGAGGGGAGACTTAATCTGAGGCGTACTCCTCCTAATTAAATCTAACCTCCTTTTCGTTGCAGTCTTTATGATAGCGGCCTTTGGCCCTGTTTAAAACAGGTAGTCTAAAGTCTGACAGACACACAGTCTTGTACATACTAATTGCACAACCACAAAAACACACACACACATTCTCTAACACACACAGGGTCCAAAGATAGACAAAAACCTTATCTCATTGAGACCTGGCTGCAGAACAGCTGATCTGGTGAATACTTGGCTTCTTCCCACAGCCTCGGAAAACATCTGAATGCTAAATCACATGTTGTTGCGTTGCTAACTAGCTTAGGACCATTCTAGTTCTTCCTACTAACTAGAATAAATATTATTTCAAGTATTTCTGAAAAATTTCCCATCTAGATTATTTTATGTTCAGCACCTAGAAAAGATGTGTCATTTTATGTAAGAAATATGAATACATTGAGTTAGATTGATGGCTCACATGTGTAACAATAAATCTGCAATGGTAGGCCTAGATATTTAACATGGATGACCCCAAGGGAGCAACATTTGGCATTTCACACTCCATATTTTACACACATACTCCATGTTTTACACACACACTCCATGTTTTATACACACACTCCATGTTTTATACAAACACTCCATGTTTTATACACACGATCCATGTTTTATACACACACTCCATGTTTTATACACACTCCATTATTTACACGCTCCATGTTTTACACACACGCTCCATGTTTTACACACACTCCATGTTTTACACACACGCTCCATGTTTTACACACACGCTCCATGTTTTACACACACTCCATGTTTTACACACACGCTGTGGGTGGTTATACTAAGTGTGTGTGTGGGAGTGTGTGGGTGGTTATACTAAGTGTGTGTGTGTGGGAGTGTGTGGGTGGTTATACTAAGTCTGTGTGTGTGAGTGTGTGGGTGGTTATACTAAGTGTGTGTGTGGGAGTGTGTGGGTGGTTATACTAAGTGTGTGTGTGTGGGAGTGTGTGGGTGGTTATACTAAGTGTGTGTGTGGGAGTGTGTGGGTGGTTATACTAAGTGTGTGTGTGTGGGAGTGTGTGGGTGGTTATACTAAGTGTGTGTGTGGGAGTGTGTGGGTGGTTATACTAAGTGTGTGTGTGTGGGAGTGTGTGGGTGGTTATACTAAGTGTGTGTGTGGGAGTGTGTGGGTGGTTATACTAAGTGTGTGTGTGTGGGAGTGTGTGGGTGGTTATACTAAGTCTGTGTGTGGGAGTGTGTGGGTGGTTATACTAAGTGTGTGTGTGTGTGTGTGTGTGTGTGTGGGAGTGTGTGGGTGGTTATACTAAGTGTGTGTGTGTGGGGGGGGGTGTGTGTGTGTGGTTATACTAAGTGGGTGTGTGTGGGAGTGTGTGGGTGGTTATACTAAGTGTGTGTGTGTGTGTGTGTGTGTGTGGGAGTGTGTGGGTGGTTATACTAAGTGTGTGTGTGTGTGTGTGTGTGTGTGTGGGAGTGTGTGGGTGGTTATACTAAGTGTGTGTGTGTGGGAGTGTGTGGGTGGTTATACTAAGTGTGTGTGTGAGTGTGTGGGTGGTTATACTAAGTGTGTGTGTGTGGGAGTGTGTGGGTGGTTATACTAAGTGTGTGTGTGTGTGAGTGTGTGGGTGGTTATACTAAGTGTGTGTGTGAGTGTGTGGGTGGTTATACTAAGTGTGTGTGTGTGTGAGTGTGTGGGTGGTTATACTAAGTGTGTGTGTGTGTGAGTGTGTGTGTGGTTATACTAAGTGTGTGTGTGGGAGTGTGTGGGTGGTTATACTAAGTGTGTGTGTGTGTGAGTGTGTGGGTGGTTATACTAAGTGTGTGTGTGAGTGTGTGGGTGGTTATACTAAGTGTGTGTGTGTGTGAGTGTGTGGGTGGTTATACTAAGTGTGTGTGTGAGTGTGTGGGTGGTTATACTAAGTGTGTGTGTGTGTGAGTGTGTGGGTGGTTATACTAAGTGTGTGTGTGTGTGTGTGGGTGGTTATACTAAGTGTGTGTGTGTGTGTGAGTGTGTGGGTGGTTATACTAAGTGTGTGTGTGTGTGTGTGGGTGGTTATACTAAGTGTGAGTGTGTGTGAGTGTGTGGGTGGTTATACTAAGTGTGTGTGTGTGTGTGTGAGTGTGTGGGTGGTTATACTAAGTGTGTGTGTGTGTGTGTGGGTGGTTATACTAAGTGTGTGTGTGTGTGTGTGTGGGTGGTTATACTAAGTGTGTGTGTGTGTGAGTGTGTGGGTGCTTTGGGCTGGATCTCCAGATGGGGACCAGACTGGAGCTTCATTAGGAGAGACTCACCTGACATGTACCCGCCCCACACCCTGCCAGCATCTCCTTCACCAGGGTCAGCTTCTGACTGAAGAGAACCAGCACAGGGGAGACAGGGGGGGGGGGTGACACAGAGAGAAAAAAGGAGGAAGATAAATGACAAAAGGGGAGTCAACATGTTTCAGTTGTTTTCAATTAAGCACCATTTTGAAAACAGGGCCCGGTTTTTCACACTCCTTCACACCATTAGCACAACACTACACCATTATCACAACACCACACCATTATCACAACACTACACCATTATCACAACACTACACCATTATCAAAACGCCACACCATTATCACAACACTACACCATTATCACAACACTACACCATTATCACAACACTACACCATTATCACAACACCACACCATTATCACAACACTACACCATTATCACAACACTACACCATTATCACAACACCACACCATTATCACAACACTACACCATTATCACAACACTACACCATTATCACAACACCACACCATTATCACAACACTACACCATTATCACAACACCACACCATTAGCACAACACTACACCAAAGTAGCACAACACCACACCAAAGTAGCACAACACTACACCAAAGTAGCACAACACCACACCAAAGTAGCACAACACCACACCAAAGTAGCACAACACCACACCAAAGTAGCACAACACCTCAGATCATTTGCAAAATGGATCACTTTTGTCAAAACTATACAATGCCTCCAAAAAAACTTATTTTGTGGTCATAACATAAACCCAACCATCATATGGTCTGATTCTGTTTGAATCAGTCAAGCACTCATGCTCATGCACACTTTCAGCATTTATACAGAGAAAGTGGAAAAATAAATTCACCAACACCACATGACACCAATTGAGGGCAGACTAATGAAAATATGTATTTATTTTCATGTACTCAAGTCAGTCAATACTGAATATTTCAACAAAACATTCATAACATTTTCCAGGTTTCATACAGTTTTACTGAAAGTACCATTGTATTGTAAGCCTACAGTAATACTGTAACATAAATTACTTTTGACCTAGTTTAGAATCAAATAGACTCTGGATTTAGCCCAGAGAAATGTATTTATTATTTTAATTGGACTCTTAATATCTCACCCGGCACAGCCAGAAGAGGACTGGTCACCCCTCTGAGCCAGGGTCCTCTCTAGGTTTCTTCCTAAAATTCGGCCTTCTTAAGGAGTTTTTCGTAGCCACTGAAATCCAACACTACTGTTGTTTGCTCCTTGGCAAACCGTGCCACCGTGTACCTGCTTGGGTTAGTCTGTACTCTCAGTCCAGCCTCCCTCAGTGTCAGTCTGTACTCTCAGTCCAGCCTCCCTCAGTGACAGTCTGTACTCTCAGTCCAGCCTCCCTCAATGTCAGTCTGTACTCTCAGCCCAGCCTCCCTCAGTGTTAGTCTGTACTCTCAGTCCAGCCTCCCTCAATGTCAGTCTGTACTCTCAGCCCAGCCTCCCTCAATGTTAGTCTGTACTCTCAGTCCAGCCTCCCTCAATGTCAGTCTGTACTCTCAGCCCAGCCTCCCTCAGTGTTAGTCTGTACTCTCAGTCCAGCCTTCCTCAGTGTTAGTCTGTACTCTCAGTCCAGCCTCCCTCAGTGACAGTCTGTACTCTCAGTCCAGCCTCCCTCAATGTCAGTCTGTACTCTCAGTCCAGCCTCCCTCAATGTCAGTCTGTACTCTCAGCCCAGCCTCCCTCAGTGTTAGTCTGTACTCTCAGTCCAGCCTCCCTCAATGTCAGTCTGTACTCTCAGCCCAGCCTCCCTCAGTGTTAGTCTGTACTCTCAGTCCAGCCTCCCTCAGTGTTAGTCTGTACTCTCAGTCCAGCCTCCCTCAGTGTTAGTCTGTACTCTCAGTCCAGCCTCCCTCAGTGTCAGTCTGTACTCTCAGTCCAGCCTCCCTCAGTGTTAGTCTGTACTCTCAGTCCAGCCTCCCTCAGTGTTAGTCTGTACTCTCAGTCCAGCCTCCCTCAGTGTTAGTCTGTACTCTCAGTCCAGCCTCCCTCAGTGTCAGTCTGTACTCTCAGTCCAGCCTCCCTCAGTGTCAGTCTGTACTCTCAGCCCAGCCTCCCTCAGTGTTAGTCTGTACTCTCAGTCCAGCCTCCCTCAGTGTTAGTCTGTACTCTCAGTCCAGCCTCCCTCAGTGACAGTCTGTACTCTCAGTCCAGCCTCCCTCAATGTCAGTCTGTACTCTCAGTCCAGCCTCCCTCAATGTCAGTCTGTACTCTCAGCCCAGCCTCCCTCAGTGTTAGTCTGTACTCGCAGTCCAGCCTCCCTCAATGTCAGTCTGTACTCTCAGCCCAGCCTCCCTCAGTGTTAGTCTGTACTCTCAGTCCAGCCTCCCTCAGTGTTAGTCTGTACTCTCAGTCCAGCCTCCCTCAGTGTTAGTCTGTACTCTCAGTCCAGCCTCCCTCAGTGTTAGTCTGTACTCTCAGCCCAGCCTCCCTCAGTGTCAGTCTGTACTCTCAGCCAAGCCTCCCTCAGTGTCAGTCTGTACTCTCAGTCCAGTCTCCCTCAGTGTCAGTCTGTACTCTCAGTCCAGCCTCCCTCAGTGTTAGTCTGTACTCTCAGTCCAGCCTCCCTCAGTGTCAGTCTGTGTTCTCAGTCCAGCCTCCCTCAGTGTCAGTCTGTACTCTCAGCCCAGCCTCCCTCAGTGTCAGTCTGTACTCTCAGCCAAGCCTCCCTCAGTGTCAGTCTGTACTCTCAGTCCAGTCTCCCTCAGTGTTAGTCTGTACTCTCAGTCCAGCCTCCCTCAGTGTCAGTCTGTACTCTCAGCCCAGCCTCCCTCAGTGTCAGTCTGTACTCTCAGCCAAGCCTCCCTCAATGTCAGTCTGTACTCTCAGTCCAGTCTCCCTCAGTGTCAGTCTGTACTCTCAGTCCAGCCTCCCTCAGTGTTAGTCTGTACTCTCAGTCCAGCCTCCCTCAGTGTTAGTCTGTACTCTCAGTCCAGCCTCCCTCCGTGTTAGTCTGTACTCTCAGTCCAGTCTCCCTCAGTGTCAGTCTGTACTCTCAGTCCAGCCTCCCTCAGTGTTAGTCTGTACTCTCAGCCCAGCCTCCCTCAGGGTCAGTCTGTACTCTCAGTCCAGCCTCCCTCAGTGTTAGTCTGTACTCTCAGTCCAGTCTCCCTCAGTGTCAGTCTGTACTCTCAGCCAAGCCTCCCTCAGTGTCAGTCTGTACTCTCAGTCCAGCCTCCCTCAGTGTCAGTCTGTACTCTCAGTCCAGTCTCCCTCAGTGTCAGTCTGTACTCTCAGTCCAGCCTCTCTCAGTGTTAGTCTGTACTCTCAGTCCAGTCTCCCTCAGTGTCAGTCTGTACTCTCAGCCAAGCCTCCCTCAGTGTTAGTCTGTACTCTCAGTCCAGTCTCCCTCAGTGTCAGTCTGTACTCTCAGTCCAGTCTCCCTCAGTGTCAGTCTGTACTCTCAGTCCAGCCTCCCTCAGTGTCAGTCTGTACTCTCAGTCCAGTCTCCCTCAGGGTCAGTCTGTACTCTCAGTCCAGCCTCCCTCAGTGTTAGTCTGTACTCTCAGTCCAGTCTCCCTCAGTGTCAGTCTGTACTCTCAGTCCAGCCTCCCTCAGTGTTAGTCTGTACTCTCAGTCCAGCCTCCCTCAGTGTCAGTCTGTACTCTCAGCCCAGCCTCCCTCAGTGTCAGTCTGTACTCTCAGCCAAGCCTCCCTCAGTGTCAGTCTGTACTCTCAGTCCAGTCTCCCTCAGTGTCAGTCTGTACTCTCAGTCCAGCCTCCCTCAGTGTTAGTCTGTACTCTCAGTCCAGCCTCCCTCAGTGTTAGTCTGTACTCTCAGTCCAGCCTCCCTCAGTGTCAGTCTGTACTCTCAGTCCAGTCTCCCTCAGGGTCAGTCTGTACTCTCAGTCCAGCCTCCCTCAGTGTTAGTCTGTACTCTCTCCCCAGTCTCCCTCAGTGTCAGTCTGTACTCTCAGTCCAGCCTCCCTCAGTGTTAGTCTGTACTCTCAGTCCAGCCTCCCTCAGTGTCAGTCTGTACTCTCAGTCCAGTCTCCCTCAGGGTCAGTCTGTACTCTCAGTCCAGCCTCCCTCAGTGTTAGTCTGTACTCTCTCCCCAGTCTCCCTCAGTGTCAGTCTGTACTCTCAGTCCAGCCTCCCTCAGTGTTAGTCTGTACTCTCAGTCCAGCCTCCCTCAGTGTCAGTCTGTACTCTCAGTCCAGTCTCCCTCAGGGTCAGTCTGTACTCTCAGTCCAGCCTCCCTCAGTGTTAGTCTGTACTCTCTCCCCAGTCTCCCAGTGTCAGTCCGTGGTTTATTTCATGGCCCACAATTGAAGCACAAATTTTGTTACACAGATTTGGTTGTTTTCTTCTTTGTGAATGTCCTGCCACTCCTCCAGGTCTTCTTCTCCCTCTCCCTCTTCCTCTCCCTCTTCCTCTGACACCGTCCATTTTTTTTTAAGCCAGGTGAACTTACCTGTTGCCGTTTTATGGTGCTTAAACCTGATTGGTGTGTCTACAATTAAGCACCAGTGTGTGCACACCTGGTGGCTGTGTTTAACCAATTGGTTCATGGGTGTGTTCATTAAGCCTTTGCTTAGAAACTGTAAGGAAATGACATCATGATATATATCTGTGTCAAATGCATACAAGTGTGTTGTGCACATCTAGGCCAGTGATTTGCTCCTTGAGTGTAAGGCTTTGCTAATTGTGGGAAAGTATTAATTTTAGTGTGTAAGCAATTGAAAAAACCTGGAAGAACTATGGAAGACAGACAGACCACTCCGTTGTTGAGAAAAAAGGAAGACGTCAAGTGTCACACCAGAACCCTGGAACACACATTCAGAACCCTGGAACACACATTCAGAACCCTGGAACACACATTCAGAACACTAGAACACACATTCAGAACCCTTAAACACACATTCAGAACCCTGGAACACACATTCAGAACACTAGAACACACATTCAGAACCATGGAACACACATTCAGAACACTAGAACACACATTCAGAACCCTGGAACACACATTCAGAACCCTGGAACACACATTCAGAACCCTGGAACACACATTCAGAACACCGGAAAACACATTCAGAACCCTGGAACACACATTCAGAACACCGGAAAACACATTCAGAACACCGGAAAACACATTTAGAACCCTGGAACACACATTCAGAACCCAGGAACACACATTCAGAACCCTGGAACACACATCCAGAACACTAGAACACACATTCAGAACCCTGAAGCACAAATTCAGAACACTAGAACACACATTCAGAACACCAGAACACAAATTAAGAACATGGGCACACACATTCAGAACATCAGAACACACATTCAGAACACTGACAGACACACAGACATTAATAATTGACAAGATGGCCTGGCAATGTGCTGGCTGGCTGACCATTCACAGTCAATCATTCGCCTACCCAACCATGGAGCAGAGTCTGTGTGTGGGTATCACCATAGAGACAGAGTAAGATGAATGCTCTGTAGAACCATTCAGGTTCATCCATGCACACACACACGGCACACACAGATGCACAGGCTTGAGCATGCTGCACGCACACACGGTGACAGCGACTTCCTGGCCTCAGCATCACCAGATGTTCAGTATTGATGTGTCATGTGATCTGTCTGCCCCCATGCTCCACTTCTCCGTATTTGATTGATTTTCCAGAGAAAATGTAACACTGGTTTCCAGACAGTTTAACAGTTGTTTTCCAGTGATAGTGTAACACTCCTTTCCAGAGATAGTTTAACAGTTGTTTTCCAGTGATAGTGTAACACTGCTTTCCAGAGATAGTTTAACATTTATTTTCCAGTGATAGTGTAACACTGCTTTCCAGAGATAGTTTAACATTTATTTTCCAGTGATAGTGTAACACTGGTTTCCAGAGCTAGTTTAACATTTATTTTCCAGTGATAGTGTAACACTGGTTTCCAGAGATAGTTTAACATTTATTTTCCAGTGATAGTGTAACACTGGTTTCCAGAGATAGTTTAACATTTATTTTCCAGTAATAGTGTAACACTAGTTTCCAGAGATAGTTTAACATTTATTTTCCAGTGATAGTGTAACACTGGTTTCCAGAGATAGTTTAACATTTATTTTCCAGTGATAGTGTAACACTGCTTTCCAGACATAGTTTAACATTTATTTTCCAGAGATATTTTAACCCTGGTTTCCAGAGATATTTTAATATTGGTTTTCAGAGATTGGAAACCAGGGTTAAACTATCTCTGAAAACCATGATTAAAATATCTCTGGAAACCAGGGTTAAACTGAGATAGGGCCAGAGATATTTTAATCATGCTTTTCAGAGATACTTTAATCATGGTTTCCAGAGAAAGTTTTATTATGGTCTCCAGAGATAGTATTTGGACAGTGGTTTTCCAGAGATAGTTTGACAGTCGTTTTAGTTTCAGAATTTCAAACACGAAAATGTGATTTTGGATTTGCAAATCGGGAATGTAAAATGAATAAGACTTGCTCATGACAATTAGCTACATAGCTCAAATCTGGGGCAATATTTGTTATGCATAATCTCTGATTAGTGAATGGAGGAAATGAAGAACTCCTACATGACAGGGAGCTAAAATAATATCCATGTGTTTAATCCTGGCTGTCATGCTATACAGCAGGATTAACCAGAGCAAAGCCTTGAGAAAAAAAACTATCAGAGAAGCAGAATGTGTTCCAAATAGACCTTGGCCCCCATCATAGCACACTACTTTAGACCCCTCCCCCGTTAATGACAGCGTTTCCATAACGACAAAGAACGTCAGATGATAAGAGAAGAGTTCTGTGTGTGTGTGTGTGTGTGCGTCTGACTCATAACATCTCACCCATCTTTGGAGAGGTATTGCCTAAAGAAGTCATTGGCTGCTAGTTTGATGGCCTTCTCTGGAGTGACCAGGGTGAGATTAACAGCCGACCCTGGAACAAAGACAGGAAGTGAGAAACACGGGGGCGGGGGCAGTGAGAGAAGGGAATAAAGAGAGAGGGAGGGAGAAAGAGAGAGGGAGGGAGAGATTGTGAGTACTCAGCTGTTACGTCTGTTCTAAGGCCCTGTTCCAGTTATGCACATCATGTTCTGCTGCTGTCTAACCTCTGGCCCTGTCTAACCTCTGGCCCTGTCTAACCTCTGGCCCTGTACACCTCTGGCCCTGTCTAACCTCTGGCCCTGTACACCTCTGGCCCTGTCTAACCTCTGGCCCTGTACACCTCTGGCCCTGTCTAACCTCTGGTCCTGTCTAACCTCTGGCCCTGTACACCTCTGGCCCTGTCTAACCTCTGGTCCTGCCTAACCTCTGGTCCTGTCTAACCTCTGGCCCTGTCTAACCTCTGGCCCTGTCTAACCTCTGGCCCTGTCTAACCTCTGGTCCTGTCTAACCTCTGGCCCTGTCTAACCTCTGGCCCTGTACACCTCTGGTCCTTTGTCCTCTGGCCCCTCTGGTCCTGGAGCCTCTGGCCTTGGCCCTCAGCAGCTTTCCTAATTTTTGCCTTGCACGGCTCACAATGTGCCAGAAATCCATGTTCTAGCTCTCCTAGAACTCTAATCTTTATCTCAATGATTATTAACTGCATACCAAATGATGAGTTTTATCCTAAACCTAACCCTTGACCCTAAACCTGACCTTAAACCTAACCCAACTCTAACCCCTGACCCAAAACCTGAACCTAAACCTAACCCCTGACTCCCACCCCTGACCCTAACCCATGACCCTAAACCTGATCCAAACCCCTGACTCTAAACCAACACTTTAGTCCTACTGTGGACCTGCCAACAAACGCTGGGTTGACTGATTGGTCTGGTTTTGCGATCTTTGTCAAAAAATATCAGGTGTAACATCTGGTCACCACATGTACACACACACACACACACACACACACACTTCCACCTCCTCACGCAAACCTACCTCTGTACATTCCGAAGTATCCCTCTGAGCGGATGGTCTTGATAAGGCAGTCAGACCTACAGGAGACAACCAGGCAGTGCTCATCCTGACATTGCATTCACATGGTGATGGAACAGAAGATCCAAAACAGCCATCTTTGCTCATCTTAATCAATTTTAGCAGTTGTTTTTAACATTTATTTGTCATTTACTTAATTTCACTGTGTTAAACCTAGTGGTACTCACATTTGTCTCACAGGCAGATGTTTGGCCTTTCACAAGGGGTTATTGTGTGTGTGTCTATGTGTGTGTGTGTGTGTGTGTGTGTGTGTCTATGTGTGTGTGTGTACATACATGCTGGTGTACAGACGGGATCCATTTTGCTGGTTCTGTAGGCGGGTCTTGGCAAGGTCAATAGGAAACACACAGCTCACTCCGATCAGCCCCGCGATCCCCCCATTTATCAGCTTGGCAGGCAAACTGGAGAGGACATGAAGAGCACCCCCCCAATAATGCTACCAAATCAATGTTTTTCATCCTCGTACCATACGACACATGTCCCAAAGATGAAAATATATCTTTAGAATAACTGCACATGGCATTCAAATAGAACTGGAAAAGCTTTTATTGTAATGGAGATGCTTTAGACCAGGGCTGCTCAATCCTGTTCCAGGAAAGCTAAGTCAGGTTAGTCAGAACCAGGGTTGGAGAGAAAACCCAGTGGACGGTGGATCTCCAGGACCAGGGTTGAGCAGCCCTGCTTTAGAGGTAAATAGCACAGTGCTCTGTTCAGTAGCTTTCAGTTTGGTTTCTGAAGTGCTGAAACCATGTGTGTGTGTGTAGCCTGGGGTGAAGTCGTGTGTGTGTGTGTAGCCTGGGGTGAAGTAGTGTGTGTGTGTGTAGCCTGGGGTGAAGTAGTGTGTGTGTGTGGGTAGCCTGGGGTGAAGTAGTGTGTGTGTGTGTGTGTAGCCTGGGGTGAAGTAGTGTGTGTGTGTGTAGCCTGGGGTGAAGTAGTGTGTGTGTGTTTGTGTGTGTAGCCTGGGGTGAAGTAGTGTTTGTGTGTGTGTAGCCTGGGGTGAAGTAGTGTGTGTGTTTGTGTGTAGCCTGTGGTGAAGTAGTGTGTGTGTGTGTGTGCAGCCTGGGGTGAAGTAGTGTGTGTGTGTGTAGCCTGGGGTGAAGTAGTGTGTGTGTGTGTGTGTGTGTGTGTAGCCTGGGGTGAAGTAGTGTGTGTGTGTAGCCTGGGGTGAAGTAGTGTGTGTGTGTGTGTGTGTGTGTGTGTAGCCTGGGGTGAAGTAGTGTGTGTGTAGCCTGGGGTGAAGTAGTGTGTGTGTGTGTAGCCTGGGGTGAAGTAGTGTGTGTGTGTGTGTGTGTGTAGCCTGGGGTGAAGTAGTGTGTGTGTGTGTGTGTGTGTGTGTGTGTGTGTGTAGCCTGGGGTGAAGTAGTGTGTGTGTGTGTGTGTGTGTAGCCTGGGGTGAAGCAGTGTGTATGTGTGTGTGTGTGTAGCCTGGGGTGAAGTAGTGTGTGTGTGTGTGTGTGTGTGTAGCCTGGGGTGAAGTAGTGTGTGTGTGTGTAGCCCGGGTGAAGTAGTGTGTGTGTGTGTGTGTGTGTGTAGCCTGGGGTGAAGTAGTGTGTGTGTGTGTAGCCTGGGGTGAAGTAGTGTGTGTGTGTGTGTAGCCTGGGGTGAAGTAGTGTGTGTGTATGTAGCCTGGGTTGAAGTAGTGTGTGTATGTCTGTATGTGTGTGTGTGTTTTAGGTCTAACTATACTCATGGGGGCATTGTTGGTTAAGTTTAGGGTTAAGGTTAGGCATTACATCTAGGTAAAGTTTAGGTATAAATGTAATTTTATTGAGGTTAAGGTTAGGGTTAGGTTAAGGTTAGGGTTAGGTTAAGGTTAGGGTTAGGATAAGGTTTAGGGTTAAGATTAGGGCAAGGGAGCATGCAATTTCTATTTTCTGGTCCCCATGAGGATAGCCACACAAACGTGTGTGTGTGTGTGTATATATGTGGTCCATAATAACACACTGTAAAAGCCTCCTCCTGGGAGTCCCAGACACATTCATATGGTCATAGCCTTTCCATGCTCACCTGATCTGTTTGTCAGCCATTTATACAAGGCCCTGATGATCCTCAGTGTTTTGAGTCAGTCAGTCAGTCTGTCTGCTTCTCGACCCGTCTTTCTCAGTCCAGCTAGCTGTCTGTTTGAGCTGGTTGTTGTTGGTATGTGTTTGTTTCTCTATAATAAAGTCTGTTTATTCAGCTCTCCCCTCAGGTCCTGTCTTTAAAACATTGGTACTAAATGTTGTTAAATTACTTTTACAGTCTGTCAGTCTGTCGGTCAGTCAGTCTGTCTGTTGTTCTATGGTAGAGGTTCAATAACAGGGAATATCTGGAACAGAAAAATGGGAAGAGAGAGCTTTTTAACCATTAGGGAGTTGTCACCAGCAGATGTGTTACCAACAACATGATAATTGTGGGGCTTATCTCAAACACACACACACCCACACAAACACAGTCATCTTACAACTAACCACACACACACAAACACACACACACACACACACACAGTTATCTTACAACTAACCACAAATACACACACACAGTTATCTTACAACTAACCACAAACACACACACACAGTTATCTTACAACTAACAACACAAACACACACAGTTATCTCACAACTAACCACACACACACAGTTATCTTACAACTAAATACAATTGTTACATGAGCTAATTAACCTGATCATACCTCCCCTCTCTCTCTCTCTTTCTCTCTCTTTCTCAGATAACTGTACTGACATTACATTGACAATACACTGACATTACATTGACATTACACTGACATTACATTGACATTACACTGACATTACATTGACATTACACTGACATTACACTGACATTACACTGACATTACACTGACATTACATTGACATTACACTGACATTACATTTGTTTGTAAGTACATTGACACAGCAGGTGTTGACTGAATGGTATTTAAGGGGCTTTGTATTCTCAAAGTATCCTGCTCTAAAACACATGTAGTTCAGCACACAGGGCTGAACTGGGTCACCAGCCAACATCCCAGCGGTGGGTTGTAATAGGAACCAGATGAGTGGGGAGGTTCTGGGGCTCAGGTCATAGTGCAGAGATCAGTAAGGCCAGCAGGACACAGGACGCCCTGGTGGTGTTTCTGCTTCCTATCCGCCCCCTCCTCACTCTCCACCCCCTTCCTCATCCAATCACAGACTCTGTCTCTCCCAGCTGGTTCCCGCCTCCCTTTTCCTCTCCCTCTCTCTCTCTCTCTCCCTTCCATCTCTCTCTCCTTTCTTTCTGTTCCTCTCATTCTCTCTCCCATCCATCTCTCCTTCCCTCTCTTCTCTCTCTCTGTCTATTCTCTATCTCCGTTTCCCCTCGTTCCTTTCTACTGCTTTCCCCTAATCCCATCTCCCTCCCTCCCATCTCTCTCTCCCTCCCTCTCTCCCTCTCTCCCTCCCTCTCTCCCTCCCTCTCTCCCACTTTCCCCGTCCTTCTTCCCCCTCTCCAACTACACTACAGTGCAGCTCTTTCCTTCTCTGCAGTCATGTTTTTATGCTGACTTGAATTGTTTTTCTAAATATATATATATATAGATATCTTTTTTCAGTCTCACCTCAACTCCCCCCATCCCCCCAAACCCTCCATGTCATGCTCAGATAAAACTTACAGCAGGCATTTATAATATACCCATGAACCAACATTCATATTTTTTATATTGTGAATTGAAACCTAGAATAAAGGTGTTAGCAGACACTGCTCTAAAAGTGAATCTCTATCCTGTGTATATCTATATCTAAAAGCTGTAGCTTACAAAGCTCAAAATGGGAGAATCAACCCTGTGCATCTAAATTCTGTGGCTGACACATTTCTAACAGTTAATATTATAAATATCAATAATTATGTGTATATCTATATATAAAGGCTGTAACAGTGAATATCTATTCTGTGTATATCTACAGCCTATATCCTCTGGGCAGACCACTAACTATACAGCTGATACAGTGTCTAGTTCTAACTGTCATATGCATTAAATACACAAGGTAAATTTCACAACAAAATCTATAATAAACAACAAAACTGTAAGTAAAGGTCACACAAGATTTCAGGCAGATTAATGCAGATACACAGGTTTATCAATCTTATTTTCTGAACTGAGGAATCCCTGTGGAGACAATCCCCCTCCAGGTAGTGCTGCAGTCTTTGGTCTCTTTCAGAGAACCAGCTGACCACCACGGTCTAGGTTCAAGCCTTGACTGTGCCGCTAGCTAACAAGTAACTGAAAGGAAAGAAGAACAGAAATGGGAGGGAAGGGATGTTTGTCATTTTCTCTCCTTGGTTGTCTGAGGTGCTACATACCAGAGACTCCTTCTCTCCTATCTCTCTTCTTTTCTATATCTTCTGTCTTCTCGTCTTTCTCTCTAGTCCCTCCCTTGTCGTCGCCCCCCCCACCCCCCCCACCCCCCGATGTGCCTGTTTTCCTTCTCTTTCCATTTGTTTTCATTTCCTCTCTCACTTCTCTTCCTAGGCCTATAAACTCTGTCTTTTTATTCACTTCTCGCAGTTTCCATTTTAACTGCTTCCTTATTTTCTAAGTAGCTTACGTTGCAGGTCTTCTGAACCGATATCTACTAGGCCAATCAGGGTTTTACATTCAGCTTTTTTTAGATTCTTCAACACAGGGATACAACTTTTCTATCTGACATGATAGATTACAGAAGTATGAGTGTGTTCAAGTCCCACATGCATGCGTGTCAGTGTGTGTGTGTTTGTGTGTGTGTGGGCTTGCATATGTGAGACTTGTGTGTTGAAGGTTCAAAGCAGAAAGAATACAGTATTTTTTATGAATATAGTACTTTTAATCAAGAAAAAACCCACTGTGAACAGCGATTTTCTAAATGTCCAACAAAATCGTAACAACATTGCACACCCCCAATGAAATAAAACATTTCCCCTAGCAACCATATGTGAAAAGTAAGCCCACTTGCCCTCAAGCTAAACCTCCTGTAACGCTTTAAATTCACTCAAAGAGAAGGCATTCAAGCCTGAGCTCATTTTGCAGCGTACTCCACTTTGGCAGGTCATAAAAAGGAAAGTGGGTTTTACCAGGTTCAGAGAATACATTCAAGGGCAGAGTGGTATACCAGATCTGATTGTTGAAGCAGACGATGCTGTGTGCATACACATGATTTCTGCATAATCAAATTTTTGGTAAAATGTAAAATAATCCAAACTTGTGTTTTTGCTTGTAAGAGACTTGACAGTTAGTAGACATTTCCAGGTCCTGCGGAAATAGCACACAGTTGGTTATTGTTTGGATTTTTGTAACGCTTGAAAAATAAAATGAGCATTATTTGGACAGAATTGCCAATGCCATTGATACACTTTATGAACAATAATGGGCCCGAAATTAAACCTTGGGGTACTCCTTTATACATTTTAAGAAATTTAAATTTTATTCAGATTCTGTGGAACTATTTAGTGAGTGTTGAAGCCACAACCAGGCATACTTTCCCACAACGAGGGCAACTTGTTCACTGTACAATGGCACAACCAGAACACAGCCTGTACGATGGCAAAACCAGAACACGGCCACCATGATGGCATGACAGGACCTGCCATTCTGCCATCCAGAGCCCCTCATTGTCTCTGACTAACAACAATTCCTATGCATTCTGCATGTGCCTGACCAGTGGGAGGTAACATCCCTCACCATGCGGCCAAACATCAGGCTGCATAACGGTAACACTGACCGGGATCCGATCCAACCCCCTTCACTTGTCCTCCTCTGCTCTTATGAGGCAACGTTCATAGGTTCTCAGAGGCTGTGTCCATGTTAAACGTTGGCAACGCGAGTCGGTTCAATCGGAAATTACCTTTAAACTCGAAGCGTGATATTCACGCATGTCCAGCCCTATTCGGTTACAATCCCAGCCACTGTTGTTAAATACTTTCTCAGTCACAGCCTCTGCAGTTCCAAGCCTGCCTTAGAACTGTGACTGTCAATAGAAACCAGGCTTTGCAATGTGGTCATTCATGACATATAGGTTATTATAGACAAACAGAGTCTGTATGAAGACAAACAGTCTTCTGTCTGTAGAGACCCAACAAACTACCCATCTACCATGGATGGAATTCCTTCCCTCTCCTTCTCTCTCAACTCTTTTCTCTCCTTACTGGAGCTAAAGAAAAAACAGACAAGAGGATGAATTTACCCTTTTTAACAAACCTAAAGTTCAGGGCTTAAAATAATAAACAAAGGATTATGTCTCGGAATACAGATTATAAAGCCCTAAGTGTGTAAATCAATACTGTTAGGACTATTATAATCGGCCTGTTCTGTTTAGATTATAAAGCACTAAGTGTATACAACAACACTGTTAGAAATATCATCTAGATTAGGGTTCTTCCACCTGTTCTTGTCCAGGAACTCCCACCCATGACAATCCAGGGACCCCTATCTTATGTTGTCACATGTAGCTCGCTTGGTTGGTTTGATTCCCATTGGGCACAAGTATGAAAATGTGCACGCTCAGTACTGTAGATTGTTCTAAATGATCTAATCTCTGTAAAAGAAAATATATATTATTACAAAAATCCCTCCATGTAACTATTTAAAGGCAATAAAATAAGATTTTTTTCAGTCAAAATTATTTTAGAGTCAAATGATGAATAACAAATATTGTTATATTAGGTGATTTGTTTTACATTCTTATTTCAAAAAATAGAATCCCCTTTTGTCTTACTCCCTCGTCAAACCAATAATCATCTGTGAAATATCAAAACTTATAGTTTAGGTCACAAACAAAGAAAGCAAACACACACATTCTGATCCTCTCTCTCCTGTGTACTTTGAGGACTGATACGACAGACGAATAAACAGTTAGAGGGGTGAATGATCAACTTATTTTGTGTTCCAATTGGCACCCCATTCCCTATGTAGTTCACTACTTTAGACCCCATTCCCTATGTAGTTCACTACTTTAGACCCCATTCCCTATGTAGTTCACTACTTTAGACCCTATTCCCTAAGTAGTTCACTACTTTAGACCCTATTCCTTAAGTAGTTCACTACTTTAGACCCTATTCCTTAAGTAGTTCACTACTTTAGACCCTATTCCCTAAGTAGTTCACTACTTGAGACCCTATTCCCTAAGTAGTTCACTACTTTAGACCCTATTCCCTAAGTAGTTCACTACTTGAGACCCTATTCCCTAAGTAGTTCACTACTTGAGACCCTATTCCCTAAGTAGTTCACTACTTGAGACCCTATTCCCTCAGAAGTTAACATTCAACCTTAGTTACCATGAAAGCAGCATAACATTTTACCTCTAGTCAGCTCGTTAAACCATAAAATGTATTAAGACCTGAGTGTGTATGTGAGTGTGTGTGTCGATAGTCTCACCCTGTTTCACTTCATGTTTAGAACCCTAACTGAATGCAGAGTTGCAACTGATAACAAGTCTGTTCAAAGTGTTGCCGTGACACCCATAAGGAGCCAAGCGGATAACGATCGCTGACTGAACCCACCCTTGTACATTGTGAACTCCTCAAAAGGCTGTCGTAAAAAAAAGCCTTTCTGAAACCGACCGGGCCATCTGGTTACAGCTGCCCACGCGCCACTGTCGTTCCACAATAATCCAGGTTAACTCAAATGATCATATAACAAAAAAACATGTCCAGATGTTCTCTGGTTTGGATGGGAGGTTCACACAGGGCCTCGCTATGAATTATGGGGTGAAGGTATCGGCGTACTGACAGAATACAGAATTAATATTACATGATATAATCTTCCTGATCCTTTTAACTGAAGGATGCAATAAACCCTGATAGGGAAGTAGACAGTTACAAAAGCTGCTGCAAAGTTTTCATTAGACAGGAATGTTATGCTCCTAACTTTGGAGTTACTTGTCTGATTATGAAGATTCTATATGTAATGCAGTTGTGACACCATAAAAGTCTGTAGGGAGCAGCCTTGAAGTCGGCTGAGATCCACAGCCCGGTTTGACAATCCAGCCCATCTGACATGCAAAAGATTTTTTAGAATTTCATCCATGTAAATCTAATGCAGATGGTCTGGTCGTTACATCCTTCCCTCATCTACATCATAGTAAGGCTGTCTGTTTAATCTGCAAGAGTTTGCTGGAAGAGACTGATGGAAGAGACTGTCTGGAAGAGAATCTGTCTGGAAGAGACTGATTGGAAGAGAATGTCTGGAAGAGATTGTCTAGAAGAGACTCTGTTGGATGACTTTGTCTTGAAGAGACCATCTGGAACAGCAGTAAGGCCAGAGATTGTGAGTCATCCCCTCCCAATTCACTGTAGTTGTCCATCCATTGAGGACCATGCCTCAGTCTTAAATGACACCTTGCTCCGTATTTAAAGCAGGACTTTTGCCCAAGGACCAGACTAGAGTCATAACACCATCCCTCCCTCTCTGCCTCCTAAGCTCATAGCTGCCTCTTGTTCTCTGTCCATCTGTCCACACAACACTATTTATTCTCAGCTACAAGGTGTGCTTAGTTTGAAGTCCAGACAGCAGATTTACATGTAGGCCTGTCAGGGGGCATTGACCTGTCTCCTCTCATTCTCTGGACTTGACAGCACGACCGGTCCTTACGTAACGCATGGCAGTGTGAACAGGATTAGCAGAGTCATACGACTGTCAGAATACTGTATTCCGACCTCTTGAGGACACGGCATAACTTCTTAACCCCTTGTTACATAATGTAATATTCTGTCCGTAGACGGCGGCAGATACCAGACTTGCCGCACATCTTTGATCCAATGTGTCCTAATGTTATGATACTACAGAGGCTGGGCCAGCCAGTAGAGGCTTCGGTCCATTGTCCTAATGTTATGATACTACAGAGTTTGGGCCAGCCAGTAGAGGCTTCGGTCCATTATCCTAATGTTATGATATTACAGAGGCTGGGCCAGCCAATAGAGGCTTCGGTCCATTGTCCTAATGTTATGATACTACAGAGGCTGGGCCAGCCAGTAGAGGCTTCGGTCCATTGTCCTAATGTTATGATACTACAGAGTTTGGGCCAGCCAGTAGAGGCTTCGGTCCATTGTCCTAATGTTAAGATACTATAGAGACTGAGCCAGCCAGTAGAGGCTTCGGTCCATTGTCCTAATGTTATGATACTACAGAGGATGGGCCAGCCAGTAGAGGCTTCGGTCCATTGTCCTAATGTTATGATACTACAAAGGCTGGGCCAGTCAATAGAGGCTTCGGTCCATTGTCCTAATGTTATGATACTACAGAGGCTGGGCCAGTCAATAGAGGCTTTGGTCCATTGTCTTAATGTTATGATACTACAGAGGCTGGGCCAGCCAGTAGAGGCTTCGATCCATTGTGACTTCCGGTGAGTGCGTGCATTTAGTAAGAGTCTGTGACCCCTATGGGAATTTGACCCACGACCTTGCAGTTGCCTGCCCCCTGCAGCGGAGCTGGACTAATCTAAAGGTCACAAGTCACAGCGCATAAGCCTGGGACAGCTTCCATTCCAGGAGGGCCTTTCCGTATATCAACATATGGGAGGGACCATCCTAAGTCAAGTATCTGCCATCTTTTTATTTTGGCGAATCAAAACACAGTGAAATGAGGCCTGTCTGTGAAGTCTGATCGTGTAAACAAACACTTCAGTTACATTCAGTCCAGCCCGGCCCATTCCCTTCACAACATGTATGATAATCTGACCAGCTAACAGCCTACAACGCCTTTAAATCACAATCATCTTGAAGGAGGCCAGAATCAGTACAGTTGAGACAGCACAGCCTCCAATGCCCCGCAGCAAACATCACCACAGAGCGATTGGTGCTGCGAGCACAAGTGCTGCGGGAGACGATAGGTAGACAGTCCAAGCCGATTAAACCAATGCCTGTCGTGGCGGGAAGTTCACCCACATTTCTTATTGGCTAATGGTGGCCAAGTTTGACAGTGTCCCACCCGGCAGCGTGTGACTGAGATCAAGGCTGGACTGCTGCCAATGTCTACAATGCAACGTTTGGATTCAGTCTCTTCTTCCACCAAGCGCCACATAATGCAGCCGATGTGTGGTTGTCACGGTTTCAAAGAATCGGGTCGGAGCACAAATCCATTTTTGCTCCTGGACACCAATAGGTGCTGTGTGACAGGAAGGGTCATATTTGTGGTGCTACCCGTAAATCTGATTACTCCTTCCTCTTGCTGCTCTATAGCCTGGATTAACAACGTAATACCTATCAAATTACTCTCTCTCCACTCTCTTCATCTCTTTCCCGTTCTCAGTTCATCCCTTTTCTCTCCCTAAAAGATATGAGCCAACAGCTAGCCTATGTACAGTCTTTTCAAGGACGAACAGAATCGAAGTGCGGTAGTGTTTTGGAATACGCTTAAATCCAAAGCAATAGTGAGTGAATACATCTTCAGACCTCCTCATGGGAATTAAACCGACAACCTTGATGTTGCAAGCACCCTTCTTTACCACGGGGCCATACAGCTCCGAGATGACCTGCGTCCTGTGTCTGTGGTTCTCACAGACAGACAGACATAAGGATTGAAAAGGATCACCGACATTAACAAATTCCTCAGAGACAGAGAGAATAGCCTGCTGTTACTTTATGTATTTCTCAGACAGTGAGTGGCAGAGGTTATTCTGTGTTATTCACATTCAAAAGCACCAGGCAACATACGGACAGTCGTGACGTTGTTCTTCTCATTGATTCTATATGGCCTTTATTGATACAGGCCTAGTGTACTGTATATTTTGTATATGCACAAAAGCAAAAACATCCA
The DNA here is from genome assembly GCF_011004845.1 of Esox lucius. Taxonomy (NCBI): domain Eukaryota; kingdom Metazoa; phylum Chordata; class Actinopteri; order Esociformes; family Esocidae; genus Esox; species Esox lucius. Next base: position 2,647,236 of record NC_047587.1, on the reverse strand, counting down.
TGAGCTATAAGAAAAGGACAAACAATGAAGCAAACAGGAGTAGATGATTCTCCTTGGACTGACCCAGCTACAGTAAACCAGGCCGTATACACACAGGACCAGCATCTTCCTATTAAAAACGAGCATGAGGGGGAGTCAGTATGAATTTAACATTAGGAACACTAGGCAGAGTGAAAAGACCCTGGTGTCTACTGGGATTCCCTGTACAAACAAAGGTTAGATAATTGACTCCATGCCAAGCAGATAGGCCCCTTTCCACTCAGATGCATTGGATAGCATGGTGTCAGTCCAAGGATAGAACTCATACATTATTTCACAGGTGCAATAGAATGGTTGTCACGAGCCTACAGCAACAGTCCCGTCACGTAAGCCTTGATTAAGTCAGAATGTAGCCACGTTAAACATAAGAATCAATAGATCACAGCACACAGGCAGGCAATTAGTCGCGCAATTACCCACGAGCAGCACTGACGCAATTTGAGTTTCCTATCCTATACACGCTCGTAGAATTTCATTTCCCATTCACGAGCATTAACCATCCCTCTGAAACGCAGGGCTTCGGGAAGTCACACAAAAATTTTACGCGTCCTCCCTCCAACCCGACACAGCCTGCGAGGTCTACCCAGACCTACGAGGGAAGCATTCATAGCCCCCGCTGAACCGCTAATCCGGGGGATGGGGGGGGGGCATCTCGATTTGGAGCTAGTTTACAATAAAATCTGAATTTTCAAGCAAACGTACTCAAACATTAGTGACATTCAACCCGTGTCCTAGCTCACGGCTACCTAAATAGGTAGATCTCACCTAGAGCCGGTCCATCAATAAACTAGGTTATATATCGTAACCTACGGTATTCACAACCTCGCTAGCATCGCGAGCAGGAGAGGTACAGCCAAAAGTCGCAATAACCATCCGCTATTTATTACAGGTAGACAATAACCGTTCATACTGCTTATATCAAAGGGTACTAAAGTCTTCACATAACGAGGAATCGTATCGTGCCACATAACGGGAAACGATTCGCAATTTTACTGAGGAATGATTCAAGGGTATCAACATGGCTCAGAACCGATTGCCACAAAATAACATATGCGCTTGCTCACCACATATGCATTACAACCTTTTTTATACATACAAGGACAACATCCCTGTTTTGAGCACGGTTACTGCCGGTTAGGCTACCAACAAAGCAAAGTGCAAATTCAGTTATCCAAAAATACATTCTATGTCAGAAAGTGTAGGTTATTAAATAATGTCCTACGATCCACATATCATGCGCTTAAATTCTGATATCCTACTATTCACTCACCGTGCCGCGTAGTTTTCTGTTATTTTAGCGGAAAAACGTTTTGGTATTTAAAATAAGTTTCCCTCTTGTGTCCTTCTCGTTTGCTGACAGTCTGCTTAAACCTGCCGGTGTTACTAGCAGTGAGTCCCTTTGAGGGAGGTGGAGAGAAAAGTAGGGGGGCGCAAGGGAGCTACGGGAGGAGAGCCGAAGAGGATGATGGAAAACTCACAAAGGGGAGAAATAAACCCATGACCTCTAGTGGCCAGTCCTTGGAACTGCACAAAGTCTGCAAAGGTGTAGCTATCGAGTATCTATGCGTAGCACAAAACGGAATGGGGGAAGGGAGTACAGCGTCATCGTGACGATTCTCCTAAACCCAATGACCTTGAAAATAGGAAAACGATAAGGCGATAAATCGAGAGGTTTGATTTAGATAAAGACGCCATCGACTGAATAGAAAAGAACAGAATGTGAAATAAACAACAGAGTAGAAAGTCAAATAATACGCATAACACAGCACTTGAAGCTGATTCCTTTTATAAATAAAAACGTTTTACAAATGTAATAAATTATTATAATAAAACAATCTAATTAGATATTTACAGTGAATCATCACCATGATTTCCATACAAAATATTTTCAGTAAAAATGCATATTATACAGCTAAATAAGAGATATAAATCTCTTAGACAGAACACCCCACTGTGACATACCATAAGGAGTAAATCACTTCACAGTTCAGTTCAGCGACAACAGGCATTCAAGTAAAAAGGCCTGCTCAGGTGATTTCAACATTTCATATACAGTCAAGATGGCTGCACAAAGTCCATGAAGGTGAATAGGCAGACCTAAAAAGCCTATCGATGGCATGATAAATATTCCAGCCACACATTCAGTTGTCCTTTCTCTACACGCTCCAGTACTTTGGGCGTCGATTGATCAGCGAGCTGAGAGGATGGTGGCTGCTGAGCGTGTCACGGCCCTCTCAGGGCAGGCCCGGACGACATGCAGATCCAGGTCACCCGTGGGGATCACCAGCTGCCAGTCCCAAATGGGCCCCCATCTCTCCAGCCGGGCAGGACTGGAGCTACGGCCTCGGATGCTCGGTGTCTTGTGACTTGGCAGCTGAGTTTGTCAGTGGTTTTTCAAGTTCCTGCCTGAGGCTCCACACTGAGCTTGTTGCTCCACTAAGTTCAGGCTCCGCCTCCTGTTCAACTGACCCCGCCCCCCCCATTTGGTTCAGACTCCTCCCTACCAACTAGAGGGAGGGGCCGGGTCAGTGGGTTCTGTCAGAAGAAGGTGTGTCAGTTGTTTCAGTCTTAAGGTGGAGCTGTGCGGTCAGCTGGAAGCTCCTCCTCCTCCAGTCCCACTCTCCTCAGGGACTCCTTATACTTCCTGGTCCCCAGACGCACTATGTCGTTAATCTCTTCGGCCAGGTCGGTCCTTCCACTCTTCATCATGGCCTCTACCAACTGAGGCACAGCTCCAGAACCCCCGGCAGACCCATGCTGCTGGCCCCGGGCCCAGTGGAACAGCATCTCCAGAACCATGGCTCCAAGATCATCTCTGCAGGAGATGGGGGGGGGGGGGGGGGGGGGGGGGGACACAGAGGGAAAGGGAGAGAGGAGAGAGAAAGGAAGATATGATGTGAAATCAGTGACTGCATGAGAAATGGCAAAGTAATTAAATGAATGAGACAAGATGCTCAGGTTCATTCAAGTTTTTCTGTTTCTTAGGGCAAACATGTCTCCATTGGCATCTGCATCCATACATATTAATCACACAGAAATAATCCTCTGCAGACCTTAGAAAAGACACAAATAGAATGAGATAAAGAGAGAAAGAAAGATTGAAAAAGGAAGAGATAGAGAAGACAGGTGAGATTGGTTGTGGACAGGTTTATAGAACACACCTTCATAGAACACACCTTTATAGAACACACCTTCATAGAACACACCTTCATAGAACACACCTTTATAGAACACACCTTCATAGAACACACCTTTATAGAACACACCTTCATAGAACACACCTTCATAGAACACACCTTTATAGAACACACCTTTATAGAACACACCTTCATAGAACACACCTTTATAGAACACACCTTTTTAGAACACACCTTTATAGAACACACTTTATAGAACACACCTTTTTAGAACACACCTTTTTAGAACACACCTTTTTAGAACACACTTTATAGAACAAACCTTTTTAGAACACACCCTTTTAGAACACACCTTTTTAGAACACACCTTTTTAGAACAAACCTTTTTACAACAAACCTTTTTAGAACACACCTTTATAGAACAAACCTTTTTAGAACAATGTAGGGAGGGAGAGGGGGGTGTTAGTGATGTAGGGAGGGAGAGGGGGTGTTGGAGGGGGAGGAGTTAGTGATGTAGGGAGGGAGAGGGGGGTGTTGGAGGGGGAGGAGTTAGTGATGTAGGGAGGGAGAGGGGGGTGTTGGAGGGGGAGGAGTTAGTGATGTATGGAGGGAGAGGGGGGAGTTGGAGGGGGAGGAGTTAGTGATGCAGGGAGGGAGAGGGGGGAGTTAGTGATGTAGGGAGGGAGAGGGGGGAGTTAGTGATGTAGGGAGGGAGAGGGGGGAGTTAGTGATGTAGGGAGGGAGAGGGGGGTGTTGGAGGAGGAGGAGTTAGTGATGTAGGGAGGGAGAGGGGGGAGTTGGAGGGGGAGGAGTTAGTGATGTAGGGAGGAGTTAAAGAGAGACAGCTGAGCATCAGTCTATGCATGTAATCTCCTGTAGTGTCCCAGATGGCTTGAAGAGTCAGTGAATGACAGAAAAAAAGATATCTGTTGCTGCATGTCTCCATATTTCACAGTACCCTTCCATTCCTCCATCTCTTTCTCTCTCTTTCCTCCACCTCTTTCTCTCTCCCATTCCTCCATCTCTCTCTCATTCCTTCATCTCTTTCTCTCTCTCATTCCTCCATCTCTCTCTCATTCCTCCATCTATTTCTCTCATTCCTCCATCTCTCTCTCTCATTCCTCCATCTATTTCTCTCATTCCTCCATCTCTCTCTCTCATTCCTCCATCTATTTCTCTCATTCCCCCATCTCTCTCTCTCTCATTCCTCCATCTCTCTCTCTCATTCCTCCATCTCTCTCTCTCATTCCTCCATCTCTCTCTCTCATTCCTCCATCTCTCTCTCATTCCTCCATCTCTCTCTCTCATTCCTCCATCTCTCTCTCATTCCTCCATCTCTCTCTCTCATTCCTCCATCTCTCTCTCTCATTCCTCCATCTCTCTCTCTCATTCCTCCATCTCTCTCACTCATTCCTCCATCTCTCTCTCATTCCTCCATCTCTCTCTCTCATTCCTCCATCTCTCTCTCTCATTCCTCCATCTCTCTCTCTCATTCCTCCATCTATTTCTCTCATTCCTCCATCTCTCTCTCTCTCCAGTTCCCCTCCCTCTCTATTCAGGCTGCTATCACATGACATCTTCCTGTCAGTATTCCAGCTCTTCTTTTCCCACCAGGGAAAACCAGAGTGGTGTAGGACTGTTAATGTGCCTTCAAGAACACTGTGTCTTCCTCTTATCCAGAAACACTAAAACCGGCACAGAGAACACATCCTTGCATATCTGAATCCCTCTGTTCAGGACAAAACCCTTGTGGATTTACTGCAATGTGCTGCTTGTTTTATGAAGACATTATGGAGGGGTTATGAAGTCCTCATATAGCTAGATAGGTACCCTCCACAATTAAGTGTATCATGATGATGTTTGAGTTTAGCTAGTTAATCTTGGCTCATATTAACCCAAAACAACCAGATTCATTAATGGTGTTGTTAAAAACAATGAGCAAATGATGATTCAAGATCATCTAATTTAACTGAACCAAATATTTCTGAATCACCTAACGCATCATAACCACATGATTCAAAATCATCGAATGCACCTTAACCACATTATTCAGAATCATCTAAAGCACCTTAACCACTAGATTCCAAATCATCTAATGCACCTTAAACACATGCTTCAGGATAATCTACTGCACCATAACCACCTGATTCAGAATCATCTACTGCACCATAACCACCTGATTCAGAATCATCTACTGCACCATAACCACCTGATTCAGAATCATCTACAGCACCATAACCACCTGATTCAGAATCATCTACTGCACCATAACCACCTGATTCAGAATCATCTACTGCACCATAACCACCTGATTCAGAATCAACTAATCCATGTCAGGGTCACAATACTTGGTGATTACTTTTACATTAAAATTATCAAAATAAAATGTATGGAATTACAACCCTGTTTCCCAAATAGTTGGGATGCTGCGTAAAAAGCAAATAAAAGCAGAATGCAATCATGTGCAAACAAATTATCCTTATATTTAATTGAAAACAGTACAAAGACAAGATATCAAATGTTGAAAATGATGCCAGCAACACATTTAAAAAAAAAAGTGGGCATGTTTACCACTGTGTTGCAATTATTAATTTAATAATGCGCTAAATGTTTTCAATGGGTGACAGGTCTGGACTGCAGGCAGGCCAGTTTAGCACCCAGACTCTTTTACTACATAGCCATGCTGTTGTAATACATGCAGAATGTGGTTTGGCATTGTCTTGGTGAAATAAGCAAGGTCTTCTCTGAAAAAGATGTTATCTGTATGGCAGCATATGTTTCTCCAAAACCTGTATATATTGTTCAGCATTAATTGTGCCTTGGCAGATGTGCAAGTCACCCATGCCATGTGCACTAATGCACCCCCATACCATCACGTGTGAGATTTGCCTGTGCAGTCTTTCACAGAGTGGTGAACCCCTCCCCATCTCAACTTCTGAAAGACTCTTCCTGTCTGGGATGCTCTTTTTATACTCAATCATGTTACTGATTGATGCCAATTAACCTAATTAGTTGCAAAATGTTCCACCAGGTATTTTTTTGCATTACACAATTTCTCCTGTCTTTTGGTCCCTCTGTCCCAGCTTTTTTGAACCGTCTTGATGGCATCAAATTCAAAGTGGTCATATATTTTCCAAGAAACAATAATATTTCTCAGTTTCAACATTTGATGTTTTCTTTGTACCATTTTCTACTGAATATATTTTGTTTATATGATTAGCACAGGATTGCATTCTATTTTTCTTTACATTTTACACAGCGTCCCAACATTTTTTGGAAACAGGGTTGTACCACAAAATATTTGTATTTACTTAAATATTAACTTTTCCTCATAATACAACACACACTCCTATGTGGGTGTCATTATGCTGACCTGTACTTGTACTGAATGCGTTCTAGTGTCATTATGCTGACCTGTACTTGTACTGAATGCGTTCTAGTGTCATTATGCTGACCTGTACTTGTACTGAATGCGTTCTAGTGTCATTATGCTGACCTGTACTTGTACTGAATGCGTTCTAGTGTCATTATGCTGACCTGTGCTTGTACTGAATGCGTTCTAGTGTCATTATGCTGACCTGTACTTGTACTGAATGCGTTCTAGTGTCATTATGCTGACCTGTACTTGTACTGAATGCGTTGTAGTGTCATCATGCTGACCTGTACTTGTACTGAATGCGTTGTAGTGTCATCATGCTGACCTGTACTTGTACTGAATGCGTTCTAGTGTCATTATGCTGACCTGTACTTGTACTGAATGCGTTCTAGTGTCATTATGCTGACCTGTACTTGTACTGAATGCGTACTAATGTCATTATGCTGACCTGTACTTGTACTGAATGCGTTCTAGCTCCTGGTAGCTGAGTCCCAGGTTGATGCCGATGGACCTCCAGTCCTGTCCGACCTGCAGGGAGATGGCTAGCAGGTTGGCCTCAGTCAGGTAGCCGCTCTCTGGGTCGCCAAGGTTCAGAGGAGGGTACTCAAGGCCAGGGTCATAGTTACTACCCTGGGTGGAGGAGAGATACTCAGAATGAGGAACGAATGAGGACAGAGGCACAATGATGAGGAGAGAAACAGAGTGATGAGGTCAGAAGGAGGAGAAAAACAAAGTGATGAGGTCAGAGGGAGGAGAGAAACAGAGTGATGAGGTCAGAAGGAGGTGGAGAGAAACAGAGTGATGAGGTCAGAAAGAGGAGGAGAGAAACAGAGTGGAGGTCAGGAGGAGGAAACAGAGTGATGAGGTCAGAGGGAAGAGATAAACAGAATGATGAGTTCAGAAGGAGGAGAGAAACAGAGTGATGAGGTCAGAAGTAGGAGGAGAGAAACAGAGTGATGAGGTCAGAAGTAGGAGGAGAGAAACAGAGTGATGAGGTCAGAAGGAGGAGGAGAGAAACAGAGTGATGAGATCAGAAAGAGGTGGAGAGAAACAGAGTGATGAGGTCAGAAGGAGGAGGAGAGAAACAGAGTGATGAGATCAGAAAGAGGTGGAGAGAAACAGAGTGATGAGGTCAGAAAGAGGTGCAGAGAAACAGAGTGATGAGGTCAGAAAGAGGTGGAGAGAAACAGAGTGGTGAGGTCAGAAGTGAGTCTTAGTTGCCCAGGCTCAGAGGACACTAGGCTGCTCTCCAGATATACAGGCATAGTTACTGTAACATGAACCACGTTACAGTAAAAAACACAACTATGCCAGGATTCAAACACACAGAATCTACTTCTCATTTGTGATTTGCGATAAGACATATTAGTTTGAACAAATATCTGCAGTGAACCACTCCATTCATTTAGGCAAACATATGGAAATGGCCTTGAGAAGTTTACTGCTCAGAACAGATCACTGGACATGGTTTGAGCCAGATTGAAAAGGATAAGGAGGAATGTATCATAGTTACAGAGATTAAATTACACAAATGGACAGAGCTTAAATTGTGATTCAGCATTTTGATTTTTTTATTCATCACCTCTGTTTCTGTGAAAAGCTGACGGATGTGGCCAAAGAAATTTAACCACTCTAAAATTCATTGACAGAGCTACAGTGCTATAAACTAAACACATCGTTTGAACCTTGTTTTGAGACTGCAGAATGTTTGTTTATGTTTACTTATTTTACAAACATTGGACAAAGATTGTAGTAGAGGAATTGTAGATGTTTATATGTTAGGTTCTGCTAGGGTAAAACAGTTAAACTCATGACACTTGCCTCAACAGATGTTGAAGTTCATTTCTTCAGACTTAGTACTGGGTACACCTGCCTGTTGCTTATCTTCCTAAATAACTACATTGTTACCATGGGAACAGCCGACTACGGTCGCATACGAATTGGTCACTGAATTCAAAACCTGTAGTTAGAAATAAGCTTTTTCTAAAGGAAAAAAGAGAGATGTCGCTTTAGTAAAAAAGCTAGGATTTCTAAATAAAGAGTTAGTCTTACAGGTAGTTTGAGTGGTAAAGTGGCCAACCATTGACTGTCATGCCCTTTCCTCTTTCTGGCCACTTCCTCTGGAAGGTCACTAGGCACCTCCCCTCGATAGAAGGACACCTGGAGAGAGAAGGGTGAGCATTTTACTATACATTACTATACGGTATCCACTGATGTTAACCTGGCACTTTACTATACATTACTATACGGTTTCCACTGATGTTAACCTGGCACTTTACTATACATTACTATACGGTATCCACTGATGTTAACCTGGCACTTTACTATACATTACTATACGGTTTCCACTGATGTTAACCTGGCACTTTACTATACATTACTATACGGTATCCACTGATGTTAACCTGGCACTTTACTATACATTACTATACGGTTTCCACTGATGTTAACCTGGCACTTTACTATACATTACTATACGGTATCCACTGATGTTAACCTGGCACTTTACTATACATTACTATACGGTTTCCACTGATGTTAACCTGGCACTTTACTATACATTACTATACGGTATCCACTGATGTTAACCTGGCACTTTACTATACATTACTATACGGTTTCCACTGATGTTAACCTGGCACTTTACTATACATTACTATACGGTTTCCACTGATGTTAACCTGGCACTTTACTATACATTACTATACGGTATCCACTGATGTTAACCTGGCACTTTACTATACATTACTATACGGTTTCCACTGATGTTAACCTGGCACTTTACTATACATTACTATACGGTATCCACTGATGTTAACCTGGCACTTTACTATACATTACTATACGGTATCCACTGATGTTAACCTGGCACTTTACTATACATTACTATACGGTATCCACTGATGTTAACCTGGCACTTTACTATACATTACTATACGGTTTCCACTGATGTTAACCTGGCACTTTACTATACATTACTATACGGTATCCACTGATGTTAACCTGGCACTTTACTATACATTACTATACGGTTTCCACTGATGTTAACCTGGCACTTTACTATACATTACTATACGGTTTCCACTGATGTTAACCTGGCACTTTACTATACATTACTATACGGTATCCACTGATGTTAACCTGGCACTTTACTATACATTACTATACGGTTTCCACTGATGTTAACCTGGCACTTTACTATACATTACTATACGGTTTCCACTGATGTTAACCTGGCACTTTACTATACATTACTATACGGTTTCCACTGATGTTAACCTGGCACTTTACTATACATTACTATACGGTATCCACTGATGTTAACCTGGCATTTTACTATACATTACTATACGGTATCCACTGATGTTAACCTGGCACTTTACTATACATTACTATACGGTTTCCACTGATGTTAACCTGGCACTTTACTATACATTACTATACGGTTTCCACTGATGTTAACCTGGCACTTTACTATACATTACTATACGGTTTCCACTGATGTTAACCTGGCACTTTACTATACATTACTATACGGTATCCACTGATGTTAACCTGGCACTTTACTATACATTACTATACGGTTTCCACTGATGTTAACCTGGCACTTTACTATACATTACTATACGGTTTCCACTGATGTTAACCTGGCACTTTACTATACATTACTATACGGTTTCCACTGATGTTAACCTGGCACTTTACTATACATTACTATACGGTTTCCACTGATGTTAACCTGGCACTTTACTATACATTACTATACGGTTTCCACTGATGTTAACCTGGCACTTTACTATACATTACTATACGGTTTCCACTGATGTTAACCTGGCACTTTACTATACATTACTATACGGTTTCCACTGATGTTAACCTGGCACTTTACTATACATTACTATACGGTTTCCACTGATGTTAACCTGGCACTTTACTATACATTACTATACGGTTTCCACTGATGTTAACCTGGCACTTTACTATACATTACTATACGGTTTCCACTGATGTTAACCTGGCACTTTACTATACATTACTATACGGTTTCCACTGATGTTAACCTGGCATTTTACAGTGCTGTTACCACTGGTATTAATTTGGTATTTACAGTAATGTTTCCACTAGTATCATTCTGGTAATTACAGTACTGTCTCCACTGGCATTATACAGTACGGTTTCTACTGGTATTAATCTGGTATTTACGATACTGTTTCTACTGCTGTTGGTCTTTTATTTACAGTACTGTTTCCACTGGTATTATCTGGTATTTACAGTACTGTTTCCACTGGTATTATCTGGTATTTACAGTACTGTTTCCACTGGTATTATCTGGTTCATAAGTCAAAAGATGAACTTCCGGATTAGAGTCAACATTATAATTGTTTACAAAGTGTTTATCTATAACAGTTGTTTGATCAAAGTTATACAAATTCTACAAAATCTGTGTGGTGTTTTAGATGTTACCTGCCCCCTGATGGCCCCTCCTGTCTCTGTATGGTGTTCTAGATGTTACATGGTCCCTGGCCCCTGACGGGTCCCTCCTGTCTCTGTGTAGTGTTTTAGATGTTACATGGTCCCTGGACCCTGACGGGTCCCTCCTGTCTCTGTGTAGTGTTTTAGATGTTACATGGTCCCTGGACCCTGACGGGTCCCTCCTGTCTCTGTGTAGTGTTTTAGATGTTACATGGTCCCTGGCCCCTGATGGGCCCCTCCTGTCTCTGTATGGTGTTCTAGATGTTACATGGTCCCTGGCCCCTGACGGGTCCCTCCTGTCTCTGTGTAGTGTTTTAGATGTTACATGGTCCCTGGACCCTGACGGGTCCCTCCTGTCTCTGTGTAGTGTTTTAGATGTTACATGGTCCCTGGACCCTGACGGGTCCCTCCTGTCTCTGTGTAGTGTTTTAGATGTTACATGGTCCCTGGCCCCTGATGGGCCCCTCCTGTCTCTGTATGGTGTTCTAGATGTTACCTGCCCCCTGACAGGCCCCTCCTGTCTCTGTGTTGGGCTGATGTACACCTCTTTGAGGTTCTTCATACATGAGTAGAACACAAAGGACAGCCTTCCTTCTGAACAGTCTGGTCTGTCTGGGAGAGAAAGGACAGATTAAACAGGATTATTATGGGATGGGATGAGCAACTGGTGGACTGACGAAACACAGTCTAACGGGCGCACTGATGACACACTCAGCACACAGACTGATGACACACTCAGCACACAGACTGATGACACACTCAGCACACAGACTGATGACACACTCAGCACACAGACTGATGACACACTCAGCACACAGACTGATGACACACTCAGCACACAGACTGATGACACACTCAGCACACAGACTGATGACACACTCAGCACACAGACTGATGACACACTCAGCACACAGACTGATGACACACTCAGCACACAGACTGATGACACACTCAGCACACAGACTGATGACACACTCAGCACACAGACTGATGACACACTCAGCACACAGACTGATGACACACTCAGCACACAGACTGATGACACACTCAGCACACAGACTGATGACACACTCAGCACACAGACTGATGACACACTCAGCACACAGACTGATGACACACTCAGCACACAGACTGATGACACACTCAGCACACAGATCCAAATATAGAAATACCGCTCGCGTCTCTCAGACCCGCGTGTCCGCCGGGAACACGACCCAGGAGGTGTGACATACCTGCGGAGATGTCCAGGCCCCTCTCGAAGCCGGCGAAGAACTGCTCTCCCTCCAACAGGTCGCAGAGATCCGAGGGTTGGGGTCCATCGTACCGGTCTGACAGGGCAGCCACCCTGCTGTCCACCTGCAACACACACGGTGATGGATGTCTGCAGGGATTTCCAATGAAAACCAGGGAATCAGGAGAAAATAACTAGTGAATCCGGAATACTCCAGCCAAGTTCCTGGAATTCTGCCACCAGGTTAAACACAAGTACTGTATGTCAGAACAGACCCAGTAGACACTGTAGCATTCCTGCAGCGGTACCATTTCCTGGTTGGAAAAGGTTCACCGTCCTCCAACAGAGTAACCTTAACCATACTGTCAAAAGGAAACATGTCCTGGGACAAACCAAACAGCCGCCATGACATGAGAAAGACGACCCGGTTCTGTACCTTGTCAGCGGGCAGGCACTGCAGCAGAACCTGTCGGGGATCCGCCTTCCTCTGCAGGACCAAGAACTGGACCCGGAACTGCTTCAGTTTCTGATAGACTCTCCGGACCATGCCACTCACACAGCGCTGGGTGGTGTACCAGAGCCAGTACCTAGGACAGACGAGGCATGGAGGTGTCACGGATGTATCATGGAGGTGTCACAGAGGTGTCATGGAGGTATTATGGAGGTATCAAGGAGGTACCCTGTGCTCCACCAACTTTTAATTCGACAGAGATTTCACTCTCTGCTAATTATTATTTTTTTCTTCTTCCGCTTATCCAGGGCCGGGTCGCGGGGGCAGCAGTCTAAGCAGAGATGCCCAGACTTCCCTCTCCCCAGACACTTCCTCCAGCTCTTCCGGGGGGACACAGAGGCGTTCCCAGGCCAGCCGGGAGACAGCCCGGTGGGACTGGCCCGGAACACCTTCCCGGGAAGGCGTCCAGGAGGCATCTGGAACAGATGCCCAAGCCACCTCAGCTGACCCCTCTCGATGTGGAGGAGCAGCGGCTCTACTCCAAGCTCCTCCCGGGTGACCGAGCTTCTCACCCTATCTCTAAGGGATCGCCCGGCCACCCTGCGGAGAAAGCTCATTTCGGCCGCCTGTATCCGGGATCTTGTCCTTTCGGTCATGACCCAAAGCTCATGACCATAGGTGAGAGTAGGAACGTAGATTGACCGGTAAATCGAGAGCTTCGCCTTGCGGCTCAGCTCTTTCTTCACCACGTGTGATGGCAATTTCTAAAATCCAAGTAATTCTATGAAAATGGTAGGTAAGACAGGAGAAATCAATTGCGCAATAAACGGTTTTAATCTTGCTTGCAAGGAGAAAGTATACAGGTTACAAAGTAACAGTGGATAGTCTCTAAATAAAACATCATTTCGACAGTATTTATTACATAGGAAAAAGGGATGTGGTAAGATCTGTTTCATGTCAATCAAACACCTTTCCCTTTGTTCTATCACACAAGTCAAATGCTATCTTCCCCCACCTTATCCTTCCTGCCATAATGTTTACTGTAGTGTTTACCCAAAGGGGCCAACTGGCCTTACTGCCCCCTGTTGTATCTTCTCCTATCCTGTCCTAAAACCCATTGATCTCCATGTGGACAGACAATAGATGCCCCCTATGCAAATACCAGATCCCACACATTCCTCTACCTATCTTAAAAGTGGGACTCAGTCCTTTACTCAGTTAGAATACATTGTGCATAGAAATTTCCACAACACCACGACAGACCGATACATCGTCTGCATTACTGCATAAGCTGCACCGATCCGTCTGTCAATCTCCCGTTCCATCCTTCCCTCACTCGTGAACATGACCCCTAGACACTCATCCCAACCGCTTCACACTCGGCTGCAAACCGTCCCAGTGCATGCTGAAGGTCCTGGTTTCAAGGGGCCAACACAACAACATCATTCGCGAAGAGCAAAGACGAAATCGTGTGGTTCCCAAACCTGACACCCTCCGGCCCCTGGCTGCGCCTAGAAATTCTGTCCATAAAAATTATGAACAGAACCGGCAACAAAGGGCAGCCCTGCCGGAGTCCAAAATGCACTGGGAACATGTCTGACTTACTGCCGGCAATGCGAACCAAGCTCCTGCTTCAGGGACCCGACAGCCCTTAGCAAAGGACCCAGGACCCCATACTCCCGAAGCATACGACTATTCATACGACTCATCTCTGCTAATCGACTATTCAAAATTGAAAATGTATTTTTTTTTTACACTTTTGTTACTACCTGCTGAATTGTTGGACAGTTAGTCAAAAGTAGGTCAAATAAGAGGAGCACAACGTACAGCTACAATCTTTGGCCACAAGTTTATATGCAAAAAAAATGCTAAGCGGATAAATGAAAAGGGATGTTTGACATTAGGCAAATCTTATTAGAAAATAACTGATTACGCTAGACCTCATTACGCTAGACCTCATTAGGCTATACCTCATTACGATAGACCAAATTAGGATAGGCCGAATTAGGATATACCTCATTACGCTGGACCTCATTAGGCATGACCTCATTAGGTTAGACCTCATTACAATACCAATTCTGAAAACATGCATGATAAAACAATAATTTGTATTTGGTGTGTAGCACCACATATCACTTCACCACCTGAAGTGTTTGTCGTAGACGATGAAGGTGGCAACAGGTTACTACGGGTTATGACTGGGTATCACAGGTTACGACCACAAACACTCACCAGGAGAAGTGTGTGATGTAGAAGATGGCGTAGAGGTGCGTGACGTGGAGGGTCACCTGGGAGGTGATGTCCGTCCAGGAGAGGGCACTGGGGTCTCCATGGAGCAGGTACAGACAGGAGAGGTCAACGGTGTGACCTGGAGGGGTACAACGAGCAGGTAGAGACAGGAGAGGTCAACGGTGTGACCTGGAGGGGGACATTAAGCAGGTACAGACAGGAGAGGTCAACGGTGTGACCTGGAGGGGGACATTAAGCAGGTACAGACAGGAGAGGTCAACGGTGTGACCTGGAGGGGGACATTAAGCAGGTACAGACAGGAGAGGTCAACGGTGTGACCTGGAGGGGGACATTAAGCAGGTACAGACAGGAGAGGTCAACGGTGTGGCCTGGAGGGGGACATTAAGCATGTAGAGACAGGAGGGGTCAACAGTGTGACCTGGAGGGGGACATTAAGCAGGTAGAGACAGGAGGGGTCAACAGTGTGACCTGGAGGGGGACATTAAGCAGGTAGAGACAGGAGGGGTCAACGGTGTGACCTGGAGGGGGACATTAAGCAGGTAGAGACAGGAGGGGTCAACAGTGTGACCTGAAAGGGGACATTAAGCAGGTAGAGACAGGAGGGGTCAATAGTGTGAACTGGAGGGGGACATTAAGCAGGTAGAGACAGGATGGGTCAACAGTGTGACCTGGAGGGGGACATTAAGCAGGTAGAGACAGGAGGGGTCAACAGTGTGACCTGAAGGGGGACATTAAGCAGGTAGAGACAGGAGGGGTCAACAGTGTGACCTGAAGGGGGACATACAAGCAGCCATGGAGCCTGTCAGGAACAGGCATAACAATCTGGCTGAAGGTAATCCACCCAGTCTGGGTGGTGTTTTAGTCAGACACAAGGGGAACTGTGGGACCATTAATCTTGATCAGATGATCAGAGTGGTTACTTGGGATGTGAGGAAATGCAGGATGGGAAATCTGTGCAGTCAACCGGCATATTACCTGTGAGTCCGCTTGGCAGGGGGACCTGCACTCTGATTGGCTGGAGGAACTGCATGCTGGGACTCTGAGAGAGGCAGAGCAGAGGACTGACGCTGGCCTGAGGGTCTCCACTCAGCACCTGAACCTCCGTGACAGACACCTGCAACACCTACACACAGGGGTTAGTGTTGGGTTAGGGGAAATGTATAGTTAGAGTTCAGTTACTGTTGGTTAGAATTAGTGTTATTGTTGGGTTAGTGTTTGGTCAGTGTTGAGTTAGTGTTATTGTTGGGTTAGTGTTTGGTCAGTGTTGTGTTAGTGTTATTGTTGTGTTAGTGTTTGGTCAGTGTTGTGTTAGTGTTGGGTTAGTGTTTGGTCAGTGTTGTGTTAGTGTTATTGTTGGGTTAGTGTTTGGTCAGTGTTGTGTTAGTGTTATTGTTGTGTTAGTGTTTGGTCAGTGTTGTGTTAGTGTTGGGTTAGTGTTTGGTCAGTGTTGTGTTAGTGTTATTGTTGTGTTAGTGTTTGGTCAGTGTTGTGTTAGTGTTGGGTTAGTGTTTGGTCAGTGTTGAGTTAGTGTTATTGTTGGGTTAGTGTTTGGTCAGTGTTGTGTTATTGTTGGGTCAGTGTTTGGTCAGTGTTGTGTTAGTGTTATTGTTGGGTTAATGTTTGGTCAGTGTTGAGGGTGATATGAGAACTGGCATTTACCTGTAAGGTGATGATGCGGGTCTGGTCAGTTGAGTCTGGGGGAAAGGAGAGTTTGATGCCTGGGTCAGATCGAGACACCAACAGCGCCCCCTCTGATGTCAAAGAGCAACTGTCCCTCACAGGACGACCCACAGCCACAAACCAGGAGAATTGGTCGACTGAGACACAGGCCAGCTGCAGAACACCGCAGAGAGAAAGACAGGGACAGGTTTGCTTGGGGTACATGGATAACTGAGTTTAGGATCATAAAGATGTCCTTACTCATGCACTCCACCCAGCCCACACTTTCAGTGGGTTTGAGAACAGTCCCTGTAGTTTCCTATTGAAACCATTAAGTAGGAAGGACGGCATTTGAGGGGGAGGGAACACAGACCTGGTTCCATTCTAAAGTTAAGTGACGGGAGACCCAATGCTGGCCTCCAGATCAGCCTCCAAGATGGCCACCGTGTCCCTGACACAAACACAACAGGTGTTAAGGTAGTGTTGGGTTCTGTACCCGGGCTGGTCTTCCTCCGGGACGGCTGCTGTGTCTTGGACTCCCCCTCCTGGTCACCGTGGGTAGTGTAGTCCACAGCTGCCCATCAAACCTCCTCACCACCACCTCTCCTCTCCTGGACCGATGGTACGGCACACAGACCTCCACTGGCTGGGGGGTGAAAACATTTACATGCCAGTTGAAGTCATTATGGAATCCTCTCATACATGTTTTTATTCCAGTGCTTTTAGAGGTATATTTATCACCTCAAAGGTGTTATCATAAACGTGCGCTGATATTTCGGTAAATGTTGCTTGCAATTTCTTATTTTGGTAAATGCACCCTTTCAATTTCTGGGATTCTTTAAGCAGGATCAAAATACCAATAACATTGCTTTGCTCAATTAATTCTCGTCCCAAAACAAATTATTTCCTTGTGTGTTGGCAACAGGATACGCCAGTCAGCAGAGCACAATTTGCAGGCACTTTAAAATCCATTAAAGATATTGGGGTGAATATTCAGTCCTTTTAGCGTTGACACCCCTCTCCAGAGCCGCTTACAATACTGAGTGCATAAACTGAACTGGACCCCGGTGGGAAATGAACCCACAACCTCTGCCATTGCAAGCCCCACGCTACAAAGAGAGTTAAACATTCTCTTAATGGGAGGCAAGCTACTGTTTACTAATTTGTATAGAGAAATAATTGAAAGACATGAAATGTCATGACAAACATAATACCTTTTTAAATAAGACCCCATGTGGGAGAAGCTCTAGAGGTTGGCTCAGCAGGAAATCATGCTCCTCTAGCCACACCCACTTCCTGCCTGGCTTACGCTCCACCCACTGCAGTCTGGTGACTGTTGCTAGGCAACCAGGGGGGAACAGAAGCTCTGCTCCCCCTGGGAGAAACACATGACAACCAGACGATGACACACAGAACCTGGGGAGAAAGAAGAACACATATAAATACACAAACACATCACACACATACAAACCCTAACAGTATTTAGTAGTGTTCAGTAACTGTTGAAAAAGTGTGTTCAGTAACTGCGTTGATACTGTGTGTTCAGTACCTGTGTTGAAATAGTGTGTTCAGTACCTGTGTTGATACTGTGTGTTCAGTTACTGTGTTGATACAGTGTGTTCAGTACCTGTGTTGATACAGTGTGTTCAGTACCTGTGTTGATACAGTGTGTTCAGTACTTGTGTTGATACAGTGTGTTCAGTACCTGTGTTGATACAGTGTGTTCAGTACCTGTGTTGATCCAGTGTGTTCAGTACCTGTGTTGATACAGTGTGATCAGTACTTGTGTTGATACAGTGTGTTCAGTACCTGTGTTGATACAGTGTGTTCAGTACCTGTGTTGATACAGTGTGTTCAGTACCTGTGTTGATCCAATCGGAGATGCAGCTCTGGGAGGCATGTTTCAACCGGGTCTGAGAATGGAAAAGGATGTTTAACCAAGTAAGGATTAGTAAACCATTATATAATATTGTACAGGGTGGAAGTGGTCAAGGGCTGAGGGTGAAGGGGTCCCAGGTCATACTCACCAGGTGCAGGTGGCTGTGGCGGTGGGGTCGGAGGTCGTCCCAGGGGATTGTTCCTCAGATCTACCTTCAGCTGAGGCAGTTTGTCCAGGCAGGCAGGCACAACACGAAGGTCATTACTGTGGATCATCAGCTCGCGGAGAGAATGTAGATTTTCTGCAAGGACATCAATCACATGTACAGACTTTCTACAGAGTTATATATACAGACTTACTATGGAGTTATATGTGTAGACTAACTACAGAGTAATATATATATATATATATATATATATATATATATATATATATATATATATATATACACTCACCTAAAGGATTATTAGGAACACCTGTTCAATTTCTCATGAATGCAATTATCTAATCAACAAATCACATGGCAGTTGCTTCAATGCATGTAGGGGTGTGGTCCTGGTCAAGACAATCTCCTGAACTCCAAACTGAATGTCAGAATGGGAAAGAAAGGTGATTTAAGCAATTTTGAGCGTGGCATGGTTGTTGGTGCCAGACGGGCCGGTCTGAGTATTTCACAATCTGCTCAGTTACTGGGATTTTCACGCACAACCATTTCTAGGGTTTACAAAGAATGGTGTGAAAAGGGAAAAACATCCAGTATGCGGCAGTCCTGTGGGCGAAAATGCCTTGTTGATGCTAGAGGTCAGAGGAGAATGGGCCGACTGATTCAAGCTGATAGAAGAGCAGCTTTGACTGAAATAACCACTATATATATATATATATATATATATATATATATATATATATTACTCTGTAGGAAGTCTATACATATAATCAGTAGTAAGTATATATATATATATATACACTTACCTAAAGGATTATTAGGAACACCATACTAATACTGTGTTTGACCCCCTTTCGCCTTCAGAACTGTCTTAATTCTACGTGGCATTGATTCAACAAGGAGCTGAAAGCATTCTTTAGAAATGTTGGCCCATGTTGATAGGATAGCAACTTGCAGTTGATGAAGATTTGTGGGATTCACATCCAGGGCACGAAGCTCCCATTCCACCACATCCCAAAGATGCTCTATTGGGTTGAGATCTGGTGACTGTGGGGGCCATTTCAGTACAGTGAACTCATTTTCATGTTCAAGAAACCAATTTGAAATGATTCGAGCTTTGTGACATGGTGCATTATCCTGCTGGAAGTAGCCATCAGAGGATGGGTACATGGTGGTCATAAAGGGATGGACAATGCTCAGGTAGGCCGTGGCATTTAAACGATGCCCAATCGGCACGAAGGGGTCTAAAGTGTGCCAAGAAAACATCCCCCACACCATTACACCACCACCACCAGCCTGCACAGTGGTAACAAGGCATGATGGATCCATGTTCTCATTCTGTTTATGCCAAATTCTGACTCTACCATCTGAATGTCTCAACAGAAATCGAGACTCATCAGACCAGGCAACATTCTTCCAGTCTTCAGCTGTCCAATTTTGGTGAGCTTATGCAAATTGTAGTCTCTTTTTCCTTTTTGTAGTGGAGATGAGTGGTACCCGGTGGGGTCTTCTGCTGTTGTAGCCCATCCGCCTCAAGGTTGTGCGTGTTGTGGCTTCACAAATGCTTTGCTGCATACCTCGGTTGTAACGAGTGGTTATTTCAGTCAAAGTTGCTGTTCTATCAGCTTGAATCAGTCAGCCCATTCTCCTCTGACCTCTAGCATCAACAAGGCATTTTCGCCCACAGGACTGCCGCATACTGGTTGTTTTTTCCTTTTCACACCATTTTTTGTAAACCCTAGAAATGGTTGTGCGTGAAAATCCCAGTAACTGAGCAGATTATGAAATACTCAGACCGGCCCGTCTGGCACCAACAAACATGCCACGCTCAAAATTGCTTAAATCACCTTTCTTTCCCATTCTGACATTCAGTTTGGAGTTCAGGAGATTGTCTTGACCAGGACCACACCCCTAAATGCATTGAAGCAACTGCCATGTGATTGGTTGATTAGATAATTGCATTAATGAGAAATTGAACAGGTGTTCCTAATAATCCTTTAGGTGAGTGTGTATATATATATATATATATATATATATATATATATATATATATACTTACTACTGATTATATGTATAGACTAACTACAGAGTAATACATATAGACTTAATACAGAGTTATACGAATAGATTTACCACTGAGTTAAACATATAAACTAACAACAGAGGAATATGTATACACTTACTACAGAGTTATCCATGCAATTTAGACCAAATTCCAAGTAAGGCCCTGGGCACCCTCTGAACTCTGACCCTTACCCATGGTCTCAGGGAGCGTCCGTAGCCTGTTATGGGAAAGCTCCAGTTTCAGCAGCTCCTCCAGGTCACCAACTTCCACCGGCAGTGTCTCCAGGAGGTTACAGGACACATCCAGGGTCTGCAGGGTCTTCAGCTGGCCCAGACTGGGGGGGAGGGACACCAGGCCATTCCCCATGACAGAGAGGTAGCGGAGGGCAGGGAGAGGACCGAAGGAGGAGGGCAGAAGGGTGAGGCGGTTGTGACTGAGGAGGAGGGTGGAGAGTAGAGGGAGTGAGAGGAGGCAGGGGGGAAACGATGACAGGCGGTTGAAGGAGAGGTCCAGATGGATGAGGAGAGCGAGGGAGGAGAGGGAGGGGGGAAGAGAGGTGAGGAGGCCAGGAAGAGGGTCACCATGGGTGTCATGGAAACAGTGCCCTAGGTGAAGATGATGAGACGGGGAACCCAGGAAGACACAGGCAAGAGCGAGGGACAAATGTAAAGGAGACGAAAAGACGATTATAAACATGTTAAAACATGACAACATCACAGTCTTCAGTACGATGCAATTATTCTTAAGATCCTATCAACCAACCAATCTATTTGAACCCATTCATTACTAACATGTCAGGATATAAGGATGTCATAAACAACAGTAAGAGCAGTACAACTTAAACGTATGTCTACAACACCACCCACCAGGTCCCACTACTATAACAATATGTGCACAGGGGTCAGAGGTCAATGGTACCTCTAATAGCCAGTGAGCGCAGCTGTGTGAGGTGGGGTAGGATCTCCAGGGCAGCCTCCAGTGCCCTGCCATCCTCCGAGCCCAGACGGAGGTACTGCAGGCCCCTCAAACGACCCGGGACGGAGCTCCACAGCACCGGGAGCACCACCGCTCCACCCCGATACACATCCAGAGTCAGCCGGGTGTCGGTCAGCACCGCACAGAGCTCCACCGACGGGGGCAGCGGAGGGGTGAGTGAGGGCACCGGAGAAGAGGAGGATGAGGAGAGAGCAGGGAGGATGGAGGGAGAGGGGGTCTTTAGGGTGGGGATGGAGGGAGGAAGGATCAAGGGAGAAAAGATGGAGGGAGGAAGCCACGTGTCCATGAGGCTGCTGGATGAAGACGGAGAGATGGAAGGAGGAAGGACAGAGGGAGGAGAGATGGAAGGAGGAAGGACAGAGGGAGGAGAGATGGAAGGAGGAAGGACAGAGGGAGGAGAGATGGAAGGAGGAAGGACAGAGGGAGGAGAGATGGAAGGAGGAAGGACAGAGGGAGGAGAGATGGAAGGAGGAAGGACAGAGGGAGGAGAGATGGAAGGAGAAAGAAAAAAGGGGGAGGGGGTGTAGGTGGGGTGTTCCTCGTCCCTCACTGGGCATTCAAACGCTTTCTCCATCATCTTCATATTTCCTGTCAGAATTCCAGTTTCTTCTTTGTTTCCAACTATTACAACACCAGTGGTTCCTCCCTCAGCCCATTCTTCACCTTCCTCTCCAAGGTGGCAGCTCATCATTTCAACAGGAAGGTTTGTGACACTGTTGTTCTCATTCAGAATAATGTTTCCAATTCTGGAAGGACCCAGCTCCTGTCCTCCTTCTGCTCTCCTGGTTAACACCCCATCATCACCACTGGGGTCTTGATGCTCCTCCTCTCCCTCCTCTTGTTCCCTCCCCCTTATCTCATTCATTTTCTTCCTTCTCTCCATCTCAAATCTCTCTTCCTGCGTGGAAGTTGTTATGGTAAGGGTGTCAAATTGAATTCTCAACACATTTTAATCTTATTCTTTCATCGCTATCTGTCATTCTCTCACTTCCACAGACACCTTCTGCCCCCTGTACTAAGGCATGTTGGGACTTGAGCATCCCAGGACAGTGGCAGAAGAGGCAGATAAGACTGAGGTGACATTGATTGCCCAGCTGGAAAAAGAACAGCTATCTGTCACTATAAGTAAACATGCAGATAACAACGTAACGACAAAAAGCTGTTTATTGAGGTCAAATGTCAAAACAAATATTAATATCAAAATATTAGAATCGTCTTAAAAAATAGGTAAACCGCCAGGTAGCAAACTAAAAACTACAAATTTGTTCGTGCATGTAAATGAAAAGGAAACTACTGCTAGCTAGTCTTATTAGCTTAAACTAGCTAACATTAGCAAAACCGCTTCAATGACACAAAGTTCGCGGAACAAGCTACTATATTGGCAAATAAAGTATACCGTTCAGTTCTGTTTCCGATAACTACAACAACCACTGTCTTTGTTCAATGCAAAATATATCCAGGCATTATAAAGTGGAAGTTTCTGTGTTTCCTGAGTGGTCGTTTCTACACTAGACTTTCAAAAAGATTGTTGTCATCCAGCAGCCGAAGTCAGTGGCCCCGCCAAAGTTTCAACCTAGGGCGGGACATCGGCTCTTAAAGGGACAGTAACACGTTTCTCTCCTACTTTCAACTTTCACCTGCATCAATCTTACTTGCCGTATAATAGAAATGTTACTGTTTCTTAAAATATATCCTAGTTGGTTTGAGACCTGCTGAATCCTTTAGCATATCAGACACTTGGGGAATGCTGGGAATATATTTATAGGTCAGTGCCAGGTTTCCAGATGTTTTCATCCAGGAGTTCTGAAAACCCAGCTGTTCAATACATTTATACTAGCACACCTGATTCACCTTGTCAATTATTCATCCAGCCCTTGACTGTGTGAATCAGATGAGACTCTGATTCAGAGGGTTTAGGGTTTAAATAAAACTGTGAAACGTCTGGGGGTCTCTGAGGAGAGGATGAGGACCCAGATAATCAATAACTGTCAGAAAAGGAAAACAACTGCCAGAGGAGACATGTCTAGGTATAGACAATAATAACGATGTGTCCAATCCCTGAAAGGCTGTCTGGTACTTTCTGCTGGGATAACTTTCACCCGAAAAACTAAAGCCAAAGTGTATCTCATCTGCAGATAGCAGAAGGGTTTTACCTTTATTCAAAACAGAACTGAACTCATTCTGCAAAATAAGGCTTTTGGAACCAAGAAAAAAAACAAATAGAAAAAAATAAAACTGTCTTGATTACCAACAGCAAGCATGTACTGTATGATGTCACATTGAGCGATTAACAACATCAGATAGGTGTTACCGAATGATGTTATAATTACCGCTAAACAACATCAGCCAGGTGTTACTGTATGATGTAACAATGACCAATAAATAACATCAGGCAGGTATTATTGTATGATATCACAATGAGCAATAAACAACAGGCAGTTCTTACTGTATAATACCTGCCTTAGAGTTCTAATTGGTGAATTTCTACCACATGTCACGATGAGCGATTAACAATATCAGGAAGGTGTTACTGTATGTCACAATGAAAGGTAAACATCAATGACAGTTCAAATCATGAAATGTGTATCCACAGATTAAGGCCAGGTTTTTACGGAATGGTGTTGTGGTTTGTGAAGATTACAGTCATAGACTCTCATTTTAATCTCAATAGGTACAAAAAAAAACATCAATATGTGTGTGGATGTATGTTGTCATAGTAAGCTGGTTTCCAAATAGGAAATATACTCAAAGTGCAATATGAGCTAAAAACAATCTAGGAACCAATCCATGAAATAGTATCTTGTTATTCTTGGCAGGAAAGTGTTATGTAAATCAAATGTTCCTGAAATAAGCCATTTGAGAATTGCACATGTTACTTGGCAATGCAGATATGTTTTTGAAATACACTATTGTTTCATAGCTTCCAAATGGTCTGTTCTTTCCATGAAAGAACAGACCAGTATTTCTGGGTCTATGTACTATAAAAACTCTCAAAATACCATGATGGCATAATGAAGAAATTAGAAGTAATGCACCCAACATAAAAGATGGTCTTTGGAAGGTGTTTGAATTCAACACTGTTATGATACATGGAATGTGTTTTAAAACAAAATAGAGCTACACCCAAAGTGGTTCTTCAATCTTCATATCATTCATGTTTTTTTTCATGTTTTTGGGTAGTTTCTATAATTGTCAAAGGAAGCATTAAAACAACAAAAAAAAATCTCACAGTGAAATGGTTAAATGCTGTTTGATTATAGCCTGATATTAATTATTGATAAATGCCTAAGGAGAATGTTTTTGGGGGGAATTCTACATTTTTATTGGTGTATTTAAGTTTATCATTTTAGAAAGAACATAAATAATGAATAAATTAATGGAAGTTGTTTCAAAGATTTGTTGATTTCATTTTACCACATTTTTTACACAATTATATTACAGAACTTTGTTTTTGACAAATAAAGATAGAGAAAATGTATTGACTGAATTATTTCGACACA
Organism: Esox lucius; assembly: GCF_011004845.1. Lineage (NCBI taxonomy): Eukaryota > Metazoa > Chordata > Actinopteri > Esociformes > Esocidae > Esox > Esox lucius. The sequence continues at coordinate 2,622,017 of NC_047587.1, read as the reverse complement.
TTTTAATCTCCTTCAATCTTTTATCTTGTTGTGAGGCTATATTAAAATATTACAGGCAATTAAACATTTCTATTTATAAATATATTACATAATGTGCTAAGAGTGTTTCAATAAAAGAAAAACTTATGAAAAATAAAAAACCCTCAATAAAAAACCCTACATTCAATGATAACACCCTGAAAATGCAGTCGGACAGATTCACCTAGAAAAACTCATTAAGAAAATATGCCACAGGTGAAGACATTTTCTTGTTTATTTTGTTAGTCTAAGTAGCAGAAACTAAAGTCAACTGTATTGTTTGTTTTTGTTTGAAAACCATAGACAAATATAAACAAAAGCAAACTCAAAATGAATGGATTTTTTTCTTTATAATCATACAGTTCAATCAATATAAAAGCAGAGCTAGTTTTGTGGGTCAATGGCTATAAAAAACAAAATTATTGCTAAATGAGTCTGAAAAATGTAAACACATTCCTTCTGGAGAATATATCTATTTTCCCCAGAGGTCCTTACTGACTTTGCGTTGAACTGATATAGCTAGTTTATTACACAGCAATAGGATATATTTGTATCAAGTGAGAATAAGTAACTTTCCAAGTTAGAATGTAAGTCTTTACTAAATATTCTGTTGAACAAAAGAGACGCCTTATATAACCGGACACCGGCAAACCCAGCTAGGAAAACCAAAACATTTCGAGTGACAGCCCATAAAGGTGAGTAGGAGGTCACGCTGAGCTCAGTCACTGATAGGACGGGTGTTTCAGTGATCGCGGTCATGATTGGACCTTTGCATTATAGGCCACGCCCAATGGAATCCGCCCGCCTCTCCCACGCGTGCACAAATGAGACAGAGCTTCGAAAGTGACAGAATGATTCAGCCTTCAAAGACGGTTGTTGACGTTTTGCGCGTGGATACAATTCTTGTTTTGGACGAATACGTGGATATATTTAGCAAACAACACTCTTAAAAATAGAAAGTAAACACGTTCAAAGAAGGAAATGGTGAAGATGTCCTAAAGAAACAATCAATTTGTTGACAACCAAATATTGCACTTACTTGCCAAAGTTTACTACAGTACATATACTTAGCTAGCTTCGGATCGACGATGTGACTAAAAATCTTTCTGCATTGTAAATGGATGGTCGGGAAACAAGGACTACCAATAGCTAATCAATAAAAAAAAATATATGTATACATTTTAGACACTCAAGATCGTCGTATTCCAGCATTTAATATAGCCAACTCGACTGCGTTTCAGAACTTTCAGTCCGAGTGTGAGAAGCGCAGACCGACAGTAGCCATGTTTCCTCTAGATTCGACATGGAACCTCTCCTTTGCAGGTTGCGGTTTCTTGGGGATCTACCACATTGGTGTTGCCAGTTGTCTACTGGAACAGTGTCCCGTTTTAGTGCACAATGCTCGGCACATTTACGGTGCTTCGGCTGGAGCTCTCACCGCCTCGGCACTGGTCTGCGGGGCATGTTTAGGTAGGCAATGCTTACTTTTATTATTACATTATTAGTACGTGGTAATTACACAATAACACCATTACTGGGTGTGCGTGTATGTGTTATTCCGTGTCTTCTCGTGGTCTTCGGTTTTCCTCCACTTCCCTGCTGGTAAAAAGTGATGTTTTGTTTGCTTAGCTCTTTCTTCCTCTTCTGTTTTTTGTAGGCACGGCATCATCCTGATGCAAGCAGAAGTACTGCCTAACACATTACGCCTTTGCAACCCTCCGTAATGATGCAACATAAATAACAAGCAGTCTCTTCTTGTGTTTGTATCAGGCGAGGCAGGTGCCAGCATGATTACTGTGGCGAAGGAGGCCCGTAAGCGTTTCCTGGGGCCCATGCACCCCTCCTTCAACTTGGTGAAGATATTGCGTGCCATGCTGTTTAAAAACCTGCCGCCTGATTCCCACCGGCGTGCCAGCGGTAGGTTGGGCATATCCCTGACCAGGGTGGCAGATGGAGAGAATGTCCTGGTGTCCCACTTCAGTAGCAAGGAGGAGCTGGTGCAGGTGAGGAGCTGTTCTGAAACACTTACGTCCTGACTGAGCAGGTCTCTACTAGACAGCACAGCCGCAAAATGGAGATTGAATGTTAATGTTTTTTCTTCCAGCTTACTTTTAAATATGGGTAAATATTTCTTATCAGCAATTTTACACTTGTGAAAATCATTAGAATCGCAATACACATTGTTATGTTACATTACGGTTCCAATATAGTATGGATCCTGGCCATTCCTAGGTCTCTTAAGTTCAAGGTGCTTCTAATCATCCTGCCTCAGTGAGTCCAGTGGTCCACTACTCAGATTCCTACCAGAGTCTCAGTGAGTCCAGTGGTCCACTACTCAGATTCCTACAAGAGTCTCAGTGAGTCCAGTGGTCCACTACTCAGATTCCTACCAGAGTCTCAGTGAGTCCAGTGGTCCACTACTCAGATTCCTACTAGAGTCTCACTGAGTCCAGTGGTCCACTACTCAGATTCCTACCAGAGTCTCAGTGAGTCCAGTGGTCCACTACTCAGATTCCTACCAGAGTCTCACTGAGTCCAGTGGTCCACTACTCAGATTCCTACCAGAGTCTCAGTGAGTCCAGTGGTCCACTACTCAGATTCCTACTAGAGTCTCAGTGAGTCCAGTGGTCCACTACTCAGATTCCTACCAGAGTCTCACTGAGTCCAGTGGTCCACTACTCAGATTCCTACCAGAGTCTCACTGAGTCCAGTGGTCCACTACTCAGATTCCTACAAGAGTCTCAGTGAGTCCATTGGTCCACTACTCAGATTCCTACAAGAGTCTCAGTGAGTCCAGTGGTCCACTACTCAGATTCCTACAAGAGTCTCAGTGAGTCCAGTGGTCCACTACTCAGATTCCTACCAGAGTATCTGTGAGGCTCACAGTAAGTTGGGCTGTGTTGAGCCCCTTTACATACTGAAGTTGAAAGTCATAGTTAATCAACAGCCGATACGAGAATCCTCAATCGTTTCTAAATCCTCAGTCAAGTTTAAAATCAGCCAATTGAGGAGAAATTGGCGCTTCATGTGAACATGTTAAATTCGATGTGTACTGTAACATAACTTTGCAACATACTTTAGCAGTTTCCAATGCCAAAACCAATGTGACAAATCAATGGAAAATATTGTATTTTTATTTGAACACTTTAATGTCCAAATAAGTCTTTTTTTTTACCTATGCTAATTTTAGCAGCCCATTGTGCTGTCTGCTACATCAGTTATCTATGAGTGAGTATTACTTTTTATTTTGTCAAGAGTGCATCACTCTTTGAGAGTCAAGTCTTTTGCCCTCCTCAACCTTTATTTAACATCTTCACATTGAAGATTCCTGGTTTCATATATTGACCGTAATCAGCTGACAGTCCATATGCAGGTTTCCTATGAAAGGTTTAGAATCAGATTTCAAGAAGATCGACATTGGCTGGGTTTAGGCATAGGTAGGACTTTGTAGGTTTGTTAGTTGGTGCCCAGTGACAAAGTACTGTATCTGCATCTACATATTAGTCATTTATTAGATGCTGTTGTGCAGAGCGACTTACAAAATCCATTATTAGCATTAAGTGCCTTGCACAAAGATTCATCCAAAGATTATTTTCCTTCTTTGGGATTGGAACCAGCGACCTAACGGTTACTGGCTCTAATTTTCAACCACTAGGATCCCTGACGCCCCATCTCCATTAACTCGCCAGAGGGTTTCTGGTATAAAGCTAGAATACTACAGCTGAGGGCTGTTGTTATGGACGATGCAACACAGTCACAATATTATGAAGTGGTAACCAAGACAGTTAGAGCAGTAGAAATGAGAAAGGGTGGTTAATTAACCCTTTGTGGTTTAATAAAATAGTGTTTATTTGCCATCATATGGAACCTGAGTTAGAGTAAGACCCACCTAAATACTATGACAACCCTCATTATAGCTACAAACTTTGATCGGACTAATAGGTTTCTCCAGCTGACTCAGATCTAGTGACTTTATACCGAGAGAAAGTGAAATTGAAAGATCAGAAGGTTGGGCAGTGCCAATAAAGTCAGACCTTGACCTGAACAGTCATTCTCCTCTCACTGACACGCGAAACAGTGGTTAAGTGAATGTGCCCCCCGTGGGTGTCGAACCCACAACCCTGGCAGTGAAACAGTGGTTAAATATATTCGAACCCACAACCCTGGCAGTGAAACAGTGGTTAAGTATATTCGAACCCACAACCCTGGCAGTGAAACAGTGGTTAAGTGAATGTACACCCCGTGGGTGTCGAACCCACAACCCTGGCAGTGAAACAGTGGTTAAGTAAATGTGCCCCCCGTGGGTGTTGAACCCACAACCCTGGCAGTGAAACAGTGGTTAAGTGAATGTGCCCCCCGTGGGTGTCGAACCCACCTGGAGCATCCTGGGTGTGTAGTTCCTGTCAGAATCACAGTGGGTTTAACACCATAGACAATCTTAAAATGTTGTGTGTGTGTGTGTCTTTCCAGGCGTGTGTCTGCAGTACCTACATCCCTGTGTACTGTGGCCTTATTCCTCCAACGCTACAAGGAGTGGTGAGTTATTAGCTTCTTATCAGTTGTGACCTAGCCGTAACCATAACTACGACCCTAATCTAATGCCTTACTGTAACCTTAAAACCCTAACCACTGTTTACAGATACTTTAACCTTGAATTAAACACTGCCCACTGTTTACAGATTTATATTAAATAGAACATATCATTGATATTCTTTAAAATTGTAGTGTTTAATAATTGTTTAGCCAATATGCAGCTTGACCACAGTGGAAGCCCTTCTCATTCCATACATGTATTCCAACATTCAGCACCAAAATGCTTTCACCTTATTGAAACATGTAACAGACATTTCCCTATTGCCAAATAAAGTAAATGTATGGTGCAAACCTGTCCATTGGTCAAGCTGCTCCTCTCCTCAAATGTGATTGGTCTGCCCAGCAGAATGACCTTTAACCTTGTTCCCAGTCTTTGGTTTCCATGTATTGTTGTTGTCCTTGGTCTTGGCTCAGATACAGCTGGTGTTCTCCTCCCTCCCCTCTAAACTCCCCTGTTCCCTTCCCCTCCCACTAACCTCCCCCCTCCCCTTCCCCTCCCATTAACCCCCCCCCCCTCCCCCAAACCCCCTAACCTCCCTCTCCCCTCCCCCCCCCCCCCCCTGTCCTCCCTGGGTGAATCCCCCTACCTCTCTCTTTCTGGAATGTTTGCTTTCTTTCCAGCCTTTCTGACTGTCTTGAATGGCCCAGATGGTTTGTGATTTGGCTTTGGTTTCACACTTTAATCATTGTCACTTATTAACATATAAAAGAACCTGTTTACAAAGTCATGTTTCTGACAAATTTTACTACTAAGTAAAACAGTAAAGGTAATTTACATTCAAAATGTACTTTTAGCAGAAACGTTTATGCAAGGTAACCTACATTAAATCAGGGTAAAACACTGTTCACCAAAATTAACCGCTCCTAAAGACATTCAGTTATGTTGCCTTGACATGTTGTAAATAGCAAATAGAGTCAAGGAATTCAGTTGTTTGGCTGAATGTTAGAGTGGACAGATAGAGTAAAGTAAGCGAGATCTGATCAGGCTTGTTCATTAGTGACAGTGTCCTGGTTTGAGGTAGATCTGATCAGGCTTGTTCACTCATGACAGTGTCCTGGTTTGAGGTAGATCTGATCAGGCTTGTTCACTCATGACAGTGTCCTGGTTTGAGGTAGATCTGATCAGGCTTGTTCACTCATGACAGTGTCCTGGTTTGAGGTAGATCTGATCAGGCTTGTTCACTCATGACAGTGTCCTGGTTTGAGGTAGATCTGATCAGGCTTGTTCACTCATGACAGTGTCCTGGTTTGAGGTAGATCTGATCAGGCTTGTTCATTAGTGACAGTGTCCTGGTTTGAGGTAGATCTGATCAGGCTTGTTCATTAGTGACAGTGTCCTGGTTTGAGGTAGATCTGATCAGGCTTGTTCATTAGTGACAGTGTCCTGGTTTGAGGTAGATTTGATCAGGCTTGTTCACTCATGACAGTGTCCAGGTTTCACAGAGAACGGCTTGGCAGACAATAAACATTCAGTCAGTTCAAGACCTGTGAGTGGGAACAGCTAGTTTAGGTTGGGCCACAGATACATACACTTTGCAGAAGTGCTGTGCATAAATCTGTCTTGTAAACAGCACTTCCTCATTGCAGACTGGCTATTATATCAGAAAACTGCATTGGGTTTCACTCCCATCAGCTAAACACAAGAGGAAGTGGTCCTAGCAGTAGACCGACACCAGACTACTGAGGAGTTGAAAAACATTGTGCGGTCCGACAAATCCCACTTGAGTACAGCAGCCTGGTCCATAGACCCCAACCCAGTACTGCATCAGTTGGACCAATTAGAACAGGCTGTTCACAACATGAATGTACTGCCGTCCAATCAGCAGGGCTGTTCACAACATGAATGTACCGCCGTCCAATCAGCAGGGCTGTTCACAACATGAATGTACCGCCGTCCAATCAGCAGGGCTGTTCACAACATGAATGTACCGCCGTCCAATCAGCAGGGCTGTTCACAACATGAATGTACCGCCGTCCAATCAGCAGAACCCAGACCCTGAAGACTTGGGTCTGTTCTGGAGGCAGAGGTGTTTGATGAGGTTCTAGATGGGCGTGGGTAATGAACTGGACCTACAGGGATGTAGTTAGAATCAAGGTGTTCACCCAATGGAAGAGGGGTTTTATTAGGGACATTAATATGTCGATGCCAAGAGTCTGACACCCCTGTGGTCAATGTTCTCTTTCTCAGAGTGTGTGTGTGAGTGTGTGAGAGTACCCTCGGTGAGCTGAATGAGTGAGGCCTTGGTCATTATGAGTGTTGACAGAGAGTTCAAGGTTGTCCCCTCATCTTCTGCCTTCCTGTTGGCTGGTTCAAGGTTGTCCTTTCCTCTCCTGCCCTCCTATTGGCTGGACAGTGGGCCTGACATCACACAACACGTCATACACCAGCTGTGTCAATTGTAGCCTTTTACAATTGACGCAGGGGGTCATTTAACCTAAAGCCTGTCAATATAACGCTTTATCTCCCCTCTCCTCTTGCCCCCTCTCCTCCTATCTTCCCCTCTCCCCCTCTCCTCCCCTCTCCCCCTCTCCTCCCCTCTCCCCCTCTCTCCCACTCTCCTCCTTTCTTCCCCTTTGCCCCTCCACCTCCTGTCTCCATCTCTCCCCCAGCGGTATGTGGATGGAGGGATAAGTGACAACCTGCCCCAGTATGAGCTGAAGAACACCATCACAGTCTCCCCGTTCTCTGGAGAGAGTGACATCTGCCCTAGAGACAGGTCCACCAACATGCACGAACTCCGCTTTACCAACACCTCCATCCAGTTCACACTCACCAACCTGTACAGAGTGTCACGCGCTCTGTTCCCTCCTGATCCACAGGTACACACACATAACACACACATAACACACACATAACACACACATAACACACACATAACACACACATAACACACACCTTCACCAACCTGTACAGGGTGTCAAGCGCTCTGTTCCCTCCTGATCCACAGGTACACACACACACACATACCCACACGCAACACACACACAATTTCACCAATCTATACAGAGTGTCCTGAGCTCTTATATAGCACAATTCATACATAGAAGCAATTCAATGTGCTTCACAGTGAAAATAAAAATAAAATAATGCAATGGAATTAAAACATAGGCATATTACACTTATATTTATAATATTAAATGAATATAATATAAACCCCATTCTACACTCTTTGGAATTGCTGCTAGTTTTCATTGTAATGTATATTTTTGCTTTGTATATTTTTTAATGCTACTGTGTAGATGCCATGTGCCGTGTCACAATCATTTCATTGTTCAGAATGATGCTATGTCATTCGGTGCATTTGATAAATAAAATACTTTGATTTGAAAAATCCATGTTCCATATTTCATAGCCCTACACCTAACCCTGGCTTTAACCTTAACCTAATCCTAGCTCTAACCCTAATCCTGGCTTTAACCTTAACCTAACCCTTTCCTTTACCTCAACAACTATTATGCCTAAACTTAATCTAATTCTAACATCTAACCAGTATTGCCTAAACTTAAAAATAACCAAAATTCTAACTATGTGCTACATTGTACATTTTACGGTTCAATAATCCTTAAAGGGAAACCACATTTTGACAAGGATATTGACAAGGATATTGATTGCTTATGTGTTTCAGGTAATGAAGAACATGTGTAAACAGGGATATAAAGATGCCCTGCACTTCTTAAAGAACAATGGTAAGCTATCGTTCTGATGTTCTGGGTTACTGCTTAAGAACGAAAAGGTACCATTCAAATGTTCTCTGTTACTGCTTTAGAACAAAAAGGTACCATTCAGATGATCTGTGTTACTGCTTTAGAACGAGTAGGTACCATTCAGATGTTCTGTGTTACTGCTTTAGAACAAAAAGGTACCATTCAGATGTTCTCTGTGTTACTGCTTTAGAACAAAAAGGTACCATTCTGATCGTCTCTGTTTTACTGCTTTTGAACGAAAAGGTACCTTTCTGATGTTCTCTGTGTTACTGCTTTAGAACGAAAAGGTACCATTCAGATGTTCTCTGTGTTACTGCTTTAGAACAAAAAGGTACCATTCAGATGTTCTCTGTGTTACTGCTTTAGAACAAAAAGGTACCATTCAGATGTTCTCTGTGTTACTGCTTTAGAACAAAAAGGTACCATTCAGATGTTCTGTGTTACTGCTTTAGAACGAAAAGGTACCATTCAGATGTTCTCTGTTTTACTGCTTTAGAACCAAATGGTACCATTCAGATGTTCTCTGCAGTAGACCTCCAGGCCTTTGCTTCCATCTGCTGGTCATTGGTGTTTTCAAATTGGAAATTATTTTTGTCCCCAGGCACATACAACCATATCTTCAAAAACAGGGTTAAACAGGGTTAAACAGGGTTAAACAGGGTCTTAAAACACTTCTTGGGCAACATTTCACAATATGAACAATAATTGTTTGTAGACATCATTTATGGTCTATAATATCATGCAAAGTTCTTAATTAATTGGGGAAATTCCAGAACACATTACGGTTATTGAGTCATTACTAACTTTTTATAGTAGTATTTCAATTTCCCTCAATAGTGTTTAATTGGTATTCAGTTTTATTATTATATTTGATGCTTTTGTGTGACTTTTGAGAGCAAAGTTGAATTTATCTGCCGGTTAATATGGTGTTGGGTATAATGTTTAATACTGTGTGAGCAGTCTGGGGTTTGGTTAATATGGTGTTGGGTATAATGTTTAATACTGTGTGAGCAGTCTGGGGTTTGGTTAATATGGTGTTGGGTATAATGTTTAATACTGTGTGAGCAGTCTGGGGTTTGGTTAATATGGTGTTGGGTATAATGTTTAATACTGTGTGAGCAGTCTGGGGTTTGGTTAATATGGTGTTGGGTATAATGTTTAATACTGTGTGAGCAGTCTGGGGTTTGGTTAATATGGTGTTGGGTATAATGTTTAATAATGTGTGAGCAGTCTGGGGTTTGGTTAATATGGTGTTGGGTATAATGTTTAATACTGTGTGAGCATTCTGGGGTTTGGTTAATATGGTGTTGGGTATAATGTTTAATACTGTGTGAGCAGTCTGGGGTTTGGTTAATATGGTGTTGGGTATAATGTTTAATACTGTGTGAGCAGTCTGGGGTTTGGTTAATATGGTGTTGGGTATAATGTTTAATACTGTGTGAGCAGTCTGGGGTTTGGTTAATATGGTGTTGGGTATAATGTTTAATAATGTGTGAGCAGTCTGGGGTTTGGTTAATATCGTGTGACTTTCAAGAAGTGTGTTTGTAGTTTTGAGATAATGTAGTATGTTGTATGTAGTATGTATTCAGGAAATATGGGTTAGAACTGCATGTTCGCAATTCTGTAACAAAAAACAGCTGCCTAAATCTTTCACTATATTTTATCTATTTGACTTCTGAAAGCTATTTACAATTATATAGTGTAAATGGCAGAATTACTGAACCCATTGTCAAGTTCTTATTTTCTGGTAAAAACAACATGTTCACTTATTGAAACACTTTGAAGTGAATTGTGTTCATTGGCAACGGCTGCTTTTCAAGTTTTGCTGAAGTGGAAATGAAGACATTCAACCCAGGAGCAATGGAGGGAAGTCATCCAACATCCTGGAAATGTATCAAAGCAAACCACTGCTACTGTTCTGCTGTGGTTATTTTAACCTCAGTCCCTAAAAATACAATTAAGAACTGTGACAGTCGGAACTAGGTATTACTGACGAATGAGAAAGAGAGCCATTCTATTCCATTGTAGGTCTAGCCTGTTTTGTTCGGGTTTCTGTTGGTTTGGTTGACTATGTTTTTTTGTTCCTTCTTCAGGACTGCTTAACTACCAAGGACCGCACCGACCTCTGGTAGTGGATGGTGAGGACGAGGAAGATGATGTCATGAATGATGGTGAAGAGCATGAGGGGCAGCGTGTGGAGAATGGAATCAGAACCAGAGAGGACAGGGCAGCAGCACCCCCCGAGTCCAGTTCCACAGTCCAGGACCAGATCTTCCAGCACCTTCCCCCTGGACTCCACCAAGGTCAGACTGGACCTCTTCACCTCATCTGTCCTCTGCCTCTCTGTAACTCTGGTTCTAGAATGTTTTTTTTGTTCTATGTTTTTTCTATCCTCCCTGCTGCAGTCTCCTGCTCAGATTCTAGTGTGTTCTATTGTCTCTGGTTCTAGATTGTTATTAATGCCTCTCTCCTTTCTGCCTCTGTAGCTCTGGTGGAAGCCTGCACAGAAAAATACAGCCTGGTCCAGTCGCTTGGCAACCTGCTGCCTGTCAGGATGGCGACGGCCATGATGCTTCCCTACACCCTCCCACTAGAGTCTGTCCTGTCTATGACTGTCAGGTAAGACTATAACTACACCCTCCCACTAGAGTCTGTCCTGTCTATGACTGTCAGGTAAGACTATAACTACACCCTCCCACTAGAGTCTGTCCTGTCTATGACTGTCAGGTAAGACTATAACTACACCCTCCCACTAGAGTCTGTCCTGTCTATGACTGTCAGGTAAGACTATAACTACACCCTCCCACTAGAGTCTGTCCTGTCTATGACTGTCAGGTAAGACTATAACTACACCCTCCCACTAGAGTCTGTCCTGTCTATGACTGTCAGGTAAGACTATAACTACACCCTCCCACTAGAGTCTGTCCTGTCTATGACTGTCAGGTAAGACTATAACTACACCCTCCCACTAGAGTCTGTCCTGTCTATGACTGTCAGGTAAGACTATAACTACACCCTCCCACTAGAGTCTGTCCTGTCTATGACTGTCAGGTAAGACTATAACTACACCCTCCCACTAGAGTCTGTCCTGTCTATGACTGTCAGGTAAGACTATAACTACACCCTCCCACTAGAGTCTGTCCTGTCTATGACTGTCAGGTAAGACTATAACTACACCCTCCCACTAGAGTCTGTCCTGTCTATGACTGTCAGGTAAGACTATAACTACACCCTCCCACTAGAGTCTGTCCTGTCTATGACTGTCAGGTAAGACTATAACTACACCCTCCCACTAGAGTCTGTCCTGTCTATGACTGTCAGGTAAGACTATAACTACACCCTCCCACTAGAGTCTGTCCTGTCTATGACTGTCAGGTAAGACTATAACTACACCCTCCCACTAGAGTCTGTCCTGTCTATGACTGTCAGGTAAGACTATAACTACACCCTCCCACTAGAGTCTGTCCTGTCTATCAAATTAAGTGCTATTAATTATGCAAAAAATATCAGAGCACTTCAATTTTAACATAGGTAATTGAAGGCAACGGCACAAAACGTTCAGTGTTCCAATAAAGAACAATTTTCAAACCTTTAAACCATATTTAGTTGGCCTAATGCGTTCCCATAGCCTAGGGCTTATTGCTGAGACTACCACTACTACTTTTATTAACCAACCATAAATACTGCAACACTAGCAAGCAAAACATTGCTCAGTAAATGTCCTTTTTCTTCTTGTCATGTTGATTATTGTGATGCTGGTTCTTTTCTCCCAGGCTTTTGGAATGGCTGCCTGACGTACAAGAGGATGTGGGCTGGATCAGGGAACAGACCGTTAAAGTTCTTCAGAGTGCCATGACCCGAGCAACCAACACTATCTCTGGAAGGTGAGGATAGATGCACACAAACTGACAGACAGACAGATAAACAGACAGGTAGACAGACAGGCTGATAGACAGATAGACAGGTAAGTAGACAGACAGGTAGCTAGGTAGATAGACAGGTAGGTAGAAGGACAGACAGGTAGGCAGACAGGCAGGCAGGCAGGTAGGTAGGTAAGTAGACCGGTAGACGGACATGCTGATAGACAGATAGACAGGTAAGTAGACAGGTAGCTAGGTAGATAGACAGGTAGGTAGAAGGACAGACAGGTAGGCAGACAGACAGACAGGCAGGTAGGTAAATAGACAGGTAGACAGACAGGTCGGTTGACAGAGGCAGACATTTTCACTAACACGTTGTTTATAGATTGTTCACAGCATAAATCATTTACATTCACTATGAAGGTCCCCCTGTAGCCCTAATCTTTTTCCAGAGGCTCACGAACACACACTTAATCCAAGTCACGCTCGTATAACCACATATCCTTACATTATCAATCTGTCCTGTGTCTCCGGGCATGTCTCTAGGTTTTCCTACCAGTTGGAGCTGCGCCACTGCCAGTCGCTGCCCAGCCAGTTACACCCAGCCTGCCTGCTCCCCAGCTGGGTCAGAGGGAGCAGCTCGTCAGTCCTGGATGTCATCAGTCGTCTGGACCACTACCAGAAACAGCTGCTCCCAGGCTTCTTCTGTGTCAACCTGGATGTCCAGGGCTCCTTCTGCACCAGGTTGTCCGGGGAGATCCCAGGCCCAGAATGGTCCACTACATCTGGGGAGGGAGGAACAGGATCAGCCCTGGCCCCGACGACCCCAATTATGGATCCAGAAGACGGGCTGATGATGAGGAGGGTCAGTGAAGACCACAACTCAACTCCAGTCTTACTGTAGTAAAACAAAATGGTAGGATGATATTAGAATCACAGACACTGATAAGTAGCAACCAAGACTGAGGATCACAATCTGAATTACAGACACTGATAAGAAGCAGCCAAGACTGAGGATCACAATCTGAATTACAGACACTTATAAAAAGCTACAAAATGTCCATCACTGTTGCCATGGGACACCCATTACATTCCCAAGGACTTTGCACTTATCAGCGCTTTCCAGTCTCTTGTCATCAGTGCCCTGCATTGACTTACACGTCATTCCAGTCTCTTGTCATCAGTGCCCTGCATTGACTTACACGTCTTTTCATGATCCAAGTCATTAAGATGACTAAGAGATGGAACTAGTTTCTGTTCAGTCAACATGATCTCATAACTCATTCTGGCCTTTCCTGAATTAATTGACGAAGCAGCAAGCCCCAGTCAGTTGATGATTCTGATGTGCCAGACGGAAGGTTCTAGATCAGCTAGTCTGGGACTGCAAAACATTTGAAATTTAGATCTAGATTTCAAAAATATGTTTAAATTTAGGTGTAATATACATATAGTAGTATATTAGGAGTGGTATAGGAGTAGTACAACAGGAGTAGTGTACTAGAAATAGTTTACTAGGAGTAGAAGTAGTATACTTGGTGTGATATAGGAGTAGTATCCTTGGAGTGGTATAGGAATACTATAATTTGAGTGGTATAGGAGTAGTATTCTTGGAGTGGTATAGAAGTTGTATACTTGGAGTGATATAGAAGTATACTCGGAGTGATATAGTAGTATACTTGGAGTGGTATGGAAGTAGTATACTTGGAGTGGTATAGGAGTACTATAATTGGAGTGGTATAGGAATACTATAATTGGAGTGGTATAGGAATACTATAATTGGAGTGGTATAGGAGTAGTATATTTGGAGTGGTATAGAAGTAGTATACTTGGAGTGGTATAGAAGTAGTATACTTGGAGTGGTATAGAAGTAGTATACTTGGAGTGGTATAGGAGTAGTATACTTGGAGTGGTATAGGAGTAGTATACTTTGAGTGGGGATGATATATAAGGGAAACTAAAAGTACTTTCATCTCTAATCATTCAGTGTAACAGGTGTGTAGGAACAGAACTCGTTCAACAGTGGGATGTTAGAATCCTCAATTTGTTTTTCTTTTTACAGAAAACTGTATAATGCTGGTTAAAGAAAACTAAACTATTATCTAATAATAGTATATTTTAAAAATAAATGTGCCAATACCAATTTCAGAAGCATGCAAATGGATGCATGGTAATGTATTTGATATTACTATCATCTTTTTGTAATTATAAAACAATCTAAACAATTAACCATGCACATAAGGAGAAAACGTAGCACTCAGAACACAGCTAACACTGCTTTGCTGTGTTTGTGTTCTGATAGAATGTAGTTAGACCAGTTAGTCAGACTGTCTTCACTCACGACTTCAGGGCTGTATTCATCACGGCACACTGTGCAAACATTTCTCAGACGGACAACAGAAACAAGCATTTCTTATTGGACTTTTCACTCTGTTTCTGAACATTCTCTGATATTTAGTGCTGGGTAAACAGCCCAGCCACGTGTGCTTTCTGGAGAGACAGTGCCAGCAGCCCTGAGAAAATGGAAGAGAAAAGGAAGGAAGGAAGGAAGGAAGGAGAAGGTGAAGAAATGAAGGGGAACTAGAGCTCTCCTATTTTTTGTTATAACTGGCTGTGACTGGTTATAATTGGCTTTGACTGGTTATATCTGGATTTGACTGGTTATGACTGACTTTGACTGGTCATTGTTGACTGACTGGTTATGACTGACTGGTCATTGCTGATTGGATTTTACTGAGTTTAACTGGATGAGACTGAGTTTGACTTGATTTTACTGAGTTTGACTGGATTTTACTGAATTTGACTGGATTTGACTGGATTTGACTGACTTTGACTGGATTTGACTGACTTTGACTGGATTTGACTGACTTTGACTGGATTTGACTGAGTTTGACTGGATTTTACTGAATTTGACTGGATTTGACTGACTTTGACTGGATTTGACTGACTTTGACTGGATTTGACTGAGTTTGACTGGATACTGCTGACTTTTGACTGGATTTGACTGGTTATGGGTAGATGATGTATTACTATGCAATGCAAATGCCAAACAATGCAATATTTTAAACCAATGCCATTTTTATATCAGTGGCATTTATATTATATAAAATATATTATAAAGGTATTGGAACGTCTCAACCAAACTATTAAATGGAGAGGCCCGTTCTATCATGTTGTACTGCTCTGTCTGAACCACTTGTACTGTTTCTTTGTTTAGGTCAATTTATTTAGTTTTTGTTTATTAATGTTAATTTCTACATGTGCCGCAAAGCCTAGATTTTACTGTATTTTAATGTCTGGACACTTGATTTTGACCATAAATTACATATGAGTATGTACATGATCATTCTAACACAGTAATCAGTATATTCATTCCAGATAAAGAGAATCAAGCATCTAAAATGCTTCTGAAACATTTCCCTGTGATGAAGGCGCCCAGCGGCCTAATGAAGTAATTACATGAGGAATCAGAACAAATGGTTGGAACTGAAATGTGTTTGTTATTAGCCGTGTAAGAACAGAAATGTGTCCCAAATTGCACTGTAGGCTATTCCCTGTATGCTTTTGACTAGAGCTCTAATGGGGACCAGGCTCATCGGTAGTGTGCTGTAAAGGGAATAGCATGCCATTTGGGAGTAGCGTGATGTGTTTTGATGTCCATATGGGATGGGTTGGTCAATACTACAACATCTACCTTACATGGAGACTATGACACCTACAGGAAAAATGCACCCAACCGCTGTGAATTCCTCAATTCACCTGATGAAAGGCATAATGCAAGTGCCTCAATATTGTGAAAGATTTTGAAAACATGATTGCTGATGCAAACTAATGACAAAAGGGATGTTTTGTTTAATCAAATCTAGACTGCAATTTAGTGTTAATGACCTGGGTTTAACTCCTGTTGTTAATGACCTGGGTTTAACTCCTGTTGTTAATGACCTGGGTTTAACTCCTATAGTCTATAAATCCTTAGAGATGTTCTAATGTTAATATGGCTAAATGCTGGAATAAAGGCTCAGAATTCTTTCAATAAAATGCTAACTCTCAACTTTAATTTTGTGGCCTTTTCATTGTCTTCAGGTGTATTGCAGATAACTATAGATTATATCGTTAAATTACGACTTTCCATGGCCACCTTTTCCAATATAATGCATCACACCAACGGCCAACTGTTAACATTAGGTTGTTTTGGTTTGGTGAATAGCACAATGTTTTAGGAATGGTTTGTCTTGACTGGTGTTGGGGCCGTTACAATATTTTCAATACATTCAGGACTGATGATCCATTAAACGATTATTGCCAGCGTGTGAGTTGTACAATGCGTCATCGTGCATGCCTGCCTTTTTACTGTACTGAAGTCATCATTGGCCGCCCAACTCAAGAGAAAGCCCCGTCTGTCCTTCCAAAGTTCGGTTGGTGTTCAACTTTCTTTGCGAGTTC
Source organism: Esox lucius (assembly GCF_011004845.1). NCBI lineage: Eukaryota > Metazoa > Chordata > Actinopteri > Esociformes > Esocidae > Esox > Esox lucius. The sequence goes on along the minus strand of NC_047587.1, from coordinate 2,605,401 downwards.
TTACCGCCAGAGGGCGTAGTCACTATGAACGGACATCCCTAATGAAGCTCCACTTTGGCTACCCCGCAACATGAACTGAATCTACCCGGGAGAGACCGAGGAAGATGGCGGCGACTGACCGTTCCCGGTCCGAAGCTGCAAAGCAGCGACGGCAGGATCAGTTACAGCGATGGCTGGGCTCGGAAACCGACCAGACAGGACCAGGACCGGGTACGCGGGATGTGTCGACCGGAACAGGGTCGCGGCGGGCCCGGGTTCGGTTCGCTCAGGGAGCCGTGTTTATGGCAGCCTGTTCGGCTGGGGACCGAGAGGAGGTGGCGTTGCTCTTACGGCAGGGTGCTAACATCAACCATGCTAATATAGACGGACTGACGGCGCTTCATCAGGTACTCAACTAACTACTTTAGCTTGATCAGCGGTTATAAAGTATTAAAGATTCTTGTCTGGGCAACTAGTGGTATCGGGCGCGGGCAACATGTACAGATTTGTGCTATAGCCTACGGTGAAACAAAAAATGTAAAAATAGCTACTGTAAGTAGGCTAACCCATTGGTGAACTTGAACATCGCTAATTCACTGCTAACAATTTGATTAAAAAAAAAAGTTTTATAACGACCTAATGCATATTATGGTAAACTGAGTATCTTTATGAAATCATGCAGAGTGACTAATGTTGAAACATTGATAATTCTGCTGTGAACTAAAGTATGCTGGAACATCCGAACTGTTGACTTGAAGTTAGTTTGTTTTTTCTCTCGGATGAGTACTGTACAACACAAGACGGAAAAGCGGGGGTTTACTCCCGAACAGAAACTAGATTGAAAATCTGGTTACAGTTTTCAGTAAAATGTGAAACTATAAGGCTACAGCTATTCAAACGTGTTTTCTTAATCTTTCAAGTCCTAATAAAATATGTAGCCCGATATGCAATCGATTACTGTAACGTTTAGATTGCCGTTTCAGATCAGGTCGGTTGATTGGAACTAGGCAAACTACTGTTGTTTACTCTTTGGGGTTTAAGGCCGGGTGTTTTGTAAAAGCACTTTGTGACATCTGCTGATGTAAAAAGGCCTTTATAAATACATTTGATTGATTGATTGGTTGGTAAGCCAGTTCACTGTTGTCAGGTAACATGATAGATAAATAGAGAGATATCTCATTCTTCTCTGTTAATTAATGTGTTTTAGATTAAAATTCAATGAGAAATTGAGAATATATTTGCCATGTAGGCCACAGACAAAGTCAGACACATACATACACACACTCCATGTTTACCATGTTATGTTACCTGACCATGTTCAGCTGTCTGTATACTGCTCTCTCAACCAACCGCCTAGCTGAGAGCGAGCTAGAGAGAGAGAGCGAGCTAGAGAGAGAGAGCTAGCTAGAGAGAGAGAGCTAGCTAGAGAGAGAGAGAGGGCGAAAGAGAGCGAGCTAGAGAGAGAGAGCTAGCTAGAGAGAGAGAGAGGGCGAGAGAGAGCGAGCTAGAGAGAGAGAGCGAGCTAGAGAGAGAGAGCGAGCTAGAGAGAGAGAGCGAGCTAGAGAGAGAGAGAGAGCGAGCTAGAGAGAGAGAGAGAGAGAGAGAGAGAGAGAGAGCGAGCTAGAGAGAGAGAGAGAGCGAGCGAGCTAGAGAGAGAGAGAGAGAGAGAGAGCGAGCTAGAGAGAGAGCAACAGTAGTAGTCTGGTCAGCATCACTGTCACTAGAACTACACTGATCCACAGATGAAATCTTTCCTCTGCTGTAAGGACACCTTGTCATACACTGTGTACACATAGCTATCTGCTAACATAGATCCTCCAACCGGTTACACATAGCTATCTGCTAACATAGATCCTCCAATCCTGGTTAAGGCCATGGTACTCTGCGGTGAGTCTAGGTCTTGCAACCACTTGGTGCTGTCTTACCTAAGACAGTTGGTGTTGTCTCAACTCAAGATGCTAGACCCCCCATGCCTTAGCATCTGGTCTTGTTGAATCTCTAGTCACCCGATCCCAGCTCTGAGCCAATCAGAAAACGGGAAAGGAAAATTCCTTGTAAAAGTCCACAAGATCAAGAAAGGTATTTCTTGCCAGTGCGCAAAACTGTCTGCCTACACTGCGGTCGCTGCATTGCGATCCATTCTAAGAAGTAATCAGTGTGAACTTGACAATTGCAAATCGTGACAAGGCGCTAATTGATCTCGCGTCTGTGGGCAAACCAAGGGCCTGTAAGTGTCTGAATACAGTCATCTACTGACAGACAAAAAAGGCCTGTAAAACATCACCTAGCTGTCCCTCTGATCTACCATCACACTGGTGTATTTGAATGGTCTCCTAACACTGGCTACAGTGTTCCTGTCCAGTCTCTGAAACAGTCATTACAGACTGGATGCAGACTGGATTACACAACATTCCCCTCTGCATCTGGTGTTCCCTATCTGATGTCAGACTGAACTACTTCACCACTAGATCACCTTCCTCTGGCATGTTCCTCTGATGATGACAACATGTCTGTGTGCACGTGGAGGGAGGACAGACGGACATCTTTGCACGTTTCCTGAAGTGCTGTACTCTCTGGGCAATGGCACCATGCCAGGCTGTGCCCTATTCCCTACTACTGTGGACCAGAGACTTGGGAGGAATTGGTCTGTTGGTCATGGTTCTGCTGTGGCCCGGTGTGTTGTTTGACCTGCTGGTCTGGTTCTGCTGTGGCCTGTTGAGTTGTTTGACCTGCTGGTCTGGTTCTGCTGTGGCCTGTTGAGTTGTTTGACCTGCTGGTCTGGTTCTGCTGCGGCCTGTTGAGTTGTTTGACCTGCTGGTCTGGTTCTGCTGTGGCCTGTTGAGTTGTTTGACCTGCTGGTCATTGTTCTGCTGTGGCCTGTTGAATTGTTTGACCTGTTGGTCTGGTTCTGCTGTGGCCTGTTGAGTTGTTTGACCTGTTGGTCATGGTTCTGCTGTGGCCCGGTGGGTTGTTTGACCTGTTGGTCTGGTTCTGCTGTGGCCTGTTGAGTGGTTTGACCTGTTGGTCTGGTTCTGCTGTGGCCTGTTGAGTTGTTTGACCTGTTGGTCTGGTTCTGCTGTGGCCCGGTGGGTTGTTTGACCTGTTGGTCTGGTTCTGCTGTGGCCTGGTGTGTTGTCTCTCCATGTGGCCGGGCATCCCTTTCTGCCTTGTTGCTTAGTGGTTGCTTGGCAACCTGAATTAAATATAAGCCCACACTCCGAACTTTCCGTCCCTTCATCCAAAGCCTCTCTGTCTTCTGTCTCTCATCCCTCTTTGTATTTGCTCTCTCAACCCTCTCTGTCTTCTCTCTCTCTCATTCCTCTCTGACTTCTCTCATCCCTTTCTTTCTTCTGTCTCTCATCCCTGTCTGTCTTTTTTCTCTCTCTCATCCCTCTTTGTCTTCTCTCTCTCATCCCTGTCTTTCTTTTTTCTCTCTGTCATCCCTGTCTGTCTTTTTTCTCTCTCTCATCCCTGTCTGTCTTTTCTCTCTCTCTCATCCTGCTCTCTTTTCATCGTTCTCTTCCCCTTTTTCCCTCTTCTCACTTGCTCTCACCCACCCCCCTCACACACCCCCCTCACCCACCCCTCTCCACTTGTCTGTGCCAAATCCCACTGGTGCAGACTTGGGGGATTTCAGATGAAGAAATGGAAAACATTCTCCTACTAACTGCAGCTCAAGCTGTTGCTGCTGCTGTTGTCAAAAGGCCATTTGCACAATGAATGACCCACTGAATGTCTGCCTGCTGCCGCGCCACATCCACAACCAGGAGGGCTGGAAGAGAAGTGCCCTGTGTTCTGCCAGCCAGCTGGCCTGGAGACGGGAGGAACCACTGGAGTCCAAATGGCATCAATCTCGATCCGTGTCTCTGTCTCTCCGTCTACCTCCCTTTAAAGATGTGAGGTCTGGGCTTCTACCAGCCAGCAGAGAGACACTCCAGTGTCGGCCAGGTGTGCAACAGGCTTATGTCACAGATCCAGTCAACCCGTTATCCTACACGGTGAACCAGAGAGGGGACCTAAATAGGTTTGTTTGATGTATAAGGAAAGCCTCTTACAGAGCAGCTTATGGTTGGTTGGCCTAACCAGTCCAAGGAAAGAGCAGCCAAGGATTGTCCCTCTGGAACTGGTCAGCAGTGGTTAGTATTTGAGGTTCTGTGGATGTGGTTCCCAGTTGATCTAGCTGTTGCTCTACACAACCACGTGTGCACAAGCCTGTATTTTGCCTGTTACAGCAGTTACTGCAATTGATAAGACAATGTTGTTGTCCCTGTTTTGATTAGCCTATCCACTAGTCCCTATAGGTCATAATGTTTTCCCTGTTCATGGACGTGTTTTGACTAGCCGAGCTGCTTTTCCCCTATAGGGCATGGTGCGTGTTTTCACACCAGTCTGTGAAGCATTGATAAGGCATGGGTTTCTGTTACCCATCGTGCAATGCAGTCTGGCCTAGGCCTGTTGAAACTAACAGTCATGAGTCATTTCTCCAGTCAAATTCCATGGGACATTTTGCCTTCTGCACTTTAATGGCTGGCACTGATGTGTTGGTAGAACACGACTGTCCAAAGGCCCGGGTGTCCAAAGGCCCGGGTGTCCAAAGGCCCGGGTGTCCAAAGGCCCGGGTGTCCAAAGGGTACCCTGTTGTCCATCCAGTCTCTAAGACATCAATGCAAATGTAATACAGAATTTACCGTAAACCCTTAAAGATTGAATTTCAGTATTCTGCATGATGGGAATGACTGGCGACGTGGGGGCTCTCCAACGACGTCGGGGTGACTGGCTTGGAATGCTGCTTGGTTTCTGCCACTGTTAAACCTCTGAACAACAGCTGTCTCAGGCTCACTGTTCTTGCCAAAGTCATTGAAACACTTGTCTGAGAGTATCTGAGAGTGTTTATACTCCAATAATGTCCTGTGCAAGTATGTCTGGTAGATAGAATCACAGCTAATGCGGCTGACATGAACGTTACTAATGTTATACTAGTGCTTCCTTCTGAAAAGCGTTGTGCAGTTTTGTGCATTTATTTTGTGGCATTTGCCCCAGTAGAATGGACCAAATGGCATTAATGCAGAGATTGTTGGACAAAAATAGTTTGTGTTAGATCCCAATGTGTTGATTGCATGATTTTTCAGAAGTGTATTTCTTTTTTCCTTTCTTATTTACACCCCTGTTTTTCTCCTCACCCAGTTTTGTGAAATGTATTTGCCAAGATGGCCTTGCCTCATCGTAGCACTTCACAGGGCTTGGGGGTCAAACATCGAGATGCGTCCAATGCACATCTCACCAAGTAGTTCTGGTTCGTATCGCACTTCTTACTCAACCAGGAAGTACTCACCAGTACCCACACGCTTTTCTAGTTAACAACTGAAGTTAAGATGGCAGGCACCTAAACTACCACAGAGAATTGCCAAATCATGATGAAACAAAGCAAACCTCCATGCGTCGAGCCAATTGGGACCAGCTCATGCATGTCCTTTGGGACTGTGGGTTTGGCATGGCCCGGATTTAAACGCTCTCCAGTGTTGTACATGAAGTTCAAGGAAGTAACTTTCCTGCCCTATTTGGATTCCCCTGACAGGCAGAACATTTCTGCAGGATATTTTTGTATATTCTATAGTGCCATAGGGATCTGTCAGATGCCATCATCTATAGAACCAGTCCCGAACAAAATGAGGCACTTCTCAAATTGCAGGAAGCGTTTAACTTCTTCCAGCTCAAATTGGTCAGAGAAAACCAAATGTATAGTATTCTCAGGATGAAGACAGCCGGCCCTTACTCCGCCTCGGATTGTGGCTTTGGAAAACAAGCCGATCGAGGTGGTCGTCACAGGTGCCTAGGATTTTACCTTAAAGGGGCCTTATGTAATCTTTTTTTAGTGTACTACAAGCACAAATACAAGCATATATGACCAGAAGACATCTGCAGTTAATGTTTTAAGTAAATTTAATTTAACAACATTTTAACAATTGGCCTCCCATTTAACCTTTCCTGTCGGTCCATCTATCAGGTTTGAGCTCAGTAGGTTCTGAATGTTTGTTTACAAACTTTACGTTTGGGCTTTGGTTGGGTACAACAGTTATTTTTTCTGCTCTATTTTTCAAGAATGAATGAAAGAATACAATTATTTTGCACGTCAAAAACCTAAAAGAGCAAGCAATTACACATAGAAGGGCAGTGGCTAGGAAACACTCTCTAGAAAGGTCGGAACCTAGGAAGGAACCTAGGAAGAAACCTAGAGCGGAGCCGGTCTCCAAGGAATGTTCTGGCTTTGCCGGATGTAGATTATCATTAGAGTTCACATCCTTCACCAGGCCACATCACTCACCGATATATAATGTGTATATAAAATTGTTATACCTTGTTGGCTTTGGGATTTGGAAACAACAACCTTTGGTTACTAGTGCAACACTCTATCCACTAGGCTATTTGCTGCCCTGTTAGTTATTTCATGTAATATCCAGTGTGACCTAGAGTCTATCTCTCCGGGCGTCTCTAGGCATGTATCGATGAGAATGCAGAGATGGTGCAGTTCTTGGTGGAGAGCGGGAGTGACGTAAACCGTGGGGACAATGAGGGGTGGACTCCCCTTCACGCTGCAGCCTCCTGTGGGTTCATCCAGATCACCAAGTGGGTCACCTCCCATCTCTGTTTCCCTGTTATACTGCTCCTTCTTCATTTGCTCCAGGGGAGCCACAGGCTAGCACAACGGGGTGTATGTCTGTTTTTGCCTTAATGCTACATACCTGATTCCAACTTATCAGCTGATTCCACTAGTTAACTTATCACCTGATTTTACTAGTCAACTCATCACCTGATTTCACTAGTCAACTCATCATCTGATTTCACTAGTCAACTCATCATCTGATTTCAACTCATCATCTGATTTCAACTCATCATCTGATTTCACTAGTCAACTCATCATCTGATTTCAACTCATCACCTGATTTCACTAGTCAACTCATCATCTGATTTCACTAGTCAACTCATCACCTGATTTCACTAGTCAACTCATCACCTGATTTCACTAGTCAACTCATCACCTGATTTCACTAGTCAACTCATCACCAGTGCTTGAGCAAAATTTTAACTTTTTCCCCTCTGGTTCCCCGGGATGTTTTTGTGTGATGAACATACAGTCATACAAAACACAATGGAAGATGTTTTTGTGTGATGAACATACAGTCATACAAAACACAATGGAAGATGTTTTTGTGTGATGAACATACTGTCATACAAAACACAATGGAAGATGTTTTTGTGTGATGAACATACAGTCATACAAAACACAATGGAAGATGTTTTTGTGTGATGAACATACAGTCATACAAAACACAATGGAAGATGTTTTTGTGTGATGAACATACAGTCATACAAAACACAATGGAAGATGTTTTTGTGTGATGAACATACAGTCATACAAAACACAATGGAAGATGTTTTTGTGTGATGAACATACAGTCATACAAAACACAATGGAAGATGTTTTTGCGTTGTCCAGCTAACCCCAATGTCATACCAGGGTAGGTTACGTCATCTAGATCCAGAACTGGGCTGAATGCTGCTAATGCAGGTATCTGATGGACTGAATGGGAGGGCTCATTCTCTCTAGGAACCTTTATATGTGGGTCTATGTTGCAGGTACCTGATTGAGCATGGGGCACGTGTGGGGGCGGTGAACAGTGAAGGAGAATTACCCCTGGATGTGGCCACTGAGGACGCCATGGAGAGACTGCTGAAGGCAGAGATCAAGAAGCAGGGTACAGACTTATGTCTTCTCTATGTAGTGTTTTATTACACACCTATCATCTCTATTTAGTGCATTATTACGCACTTCTGTCATCTATGTGTAGTACATTATTACGCACTTCTGTCATCTATGTGTAGTACATTATTACACACTTATGTTATCTATGTGTAGTGCATTATTACACACTTAGGTCATCTCTATGCAGTGCAATATCACATACTTATGTTATCCATGTGTAGTGCATTATTACACACTTAAGATGCCAGGTAGAGACTGCTGAAGGGAGAGATCATGACACAAACGTCTGTAGACAGGGACAATTCTGTTTGCTCAAGGTAGATGGTATGTCTCTATTTACACTGTGTTGACTATGTGTCCCAAATAACACCATTACACATAGTCTGAGGCGAATGCTAGTGTTGAAATGACTGAAAATACATGGACAAACCAGTTTTGTCATTTTCTGTCAGATTAGGCCAGGTTGACGCTTGTTTGGCCAAATAAACAAGTTTAGTTTTTTCTTCGAGTACATTTTAGATTTTCTTCTTTGAAATTACATTGATTGTAGTGACTAATCATTTTGATTAAGAAAGCTTCTATTCTGTTTTGATATTTCTCACAGTGGTACTGCTGTCTCCCACTCATCTTGTCTCTCTGTCTGACCTCAGATCTCTCAATGCTACACTTATCTCCAGCTAACCTGGTCTCTCTGTCCTCAGGCATAGATGTGGACATGGCGAGGAGAGAAGAGGAGCGTGTGATGCTGGCAGATGCCAATGCGGTGCTGGCCGGGAGTGGCACCCTGGCACCGCACCCCAACACCAAGGCCACGGCGCTGCATGTGGCAGCCGCCAAAGGCTACATCGAGGTCATGAAGTGAGTTCGGTCAAACTGCTCGGTGGAGATCGGACACGTGTTTGTGTGCTCGCTGCGCTCTTTTTCGACTGGTCAGTTGGCGGGGGGCACGGGGGCATACTTATGTTTGTACCAAACTAGGCCGGCTGTTAGGTCATCTATTTGTCCTCTTAATCTCATCTTGTTTTTGTATTTTAGATGTTGAGATATGTGTCCTCAGGACAGTTGATGTTGAGATATGTGTCCTCAGGACAGTTGATGTTGAGATATGTGTCCTCAGGACAGTTGATGTTGAGATATGTGTCCTCAGGACAGTTGATGTTGAGATATGTGTCCTCAGGACAGTTGATGTTGAGATATGTGTCCTCAGGACAGTTGATGTTGAGATATGTGTCCTCAGGACCTAGACTGGAATCCTTACCTGCTTGAATGGATGCACTCTCCAGTATTTTACCCCGATAATGCTTGCAAGCGACCAAGCCTCCACAAGGAGTTGCAAGAGCAACCATATTTGATTTCTAACTTCCTGCCGCAACCCAAACAGTGCTGGCCAAATGCAACTTCCTCTGTGGGAACTTTGGGCTAATCTGCCAGCAGGATTCAAACTCTGTTCTCGAAGACTACGCGTCTCTCCCCCAGCTAACGGTCTACGCGTCTCTCCCCCAGCTAACTGTCTACGCGTCTCTCCCCCAGCTAGCGGTCTACGCGTCTCTCCCCCAGCTAACGGTCTACGCGTCTGTCCCGCAGCTAATGGTCTACGCGTCTGTCCCGCAGCTAACGGTCTACGCGTCTCTCCCCCAGCTAACGGTCTACGCGTCTCTCCCCCAGCTAACGGTCTACGCGTCTCTCCCCCAGCTAACGGTCTACGCGTCTGTCCCGCAGCTAAAGGTCTACGCGTCTGTCCCGCAGCTAAAGGTCTACGCGTCTCTCCCCCAGCTAAAGGTCTACGCGTCTCTCCCCCAGCTAACGGTCTACGCGTCTCTCCCCCAGCTAACGGTCTACGCGTCTCTCCCCCAGCTAAAGGTCTACGCGTCTCTCCCCCAGCTAACGGTCTACGCGTCTCTCCCCCAGCTAACGGTCTACGCGTCTCTCCCCCAGCTAACGGTCTACGCGTCTCTCCCCCAGCTAACGGTCTACGCGTCTCTCCCCCAGCTAACGGTCTACGCGTCTGTCCCCCAGCTAACGGTCTACACATCTCTCCCCAGAGTGCTGCTGAAGTGTGGTCTGGATGTGGACAGCAGGGATGTGGACGGCTGGACCCCCCTGCACGCTGCAGCTCATTGGGGCCAGGAGGAGGTGTGCTCCCTGCTGGCTGACAGTATGTGTGACATGGCTGCACTCAACAACGTGGTGAGGAGAACAACATACAGTGATTATTACACTAACTCCTTAGCTATTAGTTTGACTCTGAATCCAAGCCTTTAGCCGGAAATTATCTTTGTGTTTGTGGGGACCAGCAAAAAGTCCTAATAAGGCCAGATTTTGGGCATAATTCTATCTGTGAAACAAAAACACGCACCTCAATTTTGCTGTGTAACATGTTGTTGGTATTGTATTTGTTGGTGATAATGTAGTTGGCACTATTATGTGTCAATAATGCTGCTGGTACTGTATCACACACCGATGATGTAGTTGGTACTGTATTAGGTGTCGATAATGTACCTGGTATTGTATTAGATGTTCGTTAATGTAGTATGTACTGTATTAGGTGCTGATAATGAAGTTGGTACTGTGTCCGGTGTCAATAATGTAGTTTGTATTGTATTAGGTGTTGATAATGTAGCCGGCACTGTATTCGGTATTGGTAATATAGTTGACATTGTATTTGGTGTTGATAATGTAGTTGGTACTGTATATGGTGTTGATAATGTAGGTGATACTATATTGGTTGTCATTAATGTTGCTGGCATTGTATTAGGTGTCAATAATGTAGTTTGTACTGTATCACATGTTGATGATGTAGTTGGTACTGTATTAGGTGTCAATAATGTAGTATGTACTGTATTAGGTGCTGATAATGTTGTTGGTACTGTGTCAGGTGTCAGTAATGTAGTTTGTATTGTATTAGATGTCGATAATGTAGCCGGCACTATATTTGGTGTTGGTAATATAGTTAGCACTGTATTATGTGTAGATAATGTAGGTGGTACTGTATTAGGTGTCAATGTTGCTGGCACTGTATTAGGTGATGATTATGTAGTTGGTATGGTATTAGGTGTTGATAATGTATGTGCCCTATATGCCACTGCCTGCTATAGGAAGAACAGGACAATGTTGAAGCACTGGTTCAGGCTGTATGTTAAACTACCTGTGGTAGTGTTCAGCAGTGTGCTTCTTCGTACCAGGGACACACTCTGGAAGAGACACTACTGTACCCCATGTGTTGACCACGCCCTCCCTACTCTCTGCTCATCTTATATGTCTGTTCTAGGGCCAGACCCCCTTGGAAGTAGCAGATGATGCCCTGGTGGAAACTCTGGAGGAGCTGACCAAGAAACAGAACACTGTGAGTCTTCATCCCTGGCCCGACTGGAACGCTGTCTCTTATGTAGTGTGCAACTTCTGATCCTGGTTGTGGTTGAACATGGGGGGAATTTTTGGGACCTAATATTTTAGTGCCTTCTAAAATTATTCAGTCCCATTTGACAATATGTCAGGCTCGAGAGAACAGCCTCTATCATGTGCTGGTGGGGTTTCTGAGCACAGCCTCCTGTGACACGCCCTGGGATTGAACCCAGGTTGTGGTGACTCCTTTGGACTAAGATGTAGTGCCTGATGTTCTGATATTCCACTGGGGAGGTTCTGAACTGTAGGCCATTTGGGAACACTTAGTGTCGTCTTGGTAGGCGAGCCAGTGTCACATGTCACATCCCAAGGACTTGCTGTTCCCTATAGAGTCAAGATGGTTGAATACCTCCTGAAGGCTGTTCCCTATAGAGTCAAGGTGGTTGAATACTTCCTGAAGGCTGTTCCCTATAGAATCAAGGTGGTTGAATACTTCCTGTAGGCTGTTCCCTATAGAGTTAAGGTGGTGGAATACTTCCTGAGGGCTGTTCCCTATAGAGTCAAGGTGATTGAATACCTCCTGGAGGCTGTTCCCTATAGAGTCAAGGTGGTTGAATACTTCCTGGAGGCTGTTCCCTATAGAGTCAAGGTGGTTGAATACTTCCTGAAGGCTGTTCCCTATAGAGTCAAGGTGGTTGAATACTTCCTGAAGGCTGTTCCTTATAGAGTCAAGGTGATTGAATACTTCCTGAAGGCTGTTCCCAATAGAGTCAAGGTGGTTGAATACCTCCTGAAGGCTGTTCCTTATAGAGTCAAGGTGATTGAATACCTCCTGGAGGCTGTTCCCTATAGAGTCAAGGTGGTTGAATACCTCCTGAAGGCTGTTCCCTATAGAGTCAAGGTGGTTGAATACCTCCTGAAGGTTGTTCCCTATAGAGTCAAGGTGGTTGAATACTTCCTGAAGGCTGTTCCTTATCGAGTCAAGGTGTTTGAATACCTCCTGAAGGCTGTTCCATATAGAGTCAAGGTGGTTGAATACCTCCTGAAGGCTGTTCTATATAGGGTCAAGATGGTTGAATACCTCCTGAAGGCTGTTCCAAATAGAGTCAGGATGGTTGAATACCTCCTGAAGGCTGTTCCATATAGAGTCAAGATGGTTGAATACCTCCTGAACGCTGTTCCATATAGAGTCAAGATGGTTGAATACCTCCTGAAGGCTGTGTCCTATATTTCTGTTTGCGTTGAAGATGTTTGCTAATTGACCTAATATAGCTAATAATGGGTAACCTCCTTCTCTGCGTCTCTTTCTCTTTGCTTCTCTCTCCCTCCATCTCTTTCTCTCTCTCCCTCCCCTCCCCCCTCTCTCTCTCTCTCTCTCCCTCCATCTGTCTCTGTTGAATTCTTTCCTTATTAACGCGTCCCTTCCTGCCATCCAAACAATGTGGGCGTGTTTGACATTGACAGTGTCTTCCTTGTCTTGTCCCTCTGAAGGCTGTTTCTATGTGGTCTGAGTTCATTCACGTTGGATTTACATTGATTTACATGACATTTACCATTTACCTGACATTTACCATTTACCTGACATTTACCATTTACATGACATTTACGTGTGCGGTTATTTATCTGAACGCTCTTATCTAGAATGACTAGATAGCACAACAAAGTATCTGCATGTTATATATATTTTTTAATATATATTAAGTGACCCTGGTAACCCTGGCTCATGTGTGAGATCCCTGGTTCTCTGGTACTTTTACAGGAACATTGACCAATTACAGAAACACATGTCCTTTATTTTGCCCATTAAGTCCATGCTTACCTCCATTCTGTGGCATGTCTGGATGTTCTGTGCATCTGTGTGAATAGTTAGTGTGTTACATTCCAGTTTTTGTATATCTGTATCTCCTTAGTTGTGTACAGAAAAGCCAAGCTAGATAATTCAAACATGTGACATTTACAATGCAACTGTATCAATGTGCGCGTGTGTGTGTGTGTGTATCTTTGTGTAGTTAGTCAGTGCCTCTCTCTGCCTGTAGCTACGCTCGGAGAAAGCCAAGTTGTCTCATCCTACAGTCATCGAGACCAGCCCTCCCCTCAACACGGCTCCGGTTCGACCACGCAGGTAAGGGCCCGCTGTGTGTCCTGTCAGACTCTGGTTGTTTTCCGCACCTAGAAATCCCAGAATCACCCACACAGAATCTGTGTTTTGTGTGTGTCTGTGTGTGTTAGTGCATGCACGTCACATCTCTGTCTTCGCCCGTTTCCACTGTGTCACCAGCTCCGACCCTGTGGTGAGGGACGGATGGAGAAGGAACAGCTCATCTGTATGAGTTGGTTTGTTGCTATAGGGAACTACATCACAGCAATAGATTCTTCGGAAAAAGTGATTTTCTGGGTTGATTTGCCAAACTGTTAGTGTGTGAAAGGTTTTGCCCAGTCTGGGGTCGGGTCAGGTCAGGGGTCGGGTCAGGTCAGGGGTCCGGTCAGGGGTCAGGTTAGGTCAAGGGTCCAGTCAGGGGTCGGGTCAGGTCATGGGTCAGATCATGGGTCCGGTCAGGGCTCCGGGTCGGGTCAGGTGTTGGGTCAGGTCAGGGGTCAGGTCAAGTCTGGGGTCCTGTCTGGGGTCCTGTCTGGGGTCCAGTCAGGGGTCGGGTCAGGTCAGGGGTCGGGTCAGGTCAGGGGTCGGGTCAGGGGTTGGGTCCGGTCAGGGGACCGGTCAGGGCTCCGCTCCGGGTCAGGTCAAGTCTGGGGTCCTGTCTGGGGTCCAGTCCGGGCCGTGGGTTTGAGGAGAAGCACCATTAATACATGAGCGTCCCTCAGTCTCCATCACAGAATCTGTCTGGTCCCTCTGTTGGTTTTTGGTTTGATTCCCCCCTCCCTCCCACACACACACACACACACACACACACTCTGATTGGCTGCACCCTGAGTGATCGCCCTCACTGATTGGCTCCTGCATGCGTACCTGTCATCCTGCCTGCCCCCGCAGGACCTCAATTTCTCGTATGAGCAGCCGAGAAAAGATCTGCCTCCACGAGCGAGAGAAGCATCCTCCCCCGGCCCTGACCAGCAGCCCCCCAGAGGAGGAGGAGGAGGAGGGAGGTCAGAGCGGGGGTCAGAGCGGGGGTCAGACGGAGACTCAGGACCAGGCCAAAGCCTCCAGCAGCTCCAGTTCGGAAGAGGAAGAAGACGAGTCCGAGAGCGATGCTGAATCAGGTGACGTTTCATCAACCGGGTGTCCTGGGCTGGTTTATATTTCAGACTGGTCCGCTGGGACAGGATGCCGAATTGAAATGGACTGGATCCAGAGTCTGCCTTGGCTGGTGTCCTTAACCGGCTGCTACTTTCTGTTGTTGCAGAGAAAGCCAAAAACCGAGAGATAATAAACAACTTGAACAACAAACGCAACAGCTCCGCCCCTCATGCTACCTCCATGGCAACCAACCCTTCAGGAAACACGGTCAAAAAGGTACCAGATGGATTCTGGGAGTGTCCGACCGGCGGAACGCCACCATTCTCTGACTCTGTAGATCCTGGTATTAGAGGTTCCATTAAACGCTGATTAACAACCGGTGTTCTCGGCTGTTTACTTGGAAAGGTGATTTGCCTGGCAAACGTCCTTTAATATCTCTGTTGGCCGGTCGTTAATCTGAGTTTATGTGAGTCCTGGCTCAACTTTTGGGAGTTAGTGATTCCCCAGAGGATTTCTATCATTTCAGACACTTATTTGGAAAGCTGTGCTCACAAGCCAAAACAGGCCCTAGTTCATCATGCAGTCACGTGCTACATCGTCTATATCATATGACATGCAACGTCCTGCAAAAGTCCTATGATTTCCTCCAAATCCAATTCACACTATGTTACAAATTCATCCAGGACATTTCCATTCCCCTGTGTGTTTTGTGGATATAACAGGACCTGGGCAAGCCCCCAGTCCCCGAGGTGCCCCCAGTCGCCACTGGTACGGCCCCTGGCTCCTGGAGGACCTCTCTACGCAAGGCAGGCAGCTCCGTGACCCTCTGTCCCTCAGGGGGCACTGACCCCAGCCAGGAGCCCACTCGTGGGGTGTCAGAGTCTGGCCTGGGGATGACCCGCTCGGCATCCAGTCCACGCCTCAGCTCTGATAACGCTACGGAGACCAAGGTAGAGCTGACGTGTTTACTTCACTGGCTGAACAGAGGCCCAGACACTGTAACTGAACCCAACAAGAACAAGGTTTCCTTAATTCCCTCAGTGCAAAACGCTGTCTGGCTGTCCAGGCTGGAGAGACTAACCTCCCTCAAAATGCATGGGAGGAATTGAGGCTCTGCACTTTAATTAATAACTGTATAATCTGACTGGACACACACAGATATACACACACAGATATACACACAGATATACACACACACACACACACAGATATACACACACAGATATACACACACAGATATACACACACAGATATACACACACAGATATACACACACAGATACACACACACACAGATATACACACACAGATATACACACACACACACAGATAATCAGACACACACAAGCTGATACGCAGACACACACACAGATATAGGCAGACTCAAGACCCTGGTGGGCTTTAGAGACAATTCCAAACCAGACCCTGATAGACCTCGTCCTTCCACCAGGAACCCAGGACTGCCTGGGTCAACCCCACTCCAACCAGACGTCTCTTCAGTGTCCCAGACAGCCACCCAGACACCACTAGCAGGTGGGCGGAGCTCTCCTGGCGTGATCTCCTGTCATGTTGGGATGTCAATCCACACAATATGGAATGGCAGTAAAATGCTACAGCTTCTGTGTGTCTGTCTGTGTGTGTGTGTCTGTCTGTGTGTGTGTGTCTGTCTGTGTGTGTGTGTCTGTCTGTGTGTGTGTGTCTGTCTGTGTGTGTGTGTGTGTCTGTCTGTGTGTGTGTGTCTGTCTGTGTGTGTGTGTCTGTCTGTCTGTCTGTCTTTGTGTGTGTGTGTGTGTGTCTGTCTGTCTTTGTGTGTGTGTGTCTGTCTGTCGTTGTGTGTGTGTGTGAGCATGTTTGTGTGATAATGTGTGAGAAAAGCTCCAAACAATTTTGTGCTTTACTCCCCCGTCTGCATCACCCCCCATCTCTCTCTCTTATCCCATATCTTTCTTTTTTACCCCATCTCTCTACCTCTCTCTCACACTTCATCTGATTGTCTCCACCTCTCCCTCTCTCCCCTGTGCCCCTCTCCCTCTCCCCTTCATCCCACTGTCTCCTCCCCCTCTCCCCCTTCATCCCACTGTCTCCTCCCCCTCTACCCCTTCATCCCACTGTCTCCCCCTTCATCCCACTGTCTCCCCCTTCATCCCACTGTCTCCTCCCCCTCTCCCCCTTCATCCCACTGTCTCCTCCCCCTCTCCCCCTTCATCCCACTGTCTCCTCCCCCTCTCCCCCTTCATCCCACTGTCTCCTCCCACTGTCTCACCCTTCATCCCACTGTCTCCCCCTTCATCCCACTGTCTCTTCTCCCTCTCCCCCTTCATCCCACTTTCTCCTCCCCCTCTCCCCCTTCATCCCACTGTCTCCCCCCCCCTCCCCCTTCATCCCACTGTCTCCTCCCCCTCTCCCCTTTATCCCACTGTCTCCTCCCCCTCTCCCCTTTATCCCACTGTCTCCTCCCCCTCTCCCCTTTATCCCACTGTCTCCTCCTTCATCCCACTGTCTCCCCCTTCATCCCACTGTCTCCCCCTTCATCCCACTGTCTCTTCTCCCTCTCCCCCTTCATCCCACTTTCTCCTCCCCCTCTCCCCTTCATCCCACTGTCTCCTCCCCCTCTCCCCTTTATCCCACTGTCTCCTCCCCCTCTCCCCTTCATCCCACTGTCTCCCCCTTCATCCCACTGTCTCCCCCTTCATCCCACTGTCTCTTCTCCCTCTCCCCCTTCATCCCACTTTCTCCTCCCCCTCTCCCCCTTCATCCCACTGTCCCCCCCCCCCTCCCCCTTCATCCCACTGTCTCCTCCCCCTCTCCCCTTTATCCCACTGTCTCCTCCTTCATCCCGCTGTCTCCTCCCCCTCTCCCCCTTCATCCCACTGTCTCCCCCTTCATCCCACTGTCTCCCCCTTCATCCCACTGTCTCCTCCCCCTCTCCTCCTTCATCCCACTGTCTCCTCCTTCATCCCGCTGTCTCCTCCCCCTCTCCCTCACAGCTGGCTGAGTCGTAGTTCCTCTTACACCCGACGCCTCAATAGCACAGGAAGTGATTTCAGTAGCTCCACCCCCTCCTTGCCTCGCAGGTATGTCATCCACCCTTGGCTCCGCCCACTGATGTTTTAGCCCACCTTTCTGGTTGAGTAATGTAGTGAGAAGAGACTCTGCCATAAAGCTTGGGTGTGCCGTGTGAGGCTCTGAATATTGGCTTCATTTCACCAGTTTATGCTATCTTCACAGCCAAACTGAGTTAACAGTGGAACTGCTGTTAACATTTTTCATTTCACAAGGGAAAACCAGCCATGTACACTTTCTGTGGCTTCAGTTTGAATAATACTGTAGAGAATAAGCTGTGTGTTATGGTCACTGAAACTGGTTCTATTTCCAGCTCATCTTATGGACGCAGACTGGATGACCCCACGGTGACCTCGACAACAGGAACAGGAAGTAGCTCCTCCGCTGGACTCAATCGACTAAACATTCTGGTGGCACAGAGGTGGGCGGTTCTCTGTCTACATCTGGTTCTCTGATTGGTTAGAGATGATCACGTTGGAAGCAAATTACATCAATATAAGCAGGTTCATACTGAGGTATTTAGGAAAACGACAGCAGTGGAGTCAGTCAGTCGGAGTCAACAGGCTGGGGGCAATCATCCTATCGCTGCCACACTCGGATTGCCTGAAAGCTGAGGATTGGCCATGAAGAAACTGAACCATTTCACTACACAAAGATGTGGATGGAAAGACTGACTTTCGTTCTCCTCTCCTCTTGGCTGTTGTTCTCCTCTCCTCTTGGCTGTCATTCTCCCTCTCTGTAGGCAGGCTCAGGAGCAGGCGGAGAAGAAGGAGCAGGGTTCTGTCACCAGCACCTCCAACTCTGTCACACCAACGACAGGAAGCAGTGGCAGTGACCTGGAGACCAAGCAGAGGCGCAAGTGAGTCATTTCACCGTTGTTGACAGCCGTGTTTGGATGATGTTCCCTCCAGTTTTTACCTTCTGACAGTTTTAGATGTTTGAACTTTGAACTCTAAACCTTCGCTCGAGGTCATCTGGAGTGTACCTCTAGTCTATCTCCTCTTTCCTACTTAAATAAAGTGTAAGTCTATGGGGAATGTAGTGATTTGTTGGGTTGTGGTTGGGTTAGAGCGCCCGACCAGAAACCGAAAGGAAGCTAGATCAAATCCGGCAAGATTAAATCTGTTATTCTGTCCCTGAGCAAGGCCTTTATCCCATAGATGGAAATGAGAATTTGTTTGCTGTTATACTTACCTAGTTAAATACAAGTTAAATGTTTAAACACTCAGGGCCTACCTAACCATAGAGCCTGATGTCAAGGCCAGGTCAAAAAAAATGTAATAAGGTGATCTTAATGGTAAAATGTTAATGGTGTAATAATCATTTAATAATGTAATATAATGGTGGAATGTAAAGGTGTAATAATCATTTAATAATGTAATATAATGGTGGAACGTAAAGGTGTAATAATCATTTAATAATGTAATATAATGGTGGAACGTAAAGGTGTAGTAATCATTTAATAATGTAATATAATGGTGGAATGTAAAGGTGTAATAATCATTTAATAATGTAATATAATGGTGGAATGTAATGGTGTAATAATCATTTAATAATGTAATATAATGGTGGAATGTAATGGTGTAATAATCATTTAATAATGTAATATAATGGTGGAATGTAATGCTGTAATAATGTTGTGGTCTCCTGCTCCAGGTCCTACTTGACGCCGGTGCGTGATGAGGAAGCTGAGGCCCAGAGGAAAGCTCGTTCCCGGCACGCCAGGCAGTCACGCCGATCCACTCAGGTCAGAACAAGCCTGTCTGAACTACGCCAAGCAAAAATAAATATTTACAAATGTAACTAAATGACGATGAGGAAGAGTAGGCTAAAAGCTGTTACGCACTTCACACAAACTGTTCAAACACAACAACAGTGTTTCAGTAGTTTCATACACACACCTGTGTGTTGATAATGAACCGGATGTCTACCTGAACCAGAGGACGTGTGCACCACATCGTGGCGGAGATCCACGCTGGTCAAACCCAGACAGGTCATGAGGAGATCACATTGAGTCCACGTGCACTGTTCCGTTTTGTGGTGGGTTGATCTGATGTAAAAACGTGACCAGCAGCTTCCATTTTTGTTGTCCAATCAGGGGGTGACGCTGACAGACCTTCAGGAAGCGGAGAAGACCATGAAGACGGCACAGACGGACAAAGGTAGAGAAAAGACCAAAAAGGAGGAGGAGGAGAAGGAGGCAAACAAGAAGAAGGCTGAAGAGGGGGTGAGAACAATGTGTTACTTAGATTAGATTCAACTTTATTGGCATTGAAGTACAAGTACAGTACAATGAAATGCAGTTTGCATGTAACCCAACCCTTTTCTGTGGAGGGTCGTGTCGGTCTGTGGAGGGTCTGGTCGTGTCGGTCTGTGGAGGGTCTGGTCGTGTCGGTCTGTGGAGGGTCTGGTCGTGTCGGTCTGTGGAGGGTCGTGTCGGTCTGTTGATGGTCGTGTCGGTCTGTGTCGTGTCTTGTCGGCCTGTGGAGGGTCGTGTCTTGTCGGTCTGTTGAGGGTCAGGTCGTGTCGGTCTGTGGAGGGTCGTGTCGGTCTGTTGATGGTCATGTCGGTCTGTTGATGGTTGTGTCGGTCTGTTGATGGTCGTATCGGTCTGTGGAGGGTCTGGTCGTGTCGGTCTGTGGAGGGTCGTGTCGGTCTGTGGAGGGTCGTGTCGGTCTGTGGAGGGTCGTGTCGGTCTGTGTCGTGTCTTGTCGGCCTGTGGAGGGTCGTGTGTAGTCGGCCTGTGGAGGGTCGTGTGTAGTCGGCCTGTGGGGGGTCGTGTCTTGTCGGCCTGTGGAGGGTCGGGTCTTGTCGGCCTGTGGAGGGTCGTGTCTTGTCGGCCTGTGGAGGGTCGTGTCTTGTCGGCCTGTGGAGGGTCGTGTCTTGTCGGTCTGTGGAGGGTCTGGTCGTGTCGGTCTGTTGAGGGTCGTGTCGGTCTGTTGAGGGTCGTGTCGGTCTGTTGAGGGTCGTGTCGGTCTGTGGAGGGTCGTGTCGGTCTGTGGAGGGTCGTGTCGGTCTGTGGAGGGTCTGGTCGTGTCGGTCTGTGGAGGGTCTGGTCGTGTCGGTCTGTGGAAGGTCTGGTCGTGTCGGTCTGTGGAAGGTCTGGTCGTGTCGGTCTGTGGAAGGTCTGGTCGTGTCGGTCTGTGGAAGGTCTGGTCGTGTCGGTCTGTGGAAGGTCTGGTCGTGTCGGTCTGTGGAAGGTCTGGTCGTGTCGGTCTGTGGAAGGTCTGGTCGTGTCGGTCTGTGGAGGGTCGTGTCGGTCTGTTGATGGTCGTGTCGGTCTGTGTCGTGTCGTGTCGTGTCTTGTCGGTCTGTGGAGGGTCGTGTCGTGTCTTGTCGGTCTGTGGAGGGTCGTGTCTTGTCGGTCTGTGGGGGGTCGTGTCTTGTCGGCCTGTGGGGGGTCGTGTCTTGTCGGCCTGTGGGGGGTCGTGTCTTGTCGGCCTGTGGGGGGTCGTGTCTTGTCGGCCTGTGGGGGGTCGTGTCTTGTCGGCCTGTGGGGGGTCGTGTCTTGTCGGCCTGTGGAGGGTCGTGTCTGTCTGTTGATGGTCGTGTCGGTCTGTGTCGTGTCTTGTCGGCCTGTGGGGGGTCGTGTCTTGTCGGCCTGTGGGGGGTCGTGTCTTGTCGGCCTGTGGGGGGTCGTGTCTTGTCGGCCTGTGGGGGGTCGTGTCTTGTCGGCCTGTGGGGGGTCGTGTCTTGTCGGCCTGTGGGGGGTCGTGTCTTGTCGGCCTGTGGGGGGTCGTGTCTTGTCGGCCTGTGGAGGGTCGTGTCTTGTCGGCCTGTGGGGGGTCGTGTGTTGTCGGCCTGTGGAGGGTCGGGTCGGTCTGTGTCGGGTCGTGTCTGTCTGTTGAGGGTCGGTTTGTTCGGTCTGTTGAGGGTTGAGTGGGTTTGTACTGTAGGTTTGATGCTATGATTGGCGACGTCATTCTGTTTTCAGGAGGTCAGCTGGAGGTCACGTATTGCCAGCCTGCAGAAATCTGACCTTTTGGGGTTGACTCAGCCTGCCGGTGCCCCCCGCCCCTTGACCTCCAGCCAGGAGAGCAGTGCAGGAGGGGAGAGTGAGAGTGACCGCGTGACCAGGGAGAGCAGGGAGCGTCGAAGAGCCCGGGCCAGGCGGAGAGCCCAGAGGGCTGGGGAGGTGAGCATCATACTCAAGCTTATAACCCTTTATATGCTGTATTCAGAAGCACATTATAACTTGGCAAAGTATTGCTCAGAGGGATGAATATGACATCATGTAATGAGAACTGAAGAGGTGAGTGCATGAGTTAGTCCTGGTTTAATCATTTCATAAGGACGACATCATTACCTATTTCTTTACCTGCATTATAACCTGTCACCTGGGGGATTAGTGTCAATGTTATAAGGTTTCTAGTTTTTATGGTTGACATCCATAACGTGTTCCTGTAGAGTGACGACAATGACCCCAGTGGCGAGGAGGAGGTCGGAGGTAATGGGCAGGATCCTCGACACTCCGGCTCCAGGTGTGGACCTGACCTTTGCCCTTTGACCAAGTCCTGATTATGTAATTGCTTGAAGTGAGTGATGTCTTTGACCTAAAAAGGTGTCATCAAGGTGGGCTTTGCTCTCTGGTCACTCCAGGTCGGATGTGTCTTGTAATGACTATCTGGACAGAGGAGGAGGCTCGGAAACAAAGGACTACAAGAAGGTAGCTACAGAGATTTGGATGGGGAATACTCAACCCTTTCCGTTTCAGGCTTCACTCTGATCTTCTAGTTTGGGGGCCTTGTAGTGGTTCAGGAACTGGTTCTTATTGTCATGTCTGTATATAGTGCTTACTTACAGAAGCGGTCTCCCTGTTCACCTCTTTTCGTCTGCTGGGAGCTGGGACGAAGTGTGTGAACTCTCTGACTTGATTTGCATAGGGCGTGCCAGCTATCGGAAGAAATCATACTGTTCCTTTGGCCTGAAAACGCAGGCCAGTTTGTGGTACGGTGAATGTAGGGGGAAGAGCCCGGCACTTACAACAAGTACCTAGACAAATGTATGGCTTTTAACATGAATGAACACAATTGTTCTGTGGAGTTCAAACAAGACCACTATCACTGGTTAGCAGAGGGAATCACTTCTATCAAAAGGTAGAGGATTGAGATGAGGTGGTCAACAGTTTCTTCCAGTTGGTTGGTGTCAGAGACCCCAAGAGAGAGGGGGCAGGGAGAGAAAGGCAGATGAGTCTCTGTTGTCAGTTTTAGGAAATGGTGCTGTTTTATCGTCACTGCGTCACACTCATAAGTAAGTCTGGTAGTATTTTACAGTTTGAGTTCATGTCAGCGATTTACAAACATTTTACCAGAAAAATTATTCCAGAACACAACATAGTTATGTAGTAATACTAGTGATTGTTTCATTTAATTATATATTTTGGGAATGTCTTCAGATACACATTTTAATTCTTGAATTTTGTTTAGCAGGGTTAGCTCTCTGAAATATTTCCATTGATAGGAGTGCCAATACAGTGTAAAATAAATAAATATTGTAATTCTTCCAGTTGTTTGAGGAGGTGTCCAGAGAGAACGGTCAGCTCCAGTCTCAACTTCTGGACACCCAGAGAACCGTCTCTCAAACCAGACTAGACCTGGACAAGGCTACGCAGGTCAGACCCAAACATGTTTGTTTTTCTGTCCTCATGGCAACTAAACCTAGACCAGAACTCCAGCTTCCCTCGCCCTAAACCTAACTTTACTCTCAATAACCTAACCTTTGTGCCAAAATGTAACCTAGCCCTAACACCGAACTCTAACTCGTAACCCTAAACCTAAATGTAAGCCATAAAGAGAAATAACATTTTCTGTTGTGCAGACCGGGTTATTAGGCCTTTGAATCACCCCGGACCACACCCTCTGAATTGAAATGGAACTACATTAACAGTGTTTGTTTCATCCAACAGAGGCAGGAGAGGTTCAGTGACTGCTCAGCCATGCTAGAGCTGGAGAAGAAGGTAGGTCTCCCCTCGCCCTCCTCCCTCTGCCTGCTGTATGTGGCATTGTGAATACAGTATCCACTATCAGACACGTGATGCTGAGGCTGGCTTTACCACTGACTAACACTACTGCCGCTGGACTCTGTCTCTCTCCTCTGTCTTCACTTCTTTCTTTTCATGTGCCTCTCCCTCTCCTGTCATTCTCCCTCTGTTTTGCTCTGTTTGTTTCTCTCTCCTCTCACCAGGAGCGGAGGATGTTGGAGCACCGTGTGGCTGAGCTGGAGGAGGAGTTAAAGGTGAATGTAGAGAGATCCTGAGCACACCTGGGTTCAGACAGTATCCCACATATTTTTAATACATTAACTGGGCTTCAATCAGTTGGACTATTGGAATGATGCCAGTAGAGAAGCCTAAAAAGAGCCCTGTTGTCCGACTCCAGTCTAGACTCGAAGCATTTGAAAGATCTCAGATTGTATTTGAACCCAGGTTTTACTTCACGCCAACACTGCCTGACCTCAACTCTCCTCCCAGCTTCTGCTACAAATCACTAGTATTGGCATTTCACTACTTTTTTAAAATGTGGTTGTTGTTTATCAGGGTTTGTATTCACTATGATATATTCTTTAGACAGGGTAATGTATCAGGGTTTATTTTCACTAAGACCTATTGTTAAGACAGGGGTTATTTATCAGGGTTTGTATAAAACATGGCGCTCTAAATGGCAGTCTATGATATATTTGAATATGCTACTTTTGACCAGAGTCCTATGGATCTGGCAATATCAGAAATAGGGTGAAATTTGCTAGTGCTTGTCTAGGATCAGGCACTCTGTGATATTCAGTCTGATCTAAAAGGCCCAACTAAACTTAGACCAGCACTCTTAAGTGTGGTATTTGTTAATACAGGGCTGTGTACATTACTGGTCCAGCTTCTGTGATTTATTCCTTCTTCATACCCCCCCTCCCCCCTTTATTCAGTCAGTCCATATCACCCATCTACACTCATCTCCTCTTTCTCTTCTTTACCCAAAATCCTTCCAGTCTCCTCTAGTGTTCAGCTACCCCATGCACATCCTCCCAGTATCTTCTAGTATTTATCTATGCCCAACACATCCTCGCAGTATCCTCTGGTGTTCATCTACCCCGACACATCCTCCCAGTATCCTCTGGTGTTCATCTACCCTGACAAATCCTCCCAGTATCCTCTGGTGTTCATCTACCCTGACACATCCTCCCAGTATCCTCTGGTGTTCATCTACCCTGACAAATCCTCCCAGTATCCTCTGGTGTTCATCTACCCTGACAAATCCTCCCAGTATCCTTTGGTGTTCATCTAGCCCAGACACATCTTCCCAGTATCCTCTGGTGTTCATCTACCCTGACAAATCCTCCCAGTATCCTCTGGTGTTCATCTACCCTGACACATCCTCCCAGTATCCTCTGGTGTTCATCTAGCCCAGACACATCTTCCCAGTATCCTTTGGTGTTCACCTAACCCCGACAAATACTTCAAGTATCCTCTTGTTTTCATCTACCACAGGACATCCTCCCAGTATCCTCTAGTGTTCATCTACCCCCGACACATCCTCCCAGTATCCACTAGTGTTCAGCTACCCCCGACACATCCTCCCAGTATTGTCTAGTTTTCATCTAGCCCAGACACATCCTCCCAGTATCCTCTGGTGTTCATCTACCCCCGACACATCCTCCCAGTATCCTCTAGTGTTCAGCTACCCCCGACACATCCTCCCAGTATCCTCTAGTGTTCAGCTACCCCCGACACATCCTCCCAGTATTGTCTAGTTTTCATCTAGCCCAGGCACATCCTTCCAGTACCCTCTGGTGTTCATCTACCCCTGACACATCCTCCCAGTATCCTCTGGTGTTCATTTACCCCGACACATCCTCCCAGTATCCTCTGGTGTTCATCTAGCCCAGACACATCCTCCCAGTATCCTTTGGTGTTTACCTAACCCCGACATATACTTCAAGTATCCTCTCGTTTTCATCTACCACAGGACATCCTCCCAGTATCCTCTAGTGTGCAGCTCCCTGTTCATTTCTATTGCTTTCAGTGTAAATAGGAAATATAAGAAAAACAAAGGTGCTTGAAACTTAACAATGACCTGTTTCACACAAGATTCTTATTGTTCTTGAGTGAAACAATCATTTTCCAACCACTGTTGACCTGAGTGGGTCTTTGGGCCCTTGTATAAAGTAGTGCACTCTACTGAAAGCAATAGTGTGCCATTTTCGAACGTGCCCTCTGGCAGTTTTCAGCTCAATAACCAGATTGTTCTTTCAGGTGCTGGGTGACCTGAGAGCAGACAACCAGCGGCTGAAGGATGAGAATGGAGCGCTGATCAGAGTCATCAGCAAGCTCTCTAAATAGATGGAGAGAACGCCACCGGGGACGCTTCCTCCCCCCTCCCCCCCCACCTCACATTCCTCCCAGTGCCAAAGAGTGAGAGAGAGAGAGAGAATGCAAGGAGAAGAACAAGACGGAAGAAAGAAGCATGAGAATGTTGTACTGTAAACTGAACCATAGATTAACTGGACTGTGCTGCCAGTGCTTCCTGAGTCGCAGAGGGCTGGTGGTGTTTATGCCCACTCCGAGGACAGGACTGTATCTATGGCACGCAGCCATGACAACTGTGGTCATGTCAACGGCTCGCACAGCAGATATGAGACAACAGCCAAATGCCCATGGATTGTGGATTCAAACACAGTATAGACAATGTGCACCCAAGGTGAAACACTTATTGCACACACTCACACACATTCCTTCTTTGGGACACACACTCACACACATTCCTTCTTTGGGACACACACTCACACACATTCCTTCTTTGGGACACACACACACGTTAGTGCACACACTCTCGTTCCATTCGACCAGTCCTAGGCAATGTTTTTGTTTACTCACAGAAGCCACTCCACTGTTTTCATGACGGATCTATAGATCTATAGATCACATCCATCCCGACCTCTGACCGACCTCTTCATACTATAGATCACATCCATCCCGACCTCTGACCGACCTCTTCATACTATAGATCACATCCATCCTGACCTCTGACCGACCTCTTCATACTATAGATCACATCCATCCCTCCCTCTGACCGACCTCTTCATACTATAGATCACATCCATCCCTCCCTCTGACCAACCTCTTCATACTATAGATCACATCCATCCCGACCTCTGACCGACCTCTTCATACTATAGATCACATCCATCCCTCCCTCTGACCGACCTCTTCATACTATAGATCACATCCATCCCGACCTCTGACCGACCTCTTCATACTATAGATCACATCCATCCCTCCCCACTTTAATTAAATCAAGGCTTTTCCTGAAGAGTTAGGAATTTTTTCTCCAAAATAGATTAAACCCAAACCACGTTTGTGATGATCAGTGTTGCCTCCATAAAACCATAAAGGTTTCTTGGCTGAATAAATGCTTTAAGAAATATAAAATACCTACACCGATTACAGGAACATTATAGTAACTTTATGGTGAATTTACAGTAAAAATACGGTACCACTATGATAACTTCACAGGGACTTTATGGTAAATTTACAGTAACGTATGAGTATCTACACATTAATAGAATTTGCCTGTGTTCAGTTCAACCTGAGAAGAACGTCTGAAATCAGATATGAGCCTTGTAATCTGGTCTTGTAATCTGGTTTTGTAATCTGGTTTTGCCCTTCCACTGCACATGTGTGTTTTTTGATCTCACCCACCCCCAGGCACACCCCCCCACAGCATCATCCACCACACACACACACACACACACTCACACACACACCGTAGTCTTCTGAATGACCATGGCAGTTTGCTTGGCACCCTCCAGGTGAAGAGAGAAACCATTTGAGGCATCACCCCCGTCCTGTGTCATACTACACGGAACAGCTTTGTCTCTTCGACAAACCTTCATCCCAATTATCTGCCCTTTCCTCTTAAGTCCTAAGGCTTTGGATAGGTCCAGGCGTGTGCTAGATCAGTGATCCAACTCCGGTCCTGGATGGCTGAAACACTTTTCATGCAATCTTTCTAATCCGTGGCTAATTCAAGACTGGGACACCAGGTGAGTGCTAGTAACTACCAGGTAGAAAAACGTGTTTACGGCCTTCCAGAACTGGGCTGGAGGGAGCCCTCCCATTTGCTGTAGTAGTATTGACACTATAACAGGGCTGTTCTTGGGGAGCTAACGTCCTGGAGGGTTTCTCACTAACCTTCATTTTGCACACATGATTCTAATAGCGAGCTGATTTTAAAAAGTCAGGTTATTCACAACTGGGGTTCGCGAGGAAACGTAAGGGATGGCAGATCTCCAGGAACAGCATTTAGCGGCCCCTGTTCTATAGCAATAATTTCCTGCTGGAAACTCTTGCTTTTATACCCATAACAGGAAGTGAACCAGTACACAATTTGAAGAAAGGGTGGATTATTGGGTCTGGATTACTGAACTCTCCTTAGCTAGGATGGTGTTTGAGAGATGGATGGAGGGGGCAGAAAGGATAGATGGAGGGGCAGAAAGGATGGATGGAGGGGCAGAAAGGATGGATCGGAGAGAGGTGTATCACTGCAGAGCTGAGGGTCAAAGGTCATTGCACAATATAGAGTTGCTGTTGTGTAAAATCCTAATATGCTATGCATTGTTTTTAATTATTATTATTACCATAGATACCATAATAGGGTCTAAAATATATATTATTTTCATATTTTTTCATTTGTCTGATGTCAATCTCTCCCGCTTTGCCCGGGAGGCACTTTGTTACGTGTATATTATATTAAACATTTGTATAAATAAATAATATTAGTCTTGAAAGAATAATAACCTTCAGGAATGAATTCCATATAGTCTTTCCTCCACCTCTTGGTTTTATAATATATTAAATGGATGACAGCACCTAATACACAATGTTTTTGCGTCTGTTTGTTGTATTCAGCATTTGATTTAATTCTGGGGATTTATATCTTGTGCTTGACCTTTGCCATGTGAGTTCAATTATCTCTTGGTACTAGAACTGAAGACATTTTGGACTTGCTGACTGGTTCTAGTCAATGGCATGCCAAGCTCAACCAAATGAGCGTGTCGGAAATAGTTCTGAACCTGAAGGGTGTGTGGGGTGTCCTGAAATGTTACACTGTGTTCTGTTACACTGTGTGGCTGTTCTGTTACACTGTGTGGCTGTTCTGTTACACTGTGTGGCTGTTCTGTTACACTGTGTGGCTGTTCTGTTACACTGTGTGGCTGTTCTGTTACACTGTGTGGCTGTTCTGTTACACTGTGTGGCTGTTCTGTTACACTGTGTGGCTGTTCTGTTACACTGTGTGGCTGTTCTGTTACACTGTGTGGCTGTTCTGTTACACTGTGTGGCTGTTCTGTTACACTGGGTGGCTGTTCTGTTACACGTAGTTAGTTGGAGTATCCTGTCAGCTTTTTATTTTAAGTTTAGTCTAACACATCCAGCTCTTAACCCCCCCCCCCCCCCCGCTGAAATTTCAATCTCTCTCGTGTTTATATAAATACCTCATTTGAAATGGTTATTACTTGGCCTGAATTTGAATGTGAAGTACTTTCCCCGCTGTGTGTAATGTAGCACGGTGTTCAGAGCAGTGAGTAGCACAGGGGTGAGAGTGCTAGGCTACTCACCCAAAGGTTGCTGGTTTGAATCCCTAAACCAATCAAGTTTTTAAAAAAATTGTGCCCTTGAGCAAGGCACTACACACAACTGGCTCTTGTCACATTGGATAAGAGCATCTGCTAAATGACATCAATATAAAACCCCTCCCACGGAGAGTCACCCGTGTCTTCAGCGGTACGTATGTTTATCGTCTCTGTATTGATGGTGAAGCTGCATCTTACCTGGAAACAGAGACCCCATGAAATGGCACCCTATTGCCTGAATAGTGCCTTATTTTCCTTGGGTCTGGTCTAAAGTGGAGCCCTAAACCGTGGAGGGATTTTGTGCCCTGCCAAAGTAGACCAGTATTTGCTGTAAAGGTTTAAGCTCAGGCTGGTCATGCTAACATTACTGTGCATCTGTTGGAAATATAACTATCAATCAGC
Source organism: Esox lucius (assembly GCF_011004845.1). Taxonomy (NCBI): domain Eukaryota; kingdom Metazoa; phylum Chordata; class Actinopteri; order Esociformes; family Esocidae; genus Esox; species Esox lucius. The sequence goes on along the minus strand of NC_047587.1, from coordinate 2,576,042 downwards.
CTGATGTGTTTAGAGCCTGACGCCGTGTCTCACACACACACAGTCACAGTCAAACACATGCAGTCACACACACACAGTCACAGTCAAACACATGCAGTCACACACACACAGTCACAGTCAAACACATGCAGTCACACACACACAGTCACAGTCAAACACATGCAGTCACACACACACACAGTCACAGTCAAACACATGCAGTCACACACACACAGTCACAGTCAAACACACAGTCACACTCCAACACACACAAACTTCACCCCACTCCTGACTGAGTGCGTCTGGCTGCCTGGTTACATACCTGGTAGCCAGATGTCCATTGTCATTGTATGAAAAGAGGAACAGAACAGCTTGAATAATATCTTTCCCATTGAGGGAGCAGAGGAAGGGGATCAAAGGGAGAGATGAAAAGCACTGATGTTCTCAAAATCCGTTTTAAATATGGAGCCAGTTGGAAGTTCTGTCTACTCCTAGCAACACTGCACCTTCAAGACTCATTTCGTGTCCTGGGCAAAACAGTTAATGAAATCTCTTTTTAGTCCAGGTTTGCTTTGTGTCTAGGAAACTAGCTTTAAATATTTAACAGACAGTAGTGTATTTGACATTCTTCTGATTTTGCTGATGTTCTTATTGAGTGACTCACAGGAGCAGTAAGGGTTCACTGTCTTGCTCAAGGACAGAGCTAACAGATATTATTCACTTCACTCATTCAGGGATTCGATCCACCAACCTTCAGATGCTCTAACCACTACCTGCAACCTATTCTGTGAAGGTGTCAGATCCTTACATCTTCAGGAGACATGGGTTCAAATCCAGGCCTACATTCTCGTCAGCCAGCCTGGGGCCCAGTTGCGTACAGACAGACTTAAAAACAGAATAAGACAAAACGTGCAAGAATCAAGGAGAAAGAGAGCAATGGGGACAGGAAAAGCGAGAGGAAGACAGAATTGGAGAGAGATCGAAAGAAGGAGACAGACAGGCCCATCTGATAGTTTCATCTGTGTGCTGTGAACCCACTATAACAGGAATATACCGTAGGCTGCTGACAACCTCCACTCCTAATAAGGTAGGACAGGCTGGCCCAGGCCCCTCTCTCTCTAAATATCCCTCTGGGTCTGAGAAAGACGAGTGAGAGAGTGTGTAGGGGAAAGGAAGGGAAGCGGATGGATTCCAGCCTTATATGGGCAAAGCTCTGGTTTTCCCAGGGTTTATGTCCTACCCGCCGGCGTGCTGCCAAAGGATGGGAAAACAGCCCCCTGGCGACATCTACTGGAACATTTTGAAAAAGATCATCTGAGTTAGCGCTGCTAGCATAACATCCTGCTCCTAGAAGAACGGCAATGAAGTCTCGAATTGCCATCGCTAGTTGTAGTCATCCGTCATCTGTCACTTTCACCCATACAGCAGAGCGGCACATCCGGGAACTTCGGCTGGCAACACGTTCCCTCCCCTTTTTCGGGGACAACAAACGACACTAGCCCTAGACATTCATATAAATTTGCAGTACAAAACAACACTAATGGAGAACCACCAGAATAAATGTGTTTTATGTCATGTCAACCAGCATCAAACTGGTGGAATAACACGACTCTATGGCCAGAGGTGTCCTCCCCGGACATGTATTCCTACCTTACCGGGTCTCCAGGTAAGTAAATTACCAGTGAAATAGTTTACTTTTCATTCCTGCTCTACAAGTAGTATGCAAGGTAGCAATGGCGACGTGCTCTGACAACTGACCTAGCTAGCTACGTTTGCCCCGCTGGTGTTTAACACCGGTCAGTCTGCAACTAATACGTTAAGTGACACTGACAGCATGACAACAAATGTAATCGGTGCAAAACGGAATGGCAAGAGGGACAACCAACCAACTTCATGCATAACAAGCGTTATTAATTTAAGCCGGCCGGTTTGTCTTGGTGGTCTACGTGGGATGCAGGTTTGTTTTCCCGCTCAACAGAGCCTACTCTGTATTACAGGGGTGTCCAAACTATTCCACGGAGGGCCGTGTGTCTGCAGGTTTTCGCTCTCTCCTTGTACATGATTGACTAATTAGGTTACTAATTGGTTAGTTTCTACCCTCACCTGGTTGTTTAGGTGTGAACTGGGAAACAATTTCTAGGAAAAACCAAAAACCTGCAGACACTCGGCCCTCCGTGGAATGGTTTGGACACCCCTGCTGTATTACGTATTACCCGTCTAATATCAAAGTTGGAAGGACGGGCGCTACCGAATACAGTTTTTTGATTGGTGCATCGACTTTTGTTCTGTGACACCAAGTCAGTTAAACTTCAGGGATATAAAACTGTCCAGTTAGGAGATAGTGAATTAATGATTCCAGTCTGCGTCTCTAACCACTATGCCATTTAACTATGGGGAGTCAGCCAGTCACTCACCCACTCACTCATTCGCTCTTCTTGGCCGGCTTTGCTTAGGCGGTCTGGCAGAAATATTTATATATTTCTATTACTATCAAGCTAGTGTACCAACCTTGACCATGGTAAAGGTAGCTGGATGTTTGATATTTGACACATGTTCGGACATTCAAAGCTCATTTAAAAAAAAAAAAAATATATATATATATATATAGTTTTTTTTTAAATGTATTTATTCTTTAAAAACGCTTTACAGTTCAATAGCTCAATGGTCACATGGAGAGATGGCATCTCCAACATCTTGGTTGATTATTTTAGTGAACTAAAAGGAACTTTTGATCAATGTTAACACCATTTGACAACACAGAAGACATCCTAGCGGGACACCTTAAAAACCTGTGATTGGTTGGCATTGCTGGGGATCTGCATGAAGCTTTGAGAAGTCAGATTTAATGGGTAGAAAGGGATATTGGAACATTCTGAAAATGTATGTAGGCATGTATACCACCACCAACAGACAACAGACAATGTCCATGCTGTGTCACACCGTTGTTGAACTATTCCATTCAAAAAAATGCTGACAATGTCCAAGTTAAGACCAGTGTGGTTGCCCATATTAACAACAGTATCTGACCAGTTACTCTGCTTCCAACCCTGTGCTCGCTTCGCCCACCAGTTCCACACTACCATTCATTGAAGGTGAACAGAAATCTGATAACAAATACACTATGGATGAGTCTACATGTCAAACAGGCTAGGGATGAGTCTACATGTCAAACAGGCTAGGGATGGGTCTACATGTCAAACAGGCTAGGGATGGGTCTACATGACAAACAGGCTAGGGATGAGTCTACAGGACAAACAGGCTAGGGATGAGTCTACATGACTAACAGGCTACGTATGGGTCTACATGTCTAACAGGCTAGGGATGGGTCTACATGTCTAGCAGGCTAGGGATGAGTATACACGACTAACAGGCTAGGGATGAGTCTACACGACTAACAGGCTAGGGATGAGTCTACACGACTAACAGGCTAGGGATGGGTCTACATGTCTAGCAGGCTAGGGATGAGTATACATGTCTAGCAGGCTAGGGATGAGTATACATGTCTAGCAGGCTAGGGATGAGTCTACACGACTAACAGGCTAGGGATGAGTCTACATGATTCTTTGACTTGTTTTGTTCTTTGCCCTTTTCTCTCCGAAGATGAGGTTTCTCCCGAACAGCAGCACTTTGAGCCAGTATGGATCCTGGGTCTGGGTCAGGAGGACCAACAGTCCACACAGATTAAAGAGGAGGAACTGAAAACCAATCAGGAGGAAGAGCATCTTCAAGAGCCTGAGAGAGATACTAAATCCTCTTTATTCACTCCTGCCCGTGATAAGGACCCACAGTCCACACAGACTAAAGAAGAGGAACTCCAGACCAGTCAACTCCAGAAGAGCAGCTTCAATGGCCTGAGAGTGACTCCATATTCACTCTTACTTGTGAGAAGTCTCTGTGAGGACGAACCAACTAAAGCCCCAATGGATGTAAGTGGAGTGTCAGAACCTCTATCCAGTACAACTAAACAGATCAAAACAGAAGCTGGTGGAGGGGACTACAGAAAATCAGAAGCAACCAGTGTCTCTCAGCTCCTCTCTGTGCTAAATCCTGACTGTTCTTTAGCTCACAGTTACAACAGTGGAAGAGTCAGATGAATAGAGGTTAGAGGACCTCGATCAGGTTTTAAACCAGTCAAGTCAAAGAGATTAACAAAGGTGAAAGGACAAATCTCCCACGTCAATATGAGCTCTTGGAAATCAACAGGGGTTTTCCTCCAGACATCACTCAGTCAAAGTTGCTCTTCCCCAAGTTATTGTAAGGTTTGTGGCTTGCCTTTTCATTACATGCCTACATTGATTAAACATGTGAAAACTCATGAAAGCCTTGAAGAACAGCTCTGTGATGTTTGTGGAATACACTTTCTGTCTGCTGGAAGTAAAAGGAAACATTGTAATACACCCTGAGGAAAAGCCATATATGAAATTGTATGAAATGTGGTAGGCGGATTCAGCTACATCATCCTTCTAAAATTCACACACGGGAGTCTGTATATTTATGTGCAATGTGGCAAAGGATTCCACATCAATGCTTGGCTGAAAAAACACATTAGGCTTCACACAGGGAAGAAGCCATATCATTGTAAGAATTGTGGCGAAGGATTCCACTCCAGATGCAATTTAAGTACATTTAAGTATATAAATGTATATACGTATATACATAAAAATTCACACGGGGAGAATCTGTATCACTGTGTGTGTTGTGGGTTAGGTTCACTGGCCACGGCTGTCTTAAACAACACATTAGACTTCACACAGAGAGGAAGCCATATCAATATAAGAATTGTGGCAAAGGTTTCAGCTCTAGGCGCTATCTAAGACAACCAATTCTAATTCACACAGGGGAATCCAACAATGGCAAATAATTCAACAAAGGCAGCTCTCTCAATCTACACCTTAGGATTCACACAGGAGAGAATCCTTAATGTTGTCATGATTGTGGCAGAACTCACACCAGGGAGAAATCATATTCCAATTGGGATTGTGGCAAAGAATTCAGAAACGGCAGCCTTCTGAAGAAACAGTGTGATTCACACAGGGAAGAAGCCGTGAGTGTGGTAAATTGTTCAAACAGGAATATTCATTAGAAATTGACCATCTTACAGAAATATTCATAGTAAGAAATAGTTACATTACATTTTTGATGTAGTAGAAGATAAATTATTTAAGGCACTATGTTGTATTGGACAGGAATGTAGATAAATCATTGTTTTTAGCTGAACACCAGGGGGATGCCAAAAACCAGTGGGGATGCCGAACACCAGGGGGCTGCTGAACACCAGGGGGGGTGCTGAATCTGCTGGCACGAATCACTGCCTTGATGGACATGACCTGGAGTGGACATGCCTTCCTGAAAAAGAACAGTGGCTTGGTCTTGTAAAGGTAAAGCTTGAGATGATTAGCCGACATGTGGAGATGTCAGCCATGCAAGCAGAGATGAGTGTTGTTACCTGGGTTTTGGAGGTGAGGAAGGAGAAAACAAGCTGAGAGTCATCTGTACAGCAGTGATAGGAAAGACCATGAGAGCAAATGACAGAGCTCAGAGACTTGGTGTATAGAGAGAAGAGTAGAAGGTCAAAAACTGAGCCTTGGGGAACACCGGTATTAAGATACACTGATCCTCTCCACGTCATCTGGTAGTACTATAATATCCCTATATTATGATCTACTATAATATCCCTCTCTGTGTAGTTTTACTATAATATCCTTCTCTGTGTATGTAGTTTTACTATAATATCCCTCTCTGTGTACGTAGTTTTACTGTAATATACATCTCTGTGTAGTTCTACTATAAAATACATCTCTGTGTAGTTCTACTATAATATCCCTCTGTGTAGTTTTACTAAAATATCCCTCTCTGTGTACGTAGTTTTACTATAATATCCCTTTCTGTGTAGTTCTACTATAATATACATCTCTGTATAGTTCTACTATAATATACATCTCTGTGTAGTTCTACTATAATATCCCTATATTATAATCTACTATAATATCCCTCTGTGTAGTTTTACTATAATAACCCTTTCTGTGTAGTTCTACTATAATATCCCTCTCTGTGTAGTTTTACTATAATATCCCTATATTATGATCTACTATAATATCCCTCTGTGTAGTTTTACTATAATATCCCTCTCTGTGTAGTTCTACTATAATATACATCTCTGTGTAGTTCTACTATAATATCCCTCTCTGTGTAGTTCTACTATAATATCCCTCTCTGTGTAATTTTACTATAATATCCATCTCTGTGTAGTTTTACAATAATATCCATCTCTGTGTAGTTTTACTATTATATCCATCTCTGTGTAGTTTTACAATAATATCCATCTCTGTGTAGTTTTACTATAATATCCATCTCTGTGTAGTTCTCAACGGTCTGTTCTTGCTGACAGTATGATGACGTCCTGCATTGACATTCTCAGTCAACTGGGAAAGTGTTGCTGTTCTATTTTTCGTACCATATCGCAGTAATGCCCAAGCATCACAGTGATAGAAGGTAGGCTTTTGACCCCCTCAACCTTGGTTCACGGCTAAGCAAGTATGCAAGTTCCTTTTTTCTCCACAATTTGTTCTTGCCATCACTCTGGTAAATATTCTCTTTTCTCTCATTATGTTAGAGAAAAGGATTTGGTTACACTTAAAATTGGACACGGTTAATATTGTAGGGATGTAAGATAACCACTAGGGGGTGACACATTTCCATTTTAGTCCAGAATAATTGCATGCAACTGTGGACATCGATACAGTCTCCCCTGATTGTGCACTGCAACTCACAAATTAATAATCACAACTAGACCAAAAAAAGCCTTCTCTGAATTTGATACAACCGGAAATGACATGAACACTCCTGTAACTTGTCCTGGCAGCGCCTTGTCTGCTCCATTTAACATTTACTACATTGTGGCAATAGTGGGAAGGAAATGGATGTATAATGTTTTTAGTGATGACACTCCAACATAAGTGTCTCCTGGTAGGGCTTGTGTGGTAATGACACTCCAACAGAACAGTGTCTCCTCGTAGGGCTGTTTAGTGATGACACTCCAACAGAACAGTGTCTCCTGGTAGGGCTGTGTGGTAATGACACTCCAACAGAACAGTGTCTCCTGGTAGGGCTGTGTAGTGATGACACTCCAACAGAACAGTGTCTCCTGGTATGGCTGTTTACTGATGACACTCCAATATAACAGTGTGCGACTAATTACAGGTTCTCACTGGGAAGATGAAGACTGCTCCAGAATTCTGTTTTCAACATAATTACTGGCATGTTACTGGAGAACATGGCCATGCAAGTTATTGTTTGAACTTTAGGCACACTTACCTGTTCACCTGTGTCCAGATGTTTGACGAGTGCTGTTATGATGTATTTAAACGCCTCACCTACTACACACTGCTCAAAAGAATTAAGAGAACACGTAATCATCACAGTACAACACCAAGTCGATTAAACTTCAGGGACATCAATCTGTCCAGTTAGGAAGCATAAGAGATTGTGAATCAGTGTCACCTGTTTTGGTGCAAATGAAAGTGACAACAGGTGCACTGGTGAGGCAACAGCAAGACAACCCCCTAAAAGGGAATGGTTTTGCAGGTAGTGGCCACAGACAATTGCTCTCTCCTTATCCGTCCTGACTGATTCTTCTCTATTTCTGCGTTTTGCTAGTGTCCTAGTGTCACTACTGGTAGAATGAGGCGGTACCTGCAGCCCATTCAGGTTGCACACGTAGTCCAGCTCCTCCAGGATGGCACATCCATATGTGTTGTGTCCCCCAGTACAGTCTCAAGAGCGTGGAGGAGATACCAGGAGAGACAGGGCCGTAGAAGGGCATCAACCCAGTATATCCTTGGATGGTCACACAGACCTCCACTTGCTAGCCAACGGTACCCTGACTGCTATTAGATACTGGGATGAAATCGTCAGACCTTACACTGGTGCAGTGGGCCCTGGGTTCCTCCTGGTGCAGGACAATGCCCGGCCTCATATGACCAGAGTGTGTATGCAGTTCCTGGATGATGAAGGTATTGATGCCATTGACTGGCCCTCACGTTCTTCAGACCTGAATCCAATTGAGAACCTCTGGGACGTTCTGTATTGGTGCATCCGAATCCATCAAGTAGCACCACAGACTGTCCAGGAGCTCCCTGATGTCCTGATCCAGGTCTGGGAGGAGATCAGATGTTGTTGGGAGTACATACAGGCATGTGGGGGCCACACACACTACTGAGTCACATTATGAGTTGCTGTGATGAAATTCATGCAGGTTAGAACAGTCATTTCAGTTGTTTACTTTGATTTTTCCTATTTAGTTTGAATCCAGCCCTCAATCGGTTGGTGATTTTAGTTTGCATTGACTGTTGTTACATCAATTTGTTCTCAGCGAAACCTGAATAAGACAAAACTGCAGTATTAAAAAAAAAACAACACGAAACATGACAAACATTATCCATAATCCTCTAATAAAACATTAATGTTAGTCTAACTTTGGGGACCCTCCTGATACAAAATGAACAAGAAATCACAATTTCACTAGAACAAGTAGCCCTCCACCCCCCTGCCTTTCTGCCCATTGTTAGGACATGAGTGCAGGCGATAGATAGCCCTCCTCCCCTCCAGCCGCTTTCCCTTGTCCTCAGCCAGGGGTCTGTTCCACTATTGTTATCCATTGGATTGTCTGCAGTCATTCCCTATTCAGCCAGCCGGCGTGCCTTTTGTCCAAACTCCATTCTTCATCCTGATGCAGTCCGGTTGAGACCCAGTCTGGGCTGCTGGCTTCCTCACGTCTGCTCAGAGCAGATGGACCATGGGTGACCCCCCCCCACCCCCCCCCCCCACTCAACACACACACTACGCTACGCAGTATACACCCCCCCAACACACACACACAGACCAGCAGCTTGTTGAGCTTAATACACACACCCTCACGCACTTCAGCACCATCTATCTCACACACACCAGCTGTTTTGTCTCTGTCCCTAGAGTGTGAACAGGTGCAACCTGGACTGGTCACCAGTTAACCCACAACAATCCTGGACTCTACCGTGTCTGTGGGGGGACATGTTGACTTTGTTGACACAATGTTGTTATTATTGGAATTGTTTTTTCCTTTTATTGTAATGCTCCCTTTGTCCTTCTCGGTCTCCCTTTTCCCCACACTGTCTCCAGTTCACCCCACACTGTCTCCAGTTCTCCCCACACTGTCTCCAGTTCTCCCCACACTGTCTCCAGTTCTCCCCACACTGTCTCCAGTTCTCCCCACACTGTCTCCAGTTCTTACCGTCTAATTCTCTCTCCTCTGTGGTTATAATCAGCATTACTAAAATAAAAGTATTAATAACCACGATAACCTAAGTTACTTTGACCTATAACAACAACATTGCATGCTTGCATTAATAACCACGATAACCTAAGTTACTTTGACCTATTACAACAACATCGCATGCTTGCAAGTAAAATTTGCAGAAACACGTTTTAGTCCGGATTGACATTGTAGCATACTGACTAAGTGTAAAATGTGAAACTACCATTTGTTAAGCTGTAGACAGCGGTTGGAAGCTGATTAGCTGAACACCAACAAGCCGCTTCAACAACAAGCAAAAAATACACTTAACATGTAACTTGTAAAAAAAAAAAAACATACAGTGGTGCTAAAACCCTAATTCATTTTTATTAACAATGATTTGTTTTTCCAATTTAGTTCTGAAATGTTAAATGAATGGGTGATATTTGGACACCTCTGTTTGAGAGGTTAGTCTGTTGAAAGGGGTAATTTATGCAGTTGTCTTGGGTGGATTACCACCTTTCACCTGGTTGGGATAGGACACTTTAACGACAGTAAACAAGATGGAGATGATGAAGCACATTAACAAACCATTCATCTGGACTGCTCGTGTGAGCAAACAGAAGTACATAAATCACATTTATTTATAAAGCCCTTTTTACAACAGCAGTTGTCACAAAGTGCTTTTACAAAAACACCCCAGCCTGAAACCCCAAGGAGCAAACAACAGTAGTGAGGAATTTCTGCTACTAGTTATGTATCACTTGATGTCTAGGAAAGTACAGAATAATATTACTCGCAGATCAATGGATCTTTCAATGGATCTTGCTTCCGTCAATTATTCTATATCACAACATGGCTGTCCATTAATAAATTAGAGGCAGTTTTGGTTGAGGATCCTATTTACAGTGTGTAATAATATTTTTCTGGTTTACAAAAGGTCATTTCAACTCAGTAGTGCTCTGTCAATAGTTTCACCTCTATAATAACAACTCAGTAGTGCTCTGTCAATAGTTTCACCTCTATAATAACAACTCAGTAGTGCTCTGTCAATAGTTTCACCTCTATAATAACAACTCAGTAGTGCTCTGTCAATAGTTTCACCTCTATAATAACAACTCAGTAGTGCTCTGTCAATAGTTTCACCTCAATAATAACAACTCAGTAGTGCTCTGTCAATAGTTTCACCTCAATAATAACAACTCAGTAGTGCTCTGTCAATAGTTTCACCTCTATAATAACAACTCAGTAGTGCTCTGTCAATAGTTTCACCTCTATAATAACAACTCAGTAGTGCTCTGTCAATAGTTTCACCTCTATAATAACAACTCAGTAGTGCTCTGTCAATAGTTTCACCTCTATAATAACAACTCAAAAAGCCCTACCATCCATGACACTTATATAAGTTAAGACAGGAAGCCAGAGATGAAGTCAACTACCGATGTAAAAATAGCCAGTGGAGTCCATTAATGGTGGTTATAAATAGAAGGAAGGAAAAGAAGCTGCTGGGTTGAGCTTCTGGACGGACACCCACGCACGCACACACACATGCACGCGCACACACACACACACACGCATGCACACACACATGCACAAACACAGAAGGATCAACTGGGTATTTATAGTCCAGGGTCCAGTTGTGTTTACTGACAGGAAGACAGCCACCTAAGAAACCCGCTGCCCACTTCAATCATCTGTCTGCACACATCTGTCTGGGTGTCACCTCAATCATCTGTCTGCACACATCTGTCTGGGTGTCACCTCAATCATCTGTCTGCACACATCTGTCTGGGTGTCACCTCAATCATCTGTCTGCACACATCTGTCTGGGTGTCACCTCAATCATCTGTCTGCACACATCTGTCTGGGTGTCACCTCAATCATCTGTCTGCACACATCTGTCTGGGTGTCACCTCAATCATCTGTCTGCACACATCTGTCTGGGTGTCACCTCAATCATCTGTCTGCACACATCTGTCTGGGTGTCACCTCAATCATCTGTCTGCACACATCTGTCTGGGTGTCACCTCAATCATCTCTAGAAAGTTGCAATCATATCATATCACTGTTAGGTGGATCAAAAGACTAGCCATCTCAATTTAAAGACCACACAAGGTGATGGTTATGAAAGAGAAGACCATTAGTTTGTAGGTTAGTACATCCTGACCCAGCCTTCACAAACTACAGTCAAACATATTTCCTGGTTCCGAATTGCAATATGTGTTCAATATATTTTCTGTGTGTAATTTGATATTGATTGTCAATTCCCTTGTGTGTATTTTTTATAATGTTCTGTTTAGCTTAGGGGTTCGGAGTGTTGGTCCAGTAAATGAATGGTTGCTGGTTTTAAGCCAATAAGGCAACACATTTTTTTTTGCTACTGAACAAGCAACTTAACCCAAATTGCTCCTGGAAAAAAGTTTATCCTAAAAGACGAAAATCTATTTCCCTTACCTGGCTGGTTAAATAACGGTTAAATAAAAAACCTAAGGAAATAGATGTACTCATAGTTTATATGTTACTCACAAATTGTTCCAGTAATTATGCCGGTATGTTGGAATGGAAACTAATTATATATACATATAGAAAATGTAATTTCTGGCGTTATTGTTTGGCCTGTATAAGACTGATTGGGATTTTGTACTGCCCAGACAGAAGAAGGCGGGGGGGCAGAAAGGAACAGACGGGGATGTGGGGAGGGGAATCCGTCTGTCTGCGCCAGCCGCACTTCAGAAGGGGAACCTTTCAACTTGAACGAAGAGGTGCTCTGAGCTGCATCCGGAACGTGTCGGTTGAAACAACAATTCATTTTTCTTACACACATATTTTTGTATTCTGATCATTTGTATTTGATGGAGGTTTTATAGCAGACTGCTGAAAAGTGAGTGGGACTGACCTGATTCTCGAGATGTCCATACTACCGTTCACTCCTCCGATTGTGAAGAGGCTACTTGGCTGGAAAAAGGGCGAACAGATTAACGGTCAGGAGGAAAAATGGTGTGAAAAGGCTGTTAAAAGTCTGGTAAAGAAATTGAAGAAGACAGGACAGCTGGACGAGTTGGAGAAGGCCATCACGACCCAGAATATCAACACAAAATGCATTACCATACCGAGGTATTTACTATACAGTAGCCGCCTTTGCAACACCCAGACCGCTATCTAGCCAGCTACAGTCATTAATGTCATTATTGGGCTGGTATTAGGCTAGCTTCTGGCTACTACTCTTTAGTTACTTACCTGGCAAGAAACGCAACAACAACAGTAACTAGCTACGTACTCGGTTGATCCTTAAAATCAGAATCAATATGACTTAATGATATGATCAACAAATAGCATAGCCATAAATTGACTTGTACAATCTATATTACAGTTTATGGTTTAGCTACTACGTGCGTGGCTAGTTTAGCCAGCTGTGTTGCTGCTAGACTGCTTGCTAACCTAACAGCTACGAAGTTAGCCTGTGATTCGAACAGCTCATTTGTGAGTCTGAGCTTGCTATGCTTTTGGATTATTGTGCACTTTCCATCAATAGTCACATCGGAACTTTGCAGGTGACACCACATAGGTGTGTACTTAACATTGTCATAAACCACCGATAATAAGTACCGTCATAGCTACCAAAAGGAAATACAACATTATTTTGTCCCAGCTACTGCAGCTAATCTGACAGACCAGCTAGTACAGTATTTAGTTTTACAAAGCGTTGGTGGTGTTGTTTCCTGCCCCCGTCCACGATTAGAATCAGTTCAGACATAACGGTAGGCCAGTGGGAATTTGGAAGTGTTTCAATTGCACCCATAGAGAATGCTAGAGGACTTGGTAACTGTGGCAAAGTGCATGTACAGTGTGGCCATACCCCACTTTAATCAAGTCAACCTCCTACCTCATTGGCTGATCAGTTGGCTGATCCCCTCCCGTTGACCTGGTTGGTCACGTGATTACAATTCCAACCATGTCATCAAGGAGCTCCAACTGGGTCGTTAATTAATTATACAGAAAATTGACCACTATAACATGGATATTAGTCCCAACAGTGCTGCACCATCTGAAACAGGCACAATACGCGTGCAGATTCACAGGTGATCTCCTTCCATCTCTAAGAGTTGAATCTGGCCCACTATGTCAAACATGGACTAGTGAGCCAGTTAATAGATGGTCATTGAGTGGAACCCATCACACGTCCTGCAAGTTTCTATTAAATGCCTCTGAAACAGGCAGGTAGTCCATCCTCCATGCTCCATCCACACTGGAAGTAAAATTCCAAGTAAATATTTGACATTGTTTTGTGCGTAGGGGGCTATTTTCCTGATTTGACTAGCTTTAATTTGAATTTACCCCAATCCTGGTCAATGTGTGAGTAAGCAGGACTGTGTTGTCCTAATGCCTAGTCAGGTTCACACACGTACCAAGACCTGAGGGCAGGGTGGCTTCTGGGTGTTCCTGCTGAGTCATTCACACGACTGGAAAACAGTTTGGAGAGGGGGAGTGAGGGAGGACAGAAAGGGGAAGACGAGAGAGAGAGAGAGAGAGAGTGAGTGAGTGGGAAAACGTGGGAGTCCCCACATTCCTGTGTGACTAACTGTGTGCTTTGTAAACATTGTAGTGTTGGAGTTGAGAGCGGTGAACCAACAGCGGGTTGTTAATGTGTCTTGCTACGTCTCTCTATGAGTGTCAAGGTGCAGAAGTACTGAGGCTGAACCACACGTTTCTGAGAAGAATGGCAGTCCACTCCCAGATGTTCAGTCTGTTTCTGGGCATGTGCTCTGGGAAGGGCCGACTGTTTCCGGGGGCTGTGGTTGGCTAACGGTAGCCGCGGCTGTGGGTTTGGTGGTTAGCTGTTAGTCTTTCTACACCCAAGGGGTGGAGCGTCAGCCGGTCTGCAGCTTGGTAGGGTTATTGTAATGCCAGGTTTCTCCCCATCTGAGTCCAACAGACCGGCTCAGACAGAGAGACAACAGGCCTGCTCTGTTCTGCTGGACTGTCCTGTCATCACTTTCTCTGATCTGTCTGGGATGAGAGAGGGAGAGAGCGGAGTTAGTAAGGGCTTCAGCTAGCTCAGGCCAGGGTATAGGTTAGGACAGGGTCAAGTTGCACTCTACTGCTCTCAGAATGGAGCCAACAGGAAATGTGTGTTTGCTGAACGTCAGCCGCAGTAAATAGAGGTCAAACCCCAGAGTTCTCCTTTCTCACTGTTTGCTTGGTGATGTCAACAAAAGAATGAAACAGATCTCAAACCGGCCACAGACATGTGGTGGCATGCACGCTGATGTGCATTGATGCAGTTTATCCACACTATCTACCACATGGAAGGTGAGTTTTTTCCTACTTGCTGGGTACTAGAGCTGTGGTTTTAGGGTTGTGCTCTGGTTCCGGGGTCAGGGCTGTGTTCAGGGACAGGGCTGTGTTCTGGTTCTGGATTCATAGTTGTGTTCCGAGTAAGGGCTGTGTTCTGGTTCCAGGGTAAGGGCTGTGCTTTGGTTCTGGGTTCAGGGCTGTGTTCTGGTTCTGGGGTCAGGGCTGTGTTCTGGTTCTGGGGTCAGGGCTGTGTTCTGGTTCTGAGGTTAGGGCTGTGTTCTGGTTCTGGGTTCGTAGTTGTGTCCTGGGTCAGGGCATTGTTCTGGTTCCTGTATCAGGGCTGTGTTCTAGTTCTACGGGAGGTACAGAGAAACAAAGAGAGACTGAGGAATTAGAGACATGTGGACCCAACTGTCTGGCAGTCTGTGAATGAATGGGAGGAGGAGGCTGGGAGAAGGGCTGGTATGGAAGGAGCCCATGGACCCCTGGAAGCTGGACCCCTGGAAGCTGGACCCCTGGAAGCTGGACCCCTGGAAGCTGGAATCTAAAGCTGCCACACAACACCATTCAGTTTGGACTATTGAAGCTAAGCCCTCTATCGTCATTCAGTAACAGCAGCGACAGTCCCAAAGGCACTACATGAGTCCAGCGAACCAGACTTTACTGTTATCCCACAGTGTTTTCCACGCATATACAGCCAGTCTTGCTACCTTTGGATGTGTGGTGCCCGGATTAGTTGGCCTCTGGCTAAACCGCACTGCTTTTATATAGCCATGTGTTGACATTGGGTATAAGACACCATCTGGGCGGTGTTGCTCTGGCAACAGGTATGTCAGCCGCACAAAAGACCCCCTTTCATACGCACACTAATACAGTCACTGAATAAGCAAACAGCACATTGGCTGGCAGCTGTGTTGGAGAAAGGGGGCTGGCTTCCGGCCTGCCGTGGCTGGTCTGTCTGTTCCGAGGGGGAGCGTTGGGTCAGCTGGAACCGGATGGTGGCCTAATCCTAACCCTAACCATATTACACCATGTCTTCATCCTAACCCTAACCATATTACACCATGTCTTCATCCTAACCCTAACCATATTACACCATGTCTTCATCCTAACCCTAACCATATTACACCATGTCTTCATCCTAACCCTAACCATATTACACCATGTCTTTGAAAAAAAACGTTACACACCAAGAGCGTTTGCTGGCCCAAAGTACCTACCACTTCTGTAAAGAGGGACCGTAGTACATAGATAACCTGTCTCCCTTTCTGTTTGTCCCTTCTTCAGGTCTTTAGATGGACGTCTTCAGGTGTCCCATCGTAAAGGTCTTCCCCACGTGATCTACTGTCGTCTCTGGCGTTGGCCGGACCTCCAGTCTCACCACGAGCTGAGGGCTGTGGAGCTGTGTGAGTTTGCCTTCCACTCCAAGAAGGACGAGGTGTGTGTCAACCCATACCACTACCAGCGTGTCGAGACACCAAGTGAGTACACGACACATCTGTCTGACAGGGAGTTGACAGGGAGTGAGTCCACGACACATCTGTCTGACAGGGAGTTGACAGGGAGTGAGTCCACGACACATCTGTCTGACAGGGAGTTGACAGGGAGTGAGTCCACGACACTTCTGTCTGACAGGGAGTGTGTCCACAACACTTCTGTCTGACAGGGAGTTGACAGGGAGTGAATCCACGACACATCTGTCTGACAGGGAGTGTGTCCACAACACTTCTGTCTGACAGGGAGTTGACAGGGAGTGAGTCCACGACACATCTGTCTGACAGGGAGTTGACAGGGAGTGAGTCCACGACACATCTGTCTGACAGGGAGTGTGTCCACAACACTTCTGTCTGACAGGGAGTTGACAGGGAGTGAGTCCACGACACATCTGTCTGACAGGGAGTTGACAGGGAGTGAGTCCACGACACATCTGTCTGACAGGGAGTTGACAGGGAGTGAGTCCACGACACATCTGTCTGACAGGGAGTTGACAGGGAGTGTGTCCACAACACTTCTGTCTGACAGGGAGTTGACAGGGAGTGAATCCACGACACATCTGTCTGACAGGGAGTGTGTCCACAACACTTCTGTCTGACAGGGAGCTGACAGGGAGTGAGTCCACGACACATCTGTCTGACAGGGAGTTGACAGGGAGTGAGTCCACGACACATCTGTCTGACAGGGAGTTGACAGGGAGTGAGTCCACGACACTTCTGTCTGACAGGGAGTGTGTCCACAACACTTCTGTCTGACAGGGAGTTGACAGGGAGTGAGTCCACGACACATCTGTCTGACAGGGAGTTGACAGGGAGTGAGTCCACGACACATCTGTCTGACAGGGAGTTGACAGGGAGTGAGTCCACGACACTTCTGTCTGACAGGGAGTGTGTCCACAACACTTCTGTCTGACAGGGAGTTGACAGGGAGTGAATCCACGACACATCTGTCTGACAGGGAGTGTGTCCACAACAGTTCTGTCTGACAGGGAGTTGACAGGGAGTGAGTCCACGACACATCTGTCTGACAGGGAGTTGACAGGGAGTGAGTCCACGACACATCTGTCTGACAGGGAGTTGACAGGGAGTGAGTCCACGACACATCTGTCTGACAGGGAGTTGACAGGGAGTGAGTCCACGACACATCTGTCTGACAGGGAGTTGACAGGGAGTGAGTCCACGACACTTCTGTCTGACAGGGAGTGTGTCCACAACACTTCTGTCTGACAGGGAGTTGACAGGGAGTGAATCCACGACACATCTGTCTGACAGGGAGTGTGTCCACAACAGTTCTGTCTGACAGGGAGTTGACAGGGAGTGAGTCCACGACACATCTGTCTGACAGGGAGTTGACAGGGAGTGAGTCCACGACACATCTGTCTGACAGGGAGTTGACAGGGAGTGAGTCCACGACACTTCTGTCTGACAGGGAGTGTGTCCACAACACTTCTGTCTGACAGGGAGTTGACAGGGAGTGAGTCCACGACACATCTGTCTGACAGGGAGTGTGTCCACAACACTTCTGTCTGACAGGGAGTTGACAGGGAGTGAGTCCACGACACATCTGTCTGACAGGGAGTTGACAGGGAGTGAGTCCACGACACTTCTGTCTGACAGGGAGTGTGTCCACGACACTTCTGTCTGACAGGGAGTGTGTCCATGACACTTCTGTCTGACTGTGAATGAGTCCACAACACTTCTGTCTGACAGGGAGTTGACAGGGAGTGAGTCCACGACACATCTGTCTGACAGGGAGTTGACAGGGAGTGAGTCCACGACACTTCTGTCTGACAGGGAGTGTGTCCACGACACTTCTGTCTGACAGGGAGTGTGTCCATGACACTTCTGTCTGACTGTGAATGAGTCCACAACACTTCTGTCTGACAGGGAGTTGACAGGGAGTGAGTCCACGACACATCTGTCTGACAGGGAGTTGACAGGGAGTGAGTCCACGACACTTCTGTCTGACAGGGAGTGTGTCCACGACACTTCTGTCTGACAGGGAGTGTGTCCATGACACTTCTGTCTGACTGTGAATGAGTCCACAACACTTCTGTCTGACAGGGAGTTGACAGGGAGTGAGTCCACGACACATCTGTCTGACAGGGAGTTGACAGGGAGTGAGTCCACGACACTTCTGTCTGACAGGGAGTGTGTTCATGACACTTCTGTCTGACTGTGAATGAGTCCACAACACTTCTGTCTGACAGGGAGTTGACAGGGAGTGAGTCCACGACACATCTGTCTGACAGGGAGTTGACAGGGAGTGAGTCCACGACACTTCTGTCTGACAGGGAGTGACTCCACGACACATTTACAGTGAATAGAAAAATTCTACACACCCCTATTGAAATGCCATGTTCTTGTGATGTAAAACAATGAGACAAAGATAAATCATGTCAGAACTTTATCCACCTATAATGTGACCTATAATGTGAACAATTAAATTGAAAAACAAACTGAAATCTTTGAGGGGGTAAAATAAAAAATAAAAAACTCACAATAACCTGGTTGCATAAGTGTGCACACCCTTAAACTAGTACTTTGTTGAAGCTCCTTTTGATTTTATTACAGCACTCGATCTTTTTGGGTAGGAGTCTATTAGCATGGCACATCTTGACAATATTTCCCCACTCTTCTTTGCAAAAGCACTCCAAATCTGTCAGATTGTGAGGATATCTCCTGTTTACAGCCCTCTTCAGATCACCCCACAGATGTTAAATTGGAATCAGGTCTGTGCATCGGCTGGGCCATTCCAAAATGTTAATCTTCTTCTGGTGAAGCCATGCTTTTGTGGATTTGGATGTATGCTTTAGGTCGTTGTCGTGCTGAAAGGTGAACCTCCTCTTCATTTTCAGATTTCTAATGGACGCCTGAAGGTTTTGTTGCCAAAATGGCCTGGTATTTGGAACTGTTCATAATTCCCTCAACTCTGACTAAGGCCCCGGTTCCAGCTGAAGAAAAACAGCCCCAAAGCATGATGCTTCCACCACCATGCTTCACTGTGGGTATGGTGTTCTTTGGGTGATGTGCAGTGTTGTTTTTGCGCCAAACATACCTTTTGGAATTATGGCCAGAATGTTCAACCTTGGTTTCATCAGACCATAACACATTTTCCTACATGCTTTTGGGGGATTTGATGTTTGTTTTTGCAAACTTCAGCCGGGCTTGGATGTTTTTCTTTGTAAGAAAAGGCTTCTGTTTTGCCACCCTGCCCCATAGCCCATTCACATGACGAATACAGGAGATTGTTGTCACATGTAGCACACAGCCAGTATATGCCAGAAATTCCTGCAGTGCCTCTTGGAAGCCTCCCTGACCAGTTTTCTTCTCATGTTTTCATCGATTTTGGAGGGACGTCCAGTTCTTGGTTTATCTCTGTTGTGCCATATTTTCTTCACTTGATGATGATTGTCTTCACTGTGTTCCATGGTATCTAATGCTTTGTAAATAATTTTGTACCCTTCTCCTGACTGATATCTTTCAACAATGAGATCCTTCTGATGCTTTGGAAGCTCTCTGCAGACCATGGCTTTAGCTCTGAGATGCAACTAAGAAAATGTCACGAAAATCCTACTAGAACAGCTGAACTTTATTTGTGATTAATCAGAGTCACTTTGATTAATCAGGTGTGTAATGACTTCTATTTAACATGAATTTGAATGTCATTGGTTAATTCTGAACATAGCCACATCCTCAGTTATAAGAGGGTGTGCACACTTATGCAACCAGGTTATTGTAAGGTTTTTATTTTTCATTTTTTCCCCTTGAAGATTTCAGTTTATTTTTCAATTGAATTGTTCACATTATAGGTCACATTAAAAGTGGAAAAAGTTCTGAGAAAAGTGATTTATCTTAGTCAATTTTTTTACATCACAAAAACCTGGCATTTTCACAGGGGTGTGTAGACTTTTACATCCACTGTATCTGACAGGCAGCAAGTCCACACATCTGTTTGACAGGGAGCAAGTCCACACATCTGTCTGACAGGGAGCGAGTCCGCGACACATATGTCTGACAGGGAGCGAGTCCATGACACATCTGTCTGACAGGGAGCGAGTGCACGACACATCTGTCTGCACACATCTGTAATGTCCTTGAGCTTGTCTTCACTCCTCAAAGCGAATCAGAGTTCGGGAATCTGCATTTCAGGAAGAAGGCCAGGTCGGTGGATGTGTAGAATCTAGGAAATAGAAAATGAAAAAAGCCACAAGGCGGTTTTCCGTTTAACCAGGTTAATTTAACAATGAAGTCTACAATGAAAACCTTGGTAATGGCAATGGCAGATGTAGGAGACGTTTTAGAAATATTTTAAAATATTAATCTATTCACCAGGGCTGAAGTTTTAAGAAAGTTGAGTTGCGGGACCCCTGGAATAGCATAGTGGTCTCCCATGAGCCTGCTGATTGTTCCAGTGACAAGGCATGACAAATAATCACATATACAGTGGGAAGAACAAGTATTTGATACACTGCCGATTTTGCAGGTTTTCCCACTTACAAAGCATTTAGAGGTCTGTCATTTTTATCATAGGTGCTCTTCAACTGTGAGTGACGGAATCTAAAACAAAAATCCAGAAAATCACATTGTATGATTTTTAAGTAATTAATTAGCATTTTATTGCATGACATAAGTATTTGATACATCAGAAAAGCAGAACTTAATATTTGGTACAGAAACATTTTGCAATTACAGAGATCATACGTTTCCTGTAGTTCTTGACCAGGTTTGCACACACTGCAGGAGGGATTTTGGCCCACTCCTCCATACAGACCTTCGCCAGATCCTTCAGGTTTCGGGGCTGTCGCTGGGCAATACGGACTTTCAGCTCCCTCCAAAGATTTTCTATTGGGTTCAGGTCTGGAGACTGGCTAGGCCACTCCAGGACCTTGAGATGCTTCTTACGGAGCCACTCCTTAGTTGCCCTGGCTGTGTGTTTCGAGTCATTGTCATGCTGGAAGACCCAGCCACGACCCATCTTCAAAGCTCTTACAGTGGGAAGGAGAATGTTGGCCAAGATCTCGCGATACATGGCCCCATCCATCCACCCCTCAATACGGTGCAGTCATCCTGTCCCCATTGCAGAAAAGCATCCCCAAAGAATGATGTTTCCACCTCCATGCTTCACGGTTGGGATGGTGTTCTTGGGGTTGTACTCATCCTTCTTCCTCCAAACATGGCAAGTGTTTAGACCAAAAAGTTTAGACCAAAAAGCTCAATTTTTGTCTCAACAGACCACATGACCTTCTCCCATTCCTCCTCTGGATCATCCAGATGGTCATTGGCAAACTTCAGACGGGCCTGGACATGCGCTGGCTTGAGCAGGGGGACCTTGCGTGCGCTGCAGGATTTTAATCCATGATGGCGTAGTGTGTTACTAATGGTTTTCTTTGAGACTGTGGTCGCAGCTCTCTTCAGGTCATTGACCAGGTCCTGCCGTGTAGTTCTGGGCTGATCCCTCACCTTCCTCATGATCATTGATGCCCCACGAGGTGAGATCTTGCATGGAGCCCCAGAACGAGGGAGATTGACCGTAATCTAGAACTTCTTCCATTTTCTAATAATTGCGCCAACAGTTGTTGCCTTCTCACCAAGCTGCTTGCCTATTGTCCTGTAGACCATCCCAGCCTTGTGCAGGTCTATCATTTTATCCCTGATGTTCTTACACAGCTCTCTGGTCTTGGCAATTGTGGAGAGGTTGGAGTATGTTTGATTGAGTGTGTGGACAAGTGTCTTTTATACAAGTAACAAGTTCAAACAGGTGCAGTTAAAAGAGGTAATGAGTGGAGAACAGGAGGGCTTCTTAAAGAAAAACTAACAGGTCTGTGAGAGCCGGAATTCTTACTGGTTGATAGGTGATCAAATACAATACAAATTGATTATTTAAAAATCATACAATGTGATTTTCTGGATTTTTGTTGAATCTGTCTCTCACAGTTGAAGTGTACCTATGATAGAAATTACAGACCTCTACATGCTTTTTAAGTAGGAAAACCTGCAAAATCGGCAGTGTATCAAATACTTGTTCTCCCCACTGTAGGGCATTACGAAATTGGGAATGGAGGAGAAAAGGTGTAAATAAACTGACTACTTTTCATGAGAAATTATTGCAAAATAATTTTCAAATGAAGGATAATATCCAAATAATGTTTGAGGTACGCAAGGCAAATTCTGTTGTCACCTAAATATAAGATCCAGTCCACATATAACTCCAAATGTTCAGCTGTTGTTTGTTAAATAATTTCAGGCAATCCAACTAGGCAACGAAAATAATGTTTCTTTGCAAGACAGTGTCTTGACTCTATAATGCCTGAATTGCGTTACGTTGCAGTTTTCACTGTGGCATCTCTCTTGGCTTCCCAGTGAGCAGAGCGAGTTGCCCCCGGATCCACACTTTGGGGGTTCACGGCAGAGGGAACACGTCAATGATCAGAGTGCGGCAACTGTCAGACCAGTCATGCATTCTATGACCGCTGGTTTTTACAGGTTGCCTGACACATGACACTATATACGTATACCTCTTTTTTGCCACCTCTTTTTTTTATTCAACGTTTTTCTGAAAGCTCTGACATTGTTACATTGTGTTTTGAAGCGCATTGGAGCAAAGCAGCATCAACTGTCTATGCAAATAATGTCATTGTGGGACAGTTAACTGGACAGTTAGTGCTTAACATATCATTAGATTGTTGGACATGGATTGCTAAACCATCTGCCCCCCCCCGCCCCACTCTTTCTCTGTCTTTGTCTATAAACTCTCACTCTGTCTTTCATTTCTCTATTTCTCTCTTCACTTTCCTTCTTTCTCGTCTGTCCAGTCCTCCCTCCTGTCTTGGTTCCCAGACACACAGACTTCCCAACAGAGTTCCCTCCGCTCGATGATTACAGTAACTCCATCCCAGAGAACACCAACTTCCCTGCTGGCATCGAACCACAGAGCAACTACATACCAGGTAGGAAATGAACAGTGGAAACATTTATGTGTGTATTTATTGGACTTGTGACAGCTCCGTTCATAAAAAGCGTCTAGACAAATATTAAATACACAACACTCAGACATAACAAGTGTTTCTTCATGAATCACCCAGCAGCCCCAGAGGAAGTGGCTTAATAATGTCAACTGAGGTGTGCCAGCTTAAAGATGCGTTCCTGTCGAGCCAATTCAGGTCCCTGAACATTCACACTGTCATACTTGTCCTGATGTGTGCCCCCTGTCATCAAAGTCACTCGCTTTCAAACTGGAAATGTGATGGCTAATCGAGGCGTGAAAGTGATCCTACTTCTAGATGATTTAAATATAAAGAACATATTAAACACCCAGCTCAGACTGGGAGGTTTAAGTCCCAGACTGCATCTTTACTGAACTATTTGAACTTTGCTTCCTGAACTGTGTAAACTTAGTAGAATGAACTTCATAAACTATCGACATAGCTTAACAAACTATATTAACTTAATACACATTGTATTGATCATGTGGTGTGAGGCTTTGATGTAACTATAACTGGTTACAGTGATGTAATTTCCTGTTTTGAGCGTGTAGTCGGGAACATTGGGGTATCAGTTCTTAAAAGGGGTGTGTCAGACACACTGTTATGTCAGTTCCTGAAAGGGTTGTGTCAGTTCCTGTAAGGGGTGGACTGTCGAGTTTTGTGGTAAAGTTGTGCTTCCTGTGTGTTGCAGAAACACCTCCTCCAGGATATCTGAGCGAGGATGGAGAGACTAGCGACCACCATCTCAACAACAGCATGGACACAGGTCAGAACACACACACACACAGAGTACATACAGTACAGCACACACAGTTCATACACACCCACACACACATATACATACTGTACACACACACACACGTGTATCCTGACCCTCTCCCGTGTTTCTCTCCATAGGTTCACCTAGCAGTCTGTCACCAGATCCCGCCTCTCCAGCACACAGCACTAACCTAGGTAAGGATCAGAGGTAACCAAGGTTCTCCACTATCAACTGTCAGCCGTCAAACACCTCTCATTACACAGTGTGTTAATCTGTGACCTGCTGCAAAGGCCAAGGCGGGTCAATGTAGATCTGTTCAAGACCTGGTGTGTGAAGAGCCTGAACCTGAGTGAGGCTGGTTGACTGGTTTTAACCTGAGTGAGGCTGGTTGACTGGTTTTAACCTGAGTGAGGCTGGTTGACTGGTTTTAACCTGAGTGAGGCTGGTTGACTGGTTTTAACCTGAGTGAGGCTGGTTGACTGGTTTTAACCTGAGTGAGGCTGGTTGACTGGTTTTAACCTGAGTGAGGCTGGTTGACTGGTTTTAACCTGAGTGAGGCTGGTTCATCCTTTTTTTTCATTCATTCAGTCTGGTTTGAACCTTCCATCTTTTCAAGACCTGGTGTGTGAAGAGCTTTGATTTCTAAGGTCGTTGGCTCCCTCCTGGAGACCGTGAGTCATGTAGCCGGCCTGTCTGTATGACTGACGGCCTGGCTGGGTGACTGACGGGCTGGGTGACTGACGGGCTGTGTGACTGACGGGCTGGCTGGGTGACTGACGGGCTGTGTGACTGACGGGCTGGCTGTGTGACTGACGGGCTGTGTGACTGACGGGCTGGCTGGGTGACTGACGGGCTGTGTGACTGACGGGCTGGCTGTGTGACTGACGGGCTGTGTGACTGACGGGCTGGCTGTGTGACTGACGGGCTGTGTGACTGACGGGCTGTGTGACTGACAGGCTGGCTGGGTGACTGACGGGCTGGCTGTGTGACTGACGGGCTGGCTGTGTGACTGACGGGCTGGCTGTGTGACTGACGGGCTGTGTGACTGACCGCCTGGCTGTGTGACTGACGGGCTGTGTGACTGACCGCCTGGCTGTGTGACTGACGGGCTGGCTGGGTGACTGACGGCTGGGTGACGGCAGAATGACGTCCCCACTGACAGACACCATAATCACCATCACCATCATTATACCACTCTAAATACCTGCTCATATTGGATTATGGAAAGTGGATAAAATCATAATCTGCAGGATTTGAGAGGGTCATTTTCTGGGTACTTTGCCTTCCTCTGGGTTTGAGTGAATGAGATTGAGGACAGCGGTGTGATGATGATGATTATCTACTCTGTTTGATCGTGACCGGAGCAGAGGCAGTTAGACTGTCGCCATGGAGACAACCAGGCACCCAGAGTCCTGCACAGAGGCTGTTAGACTGTCGCTAAGGAGATGAACAGGCACTCTGAGGCCGTTAAACTGTCCACTGGAAGGTTAGGTGTTCAGCCCACAGTGAAGTCGTACCAGTGACTCTGGATGACATTAAATGCCATGCTTCTGTGACTCTGGAAGACATTAAATGTCATGCTTCTGTGACTCTGGAAGACATTAAATGTCATGCTTCTGTGACTCTGGAAGACATTAAATGTCATGCTTCTGTGACTCTGGAAGACATTAAATGTCATGCTTCTGTGACTCTGGAATACATTAAATGTCATGCTTCTGTGACTCTGGAAGACATTAAATGTCATGCTTCTGTGACTCTGGAAGACATTAAATGCCATGCCTCTGTGACTCTGGAATACATTAAATGTCATGCTTCTGTGACTCTGGAAGACATTAAATGCCATGCTTCTGTGACTCTGGAAGACATTAAATGTCATGCTTCTGTGACTCTGGAAGACATTAAATGTCATGCCTCTGTGACTCTGGAATACATTAAATGTCATGCTTCTGTGACTCTGGAAGACATTAAATGTCATGCTTCTGTGACTCTGGAAGACATTAAATGTCATGCTTCTGTGACTCTGGAAGACATTAAATGCCATGCCTCTGTGACTCTGGAAGACATTAAATGTCATGCTTCTGTGAATCTGGAAGACATTAAATGCCATGCTTCTGTGACTCTAGAAGACATTAAATGCCATGCTTCTGTGAATCTGGAAGAGATTAAATGCCATGCTTCTGTGAATCTGGAAGACATTAAATGTCATGCTTCTGTGACTCTGGAAGACATTAAACGCCATGCTTCTGTGAATCTGGAAGACATTAAATGTCATGCTTCTGTGACTCTGGAAGACATTAAATGCCATGCTTCTGTGACTCTAGAAGACATTAAATGTCATGCTTCTGTGACTCTGGAAGACATTAAATGCCATGCTTCTGTGAATCTGGAAGAGATTAAATGTCATGCTTCTGTGAATCTGGAAGACATTAAATGCCATGCTTCTGTGACTCTGGAAGACATTAAATGCCATGCTTCTGTGACTCTGGAAGACATTAAATGCCATGCTTCTGTGACTCTGGAAGACATTAAATGCCATGCTTCTGTGTCTCTGGAAGACATTAAATGCCATGCTTCTGTGACTGCCATTCAGAATTGGGCAGGAGCATTAGGGTAAAGGGGTGTGTGTGTGTGTGACGTCCTTGCCTGACTGTGACGAAACAGTCAACAAAGGTATCTTTATCTCCCGTTTGGTTACCTTTAGAGACAGACATATAATCTAACAAAGATAACATCCTGTTGCTGGATCATTAATCTGTGTGGGATGCATTGTACAATATGCCTGCTTCTCACGTGACTTGCTGACCAGCTAAGGGGTGATTGGTGTGATCCTGAGTTTCAGCTGCTTGACCGGTTTGAACCTGAATTAGGCTGGTTGACTGGTTTAAACCTGAGTGAGGCTGGTTGCCTGGTTTAAACCTGAGTGAGGCTGGTTGCCTGGTTTAAACCTGAGTGAGGCTGGTTGCCTGGTTTAAACCTGAGTGAGGCTGGTTGCCTGGTTTAAACCTGAGTGAGGCTGGCTGTCTGGTTTGAACCTGAGTGTGGCTAGTTGACTGGTTTGAACCTGATTGAGGCTGGTTGTCTGGTTTGATTCCTATTTGGACTGGTTGATTGGTAAGATTCTGACCTGGGCCAGTTTACTAGTTCTATCCCGAGTTGGGCCGGTTGATTGGTTAGATCCCAAGTTGGGCCGGTTGCTGGTTCAGTCCTGAGTTTTGGTGGTTGACTGGTTTGGTCGTATATTGGGCTGGTTAACTGGTTCCGTCCTGAGTTTTGGTGGTTTACTGGGTTGATCTTATATCAGGCTGATTGACTCACAGGAAAGAGGCACACAGCAGTTGACAGGATTTATAATCCTAGTTTAGTAGATTAGATGGGTTGTCCTGTTTGTATTGGCTGAGACACATCTAATAACATCCAGTATCCTCGTCTCCATATTTCCTTCCCCTTCCTCTCCACCCCTCTTTGCCCCGCCCCTCCAGATCTCCAGCCGGTGACCTACAGCGAATCGGCGTTCTGGTGCTCCATCTCCTACTATGAGCTGAACCAGCGGGTGGGCGAGACCTTCCACGC
Source organism: Esox lucius (assembly GCF_011004845.1). NCBI lineage: Eukaryota > Metazoa > Chordata > Actinopteri > Esociformes > Esocidae > Esox > Esox lucius. The sequence goes on along the minus strand of NC_047587.1, from coordinate 2,548,688 downwards.
CTCCCAGCCGTCTCTCACCGTGGACGGATTCACCGACCCCTCCAACTCAGAGCGTTTCTGTCTGGGACTCCTCTCCAATGTCAACCGCAACGCAGCCGTGGAGCTCACGCGCAGGCACATAGGTATGTGCATGCACACACAACAGGGTCCAACGGGCCAGTTAGTCTGATATCTACTGGCCCAGACTGTATTTTTAATGGCCCGATCTGAATTTAAAAAACATTATATAATTGTATTTTACAAAATATAGTATGTAAATATTATATCATCAGAATAATGATTTATACCACAGATTTGCATGTGATATGAGACATGAAAGCTGATACAAGCAATTGCTCTTTACACAAATATGATGCAACGCACCACAGACTTTATTTGAGCACTGGCCCGACGTTATGTCTTACTGACCCTGGGCCAGCGGGCTACTGTTAATGTTCAACCCTGTACGCACACACTCCAGTATTACCAACCTTGTGGGGGTCCCAAAACCAAAAATAATTTCCCTAACCTTAACCAAAATAACTTTATACCTAAACTTAACCCAGGCCTAATGACTAGCCCTAAACTTTTACCTTAAACCTAAGCCAGAAAATCGAGCTTTTCCACTGGGTGAGTCTTCCATGCTGTACCCTGTGCATTGTAATCCCTGTGCATTGTAATCCCTGTGCATTGTAATCCCTGTGCATTGTAATCCCTGTGCATTGTAATCCCTGTGCATTGTAATCCCTGTGCATTGTAATCCCTGTGCTGGTGTCTTCAGGGCGTGGAGTGCGTCTGTACTACATTGGAGGAGAGGTGTTTGCAGAGTGTCTCAGTGACAGCGCCATCTTTGTCCAGAGTCCCAACTGTAACCAGAGATATGGATGGCATCCAGCCACTGTCTGTAAGATACCTCCAGGTATACACACACACGTCAACACACACACTCACACACGTCAACACACACAAATCAACACACAAGCCCACAAACACACACGTCAGCACACACACTCACACACACGTCAACACACAGCCACAAGCACAAACACACACGTCACTATTTCCAGTAAGAGTGGGGACTATTTCAGAGATCTCAAGAATTGTTTGTCTTCCAACCAGACAACTGTTTGTTCACCAAACATCTTAGTTAGATTTAAAATTGCACAACTAAGACATCCTCTGTTAAAATGTGAAAACTACTGGTTACTGGCCATGTTTCTTTACCTCAAGGGGCAGTGTCTTTGCCACTTTTTTAAGGAGTGGTAGTAACCAAGTGGCTTTAGAGCGAAGTTGTCCAAAAAATGTCCAGGAAGTTTTTCATCTGGTGGACATTTGAGAAATGGCCTGGCGGGCTCAACAGGGCTTCAGCCAAGGTGCTCAGACCAAGACTGATCCCATTTAGACTGTTGTTCTTCCCCTTTAACACAGCCTGTTCAGTTGTCATGACAAAGCGTGTGTAGTGTCACTGTCCCTGACTCCCCAGACACACTGTCTGTTGTTCATCCCTTCTGTCTTTCTGCACCATCTTCCTGTCAGGTGGGATTCAAATGGCATCCGTGTAGACCTCATCACTATGTCCACGTTCAGACAGAAACAGATTGAGGTCTAGAACTGATGCATGATTAATTTGCTGATTACTGACTGTCTTCAATGGACACAGTGCTGTAGAACCAGAGCCCAAGAGACAGAAAACATTTGAAGTCCAGAGTGAATGAATATCTTGAACTTAAGTATCTTCAATAACCAGGAATCTACAGCTTGGTTGGCCTAGCCGGTCAAACCTGAGGTCATCTACCAAATTTCCTCTACTCCTCTCCTCTTCTACACCTCCCCTCTCCTCCAGGATGTAACCTGAAGATCTTCAATAACCAGGAGTTTGCTGCCCTGCTGGCCCAGTCAGTGAACCAGGGCTTCGAGGCCGTCTACCAGCTTACCAGGATGTGTACCATCCGCATGAGCTTTGTCAAGGGATGGGGAGCAGAGTACAGGTTAGTCATGATCTTCAAATCATGGGGAGCAGAGTACAGGTTAGTCATGATCTTCAAATCATGGGGAGCCGAGTACAGGTTAGTCATGATCTTCAAATCATGGGGAGCCGAGTACAGGTTAGTCATGATCTTCAAATCATGGGGAGCAGAGTACAGGTTAGTCATGATCTTCAAATCATGGGGAGCAGAGTACAGGTTAGTCATGATCTTCAAATCATGGGGAGCAGAGTACAGGTTAGTCTCTGTCCCACACACACTGAGAAACATGGCCTTTGCAGAGTGGTTTGGTGTTTGTGGGGGTTCCGTGGGGGGGGGGGGGGGGGCTGACCCGGACCTCTCCTGGAGGGGGAGGAGAGGAGGGAGAGAGGAGACATCACAGACACACCACCATCTCCAAAGAGGTTGTCTCCCTCTCTTGTCACAGGGTACATTGGGACTGAAACTCTTTCCTAAGGACCCTCTTCCTATATTCACCCTCTAGGCATGTCCTCCTCTTCCTCCTCTTCCTCATCTTCTCAGAGGAGAACCCTCATTGTGATTGACTTTGATGAAGGAGTTGTGAGGACAGCAGTTCTCTGGGGCTGGTGGATCTTATTGTTGTCCGGTTTGGATGGATCCTCTGGCCCTGGTTTGTTTGACCTGACAGAGAGAAAGAGAATACAGGATGAGGCCCCATTCTGCTCTGGTCCCCTCCTTTAAGAGACTTCACCTGAAGGAACCCAAGCTAAAATTTTAGAAAGCTGTGACTCAATGACAGAACCGACTTATGTCTCCTGGCCCTCCCATAGAGTCCTGCAGTGATGGGCTCTGACTCATTGAATGGTTGTCTGGTTAACCTAGAGAGGTTGTATTGGGTCCTTCATTTCCACACGCAGGGTATATAGAGAGAGGATGTGGTGGGTGTGAGACAGCAGGGTATATATAGAGAGAGGATGTGGTGGGTGTGAGACAGCAGGGTATATATAGAGAGAGGATGTGGTGGGTGTGAGACAGCAGGGTATATAGAGAGAGGATGTGGTGGGTGTGAGACAGCGGGAGAGAGTTGATTAACGGGAGGAATGTGGGCCTGCGGGGATAAAGGCATTCAGGCCAGCAGCACTCAGAAGGGGATTCCCTCTATAATCAGCCGCCTCAATGCCATGGGTCACGTCCCAAAAACCAGCAGGCCAGACTGTCTAGAACCAGGATTCCAAACTAACAGACTGTCTAGAACCAGGATTCCAAACTAACAGACTGTCTAGAACCAGGATTCCAAACTAACAGACTGTCTAGAACCAGGATTCCAAACTAACAGACTGTCTAGAACCAGGATACAAAACGAACAAACAGTAGGACAATGTTTGAAACAAAAATGCAGGTTCCAAATGTTACTTAAACTCAACTTACCTCTCCAGTTAATCTCCATTAACCCCATCACTCAACTCAACATGTTACTCAGAAAAACCTAATAAAGACTTAACATGCATCCTGAAAACAGGTTGATCAAATGTCATGGAATTAGGATGGGGCTGCTAAAGGCTTTTCTGGTTGGTGATCAACCAGCTTGTTTTGTTGTGCTTATGGGGGTGGGGTTGTACCAATTATACTGCTTACGGGGTGGGGTTGTACCAATTATACTGCTTACGGGGTGGGGTTGTACCAAATATACTGCTTACGGGGGGGTGGGGTTGTACCAAATATACTGCTTACGGGGGGGGGGTTGTACCAAATATACTGCTTACGGGGGGTGGGGTTGTAGCAACTAAATGGTTTTCCGCGCCTCTCGTTTGTCTTTCTCATTCCCCTCACGTGCCTTCCTCCCCAGACGCCAGACGGTCACCAGCACCCCCTGCTGGATCGAGCTTCACCTCAATGGCCCCCTCCAGTGGCTGGATAAGGTACTGACACAGATGGGCTCCCCCAGCCTGCGCTGTTCCAGTGTGTCCTAGGTACACTTATTACAACACACACACACAACAGACACACATTATGTTCTTGTTGTATGCCAGTGTCAGAGACGATCAACTCCTTCAACAGACTTATGATTTCACCTCACACACTGTTCTGCACTTTCTTCTCAGCAGTAGTATTTAGTGGATAATAACCTACTGAATGGTCCTTTTGAACGTCTGAGAATTCACTGGGCATTATGGTCCTCAACAGTCATACCGTTTTAGCGCTGGGTAATTAACTCGTAATCACGCCTGCACATTAACTGTAGTTAACTAGTTAAGCATAAATGAAATGTTGTCTGTTTGTATTGTCAGAAAAAGAGGAAACATGATTTTAGGCATGGTTAAAACTGTTATTTTGAGCTTTCTACAAAGTGTTTGATTTGATGTATTTATGATTTCCGATGTTTCCATGTATTTCTGTGTACCCCATGTCAGTTCTAGTCGTTGTTTGAAATGGTTGGGTACCAGAATGAGGTGGACAGCTCTTTTTTTACGAGCTCTTACCATAAAAGCGAAAGTGGCATTTGGTTTTATTCAGAGAAGCAATAATGCAGAACGTGTTCGTATTAATTGTAGCACGATGCACTCCACTGCCAGGTGTAAATCTGCATTTGATATCTGTATCGTTGCTGTCGGATGAAAACCTCTCATCTCCACAGCAGGAACTTCTCAGGAAAGAAAGCAAACCGCCATACAGTTGGGAAAATCCAGCAGCTGTTCTGAATACGTTCTGAATAACTTCTTGGCCCAAGGGTCATGAAAGGTTCGGTATAGATTGAGGGCAGTTACTGGTTTCATCCGACATTGACTGTGTTCACTGGTACATTGACCAGAGGCCTGGTCAGACATTCACCTGGTATCATGTGTTGAAACAAATTATTATTTTAGTGCCGTTATATACGTTTTCATTTTTTTAAGAACCATTGTGAAAAACTCTGTTGCTCATTGGGATGTTCTTTTTCACTATTACATTTGCAAAATGTTGCTTTGCTGTCCTGAATGCGGAGAATACAGGAGGATGTTTACTGGGGCCTCAACAGGCAAGTTGTAGTACTTACATATGCATAGCTAGTGATGCAAGAAATAAAGAGTAACTAGAGTATACTAGAAATAAATCTTATATGCCGTGTGTCAGGATCAGGAGAATTCCACATTCCTGACACATGAATGCAGAGGTCTATAGCCATGGAAATACAGCCTAACTACTAGATTGGATGTTCCCATTAAAGTCACAGTTCCTTCTAGTAATTGTCTATTCAGTCTATATAGACTGATCCCCGCCTATCAGCTTGGGGAGCCTTTCTTACCCTGTCACTGTGAAGGGTGCATGTTCATCTATTTTAATACAAATCATAGACTATTTTAAAGGAAGTGATGTGACACCTGGCAGCTTTGAAGGGGGACTTTTATTTTTGTTCAGATTGTCATCCATCTTCCTGTCTATGACAGGAAGTTCACATTAGGACTACATTTCTCCCTCCCGACCCAACACAGGTTTCACTTTGGGCCCCGTAGGCACAGATCTAGTATCAGGTTTCCCTCCCCTAATCCAATACGCAGCCATTAGTGAGGAAAAATCCTAAACTGACCCAAGATCGGATTTAGGGGTCTGCTTCACACTACTACACCATTAAGCCTAGTCTGGGATTTATAAATACCAATATTCCCTTGTGAATCTTGGTCTGGGAAACTGCCACGTTTTAGAGTTAAGACCACATTGAGATGGTCCAAGTCTGTTTCTGAGTCAAGTTCTCTATTTGGAACTGGTTTTACGATGCTAGCGTGAAACAATATACAAGGCTGAGCCACATATGTGGAGTTGGGCCAACTTTTAGATTCAGAATACTGTTCTTATTCTAGACATTTTAGGCTTTAAATACTCCCTATGTAATGTCAATGGAGGCTAACACGCCTGTCATAGGATGTTATAGTGTTGTGTAAATGCATTATAATGCAGAAAAATGCATTGGCCTTGCTCTAAACAGATGGCTCAGTATAAGGAGTCTATATTCTCTCTATAGCAGGAGTTTGGGTATAGAAGATGTATGGAAGGGGTTAATATGCATTTGTCTTAAAAATATCAGTACTTATTTTTCCTTTCTACTTTTTAATCACTGCTCGTTTTCCTCCTTTTTGTCCTCTGATCCTGTAATTTGTAAAGATATTCCTCGTGTTGCTGGATACATATTCTGTATTATTGTATCAATTTTTTGTGTTATCCACCTTTCTAATAAAATGTCATGAAATAAATTATTTTTTTCTTGTCTACTTGAGGCAACACTTGCATCTACACAATGAAAAATCTCTAGAGATGCAAAAATCTGTATTAAAATATGCCCACCAATATCCCTGAATTTAAGGCTGGGCTGCCCCTAAAATGTTCCAAGTGTTTTAGAGAAAATGTGTCATCTGAGAAAATTCTAACAGGAACCTAATATTCATTTTTACATGTTCAGAACTCCGATCCATAATTTGGTGTGTCCAGTGAAATATAAGACAAAGAACCACAGTTAATGAAATTATTTATTTTGAATAATTAAGTAAATTTTCCAGGGCTATTGGGATACAGGGTTTAAAGTTAAAAGGCACATGTCACTTGATTTTATAGTTTTATACAAGATGACTGTTGCACCTAAAACAACATGATGGTGATCAATCAACACAAAGGCATGAAAACAAACTACACAAAGGAATACAAAATTCCAGTAACTTTCCCAATGTCAACATTTCTCAAATATCCTGTTTGGGAAGTTTTCAGAATTAGCATAAAATCATTGATAATCAACTTTGGAGAACCCATGAATTTGTCAGGGAAGTTTCTAAGAATCTTCCAAACCTACACAACATAGAATCCATGTTTTTGTAATTTCTTTGCCCCCCAAAAATGTCCTGTTGACTGTCAAAGCTTCACTTCTCTTTGGTTCCTGTCACAGGCAAACTGCTTAGGACACTCAGCAGCTTTAGCTACCCAGGTCCCACACTGGTGTGTGCCGTCTTGCCAGCTTATATGAATTTGGAAGACGGCACTAAACAGTTCTGGGACCAGGCTAGCTTTTAATAATGTAGCATAATAAAAAATATATAGAATATGGAGAGACTGAAAGGGTAAGATGATAAACCCTCACTCCTCTCCATGGCTATAGTCCGTTTCCCATCATCCTCTCTTCTCCGTTTCCCATCATCCTCTGATCGTCCAAGTTCCAAAGTGGGGAGCAGGGCAGCCAGAGGTGTATTCAGTAGTCACCCTAGCAGGTCAACAGTTTTTTTTTTTTTATTTGCTAACAAAACAAGTTTCTATTGGACACATTCAGGTAGGTCAGTCCCTGTTTGGTTCCATTTGGCCAGTGAATACACCACAGGTCGAGGGGCCTGGATCTTGGGTGGCCCCTGCAGAAGGAGGTTTTAACACACCCTGTCTTACTCAACTAATACTCCTTCCATTCCTTCCATCCTCTCTCTTTCTGGAGCCTTTGGAAGATCCAAGGTCTCTCCGCTGGGACAGAAGACAGGAGGAATCCAGTGAAGAGTAATTGAGACAGAGCTTGAGCCACATCCTAGCTCTCCTCCCCTGAAGACAGGCCTTCTATCTCATCCTGCTCTCCTCCAATGGCTGTCCAGAATGCCTTGGCAACCTAAGATACAAGAGGTCAGAAACACACGTTTAGGGGGTTTTCACCCCTTTTGGAAGCCCAGGACAATGTTTCAGAAACACACATCCAGTCAGGTGTTTGAGACCCAGGTGAGTCAGAGGAACCCAGTAAAAATGTAACATCTGAAGAAGAGTTTGACAGGTGGATGAACCTACCTTCTCTGCGTGCGCTTTCCTTTGTTCATGAGGTAACCATGAGGCTTTATCTGAGTGATGGGGAAAAAAAGACAGATCTCAACCTGACGTGAAGGACATTTGACCAACGCCTGTCGTACACAGGGGAGGTCACGCCACGTAAATCTGGAACCAAGCTAGACATAAAAGTTCTGACCCCGCTGATCAGTCAACGGCCCACATGGCTGTTCAATGACAGTGGCCTAACGAGGTAAAAGGAGGCCGCTTCGACACGCAGTGACGAGCTCTCCAGCCATGTACCTTTCATCTCCTTCAGTTTGGTGAAGAGGCGCTCAAAGTTCTCAACGTCTGCATCTCCTGCGGTCAGGTTAGCCAGCTCCTGGATGTCCAAGTCAAGCATCGGATCTACAACACAGAAAATACTTGAGACGAATACGCAGAAGGCACATCTAAACCGTACCCAACATTGTCTGACCTCTGACCTCCTCCAATACACAGCAAGGACAGGATGTGAGAGATCAAGGAAATGCAGTTAGGTCCTGGCTCTCACCCACTATTGTGTCCACCTGTGAGCCTCTGTCTTCAGGGTTGACTTCTGTCCTCTGGGGTTCCTCACTGCCCTCTACTGGCAGACTGGAGGACTGATACACAAGTCACAACACAGCCAGTGTGTTAACGCAAACCCGTGGGCCTATGCAAAATGATGAACACCAGACTGATCCCTGATATGGTGTCTTACTGTATTACAGTACATTTATCAGAGATAGCCTGGTCCCAGATAGGTTTGTGCTATCTTGCTCCTGTGCTCATGGCACAAACAGGTCTGGAATCAGGCTGTGTCCGATGAGACAGTATTTCACTGCACTGCAGCTCTTGTATAAGTGAACCTACACATCCACACATTGTTTCTTTTCAATCATTACCTCTGATCAGGGAGCGGGGTGGATGCATTTACTGATCACAAAACCAGAACTGGGTTTTTAACAACCTGTGTGCTATGCCACAGGAACGTCATGTTCAGAATGATGCTATGTTATTCAGTGCATTTGATCAATAAAATACTCTGACTGTGTCTCTCGACTCCGGGGAGACCTAGACACCCTAACAACATGTCCCGTCAGGGGCAGCTCAGGACTGGAGGACTGGCACAGTGCCTTTATGCCACTGACCGGTGGCGGTGTTCCCCGGCTGGGCCGTGGGTTGTTGTGTCTGGAGGCCACCAGGCTGCTCATCAGGCCAAAGCCCCCACTGTGCTCTAAGAGAGGGGAGGACAGAGTCAGGTACATAGTGAACCAGTGATGAAAGGCTATAGCCCTAAAGATGTGGTTTATTTACAACTGTGATCCTTGATTGACCAAAATGTCCTGTACAGTGCAAAGGTCATAGGCACCTGAATGTCAAAGAAAAGCCATTGTTTTGGGTAGTAAGTGTTCATTTGTAAAAATAACACACACACACACACACACCTTCACAAATAAATGGCTTTAGTTTGACTTTTGCACAGTACGGACCTTAAAAATAAAGCAGTCCAATTTGTATGTTTTAGTAAAACCCTGTGGTTTGGCTGCATTCAGACACTTAAGGCAACGCGTGGTCTTTGGTTCCTATTAAGCACAACTGAAACGTGTTAAGTGATAGCCTTCTCACCGTCCTTCATCTCCATGCTGGACCACACGTTGGCATTGAGAGCCTGGACAATCCTCTTCAGACCTGTGGACTCTGGGAAGTCATCTGAGTGGCAGCACAGACAGTGACATGGTGAGGAACTCACAGAGGACATCAGTTAGACGGCGTTGTTGAGTTCTTAATTCAAATGTTGTTCTCACATTCAGCGTGTCGCTCTCTCTTGTATAAGGTTCCGTTGAAAAACGGTTGACGAAAATAAAAAGAACATTCTGTCATACCATCCTCATCTGGAAGGTCTTCGGGGGTCAGTTCCACCAACTCAAAGGCATGGGCCAAACACCACTGATGTGCATCATGTCTACTGACGCCTGTGGAAAAACAATTATACTTATTTAGTCCAGCTTAGTTCAACAAGTTTCAATTCACACACACTGACACGCACACACACATTTACGGATGTACACACACACACACACACACACACATTTACGGATGTACACACACACACACACACACACTTATGGATGTACACACACACACACACACTTACGGATGTACACGCCCACACATTTACGGATGTACACGCCCACACATTTACGGATGTACACGCCCACACATTTACGGATGTACACGCCCACACATTTACGGATGTACACGCCCACACATTTACGGATGTACACGCCCACACATTTACGGATGTACACGCCCACACATTTACGGATGTACACGCCCACACATTTACGGATGTACACGCCCACACATTTACGGATGTACACGCCCACACATTTACGGATGTACACGCACACACATTTACGGATGTACACGCACACACATTTACGGATGTACACGCACACACATTTACGGATGTATACACACACACACATTTACGGATGTACACACACACACATTTACGGATGTACACACACACACATTTACGGATGTATACACACACATTTACGGATGTATACACACACATTTACGGATGTATACACACACACACATTTACGGATGTATACACACACACATTTACGGATGTACACACACACTGACATGCACAGACCCATTTACGGATGTACACACACACTGACATGCACAGACTCATTTACGGATGTACACACACACTGACATGCACAGACCCATTTACGGATGTACACACACACTGACTATCGCATGCACACACAAAGGTTGAGTGACACTCACCGCTTTCACACACCCGGTCACAGACCAGGATGAGTACCTCGGGAGCCAAATCCTCTACCACAGAAATCCAGGGAGACAGACGCTCCAAACCATCCTTCTGTCGAATCATATTTTGGGAAAACATCATGAAATCCAATCCCTTGATAGACATAGCAGGTTCTGTCTGTCTGAGCACAGGAAGATGCAAGCATATGTCACTCACCACGGTGCTGTCGAAGAAAGCGATGAAAGCCTGCATGGACTGGGCTATTTCCGAGGTCATCTGATAAGTGCTGGGCACCGCACACAGGCTCACGTCTGCAGTGTAGTACTTGTTGTTGATGGTCCATGGGTACCACACAACCGAATCATCCTGCTTGGATGGCTCCGGCAACGATGTGTCACCTAGGATCTCTGACAGAGTGATGCCGCGCATTACATGTTTGCCAGTCACACAGGCTTTAAAGTAAATATCCGCGCATTTGTCAGTTAGCGGCCTGGGAGCTGTAGTGTCAACTTAGCTGGCTGGCTAACTAGTTAGCTAGAGCTATATCATTTAACAGTAATTTGTCCAAGTATTAATGAAAAGTGTAGGAGTAGCTATACTACATTGAGTATCTAACTTTGATACATATCTGCAATGAAAATGAATGCCCTCTATTAACAAACTACCTAGAAAACTGTTAGCTAACTATGTTCAGTGATAAACATGATTAGCCAGCTAGCCATATTGCTAACAGCTATCTACATACGTTTTATAATATCTTGTTCCTTAAAGGAAACGTCACAGCTCGTAATGACGACGGACGGAACAGTGGTTGCTGTGTCTTCTTGTTCTTCAGTTGCTGACATGTTTGAATTCTTCGTTTATCGAGAAAAGACAACAACAAAATAACGTTTACCTAGCTACATTAACAATCTTTCTCAGTCAGTATGACCTTTCAACTACAACCTCACCCAGGAATAACACTTCCGCCACAGATAATTAAAGATAAGCAAATACTGCCCAGAAAGCCCAAATAAAACCTCGTTGTACGGTTGTTTCTAAATTCCTTCTCGACAAAGAAATAAACCATGCTATTTTGGATGTGTTTTATGACAATGTTACCAAAGCAAGGCACTCCTTCCATATACATTAAAGCAGTTTTTTGTATTATGATTTTTTTACTTCTTAAAAATCACGAAAATCTTAAGTAATGTAGAACAAAGCTGACAGTGTATGTATTCATCAAAATGAGAATCTCTGAGTTTGTAACTTTCTTGTAGTTTTAGTTGACAGTATCGAAAGATTCCTTCCGAGGTTGTTCCCGGAAAATTGTTTACTAAGTCGTTTATGTACCTCAAGTCATTTAAATTTCAACCAAAGATTAATTCTGCCCTTCTCGACAAACAGCTGTTTTGTCTCTCGAATCTGCTTATCAAGTGTTCCCGGAAGTAAGGAAGTTTTGAGCTGGTGAGTTTGGAAGTTCTGTGCTTCACCTCGCTTAAACTGCAAGACGTAATCACGTACTACCGCAGACTGACAATGAAGATCAATCTTCTGCGTGTGATTTAAATACACTGATGGCCTGTTTGCTGTCTGTGTTTAATAAGACATAAATAAAACATAAATTCCATATGTTTAAATTAAGAAAAAACGAATCCAGTGCATTTCTTTTCCTTCTCTTCCCCCTTTGCACATTTTTACCGTCTCGTTGTCTTGGTTACAGTGTTTAGTCAGGGGCCAGAAGACGCGATGGCAACGTTGACTGAGTTCTACAATTAAGAAAAGCTATTCAATTAATCAGCATGCCAAAATGCAACGTGACTGGATGCTTTGAGAGTGTTTAGTGTTTTTTTTATTTTATTTAAACTGTCAAAGAAATGTCTGACATCCTCAAAAACCACGATGAGTTGGGAAACGTTTTTGTCCAGGTAGCTTCGAGTAACGTTACATTTTGCTGGGTTGTTGTGGTTACCTTCCAAGTTAGCGAGCTGGTTTGTATTGTTACAACAGTTTGGCTTAATTAGTTAGCTAGCTATTTATTTCTATAGTGTTTAAGATAAACCTAACACCATAGTTACATTGTTGTCTCAAGACTTGAAGAGCCATCTTGTTTTGCGATTTTGAAGGTGGTGATTTATTTTTTATGTTGTCTTGCATTGGTGTTTTTCAATAGGTGCAGGATGATTTGAGACAGCTGAGGCGTAGTCTGGTCCGCGTCACCGTCCAAAGTAACGGAGAGACCGTGGACATCCAGGCCTTGGACACAGCCATCCGCAGAACAGAGTGTGTGATCAGGGTATGGACACATTAGATCATTTTCTTGCCCACATGTCTAGTCAAACCACGATTACAGACACACACACAATATAGTGAGCACTTGCATAAAAAGCTTTTCAATATGACGCTCACCCTTTAACATTTGTTTCTAGAGGCGTGAAGAGCAGTATCTGAACACAGTCAATAAACAGGTACTGATTCTTCCTGGCATTGAAGACATACAAAAACAGAAAACACAGATTTCCAAATGGTAAGTAGTTTTCTTGCAACTCCCAAAATGACTGCCGCGTGGGTGCAGCGTGACGTTAATGTATGCTATGCAGGAGGCCTCCTTTGGAGAGTATCCCAGACAAGCGTCCTCAGAGAGGCCAGGGTGTGGGACCTTCACCAGGGGAGAAGGTGAATACTAAAATCGGCCAGTCATCCATATATGAACTAGATAATGTTACTTCTCATCACTAGGCCTATACTTTGTTACCCTGACAAGTCCAAACAGATCATAATTAGTTAATCATAATTAATTCTATGTGCAAGACTCTTTCTTTTGTGCCTTATTTTAATGACTCTTTCCCGCGGGTAAAAGCAGACAACACTAATGGCATCAACACTAACAGACAATATTGAATGATAGTAATGGCAGTCTCTCTCCCTCATTATAGCACAAGGAAGCATTGACCATGCGTCTGCTGTATAATCCCATTCATCCACAGAACAGGACTGTGATGCATAAACGCTTCGGGATTCAGCTTCCTGATCTACGACAGAGATCTGGCACATCAGTGAGTAACTGTCGGGAGACTGACAGACAAGCTGGAATGAGGACTGACCGACGGGATGGAATGAGGAATGACCGACAGGAGGGAGTGAGGACTGACAGACGGGATGGAGTGAGGACTGACAGACGGGATGGAGTGAGGACTGACAGACGGGATGGAGTGAGGACTGACCAGACGGGATGGAGTGAGGACTGACCAGACGGGATGACGTGAGGACTGACAGACGGGATGGAGTGAGGACTGACTGACGGGATGGAGTGAGGACTGACCAGACGGGATGGAGTGAGGACTGACAGACGGGATGGAGTGAGGACTGACCAGACGGGATGACGTGAGGACTGACAGACGGGATGGAGTGAGGACTGACAGACGGGATGGAGTGAGGACTGACAGACGGGATGGAGTGAGGACTGACAGACGGGATGGAGTGAGGACTGACAGACGGGATGGAGTGAGGACTGACAGACGGGATGGAGTGAGGACTGACTGACGGGATGGAGTGAGGACTGACCAGACGGGATGGAGTGAGGACTGACAGACGGGATGGAGTGAGGACTGACCAGACGGGATGGAGTGAGGACTGACCAGACGGGATGACGCGAGGACTGACCAGACGGGATGACGCGAGGACTGACCAGACGGGATGACGCGAGGACTGACCAGACGGGATGACGTGAGGACTGACCAGACGGGATGACGCGAGAACTGACGGACGGACGGGATGACGGGATGGAGTGAGGACTGACGGACGCATGGGATGGAGTGAGGACTGACGGACGCATGGGATGGAGTGAGGACTGACGGACGGACGGGTTGGAGTGAGGACTGACGGACGGACGGGTTGGAGTGAGGACTGACGGACGGACGGGTTGGAGTGAGGACTGACGGACGGACGGGATGGAGTGAGGACTGACGGACGGACGGGATGGAGTGAGGACTGACGGACGGACGGGATGGAGTGAGGACTGACGGACGGACGGGATGGAGTGAGGAATGACGGACGGACGGGATGGAGTGAGGACTGACGGACGGACGGGATGGAGTGAGGACTGACTGACGGACGGGATGGAGTGAGGACTGACTGACGGACGGGATGGAGTGAGGACTGACAGGTGTGGTGGTGTTAGAAGATGCAGCTGTGGAACGGAACATCAATGAGCCTTGGTAAAAAAAGTGTACTGTACATAGGGAATATGGTCTTATTTGGATAGGGAGTATGGTCTTATTTGGATAGGGAATATGGTCTTATTTGGATAGGGAGTATGGTCTTATTTGGATAGGGAGTATGGTCTTATTTGGATAGGGAATATGGTCTTATTTGGATAGGGGAGTATGGTCTTATTGGATAGGGAGTATGGTCTATTTGGATAGGGAGTATGGTCTTATTTGGATAGGGAGTATGGTCTTATTTGGATAGGGAGTATGGTCTTATTTGGATAGGGAATATTGTGTTAGTTGTATAGGGAATATAGTCTTATTTGGATAGGGAATATGGTCTTATTTGGATAGGGAGTATGGTCTTATTTGGATAGGGAGTATGGTCTTATTTGGATAGGGAGTATGGTCTTATTTGGATAGGGAGTATGGTCTTATTTGGATAGGGAGTATGGTCTTATTTGGATAGGGAATATTGTGTTAGTTGTATAGGGAATATAGTCTTATTTGGATAGGGAATATGGTGTAATTTGGGATGCCTTTGTTCTTGTCATTGGTAAGGGCAGTGAAGTTGACCATCTGAAACAAAGGAGAAACAGGAGAGTGGGAACTGGCAGCACATCAGCATTCTCTGTAGGAAGGAGGTGTGGCTTGATTGATGAGATGAGGGTGGTTGCACTACAGCTGTCAGGACAGGGAGTGGGGTGGAGAGGGGTGGGGATCTGGTCCCTCCTGCCAAAAAGACAAGACAACCGTGGCAGAACTCAACCAACTGCTAACCAATGTCTCCCTGCTCTCTACCAACTCTCTTGCTCTTTTACAGTATCTCTATCTGTCTCTCTGTCCATTTGGCTGTCTGACTTGAAACAGCTGTTTGCCTGTGAGGAGAAGGGGCTCCCTGATGGCCTGTCTGCTGTCTATCTGATTGGCCAGGTGGTCTGTCAGAGAACTCAGTGGTCTGAAGATAAACATCTTGGCCAACATCAGGGGCGCATTCAGCAGGAAACGTCTTTGCATGTCTATCTGCAACATTAGACAACGTAACCCAGCTTTGGAGTCTGGAGGAACAGATATTAAGGCCAAACAAATATAAGAAACATTTGTTCAGAACAAACACTCAAAGAAGTGCGGCCAACATTGTGATGGATGGCTGCATGGAAGTGGCGTATTGGTCATACAATGTCATTAGCTTTCCTGTTTAATGAATGCACACAAATCTGTTGGTTGTAATCATAAACATGAAACACACGCTCATTTACACATCGCATGAGCTCTCACACGTACACGGATGGACACGCAAACACATACACACACAAACACTTCCAGAGCTATGACATGTAAAAGCTGCCGTTAGTCTGATGAATGGCTGGTAACTTCTCCGTTAGCCCTGATGCATAAAGTTTGGTTTGGAAGAACGCCAACTCTAGTCAGTGACCCATAACTAATAGCATTCCAGGAGAACAAGTGAACGATTTGGATGTTCACACGCTGCGTTCTCTGGAGTATTTTATGGCAGGTGTTTTTTTTTTTTTTTTACCTCCCTAAGTTTGTGATCTCAAGCTAACTGCCAACTAGCGCTGGTCTTTGGATTGGCAGAGGCCTTTGTTTTTGTCTCTGATTGGGATATAAGGGTTTGGTGGCTGGTTTTGTTCTCTGATTGGATGTAACGTTTTTGTGACTGGTGCTGTTGTTAACTTATTGGATGTGAAGGATTTGGTAGCTGGTGTTATTGTTCTTTGACTGGATGTTTAGGGTCTGGAGGCTAGTGTTGTTTTCTTATTGGACGTGAAGGGTTTGGAGGCTGGTGTTGTTTTCTTATTGGACGTGAAGGGTTTGGAGGCTGGTGTTGTTTTCTTATTGGACGTGAAGGGTTTGGAGGCTGGTGTTGTTGTTTTCTTATTGGACGTGAAGGGTTTGGAGGCTGGTGTTGTTCACTTTGATGTGTAAGGTTTAATGGGTTGTGTTTTATCTGGGTGTAAAAGGTTTCAGGCTGATTGCTTTTGGATACAAACTTGTTCTGTGGAGCGAATCATTATAGAGTAATTGTTGTGGTTGGCATTAGTATGCGTTGTTATACAATCAGAATCTTCTGGCATTCTCAAAAATGTCAATGAAATGACGTTTATATTTGAATAATGTGGACATTACTAAGTACTTACCATTTGACACGGAATACAGAGAGTTGGAGGTGAGCTCAAGAGCCCGCTAACCAGACTTCCAGAATTGTCAATGGGATTTACATTGACAGCTTGCATTTCACAGTACTTTCTGAATGTCACCTCTGAATATTTACTGTGACTTTGTTACTGTGTTCAGGTTGCATCTCATAGGGTGGTGACCGGGCCCACCGTGGGCTGTCAGGCAGTGGGGCCTGGCAGGCCCCCCCACCACCTGTATCCAGCTCCGCCCCTGACTGACGAAGACATGAGAGCAGGTGGAGAGACTCACTGGCACTATTACCATCCAGCCAATATCACCATTACCATCCAGCCAATATCACCATTACCATCCAGCCAATATCACCATTACCATCCAGCCAATATCACCATTACCATCCAGCCATTGTCACCATTACCATCCAGCCATTGTCACCATGACCCTCCCGCCAATATCACCATGACCATCCAGCCAATATCACCATGACCATCCAGCCAATATCACCATGACCATCCAGCCAATATCACCATGACCATCCAACCCATATCACAGTGACCATCCAACCCATATCACAGTTACCATCCAACCCATATCACAGTTACCATCCAATCCATATCACAGTTACCATCCAATCCATATCACAGTTACCATCCAATCCATATCACAGTTACCATCCAACCCA
Organism: Esox lucius; assembly: GCF_011004845.1. Taxonomy (NCBI): domain Eukaryota; kingdom Metazoa; phylum Chordata; class Actinopteri; order Esociformes; family Esocidae; genus Esox; species Esox lucius. Next base: position 2,531,165 of record NC_047587.1, on the reverse strand, counting down.
TATCACCGTTACCATCCAGCCAATATCACCGTTACCATCCAGCCAATATCACCATGACCATCCAGCCAATATCACTGATGGCACGGTAGGATGGTACAGTCTGATTGTACAGTAGGGATGGTATAGTCTGATGGCACGGTAGGATGGTACAGTCTGATTGTGCAGTAGGGATGGTATAGTCTGATAGCACGGTTTAGCTGTAGTGATGGAGTTCTACTATGTAATGCTACAATGTTAATGGTCCCGTGATGTTGCAGGGATTGCCAGCCTCCTGGAGAAAGGTCCACCCCCCTCCGCTGTAGAACTGTGTCTGTTCAGAACTCCTGTTCAGTCCAAGGCTGCTCAGCTGCACCCCAGAGACGACAGCTGCTCCCACAAGATATGTCAGTTCTGTTCTGTACTTCACTATCTTAGACACAATTGGCTCTTCCTTACCCTCAGATTGCTCTTCCTTACCCTCAGATTGCTCTTCCTTACCAGTACCCTCAGATTGCTCTTTCCTTACCCTCAGATTGCTCTTCCTTACCCAATGTTTTTCTACTAATTACTATTAATATCCTCCACCTAGGACCCTTCAGATCTGGACAAACTTAGACAGCATACTGGACCTGCTGGCCTTGTTCATAGTCGTCTCAATGTATAAAAAACACTTTTTTTTTACTATGTTCGTTTTGCTTTGTTTGTGTAACTATTACTTTTTACTTGTTGGTACTTTGACCTACTTTACAAGCCTGACTTGCTGGCTAAGAGAATGACTGAATATTATAAGCACAGAAAAATAAGGAAGAACAATGTCACTATTCACCCATCAGACCCCAACGACGCAGAGTCTGAGGGAGTTGACCTGTGGAAAGGATCCTGGCCCCTTCCCACTGTCACAGCAGAAGCTCCCAGGATTCCCTGCCCACCTGGACCACCCACACCCCTCCCCCTTCTGCAGCCTCAAAGAGCTCCAACCACACCTCCCGGCTTGTTCCCCTCAGCCCTCAGGTACCACTTTACCCCCCTCAACCTTCAGGTACCAGTTTACCCCCCTCAACCCTCAGGTACCACTTTACCCCCCTCAACCTTCAGGTACCACTTTACCCCCCTCAACCCTCAGGTACCACTTTACCCCCCTCAACCCTCAGGTACCACTTTACCCCCCTCAACCCTCAGGTACCACTTTACCCCCTCAACCCTCAGGTACCACAATACCCCCCTCAACCCTCAGGTACCACTTTACCCCCCTCAACCCTCAGGTACCACTTTACCCCCCTCAACCCTCAGGTACCACTTTACCCCCCTCAACCCTCAGGTACCACTTTACCCCCCTCAACCCTCAGGTTAAATCTTTGTCTTGGTTCTGTGTTCTATAATCAAGTGTTTTCAATAGCTTGTCCTCTTCCAGGGTTCCTCTGCTGTAATACCCGTGTCCATCAGTAATCTGTCGTTCACCATCCTTGAGGGCCACCATCAACCCTGCGCCCAGACTTCTGTCACTGCAAGCAGCACTGCTGTCTGTGCTGGGGCCTGCTGGTGATGTGCTGCGGGTGTTGAGAGGCTGCTGAGAGACTACGCTGTCCCCACAGCCCGGGTCCACGGAACCAGGCTGGTAGAACTGGTCCAGGTGGGTCTCTGCTGCCCTGTCATCCTGGTTTTGACATCTTCATGAGCAGAACCGGTTTCCTAATCAACTGAGCCGTCACATAAGGATGTCATCCCTCGTCCTCCTAGAGTTGGGGATCTGGACGTGGCTGTAGGAGGAAGAGGAGGAGCGGCAGGAGGCGGTGGTCTGGGTAGCAGGGCAGCAGTTCAGCGGAGCGCCTCATCTCTGTTTTGGAGAACAGGGAGGAGGTTTGGGAACTGGTGCAACGACCAGGGCAGCGCTATCGAGGGGAGGGAGGTGTGGAGGCGGCTGCCACACACATCCAAAGCTACTGGAGATGTCACGTGGCTCGTGCCTCCTACCTGCTCCACCGCCGGAGGAGGTGGGCGGTGGGGACCATTGCCATTTCCTGGCTGATGCACACCCAGCTGGGCCGCGTCAGGGGGAGCCTGCAGGAGAGCAGGAGGACACACCTGGAGAACTATCGCATCAGGGCTCAGGTACGCACGCACGCACACACCACACATGGGAATCAGCACTGGTGTTTTGAGAGGAACTGAGGCACCTGGATGTACTGGCACTGTTACACACTCCGGACTACAGTAGGCCTATTCACACTGCATTGCTCCTAGCCCCAGGCTAACACTGTTACACACTCCTGACTACAGTAGGCCTATTCACACTGCATTGCTCCTAGCCCCAGGCTAACACTGTTACACACTCCGGACTACAGTAGGCCTATTCACACTGCATTGCTCCTAGCCCCAGGCGAAGACTGGCTCTGTGTTAGCCTAGCCTGTGTTCACACAAGAGTTTTTTTATTAACCCTGGGACAAGATTTAACCCTAGGCTAAGGATTCACACTTGTATTCCTAAGCCCTGGGCAAGCGGACAAACACGAAACGACTATTTTACATTCTATCTATGACGAGCTACAAATGTAATGTTCTTTTTGGCATGCGAATAACGTTACAGTACTTCACTGACAAGCGATCAATGTTACCGTGATTGGACAATACATTTTCTATTATTTTGTTCTTGACCCCATTTCATTCTGGTTATTTCGTCACTGTGTTTCTGGGGCTAGCCCTGAAAAGTCAGTGCTAACCCTGCTAGCCCTAAGTGTGGTGCTAGCCCTCTTCAAAATATGCAAGTGTGAACGCTTGGTTAGTCCTGGGCTTAACAGACTCAAAGCCCTGGGCTAAGGTACAGTGTGAACATGCCTGCTCAGCCTCTATGTCCAGTCTTCAGTACTGACAGCATACTGCCCAGTTACCTCCTCCATGAAATTTGGGGTCACTGTGCATTTGATTGTGTGTGTGTGGTCGAGTGCGTGTGGGTGTGTGCACAGTATGAGTATGAGTGTGAGTGAGTGTGTGCCTTCATTCATGTACAATCCCTGTTGCTCACTGATTTCTTTTCTTCAGTATTTGTCAGCCAATTGGAAACACATCCAATCTTCCAGGAGGACCATCATACATATCCCATCATTAGGTACGTAACATATCCAGTCTTCTATGAGGACAATCTTACACATCCCATCATCAGGTATTAAACACATCCAGTCTTCTAGGAGGGCAATCATACACATCCCATCATCAGGTATTAAACACATCCAGTCTTCTATGAGGACAATCATACACATCCCGTCATCAGTTTTGTAACACATCCAACATTCCAATAGGACAATCATACACATCCCATCATCAGGTATTAAACACATCCAATCTTCTAGGAGGACAATCATACACATCCCATCATCAGGTATTAAACACATCCAATCTTCTAGGAGGACAATCATACACATCCCATCATTAGGTTTGTAACACATCCAACATTCCAATAGGACAGTCATACACATCCCATCATCAGGTATGTGTAACATCCAGTCTTCTAGGAGGACAGTCATACACAATTCATCATTAGGTACGTGTAACATCCAGTCATGTAGTGGGACAATCATACACATCCCATCATTAGGTTAGTGTAACATCCAGTCTTCTAGGAGGACAATCTTACACATCCCATCATTAGGTTAGTGTTACATCCAGTCTTCTAGGAGGACAGTCATACACATCCCATCATTAGGTTAGTGTAACATCCAATCTTCTAGGAGGACAATCTTACACATCCCATCATTAGGTACGTGTAACATCCAGTCATGTAGTGGGACAATCATACACATCCCATCATTAGGTTAGTGTAACATCCAATCTTCTAGGAGGACAATCTTACACATCCCATCATTAGGTTAGTGTAACATCCAGTCTTCTAGGAGGACAGTCATACACATCCCATCATTAGGTTTGTAACACATCCACATTCCAAGAAGACAATCATACACATCCCATCATCTCTGCAGGAAAACTGAGTGTCTGATTGCTGGTTAGCGAGAAAACAGAAAATGTAATTTAGACATGGAGATTAAAGCTAATGAATAGACATTTGCTGTTGGGATATCAAATATTTGAAGGGGGCAATGGGGGATAGGTACCTGATCAGCTGTTATATCAAAATGAGCGTAGCTTAGCGCAAAGCTCACAACTTAGACTTTACAATCAGGCTTGCATTGTCAATCATTACTAAATGATTGTTTTAAATTATTATTGGGGCTAATTACAAGCAGATGGAAGGTTTTGTGTGCACTCAGGGTGTCAGAGGATGAAAGTGCTTTGTGTATGTGTGTGTGTACATGCTGCTGTGTTCTGCTAGGAAAAGATAATTAGCTAGTTGAACCCCATCGTTGTTAATTAGCAGAAAGCCAATCATTTAATTGAATTTAATTACCTTGATCCTTCCGAGGATTCTCTCTCAGTGCCGGGTGGACCTCCAGACTCGGATGCAGAGTGAAGTCCTGTCTGTCTTTCTCTGTATTTGAGCGTGTTGATGACTCCTCTTGATTCTATGTTAGGTTCAGCCTGAAGGTTTTGGGCCCAACAGGCCACTCCAAGTTTCAGCTCCCTCTCATTCAGTTTGAGGTTGTGACCCTGGTGTTTTCTGTTCTCTGCCCGTCAGGTTGCAGCTCCCTCTCATTCAGTTTGAGGTTGTGACCCTGGTGTTCTCTGTTCTCTGCCCCTCAGGTTACTCCCAGTCACAGCGTTTCAGCCTGAAGGGTTTTGACATCCTCCAGAATGTTCAGATGGGGCGGCTGTGTGATGTCAGAGGTATGGTGATAGAGGTGCCTTGCTTGAATCTCCTCCTGAGACCGTCCTCTGCCCTGACCTGTCCTACTGTCTCCTCCTGAGACCGTCCTCTGCCCTGACCTGTCCTACTGTCTCCTCCTGAGACCGTCCTCTGCCCTGACCTGTCCTACTGTCTCCTCCTGAGACCGTCCTCTGCCCTGACCTGTCCTCCTGTCTCCTCCTGAGACCGTCCCCTGACCTGTCCTACTGTCTCCTCCTAAGACCGTCCCCTGCCCTGACCTGTCCTACTGTCTCCTCCTGAGACCGTCCTCTGCCCTGACCTGTCCTACTGTCTCCTCCTGAGACCGTCCCCTGACCTGTCCTACTGTCTCCTCCTGAGACCGTCCCCTGCCCTGACCTGTCCTACTGTCTCCTCCTGAGACCGTCCCCTGACCTGTCCTACTGTCTCCTCCTGAGACCGTCCCCTGCCCTGACCTGTCCTACTGTCTCCTCCTGAGACCGTCCCCTGACCTGTCCTACTGTCTCCTCCTAAGACCATCCCCTGCCCTGACCTGTCCTACTGTCTCCTCCTGAGACCGTCCTCTGCCCTGACCTGTCCTACTGTCTCCTCCTGAGACCGTCCCCTGACCTGTCCTACTGTCTCCTCCTGAGACCGTCCCCTGCCCTGACCTGTCCTACTGTCTCCTCCTGAGACCGTCCCCTGACCTGTCCTACTGTCTCCTCCTGAGACCGTCCCCTGCCCTGACCTGTCCTACTGTCTCCTCCTGAGACCGTCCCCTGACCTGTCCTACTGTCTCCTCCTAAGACCATCCCCTGCCCTGACCTGTCCTACTGTCTCCTCCTGAGACCGTCCTCTGCCCTGACCTGTCCTACTGTCACCTCCTGAGACCGTCCCCTGACCTGTCCTACTGTCTCCTCCTGAGACCGTCCCCTGCCCTGACCTGTCCTACTGTCTCCTCCTGAGACCGTCCTCTGCCCTGACCTGTCCTACTGTCACCTCCTGAGACCGTCCCCTGACCTGTCCTACTGTCTCCTCCTAAGACCGTCCCCTGACCTGTCCTACTGTCTCCTCCTGAGACCGTCCCCTGACCTGTCCTACTGTCTCCTCCTGAGACCGTCCCCTGACCTGTCCTACTGTGCTTTGTGTGTAGACGACAACGTGGAGGTGATCTATGTGTCTCCAGTGCGTTTGGGGGACGACCTGTTCCAGTATTACAGCCATCTGATTGGCCTGTTCCAGGGGGCCGCGGTAGAGCCCAGAGACGCAGCGGGACCTAGGGTCGGAACCAGCACTCAGGCCCCCATGTCCAAACGCTTCACCATTCTAATACCAGATGCTCTGGAAGACTTCCCGGTAAGGAGGACACAGTGGGTACCATGGAAACAGTTATACAGTGGAGACATGGTTACAGTCATACAGACATTTAAACAACAGACCTAATATTATAGAAGATGAACAGTATTTAAACAACAGATCTAATATTATAGAAGATGAACAGTATTCAAACAACAGATCTAATATTATAGTAGATGAACAGTATTCAAACAACAGACCTAATATAATAGTAGATGAACAGTATTTATACAACAGACCTAATATTATAGTAGATGAACAGTATTTATACAACAGACCTAATATAATAGTAGATTAACAGTATTTATACAACAGATCTAATATAATAGTAGATGAACAGTATTTAAACAACAGACCTTATATTATAGTAGATGAACAGTATTTAAACAACAGACCTAATATTATAGAAGATGAACAGTATTAACCTATAAATTACAACAGACCTAATATTATAGTAGATGAACAGTATTCAAACAACAGATCTAATATAATAGTAGATGAACAGTATTTAAACAACAGACCTAATATTATAGAAGATGAACAGTATTTAAACAACAGACCTAATATTATAGTAGATGAACAGTATTCAAACAACAGATCTAATATAATAGTAGATGAACAGTATTTAAACAACAGACCTAATATTATAGAAGATGAACAGTATTTAAACAACAGACCTAATATTATAGTAGATGAACAGTATTCAAACAACAGATCTAATATAATAGTAGATGAACAGTATTTAAACAACAGACCTAATATTATAGATGAACAGTATTTTTTGGAAATAGTCAAATGTTTCTAGTATCTGTATGTTTACTCAGTAATTTACTGTGATTCTGAGGGCGCCTGTGTGTTGAAATGTGCAGTTTGCATTTCTTCCCCTTGGAGGCGCCAGAGAATTGACAAACGTACTGTGTAGACACGAAAGCACCACCATATAGAATGAATTAAGCATTTCTGTTACCCACTAATATCATTCATGATGGAACATTGAAGACTATAAACTGGGTAAACATAATGGATACTAATGTATTCATAATTTTTTTAACAGTATTCGCTCACTTTTCTTTCCAGTATATGATTAAAGTATTTTTTTAATCTTTCATTATTAGTTGCTGCACTCTTAGAGGTGGTATGATAACTGATGCTGCTCATCACAGAGGTTCGTAAAATGCAAAATAACAATAGTAATAGCTAATAACAGAAATAATTGTCTGCAGATGTTTAAATATCTTTAATATTTTCGCTAATATGATTAGGCTGAAATTAAGGATAATTTATCCTCTCGTAGTCCAGGCAAAGATGACCTATTCAACCAGAACCCTTTTATTGACGGTTGCTTCAGTGCCAGTTGGATTAGCCTTTTGTCGGTTGACTCCTACAGAGATTAACTACGATGTGTTATTTACTGCTGGGTCTTCTGTGCCCTAGTGAATCTAGCCTGGACAGATTGGTCGTGCAGAGGGCATTGGGGACAATGTTATCAGGCGGGATGTAGTGAAGACTTCAGCTTCCCATATTGATTCTCCCAGCTTTAATGCTTGGCTTGGTGTGCTGGACAGACAGACAGATAGGCACTAGTGTTGAGGAGGTGTTTTAACTGTTGGCCAGGCTTTTTTTTATTGACTCCAGCCTGATCCATTGACACAATTAAGATTAGCCTGCATAATGAAATGAAGCACTTTCCGTCGGTTTAACATCTCGTGATTCATATGAACTGTTTATTGGCACCAGCCAAGACCAAGACGAAACAGCTTTAATAGAACACTGAGGGTCTGTATGTCTGTATGGATTTTTACAACCGTGAGGTGGCTCAGCCCGTCCTGTGGACAGGAGGGTTGTCACAATGCCTGGTGGCTCTGTCTGCTTCTTCTCAACAGAACAGAGCAGACAAGATAATTCCCACTGGACGGAAAACATACAACGTTGTAATTAGTAGTATTCCCAAGGAGACCATCGCTAGCAGCAATCAGCACATTAAAGACTTGAAGGATAGGGTAGGACGGGTTAGGGGGAGGGTCTCATCCCGTCCAATCACACGCAGGGTTATCACTTTCACCTGCTGTAGGCTGATTAGAGTACAGAACCTTAACATCTCCCTTCCCCTATTTTCTAGAACTTTAATGTCTCCCGTCAGACCTTCCTAAACGTTAACATCTCCTCTCTCCTGTCTTACAGAACCTTAACATCTCTACTCTCCTGTCTTACAGAACCTTAACATCTCCTCTCTCCTGTCTTACAGAACCTTACATCTCTACTCTCCTGTCTACCTGAACCTTACATCTCTACACTCCGGTCTTACAGAACCTTAACATCTCCTCTCTCCTGTCTTACAGAACCTTAATGAACCTTAACATCTCTACACTCCTGTCTACCAGAACCTTAACATCTCTACACTCCTGTCTACCAGAACCTTAACATCTCTACTCTCTTGTCTACCAGAACCTTACATCTCTACTCTCCTGTCTACCTGAACCTTAACATCTCTACTCTCCTGTCTACCTGAACCTTACATTTCTACTCTCCTGTCTACCTGAACCTTAACATCTCTACTCTCCTGTCTTACAGAACCTTAATGTTCCTCCTCTGCTGTCTTCAAAACCTTACATCTCTACACTCCTGTCTAACAGAACCTTACATCTCTACTCTCCTGTCTACCTGAACCTTAACATCTCTACTCTCCTGTCTACCTGAACCTTAACATCTCTACTCTCCTGTCTACCTGAACCTTAACATCTCTACTCTCCTGTCTACCTGAACCTTAACATCTCTACTCTCCTGTCTACCAGAACCTTACATCTCTACTCTCCTGTCTACCTGAACCTTAACATCTCTACTCTCCTGTCTACCTGAACCTTACATTTCTACTCTCCTGTCTACCTGAACCTTAACATCTCTACTCTCCTGTCTTACAGAACCTTAATGTTCCTCCTCTGCTGTCTTCAAAACCTTACATCTCTACACTCCTGTCTAACAGAACCTTACATCTCTACTCTCCTGTCTACCTGAACCTTAACATCTCTACTCTCCTGTCTACCTGAACCTTAACATCTCTACTCTCCTGTCTACCTGAACCTTAACATCTCTACTCTCCTGTCTACCTGAACCTTACATCTCTACTCTCCTGTCTACCTGAACCTTAACATCTCTACTCTCCTGTCTACCAGAACCTTAACATCTCTACTCTCCTGTCTACCAGAACCTTAACATCTCTACTCTTCAGTCCTCCAGACCCTTAACATCCTTAACGTCCCACCTCCCCTGTCTCCCAGACCCTTAACATCCTTAACGTCCCACCTCCCCTGTCTCCCAGACCCACAACATGTGTCTGTCATCGCTGCTGAAGTACAGCCCCCGGACCTTGCGTCGCATCCGTCACCTGATCCAGGGAAAGCAGGCGTACGTGGTGGGCGGTGTGACCCACGTGGACGACCTGGCCGTGGCTGATGAGCTGGAGGTGCCCCTGCTGGGCCCGGAGCCGGCTGTGGCCCAGCTCTACAGCACCAAGTCTGGAGGCAGGAGGGTCTTCTCCAGTGCCGGGGTCGCCGTGCCTCCAGGGCAGTGGGACGTCTACAGTCTGCAGCAGGTCTTCGTCTTTTGTTTTGTTATTTTCTTCTGTTTCTCCTCTTCCTCCTCCTCCATTCCATACTCTTCTCTCCTCCTGTCGCCAGCTTCACGAGGCCCTGGCCCGACTGATGACCAACCACATCCTGGTCCGGCGCTGGCTCTTCAAAATGGACTCCGAGATGTGTGGGCGGGGCACAGCGTACTGTGATGTGTCTCACCTGCGCTGCTTCACCTGGGCTCAGCAGGTGTACAGCCTCCGTGGCCCTGAAATGTGGAGAAAAGCCTGGGCTCAGGTGGGTCATCGAGATTCCACTACCAGATAGGATTAAATGCTTAGAAATAGAAAGAATAGAATGGGACTCCCCAGTTAACTGAATGTATTCCTCCCTCATTTCATTTTTATGCATTTAATCCTGTCTGATATGTAAAATCTGTAGGTTAATGTTTTAAATACTGCTGGAATAGATTCTGGAATGTGAAGTCACATTGTTTTTGTTATACCCAGTTGATGTGAAGATACCCAGCTTGTAAGTATGTGTTTATTCATCCAAATTGGTTGGACTTTAGCTCCAGCCCTACAGCTAATACAGCTGCCTCCAGCAACCAACTAAGAAAGGTCTTCATTTCAAATTAATGTATTTTTATCAGCTGTGTTTGACATGGTTTCATACCACGAAGACTGGAGTTGCCCGCCCCTGCTCTAGGGAGAACAAGTGTGTCAATATCTATTCATTTTGCTGACTGTTACAGGGGCCTGATGCCATTCGCCCCATAACATCCTAGGTCATTGTGGGGTCAGAGGGCCATGGAGAACACAAGGTCTCACCCTAACTAATGGTCCTGGTCCCTGTGGTGTGGCTCCCCTCCACATCTCCCCCAGCGTGTAATCAATGACACAATCTCTACCCAATGCCCACAACCGTGTGTGGGGGGTGTGGGGTTGTGGGGGGTGGGGGGGTGATGGGCCATCACTTGTATACTGTGAGCATGACTCAGGAGAGACTCCTGACATGATGTAATGGATTAATCCTTATGATGCACTTTGTTAGCTCTTTAAACAGTTAACCCAGACCGAGCACTTCCTGTGTGTCTGTGTTTCCTAAATTACGTTCCACACTTTGGTTCAACCAACCAGCCAATGTGATGTAATTGGTCATGATTGGTGGATTCATTAAATCAGGTGTACTAGTTTAGGGTTTAAACAGGCGTCTGGGGAGAGCAGAATAACAGTGTCTCTGCTCTGGAACTGGAGCTGAATTGCTTTGTTCACAAGGAAAGAACGTCACTGTTATCAGCAGAACATAGTCTGCATGGCGGTCTTGTCTGTTATCAGCAGAACATAGTCTGCATGGCGGTCTTGTCTGTTATCAGCAGAACATAGTCTGCATGGCGGTCTTGTCTGTTATCAGCAGAACATAGTCGGCTTGGCGGTCTTGTCTGTTATCAGCAGAACATAGTCGGCTTGGCGGTCTTGTCTGTTATCAGCAGAACATAGTCTGCATGGCGGTCTTGTCTGTTATCAGCAGAACATAGTCTGCATGGCGGTCTTGTCTGTTAAGGGTAGTGATGTATCACCGATGCCCACTAGGTTGCGCTTAACTGTGACGGCTGTTTTTAATGACTTAACGGCATGGCGTAGCTAGCTGTTAAGACATTATGGATTGCTCCATGCTATTAATGTTGAAATCATTGGTAATTGAGGAATCGGAGTGCGACTTTTGGAAATATATAATTGTATTTAGTCTAACTGTGATGAAAAACACACAGTTTAAGGGCCTGTGGTTTTGTTTTCCTATGCTAACAAAGTAGCCTTTGATTTCCTGTCTTGTACGGTAATTACTGGGCTTTAACTGGAGGCTTTGCTCTCTGTAAAATAATTACAGGCTAATCATTATGTTCTGGTGGCTCTGCTGCTAAATACTGCTCTTTTTACTATTGGCTGGGAGCTACGCTGCTAAAAACCACTCTTATCTTATATGGGCTGGCAGCTATGCTGCTAAATTCTGCTCTTATCTTTTATGATAGTCTGGGAGCTACGCTGCTAAATAAGGCTCTTATTATTTTATTATGAGCTGGGAGCTTCTCTGCTAGTTACTACTCCTACCATTTACTATAGGCTGGGTGTCATGCTGCTAAATACTGATGTCATTGTGTAGGGGTAGGACCGACTCTTACGTGTGTTTGTTTAATGTATATAATAATTTAGTTAATTTAAATTCAAATGCATTTTTGTATTCAACAGTAATGTTTGTTTTGACATTGTTTATTGAGAGTCAATAAGAGACTCAACATTCAACCTAAAATCAACCTAAAATGAAACATTTTGTTTGGAAGATTTTCTATGCTTTACAGAGCGGCATATACTTTATATAAGATCAGATCATAGTATTAGACTTTTAGTCCTCCCTTATCTTTATAAATTGCAATTAAATGGGGGGTGATCAGGAGAGGGTTAGGATCAGGAGAGGGTTAGGATCAGGAGAGGGTTAGGATCAGGAGAGGGTTAGGATCAGGAGAGGAGGGGGTTAGGATCAGGAGAGGGTTAGGATCAGGAGAGGGTTAGGATCAGGAGAGGGTTATGATCAGGAGAGGGTTAGGATCAGAAGAGGGTTAGGATCAGGAGAGGGTTAGGATCAGGAGAGGAGGGGGTTAGGGTCAGGAGAGGGTTAGGATCAGGAGAGGGTTAGGATCAGGAGAGGAGGGGGTTAGGGTCAGGAGAGGGTTAGGGTCAGGAGAGGGTTAGGATCAGGAGAGGAGGGGGTTAGGATCAGGAGAGGAGAGGGTTAGGATCAGGAGAGGAGAGGAGAGGGTTAGGATCAGGAGAGGAGGGGGTTAGGGTCAGGAGAGGAGAGGAGGGGGTTAGGGTCAGGAGAGGGTTAGGATCAGGAGAGGGTTAGGATCAGGAGAGGAGGGGGTTAGGGTCAGGAGAGGAGGGGGTTAGGGTCAGGAGAGGAGGGAGTTAGGGTCAGGAGAGGAGAGGGAGTCTTGGTAGCGTTGTTTTTCACCAGCTTTGTCCTTGGGAGAAGGAAAAAAAAGTAGAGCAAGGGGTCCCAGCATAGACTAGGTGTAGAGAAGGAGGGGAGGAGACTAGGAGTAGAGAAGGAGGGGAGGAGAGATCATGGAGACGGAGAAAAGGGAGAGAGGAAAAAAAGCATTATACTGTAAAAGAGGGGAATAGATAGGGGACTGATGTAGTGAAGCCTGCTGAGGGGTACAGCCCCTATGCTGAGGGGTACAGCCCCTATGCTGAGGGGTACAGCCCCTATGCTGAGGGGTACAGCCCCTATGGTCTCTCAGCACTCAGCCAGACAGGCTTTTATTCTGCTGCACCTTTTGATAATACCTTTTAGCCAGGCTTTTATTCTGTGTGAAATGGGATTAGGGGAATAAATAAATTTTTTCATTGCAGATCCATTCTCAGACTGAAGTATACCCCCTCAGATCGAAATATACCCCTCGGACCGAAAGTATGCCACCTCGGACCGAAAGTATGCCCCCTCGGACCGAAAGTATGCCCCCTCGGACCGAAAGTATGCCCCCTCGGACCGAAAGTATGCCCCCTCGGACCGAAAGTATGCCCCCTCGGACCGAAAGTATACCCCCTCAGACCGAAAGTATACCCCTCAGACTGGGTCAAACCAATTCCATTTAACTGGAGAGATGTGTGTTAAAGATGTTAAACTTGAATCTCTGTAGACATATTCACTGTCTGAATGGCGCTCTACTCACAAATACAAACACACGTACGCTCTTTACACAAACAGACACAGAGTTGACTGCATGCATGGATCATTAGGCCCAGAGAACAGACAAATGGCATCTAATAGCATCAGCCAATGGAGTCTTTTCTCTTGTGTTGTGTGCAAACATCCAAATGGCCAGATTATTCAAGGTTACGGGTCACAATTCCCAGAAGTATCACCCATCTGGTTGTTGAAGCCAGGGGACTGAGGCTGGCTCCCCAGTGACAGAAGTGGTGGTCAGAATGTGTGCGTCGCTCAGGTGGTGAGGGCGCTGTATGAGACCGCCTAAGACGTTGCTCAGCTCTTCTAGTGCCTAATGGACACAATGAACCAGCAGCCACAGAAGCAACGCGGGTTGCCCTGTAGATATGAATACAGTCCGTCCGTCTGAGCTGAAGCTGTAGCTTCCTGTTTTATTTATGGCTAGATTATATACTATTATTACTGCTTTATGTTGTCCCATACCAAGCAAGGCTCCTTTCCTCACTGTGTAGCTTGCAGTTTAAGTCCAAATAAAATATTATCCCCCCCACTCACAGACACCCGTCCACCCTGCTGTCCTTCTCTGAAGTGCTACAGGCAGAGACGCAGGGCGAGATCGCTCTTCCATTGAAAACTAACGGCAGATGCTCATTCCCTTCCTTACATCTTTTTTCCAGCACCATTGTGTGCTTTATGGCGTGTGGCGGGGTGCATTCTCCGTGACAACGCGTTGTTGACCCTCTGAATGTTACAGTACACACGCACGCGCACACACACACACACACACACACACACTCGGAAACAGCAGTGTGGAATATGATGGTGATGACTGGTACATGACAGGAATCCCAACGTCCGAGCTGGGTTCATATGCTATTCAAAACCCTCTCGTAGACTTCACTGTGCTCCACTGACCTTGCCTGGCCGAATGGACCAATAGGAGAGCCAACACCACAAACCCCACCCACATGGATCTCTGGGCAGGCTGGAGTCATAGCTTCAAAAACATGTCAAATAGTGTTTGAACCCGGCAGGACGGTCTCATATCAGCCTCATAATCTGTGAAGGTCTGAGGTCCAGTGGAACATAACAGAACACACTCACAGTGAACAGCACCGCTGCAGGCTGTCAGACTGGAGTTAATAAAAGAACACTTTTGATAGATGTACGAGAACCACAACACAACGCATTAGACTTAATACGTCCAGCATTTTAAACAGATTTGTTCTCCCATTAGCTATACATTTTATATCACACACATTTTTATTCTAAATATTTAATTGTACTGCGAGACCATGCTATTAAAATGACACTAAAGCTCCTGCTCATTAAAATATTTTCTATAATCCTGTTTATGTGACCATGAAATCCACTTCTAAACCTTTTAATGGGTTTCCATTTGCTTCCTGCGTCAGCCACTTTGACTGTATATCAATATGAGGAGGTAAGCCGTTGTCTTCCAATTATTGCCGTTAGTTGTCTAAGCAGTTGTGTAGAATGGCTATGAGCAGCTGTGAATAACTACAGTCCCATGGTGGGCAGGTGGGAGATTCAGAATTCATTAATTTGGAAGAAAAACAATTATGGTCCAAGGAGCCCGCTGAAAGAGAAATGCCACCGTTAACGCTTTCATTAAGTGGTGGAGTCATGATGGCTTCTCCTGGTTAGAGATACTTGAGGAGGTATTGAGCAGAGTCAAGAGGCTCATTGATCCCCTGGTACCCACGTTCATAGTGCATCAGTTTGATGTTGTTGCCTGCTCTTTGGTGTCTCAGCCTTGGTATCTGTATAAGCACTTTGGGACAACTGCTGATGTGAAAAGGGCTTTAGTCTCCTCTACCTCTCCAGTCTCCTTTAGTCTCCTCTCGTTTTCTTTAGTCTCCCTCTCCTGTCTCAATCTCCAGTGTCCCTCTCCAGTCTCCTTTAGTCTCCTCTACCTCTCCAGTCTCCTTTAGTCTCCTCTACCTCTCCAGTCTCCTTTAGTCTCCTCTCGTTTTCTTTAGTCTCCCTCTCCTGTCTCAATCTCCAGTGTCCCTCTCCAGTCTCCTTTAGTCTCCTCTACCTCTCCAGTCTCCTTTAGTCTCCTCTACCTCTCCAGTCTCCTTTAGTCTCCTCTCGTTTTCTTTAGTCTTCCTCTCCTGTCTCAATCTCCAGTGTCCCTCTCCAGTCTCCTTTAGTCTCCTCTACCTCTCCAGTCTCCTTTAGTCTCCTCTCGTTTTCTTTAGTCTCCCTCTCCTGTCTCAATCTCCAGTGTCCCTCTCCACTGTCCTTTAGTCTGATTCTGAACCGGAGGGGTCCTGAGAAAAGATCATTGAAGCTGTCTGGTGGACCTGTTCAATACATTAGCAACATGGAGAACATCATAATGAATTATACTGGTGGAACTATGGGCCTGTAGCTACTGTAAGTCTGTGATAAAGCCATACTGTAGGATACTACTAATCTCCTGTCCTGCTCGCTCTCTTTCCCTCCACTCTCTGTCTCTGACCCTCTGCCCTTTCTCTCACTCTCTTTTTCTCCCTCTGTCTTTTCTGTCCACAGGAGTCTGTTCTGGTCAAGTATCTAGAGGAGGTTCCAGAATGGTTGGCCCGCTACGCCCGGCCCGTTAGACCGTCCTGTTACCCCTCCTGGACATGCTTCCTGGACACGTTTCTCAGACACGGTCCGTCTCTCTCTCACACCCACCCACCCACTCACTCACACAGTAACACTTTGTATGAGGCATATCAACTTAACACGTTATGACATAGACTGGGATAAAGAAGATACATGCAAGAGCAGGAAAAAACACCTTCTTAACATATTTATTTTACATGAATACACTATTTATTATAAATTACAAATGCAACTGTAATTGTGAAAATCTCTTACACAAAATGTAATTTTATAGTGTATAGTTTTATTTCTTTACTGTATGCTTCCTGTTCTCCTCCAGGGGGTGTAGTGGAGGCATATCCTCCCTCGGACAGTGTGACCTGTCTGACCGTAGATCTGTTCCTGCAGCCAGATGGAAAGGTGACCATGTTGTCCTGTGGGGACCAGCTCCATGGGCCCAGGTACTATAGAGACAACAGGATGTCTAGAGGATGTAGTGGTAGACCAGGTACTATAGAGGAGACAACAGGATGTCTAGAGGATGTAGTGGTGGACCAGATACTGTAGAGACAACAGGAAGTCAATTAGTTACTAGTTTGACTTTAAAATCTTCCCTCTGAACCACCATAACATCTGACTAAGTTAGCAGGCAATCAGAGGGTGTCAAATTCAAGATGCCATCTCCTCCCATCTCCTCCCATCTCCTCCCATCTCCTCCCATCTCCTCCCATCTCCTCCCATCTCCTCCCATCTCCTCCCATCTCCTCCCATCTCCTCCCATCTCCTCCCATCTCCTCCCATCTCCTCCCATCTCCTCCCATCTCCTCCCATCTCCTCCCATCTCCTACCATCTCCTCCCATCTCCTCCCATCTCCTACCATCTCCTCCCATCTCCTCCCATCTCCTCCCATCTCCTCCCATCTCCTCCCATCTCCTCCCATCTCCTCCCATCTCCTCCCATCTCCTCCCATCTCCTCCCATCTCCTCCCATCTCCTCCCATCTCCTCCCATCTCCTCCCATCTCCTACCATTGTGCTGTTTCCATGTATCCTCCAGTGACTTGGAGACAGTGGGGTCATCGGTACCCCAGAACTCTGTGACCCCTGAGGACCTCTACTCTGTGTGTCTCCGTGTGGGACGAGCCTGTTTGTCCCGATGCATCACTGGACATGTCTCCCTGGACCTGGCCACCTTCCTGGACCCCGTTACCCTGGACCAGCAGGTAGGAGAAACATACAGAGGAAGAGAGAGAGAGACAGGGTTAGATGGAGTCGTTACCCTGGACCAGCAGGTAGGAGAAACATACAGAGGAAGAGAGAGAGAGAGAGAGACAGGGTTAGATGGAGTCGTTACCCTGGACCAGCAGGTAGGAGAAACATACAGAGGAAGAGAGAGAGAGAGAGAGACAGGGTTAGATGGAGTCGTTACCCTGGACCAGCAGGTAGGAGAAACATACAGAGGAAGAGAGAGAGAGAGAGAGACAGGGTTAGATGGAGTCGTTACCCTGGACCAGCAGGTAGGAGAAACATACAGAGGAAGAGAGAGAGAGACAGGGTTAGATGGAGTCGTTACCCTGGACCAGCAGGTAGGAGAAACATACAGAGGAAGAGAGAGAGAGAGAGAGACAGGGTTAGATGGAGTCGTTACCCTGGACCAGCAGGTAGGAGAAACATACAGAGGAAGAGAGAGAGAGACAGGGTTAGATGGAGTCGTTACCCTGGACCAGCAGGTAGGAGAAACATACAGAGGAAGAGAGAGAGAGACAGGGTTAGATGGAGTCGTTACCCTGGACCAGCAGGTATCTGTCAGCTAGTTTTTCATTGCATTGTTTCATGGGTTTGTGTTTACTTTAGTTTATTGGTGTATATATTTATTTTTACATGTCACATGTGTGAAGGTATTTTCAATTCGTTCTGTTATAATAAAGGACGATAACAATCAGAGCCTCTAGTAGGATTTTCACATGCTGGTCAGAATGAGGCATCGATTTCCAAAGGCCGTGGTTAGTCCAGGCAGGAGGATACACATGGGCAGGCAGCCTTTACTGCCCCCCAGGGGCCAGGGCACATGGGCAGGCAGCCTTCACTGCCCCCCAGGGGCCAGGGCTACAGGCAGGATGACAGAGAAGCCACACACTGACATGCGTCTGTTACACAGAACGTTTAATAAACTGTCAGCTTTTATTGTGTCAATAAACTGATGCTACCATTTAAACACCTGCCCTTTGACCTTAGGGCAATCCCCAGACAAGCAGGGTGACGGGTCGGGATCAAGGCTATCTACAGTGGGGAGAACAAGTATTTGATACACTGCCGATGTTGCAGGTTTTCCTACTTACAAAGCATGTAGAGGTCTGTCATTTTTTATCATAGGTACTCTTCAACTGTGAGAGAAGGAATCTAAAACAAAAATCCAGAATCACATTGTATGATTTTTAAATAATTTATTTTGATTTTATTGCATGACATAAGTATTTGATCACCTACCAACCAGTAAGAATTCTGTCTCTCACAGACCTGTTAGTTTTTCTTTAAGAAGCCCTCCTGTTCTCCACTCATTACCTGTATTAACTGCACCTGTTTGAACTTGTTACCTGTATAAAAGACACTTGTCCACACACTCAATCAAACAGACTCCAACCTCTCCACAATGGCCAAGACCAGAGAGCTGTGTAAGGACATCAGGGATAAAATTGTAGACCTGCACAAGGCTGGGATGGGCTACAGGACAATAGGCAAGCGGCGTGGTGAGAAGGCAACAACTGTTGGAACAATTATTAGAAAATGGAAGAAGTTCTAGATTACGGTCAATCTCCCTCGTTCTGGGGCTCCATGCAAGATCTCACCTCGTGGGGCATCAATGATCATGAGGAAGGTGAGGGATCAGCCCAGAACTACACAGCAGGACCTGGTCAATGACCTAAAGAGAGCTGGGACCACAGTCTCAAAGAAAACTATTAGTAACACACTACGCCATCATGGATTAAAATCCTGCAGCGCACGCAAGGTCCCCCTGCTCAAGCCAGCGCATATCCAGGCTAGTCTGAAGTTTGCCAATGACCATCTGGATGATCCAGAGGAGGAATGGGAGAAGGTCATGTGGTCTGATGAGACAAAAATAGAGCTTTTTGGTCTAAACTCCACTCGCCGTGTTTGGAGGAAGAAGGAGGATGAGTACAACCCCAAGAACACCATCCCAACCATGAAGCATGGAGGTGGAAACATCATTCTTTGGGGATGCTTTTCTACAAAGGGGACAGGACGACTGCACCGTATTTAGGGGAGGATGGATGGGGCCATTTATCGCGAGATCTTGGCCAACAACCTCCTTCCCTCAGTAAGAGCATTGAAGATGGGTCGTGGCTGGGTCTTCCAGCATAACAACGACCCGAAACACACAGCCAGGGCAACTAAGGAGTGGCTCTGTCTAGGGAGAGGGAAGTCTGGGCATCTCTGCTTAGACTGCTGCCCCCGCGACCCGGCCCCGGATAAGCGGAAGAAAATGATGATGATGATGATGATGATGACGACTTCTACATGCTTTGTAAGTGGGAAAACCTGCAAAATCGGCAGGTTATCAAATACTAGGTCATTCTGGAGACATCGAATTGGTTTAAAGTGTAGGCAGGGTTTTGGTTGTGAGAACCGTACTCTGTATGTCTGTCCAATTTAAAAGGCAGACATTTTGTTTGGTCTGCACTCTGAGACACTGGACCTAATTCATGAAAACTTCTTAGAAAATATCTCAGATTCAAGCATGGGAAGAGATGTACAGTGAGGGGAAAAAAGTATTTGATCCCCTGCAGATTTTGTACGTTTTCCCACTGACAAAGAAATTGTATTTATTTGAACAGTGGTGACTATGGCCCTAGAAGCAAAAACCAGTGTGGACTGATGACCCTAGAAGCAGAAACCAGTGTGGACTGATGACCCTAGAAGCAGAAACCAGTGTGGACTGATGACCCTAGAAGCAGAAACCAGTGTGGACTGATGACCCTAGAAGCAGAAACCAGTGTGGACTGATGACCCTAGAAGCAGAAACCAGTGTGGACTGATGACCCTAGAAGCAGAAACCAGTGTGGACTGATGACCCTAGAAGCAGAAACCAGTGTGGACTGATGACCCTAGAAGCAGAAACCAGTGTGGACTGATGAACCTAGAAGCAGAAACCAGTGTGGACTGATGAACCTAGAAGCAGAAACCAGTGTGGACTGATGACCCTAGAAGCAGAAACCAGTGTGGACTGATGACCCTAGAAGCAGAAACCAGTGTGGACTGATGACCCTAGAAGCAGAAACCAGTGTGGACTGATGACCCTAGAAGCAGAGTACTACATGGCAGTTTTAACCATTGATCTGAGCTTGTGGCTTGATTGCCTCTGTATTGATGTGGACATCAGAGGGAGGATGTCTTCAACAGCCCACTGCTGTTCCTGTCCTCATTGGTTCACAGTAGTTCTGCCCTGAAATGCTGAAACAGTGCTGTTGCCAACACTAGTGTGTGTGCCTGTTTGTCAGTGATTTGTGTGTGTGTTAGTGTGTGTGCCTGTTTGTCAGTGATTTGTGTGTGTGTTAGTGTGTGTGCCTGTTTGTCAGTGATTTGTGTGTGTGTTAGTGTGTGTGCCTGTTTGTCAGTGATTTGTGTGTGTGTGTGTTAGTGTGTGTGCCTGTTTGTCAGTGATTTGTGTGTGTGTGTGTGTTAGTGTGTGTGTGTTAGTGTGTGTGCCTGTTTGTCAGTGATTTGTGTGTGTGTGTGTTAGTGTGTGTGTGCCTGTTTGTCAGTGATTTGTGTGTGTGTGGGGGGGGGGGGGGGTCGGTAGTGAAGCAGTCATTAGGTCAGGAGCTGTCAGGATGATTCATGTGTCTCTGTGAACAGAGGTCAGGGGCTGTCAGGGTGATTCATGTGTCTCTGTGAACAGAGGTCAGGAGCTGTTAGGGTGATTCATGTGTCTCTGTGAACAGAGGTCAGGAGCTGTCAGGGTGATTCATGTGTCTCTGTGAACAGAGGTCAGGAGCTGTTAGGGTGATTCATGTGTCTCTGTGAACAGAGGTCAGGAGCTGTCAGGGTGATTCATGTGTCTCTGTGAACAGAGGTCAGGAGCTGTCAGGGTGATTCATGTGTCTCTGTGAACAGAGGTCAGGAGCTGTCAGGGTGATTCAGGTGTCTCTGTGAACAGAGGTCAGGAGCTGTCAGGGTGATTCATGTGTCTCTGTGAACAGAGGTCAGGAGCTGTCAGGGTGATTCATGTGTCTCTGTGAACAGAGGTCAGGAGCTGTCAGGGTGATTCATGTGTCTCTGTGAACAGAGGTCAGGAGCTGTCAGGGTGATTCATGTGTCTCTGTGAACAGAGGTCAGGAGCTGTCAGGGTGATTCATGTGTCTCTGTGAACAGAGGTCAGGAGCTGTCAGGGTGATTCATGTGTCTCTGTGAACAGAGGTCAGGAGCTGTCAGGGCCTCGTCCTAAATCACACCCTTCTCCATACTGGAGTTCACTTCTGTTGAGCGGAGCCTAGAAGTGCCTTTCTTAGGGAATAGGATGGCATTTGGGGCTCAGCTCATGTTATTACAGGGAAATTAACCCTGTTTAAGCAGAAGGCCGAGACCAGACAAGACCCCTTAATATCTTTATAATGATGTTATTTACCAAGCAGACAGACATCCACGGTCCAGTCTGGAGTTTACCCGACACCCACATACACACGCACACAAACACACACACACACACACACACACACACACACACACACACACACATGTGAACACATGCACGGATGCAAAAACACACATGCATGCGAACACACACACACACAGACACGTGCCTGTGAACACACACATGCATGCGAACACACACATGCATGCGAACACACACACGCATGTGAACACACGCACGCATGCAGACACTCAGACATGCATGCGAACACACACATGCATGCGAACACACTCAGGAACACGAATGTGAACACACACACACACACATGCATGGGAACACACTCAGGAACACGCATGCGAACACACACACATGCATGCGAACACACACACACACACATGCATGCGAACACACACACACATGCATGCGAACACACTCAGGAACACGCATGCGAACACAAACACATGAATGCGAACACACACACACACACACACACACACACACACATGAATGCGAACACACACGCAGGAACATGCCAACACACAATCTGCACTGGGTGGCAGATGGCCTGATGGTTAGAGCCTCTGACCATTAACCAAAAGGTTACTGGAACAAATCCCCAAGACAGCAAAGGTGAAACATTTGTATTTCTGTTCTTAAGCAACTCTAATTGGTCCAATAAGTCACTCTGGGTACGATGGTCACAAAGGTGTGTGTCTGTTAAATTACTAAATTGTCAATGGAAACAATGTAATTTGTGTTGAGCAGAGGACATTAAGATTGTTCCTCTTTCCTCATGGTAAATAGTAAGGAATAAATGCTATTTATATGGCATGCTTAACCATTCTCATTTTACAATGCATCAATTTGCTTTGTGAATTAATGGTCTAATAATGATCCAGAATGTGCTGTTTCAGTTACCCAGAAGTGTACATTTTATTATAACTTACCTGCAAATGTCTATGTGGATGTGTGGCGTTTTGGGTTATAGACTCTGGCTAGTGGATGTGTGGAGTGTTGGGTTATAGACTCAGGCTAGTGGATGTGTGGAGTGTTGGGTTATAGACTCAGGCTAGTGGATGTGTGGAGTGTTGGGTTATAGACTCAGGCTAGTGGATGTGTGGAGTGTTGGATTATAGACTCAGGCTAGTGGATGTGTGGAGTGTTGGATTATAGACTCAGGCTAGTGGATGTGTGGAGTGTTGGGTTATACAATCAGGCTAGTGGATGTGTGGAGTGTTGGATTATAGACTCAGGCTAGTGGATGTGTGGAGTGTTGGGTTATAGACTCAGGCTAGTGGATGTGTGGAGTGTTGGATTATAGACTCAGGCTAGTGGATGTGTGGAGTGTTGGATTATAGACTCAGGCTAGTGGATGTGTGGCGTTTTGGGTTATAGACTCAGGCTAGTGGATGTGTGGAGTGTTGGGTTATACAATCAGGCTAGTGGATGTGTGGAGTGTTGGATTATAGACTCAGGCTAGTGGATGTGTGGAGTGTTGGATTATAGACTCAGGCTAGTGGATGTGTGGAGTGTTGGATTATAGACTCAGGCTAGTGGATGTGTGGAGTGTTGGATTATAGACTCAGGCTAGTGGATGTGTGGCGTTTTGGGTTATAGACTCAGGCTAGTGGATGTGTGGTGTTTTGGATTATAGACTCAGGCTAGTGGATGTGTGGAGTGTTGGGTTATAGACTCAGGCTAGTGGATGTGTGGTGTTTTGGATTATAGACTCAGGCTAGTGGATGTGTGGCGTTTTGGGTTATAGACTCAGTCTAATGGATGTGTGGAGTGTTGGGTTATAGACTCAGGCTAGTGGATGTGTGGAGTGTTGGGTTATACAATCAGGCTAGTGGATGTGTGGAGTGTTGGGTTATAGACTCAGGCTAGTGGATGTGTGGTGTTTTGGATTATAGACTCAGGCTAGTGGATGTGTGGCGTTTTGGGTTATAGACTCAGTCTAATGGATGTGTGGAGTGTTGGGTTATAGACTCAGGCTAGTGGATGTGTGGAGTGTGTAATTCTTGGTGCCTGAACTGAAAAAAGAAAGTCACACACTCATCTTTTTTTGCTGTAGATTTGACAAAACTGGGACCATTTTGTTATACAGTTTATCATTTGGTAGTAAAGCTCAGCTCTAGTGTCTTTTCTGGTCTAGGCTGTGGATTGTAACGTGTGTGTCTGTGTAACTCTTTAGTTGTGGGCCATAGACCTTGATCTGGGCTACAGTAACCAGCTAGCCCTGACCCAGCTGATGCTTGGGACGACAGGGGGAAGCCTGGACTGCAGGACTAGTCGTCTGGAGGTCCCCCTGACCAGCAGAGAGGCCAAGCCCTGCCCCCACCCCAAAGGAGCCAAGGAGGCTGATGTATGTAGGCTTTCCTTTCCTTTTATGTCTGTGCTTTCTTAAAACCTATAAAATGTTTTAGACTCCTATTTCCTTGTTTTCCTAAACCTATTATAGAATATGCTTTACACTCCAGTTTCTGAACACCTTCAGCCAGCATTTCCCAAACTCCTAAATACTTATTCAGATTATCACTTGATTGACTCAACATTTTGAGTGTACAGCAGGAACCAGGTGGGTCCCCAGGACCAGGTTTGGGAAACGCTGTGTCATCCATGACTCCAGTGTGATGCCAAACATCAGAGGGCAGTAGAGTTAGTAATGAGCCTTAATGGCTTGGATCTAAACAAGAAGAGGGCATTAGAGCAAAATGTACTGTATATTAGTGTATATATCAGAGAACATTATATATTTAAACACGAAGGCCCGGGGGGGCTATATAACACAGCTAACCTGCTTTTCTCAGGCACTTAGCCATGGTATATCGGTCATATACCACACACCCCTGATGTATGATATTGCCATAGTAATATAGTACACCAGTTGCCATGGTAATTAGAAAAGTAAACAGATGGTTTTGTCTCAACTGTGATACATGGTAGCATTCAGGGCTCAAACCACCTGAGTTTTCTACATTATCATGTTGTGGTATCATGAGGTCTGCCCACATCCATGGGTGCCGACAGACACTGTTTATTTCTATGAGTTAACTACAACTACAGATTGTAATTATGCCTCCCTGCTCTGGTCTGATCCCAACTGGTGCTTGGCTGCTCAATTAAGCCATTAGCATTTTGACTGATGAGGCTCAATAATGACACGTTAATAATGCAGGGATAGTTTTCATTATGCATGCTGTGTGTGTGTGTGTGTGTGTGTGTGAACAGGGCTCCTTGTGAGATCAGCTTGACGTGTCTCAGCCAGTCTTCTAAACTAGGCTGTTTATTAGAGAAGGCACACTGGAGTTTACGCTTGTTAACCCACGCTTGCGTTACTTTATCAAACATCCATTTAAATGAAGTGTGTGTGTGTGTGCGGCTCACTGCGGCAGCCACACATCATGTCTCCACGGTGTGCTAATGGCTTTTGAACTGTCCCGTCATTAGAGGCCAGTGTGTACTACCCAGTGCTGGCCTGACATCTGTTTGCTGTTGTCTTGAGGAGACGGGCTCTGACAGGTGGATGCACATAGCCATCACCACCAGTTAGGATCTCCAGCCTGGATGGCGTTCTGCTGGCTGCTGCCTTTCTTCTCTTCTTTCTGCTCTGTCTCTTCTTTCTCTTGATCTTCCTCACTCTATAGCACTCTGTCCCCCTCCCCTTTCGGCATCTTCTTCCTCTCCTAGCGGTCCCTCAGCCTGTATCACTGATGATGATGTGATACTTCATACTGTGGTATTACTAGTGCTAATGGTATGGTAGTGGCAACAGTGGTAATGTCAATACCTCTAATAATGACCTGGTAGATATTCTATTATTAGTGTTAATGGTACTGTCTATACCTCTACTGATAGGATGGTATATATTCTATTATTGGTGTTAATGGTACTGTCTATACCTCCACTGATAGGATGGTATTTATGCTATTATTGGTGTTAATGGTACTGTCTATACCTCCACTGATAGGATGGTATATATACTATTATTGGTGTTAATGGTACTGTCTATACCTCCACTGATAGGATGGTATTTATACTATTATTAGTGTTAATGGTACTGTCTATACCTCCACTGATAGGATGGTATTTATACTATTATTGGTGTTAATGGTACTGTCTATACCTCCACTGATAGGATGGTATTTATACTATTATTAGTGTTAATGGTACTGTCTATACCTCCACTGATAGGATGGTATTTATACTATTATTGGTGTTAGTGGTACTGTCTATACCTCCACTGATAGGATGCTATATATACTATTATTAGTGTTAATGGTACTGTCTATACCTCTACTGATAGGAAGGTATATATACTATTATTAGTTCTGTCTCTTCCCAGCTCCCAACAGTAGCCAGTCGCTATGCTGTCCTGGGGAACCGACTGCTCCACACCAACCTGTCCATGGTCCACTACAGTGTTTTCTTCCAGATGTGCAAAGCTCAGGGCATCGGCTTTGACATCAAGGTAAGGTGTCATTGTCTCACTGTGGTGTTTGGTATAACACAGTGTACAAGGCTTGTTAGCAAACCAGCTCAATCGCTGAAGTTATTAGGTGGGAGGGAGTTCAGAAGACTGCCAGCTGGAATCGTCAGGTATCGTTTTGATCTGCAACACATCCAGGAGGACTTTGGACAGGGACAGCAACGAGCCTTTCTAGCCTGGTACTCCGGAAGCCCAAGACCTCATGTCCTCCTGAGTTTAAAACAGGACAGGTTTAGAGAATGTATTCCTTAGATCTACAAGGAATTACAGTGGAGAAGGAGAACTGACTCTACTCCCCCAGCCCAATAGTATAGCAACTTCTTGTCAGCGGTAGTCTTGTTTTATTAGCTTTTAAGTATAACCCTGTTTCCAAAAATGTTGGCAATGCTGACGCTGTGTAAAATGCAAATAAAAACAGAATGCAATGATGTGCAAATCATTTATCCCTGTATTTAATTAAAAATAGTAAATAGACAACATACCTAATGTGAATCTGAGAAATGTTATTGTTTTTTGAAAAATGCATGTCCTTTTGAATTTCATGCCAGTAATACGTTTCAAAGAATTTGACCACTGTGTTGCATCACCTCTTCTTTTAACAACACTCTGTAAACGTTTGGGAACTGAGGAGACCAATTGATGTAGTTTTACAAATGAAATGTTTTCCCATTCTTGCTTG
Organism: Esox lucius; assembly: GCF_011004845.1. NCBI lineage: Eukaryota > Metazoa > Chordata > Actinopteri > Esociformes > Esocidae > Esox > Esox lucius. The sequence goes on along the minus strand of NC_047587.1, from coordinate 2,504,373 downwards.
ATAGGATTTCGGCTGCTCAACAGTTCAGGGTCTCCTTGCTTGTATTTTTTGTGTCATAAAGCACCAAATGTTTTCAGTGGGTGACAGATCTGGACTGCAGGCAGGCCAGTTTAACACCCAGACTCTTACTATCAGAATCAGCTTTAATCGCCAGGTATGTGTACATTAACGAGGAATTTTACTCTGGGTTATACAGGCTCACTATGTGCTTACTCATTCATTTCTTTTTATTAAAGAACACTCAGCAAAAGTCACCGACTGCAGTATACAGTAGACATTAATACACACTGTAAACCAAAACAACAACATATTAAGACAGATGAGACAGTATACAGTAAACATAAATACAAACTATAAACCATGATTGTGCCATTCTGTTATAACCTACAGTTGAATATGAATCTCATAAGAAAGATGTGTTTTGCCAGCTCACTCATGTTTTCTTTACAAGTGGTACATATATTACCAATTTCCCATTTGCACTAATGCACCCCCATACATCACGGATGCTGGCTTTTGAACATTGTGCTGATGAGAAGCCGGACGGTCCCTTTCTTCTTTAGTCCCGAGGACACGGAGTCCATGATTTAGAATTTTCATTTGTCAGACCACAGGACAGTTTTCCACTCTGCCTCGGTCTGTGGTGGTTTTAACTTGCATTTGTGGATGCAGCGACGTAGTGTGTTCACAGACACTGGTTTTCTCAAGTGTTCCTGAGCCCATGCAGTGATTTCCGCTACAGATTCTCAAAATCTTTTAATGATATTATGTACCGTAAATGATGAGATCCCCAAACTCTTTGCAATTTTACATTTTGAAATTGTATTCTTAAACTGTTGCACTATTTGCCCACGCAGTCTTTCACAGTGATGAACCCATCCTCATCTTCACTTCGGACTCATCCTCTCTGAAATGATATTTTAACACCCCATCATGTTACTGACCTGTTGCCAATTGACCTAATTAGTTGTGAGATGTTCCACCAGATTTAGTTTTTTGCATTAAACAACTTTTCTAGTCTTTAGTTGCATCTGTCCCACTTTTTTTTTTTTAAGTGTTGCTGGCATTAAATTCAAAATGGGCATATATTTTTCAAGAAACAAAATGTCTCAGTTTTAATATTTGATATGTCGCCTTTGTACTGCTTTCTATTGAATATAGGGTTTGAATGATTTACATATCATTGCATTCAGTTTTTATTAACATTTTACACAGCGTCCCAACTTTTTGGGAAACGGTTGTATATTAAACAATTAAAATGATCTCAATTTGGACATTGCAGAAAACATATATTGTTTAGTACTTATTTTCATATATATTTCATGTATTTAAATGCTACTAAAAGTCTAATAAATAAGAAATTCTGTTTTTCAATTAAAGATATTTTTGTTATTTATTTTTGTGTGGAAGCTGTATCACAAGCCAGCAAAAATATAGTGATTTCTCAGTGGCACCTGTCATTTAATGACAGTAATTAGTAAATGAATGTATGTGTGTGCAGATTTACATAAGAATTTATATTAATAAATATTGTACCACCATCGTGTGTGACTCTGCATGCAGGAAAAGCAAGGCACCGTGTTTGCTCTCCATGACAGCTTTGAGAGACACAGTCTGGGGATGGTGTGAGTATTTCCTGTGCACAAACACTCTAGTTTCTTGCTATCTTCCAAGTAATTATTGGCCTCTGGCTTTACACATCCACACCCTGAACCCTGGGCAGGACTGTCTTTACACATCCACACCCTGAACCCTGGGCAGGACTGTCTTTACACATCCACACCCTGAACCCTGGGCAGGACTGTCTTTACACATCCACACCCTGAACCCTGGGCAGGACTGTCTTTACACATCCACACCCTGAACCCTGGGCAGGACTGTCTTTACACATCCACACCCTGAACCCTGGGCAGGACTGTCTTTACACATCCACACCCTGAACCCTGTGTTTTTCTCTCCTATGTGTGTCATTAACAGAACCATCTGTGAGGATCTTCAGGGAGCCCTGATGGCCTATGTCCGCAACCTCTCAGTCATCCATCAGGAGATATCAACCCCCAACATGCAGGGAGAGACTAACTTTAAGGTAATATATATCAGCCTTAACATGTAGAGAGAGACTAACTTTAACTTTAAGGTGATATTTATCAGCCTTAACATGCAGGGAGAGTCCAACTTTAACTTTAAGGTAATATATATCAGCCTTAACATGCAGGGAGAGTCCAACTTTAACTTTAAGGTAATATATATCAGCCTTAACATGCAGGGAGAGTCTAACTTTAACTTTAAGGTAATATATATCAGCCTTAACATGCAGGGAGAGTCCAACTTTAACTTTAAGGTAATATATATCAGCCTTAACATGCAGGAGAGTTCTAACTTTAACTTTAAGGTAATATATATCAGCCTTAACATGCAGGGAGAGTCCAACTTTAACTTTAAGGTAATATATATCAGCCTTAACATGCAGGGAGAGTCTAACTTTAACTTTAAGGTAATATATATCAGCCTTAACATGCAGGGAGAGTCTAACTTTAACTTTAAGGTAATATACATCAGCCTTAACATGCAGGGAGAGTCTAACTTTAACTTTAAGGTAATATATATCAGCCTTAACATGCAGGGAGAGTCTAACTTTAACTTTAAGGTAATACATATCAGCACCCAACACTTAGGGAGAGTCTAACTATAAGATACTGTTAATGAGTAACCACACTCTTCTGGATTGTGAGAGAGCACTTCATGTAATTGTTATTAAATATAATGACTTTACCAGTGAGATTCTGCTCGCTTCTGTGATATCAGTTTCCCTCACAAATAGAGTTAAAGCCCAGAAGCTACTGAATGTGATCTGTCCAACAGTGATGAACTGTGTGTTTGTTAGTGAATTTAAATCCTGTTAAACCCCATATGACCTGCAGGACCTAATCAGGGAAATAGAGGGTGTGTTGGGGTTGACAGTCCAGAACAAGGCCCAGCCAACCACGGAAGAGGACAAGATGGCAGTGTCGCTGCCCGGACTAAATTAGATCACTGACACAACTATGGATGGAATTGCCTCATCACCACTATGGCACCTCACACATCTTCCATCTACACGACCAAGTGACTTTATGAAAGGAGTGCCGTCATTTGGATCAAATGAATGTCAATTATGCCAGTTGATTTCAAGCCCTCTATGTAATTCATAAAGTTTATCAAACCTTCTAATGGTAAATCATGATTTTGTCCCAGTACATTTTGGAAAGTTTGTGTGTGATTATTTTCACGCTACTGTATGACAGATGTAGAGAAACTAAAGTTATGCAGACCATCCCGAAAATATATGTAAACGATATACCAAATATATACAGCTCCGGAAAAAATTAAGAGACCACTGCACCTTTTTTCTTCAATTTGCAGTGGTCTCTTCTGTTTCTCACTCAAAACCTTTTCAACTTTTTTTGGAAAGATAAGAAAAAGGTGCAAGTGGTCTCTTGTTTTTTTCCAGAGCAGTATATGTTACCAAAGCCAAAGATAAGTGTATCCATACTTTCCACTGAATATATATAATACACATGTCAATTTAATTTAGCGAGTAATATATAAAGAACTGACGAAAACCAAGTTACTATGAGAAAATGTACTGTAGATTTAATCCTCGGCTAGGATCCTAGCTAGGAACAGAAATTCTATGTGCTGTTTTTCTGGTCGGATGAGAAAACATTACCGGGCAGTTACAGGTCAGGGGGAGTTGAATAACGTTGACGTTTTGACAGAACAGACCTTCGACGAAATGTTACCAATTATGAGTTACAGGACTTCTATTATCGTTTGTTGAAGTTGTTTCGTTCTGAAAGTTGTGCGTTATAAAGCTAACTCGTTGCGTAACTCATAACGCGTGACATTACTGAATAATATGTAAAAGGTTTTCGGCTTTGAAGACCGTCCTGTTTCACCCATTCCCTAACGTACCGTGTTATCTTAGGGCATGAATTCAATTCTGCTTGAAAAAATAAGATATGATCCATAGCACAAGAGAAGTACTCCGGCGGATACACGACATCTTTCTCAAGCTTGCCCTGTTTCCAAGCGCATTAGGAAGGAAACGGGGACCTCGTCCCGCAGCCTCCGAAGTGTTGACATGTCACCTGTCTCAGCGGAACTTTCCGCCCTGGACATCTTTCTGTGTCCGCTACAGCGCCGTCACCAACGACCAATTCGGACGGTCGAACTTCAATTGGGTGGTACAGGGCGCCAACTATCAAATACTGAGGACCGGATGCTTCCCTTTCATTAAGTACCACTGCTCCAAATCACCCCCAGGAAACCTGGACCTCGAAGACAAGTTTTTCAGTGCGCTGAAAGTCATCAACTTAGGTTAGTGTGAAAGAGACAAGGTCAGGGGAGGCTAGTATCTTAAGCTGGCCTTCTCGGATGTTTAATATGTATCTGTTACTGTGGTTGGGAACCCCTGGCTTATTAGGCAGGTCGGTAACTGATGGTAACTGGCATCCCTCAGAATACTGTAAATACTTGCACATTGTCTTTGTATCTCATGAAGACTGTTATAGGCCAAAGTGTTGCATTTTAACTTTGGGGTGATAAAATATTTACTATTTTTAATGGTGAGCAAGTGTTTGGCCTTTTCCGTGTCATGACAGTTACCTAAATGTCATATTCCTAACAATTTGTTCCAGAATTTCTCACAAAACATGCAAATGCCTAAGTGCAGAATATGACCCGGTTGTTGGCCTCTGTTGTATGTCCTCTCTGGCAGGTATCCCGTGTTTGGCCTACGGTGTGGGCTGTTTGATGGTGATCACCGCTACTGAGACTGTCCAAACTAGTGCCGGCCCGGTCACTGTTTACTTTGCTTTCAAAGAAAAAGACACACAATATTAAAGCTCAATTTCTGTACAGTTTTTATACTTATACTTGGTATATTATATTTATGAGTGTTTGTATCATGCTTCAGACAGAGATTTCTGAATTCTACTGTTTGGACTGATATCATTCAGGTGACGACAAGCAGATTCTGGTGCGATTTCACTTTTGTGGACTGCGGACTGATAGAAAACCCAGGTTGGTTGTCAGCAATATTGGGCAATGGACAGCTGTCTTCTCTGTGAAGCTGAGGGTGTTGCTAGGTGCTCACGCAACAGATTCTTCTGGATCATACAAATGTGTGAAAACAAAATAAATGCTTTTGGTCTTAATTATTAAAGTAATAGTTGGGTGTACAGTACCAGTGAAAAGTTTGAACACACCTACTCATTCAAGGGTAATTGTTTAGTTTTACCATTTTCCCAATTGTAAAATTATAGCGAACACATAAGAACTATGACGTAATGGATATGAAATCTTGTTAGCCACCAAAAAGTGTTACGCTGACCAAAGTACACTTTATATTGTCGATTCGTCCTAAGTGGCCACTCTTTGCCTTGATGACAGCTTTGCCACACTACCAACTTGGGTCTCTTTCCGTCGTGGCTGTTCAGAACCCTCAAATTGGCCAGCACAGTAACCCTGGTCAGCCTGCAGTTTGTAGAGGCCTGTCTGGGCTGCTCTAATAAGTAGCTCTAAATGTACTGAAAATGAAGCAGCATTACTACACCGAGACCTTGTGCTGTGCTCTGTGCTAAGGCAGCTGCTTTGAGCCCCAGGTCTCTAATCTAATTTAATCCCATGACTAAATTACCCCACATTTCAGTGCCGAATTAAATGCTTGTTTTTGGCAACTTAATTGCATTGTTGGCTGTTTAATAATGTGCACCAAGGTAATAAAATCAAAGTATTAACGTTTTTTCGGTAAGTAAAATAGTATTTTTGCTGGATCATTTTAAATAGTTCTGTTACTGTGAAGCCATGGAAATGATAATTAACTGGTAATTGCCGGTAATTAGCTTTTCTGGGCTACTTTTCCTTTTTACATATAACCCAGTTCTGGTTTAAATTGAGAATCTTCAGCTTGTGTATAGAACTATTACGGGGGGCCTGTTTTTTTTTGGTGGGCAAATTAAATGCCGTTTAAAAAACCGAACCATTTATCAGCCGTTTGTGTCGTGTACGTGCTCCCTTCAGTTCCAACTCTATGAAGAATCCCATGAATTCCCCTCTGACAGGGAGTGTATGGGCCCGGCTGTTTGTGTGACTGACCCCCACCTGCAGGCACCCCTGCTGTCACTCGTCCTAGAGCAGGACTCCCAAATGACACCCTGTTCCCTAGCACTACCTCTGACCAGAGTGGTCACCGATGAGGCTGCTCTGCAGTCACACTGATGGCTTCATACAGGGACACACATACAGCCCTGCATTTCTGTTTTCCCCCATGTAACGGGCATGTTTCTGAGAGAGATTGTACTAAACGTCAGTCTTTCAGTCATAGAGATACTTATTCATGTTTAAAACAATTTACTAAAACATCTAATTGACACAGGTTTGTTGAGAGTATAGCCTTCTTCATGAATGGAAACCTGTCTCAGGTGCTCCCCTGTATTATAACTAGTCAGTGAGTTTTTGCTTTAGGTGTTATTAATCTTATGTTTTGTCTTTTTGGATTATATGACAAAACCTAAATGCCTGACCTTAAACGTAAGTTAGCAGGCCTAGTGCTTCAACTTTGTTTTTAAAATAATTATCAGTCCTCGGACCACTGAGTCCAGAATGACATTGAAGTCATTTAGCTGTTACCCTTATCCAGAGTGAACTTACCGTTGAACACCTTTCTGCTCCCGGGGAATCGAACCCACAACCTCTGGCATTGCAGGCGCCATGCTCTACCGATCTTCATGGGAATCACACTGCCTTCCATGGAGTGCACTAATTTATACCCATCTGTGGTTTTGGGATTCCCAGTGTGGACCTCTTCCTCTTAGCGCTGCTGGGTGTAGAAGTGCTTTCTATTAAAGGGGTGAAACTATTAAAGGGGTTCACCCCAGAGGTCCAGCACTCATTGCCAAAACACATTAACAAGTGGCAGGATCATTATTTTTATATCCCTTCATTCCTCTCGTTTTTTTTCTTTTCCCCCCGGATCGTTTTTTTTCGGATAAGGCCAACCGAGGGACTGTGACCGCCCGCTGTGCCAATCAGGGTTGCCACAGAATACAGACAGTGGGTGGTGGAGGGCCTGTCAATCATTGCTCGACGTGGTAGGCTAACGTAGCAGCGCTGAAAGAAACGCCCTGAGTGGAGTTCCAACAGTAAGAATCGGGGGAAACGAAAGCTTGGTTGAACATGACTGTGTTCCTGAAAAACATATGAGGGCATATGTCCTGGTACCACATAGAGTATGGAGTTTTGTTATCTTTGGCTGTTTACCAGAATAAATTGAAGTTACAGTTAAATAATAAATATGGGCTTAAAGTGCAGTCTCTCAGCTTTAATTATGACAGTATTCACACCCAAATTGGAGGAAGGGTTTAGGAATTACTGCTCTTTAATATGTAGTCCACACTTTTTCAAGGGACCAAAAATAATTTGGACAATTAATCAAAAGCTGTTTCATGGACAGGTGTATTTGGAAGCTGTTGCTGTGAACCCACAACACTGCGGTCAAAGGAGCTCTCAATGCAGTGAAAACAGGCCATCCCTTAGGCTGCAAAAAAAAGTCCATCAGAAAGATAGCAGGAACATTGGGAGTGGCCAAATCAACCGTTTTGAAACATTCTCAGAATAAAAGAATGCACTGGTGAGCTCTGCAACAAAAATGATTAGACTTCGCCAAAAAACATCTAAAAAGCCAGCCCCAGATCTGGAACAGCATTCTTTGGACAGATGAAACTAAAATCAACCTGTACCAGAATGATGCAAAGAAAAAAGTATGGAGAAGGCTTTGGAACGGCTCATGGCTCGGCTGTTTCATTTCAAATCCGTTGTGGTGGCGTTGCTGTGCCAAAATTATGAAAATGCAGTCAGTGTCACAAATATTTCCCAGACCTTACTGTATCTGCTTGCCGTTTTATTATATTACTTTATCTACTCTTTTTGGGAAGAGCTGCCTGCTGCCAACAGTGGATATTTATGGAGGTGAATGGCTCCAGCTGTTTATCATATCATTTTTAACTGTGGTATCAGTTGGTTAGTGAACTCACAGTTTAATCATAACAGCTGGTCATGTCACTTTAAAAATCTCCAAATGTGTTTCATGTTAAAGGGAAATATTCTTGAGGACCCCTCATCAGTATTCTTTGTTTGGATAATGACATTTCCTCAACTCTTTTTGTCTTAGTAGATTACCCTCTAGGCCTAATGTGTTTCCCCTGTAATTCACATGCAATTTAGTTATTGTTTTGTTTTCCCCTTTTGTTGTTCATGTCTTCCTCCGTACTTACTGTTTACTGTGTTGACATAAAAATTCAGTCCTAAATAGCACCCTATTCATTTAGTGCACTACATTTTACCAGAGCCCATGGGCAAATGGAGTGCCAAATGCTGAAGTGTAATTTGTTTTAACCTTTTTTTTTTTTTTTTTTTTTTTTTTTACTGAAACTTAGTGTGAGAGTTTAATGAAGTATCAATTTCTATTATATATTATGCAGTATTTAAAGTTTCGACTCATTTAAAAAGCAGACGCCCCCCAAGATTCCCCACTGGTTCGTCTTTTACCCCCCACTATCCACACACACGCTCTCTCTCTCTTTCCCTCCTCTAGCCACAGGCTGAATGTAAATCGGTTTTTCCGAAGTCAAAAGGAAAACATTACAATGTATTCATTTATTCATGTGTTTTATTTTCTTTTCTATGGGTTCTGACACCCTAGAGGTCCCCTGGCCCATGAGACTCCTACTGACCCATGAGACCCCTAGAGGTCCTCTGGCCCATGAGACTCCTACTGACCCATGAGACTCCTAGAGGTCCCCTGGACCATGAGACTCCTAAAGACCCATGAGACTCTTACTGATCCATGAGACACCTAGAGGTCCCCTGACCCATGAGACTCCTACTGACCCATGAGGGGACCTCTAGGAGTCTCATGGGTCAGTAGGAGTCTCATGGGTCTTTAGGAGTCTCATGGTCCAGGGGACCTCTAGGGTGTCAGACGTGTTTTTCTGTATTTCTTTGTTGTTATTCTGTCTCTCACTGTTAAATAAACCTGCCATTAAAATGATAGACTGATCATTTCTTTGTCAGTGGGCAAACATACGAAATCAGCAGGGGGATCAAATACTTTTTTCCCTCAATGTATATAGTTCATACATGGGTCTGCCCCTGTGAGTAGATGTCCTTCATGGGATAGTATAGTCTGCTTCATCACAACAAAAAGGTCACTGCTGATGAAGTAGGCCTCCTTACTTAACCAAGATGTCATCCTTAATTCCTGTTCATTTAGTACAACAACTTAACAATACTCTCATCTGGATAACAGAAATACCCCCATCCTGACCAAAACAAACCCTGTAGTACTGGTGGAACAGGTTGGAGAAAAAATGTCTTATTGGAAGTGATTCTAATCTAGCGTACTTCATTCTGGTATTATATTTCCCTCTGTGATCAGCATCTTTTTGCAGACAGCAAACACACGGCTATAAACACACACACACCAACCCATCTACACACACAAACAGAGAGACAAGAACACACAGATATAAACTCACACACACACCAACCTACCTACACACACAAAGAGACAGACAAGAACAAACAGATATAAACACGCACACACACCAACCCACCTACACACACAAAGAGAGAGACAAGAACAAACAGATATAAACACACACACACACCAACCCACCTACACACACAAAGAGAGAGACAAGAACAAACAGATATAAACACACACACCAACCCACCTACACACACAAACAGAGAGACAAGAACACACAGACATAAACTCACACACACCAACCCACCTACACACACAAAGAGACAGACACGAACACACCCACCCACCCCCACACACACACTCCCACAGGCCTCCCACTAAGAGCAGAAACCATTACAGGAGGCTGCAGATCATTGGCTCAGAGATTGGAGATCAGAAGGAATAATATGTGAAGTATTACTGGCTGGGCCGGCTCTAGCCTTTGGGGGGCCTTAGCAACATTTTATTTGGGGCCCCCTCTCCCCTAGCGGTGAGGGCTCTATAGCGATCGGGGACTCATTTGCAGGCGGGACCCATATGTCCGGTTCTTATGCCTAGAACCAGGCCACCTTACAGAATGGACTCATCCACATCTGTATGCAGAGAATTGAATATATAAGGCCAGTTCTAGGCACTGTTCTGGTGAACAGTTGTTGGGATGAAAACATGGAATTATGTTTAAAAGGAAGTAGCTGTGTAAATGTCTGAGGCCACTCTGGACTGAGTTTGAGACAGCCGTGTGAATGATGATGATGATGATGATGATGACGAAGAAGCAGTAGGAAACGTTGACTGCGAGTCAGTGTTGTAACACGTAACATTATTCACATGTCCAGGGAGAAAGTGACTAGTATTGTGTCAGTTTGTCTGTTAGCCAGGGCTTACCAGTACAAGTCCTTAGAGGGTTAAAACCTGCCCTCACCTGTGTTCCTGATCACAGTCCTTGTTTAAACCTGCCCTCACCTGTGTTCCTGATCACAGTCCTTGTTTAACCTGCCCTCACCTGTGTTCCTGATCAACAGTCCTTGTTTAAACCTGCCCTCACCTGTGTTTCCTGATCACAGTCCCTGTTTAAACCTGCCCTCACCTGTGTTCCTGATCAACAGTCCTTGTTTAAACCTGCCCTCACCTGTGTTCCTGATCACAGTCCTTGTTTAAAATCTGCCCTCACCTGTGTTCCTGATCAACAGTCCCTGTTAAACCTGCCCTCACCTGTGTTCCTGATCACAGTCCCTGTTTAAACCTGCCCTCACCTGTGTTCCTGATCACAGTCCTTGTTTAAACCTGCCCTCACCTGTGTTCCTGATCACAGTCCCTGTTTAAACTTGCCCTCACCTGTGTTCCTGATCACAGTCCTTGTTTAAACCTGCCCTCACCTGTGTTCCTGATCACAGTCCTTGTTTAAACCTGCCCTCACCTGTGTTCCTGATCACATTCCCTGGTTAAACCTGCCCTCACCTGTGTTCCTGATCACAGTCCTTGTTTAAACCTGCCCTCACCTGTGTTCCTGATCACAGTCCTTGTTTAAACCTGCCCTCACCTGTGTTCCTGATCACAGTCCTTGTTTAAACCTGCCCTCACCTGTGTTCCTGATCACAGTCCTTGTTTAAATCTGCCCTCACCTGTGTTCCAGATCACAGTCCCTGTTTAAACTTGCCCTCACCTGTGTTCCTGATCACAGTCCTTGTTTAAACCTGCCCTCACCTGTGTTCCTGATCACAGTCCTTGTTAAACCTGCCCTCACCTGTGTTCCTGATCACAGTCCTTGTTTAAATCTGCCCTCACTTGTGTTCCAGATCACAGTCCCTATTTAAACCTTTTCTCACCTGTGTTCCTGTATCTTGTTGGTCATTGCGTGGTTTCATATTTTTGTAACATTGTTATGTTATGATTTAGTGTTTTAGTTTCCGTTTTGTTACACTTAGTTTTATTTTTATTAGAAGTGTTCTCCATGTATCTGGGTCCTGCCTACTTCTCTCAGAACATTTAACCTGGGGTTTGGATAGATCTGGAGGGCACTGTTGGACCTTTTACCACCACAGAACACTATGGGGATGTTGATACCTTAACAGACACAGTGGGTTTCTTCACTGCACCCTGATTTAATAAATGTTTAGTAATGTGATGAAGTTTGTTTCTGGCCCACTTTGTGCCCTAGGTTTGGTGGGTCGGGTCAGACCACTGGAACACACAGAACCAGGTATTTGTCTTATTCCATTCTATTTTAATACAACCTGCATGCAGTGGTTCACAACAACGTACAGACTGTATGCAAATAGAGAAGAACAGTAAAAAACACATCTTAGGTACAGTGATACATACAGCTCAACCCATCCATTGTTCCTCCTCTCCATTCATCCAACTTATTCTGGTTCTTGGATCTGACATAGCCCCATGACCTTGGATCTGCCATCACCCCATGACCTTGGGGCTATGTTTATACATTTATAAACTAATATTAATACGTTAATACTATATTATTCATCCACGTATAAAAACATATCATCTTGGATACGTCTATTGTCTTGTGTTTACTACTGTCCTCTGCCAGGCTATATACCAGTAACATTTAGGATCCAGGCTACATTCACATTCACAGTATCAGTATTCACAGATGGTCAAGCATGGTGTCTGAGTCCCATGGGGGGGGCCAGGATCAGAAAAAAACATGAAAATGTATGTTAGTCACCCTGGACAAGGGCGCCCGCTAAATGACTTCAGTGTAAAAACTGTAGCATTTTGTAAATGTGGTTTGTATTTACTAACGCTAGCAGGGAAGAACAATGGATCACTATGGAGATCATCTACTGTAATGAAGCATCTATAAGGGTTAGGTTAGCATGTCATTAACATGCTGTAGATATGCTATCACTACATTTATTTTACCTTCACTAGTATGGTCAGGCCAATTAAAACAAGCATAGATATAATATGGATTTGCCAAAGTTAAGATAATTTTGTATGGTTTCTATTTTTCATTTTTCCTCTTCGAAGATTTCAGTTTGTTTTTCAATAGAATTGTTCACATTATAGGTCACATTAAAAGTGGAAAAAGTTCTGACATGATTTTTCTTTATCTCTTTCTTTTACATCACAAGAACCTGGCATTTTAACAGGGGTGTGTAGACTTTTTATATCCACTGTAGCCTGGACACCATGGCTAACAAGCTGTTCTCTGGTCAGAGATGTTATGTTATGTGATGTATTTTCTGTGGTATACTGCCTGATATCAGCCAATCAGCATGCAGAATTTTCACCAGCGGGTTCACAGAACCATCTATACAACTGCTAATCATTTCATACTGTACCTGAATCATGTTATAAACATTTTCAATAATTCTGCTCAGTATGTATGAATGGATTTCATAACAGGACTAACATTCAGTATGACTTCCAACTCATTCAATTGCATCCACTGATTTAATGTTAGAACAACGGGCAAAAGATGGCAAAGATATAGGATATTAATAGCATGTAAGATGAGGCTTGACTTGTATTCAGCCTCTCATGTCATTTTGATACTGATGACTTCGTCAGTGGTGTCTCTGTCATTTGCTGCTCAACACAGAAATTAAACACAATTGTGATGGTTTATACTACTTAGCCAGATACCAGATTAATATGTTTATTATGTTCAACATCATACCTCCACCTGTTCCTGTTCCCGGTCCACGTCCCAAGGCCGAGCCTCCACCTGTTCCTGTTCCCAGTCCCGAGGCCGAGCCTCCACCAGTTCCTGTTCACGGTTCCCGTCCAGAGACTGAGCCTCCACTTGTTCCTGTTCCCAGTCCCAGTCCAGAGGTAGAGTCTCCACTTGTTCCTGTTCCCGGTTCCCATCCAGAGGCTGAGCCTCCACTTTTTCCAGTTTCCGGTCCCGGTCCAGAGGCCGAGTCTTCACTTGTTCCTGTTCCTGGTCCCCGTCCCGAGGCTGAGCCTCCACTTTTTCCAGTTTCCGGTCCCGGTCCAGAGGCCGAGTCTTCACTTGTTCCTGTTCCTGGTCCCCGTCCCGAGGCGGAGCCCGTTTACTTTTTCTTTGTGTTTCGACACGCAGCCTGTCCTTGTCCTTATTGTTTGCACCTGTGTCTTGTTTACTCCCTTGTTGTGTCCCTATTTAATGTCCTCCTGCCCCAGTGTTTCTTGTTGGCCATTGTTTGTTGTTTGCCATTACTGTTGCCTGTTCCTGCCTTTTGTTTCTGTTCTTCTTTGTGAGTTCATTAAATTATCTTTTGCCTTTTTGGAAACCTCTGTGCCTGTGTCCTTCTACCCATGCTCAATCCTGACAATTACCTTATTTACACAAGTGGATTTCATACTTTAACAGGAATAGCATCTTTAAAATCTTCAAATCATTAAAATGCATCAATTTATTTAATGTTAAAATACTGACAAAAAGCTAAAAGACATGTACATTGGAAACAGTATTCAGTCTCTCATGTTAAGTACAGGGTGAGTAGTTAATGTGCAACAGTTTTAGACAATGATGCTGCAATATAAAGGCCTGACGTTAAATCGATGTGGATTTTTCTCTGTATGTTGTATAGTGATTAAGGGGTTCTGTATGTTGTATAGTCGTTAAAGGGTTTAATTTGTTGTAAAGTGGTTAAAGGGTTTCTATATGTTGTATAGTGGTTAAGGGGTTCTATATGTTGTATAGTGGTTAAATGGTTTAATATGTTGTATAGTGGTTAAGGGTTTAATATGTTGTATAGTGGTTAAGGGTTTCTATATGTTGTATAGTGATTAAGGGGTTCTATATGTTGTATAGTGGTTAAGGGGTTCTATATGTTGTATAGTGGTTAAGGGGTTCTATATGTTGTATAGTGGTTAAGGGTTTAATATGTTGTATAGTGGTTAAGGGGTTCTATATGTTGTATAGTGATTAAGGGGTTCTATATGTTGTATAGTGGTTAAGGGGTTCTATATGTTGTATAGTGGTTAAGGGGTTCTATATGTTGTATAGTGGTTAAATGGTTTAATATGTTGTATAGTGGTTAAGGGTTCTATATGTTGTATAGTGATTAAGGGGTTCTATATGTTGTATAGTGGTTAAGGGGTTCTATATGTTGTAGAGTGGTTAAGGGGTTCTATATGTTATGTAGGTGGAACTGTCTAGATGTAGACGGAACTATCTAGAGGTAGATGGAACTCTCTGGAGGTAGATGGAACTCTCTAGAGGGAGATGGAACTCTCTCTAGAGGGAGATGGAACACTAGAGGGAGATGGAACTCTCTGGAGGTAGATGGAACTCTCTAGAGGGAGATGGAACACTCTAGAGGGAGATGGAACTCTCTAGAGGGAGATGGAACTCTCTAGAGGGAGATGGAACTCTCTAGAGGGAGATGGAACTCTCTATAGCTAGGTAGGTCAAAATGGAGTAGGTCAGGATAGAGATATATAAAATAGCTATATAAAAAATCAGGTTGGGACTGTGACCCAAGTCACACCCTATTTCTTATTTAGAGCACTGGTCAGAAGTAAGGCAGTTTACAGGAAACATAGAGACGTTTGGGAGGCTTGAATGAGTGTTTCAGTATAGAGACCCTACAGGATGTGACCGTTTGACCGCTACTTTGCTACAGAGCTTAACTGAGATATCTTGACTGTAACCCATAACCTTGGTAATGGCTTTTTGAGGTTAAACAATCCCTTCTTCTCTCTGTTTCAGTCCATCTGTCACTCTCACTTTCAATGACATTTCACTTTAAACAGCTTTATTGTCATGGGAAACAATTTTTTACACATCCAAATCAAGTGAAAAATAAGATATCTATAATATATTTCAAAATGGTTGAAGAAAAATAAACAAATCTGAGCATTACCCAGCTTTTGTAAGGATGAATTCATTTTAATTATTTTATTGATTTGTTATATTACCATACAAGCTTTTGTAAAGTAATGTAATAATATGCAAATATTTCAGTTATGAATGACAAGCGCAAATTAAGAGATATATAGATTAAATTTATTATATATTTCTTATTTTTCACTGGTTAAGTTTATAATGTTGTTTGTGCTGGTTTCTCTCATGACAACAGGTCACAAATCATTCTGCAGTGTTTGTACATTGTGGAATTCATAACATTACAGATATTCATAACATTATAGATATTCATAAGATTACAGATATTCATAACATTATGGATATTCATAACATTAAAGATATTCACCAATGTTTGGTATGTTTTGAAACTCTTTGTGGGTCTCTATGAACTGAGAGAAATGTGTGTCTTTAATGTGTTCATACATTTTAGCAGGGGGTTAAGAAGTGTAGCTCAGTTTCCACCTCATTTTCTGGGCAGTGTGCACATAGCTGGTCAGCATTCAAGAGCCAGGCCTGCCTTTGTTCGGCCTGTCTTGGTACCAAGGCCATGCTCATTGAACCTGTACATTGTGAAGAGATTTCTTAATTTAGTGTCAGGGTCAAATGTCATGTATCCGGCCACTGGGTACGCTCTGTTTAGGTCAAGGTATTATTCCCATGTACGCTCTGTTTAGGTCAAGGTATCATTCCCATGTACACTCTGTTTAGGTCAAGGTATCATTCCCATGTACCCTCTGTTTAGGTAAAGGTATCATTCCCATGTACACTCTGTTTATGTCAAGGTATCATTCCCATGTACGCTCTGTTTAGGTCAAGGTATCATTCCCATGTACGCTCTGTTTAGGTCAAGGTATCATTCCCATGTACGCTCTGTTTAGGTCAAGGTATCATTCCCATGTACGCTCTGTTTAGGTCAAGGTATCATTCCCATGTACGCTCTGTTTAGGTCAAGGTATCATTCCCATGTACGCTCTGTTTAGGTCAAGGTATTATTCCCATGTACGCTCTGTTTAGGTCAAGGTATCATTCCCATGTACGCTGATGTTTGTTTTGTTATTACCATTAGTATCAACATGACAAAATATATTCAGGTTAGAGTTAGATATTGTGCATTAAAAGTGCAGTATCTCAGCTTTAACTTGAGGGTATTCACATCCAAATCAGAGGAAGTGTTTAGGAATTACAGCTCTTTAATATGTAGCCCCCTATTTTTCAAGGGACCAAAAGTAATTAGAAAATGACTCAGCTGTTTCATGGACAGGTGTGGGCTATTCCTTTGTTATTTCTTCATGAATTAACCAGGTAAAAGGTCTGGAGTTTATTCCAGGTGTGGCATTCACATTTGGAAGCTGTTGCTGTGAACCCACAACGTGCGGTCAAAGGAACTCTCAATGCATGTGAAACAGGCCATCCTTAGGCTGCAAAAGAAAATCCATCAGAGAGATAGCAGGAACCTTAGAAGTGTCCAAATCAACAGTTTGGTACGTTTTGAGAATGTAATGGTGAGTTCTGCAACACAAAAAGGCCTGGATGCCCAGAGAAGAGAACAGTGGTGGATGATCATAGGATCCTTTCCACGGTAAAGAAAAACCCCTTCACAACATCCAGCCAAGTGAAGAACACTCTCCAGGAGGTAGGAGACTTCACGAGAGCAAATACAAAGGGTTCCCCACAAGGTGCAAAACATTCATAAGCCCCATGAATAGAAAGGCTGGATTAGACTTTAAAGATTAGCCAAAAAACATGTAAAATACCAGCCCAGATCTGGAACAGCATTCTTTGAACAGATGAAACTAAGATCAACCTGTACCAGAATGGTGTGGGAAAAAAAAGTATGGAGAAGGCTTGGATCGCCTTGATCCGAAGCATACCACATCATCTGTCAAACACGGTGGGGCAGTGTGATGGCATGGGCATGCATGGCTTCCAATCACACTGGGTCAATAGTGTTTATTGATGATGTGACAGACGACAGAAGCAGCCAGATTAATTCTGAAGTGTATATGGATATATTGTCTGCTCAGATTCAGCCAAATTCAGCGAAGTTGCATCAATTTACAGATGGACAATGACCCAAAATGTACTGCGAAAGCAACCCAGGAGTTTTTTATGGCAAAGAAGTGGAATATTCTGCAATGGCAGAGTTAATCAGCTGATTGCAACCTGATCAAGCATGCATTTCACATGCTGACTGAAGACAGCTGCAGTAAAGGCCTGGCAAAGCATCACAAAGGAGGAAACCCAGCGTTTGGTGATGTCCATATGTTCCAGACTTGAAGCAGTCACTGCCAGCAAAGGATTCTTGACAAAGTGTTAAAAATGAAAATTTTATTTATGATTGTGTTAATTTGTCCAATTACATTTGAGACCCTGAAATAAGGGGACTGTGTATGAAAATGGTTGCAATTCCTAAACGTTTCATACGACGTTTTTGTTCAACCCCTTGAATTAAAGCTTTGTACACTGAATATGTTTAATAGTCTTAAATTGCATTTCGGTTGTTTTATTTCAAATCCATTGTGGTGCCAAAATTATGGAAATTGTGTCAGTGTCCAAATATTTCAGGACCAGGTGGATGTCTCATTGTCCCTCGCAATGCTGGCTATATAATCTGTGTGTGTGTGTATTTGTGTGTGTTTGTGTGTGTGTATGTGTGTGTGTTTGTGTGTGTGTATGTGTGTGTGTGTGTGTCTCTGGGCTCACTGGCCCAGGCATATCTCCTCATCCCTCCCATTCCCTGACATCCATTACCATGTCAATGCATCTGTATTGTTATTATACATGTAATTTATGCACACTGACTTCTTTGTTTAATAACAGGGAGGAGCTACATCCCATATTGATTAACTTCACCTGTAGAGCACAGTTCTCACAGGAATGCAGAGTACTTAACAAAAATGGACAGAAGGAAGTCGATATGAAACATGACAAATGTAAAACCTACAGCAACGTAAAAATTATGAGACAAAGTCATATAATCATAATTGAACAAATAAATTCACAAATAAAACACAAATAGACCAGAGAGACCAACAGGGCTGGTTTGAGGCATAAGCAACTTAGGGGCCCCAAAAGGCTAGAGCCAGCACTGGAGACCAATGCATTAAATCAAAGCAATTAAAAAAGATGCTATCTAGAATGGATTGCATTCGCTTTACCGCACCGTTGTGACGAAAAGAGAGCTGAGCCGGAAGGCAAAGCTCTCAATATACCGGTCAATTTTCCTTCCTACCCTCACCTATGGTCATGAAGGCTGGGTCATGACCGAAAGAACCAGATCGCGAGTACAAGTGGCTGAAATGGGTTTTCTCAGAAGGGTGGCTGGCTTCTCCCTTAGGGATAGGGTGAGAAGCTCAGCCATCCGTGAGGAACTCGGAGTAGAGCCGCTGCTCCTTTGCATCGAAAGGAACCAGTTGAGGTGGTTCGGGCATCTGGTAAGGATGCCCCCAGGACGTCTCCCTAGGGAGGTGTTCCAGGCACGTCCAGCTGGGAGGAGACCTCGGGGTAGGCCCAGGACTAGGTGGAGTGATTATATTTCGACACTGGCCTGGGAACGCCTCGGGATCCCCCAGTCAGAGATGGCAAATGTGGCTCGGGAAAGGGAAGTTAGGGATCCCCTGCTGGAGCTGCTGCCCCCGCGACCCGATACCGGATAAGCGGATGAAGATGAGATGAGAAGATGCTATCTAGAATGGATTTTTTAAATAGATAGCATATATGATTGAAGCCACCCAAGTTTGTGAGCTCTGGCAGGAAGCAGCCTCAACACACTACAACATAACTCACCTTTTGTCTTTTGTCCATATCTCTTTCTACTGCCTTTGAATTTTTCTCTCATTCATGAATTTGAAGTTGTTTGGTTAAGTTGAGAGAAGAAAGGTAGAGATGTGTTCTTTCGCTCTAACACCTCCACCTTTTTAACTCTTTCCTTTCTCTTTCTCTCTCCATTGATTTCTTTCACTCCTTGGGTATCTTTCTGCATTCTCCTTTTGCGGTCATTCTCTGTCCTTTCCTTTCTTTAGCACTCTCTCTCTCACTCTCAAACTATGAAGAATAAGCAGAATAAATATGAATCAGTCATAATAAACTGGAGGTAATACACAGGGAGCTTTAATAATGTGCATCAAGGCCGGGGATGTTCCCACAAGACCACAGGGCTTTAGCTCCGCCCACTGGCCAAGTGAAGCAGTGCATCGTGGGTGATCTCCAGCTCTGGAGTTGAAAAAGTAAGCTCATGTTAAAATCAGCTGTGTAGAAAGGGGAACTGCCCTTCACTGTCGAACAGCGGATCTGCTCCAAGGCCACAGTGGAGAACGGGGAAATGTCCTTCACTTCTCTCAGGGAATGGTCAAACTCTCACATTTTTGGGAAAATTAACCCCAACCTCTCATTCTGGGGTTAAAACGGTGGTCAGTGAATCATCATGAGGCGCTGTGCCGCGGTCTTCATTAAACCGGGGTTAAAACGGTGGTCAGTGAATCATCGTGAGGCGCTGTGCCGCGGTCTTCATTAAACGGCTTGTCATCCCTGCCCATAGCCGCCCGTAGCCACGCAAAGGGACAAGGACAGGAAGAACTAAGAAAACCTGGAGAATATACAATGAAACAGATCTCACCTAGAGATTCTCTCTCTCCCTTTCACTCTCACTATCACCCCCACCCTCTCATTATCACCCCCACCCCCTCACTATCACCCCCACCCTCTCATTATCACCCCCACCCCCTCACTATCACCCCCACCCCCTCACTATCACCCCCACCCCCTCACTATCACCCCCACCCCCTCACTATCACCCCCACCGTCTCACTATCACCCCCACCCTCTCACTATCACCCCCACCATCTCACTATCACCCCCACCCTCTCACTATCACCCCCACCCCCTCACTATCACCCCCACCCCCTCACTATCACCCCCACCCTCTCACTATCACCCCCACCCCCTCACTATCACCCCCACCCTCTCACTATCACCCCCACCCCCTCACTATCACCCCCACCCTCTCACTATCACCCCCACCGTCTCACTATCACCCCCACCCTCTCATTATCACCCCCACCGTCTCACTATCACCCCCACCCTCTCACTATCACCCCCACCCTCTCATTATCACCCCCACCATCACACTATCACCCCCACCCCCTGACTATCACCCCCACCCTCTCATTATCACCCCCACCGTCACACTATCACCCCCCCATCTCACTATCACCCCCACCCTCTCATTATCACCCCCACCATCACACTATCACCCCCACCCTCTCATTATCACCCCCACCCTCTCTTTTGCTCATTTATTCCCAGATAGGGTAGTAATAAGATGCATGGATCTGTTAAATTAAAATATGAATTACTCTTATTAACATTTTAACTGCCAACTCCACCCTCACACGCCAAACAACGACACTTCCTGCACCAACACTCCTGAAGAATCCCAAAAAGATCTGACATGGCATCTAAGAAACAAACACACTTTCATAATCACATCATTTTGTTGTTGAGTCGCCCTTTTGTCTCAACCATTCACAACTCTTTCTGTGCACACACCTGCAGACACAGAATCATCACAACACTCCCAACTTGGCATCAGCAAGTCCCTGAACAGGGATGTTTATTTATTCTGACTGATTGAAGTTCAACCATGGTTAAAGATCAGATATTGTAGTGACAAACCAAACAGACTTCCTTTTAATGGTTGCCAAATAAACTACCTACTGTAACCCCAAAATCGCAAAAGTAATACTGAATATAAATAACTGGCTGGCAAATAAAACAATCCACTAGCCTTGTCTAATCAGTCTAGACAACACAAACAGTGACAGAATTAACAGCAGCAAAGCATGCTGGGATAACAATAATTACAGGAACTCTAGACAGCAATCTTGCTAATGCCACATTATCATTGCAAATGGTTAAGTTAAGGGTTGAAAGCAGTTATAATTCATCGTAGATTAGGTATAATTAAACATGACTTCATGTTTCACTGATTTGCAGTAGTGTACATATCTAATGTCCCAGTGCAATGCAACACCTGACATTTCACTATTATTCAGAATTGATAAATGAGGAATCCATGTACCAAACACTGCGGACGGCATGGCGAAAAAAAGTATGAGGAGTGTGATGTCATAAAATAAACTTGTATAGTAAAATGGTTCTACTTTGAACTCCAAACGGACTTTCCTTTGTCTGAAGTCTTAGAACGTTTAAACTCACAATCCCTGGAGCCAGAGCATCCACTAGGTCAAACTCTGTCTCCACCATGTCTTATCCAACCAAACTCTGTCTCCACCACGCCATCTCCAACCACATCTCTATCTTCACCACGCCATCTCCAACCACAACTCTGTCTCCACCATGCCATCTCCAACCACATCTCTATCTCCACCACGCCATCTCCAACCACATCTCTATCTCCACCACGCCATCTCCAACCACATCTCTATCTCCACCACGCCATCTCCAACCAAACTCTGTCTCCACCACGCCATCTCCAACCACATCTCTATCTCCACCACGCCATCTCCAACCACATCTCTATCTCCACCACACCATCTCCAACCACAACTCTGTCTCCACCACGCCATCTCCAACCACATCTCTGTCTCCACCACGCCATCTCCAACCACAACTCTGTCTCCACCATGCCATCTCCAACCACAACTCTTTTCTCCGCCATGCCATCTCCAACCACAACTCTGTCTCCACCACGCCATCTCCAACCACAACTCTGTCTCCACCACGCCATCTCCAACCACATCTCTATCTCCACCACGCCATCTCCAACCACATCTTTATCTCCACCACGCCATCTCCAACCACATCTCTGTCTCCACCACGCCATCTCCAACCACAACTCTTGTCTCCACCATGCCATCTCCAACCACAACTCTGTCTCCACCACGCCATCTCCAACCACAACTCTGTCTCCACCACGCCATCTCCAACCACAACTCTGTCTCCACCATGCCATCTCCAACCACATCCCTATCTCCACCACGCCATCTCCAACCACATCTCTATCTCCACCACGCCATCTCCAACCACAACTCTGTCTCCACCACGCCATCTCCAACCACATCTCTATCTCCACCACGCCATCTCCAACCACATCTCTATCTCCACCACGCCATCTCCAACCACAACTCTGTCTCCACCACGCCATCTCCAACCACAACTCTGTCTCCACCACGCCATCTCCAACCACATCTCTGTCTCCACCACGTCTTCTCTAACCACAACTATTCAACTCTATTAAACCAGAATGGGTCCCCTGGTTGCTGGTTTTCAAATCCTATGTTTTTTTCCCTAGACAAATATCTAATGTATTGATGTGAACTGTACGCACAGAGCCCAAACCCACCCCCCACCCCCCCACACACCCCCACACACACACACAAACACACACACACTGGGTGCGACTGCGGGGTTAATGTGCATGTATATTTATTTATAGAGCAGGTCAAACCACTTAGTCCAGGATATGATTTATAACAACCCCCCCACCAATGAACGCACCCCAAATGGTCCCTGACGCCCTGTTTAGGACCCTTCATCTGCACTGTGTAGGGGTCCACAACCTGGGGTCCCAGGCTAAAGGAGGGCACTACGTGGGAAGAGGGTGGTATTTGGGAGGCGTGCTACGACTACTAAACCCTACAGGGGGAATTGTTGGGCTGCTCTTTCTCTCTTGGGTGTGTGTGTGTGTGGTGTGAACACGCTCTAGGTGTGTGTGGTGTGAGCACTGCCATGGGTGTTGTGTTAGAATGCTGAACCCCATTAATTTCATCGCTCCCCCTCTCTCGTTTTCCCCTTTCTCACTCACACACACACACTTGCACACACGCATGCTCGTTTCCCTTCCGTCTTTAAATGTTTTGTTGGGGAAGGGAGACCTCTTGCTGCGCTGGAGAATTTCCTCTCATTGTTAATTTTCCCCGCACCATATGGGGCCACAGACACTTCACCTGCAGGCTGTAACAGAGTGTGTGTGTGTTGGTGTGTGTGTTGGTGTGTGTGTTGGTGTATGTGTGTCTGTGTGTGTGTGTTGGTGTGTGTGTTGGTGTATGTGTGTCTGTGTGTGTGTGTTGGTGTGTGTGTGTGTGTGTAATGTGTGTGGTTAACAGCCAGTATGTGTAGTGTCTATGCAGACACCAGCACTAGTCTCCCACACACACACACACACCGGGTGTAGGCGGTTGACTTATTCAGACATTGTTGAGGTAGTGTGTGTGTGTGTGTGTGTGTGTGAGACAGAGTGGGTGCTCCAAGCAGAGCTGTGTAGATCAGGGTTTCATCGTGGCTTGTCATTGATTAGACCAGAGTCTTTAATTCCATATCAACCCCTGTTGAGATTCATGTTGTGATTCATTTACTTTCTCTGTCACAATTTAATGGTGTTTTGTCATGAGGCAATGGAATTCTGCTATCTTTACACTTTGAGTGTGTGTGTGTGTGTGTGTGTGTGTGTGTGTGAGAGAGTATCTTTGTGTGTGTGTGTGTGTGTGTGTGTGTGTGCAGCTGTCAGATAAACAGCTGAAATATATAAATATATTTTGTATCTGTTGTGTATTTTTGTTTCTTTGTCTCATTCATTTTCTTTCCAAACTGACGAAAACGTGTCCTTATCATAGTTCCTGTATATTATAATGCTGTCATTATCATAGTTCCTGTATATTATAATGCTGTCATTATCATAGTTCCTGTATTTTATAATGCTGTCATTAACATGGTTCCTTTATTTTATAATGCTGTCATTAACATAGTTCCTTTATTATATAATACTGTCATTAACATAGTTCTTGTATTTTATAATGCCGT
This sequence comes from Esox lucius, assembly GCF_011004845.1. NCBI lineage: Eukaryota > Metazoa > Chordata > Actinopteri > Esociformes > Esocidae > Esox > Esox lucius. The sequence continues at coordinate 2,480,164 of NC_047587.1, read as the reverse complement.
CATTATCATAGTTCTTGTATTTTATAATGCCATAATTATCATAGTTCTTGTATTTTATAATGCTGTTCTTACAGAGTTAGAATTAAGTTGTATAGAATTACACAACATCTTCATAATGGCTACTTTCTTAAAGCTTTTCTTGCGTACTGTATGTGTATTGACTGGTCAGTACGCATTTCCTCTTTCCTGTTTTCTACATCTGTGGAAGAGGTATGTCATGTTCAGTGGTTTAGAAACATGTCCACATCCATCTAACATGGTCAAGTACACATATTTCTTTTATATCGACCATATGGTTACAATTTCAATGTTTTCCGAATCAGAAAGAGTTTTATTGCCAAGTAAGTTTCACAAAGAACAAGGAATTTGTTCTGGCCCGTTGGTGCAAAATTTATACTAAAGAAATAAAAGAAATAAAAAGAAATAAGAACAGTACTTGTGCAGTTTATATGCAGAAGAGTGGGATGTTCCTGGTAACAACGATTACATTTTCTGGTGAAACTGTTAGCATACAGTACAGTAGCTGGTTATGAGCGGGGCACAGTTCAGGTAGCTCACAAACTGGTACATTCTATAACTGTCTTTCAGTGAGGTTGTGTGACAGCGTGTTGGTGTGTGTGTGTGTGTGTATTACACTGTGTATGTTTATGTGACAGCGTGTTGGTGTGTGTGTGTGTGTACTACACTGTGTATGTTTATGTGACAGCGTGTTGGTGTGTGTGTGTGTGTGTGTATTACACTGTGTATGTTTATGTGACAGCGTGTTGGTGTGTGTGTGTGTGTGTATTACACTGTGTATGTTTATGTGACAGCGTGTTGGTGTGTGTGTGTGTATTACACTGTGTATGTTTATGTGACAGCGTGTTGGTGTGTGTGTGTGTATTACACTGTGTATGTTTATGTGACAGCGTGTTGGTGTGTGTGTGTGTGTGTATTACACTGTGTATGTTTATGTGACAGCGTGTTGGTGTGTGTGTGTATTACACTGTGTATGTTTATGTGACAGCGTGTTGGTGTGTGTGTGTGTGTGTATTACACTGTGTATGTTTATGTGACAGCGTGTTGGTGTGTGTGTGTGTGTGTGTATTACACTGTGTATGTTTATGTGACAGCGTGTTGGTGTGTGTGTGTGTGTATTACACTGTGTATGTTTATGTGACAGCGTGTTGGTGTGTGTGTGTGTGTATTACACTGTGTATGTTTATGTGACAGCGTGTTGGTGTGTGTGTGTGTGTATTACACTGTGTATGTTTATGTGACAGCGTGTTGGTGTGTGTGTGACAGTGTGTATGTGACAGTGTGTTAGTGTGTGTGTGTGACAGTGTGACAGCGGGTTGGTGTGCGTGTGTGTGTGTATTACACTGTGTATGTGTATGAGACAGTGTGTATGTGACAGTGTGTTAGTGTGTTAGTTTGTGTACATGTGTCAGTGTGTATGTGACAGTGCATTAATGTGTGTGTGTGTCAGTGTGTATGTGACAGTGTGTCAGTGTGTATGTGACAGTGCATTAATGTGTGTGTGTGTGTGTGTGTGTGTGTGTGTTTGTGTCAGTATGCAGCCCAGCCTATCGGTCTCCTCACATTCTCTCAACAGCCAGGCTTTTCCCAGAGAGGATTTCACCAGTGAGGAGGTGTGGATTTCTCGTTAAGCCTGAGATGAGATGGGAGGCGAGGGAGGATCAAGGCTGCCAGCAGGGTGAGGTTGACGGGGGACAGAAGGAAGCTCCTGGAGGCGGGGGAGAGAAGGGGTGAGGGGATTAAGGGGGTGTAAGAGAGTGACATTCCTGAGGAACCTGGGAAAACGGTTTTGATAAGATTTGTCGAGTGCTGGGGGAGGCCTTGTCCCAGGTCCTGGATAGATATGTGTGGCCGCTGGCAACCAGTTTGCTAGCCATCCAATAATTTCACCTCTAGATGAGCAGGAAGGTTGACCTGGGGTCAGTGCTGCCGAGATTCCGCCTGACTCACCCGCAGGACTGTCCCGGTAACAATGATGGAGAGATGAGAGGAGGGCAGAAGGAGAGAGGGGAGAAGGAGAGAGGGGAGAAGGAGAGAGGGGAGGAGGAGAGAGGGGAGGAGGAGAATGAAGAAAAGTGGGGAGAAGAAAGGTAAAAAAAAAGGAGGGATTGATGCTCCTCCCTTTCCCTTTCTTGTCCAGGACAGAATGGCTATCAACTCTCCCTGTTGTAGTTCTGTCGTAGTGGCCCCTGGTCTTTGTAGTTCTGGATGTCGTGGTGGCCCCTGGTCTTTGAAGTTCTGGATGTCGTGGTGGCCCCTGGTCTTTGTAGTTCTGGATGTCGTGGTGGCCCCTGGTCTTTGTAGTTCTGGATGTTGTGGTGGCCCCTGGTCTTTGTAGTTATGGATGTCGCAGTGGCCCCTGGTCTTTGTAGTTATAGATGTCGCAGTGGCCCCTGGTCTTTGTAGTTATAGATGTCGTAGTGGCCCCTGGTCTTTGTAGTTCTGAATGGCGTAGTGGCCCCTGGTCTTTGTAGTTATGGATGTCGTAGTGGCCCCTGGTCTTTGTAGTTCAGAAGGTCGTAGTGGGCCCTGGTCTTTGTAGTTCTGAAGGTCATAGTGGGTCCTGGTCTTTGTAGTTCTGAAGGTCATAGTGGACCCTGGTCTTTAGACAATAACCAACAAGAACAATAGCAAGGGTTTTCCAGGACAACTTCAGGTGGTTAAGTTCTGACCAACAGCTTGTTTACCCATTTACATTGTGGTCCAACTCATCTGTTTTGCACAATAGCTAGAGCTATCAATAACAAGTGTATGTGAAAACATAAGATGAGCTACAAGCCTGAAAGAGATTTGAAAGCTTGTCTGCCCTTTTATAGGGTTATAATATCATTCATTCAGTTAATATGGTAATTTCAAAGAAATGGCCCAATAAAGAAATGTTATCCATTTGTATTACGTTTTTTTTTCTGGAGAGTTTCATCAATCATGTTGATATATGTGGTTTATTGTGGGGCTTTGCGCATTCAACTGATAAATATGTAAATCAATAGGTTTTATAGTTAATAACATAATGTTATTTGGATCTCTTGAACCCAATTAAATGAGAAACTCTAATAGTAAATAGTTTGTGATTGTTGGAACGTGCAGAATAAAAAGGGAATGAGTTGCACTGAGAAAGAAAGCATACTTTTTTATTACATATGTTAATGACAAATGTTATTGACTTGAACGAATGGGAAAATACACCTGGCAAATGTATAGTAAAATCACTTACCAATTTCTTCCTCTGTGTGGTTTGCAATTATAGTTATTTGAGAAGCAATAGGAGGAATTAATTCCCCGTGCCGGCTGATAATGTCCCTGGTAGGAGTGGAATGGAGATTGTGTTGATGGTATTGGACGAGGGGGTCTCTAGGTAATGTTGTATATCTTAAAGTATTTTCCAGGAGTGAAGAGGACAGAGAGATGAAGAGAGAAAAGCTTAATTTAATTGACAGAATAAATCAATAACATGAAGAGGTGCTTTTTCAAAATAGTCTGTAAAATGAGAATGTAATTTACCGCAAACGATCTGATTAGAGTTTGAAAAAAGGGATGATTAAAAATGACGCTGTCCCAGGCATAAAGGCTCAGCTGGATGGACTCAGAAACAATAAATCGTGCTTAAAAGGACAATCTGCAGTCGAGGTTTCAACTAAGTGGTCAACCAGCTATTGTTTTTTGGAACAGCTGGAGAATAGGGCTGAGAAATGGAAGAACCAAACTCGAAAACAATAATTTAGATGTAAAAAGACATTCTTTAGGAGATATCTCTTAATCTTGAAATATCACAACTAGTTAAGTTAAGGTGTACTATGGTTTTGTGTACCCATTATCAGTATTGAGAAAGCTAGTATGATTTCTACCATGATTTCTACCATGCTTTTTACCATTAATTCTAGCATGATTTCTAGCATTAATTCTACCATGGTTTCTACCATGGTTTCTAGCATGATTTCTACCATGATTTCTACCATGAATTCTACCATGATTTCTACCATGCTTTTTACCATGATTTCTAGCATGAATTCTAGCATGAATTCTACCATGATATCTAACATGAATTCTACCATGATTTCTACCATAATTTCTTTAGATACCAGTGTTAGCTGTGCCAGCAGTGATACCAGTTAAACCAGGGATAATGCTGACCATTGCAACACACACAAACTGAAATATCTTCCACTATAATTAGCTAGCTAATATGAATAAGTAGCTGCTAGCTAATAATCCAGCTTGTAACCCTTGTCTGTGTAGTGGTCATGATAATTCACACTGATTTCTGTCCTGAAACACTACAGAGACAATCGTGCATCCTCTGTGAGAAAGGAGTTCCTGAGTAGCCAGTTGCTAATGACACATTTTGTGGGATGACAGAAGGTTAAACTTCCCTCAAATCCTTCTCCAGACTGGTATGTAGGTTTCCTGGAAAGGTTAAGCACGTCATTGGTTTATTACATGTAAACAGTCTCCTCGGCTTAGAGTGAAAGATGCCTCTGATGCACCTGTACTGCAGCAGGGCTTCAAATGCTGTTTATAGGATCTTTCCCAACTTTTCTTTCCCTACTTACAGTATCTGTGCAATATAATATATATAATATATTATTAATACTAATAATATACACTCACCTAAAGGATTATTAGGAACACCTGTTCAATTTCTCATTAATGCAATTATCTAATCAACCAATCACATGGCAGTTGCTTCAATGCATTTAGGGGTGTGGTCCTGGTCAAGACAATCTCCTGAACTCCAAACTGAATGTCAGAATGGGAAAGAAAGATTATTTAAGCAATTTTGAGCGTGGCATGGTTGTTGGTGCCAGACAGGCCGGTCTGAGTATTTCACAATCTGCTCAGTTACTGGGATTTTCAAGCACAACCATTTCTAGGGTTTACAAAGAATGGTGTGAAAAGGGAAAAGGGTTATCATCATCTACAGTGCATAATATCGTCCAAAGATTCAGAGAATCTGGAACAATCTCTGTGCGTATGGGTCAACGCCGGAAAACCATACTGGATGCCTGTGATCTTCGGGCCCTCAGACGGCACTGCATCACATACAGGAATGATACTGTAATGGAAATCACAACATGGGCTCAGGAATACTTCCAGAAAACATTGTCGGTGAACACAATCCACTGTGCCATTCGCCGTTGCCGGCTAAAACTCTACAGGTCAAAAAAGAAGCCGTATCTAAACAGGATCCAGAAGCGCAGGCGTTTTCTCTGGGCCAAGGATCATTTAAAATGGACTGTGGCAAAGTGGAAAAGTGTTCTGTGGTCAGACAAATCAAAATTTGAAGTTCATTTTGGAAAACTGGGACGCCATGTCATCCGGACTAAAGAGGACAAGACAACCCAAGTTGTTATCAGCGCTCAGTTCAGAAGCCTGCATCTCTGATGGTATGGGGTTGCATGAGTGCGTGTGGCGTGGGCAGTCTACACATCTGGAAAGGCACCATCAATGCTGACAGTTATATCCAAGTTCTAGAACCACATATGCTCCCATCCAGACATCGTCTCTTTCAGGAAAGACCTTGAATTTTCCAACATGACAATGCCAGACCACATACTGCATCAATTACAATGTCATGGCTGCATAGAAGAAGGATCCGGGTACTGAAATGGCCAGCCTGCAGTCCAGATCTTTCACCCATAGAAAACATTTGGCGCATCATAAAGAGGAAGGTGCGACAAAGAAGACCTAAGACAGTTGAGCAACTAGAAGCCTGTATTAGACAAGAATGAGACAACATTCCTATTCGTAAACTTGAGCAGTCCCCAGACGTTTGCAGTCTGTTATAAAAAGAAGAGGGGATGCCACACAGTGGTAAACATGGCCTTGTCCCAACTTTTTTGAGATGTGTTGATGCCATGAAATTTAAAATCAACTTATTTTTCCCTTAGAGTGACACATTTTCTCAGTTTAAACATTTGATATGTCATCTATGTTGTATTCTGAATAAAATATTGAAATTGGAAACTTCCACATCATTGCATTCTGTTTTTATTCACAATTGTACAGTGTCCCAACTTTTTTGGAATCGGGTTTGTATATATTACTTTTATACATTATTGTATATATAAATCCCAAACCATGAAAAACTAAACTGGGGAAACATAATTCGGGAAGAGAATAAGAGAAAGCAGCTCTCATGTCGGAAAAGGTATGAGACACTCAGTATACACAAATGTATGAGACACCCAGTACACACAAAGCTATGAGACATCCAGCTTACACAAATGTATGAGACACCCAGTATACACAAATGTATGAGAGACCCAGTATACACAAATGTCTGAGACACCCAATATTCACAAAGCTATGAGACATCCAGTATACACAAATGTATGAGACACCCAGTATACACAAAGGTATAAGGCATCCAGTATACACAAACGTGTGAGAGATTCAGTATACACAAAGGTATGAGACATCCAGTGTAGACAAATGTATGAGACGTCCAGTATACACAAATGTATGAGACACCCAGTATACACAAATGTATGAGACATCCATTATACACAAAGGTATGAGACATCCAGTATACACAAAGGCATAAGACATCCATTATACACAAACGTGTGAGACATCCAGTATACACAAAGGTATGAGACATCCAGTATACAGAAATGTATTAGACATCCAGTATACACAAACGTATGAGACACCCAGTATACACAAACGTATAAGACATCCAGTATACACAAACGTATGAGATACCCAGTATACACAAACATACGAGACATCCAGTATACACAAACGTATGAGACATCCAGTATACACAAACGTATGAGACATCCAGTATACACAAAGTTATGAGACACCCAGTATACACAAATGTATGAGACATCCAGTATACATAAACGTATAAGACATCCAGTATTCACAAATGTATGAGACACCCAGTATATACAGTACCTAGTATACACTTTGTATTCAGACAACTTAACTTCCTGCACATATTTTTACAGACTAAAGACTAGACTAAATTTATAATTGGTTACATCAATTTTTTTGCAATCAGTTTACCCACAATACCCTATAATGACATAGCAAACACACGTTTTTTACGCAAAATGAGGAGTGTCATGCCACAGGGTCTGTATACTGATGTACATGAAGTATTTTAGTTATTAGTTTCTAGCCAAAATTTAGAGTGTTTTTGCTTATAATGAAGTATTGTGTGTAGTTTGCTGGCTTGTTTCTGCTTCATGTCTTGTAAGCTCCTCAGGATAAAACCACACTAAGCGATTATCACACCAAACTAATTAGTCTTTTAGCTAGCTATGCCTAACTTGGCCAAAAACATCTTTACAAAGTTATGTAGCTCCAGACGAACTGTCTAACTAACTGGGATAATCCCTAGGATGAAAACTTGGATAAAAGCTAGTTTAAGGATAACAGAGATTGACTGAGGCTTACTAACTAAATTATTCTCATAATCACATGACTAGTCTTACGAACTAACTAACTAACTAGGCAAATTATAAAAAGTATAAACACAGTCCAACTTGACCTTGACAATGAAAAAAGCTGAAAGAAATGCAATCAGTTTTCAGCGGACAGTAGAGAGTGCTGACTACGTCAATGGTCCACAACGAGCCTATTCAAAGATGAATCATCGACAATGTGTGATCGAAATGATTCATTTCCTCAGAATCAGAAATGGAAAAACGTTCAATTAATGCTGTCTTTTGATGTTCCGCTACTTTGTCAGTGTTTTCTGTGTTATTCTGACAGACCCAGTCATGCATCCTTGCTCTAATGTAAATGTTTAAGGTAAATGATTCTAAATGATCCTACATGCATTTTGGCACACATCCAAATATGCAAATGTGTGCTAATTTTTAAAACCATGAAAATTCATTTTGAGTACAGACTAAATTAGATTTTAATTGAAAATACATTTTGTTACATGACATCTCTCACAGGAGACTGGTCACGTGAATGGTATTTTTCACACATTGTTTTAAAAAAAACAAAAAACATAGCTATTCTTTATCCTGATGGCACCATATTTTATATGTAAAATGGACAATTGAATCTAGCCTCTATGTAGAGTTGAACGATTAACCTAGCCCCTACGTACTGATGAGTCTAGACTCTATGTAGAGGTGTCTGGTGAATCTAGCCTTTATGTAGAGATGACTACTGAATCTAGCCTCTATGTAGAGGTGACTGGTGAATCTAGCCTCTATGTAGAGGTGACTGATGAATCTAGCCTCTATGTAGAGGTGCCTGGTGAATCTAGCCTCTATGTGGAGGTGACTGATGAATCAAGCCTCTATGTAGAGGTGACTGATGAATCAAGCCTCTATGTAGAGGTGCCTGGTGTGAATCTATCATCTATGTGGAAGTGACTGGTATGTAGAGGTGACTGATGAATCTAGCCTCTATGTAGTGGTGAATCTAGCCTCTATGTGGAGGTGACTGGTGAATCTGGCCTCTATGTGGAGGTGACTGGTGAATCTGGCCTCAATGTGGAGGTGAATCTATCCTCTATGTATAGGTGACTGGTGATTCTAGCCTCTATGTAGAGTTGAACGATTAACTTAGCCCCTACATACTGGTGAATCTGGCCTCTATGTAGAGGTGACTGGTGAATCTTGCCTCTATGTAGAGGTGAATCTAACCTCTATGTAGAGGTGACTGGTGAATCTAGACTCTATTTAGAGGTGTATCTAGCCTCTATGTAGAGGTGAATGTTGAATCTAGCCTCTATGTAAAGGTGTATCTATCCTCTATGTAGAGGTGAATGATGAATCTAGCCTCTATGTAGAGGTGTATCTATCCTTTATGTAGAGGTGACTGGTGAATCTAGCCTCTATGTAGAGGTGTATCTATCCTCTATGTAGAGGTGGATCTATCCTCTATGTAGAGGTGACTGGTGAATCTAGCGTCTATGTAGAGGTGACTGGTGAATCTAGCCTCCATGTAGAGGTGACTGGTGAATCTGGTCTCTATGTAGAGGTGGATCTATCCTCTATGTAGAGGTGACTGGTGAATCTAGCATCTATGTAGAGGTGACTGATGAATATAGCCTCTATGTAGAGGTGACTGGTGAATCTAGCCTCTATTTTGAGTTGAAAGATTAAGTTAGCCCCTATGTAGAGGTGGATCTATCCTCTATGTAGAAATTACTGGTGAATCTAGCCTCTATGTAGAGGTGACTGGTGGATCTAGCCTCTATGTAGAGGTGTCTGGTGAATCTAGCCTCCATGTAGAGGTGTCTGGTGAATCTGGCCTCTATGTAGAGGTGACGGGTGAATCTGGCCTCTATGTAGAGGTGTATCTATCCTCTATGAAGAGGTGGCTGGTGAATCTGGCCTCTATGTAGAGGTGACAGGTGAATCTGTCCTCTATGTAGAGGTGACGGGTGAATCTGGCCTCTATGTAGAGGTGAAAGGTGAATCTGGCCTCTATGTAGAGGTGTATCTATCCTCTATGAAGAGGTGGCTGGTGAATCTGGCCTCTATGTAGAGGTGGCGGGTGAATCTGGCCTCTATGTAGAGGTGACAGGTGAATCTGGCCTCTATGTAGAGGTGTCTGGTGCATCTAGCCTCTATGTGGAGGTGAATCTATCCTCTATGTAGAGGTGACTGGTGAATCTAGTCGTGGCTTGTTGTCAACCCCCAATTTCCCCAGAACCTTCCCTACTGGTTTTCCTCTCCTCCAGGCTCTCTCCTCTTTCTCTTCTATTTTTCCTCTTGTCCTCCTCTCCTTTTTTTCTCTAATCTTCCTCTTGTCCCCTTCTTCCTTTCCTATTCCGCATTCTCCTCTTCATCATTATCGTCTCCTCTTCCCGCCTCTCTACTTTTCCACTCTCCTTATTTCCTTGACCCCCTCTTCCTCCTTGTCATCCACTTTTCCCCTGTCTCTTTGTCTTTACCTTCTCATTTTCTTATCTCCTCCTCTCATCCAAATCCACAGAAAGACTATTAACGGTTTGTTTATTTATTTATTTGTTTATTTGGATCCCCATTAGCAGTCACAGTGGTGACAGCGAGTTCTCTTCGGGTCTGACACTTAACGAAAAAGACATTACAGGAAAACAAAACTTTACAATTTACATACAGTTATGTATTTTCATTATGTACTTTTATTATGTACATTATGTAAACGATCTTAACAACACATTGGCCAAAGGCTGCCGCCAGCAGTGAAGCCATAGTCTCCCGGCGGTCGTAACGTGTCGGGGTTGTGTCCAAAATCCCACACTACTCCCTCTGTTAGGGCACCACCAGGGAATAGTGTGCCAATTGAAATGAAGCCTGAGAGGGTGGTTTTGATTATGCCGCCCTAATTAAATATTTCCTTTTTTATTTCCTCTACTTCTTCTCAGATTGAGATACCAAACATCCGTAACGGTGCTATTTGGGTTTTAGGAGGTGAGATTGAAGAACATATATAAATAATATCATCACTCTTCAGCTGTTTCCACTGGCTGTGACCACACAGACTCCTGCACCAGTGTCTTTCTTTAAACTTGTGAAAGTAAATAGTGTTGCTTTCACAATGAAGAAATGAGGAGACGAAGCCCTTAGCGGACGATATGCCATTAGATTTAATAGAAACATCCACTTCCCTGCAATATTATATCATAAGAGTTTGCAAGCACTTGATTAATCTGGACCACATTTTGTTGCTTTAATGGTTTTCCTTCATTTCCACTCTGCTGTAAAGACACGGTATGAAGGCTCCTGCTGTTTTCTGTCTTCCCCCTCTCCATCGTCCTCCTCCCCCCTCTCCCTTTGTCCCTCTCTCCCCCCTCTCCCTTTGTCTCTCATCCTCCTCCACCTTCTCCCCCCCCCTCCCTTTGTCTCTCTCCCACCTCCACCTTCTTCCTCCCCCCTCTCCCCTTGTCCCTCTCCCACCTCCACCTTCTTCCTCCCCCCTCTCCCCTTGTCCCTCTCCCACCTCCACCTTCTTCCTCCCCCCTCTCCCCTTGTCTCTCTCCCACCTCCACCTTCTTCCTCCCCCCTCTCCCCTTGTCCTTCTCCCACCTCCACCTTCTTCCTCCACTTTCTCTCTCTTTGTTTCTCTAATCACCTCCCTCCCATCCTTCTCCTCCCTTCTCTCCGTCTCTCTCCCATATCTCTCTATCCTCTTCGTCCACTCTCTCCCCCTACTTTCTCTATTCTTCTCTGTTTACTCTCTTCACCCTTTCTTCGCTCTGTCTGTCCCTCTCTCTTGCTCTCTCCCCCTCCATCTTTCTTTCTGTAATTGTCCCAACTCCCTTTGTCCTCTCTGTCTCTTTCTCCCTCCTCCCTATATTCTTCTCTATTTTTCACACACATTCTTCTCTTTGTTTTTTCCATTCATCCTCGGCTGTTAAAGCAATGCATTCTTGATGAGGTGAGTTCACTTGTCTGTGAGGCATCTTATGGTTTTTCTCTCCTAAAGTCATTCCTAATGATGTGGAAACTGTATATTCAGTCTCCTAATGAAGCACAGGAGTCGATCAGGAAGACCGACAGACAGACAGTTAGACAGACAGACAGACAAACAGACAGTTAGACAGACAGACAGATTGACTGACAGACAGACTGACAGACAGACATACAGACAGATAGGACCATACAATTCCCCTTGGCCTGGCACACATATCTGCCTGCCTCAACAATGCTGTCTGTCTGTCTGCCTGCCTGCCTGTCTCACTGCCCTGAGGCTTTGTCACAGAGCTTGATGCTAGTAATATTAGTGCCAGAATCAAAGAGGATATTTCAGAATGGTTATATTCTAGTAATGTCACACCAGAATCAGAGAGGGTATTTCAGAATGGTTATATCCTAGTAATGTCACGCCAGAATCAGAGAGGGTATTTCAGAATGGTTATATCCTAGTAATGTCACGCCAGAATCAGAGAGGGTATTTCAGAATGGTTATATCCTAGTAATGTCACGCCAGAATCAGAGAGGGTATTTCAGAATGGTTATATCCTAGTAATGTCACGCCAGAATCAGAGAGGGTTGTGGAAAGCCATCACACAAGTCTTAAACGTTTAATTGTGCCTCACACTTTGACAACCGCCTTTGTAACTAAATATAAACCAGTGTTTAGTACACTCTCTCTGTTAATGTCAGAAGACCCCAGACAGTGCATGAAGAGATTGCAATGACACGCAACCATTTAATGTGTAGGACACTGTTTAAAGAGGACCTGCAGGGTTGGGGCCACCTCCTCTGAGCCCCTGGAAGACACAGTTATCACATCTATTCTGAGTGGAGGAGGTTACAGGGCAAGGTCAATGTTAAAACAAAACGTCTCTGACGCACATTATCCCTCTCCTTCACACACACACACACACACACACACACACAAGCACACATACACACCCACACACACACATATACACTTCCTGTTCCTGCTCTTTTGCTATGTAGGTCAGGATGTACTCTGTCACTTTCCTAAACTTAACTTCTTCCTTCCGCTCTGCCACGGTCGATAATTAAACTCACTCAATTAGCCCAAATTTAATGGGATTTCAGCTCCGGCCTTTTATTTAAGAGGTAATGAATAATATTGTAGTTGTTTAATGTAACTGGTTGCTGCTGCTTCTTCATCTCCCTTTTCAACGTGTAATTACAATGGTAACCTGACATTATATTTAAAGCCAATACTCTACCATTAATTTACGTGGAGCATCACATAAATGAATGGAGTAAGTAAACATCAGAACAGCTCAGGTCACACTGCAGGTCATAATGAATGTAGTGGATAAACATCAGAACAGCTCAGGTCACACTGCAGGTCCTAATGAATGTAGTGGATAAACATCAGAACAGCTCAGGTCACACTGCAGGTCCTAATGAATGTAGTGGATAAACATCAGAACAGCTCAGGTCACACTGCAGGTCCTAATGAATGTAGTGGATAAACATCTGAACAGCTCAGGTCACACTGCAGGTCATAATGAATGTAGTGGATAAACATCTGAACAGCTCAGGTCACACTGCAGGTCATAATGAATGTAGTGGATAAACATCAGAACAGCTCAGGTCACACTGCAGGTCTTTATGAATGTAGTGGATAAACATCAGAACAGCTCAGGTCACACTGCAGGTCCTAATGAATGTAGTGGATAAACATCTGAACAGCTCAGGTCACACTGCAGGTCATAATGAATGTAGTGGATAAACATCAGAACAGCTCAGGTCACACTGCAGGACATCTAGGTCAGTGGTTCCCAACCAGGGGTACTAGGACCCCTGGGGGTACTTGGCCCTTCCACAGGGGGTACTTGAAAACACTCATGACACCATAGACTTACAAGTGAAATGAACATGAGGGGGTACTTCAGGGGTACTCCATGCAGTGCAAATTCTTTTTGGGGGTACAGTAACTGAAAAAGGTTGGGGGCCACTGATCTAGGTCATCCCCTGAAAAAAGTCCCTTAAAGTGGATACCTCAAATTTGCTCCCATCTTGTGGATTTTAACTGAATGACAGCAACAACTCTCCCCTAACTTCATGCAAGTTTGCCTTGCATTGAGCAATAGAAATTCATCATTTTAGGATGGGCTTTTGAATGCACCCAAAATAATTTCCGGTGAGTAAAAGCCTGTGTCTGAAACAAGCTAGCTGTAAACTGCTGCTAATTAGACCATGTTTGCACCCCGACCAGGTCCAGCAACTGAATATAATTAATGGATTTATGAATTTGTAGTTCAGGCCCTTTAGTCACAATACAACATAGGCTTAGAAAGGTTGTCAACCCTGAACAAATGCATATGGGGTGTCGGATGCAAAGGTCAGAGCTGAAAATTATGAAGGTGATCGGGTTCCCTAAACTCTGTACTTTCAGAATGAGTAGCTTAATTATTTGTAGCTCAAATGTTTACAACATAAATTTTTGTGACTTTTGTCGTTCACAGAACCTTTCAGGCTAAACAATACTGAGCTCCTCGATCCGGGAGGTTCTGGATGCCAGGAAGATGCAGCAAATGATGCTATTTATAACAGACCATGACATCGTCACGTTGTCTCACCAGCGACCCAGTTGACCTCTGGGGGTAATGTGTTAATGGTGGTCCACTAAAGTAACATGGAACAGCAAACCATTCTCAGGTAGTATGAGACCATAAAGTAAGGGGCAGTTAATTTCTTCAAGCCATTTTCTCACTTCCCAGATGTCAGCCTTATTGTGGGTTAAATTCACTTTATTTTTCTGTTTCTTCGTATTTGTAATATGGTTGGAGTCATTACTGCTACTTTGCAAGCCAACAGGTTTTTATGTATATAGAAACGCTTAATATTCCCCTTATTGAGGACATTTTGAAATGTCCTTTAACTGGAAAGGAAGCTCTTACCAGACCTAATGGGTAAGCTCATTTCAAAAACTATTTTACTGTTGTTAAGATTAAAGAATATATTTTAAAAGCATCAAACAGTAGTTTGTCTGTCTATGCTTTTAAATTCAGAATGTACTACATTTGCTTTATTGGTCTGATGTTCGTTTTATGCTGCTTGTGAAGGAGGAAATAGCCTTGAAGTTCTGATTAGATTGCCAGTTGTTTCACTTCACCATTTATTCTTCGATGTGAGAGTTTGGACTATGTTTGTTGAGGTATATTACTTAACACACAGGTTTGTGAAGTCTTAGCCTAATAAGAAAACAACTGCCCACATCTTTATTTTCATTTACACACATGGTAAATGTACAATAAAGTAGAAGTCATCATAAAGTGACAGCCAAATCTTCACCCGAGAACTGCTTCTCTGTTACATTAACTCCATTATGGTTGTCTTGACCTATAAGGAGGTCCTTGAATTCTGATTGGCTAGCCCATGTCTCATGTGGGATGAGACATATTAATACGTCTCTCAGAAAAGGATTTCAGATCCAGGCTACAGGATACCTTTCCCTTTTGACATAAAGTCAATGGTCTCTATGCCAGCTGTTGTACACTGAGGGCTTGAAGCACTTGCCATGTTATTTAAATGTGGTTTTAGCTTGACGCAAAACGGAATCCTAATCAATGTAAAGTGGGTTCATACATTGTCCTACTTCTTCCTATCCATCCCGTGTGGGATTCAGGAGCCATTATTTATCTACGCAGTCACACGGGCCACTGCACACAGATGTTTTGAAGCTCTTGACATTGTTTCGTTATGAGATTGTTCATATTTGCTCCAGTGTTTTTAATGGCATGTTGCAACGTAAAGTTTATTGAAGAAAAGTTGGGACGCTGCGTAATATGCAAATAAAAACAAAATGCAATGATGTGCAAATCATTTATCCCTACATTTATTTGAAAACAGTAGAAAGACAACATATCAAATGTTGAAACTGCGAAATGTTATTGTTTTTGGTAAAATATATGCCCATTTTGATTTTGATGCCAGCTACACATTTCAAAAAATTGGGACGGGGCATCTTTACCACTGTGTTGCATCACTTCTTCTTTTAACAACACTCAGTAAGCGCTTGGGAACTGAGGAGACTAATTGCTGTTGGTTTTGAAAGTGAAATGTTTTCCCATTCTTGATTGATATAGTTCAGCTGCTCAACAGTTCGAGGTCTCCTTTGTCGTATTATTTGTGTCATAATGTGCTAAATGTTTTCAGTGGGTGACAGGTCTGGACTGCAGGCAGGCCAGTTTAACACCCAGACTCTTTTACTATGGAGCCATGCTGTTGTAATACGTGCAGAATGTGGTTTGGCATTGTCTTGCTGAAATAAGCCTTCCTTGAAAAATACGTCATCTGGATGGCAGCTCTAAAACCTGCATATATTGGTCAACATTAATGTGCCTTCACAGATTAGTGCCATGTGCACTAATGCACCCCCATACCATCATGGGTGTTGGCTTTTGAACTGTGCGCTGATAACAAGCTGGATGGTCCCTCTCCTCTTTAGTCTGCAAGACGCGGCATCCATGATTCTAAGAAATAATTTAACATTTTAACTTGTTAGACCACATGACAGTTTTCCACTTTGCCTCAGTCCGTCTTAAATGTGCTTGCGCCCGGAGAAGCGGTAGCGTTTCTGGATCGTGTTTATATGGTTTCTTCTTTGCATGGTAGAGTTGCACCGACGTACTGTGTTCACAGTGGTTTTTGAAAGTGTTCCTGAGCCCATTCAGTGATGTCCACTACAGAATCAAGTCTGTTTTTAATGCAGTGGTGCCTGAGGGTCCGAAGATCACAACCATCTAATATCGATTTTTGGCCATGTCCCTTGCATACCGAGATTTCTCCAGATTATCTGAATCTTTTAATTATATTATGTTCCATAGATGATGAGATCCCCAAACATTATTCTTAAATTGTTGCACTATTTGCTTGCGCAGTCTTTCACAGAGTGATGAACCCCTACCCATCTTTACTTCTGAAAGACTCATCCTTTCTGGGATGCTCTTTTTATACCCAATCATGTTACTGACCTGTTGCCAATTAACCTGTTTAGTTGTGGGATGTTTCACCAGGTTTTTTCACTACACACATTTTCCATGAATTTTTTTGTCTTTGTTGAAAATGTTGTAAGTCAATCTGTAGCTCTTAATATTAATTAATCACCTACAAGCCTGGTTGTGTTAGCCAGTTCATTAGATAATGTGGGGTTAAGTTCTCAAACCTGCTGGTTTGCAGTGTAATGAAACTGTAAACTTTTTTTCTTTTATTGACATTGAATTGAAAGCCCTAAAAGCACAATGAGGGACTCTTCATGTGCTGAGAAACTTGAGACTTGACCATCATTATGTTATTTATTATTAAATTCATCCAGGACCCGTAGGCCAATACTTGCTAATTGCTTGCATAATTGGGACAGTCCTATATTTGTCAATTTGTATGTTTTAAAATATTCTGTTCTTGTACATTATTTTGTAGGAACATTTATTTGGACCGCCTTAAAACACTCAGTATATTGTGGTTTGACTATTTCTGAAAATGAGTTTGTCTGCAGGGCAGTGGCAGCATCATGCTATGGGGATGCTTCTCTGTTCCAGAGCCTGGAAAGCTTGTGAAGATTGTGCAGAGAAATCCTGGAAGAAAACCTGCTGAAGTTTGCCAATGGTCTGGGACGATACAACTTCCAGCAGGAAAATAACCCCAAACATAAAGATTTACTTGCAGTAACTGTCCAATTGGAATACACTGATCCTGTATAATGGGATATGTTGATCATGCCATAGGTTTCAATTTGTTACCATCAGGCCATTCTAAAATGCCCAAGTAGAATTCTTTTTTGTTCCGCTTAGAACACCTAAGAGTGCATAAATCATCCATTGAGAGAAGGTAGATGAAGATATAGAACATATTGAAGTTGTCTTATTGTTAATAGATGTATGTAATTAACGATGAACACTGAGGTTGTAATGGTTTGAACTATGACCCTGATCATTAGTCAAAGGAGAGGGTAGAAGATGAATCCATCAAAGCAGGTTTTAATGTGTGTGTGTGTGTGTGTTATTCAGAGGATTGTAGAGGCATCAGTCACACAGGGTTTTCTAGTGTCTATCTCCATAAGCCCCTCAGGGACTCATCCTCTAGCCAGTCATCCATACATGGCCGATGAAGAACTGGCAGGCATAGAGAAAGACAGAGAGAGATGGGGGAGGGAGGAGTGTTGAGGGAGAGGAGTGTTGAGGGAGGGGAGTGTTGAGGGAGAGGAGTGTTGAGGGAGAGGAGTGTTGAGGGAGAGGAGTGTTGAGGGAGAGGAGTGTTTGAGGGAGTGTTGAGGGAGAGACAGAGAGTCCATTCAGTAGACCTGTAAAAGCGTCACCTTCTCTGGCTATTGTTAGACTTGCCTGTGCATAATTCATCAACGTTTATTTTCCTCCCTCTGCCCCTCTCTCACCCAAATCTCTCTCACCCCAAATCTCTCTCACCCCAAATCTCTCTCACCCCAAACCTCTCTTACCCCAAATCTCTCTCATACCATTTCTGGGTCAGAATGAGACAAAGGAACTCACAGAGAGCGAATGGAGTACCAAGTGAATATAAACTCTATAATATTGCCTGTAATCTTTTCTGTTCACAAACAGCCACAGCTATTCTCAGCTCCACCAGATAACTGTTAACTGAGCGTGTTGTTTCAGAACAGAGTTGTTCTGAGTTGTTACAGCAGCCTGGACAGTGACACCATCATTTCAGAACACAGCATTGTTTCAGGAACATGAACAGAGTATCAGTGGGTTGTTACAGGACATTGTATCAGGAACATGAACAGAGTATCAGCGGGTTGTTAGAGGACATTGTTTCAGGAACATGAACAGAGTATCAGCGGGTTGTTAGAGGACATTGTATCAGGAACATGAACAGAGTATCAGCGGGTTGTTACAGGACATTGTATCAGGAACATGAACAGAGTATCAGCGGGTTGTTACAGGACATTGTATCAGGAACATGAACAGAGTATCAGTTGGTTGTTACAGGACATTGTATCAGGAACATGAACAGAGTATCAGTGGGTTGTTACAGGACATTGTTTCAGGAACATGAACAGAGAGAGACATGTTTACATTGACTATCTTTAATATTTTTACATTTCAGCAATTTAGCATACGCGATCAAGAACAACTTATACCAGTAAATACATACATTCTCATACTTACTAATACTGGTCCCACATGGGAATCAAACCAACAACCTCTTCTAACTAAGCCACACGGGACCACAAGTGCCTCTCACTGACCCTTTGAAACGACCGCACCAATCAGTCTGCAACCAAACTCTGCTGGCTCGATTCTCACCCAGGTCAGGTCAGCACCTACTCATTTGATGTGGCTCTGTTCAGCAAGAAATGGTGTCATGCTGATCCACACACACATCTCTCTGAACAACAAACACATCTCTCTGAACAACACACACATCTCTCTGAACAACACACACACATCTATCTATGAACCACACACACATCTCTCTGAACCACACACACATCTCTCTGAACAACACACACATATCTCTGAACCACACACACACATCTATCTATGAACCACACACACATCTCTCTGAACAACACACACACATACATATATGACCCACACACACACACACATCTCTCTGACCCACACACGCACATACATCAATAAACCACACACACATTTCTCTGAACCTCTCACACACACACACACACATCTCTCTGACCCACACACGCACGTACATCAATAAACCACACACACATTTCTCTGAACCTCTCTCACACACACACACATCTCTCTGAACCACACACACACATACATGACCAACACACACACACATCTCTCCAACCCACACACACACACACATCTCTCTGAACCTCTCACACACACACACAGACACCTCTCTGAACCACACACACACATACATGACCCACACACACACACACACATCTCTCTGAACCACACACACACATATATGACCCAAACACACACACACATCTTTCTGACCCACACACACACATCAATGAACCACACACACATCTCTCTGTGGACATATTAACCATCCAAATCCATTCCATCAGTATGGAAATACAGGCTCCTCCACAGCAGGAAGCCCACCAAGCGATGTCATCCACTAATAGTTATTATCTCTTTGGCCGTGTTCCTCTCAACACACACACACACACACACACAGAATATCACATCTCTATGGTAATGCCCTACCATACCGCCCCAAGCTACACAACATAGATCGACGGTTGTCATTACCAGGCTATAATTCTCATTCGCCCTCGTGTAGTTCTCATTCTAGAATTGGACCGTCTGGCCGGCGTGCTGGATTCAAACACAGAGGGATGGAGTCTTGGAATCTCAGTCCCAAAAACGGACAACTTAATCTACGTAGAGAAATGAGGAAGTTGTATTAAATTGTATAGTAATGCATTTTATGTATAGTTTTATTGTGTCATATTATTATTAACATATGTTCAGTTGGGTTTTAATATAGTTTGTTACCTGCATTATATTTGAATTTCTCAGTCTGTCTGACATGGAGTCAAAGAATGGGCAAACTAGATATTTTAATGTATCTAATACTTACTAATGTACTCTTTCCTCGTTGGTCATTTTCCATGTGCCAAACATTGTTTGAAACAAACCCCCTTACAGAACTACCTAATGTACAAAAAATTACAAAATTGTATCCACTAATTGCTCTTTTGACAAACCAGATCAGCTAAACAAAATAAAGATCTGCTGTAAAATTATCCGATATGATTGACTGAAACACCAATTAGCGGAGAGGTTAAAACATAATTGGGCTCCCTGTGCTAAAACGGGCATGTCAGTATATGCTATAACCGGTGCCGAGATCCGGGACGTGTTGACTACAGCAGCCCCTTGCTTCAATGAACTAGATTCTTGTGAACCAGACACCGTGGTACGAGAACACAGGAATCTGCCGTCAAGCTAACCGATGAAGCCGGCGGAATCAGACGGAAAGCCACGTGTCCCAGTAGAGGACTCCCAAAGCAGCTCGGGGTGACTGTTGTCATGACGAATGATCCTGGAGGAAGACGGCGAGCACGGTGGAAGCCGCCTGTGTAATTGAGCATGACTGTATGTGTGTTAATGTTTCTGTCAGACGTGTGCAAACATAATGATCTACGTGTCCGGTTCCTTAGGAGTGCAGGCGGAGGACGTATCACTGAGGAGACGAACTACTCACATAATGAATGTGGTGACCCAGTAAACCTCTTCTGAACTGGTTTATTGTCTTTCAGGGATTCAATGCTTTTTGAAAGGAAAAATATGCACAATAAGTAGCATGTGAGAGATAACAAAAGGCTTTCGGCCTAAACAAATATTGGTCAAGAATCTCTAATTTTCTTTGGTAATCCTTCTGCACTTTGTGTTCTTTTTGGGTTTCTCTGTATAGAGAATCGTTCCCTTCCCAGAGAATCTGCTGCTGATATAGTCCAAGGTTACAAATCAAACCCAACACTGAGCAGTTCAAGGAATAGTTTTTATTGATTTTATTTTAGTTATACAGGGAAACCCAGCTGAGACCATGGTCTCATTTACACTGGTGCCCTGGATTACAACAACAAACAATAAAAACATGGAAAAAACATTTTAAAAATGATATAAAACACAATTCAAGTACAATTCACTGTAAAGTTTTCAATCAGACCCTTTTTAAAGTGTGCAGTGAACACTGTTTCCTTAATATCAGAAAATGTCCTTGATGTGAATCACTAGCTGTTGAGTCACACTTGCTGACTCAAGGGATTACTATTGAGCACAATTGCATATGGTGACTTGATAAAGGGCTTAGAGAACAAGTGTTGAGGTTTTAGATTCCAGTAGGTGATTGGACGACACCTCAGGACTACCTGGCCAGTTGACTCCTAGCCGTACCTATCCAAAGTCCTCCTGGTTGTGTTGCAGATCTAGTTACTGCCTTATGGTTTCTACTGTCACTCCCCACAGCCCACCTGGTTGATCCACTGTTCATCTGAATATTAAAAAACATGGATGTGACACAATATGGTCATGTACTCGTGTAACCTTCACCCGACACAGCCAAAAGAGGACAGGTCATCACTCAGAGTCTGGCTCCTCTCTATGTTTCTTCCTAGGTTTCAACCCGACTAGGGAGTTCTTCTGAGCCACAACAACTCATGTTGTTGTATAAGCACTGTGTGACTTTTAGATTTAAAATCGGCTTTATAAAATACATTTGATCAATTGATTCAATAATTCAATGATTCAACATATAAACAAACCGGCCACTCCTAACAAAGGAACCGTGAAGAAAAGAAGGATACAAGAGTGTTTTCTTAATTTGGCCAAAAAAACATTAACATTACAATCTCTTTGCAATTAATACAATTGTATCGTAAGGTCGTAGTCAAAGCAGGGGGGGTTTGGGGTGAACATTGGAACTCTGACAGTGCGTGTGCACGTGTGCATGTGTGTGCGCACGCGTGTGTGTGTGTGTGCATGTGTGTGCGCACGCGTATGTGTGGGTGTGTGTGTGTGTGCGCGTGAGTGTGTGTGTGGACCCTGCGTGAATGCCACCGCAGCCTTTCATTAGAGTGTGTAACGTCCCGGTGATTGTGGAGAGATTGACACGTCTTGTCCTGTGCTGCCTGCATCCCTCCTCTCTCCTCTTAGAGGCTCATTGTCACTTGGGCTCTGTCCCAAACGGCCCCCCTGTTCCCTAAATAGGGCCCTCCGTTCCACAGCAGCTCACAACCACAACAGTGGGGCTCGTGACAAAAGCAACGAGCTACGCAGAGGACATGGTGCCATTGAGCCATTTGGGACGGACTGCAGGGTCTCAGTAGCGTGGCCCCCCTGGACTGGGCTGCAGCTCTCCGGCAGATGAGTCCCTGTCGGGAACAAAAGGGTCCATCGCTGCTCTCTGACGACCCAGAGCCAACCCCCGCATTTCCATTCATAAACACACATACGCAGGTGAAAACACAAGCGCACACACACACACACATGCAAGCGTGCACAGTGACCGCATTTCTCCTGACACTGTGTGAGGAGTGTCCACACACACACACACATTCTAACTAGATTATTTTGAATCCATAAATCCTGTGAATTACCCAGGAGACTCAAACATTTCAGAATACCGATATCTGGACTCTTATGGGAGGTGCACATGCCCCTCTACGGCTAAAGGCAACATTTAACGTGTGTGTATCCTGACAAAGAGTGACGTCTCATTTAGACATTAACCAGATGGAGGATTTCACAGAGGCTGATTGTTTCCCAGGAGTGGTCCTCAAGGGGTCTCTGTTGTCATGACAGCTCTGTCAAGGTGCAGAGATCATGAAGATTTAGGATATGTTAGAACATAGACAGTGAACTATTGATAAGATCTCATCAACAGGATCGTGAACCGGTGTCTCACTCTCTCATGTATAGATACACACTTCAGGCCTCTCACCTCTTCTCCTTTACTCTCATTTTTTCTCTGCCTCTCACTTTCTCTCTGTTTCTCCCTCGCCTTCTCTTTCTTTCTTTCCATTCTGAGTGTTGGCCTCCGTGGAAATAAAAACCATTAGTATGTAAATGTGTTAAGCTCCAGTTATCCAGTTATTACACTGACCCTTTTACCTCGTATATTCTCTCATCCCTTCCTCCTTCTTTTTCTCTCTTCCAATCATTTCATTCACTCTCCTCTTTTTCCTCGCTCTCCGCTCCTCCACTCGCCCCACAGCCCTCTTTTATATTTGTCACATTCTCTCTTTGATTTGACTGTATCTGTCATCTTCACTCTGTCAACAGACTCAGTAAAACAACATTTTCAACACATTAAGGAATCAGAGGGGGCCATCATTGAAACACACTCTCCTGGTGTGTTTTGATGACAAACACACACACACGTGGCATCCATCTATCCTTTCCCTGTCTAATGAGGTGATAACCAGCCACTTGTTATAATTGCTTTAGTCTCCTTTTAATTTCCAGGCATATTAATCATATGTAGAGTTATTTAAGAATGCATAAATTAATCTTAGATTAAAAAGCCTATCAAAGCCTCAAAACAATTAAAGAGTAATGTAGATTTCCCCTGGGCCAAGACTTTTATTTTAATAGAATGTTCAGGTGATTATCATAGTTTGATACAGCACTGTGATTAATACAAAGAAAACAGTTTCAGACAGCAGTTCAATACATTCTCAAAACCAGCGGGCACTTTGTTGAAAGTTGAAGTCAACAGACTAGGTGACATAAGAAATATAAAAGATTTTGCTTAAATATTTAAGTTATGTTTATGTTTAGGTATTAAAGTTAGGTTTATGTTTAGGTATTAAAGTTATGTTTATGTTTAGGTATTAAAGTTAGGTAATGTTTAGGTATTAAAGTTATGTTTATGTTTAGGTATTATTGTTGGGGTTGTGGTTAGGTATTAAAGTTAGGTTAATGTTTAGGTATTAAAGTTAGGTTTATGTTTAGGTATTAAAGTTATGTTTATGTTTAGGTATTAAAGTTAGGTTATGTTTAGGTATTAAAGTTATGTTTATGTTTAGGTATTAATGTTGGGGTTGTGGTTAGGTATTAAAGTTAGGTTAATGTTTAGGTATTAAAGTTGGCATAATGTTTAGGTATTAATGTTAGGGTAATGTTTAGGTATTCATGTTGGGGTTGTGGTTAGATATTAGGTATTAAAGTTATGGTAATGGTTAGGTATTAAAGTTGGAGTCAAGGTTAGAAATTAACTTTAGGATTAACGGATAAAGTTAGGTTTTGATTTATTCATTAGGAACGGTAACGGATTAGGGTTTGGGAAGGGTTTACTAATACAAAAACAATGAAAGTCACAGATTTATTTTGGGGATTAGAATTAAAAACCATTTGTGTTGTCAGTTTAACTGCCCATCCATCTTGCCCTCAACCAAGCCCTACCTGACAGCCAGTGTATTTAGATCCAATAGAGCTTAACATTGCCTGTAGTAGCCAGGTTCAAGTCATATACAGACATTTCCCCAAACTGGACAAACGTCTAATACAGACATTGATTTAGTGTGATTCGTCTCCGTTCCAATTTTAGCTCAGCAACAACTCTTTTAGGACACTTTCAAGGAGAGCTGACATCAAGAAAACTAAAAGTGACAAGTTCATTTAAAAGCCTGCCATGTTGCTGTTTATCTAATTTTCTCATTTGACATTGAAAATTACTAAAGCTGGCCATCACTGTCACAGTCAAATGAAAAAGAGAAAGGGAGAAGAAAGAGGGTGACAGAAAAAAACCTCACTCATTCATATGGCAAAGTGAAGAGGTCTTTGGGACAAGAAATGTGTTTCTGATTCTGATTTATACAGATAGAATCTATGTAAGCATATCGTAATCATTTAGGCCCCACAGCCTACCTGCTTTCATCTACCTCTTACATGATATGTCTTACTAATAAGTTGTTATACAATGATCCAAACCCTGTCCAATTTGATAAGTCAGACACTGCACTCCCAGCCTTGTAAAACAACCTTTAGCAGGATTCCTTTATCAATGTCCAGTAATTAACTGTCAGTTTAATTTTCAGGCCATGCGCTGGTTCTCGCGTGGCAATCCTACCCATAAACGGAACTAATCGAACAGCTATTCTCATCTAATCTGGAACGGAGAAGGCGTTTAAGATGTGGACTAAGTGTTTCCTAGCCAGCGGGAATCAATATGTTGGGAGCAGATTGATTTGAACCTAAAATTTAATGTATTGGGGTCATGGTTTAACTAAGCAATGGGTTACACGTGTTAAATGTCTCTGTCCTTGTGCGTTTAATAACCCCTCCGAATTAAACGGTTCTGTACTCTACCCCAGGTGAATATTATATCATAGCCTACTGTTACCTTTACAGTGGTCAAATGTATTTGTTAGAAATTCTGAATATTTTTTGTTGATTGACCCTAATTTAAAAGGTGTCTCTCAACAACGAATAGGCCTATTTGTAAGCTGTCAATAAGGTTAAATAATTAAAAAAATGTGACGTGAGTTTGGCTAAATCCATTTAAGGTACCGGTAATTATTTCGAATTCAAAATAAGCTTAAAGGTCAGCATTTGATGGTCTTTAGGCTAAAATAATATAGACTAATAATAATGTGTGCTAATATGCCTGTTTAACATATAGTAACCTGTCTTTTCTTTACACCACTCATTATGCTAAAAACTACATACAGCTTTTCCAACGGACGCTACTATCCCCTGTTGACCCGCGGCGCGTGCAAGCAGGCAACGATTTGACAAAGCACTTGCTCCTCCTTTCAGGCAACGTGACGCCTCGCATCCGTCTACCAGATGGGACGGCCGCTGATACCACTCTACAACTCAGTGTGTTATTCATTCACGCCACTCGGCCTGTGAGAAAATATTTTTTTTACTGCATGCGGAAATTGATAATTTGCACAGTCGTCTTGCTCTCTTAAAAATAGGTTGGTTTTGGAGATTAATAGCCTATTATCTTTTGCCTAATTTCTATTTTTTTGTATATTTAATCAAATTTCATTATTTTAACTACTTAGACGTTTGGCATTTTATACTTTCATATGTATTTATTAAATATTTATGATTTACATATTCCTTTTAAAAATATGTTTGTTGTAGTTGTTCACACTTTGTCGGTGTAAAATCACGCTGTCAGCTACATTTCAAAAGATAATTCGTTCAATTATCTGTTTTTCTAAGACTTCAAGTAGACCATGTTCATATCAGACATATGAACATACTACAGCTTTAAGATAATTTGAGGGACGGCCTTGAAAATGTCAAAACTGTCTGGGTCAGGACCTGGGCTGAACTAAACCGAACACAAAGCTCTTCTTGATCCTACAAGATAATGTCCAACATCGGGATATGCATCTTACTCTCTGAATAATTTAAAGTGATTAATAATTACAGAACAAAATTGTCATTATTTTTGTTTAGGATAATTGACAGTATCATGCTCGTGAAAGTCCACAGGGCCGGTGCGCGAGGAGCTATCGGGTTACACACCTCCATCAATATTACAGTGGACCCAGGCAATGGTCGGAGCGCGTGCCAGCTTTAAATGGCAAGGGGCAAAGCAACACTAAGACGACCTATGCACCAACTTACCGCTTTAGTAGTCAAACGAATAACAACGTTTAGGTTACATTGGATGGTCCTATTTTTCAGGCAATCGAATCTAGCTTTTCCACCTTACCTCCCTCCCATACACATACTAACATATATATAGAATGTGTATAAGTTATTGACGGCGACATGTATTACATTTAATAATAAAATGCATGAAAGTTGATATGATAGCTGCCTAATAATTGAACGAGCTTTAGAGCAGCCGGTCCTCGTCAGAACGCATCTGGGCACAGTCGGCTACAGAGTTGAAGCGAGATGCCGTGGGAACTCAACATATGATGAAGGCCTGTACCCCATAAGCATTTGAACACATCAATACTAATGTGCATTTTCCCTTCAGTCTGCCTTTTCCGCATGCCAAATCCCAGCACACATATCATTTCAATAACAATGCATGTTTTATTTGGGTGGACTGTGTGTTAGATAGCATTCAGCCACCAAACAGCTCCAGGCGGGTTGTGTTGTGTGGTCGTCATTATCGTCCCCTGATTGGGTAAAACGTTTAGTTCACCCGGACACCATGATTAATTGCTGACTGTAGAAGACCACGCATAACAACAGAGATCGTTGATAATTTAGTAAATGTATGGAAAATCTAAAAATCTAAGTATTTCTATGCATTGTTAACTAAATGTCTGAGATATTTTTCATAGACAAATATTTTGTTTTGATAACTGACGTAACTTACTAATTAGGAACTTCGAGAGTTGCTTTACGTGTATTCATTGTGTTAAATTGAGTTGAAAATACATCTTAAATGCGCAGTTAACATTATTGTATTGCCTTTCAATTTCTCTGCACATGATTGTATCGGAGAAATTATCTTTTAGGCCTAATTGATCGAACCATAAACGGGTTTAAATAATTCATAGGACACTACAACAAGACATTAGCCTACACATCCACTTTCCATATAGTTGCTTTAATATCCGACGCGTTTCCTGTCCCCCTATGGTAACAAATACCTATCATGCTGAGAGACGATGAATAATCATCCTACTAACCTTGGAATGAAACGCCATTAGGTAAAATGTCATCAATATTAAACACTATATTTATTTTTGTCCCCTTTCTTACATTTTGATCTAAAGAGATTCTGGGCCAAATGTAATTGTCCTTAGGCCTAATAGGCTAATAGCGCTGATATTTTCCGTTGATCCCGAAGGCGAAACGTTAATGTCCTAAACATAGCTAAGTGGGAGTGCCTTGCCAGTTGTCACTTGATCGCTGTCGCGGTCGTCTTGGGGAATGTCGTGGAGGGGGCTGACTGCTCTACCTCGTGGACACTCTTTACGGACTGCACAGACGACACACACAGCACCAGCGTTGAGCTTGAGAGACAGGGGGAGTCAGAGTCAAGTAGACGAGTATTGGTCATACCTTTCAGCATAATTCAATAGTATCTGTTCAAATAACAGGAATACACGGAGTGATGCTGGTCTTTGCATAACTACCACAGTTGTTCGCTGCTTTTGTTGTTACTGGTAGTAGACGGAAGGAGTGTTACACAGTCCAATACGGTAAGCCTCACTTTATATAAAATGATTGACGTTTTACATGTAGCCTAATATTTGTTTTGTCTGGGTGAATCATTTAATATTAAACCATTTAGGCTACTAGTGTAAAAAAAAAAAAATCGAACTAAGATATGTTTATACATGCTGTTATTAGCTATCGTTTTTTGCGTTTAATAGTAAGCTACACCTATGAATTGCATTATATAATTTTTGATGAATAAAAATGCTTGTCAATACAAACATTTTGTTGAAACATCTTAAATTACCCAGCCCTATTAGATTTTTTTTTTAGCAATTGTTCAAATACCCACGAAGCCAACTGCTGTTGTTAAAAAGAAAGCTGCTTACAGGTTTTTTCCTGGTTAAGCTGTTTGAGATGGCTAAATGTGTATTTCCCTTCTGCTGGGTACCTTGTTAGCGTCTTAGCTGGGCCCTGTTCAGCCGTTCTCATCTGCTTCTGGGCCCAGCTAAGGTCAGCTCTCATCCGGCTAATGACTAGTTGAAGCGGCTAATAGACCGAGATCCGATTTAGTAAATAGGGCATTAGAAAATCCTGAGAAACCACGCATCTTTTCTACAAAAAGTATCAAGCAATTTTAAATATAAGTAATTGTTATTATGGTTTATTTTATAATGTATTTTATTTATAGCCTAACCATTATCTAGCTAGGTTGTAAATGTCAGCCTATTCTCATGTAGCCTACTGTTTATAAATTGAAACAAATAACTAGGCTACATCGAAATAATAATCGTACGAGCAACAATACCATTTTCATTATAGTGACAATTGCTATATTTTCACCCACACACAGGCTTCTGTTATGGAGTCTAATGCCACTCAGCTGCCTGGGGGACGCGACTCCAGTTGCTCTCCACCAAGCTCCAAACAAGACCTACCAACATTCAACCCCAATCTGAAACCCAACCAGGTCAGCGAGACTGCCCTGTATGGAATACCCATTGTCTGCCTGGTGATAGATGGCCAAGAGAGACTGTGCCTAGCACAGATCTCAAATACACTGCTGAAGAACTATAGCTACAACGAGATTCACAACCGTCGCGTGGCGCTTGGCATCACCTGCGTGCAGTGCACCCCAGTCCAGCTGGAGATTCTGAGGCGCGCGGGCGCGATGCCCATCTCCTCGAGGCGGTGTGGGATGATCACAAAGCGGGAGGCAGAGAGGCTATGTAAATCCTTTCTCGGAGCTCACAACCCTCCTAAACTACCAGAAAACTTCTCCTTCGATGTGTCACATGAGTGTGCTTGGGGGAGCCGTGGTAACTTCATACCAGCAAGATACAACAGCTCACGAGCCAAGTGCATCAAATGCGCCTATTGCAATATGTATTTTTCTCCAAATAAGTTCATATTCCACTCTCACCGCACACCGGAATCCAAGTACACCCAGCCCGACGCTGCTAACTTTAATTCCTGGAGAAGACATCTGAAACTTACAGACAAGGGTTCACCGGAGGATGTGGCTCATGCGTGGGAGGACGTGAAGGCCATGTTTAATGGTGGCAGCCGAAAGCGGACGCTGCCCATGCACGGTCACGGGACCGAGCGCTCCTCTCCGTTGAAGCCACACCAAGGACCTACCAATCCCCCCCGGAGAGACTCGCCAGATATACCCGCTAAAATACTCCGCTGCGAAGACAACAGGGGAGGAATGGGGAGCACGACGAGCAGCACGCGCAGCTACCCCATCATCCCGGTGCCCAGCAAGAGCTTCGGGATGTTGCAGAACGTGAAGATTCCTCCGCCGCTCTTCCCCCATCCTTACGGGTTCCCGGCCTTCGGGTTGTGTCAGAAGAAGGATGGCGGTTCTTTAATGGCTGGAGAACCAAATAAAGCCAATCTCTCCGGGGTCTTCTCTTGGCATGGCACCAAGGACAGCGCCTACCACTCTTTTCCCATGTTTTGGCCAACCACAGGAGGCCTTCCAATGCCATCCTACCCCCACCCCCGGCCCCAGCCCAAACCACCCACAGAACTCCTGTGCGTCAGGCAGAGTGAGCTGGACGCAGGCGAGCAGAGCGACCGAAGAAGCAACACGCCGAAGGACAGTCCGATGGACAGCGAACGTTGCTCCAGCACCCAGTCTGCACGGAATGAGAACGACAAATCCGGGGATGAGGCAAGGTCGATGGAAGGTATAATGCCCGTTCTACCAAGGAAAAATAGCTACGTCTCAGCTTTTAGGCCGGTCATCAAAGACGCGGAGAGTATAGCTAAACTTTACTGTAACCATGCGACATACGGCGGGCCTCGAGCTGGGTATCTGTCACCTGACTTTCTGAGCGAGAGCTCGAGCTACAGGTCAATGTCGCCAGGCAGCGTGGACAGCGTGGGCGAGCCGGATGTGGACGTGGAGACCAATAAGTCTCAGGAAGACGAGGAGTCCCTTTCGCACTCGGTGGATGACAGCAGGAGTCCCCCTGGCCCTGTTCTAAACCTGACGCGGGTTGCAGGTTCACCCATCGGCCAAGTATCTAAACCTGAGACAGACCAGGCCCCTGTGGTTCATACCTCTCAGAGAATGAACTCCCCTCTACATGTGGTTTTGTCTTCAGATAGAGAGAGGCAGAGCAATACTATCACACCTTTTGATGAAGTGAGTTACTGATATTGGTCCAGTTACTATTAGAAGATCGTGTTTTGTGTTTGGTCTTAATTATTATTCAATGATAGGAGTTAAAGCAACTGTTTCCTTCATTAATTAATGAATTCAACAGTTATCCCCGCAGTCCTTTTATCCACTTAAACATACGTTGGCTTTGTTTGTATAAATAGTAGATTAGAGAGAATTAAGGCGAATTCAATTTCACGATACAATAATCGAATTTGTTTCAAATGTTAAATTATAACTATAGGCATGAAATTTACCAACCATACTCATTATTATTTTGTCCGTTTTATATTTAGGTATATTCACCGGATAGGAGTGACATGCAACAAAAGAGCAGTCCATATGCTTTTGGTTCAGCAACGATTTACAAGACTGAAACTGTGGAATCGAAAGGTTGGATGTTGTTGTTTTTCCAAAATGTTATAATAAAATACATTTTGTAAAACGAACGAGACTCTCATTGATTTCCAATCGATTTGTTGTTGTTACTAGATGACAGTTCACGTAGAGAGGAGCCATCTTCAACAGTGGAGGAAGTTGAAACGAAATCTTATAACGGTCAAAGCAGTGAGGAGAGCGCGAGAGATGAACCAGATGAGGGTAAGGTCAAGTGATGCACTGCTCAGTCGATTGTTAGTAGCTAGAAATATTTGGACTGGAAAACATGTTGACAATTTCAGTTAGAAAATATTTATTTGCTAAATATTTAGCCTTCAATTTTATCTTCTTTATTTGTATACAGTATTTTATGAATACATGTCTCTATTTAGGAGAGGAGTCAACGCACAATGTTAGCGGGGCCTCACAGATAGATATAGAAAAACTGGCAAAAGGTAAGACATTCTGTTATTACTGTTATAAAAAGTTACAATAAAAAAATCGTTGGCGTTTTGTTTAAAAATGATATGCTGTTGATTATTATATATTTTATTTGACTAAATTATTTCTACCGAATAGGCTACAACCGAAACAATAGCTTTTACCCCAGGGCTTAACCAATCACTTAACATGAATCGTTTAACATGAATTAGCCTATACCATTTAGCCTATACCCCGCAGCCATTTTCACCCCGTATTAATTTTCTTTTCAACACATTTTTTCCTTTTCTACAGAGGAATTGCAGAAACAGCTCGTTGAGCAAGTGGAGATCAGAAAGAAACTGGAACGAGAATTCCTACATTTAAAAAGTATAACTGAATGTGCATTTGGACACAATACCGTTTTCATCAGGTGTTTCTCTCAGCAGCATGCTTCTGTTAATTAGCATACTAAAAACACAATTTGTATTACGTTTTCCATGCTTATGTGTTGACGACATGCCAGATTTACATTGCATATAAATAATTGTGCCCCTGCAATGATAATTCAAGAAGCTATTAAAATGTATCTCCCCGAGAACGACGTCTTAATGGAGCTTTCCATATTGATAACGAAATTGGCCAGCATATTGGCTTGTACTGTAGCGTAAGCATGACGGTATATCGCTATTGTTCCCCAGATAATTTCCAAGATCAGATGAAAAGGGAGCTGTCGTACAGAGAAGAGATGGTCCAGCAGCTCCATATTGTCAGAGGTGAGACGTTGTACATTTTAGTCATTTGGCACACGCTTTAACCCAGAGCGAATTTAAATTATTAAATTAATGTATTTGTAGGTAGTGGAAGTGGAACATCCTCAACTGAATAGTTGTAATACCGATGAGGTATCGGCAAAAGTCACTGCTGCAAAGGAGACAATACAAATAATAGCCTAAACATAGGCTGATAAACATAAGCATTAATTCTAGAAGGTAACTGAGTTGGTAGCTGCATTATTTTAGGTAGGCCTGCTCTTTGAAAAGGTCGTGTTTCAGATTGATGTTTTCGGTAAATGGGCGAAGTCGCGTAGACCCTGCCATCCCAACCTCAAGGGGAAGACGGTTCCACCATTGGGATGCAAGCAGACCACGCCAGACATTCAGAATTATAAAAATTAACTAGAACTAGCATTTGGGTCAGTTCCAGTCACACACATTTCTTTTACAATTCAAAATGTTCCAATATGGAAAGCATTGCGACTAACATAGTGTCAGTCAATTAATTTGACTGGATTTAAATGGGACTATCATATGCATTTTGTAATCATCATCATCATCATCATCATCTTCTTCCGCTTCATCCGGGGCCGGGTCGCGGGGGCAGCAGTCTAAGCAGGGATGCCCAGACTTCCCTCTCCCCAGACACTTCCTCCAGCTCTTCCGGGGGGACACCGAGGCGTTCCCAGGCCAGCCGGGAGACATAGTCCCTCCAGCGTGTCCTAGGTCTTCCCCGGGGTCTCCTCCCGGTGGGACGGGACCGGAACACCTTCCCTGGAAGGCGTTCCGGAGGCATCCGAAACAGATGCCCAAGCCATCTCAGCTGACCCCTCTCGATGTGGAGGAGCAGCGGCTCTACTCCGAGCTCCTCCCGGGTGACCGAGCTTCTCACCCTATCTCTAAGGGAACGCCCAGCCACCCTGCGGAGAAAGCTCATTCGGCATTTTGTAATAGTGTAAATAAAATAAAACATATAATATTAGGGCAAATTGGGCTTACAGTTTGTGGACATAATATATAGCACTTGGGTCGGCGAATAAATCTAGTGAAAGATTTATTTACTTAGTCACCATATGATAAATATGAGATAAAACACAAAATAATCAATTAAAAAAGATAGGAAAATATACAGACATTAGTTTGACAATTAATCAAATAAAAAAGATTTAAACAGCCGAGTTCAAAGGACCCAGGAACATTGACTTGTTGACTGTGTTTAGTAATCTACTCCCTTTGTTCCCAGAAGCTCACGACGCACTACACCATTTCTCCTGTAAGATGCTGACTCCTCGTCACTGTGTTGGAACCTGCTCCTTCAAACCACCACTACTTCCACCCTGAGGGCTGATCACGACCACTCTTGCTGTATATATTACATCAGATTATATACAGAGGTACCTGATCCAGGATCAGTTCGACCTTATAGATTATAAAACATCATATTATGTACATCAGATTATATAGACAGAGGTACCTGATCCAGGATCAGTTCGACCTTGTAGATTATAAAACATCATATTATGTACATCAGATTATATAGACAAAGGTACCTGATCCAGGATCAGTTTGACCTTATAGATTATAATACATTATATAGAGGGGGACTTGGTCCATAGATCCGTATAGATAATCACAGAGCTTTTCTACAAACTTTACAAAAAGGTTTTCAAGAAAATCGGGGTAGGAAGTTTCAAAACTTCTAACTAATTTCCATAACGTAGTTGCTTCTGAGAAAGGAGCTCACAGGAATCCAAATAAATAAAAACACACCTTCTACATTTCTGGATAACCTGGGAATATTGGGAAATACCAAAATATGCTTCCCTATTCCAAGTAATGATCTATGATCAGTTTAGCATTTTAGATGAATAACACATACGATTAAATACGGGAACCGGGCTGGCCGACATCGTAATACCAGAAGGAAAGTTAAAGGAAGTGTGTCCTCAGACTGTATAAAGTCATACTCTAAAAGACCACAAAAACATTTTATTTGACCATTACTTTTATAAAGCATAATATATATATATATATATATATATATATATATATATTTAGAGGCAAAGTGCAATGAATATTATTTATTCAGTGTCAGTTGTTTGTTGTATGTAACCATTTAAGTATTATGTTATTTGTTATATATCTAACTAGTTTTTGTTCTCAATGTTGTTAATTACTTACCACTGTTGATCAGCAACTTTGTTTACCTTTGATGCACTTTAAACTAGAAACCTAAATCACGTATATGTGCATTAAAATCTGTGGTTCTGGAGTTATTTGTTGCTGTTTTTTGAAAGACATACATTACTGTATTCAACTTGGAGTTCCAATTAACAGCAATCACAATACAACATACAAGGCCCTGTGTAGCTTGGTTGGTAGAGTGTGGTGCTAGGGTTGTAGGTTGAAGTCACACAGTATGGAAAAAAAAAAAAACTGACCAACTCTCGAAACTTCAGAACAACATAGATGCAGACTAATAATTACCTCACATCATAGACATAACTTATAACATCATAGCATCACAGACGTAGTCCAATAGAGACTTCAAAACATCATAGACATAACTTATGACATCATAGCATCACAGACGTAGTCCAATAGAGACTTCAAAACATCATAGACATAACTTATGACATCATAGTATCACAGACGTAGTCCAATAGAGACTTCAAAACATCATAGACATAACTTATGACATCATAGCATCACAGACGTAGTCCAATAGAGAGTTCAAAACATCATAGACATAACTTATGACATCATAGCATAACAGACATAACCCAATAGAGACCACAAAACATCACAAGCATCATCATCACATGACATCACACACAGTCCGGTTATGACAATGAAACTGATTCAGTTGCGGTAGGGGGGCTAGCTCGTAGTTCAGTACAGAGGTTCAGTAGGTCTAAAGGAACAGGCAGAATCACATAACTGTCCTAAATCTTAAGCGCTATTCACCTATGACAAGAAAGGATATGTACACATTCACTTAATCTGTCAGAGTACAAGGCAATGCTGTTTCAAAAAAAAATCTCCACAAGGAAAAAGGAATTTGGGATTGGTTCATAGGGTAATCTGGGTTATAGCAATAGCGGTCATTTGGGATTGGGCTAAATGGGTCACTTGAAATTAGACTAGAGCAGTCATTTTGGATTAGGCTATATGGGTCACTCGAGATTGGACAAGAGCAGTCATTTTGGATTAGGCTACATGGGTCACTTGAGATTGGACAAGAGCACTCATTTTGGATTAGGCTAAATGGGTCACTTGAAATTGGACTAGAGCACTCATTTTGGATTGTGCAAAATAGGTCACGGGTTGGACTAGAGCAGCGAATTTGGATTGGGCAAAATAGGTCACAGGATTGGACTAGAGCAGACATTTGTTATTGGAATTTAATTATTCCCTACATAGTAAACTACCTTAACCCCACCCTATTCCTGACACCAAAGACCTGGTAAGAATAATACAAATAAATTCCTTTAAGAATCAGTTTTGACTGTACTGGATGGAGCACTCTTAAGACAGCACACATACCCTAATCAGCTTCTCCATCATTTGAAACACAGTTTTCATTGGTGATGTCAGTGGTGCAACAGGGACATCTACTGGCCAATGATGAGAGCAATTAGGGATTCTAGAACCACGTCAGAGTACAGGTAGAATCTCAATGACAACCACCCTAGCCAGGGATCTCTCCTAGTCTTATTTTCAATTTACATTAAGCAAAAATTAAATAACCATGACATGTAAATAAACACTGAGATTCATATGATGAGTCACAAATACACCAGACAGAAAATTAAGACAGATAAAATGTTTCGCTGAGTATCCGCTGAGTGGCCAATTAATTAAGTACACAACACCTGTTCACTAAAATGAACTAGGACAGAAAGTGGGTCATGTGGTCCAGACATGCTATGTATGGAAGGCTGAAAGGCGTCAAGACATTTAGTTACTGTTTAGCTGAACGTTACCATTGGTACAGTGACTGGATCCCTGGACTGTTCACTCTTGACAGTGTCTAGGGTTTACAGAGAACATTTTGACCAAAAAAGGAACCTCCATTCAGCTCCGATCCCATGGGTGAAAACAGCCAGACGAATAGGGAGATGAAGCAGAACGTCAGGAATGGTGCAAGCTAACAGAAGAACCCCAAACAGGCGCGGTAACAATAAAACCGTTACTGCAGCAGGCAACCACAGTGGGTTCCACTCTACTGTCAGAGATTTCCAGCAGATTCCGGGAACAAAACAGTGAGTTTAGTTCACTTAAGTAGCTTGGACAGTCATCAACAAATTGATCAACGTCACGGTTTTTGAGATGGAACCGGCCATTCACAGCACGAATGCACCAATCAGCAAGGTCGTTCACAACATGAATGTATTCCTGTCCAATCATCAGAATCACAAATAGTTTTATTATTAAGTCTCACAACAAACTAGGAATTTTTTCAATTGACCTGATGGTGTCAGCAACTGTGTGATGCTATCAGATCAATATGGCCCTCTGAGCCTGGGACCTCTCTAGGTTTCTTCCTAGATTTCAGCCATTTTAGGGAGTTTTTCCTAGCCACTGAAATTCAAAACTACTGTAGTTTGCTCCTTGGGGTTTAAGGCTGGGTGTTATGGGCTGGCCCCTCCCTACCCTATCACCATCCCCTCTATAATATGTGAGTTGACTGGCCCCTCCTCCATCACTGTCCCATCTATAAAATTACAGTGGACTGGCCCCTCCTCACCCATCACTGTCCATTCTATAATAGGAGAGTGAGCTGGCCCCTCCTCATCCATCACTTTCCCCTCTCTAAAATGACAGTGGAGTGGCCCCTCCTCATCCATTACTGTCCCCTCTATAATACGAGAGTGGACTGGCCCCTCACCCATTCACTGTCCCCTCTATAATATGAAAGTGATCTGGCCCCTCCTCACCCATCACTGTCCCCTCCTCACCCATCACTGTCCCCTCCTCACCCATCACTGTCCCCTCCTCACCCATCACTGTCCCCTCCTCACCCATCACTGTCCCCTCTATAATATGAAAGTGATCTGGCCCCTCCTCATCAATCACTTTCCCCTCTATAATATGAGAGTGGACTGGCCCCTCACCCATCACTGTCCCCTCTATAAGATGAAAGTGATCTGGCCCCTCCTCATCCATCACTGTCCCCTCTATAATATGAGAGTGGACTGGCCCCTCACCCATCACTGTCCCCTCTATAAGATGAAAGTGATCTGGCCCCTCCTCATCCATCACTGTCCCCTCTATAATATGAGAGTGAGCAGGCCCCTCCTCATCCATCACGGTCCACTCTATAATATGAGAGTGGACTGGCCTCCCCTCACCCATTACCAGCCCCTCTTCAGTCAATTCCAGAAGTAGTTGCAACATTCATGAAATGAAGTAAAAGTGAATGCAAAAATAAACAACTCAAACAATGAGCCATATTTTGGGCTCAAATATAAAAGGGTGCTGTATACTTTAATTACAACATAATTTCTCATATACAAAACATTTCAATTTGTGATATTTTGCATTTTAGTCATTTCGCATATGTTCTTATCCAGTGCAACATACAGTAAGTGCATATATTTTAAAATAACAAAGAGAAAGTACACAGTTTAGTAGTATGTGCACTCTAATCAATTAATAAGTAATCTGCAAAGGTCAGTGATGGAAAGTACACCATACAAATAATAAACATAAAAAGTTAAGACAACAGACAGAGGTGGTGGAAGTGGAACTATTTTACATACTCTATGAAACAGTGCGTTTTCAGATGCTTTAAAACAGAGAGACTGCCATCCTTAGCCTCCAAGGGAAGCTGGTTCCACCACTGAGGTGCCAGGACAGAATCATTTTGACGGCACACATCTGGAACTGCCCAGAGGGGGCGGGACAGCCAAGAGCCCAAAGGTGGCTGAACAAAGAGCCTGGGCCGGGATGTAGGGTGGGAGTATTGCCTGAAGGTATGGAGGAGAACCTCCTCCTGCTGCTCTGTAGGCAAGAACCATGGCCTTGCAGTGGATTCGAGCATCCACAGGAAGCCAGTTCATGGTGCCAAGATGGGTGTCATGGGAGAACTTGGGAAGGTTGAACACCAGGCAGGCTTCTTCATTCTGAGTGAGTTGCAGGGGTTTGGTTGCACAAGCCGAGGGCCCCACCAAGAGTGCGCGGCAGTGATGCAGACATGAAATGACTAGTGCCTGGAGAACTACCTGCGCCGCTTCCTGAGTGAGTTAATGTGAACCTGCAGGAGCAAGTCACTGCCTTGATGTTAGCAGGGAACGACAATGTGTCATGTAGGGTCACAGCAAGCTGTTTTGCACTCTGGGAGGAAGACACAATGCAGTTGTCAACCATGATGGACATGTCCTGGAGGGAACAGGCCTTCCTGCGAAAGAAGAGCAGCTCAGCTTTTCAAGGTTAAGCTTCAGGTGTCGGCCAGGCACACAGAGATGACACTGGAGAAACACTGGCCGTGTTTCAAAATGTGTGCTTGTGTTATTTCTAGAGGGTGTAGCAAGAGCAGATGTCAACTGTCATTTTCCAACTGTCATTCCAAACCTAGAAGCGTGAAATGGAAAGTATATACTAAGTTCTTATAGTGTATTTGGGAGGTCTGAAAAAATAAGCATACATTAGTCTACTTTTTCCACATAATTCATGTGACTTTCGGCATTGCACAGGTCCATCCACTGCAAAGTCTCAAACCAGTTTTTAAGCGAAAATATCCTGGCACTTACGGAATCCATTATGCCATCCCAGTTTTACAACCTTATGTCGAAGACTGAACTAAGACCACTTATTTAAACTGTACTGATAGTTCATTGCTGCCATTGATCTGCTTTACAATCACCAACAACAATTTTTTAGTTCTAGTAATTTTATTTCTTTATATTCACTGTCTGACTGGCAAAATCCGATTAGATCCCTTTTGGGGGGAAACAATGCCCGTAGGGTATAGATTAGAGATATCAGAAAAGAAGACGATCATCAGCATGGGATATTGAGAGTCCTGGGAAATTAATTCAAATACAACGGGTTTCGACAAGGATACGAGGAGAATGGACATGCAACTAAATAGAGACGCACCCAAAGTGCAGTCTGCTTCCTCGTCTCCTCGCGTTCTCCCTTTCACGTGCGGGTGGCTATCACGCCTGCGCTTAGAGTTACAAGATGGCGGAGAGTGCGGAACTGAAGGTAAACCGTAGACCGAAATTACATTTGACAAAAAAAAGCTGTATTGTGTATTAAAGTCATCCACATGGATGACATATAGTTGAAATTATATGTATTTTAGGATTTAGTTGACTTATTTTAGGTTATGTTTTTATTTTTGTAGAAATAATACAGTGGAAGTCGTAGCTAGCATTGTTATTGTTAGCTACGAGGTTGAGTATTGCTTACCTCGCAGCTTGCTGCTAGCGAACTAGTTAGCTGATGTTAGCTAGTTGGGTAGTTAGCTTATATGTGACACTAATGTGTTATTCATTGTCCGAATCGCATATTACTTACCAAAACAACAGTATTTTCCCTTCAGTGAACATTTTGTAACTAACGAACCATTTGTAGTATCTTGTTAGCTTACTTAGCAGCTAACCAGTTATATTACTCTACCCGGGCTAATCGGTCAAGAACAGACGGCCGCAAAAGACGTGTAGCGTATTTTGCTAGCTTCCCGGGAGCAACTGCTCTCCAGTTGAATTTGTCGACTGTTCCACGATTATCAGCTAGCTAGATAATTCGCTGATTAACTAATTATGAGAGTGACGTAAAACGGTCACTACAGGTGGGTGGTGTTAAAAAACCAAACAAATACGAGCAACGTTCTTTGCGTTTTTACGTTCTGGAACGTTCAGATAGAAATTTGCTATGTAGAACAAGCATGGCCGTCTGACATCTATAATTAGCAATCACGTCTCTTCTATTTGTGTATTTTCTGTCTGCAACTTTCGAGAGCGTTTTACCACGCATAGTGGCTAGCGAGTAAGTACTGCAGCTTTGTCATAGCTAACAACCATGGTTAGCCATAGCTAGTTGCGCTATCCTACCTAATGTTCCAGTTATCTTAGCCAGAACAGTTAGCAAACTAGCCAGATGCATACGGTGTCAAAATGTTATGTTTGGTTTTAGCTAACTTAGCATAGCGAAATCTAGATTAGGAAGCTAGCTAGGATATAAGGCGTTTCAACCTGCCTAGGGTAGCTGACAGAGTAATACAGACTTTCTGAGCCGCACGATGTCCTCTTTACATGTCACTGTGTTAAATATCTGATATCGAGGGAAAACAAAGACCCAACTATGGTAATAGACTAGTCAATGGGATGTGTGATCGGAAACAACCTGTATGTATTTGCCTTTAGCTGTGCACTGACACCGACTCATTTTCTAAGCAGACCGTTGGGGATTGGGTACAAGAGTCCTGCTCCACCGAAATATTGTAGTGACAAATTAGTACAAATTTGTTCCTACTTCATACCAGTTAACCACAACATATTTCATGTTCATTTGTTGTACAGCCGAAAGAGTTATACCAAAATAATAATAATAATAAAATCCTTGGTAAATCTGATCTACTGTACTTTTCTAGGCCATGCAAAATAGGCCTTCTGTGTATGTGTTACTGGTGGCGTGGTCTATGTTGGTGATTTCGATCCACTGTGCGGTTGTTTTATCGGACACCTCACTAGTTCACCGGGGACAGTAGACACACGTTTTGGTCAAAAACATTTAAAAAAAAAAACGTGAAGCCACACCAAAATGTGTCCAGTGGGAACCGTTGTTTTAGGTTTGCATCAGAGCTGTTGGAATGAATACTAGCCCAGAGCATTGTAGTGAGTCTGATCTGTTGTTTAACCTTGGGGTTGTTTGTGGTTGCTTGGTAGCTTAGTTTTCCAAGGTTATTCATTTGCCCATGCCCCTATCACTTGAATCCAGAGTTTTCTTCTTTCTACGGGTGAATAAATAACACATTAATAAATAAACAAATTAATATGAAAAAAACCCCACATATTTTGTTAAACCCAGATGCTGTTCCTTAATTCATCAAATGTGAAGAGGCTTTTTTTGAATCGTCAGGGGTCAGTTCAGTTAGACCTCCATTCTAGGATTACGTCTGATAGGACTTAGTTCAGTTAGACCTCCATTCTAGGATTACGTCTGATAGGACTTAGTTCAGTTAGACCTCCATTCTAGGATTACGTCTGATAGGACTTAGTTTAGTTAGACCTCCATTCTAGGATTACGTCTGATAGGACTTAGTTCAGTTAGACCTCCATTCTTGGATTACGTCTGATAGGACTTAGTTCAGTTAGACCTCCATTCTTGGATTACGTCTGATAGGACTTAGTTCAGTTAGACCTCCATTCTAGGATTACGTCTGATAGGACTTGGTTCAGTTAGACCTCCATTAGGGATTTGGATTCAAAATTTTTTAATTATGGTTATGATTTGCTATTTTCAAACATGGTGTAAACAGTGTAGATAACTTCACTTTAAAATATAGATTATATCCTATAGAATGTGCTATTAAACTGAATAAGAAACAATTTAAAATTCAGTGTTTTATATTTTGCATATTTGTACCAATTTGAAGGTACAGTCTGTGTCCAAACATTGAACTAGGCTGTTCATTTACCTACTCATTTAATGCAATAGCTTTTGCTGCATTTGCTATACTTGTGTAGTTGCCATAGCTAGTTAGGCAAAATGTCTCAACCATTTAGGTGTATGTTGTCCCATATTAAGTATATTTTAGGCACCGACATTGAAGTCAAAACTTTTAATAACCATGCTGTTGTGTATATGGGACAATATATCTTGGTGCCACTTGCTAACTTGAAGCAGACGTCTTTTCTAGCAGTTGCAGTTTTAACTCAAACTAACATTGAAAATCCATCAAGTATTTAAACAAAATGACCCCCACATAACATTCAGCAACAAGGCTGTTCAACGCTCATTAGTTATATCATCCCATGTAGCCTGCTTCTGACTGTTATCCCATGTAGCCTGCTTCTGACTGTTATCCCATGTAGCCTGCTTCTGACTGTTATCCCATGTAGCCTGCTTCTGACTGTTATCCCATGTAGCCAGGGGCTGGTTTTTCTAAGATTATCTGATTGGATTACCCCAGTCGGCTAGGATTACATTTTAGAAGTTAGAGTTAGTTAAAGTTTTTAACATCAAACATGTGATTCTGATAAATGGGGCTTTGATTTACCCTATAGGGATAAGGGTTTTGTCAGCAAATCTGATATATAATCAAGATTTTAGGTCGTTCTGCGTTTCACAAAATTCGGAAACTGACTATGTTGAATAGATCTCATCCCCCAAAACAGGACTATCTTCATCCCACTAGAAAGGTGAAAGGCAGTACCACCCAAACATTTCAACGTAATTAAGGTGAGGAAGGTTTATGTAACATTTTAACCTCTAAAAACCCAAGGTTCATTATGTTAAATTGACTATTGTGTGGTAAGGTGTTATATTGGTATGTGTAATAGAAATGCCTAAAATGAATTTCTTATGCAGTCTTTATAAATTTTTTAATCACTGCGACTTTACTTCCAGGTCTTCATTGAAAATGGAAATTGGTTCCCAATGGACTTACCTGGTTAAATAACGGTTAAATAAATAAATCAAAATCATGCAATTTTTTATGTTTGTCTCTTCACAGTGTAGAATTAGTACCAAAACCTGCCAAGTAGGCCGGTTCAACTCTAGATAGCAAAAAAAGAGATTGAAAAAATATTTCTGAAAAACTGGCCCCTGTAATGGAGGCTGTATAATGCTAGCAGATCAAGTGACTAAAACAGCAGATTAAGCCTAACAAATTATTTAATCATTGTAAAATATTTATTGAGTACAATGTCCCTCTATCTCATTCGCATACGCTGTCATGTGTCCTGCAACATTCACACAGCCTCCATGTAAATGCAGACAAGCGTGTGTCTTGAATGTGTCGTTGAAGCAGGAAAAACTCAACGTATCCTAGGAAACGCGACGCTGATCGGCTGTCTTTTCTTCCCCCCCCCCCCCCGCGTGCAGCAAATGGTGATGAGCCTTCGTGTTTCAGAGCTACAGGTGTTGCTAGGCTACGCGGGACGCAACAAGCACGGACGCAAACACGAACTGTTGACCAAAGCCCTGCATCTGCTGAAGGCCGGCTGCAGCCCCGCCGTCCAGATGAAGGTCAAGGAGCTCTACAGACGCCGCTTCCCCACCAAGATGGTGTCTCCAGTGGACCTGGCCGTGCCCGGCGTCCACTCTACCTCCAGCCTGCCCGGGGGGCTCACCGCTCTGGGGTTCGACGGCCACGGGTCCCCCTCCCCCCTCTCCCTGCCCGTCTCCCTCCTGGGGCCCAAACACGAACTGGGCCTGCCGCTCCTGCCCCCCTCCCTGCACCCTGTGCACCCGGACATCAAGCTGCAGAGGCTGCCCTTCTACGACGTGCTGGACGAGCTCATCAAGCCCACCAGCCTGGGTGAGTAGGTGCCTGGCGCCGTGCCTCTCGTAACGGGGTGGGCGGATCCCCTCTCGACTGTCTCCGTGTTGCCCTGCACACCCCCGAATCACATCTCTGTTTAGAGGCTGTGGGTCTGCTGAGGATTCACCCTTTTGTTGCCCCTCGCTCTCAGTTTCTAACCCTGTTTGTCTTTCTGTTCCGTCAATCTCCATCTTTGTTCCCGTCTGTCTTCTCCCACCTCCCTCCCCCTCGGCGCAGCCACGGACAACAGCCAGCGGTTTCAGGAGACGTGTTACGCGTTTGCGCTGACCCCTCAGCAGGTCCAGCAGATCAGCAGCTCCATGTAAGTCCGGGGGAACCCGTCCGGAGGCACCAGCTCCGTCTCTACAACACGAGTCACTCAGACATGTCTGTCTCTGCTGTTAGAAACAGGATGTTTGGAACTGGTTTCAGTTCACACACACACACCCACACACACCTGACATTGTTTTCACTATGCAAAAGAGCATATATATATACATGTACACAAGGTACTGTTTATTAAACTGTTGAATGTGTGTTGGCGGTTTAAGTATTTGGCGCTTACATTCGATAACAGCTTCCTGTCTGTTAAAAAGTAGTACAGAATGTGTTCAGTTTTCTCATGCAACGTCTTGCCAACCTATTGCTCACAAAACCCATCTTTGTTTGCCGGCCTGCAGGGACATCTCTGGGACCAAGTGTGACTTTGCTGTTCAGGTTCAGTTACGGTAAGGCTCCTGCCCTGGTATGGTGTGGTCGTACTGTTGCTTCTATTGACAGCAGGACTTGATCACTAAGTACAGTTTAGAAATGCTGGCACTGCAAAATGCTTCTGGTAAATGAGCTGCCCACCTGGTTAAAGGCATAATTTGGAGAACAGAATGGATGGCAGCCTGTATAAAAGAAACAAGTTTAATTGGGTACTGATCTATGATATTGATCTCCAGTACTGATTAGTGTTGTTGGTCTCACATGTTTTGTTAATCAGTTTCTATTCTCTCAGGTTTTGTTTGTCAGAGACGAGCTGTCCTCAGGAAGACCATTTTCCTTCCAATCTGTGTGTGAAGGTGAACAGCAAACCCTGCAACCTCCCAGTGAGTTAACTACCTGAATTCTCCCTGATCATCAACCCTGCTGCCTGCTATGGGGC
The DNA here is from genome assembly GCF_011004845.1 of Esox lucius. Classification (NCBI taxonomy): domain Eukaryota; kingdom Metazoa; phylum Chordata; class Actinopteri; order Esociformes; family Esocidae; genus Esox; species Esox lucius. Next base: position 2,435,299 of record NC_047587.1, on the reverse strand, counting down.
TACATTACTTCCTCAAGGTCATTACCCGGGACCTCGGGGTCATTACCCGGGACCTAGCTTTAACAGTATACATGTGCTGTTTGTGTATGTGCTCTTTGGGAATTGAACCTGTAAACCTGACGTTGGTCTGATAGCCCCCTGCCCTAACCAAACTGACCCAGTTTTCTCCTCCACTTCTTCCCCAGGGCTACCTTCCTCCCACAAAAAACGGAGTGGAACCCAAGCGACCAAGTCGCCCCATCAACATCACGTCGCTAGTCAGACTGTCCACCACTGTGCCCAACACAATTGTTGTGTCGTGGACCTTAGAGATTGGCAGGGTAAGGTCAGGGGTCACAAACGGGGTGCCTATATTTTTTCAGTTTCACACACATGCTTGCCACCAGTTGCTGGTGTGATTTAGAAATGTTTTGTGTATTTAGACTTTCCCTGAGACTATCTGAGAGTGGTGTGGCAGCCCGGGGATTCAGACTTTCCCCAAGACACTGTCTGAGAGTGGCGTGGCTACCTGGGGATCTGCCATTAATGATGGAGCCCCTGTAGGATTAGATCATTACCATGTCACCAGGCTCCCTGGCAGGATGATTAGAGTTTATATCGAGTCAAAGTACATTCCCCAAATTCCTGATTGTAAGATTCACAGAATCAATCAAACAGGAATTAAATAATTTTATACAGGATTTCATGTAATTATTTTTCATTTATTTGTTATATCATGGTTTTAATGTTTTCATGATTGTTTCTTTATGACATTATTACTGTTGTTTCTTGATGGCTGTGCACCTGTTTTCATTATGATAACACTTCCTGTTTTTTCTCCGTAGAATTTCTTGAAGGCCGTCCCCCTGGTTTCATTATGATAACACTTCCTGATGTTTCTCCGCAGAGTTTCTCAATGGCTGTGTACCTGGTGCGACAGCAGACCTCCACCACTCTGCTACAGAGACTACGAGCGAAAGGCATTCGCAACCCGGATCACTCCAGAGCACTCAGTAAGTGTCCCAAGGCCGTTAGAGGCTGCGTTGGTCAGCACCTAGCAGGTCCATGTGGCTCAGTTGGCAGAAGTTGACGCTTGCAATGGTTATGAGTTGGAGTCCCAAGGGGGAACCATATGATAAACCTTTGACCATAGAGATGCTTAGAGGACTGGGGGAGAGTACTTTCCAGGGTACACATTACCATTAAAAGCATCTGCCATTTAAGTTTTGTCCAATGGGTGGGAATTTAAACCTAATTTGCTGATCGCTCCTGATCTCCCGAATGTGATGGTGATCTATGGGCCCTGCCCCTGCTATTCCAGATACACCGATGAGACCTCTTTCCGTGTCTTTGCTATTGATAGTCACAACATGTGGGTGAATGAGCCTGCTGAATGACTACAATGTAAATCTGGATTGGTCGTCAAGGCCGGTATGTTTAGCTCGTCATGGCCGGTATGTTTAGCTCGTCAAGGCCGGTATGTTTAGCTCGTCAAGGCCGGTATGTTTAGCTCGTCATGGCCGGTATGTTTAGCTCGTCAAGGCCGGTATGTTTAGGTCGTCATGGCCGGTATGTTTAGCTCGTCATGGCCGGTATGTTTAGGTCGTCATGGCCGGTATGTTTAGGTCGTCAAGGCCGGCATGTTTAGGTCGTCAAGGCCGGCATGTTTAGGTCGTCATGGCCGGTATGTTTAGGTCGTCATGGCCGGTATGTTTAGGTCGTCATGGCCGGTATGTTTAGGTCGTCATGGCCGGTATGTTTAGGTCGTCATGGCCGGTATGTTTAGGTCGTCATGGCCGGTATGTTTAGGTCGTCATGGCCGGTATGTTTAGGTCGTCATGGCCGGTATGTTTAGCTCGTCATGGCCGGTATGTTTAGCTCGTCATGGCCGGTATGTTTAGCTCGTCATGGCCGGTATGTTTAGCTCGTCATGGCCGGTATGTTTAGCTCGTCAAGGCCGGTATGTCAAACTGATGTGGGACCAGGAGGTGGGATTCGTGGGGAGGATTGAAGACCTTGTTGTGTTGGTGCCCGTCGCAACACCGTAGCCAGTCAAGCCTGTTCCCAGACCTGTTAGTCCTGTTTAACGCAGTGGGGTGAGTCCATTTGTGTTGGGGTCCCCCAGCTGTTAACATCCTGTGTGTTTCATTCTCTCCCCACAGTCAAAGAGAAGCTGACTGCTGACCCCGACAGTGAGATTGCCACCACCAGTCTTCGTGTCTCTCTACTGTGTCCGGTATTTACAGACTTTCAGTCTCTGTGTCTGTGTTTCTCAGTCCTCTTAAGATTAGCAATACACTTCCAGCAGATATTGTCCTGGTATGTGAGTATTGTCTCATGTTATAATAGGGTCTAGTTAATTTTCTCATTAATTTCACAACATGGATTCATTAATAAATTCACACATGAGCGAGTAAAATGGTACATTTATATATATATAATTACACTGAACAAAATTATAAATGCAACACTTGTTTTTGCCCCCATTTATCATGAGCTGAACTCAAAGATCTAAGACTTTCTCTGTGTACACAAAAAGCCTATTTCTCACAAATATTGTTCACAAATCTGTCTAAATCTGTGTTAGTGAGCACTTCTCCTTTGCCGAGATGATAATCCATCCACCTCACAGGTGTGGCATATCAAGATGCTGATTAGACAACATGATTATTGCACAGGTGTGCCTTAGGCTGGCCACAATAGAAGGCCACTCAATGTGCAGTTCTGTCAGTTTTGAGGGAGCGTGCAATTGGCATGCTGACTGCAGGAATGTCCACCAGAGCTGTTGCTTATTGAATGTCCATTTCAGATTTTTGAACAATATTTGAGAGAAACAAGCATTTTGTGTACATAGAGAAAGTCTTAAATCTTTGAGTTCAGCTCATGATGAATGGGGGCAAAAACAAAAGTGTTGCGTTCATAATTTTGTTCAGTGTCATTACCATAGTGTTTAACTTAAGACGGCATGTTTAAGACCTACCACTCAGGATTGAGCGCGTCGATCAAGTGGAAATCGAGCGATCGTAGAGGAGGTGTGTCTTGTTTATTTTTTTGTTTATTTCTTGTTTCTTTTTGTGTTGCCGTCCAGCTGGGGAAGATGCGCCTGCTGATCCCGTGCCGGGCGTTGACCTGTTCCCACCTGCAGTGTTTCGACGCCACGCTCTACATCCAGATGAACGAGAAGAAGCCCACCTGGGTGTGTCCTGTCTGCGACAAGAAGGCCCCCTACGAACACCTCATTATCGACGGGTCGGTTCTTCTGCGGCGTCTCTGATGTCTGGCGCCCCGTTGGGGTTTTGATGACAAACATTTGTTTACATTGTCAACACTTTCTCCCTCCTGACCTCCCTGTCACCTCCCTCCTGACCTCCCTCCTGACCTCCCTGTCACCTCCCTCCTGACCTCCCTGTCACCTCCCTCCTGACCTCCCTGTCACCTCCCTCCTGACCTCCCTGTCACCTCGGTCTCCTCCCTCCTGACCTCCGTCACCTCGGTCTCCTCCCTCCTGACCTCCCTGTCACCTCCCTCCTGACCTCCCTGTCACCTCGGTCTCCTCCCCTGTTGTTCTTTCACTTTTTTTCCCATTTCTTTCTCCTCACTTCTTTTTAACACCCCTCCCTGGTTGTGTTTTCAGGTTGTTTATGGAGATTCTCAACAGCTGTGTGGACTGTGATGAGATCCAGTTTAAGGAGGATGGGAACTGGTATCCCATGAGGTCGAAGAAAGAGGTCACGGAGGTTTCGGCTTCGTTCAATGGAGATGACGGTTCGTAGCTTTGGCTGGGTAGTTGGGCTCAAGTATGGCTGCACGATTAATGAAATTATCATTGAAATTGTGATATTGACATATGCTATATCCAAATCGCCAACTTATGTGATTTACAGCTCTAAAAAAGATGAATGATATGCACTTCACGCGAGGCTACGGGCATGCATCGTACATCCGTAATAGTTTTTCTTGTGGGTGCAGTAGATATTTTTGTAGATTACTTCGATTCCTGGACTAATTTTGTTTAAATACTTGATGGATTTTCAGTGTTAGTTTGAGTTAACATTGAAACTACTAGTGAAGACATCTGGTTCAAGTTAGCGAGTGGCACCAAGATATATTGTCCCACATAGAAAACGGCATGGTTATTAAAAGTTTTGGCTTCAATATCGGTGCCTACAAACAAACTTAATAAGGGGAAAAAATACACCTCAAGGGTTTTGCCTAACTAGCTATGGCAACTACACAAGTATAGCAGTAAACGCTATTGCATTAAATGAGTAGGTAAATGAACAGCCTAGTTCAATCGATTTCAATTAAGTCAACTCAGGGAGTGAGCTTGAATTCCACTTTCCTTTCCTAATCGAAAAGCAATTCCAAAAAAGACTAAGCTGTAATGGTATTTTTCTGAACCTGATCAGTTTCACTCCCATGTATGCGGTTTAATACAAACCGTTTGATGGATGAAGGATGCCAGGTGATATTAGACAAATGAGGAGCAGAAAACAACCTCACACTCTTTTCTTCTTACCTTGTGTCAGACAACAGTTTCAAATTCATACCCCAGGCAACGAGGAATAGGCAAGTCTGGAATCCTCTAAACAAGATTCTGTAAAGTCACTGGAATCATGCCCCCCCCCCCAGGAATGACTGTGTTGTAATGGAATACTGAGGGCTTCTCTCTCATGCCCCCCCAGGAATGACTGTGTTGTAATGGAATACTGAGGGCTTCTCTCTCATGCCCCCCCAGGAATGACTGTGTTGTAATGGAATACTGAGGGCTTCTCTCTCATGCCCCCCCAGGAATGACTGTGTTGTAATGGAATACTGAGGGCTTCTCTCTCATGCCCCCCCAGGAATGACTGTGTTGTAATGGAATACTGAGGGCTTCTCTCTCATGCCCCCCCAGGAATGACTGTGTTGTAATGGAATACTGAGGGCTTCTCTCTCATGCCCCCCCAGGAATGACTGTGTTGTAATGGAATACTGAGGGCTTCTCTCTCATGCCCCCCCAGGAATGACTGTGTTGTAATGGAGTACTGAGGGCTTCTCTCTCATGCCCCCCCAGGAATGACTGTGTTGTAATGGAATACTGAGGGCTTCTCTCTCATGTCCCCCCAGGAATGACTGTGTTGTAATGGAATACTGAGGGCTTCTCTCTCATGCCCCCCCAGGAATGACTGTGTTGTAATGGAATACTGAGGGCTTCTCTCTCATGCCCCCCCAGGAATGACTGTGTTGTAGTGGAATACTGAGGGCTTCTCTCTCATGTCCCCCCAGGAATGACTGTGTTGTAATGGAATATTGAGGGCTTCTCTCTCATGCCCCCCCAGGAATGACTGTGTTGTAGTGGAATACTGAGGGCTTCTCTCTGTCTCCTTAGATTCGTGCCGGACAGTCGAGTCGGAGCACCAGAAGAACAGCTCGTCCCACAGCCCTAACAACCAGAAGGTGCAGGTGATCGACCTGACGCTGGACAGCTCTTCAGACGATGACCTAGATGATGAACCCCCCCCCAAAAGGGCGTGTCCCTCCTCGTCATTGTCGCCAGCCTCGCCGCCTGCTAGCAAGGGGTAGGAGCCGTGCGAACATCTAGACACCCTCCTCTGTCCCTGCCCGAGTCACAGCCACAGGAAGCCCAATAACTGTAGGAACAATAATACAAAATGATACAAAACAATACAAAATGATACAAAAGGTGCGTGCGTCTCCAACATCGATCCTCTGGTATTCATTTTGTAGCTTAAATAACGTCTACACTGTCCAGTGCCATTGATGTTTTTTTTGTCTATTGAATAAATGTATTTCCCAGTTCTTTCTCCAGTCAAATTATATTCAAATGGAATAGTTTCTTTAAACCTAAATGATGCTGTGGGTTTCCCCAAAGAAATTCTAGAACATGGCTAGAGTAAGAATCTTAAGTATATAACCGTCTTTTTAGAAATGAACAGACGGCCAAATTAATAACAACAAAGCCCCGGGCGAATGCAGGTCACAGAGCCATGCTTCTCATAATTTCAGTTGTCTTTAATGGCTCCCTGTTCTTTGAAGACCTGAACACCTACTTCTGGCCACCATCCAATGTAATATATTTTTGGTTTTGTGACTATCTTTATGTTATGGCCTGTGTTCTGGACAAACATTGCTTTACTTGCAAAGTAATCTCTTGTGGACACATTCTTGTGAAGAGATTGCCTGGCAGGAATCTGTCAAGGCCTAATACGATCGCAAGATGGAGGCCTTTTAATTGTACCTAGAATTTCTAAACGAACAGCCGGAGGCAGGGCCTTTTCTCATTTGAGCTCCACTACTGTGGAATGATCTGCCAATTAAGGCTAGAAATGCAAACTTTCAAGTGTCTACTAAAGACTCCTCTCTACAGCATGGTCTATGATTAAGTGTAGTCTGGCCCAGGGGCATGAAGGTGACCAGAAAGGCTTGATACTGTCCACCCTTGCTGTCTGGCCAGGTGGGCTCTCATTGCCACTGGGATGCCCTCCCTCCAATGCCTTTCGGGGGAAGAGTCACTGGCTTGTTGTTGTCTCTCTGTTGCGCACTTGTGCAATTGGGCTGTACTCTGCTGGCAATACTCGGCCCTCATTCAGGGGGGTTGCGGTTGGTGGGTGTCCCTTTGGTTGATGCCTGGCAATGTGGGTGGATTGATTTCCTGCCTGTTGGGCCCTGTCCGGGGCCTCCCCCGGGTAGGGCCACAGTGTCACCGGACCCCCCCATCTCAGTCCCAAGGTGTTACACTGCTATATTATTGTGCTGGGGGAGTAGGGTCAGTTCTCCTTCCCAAGTTCTACTTCTCCACTATAAATCGTTGTTGATATGAGGAATGCATTTTCTGAATTTTCCCAGTCTCCTCCCGTTTTAAACTTTAGGAGGACATGAGGTCATGGTCCACACTTGCGGAGTACCTGGTTTGGGGGAACCGTTGCTGTCCCTGTCCAGAGTCCTCCAGGTTGTGTTGCAGATCAAGACGATACCTGACGATTTCAGCTGCCACTGTGCTGACACCTCCCCCGTGTTGTCCCTTTCCTTGTCCATCTGGTCATGCTTCCGACCTGGACTTAATTTAAATAGACTCTGGATTTAGCCCACATGCATTTATTAATTATTCCAATTGGACTTAATATCTCACCCGGCACAGCCAGAAGAGGATTGGTCACCCCTCTGAGCCTGGGTCCTCTCTAGGTTTCTTCCTAAATTTCGGCCTTCTTAGGGAGTTTTTTCTAGCCCCTGAAATTCAACACTATACTGTTGTTTGCACCTTGGGGTTTAAGGCCAGGTGTTTCTGTAAAAGCACTTTGTGATAACTGCTGTTGTAAAAAGGGCTTTATAAATAAATTGGATTGATCATGATTATCAGCAGCAGTACTTCCTGGTTTGGTTTTCCTCATATCCTTTGCAAAGCTGTGATCATAATTGTTAACAGCATTCCCGAACCTTCCTCCACATTGTTGTATTTTAGACGGAAATTGTGAGAATTTATTTTGTTTGCAATCAGTCTACACACAAAACCCACAATGACAAAACAAAAATGTATTTTTAGAAATGTGGCAATTTATTGACAATAAATATTATATACAGTTGTGCTCAAGTTTGCCTACCCTTGGAGAATTGGTAATATATGTACCATTTGTAAAGAACTTGAGTGAGCAGGCAAACACGTCTTTTATTTCTTATGGGATTCACATTCACCTGTAGGACATAACAGAATGGCACAATCATAACTGTCGTGCTGGAAAGTCCAAGAGCGTCCCTTGTGCAGCTTTCGTGCAGAATAATGCAAATTGTCTTTTCTGATAACATGCTTCATTCATCTTGCCATCAATTTTCTCAAGATTCCCCGTGCCTTTAGAGCTCACATCCTCAAAACATCAGTGAGCCACCACCATGCTTCACTGTGGGGATGGTATTCTGTTCACCATAGGCCTTGTTGACCATTTTCCAAATCATAGCGCTTATGGTTGTGACCATAAAGCTCTATTTTGGTCTTGTCACTCCAAATTACAGTGTGCCAGAAGCTGAGGCGCGTCAAGGTGTTGTCGGGCATATTTTAACCAGGATTTTTTGTGGCATTGGTGCAGTAAAGGCTTCTTTCTGGCAACTCGACAAGTTGCAAGTATCATTGTATTGTGCTCCTTGAAACAACCACACCATCTTTTTCCAGACCAGCCTGTATTCCTCCTGAGGTTACCTGTGGGTTTTTCTTTGCATCACCAACAATTCTTCTGGCAGTTTTGGCTGAAATCCTGCTTGGTCTACCCGACCGTGGCTTGGTATCGAGATCCCAGAATTTTCCACTTCTTAATAAGTGATTGAACAGTAGTGACTGGCATTTGCAAGGCTTTGGGTATCTTTTTATTTCCTTTTCCATCTTTATAAGATTCCATTACCTTTTTACGCAGGTCTTTTGACAGTTCATTTCTGATCCCCATGGCTCAGGATCTAGCCTGCTCAGTGCATCCATGTGAGAGCTAACAAACTCATTGACTATTTATACACCGACACTAATTGCAATTTAAAAAGCCACAGGTGTGGGAAATTCACCTTTAATTGCCGTTTCACCTGAGTGTGTCACCTTGTGTGTCTGTAACAAGGCCAAACATTCAAGGGTGTGTAAACTTTTGATCAGGGACATTTTGGTGATTTCTGTTATCATGATTAAAAAAAAAAGGAGCCAAACAACTGTGATAATAAATGGCTTCATATGATCATTATCCTTAATTAAAAAATGTTTTTGCATGATCAGTCATATTTTCAAAATCAGTGCCAAAATTTCACAATTTATGCCAGGGTATGCAAACTTATGAGCACAACTGTATAGTAGATTTGGGCAGTTTCTCCCATTCTTCCTTGCAGATACTCTCAAGCACTGTCAGACTTGATGGGGACCTTTGGTGAACTGCATTCTTAGGTTCCCCCTCAGATGTTCAATGGGGTTCTAGTCTGGGCTTTGGCTGGGCTACCCAAGGACATTCACAGACTTGTCCCAAAGTCACTTCAGGGTTGTCTTTCTGACAGGTTGTCCTATCTCTCCTGAGAAATTCTGTCAAATAGGCCATTGGGTTCTTGGTTGCCTCCCAGACTGAGGCTATTCTTGCCTCAGCTGTTTGGCCAGATGGCCAGCTTTAGGAAGAGTCTTGGTTTGAAACTTCTACAATTTCACCATGATGGAGCCCACTGTGCTCCTGGGAGCTTTCAATGCATGTATAACCTTCTTCAGGGCTATGGCTTCACACATCTCAGATGTCTATGGAGAGTTCCTTGGGCTTCATGGTTTGGGTTTTGCTCTGTTAAGTGGAACCTTAAGGACAGGAGTGTTGCTTTCTAAGTCATGTCCAATCAACTGAAATTACCACAGGAGAACTCCAAGTTCTAGAAACATCTCAAGGACTATCATAGGACACAGGATTCATCTGAGCTCAGTTTGGAGTGTCATGGCAGAGTTTCTCAATACCTATGTTTTTTATTATTGTTTTTATTTTTCCATCATCGGAGGTTCTTAGATTGATGGGGAAAGGAATAAATGTTATCAGTTATAAATGATGTCAATAACACAGCCAAGCATGCAGATGGTGAGTGGATCTGAATAGTTTCCAATGGTTACTGATTATTATCCAATATACAAGTGTGTTAAAATAGGACGCTGTTGCTGACATCTGTCTCACCTGAATGTGCTTAAAACCTAGTTTGTTTCAACATGTTTTTAAAGTGTTTTTATTGACAGCTGCAAGGATGAGGTTCACATTTGCAAACTGCAGAGCATTTCCATTAAGATAAAGCAACTTGATTAACTGTTTGTATTTATATCGTCTGCTATGATGCCAATAAACCAGGCACATATTAATAACATACTTTGGATTGAGAATGTGTCTGTTTTTTTGCCATTTGACCAAATCATTCAACTTTAAAAGAGAAAACGTATTTTTGAAGGTTGTGCTAATACAACCAACTGAAAATGTATTCACGGAGTCCTCTGTCCATCTCTATGATGCTGTTAGTGGCCAAGTGGAGTCCTCTGTCCGTCTCTATGATGCTGTCAGTGGCCAAGTGGAGTCCTCTGTCCGTCTCTATGATGCTGTCAGTGGCCAGGTTGAATCGCTTGTCTTTCTCTGTGATTCTGACCAGGCATTCTGTCCCTGCAGGGTGTTGAACCTTCACAGCCAGGCATCTCCGGTGGTCAGGGCTCCCAGCATGCCTCCGGTTGAGCCCAGTTACATCCCTCCCCCTCCACCACTCATACAGGACTACCGCCACTACTACCACACCCCCAATGACCTGGACCTCAACTTCTTCTCCTTCCTCCAGGGGGACAACCATCAGGTAAATGTACAGTCGCCACTTTCCGTGGGTGGTGTTGGGCATTGATTTGATCCTCACCCGCTGACCAAAGACACGCCTGGCTGGTCCTGCTGAACGTGGGCCTCAGGACAGGTTTCCATGCAGCACAACAGGCTGTGGGAATAAATGCACAACCAATAGTTTGCGTCATGGTTCTCCCTCTGGTTCTCCCTAGGGCCTGGTAGTTTGCGTTATGGTTCTCCTCTCTCCTCCCACAGCATTATAATATGGTGATGGCAGCAGCTGCGGCAGCCTCCGCCTCGTCTTCGGACGACCACGACCTTCTCCTCAACCGCTTCCTGCCCTATAGCTCCTCCCAGATGTTCCTGGACCAACCAGGGACCCCTGGGGGCGGGAGCAGTGCCCTGGCACCAGCCAACGGGGGCAGCAACAGTGGCAGCAGCTCCAGCCTGGTGTCGTCCGGCAGTCTGAGGGACCGGGATCGGGACAGAGACAGTCACTCCAACCGGTCGGATCCAACCGGAGCAGTCATCTATGGCTCCATACCGGACGTGATCTCGCTAGACTGAAAGGGTCGGGGCATCGTCCACAGAACTGAAAAACAACTTGAGGGAGGAAAATATAAACTGATGTTTTTTTCTGTAAATATCAGAAGAAAATGAAACAAGAAGAAAACAATGCTATGTACAGAGAGGAAAAATCTATTTTCAATTTGACTTCTGTATATAAACTTTCAACAGGACGCCGCTCAATGGCAACGTCTGTGATGAGTAACTTCAGTTGATATTTTTCTGTGAATACTGAAGATTTTTTCACGCCCTCTTTCTCCACGTGGTCCCTGATTATATTGTACCTTTTGTACTTCGTTTATACTCTGTTTTATTTGAATATTCCATGTTGATGGCATTATTTCTGTCTCAGAACATGTTTTGACTGTGCTACAGAGCGAGAAGAGAATCTGTCCAAGTTTGTTTTGTCATCACTGTAGATTATTTTCCTTTAAACATTCATTCATTCTGTGGTCAATATTATTATATTTAATAATTTTCAATGTATTATTTATGATGCTTTTAAGTTATGTTGGCTCAAAGTGTGCTGTTTAAAAGCATTCCCTGTCATGTTCCCTGCTAAATGTCACTTTGTCACCAGGAATACACAGGCTAGTCTGGTTTCAAGTCTGTCACTGGTGTCATAATGGAGTGGAATGATGACACAGACCGGCTGCATACTGGCTGGTTGTGGATCCACTGTGTTGGGTTTTCTATCTCTCATGACATCCAGCTTTTATGGAGCTGCTCAATCCTCATTTTCCTACAGTCCATTCTTGATTGTTTTCACGTAATACCCAGGCTGTATTTTCTGGTAAAGTCTAATTTAAGTAGTACCTACAGCAGATGTACATTTGGGACTCTCATTTCTCAAGACAGTTTATTTATGGAGCCTTTATATGAAATGTAAGCACTTATCTTTTCACCTGGGGTGTTTCTTTGACTCGTTAATGATCACTGCTCACCAAACCAAAATGCATTATGATAGCATTTAGTTTGGAACAGAGATCTGCTTGGCTTTGTATACATGCCATCTGTGTCAGTCGCTCTCTCACACACTCCCCCTCTGACCCCTGACCCTGGTGGATCTATAACCAGTCCTTATCCCTGCCTTGTCCTGAGGGTCTAATAGTGGTAGTTGTCCTGTTCCTCAGTGTCTGTGCTATAATGCCATTTGAATACCTGACAGAGGTTGAGTGTGCGCTAGCCTAACTCACCTCATGGACCTGAGCGGCCCTGCATTGGCTTAGGTGTTTTCTCTTTACGTTGCTCTTTGCCAGACTGTTGCAGCAACTAGGATGGACACAGAACCAGGCTGTAGGTCACATGGTGGTATCTCCTAAAGTCACTGCCGCCATTACGCTATCTTAAGGTCCGTTTGCTCCCTTTCTGTGTACTCAGTATTATTTATTTCCTTTATATTATTTTGGCATTTTTGGTTGATTTATCGCTACACATTGCTATTGTATATGATGTTTCTTTTGTAATGATATGATTCATGCTATTTAAAGAGACCATTGTCACTTCATATGCACCATTGTAACAAACATCTTCAGTTTTTGCTTTGTCTTCTGTCTGTTTTGCTATTGAATGATGTCCATATCACAATAGTGGCTTGGAGCATAATGACTGCCTCTATGGTCTACTGTGCTGTTTGATCATTGTATGTATTAAACAGATACAAGAAGTGGACAACCAGTGGATATGGTATGCTCTGGACTCATTGCAAAATATAGCTTTTTATTTATCATTTGTGAGATGTGTTTTTACAGAAGTAACTGTTTCTGATTTTAAATGTTACTGTTTTTAATGTTACAGTTGTAGACGGTATAAATTGATCTGTGTTTCCCCCAATCTTTAAACGCAGCATGTTTATATTATGGTGTCGCGACTAATGTACGTCACGGACATGGCGACGTTTTGTCGCGCCTTTACGTTTCTGAATCAAGGAGCTTGGAGATGCCTGAATTTGATGTTTCAGATATTTTATAGTTTAAATGAATGGCGCCAAAACAGGACCCTAAGCCTAAATTTCAAGACGGTAAGGAACCTCTAAATATGATATCTGGAGGGGTTTTTACATCGACCTGAGTCGGTTTGGTGCACTCTGCCATGTAGGCGCTGCTAGATAATAGTAAACAACCACCACCCATCTAAAATTAGCATATTTAGCTAGGAACGTTGGTATAACGCTACCGTATTTCAACGAGAATGAATTCCCCATGTTATTGTACCACGCAATCTGGTTGAATTGACAAAACTCCAGATTGCGTAAAAACATTTACTCTATATAATTTGCGCAAGGGCTACCATTGAACTAAGCCAGATATTGATCAGCGGCTAGCTATCTAACGTAGCCAAAACAACACACTCTATCGTATGTGTAATTTGCTAGAGTAGTACGTTAAGAACAACATGGCATTTTAGGAACACAAGAGTATAATAATTCAGGAATCTACCTTGTTTTGAATAAAAAAAATGCTTCAGGTGGAACTCTCAGCACTGCCCTGTGTCGCCTCCGTGTGGACAGGTTGATTATGACGAATCCACACTAAATTGGGATTTACATGATAACCGACGTTGTTAGGTAGAAATAATAATAATATTTTCTTCTCCATTTTGTCCGTCGGGTGATTTGACCACCAACTGCCACCGACAGGCGAAATTGAAATTATTTGACCTCGCCAGTTTGGTTTATTTATGGTCAGAATGCGCCGCCAAGCGCAGCCATGCCTTCATTTAAAACAATGTTTTTCCACGACGGAATTACGTTTTTGATTTACAATTCAATCAACTTCAACACTCCTGCTCTAACCAATCAACCGCGTTATCTTGCTTGACGCTGTCAGAAAACTAAGTAGAATTTTCACATTTTGAAAAGTTATCCAGAAACTTATTAAACCAACATCCAGTAGCTATTGGCTGCTCTTGTGCATGACGCAGCGCGGAGTGCCTAGATAGAGCCTTTTACCCCCGAGGTGCCTCTTGCTACAATTAACCAGTTACCATTGTAACACCAAAAACATTTCTGGGTCCTGTGACATTATATAGTGTAATACCAAACCATTTAGCCTATTAGCATTCGGGGCCCAGTAGGGTTTAAACTTTACTGATCTTAAGAACATAGGCCAGTGTTGACTCTGAACATCTTATTTGAAGAATGTTGCCTACATAGATGCAGAATTCTTCTTCTCTTTGTTTTCAGGTGAACGAGTGCTGTGTTTTCATGGGCCATTGCTCTACGAGGCTAAGGTATGCTGCTGTGTTCATGAATGTATAGGTATTTAATATTACAGAGCATTTGTACGAAGTTATGATTGTACAATACCCTCCTTTTTTGAATGCGTGTTTAAGAGCAAAGTTGATACTTAGTGTTTTTTATACTCTATACACCTTTGTTTCTTTAGTGTGTTAAAATAAACATCAAGGAAAAGCAGATCAAATACTTCATTCATTATAGCGGCTGGAATAAGAAGTAAGTAACCAGACAACATGCCTCTTGTATTGACTGATGCAGATGAGGTTTGAATTTGTTCAGTTGTCTTGGCATTTCGGAAATGCTTGTCACATGCAATTCCTATTACTCTCAATCCAAATAAACAAGTTACAAAACAATTTTATTGTAAAGAGAAAAATATTGTCTCAAGCAGATGTCTTAGCAGAGTTGGTTTGAGTACCTGAAACAAAGTTCTAATTTTGTAGCTGGGACGAATGGGTTCCTGAAAGCCGTGTACTTAAATATGTGGACAGCAACCTGCAGAAACAGAAAGAGCTCCAGAAGGCTAATCAGTAAGTCCCTTTTCAGTTCTCAGAATCTTCAGTGCTGCACAAACCATCTCAATTTCTCAAAGTCCTACTGATGAAACAGATTAGCTTATTAATTGCCAATTTCTGACCATTTTACAGCAATTATTTGTTTATAGAAAGTCGGTATGGGGATTAAATTGATACCACAAAACAACAACATAAAAAAGCATAACATTTGATCAGAAATATACAGTTCTTTATTGTTATTTTGTGGAATTTAACCATTTGTTTGTTGCTTGTTGTGGGAGAAACATATTGTTGACATAACATTTTAATCTATCACCGTTTGGTGGCTGTGTTGTGTTTTTCAGAGACCATTATGTTGAGGGAAGGATGAGGGGACAGGGAGTAGCACCAAATAAGAAGATAGCTGGCGGACCTGCGCCGCAGCAGAAAAACCTGGATATGACGTGAGTATGAAATCAAAGTTTAGAAGTCGTATGCATGATGAATGGTCCTGGTTGACCACATATGACAGGGACCAATGAAACGAGCAGACAAGGATACGGTGCGGTTGGCTTTACGTAATGGTTTTTATCTCCCGGCTAAACTTGATAGAAAACATTTCCTGAACATTTTTAGTTCCTACCTAGGTTTCAACATCAGGAAAAAAAGCATAGATAAAGGAAAAACTGAATTCTGGTTTTGGAAGAGCTGTGCTCTTCATAAGATCAAGTCAATAAAGTTATCACAACTTCTCTGCTTAAAGGCTGTGCTGAAAATGTTTTGGCGTGCCTTCCTACCGGCTGTGGTAGCAGTTGAATTCATCAAGCACGGCCGACAGTCTGTGATTTACTGAAACTGAAAACGGATAGGCCAGAGATGGGCCTACTAGTAGTGATTTACTGAAACTGAAAACGGATAGGTCAGAGATGGGCCTACTAGTAGTGATTTACTGAAACTGAAAACGGATAGGTCAGTGATGGGCCTACTAGTAGTGATTTACTGAAAATGAAAACGGATAGGTCAGAGATGGGCCTACTAGTAGTGATTTACTGAAAATGAAAACGGATAGGTCAGAGATGGGCCTACTAGTAGTGATTTACTGAAACTGAAAACGGATAGGTCAGTGATGGGCCTACTAGTAGTGATTTACTGAAAATGAAAACGGATAGGTCAGAGATGGGCCTACTAGTAGTGATTTACTGAAACTGAAAACGTTTTTGTCCAATCAGGTTTGTGTTCTGAGCGTCAGCATACACATGTCCAAGAATGACTGAGGATGAGAAAGTGTTATTATCGTGAGCACCTGTATAAGCCCCTCCCAAGCGATGCATTTGACTGGGTTAACGTGTTTTGAGGCGTTAGCCCAAGCGATGCATTTGACTGGGTTAACGTGTTTTGAGGCGTTAGCCCAAGCGATGCATTTGACTGGGTTAACGTGTTTTGAGGCGTTAGCCCAAGCGATGCATTTGACTGGGTTAACGTGTTTTGAGGCGTTAGCCCAAGCGATGCATTTGACTGGGTTAACGTGTTTTGAGGCGTTAGCCCAAGCGATGCATTTGACTGGGTTAACGTGTTTTGAGGCGTTAGCCCAAGCGATGCATTTGACTGGGTTAACGTGTTTTGAGGCGTTAGCCCAAGCGATGCATTTGACTGGGTTAACGTGTTTTGAGGCGTTAGCCCAAGCGATGCATTTGACTGGGTTAACGTGTTTTGAGGCGTTAGCCCAAGCGATGCATTTGACTGGGTTAACGTGTTTTGAGGCGTTAGCCCAAGCGATGCATTTGACTGGGTTAACGTGTTTTGAGGCGTTAGCCCAAGCGATGCATTTGACTGGGTTAACGTGTTTTGAGGCGTTAGCCCAAGCGATGCATTTGACTGGGTTAACGTGTTTTGAGGCGTTAGCCCAAGCGATGCATTTGATTGGGTTAACGTGTTTTGAGGCGTTAGCCCAAGCGATGCATTTGATTGGGTTAACATGTTTTGTGACGTTACTGATAAAAAACGTTTTCCCACCCCTTTGCAACTAAAATCCTATAGTTATTCCCCAGGCCTAGCGACGTTGTAGGCCCGGTTTAAGAGGCTGCCTGGAGGGTTACAGCACCATCTTTAATAATTCCTCTCTCTGACTGACAAGCAGCACCTGTTATAAAGGGTTGCCAGTTACAGCTGGGCGGTGCTGCTGGCTCTTCAGGTGTAGATATACTAGCGTGGCAGGGTCTTGAACCAGTGACATTTTGCTTAGCTACTGGTTATATTACCCAGTGTTGCATTTGGAGGGGTGAATATTATCTTTCCTTTTTCCCCCCTGAAACATGTGGACGACAAAACTTTGATTCATGGAGCAGAAGTGTATTCCCTTGAATCCCAAACGAGACGTCATTCCTTGTCCTGGGTGTCCTTCATTGTCGTGTTTTGGTGACAAACTCCTGAGAGGGCAGCTGCTCGCGGATTTGGGATTGAACATTCGTTTGACAAGGAATGGTAGAGGGTGATTTGGGATCCAACATTGGTTTCACAACGTGGAAGAGATTACAGCGAAACACTGACAGGAACCCCTGTGATGGGTTGTTGCAGGGCGTTCGCATCTGGTGATTTGCATTCTCATGACGTCTAAATGGTTTCCTGGTTCCCAAGCCTCAGTCGTACAGCTCGGCTTTGCCCTGCACAGATTGCTAGTCGTCGCTACGTTGTCATTGGAAATGAATGGCAGCGGAGTTTCCGCCACACGTAGCCTGACCTTTACGCTCTGTTCAGCCACGGAACAGTCACCGCCACACGTAGCCTGACCTTTACGCTCTGTTCAGCCACGGAACAGTCACCGCCACACGTAGCCTGACCTTTACGCTCTGTTCAGCCACGGAACAGTCACCGCCACACGTAGCCTGACCTTTACGCTCTGTTCAGCCACGGAACAGTCACCGCCACACGTAGCCTGACCTTTACGCTCTGTTCAGCCACGGAACAGTCACCGCCACACGTAGCCTGACCTTTACGCTCTGTTCAGCCACGGAACAGTCACCGCCACACGTAGCCTGACCTTTACGCTCTGTTCAGCCACGGAACAGTCACCGCCACACGTGAGGTTGCCGTGTCAACACCACAGAGACATGCGCCCAGTCATATCTTAATAGTGAAATGTGGCCTGTGAAAACTGTATTTTAAAGATGATTTGAGAATTGTCTCCCCAACAGGAAAACGAAAAAGAACAAACAGAAGTGTGAGTATAGTTTCTCTTTTTTTTAATGACTATGTTATGTATCCTCTCATTGTGCATAATAGTGGGTTATAATGTGTCTGTCATCATCCAGCTCCTGGGGGAGGTGAGGGGACCAGCGCCTCCGGGGAGGTGCTCCACCCTCCGAGGAGGAAGAGGGCACGCGTTGACCCTACTGTGGAAAGTGTACGTTCACGTCGTCTGGTGCCTACATAGATTCCCCAAATATGAAAATCCGACTTCATACAGGCAGTGGGTTATGCATGACTGTGTTGGTGAGAGTGAGCACCCGTCCGAGGTCCGGTTCTGGACAGGAGCTTGTATGCGCTCAGAGTTCTGCTGAGGTGCATTCAGGAACGCATACGTTGAGTAATTGTTCTGTCCTTCAGGAGGAGACGTTCTTGAACCGAGTGGAGGTGAAAGTGAAGATCCCGGAGGAGCTGAAGCCCTGGTTGGTGGATGATTGGGACCTCATCACCAGGCAGAAACAGGTTGGTGGATGACTGGGACCTCATCACCAGGCAGAAACAGGTTGGTGGATGACTGGGACCTCATCACCAGGCAGAAACAGGTTGGTGGATGACTGGGACCTCATCACCAGGCAGAAACAGGTTGGTGGATGATTGGGACCTCATCACCAGGCAGAAACAGGTTGGTGGATGACTGGGACCTCATCACCAGGCAGAAACAGGTTGGTGGATGACTGGGACCTCATCACCAGGCAGAAACAGGTTGGTGGATGACTGGGACCTCATCACCAGGCAGAAACAGGTTGGTGGATGACTGGGACCTCATCACCAGGCAGAAACAGGTTGGTGGATGACTGGGACCTCATCACCAGGCAGAAACAGGTTGGTTATGGAGAACCAGAAGCCTCAGGGCACCAGTATGCTGGGTCGTTGGTCTACTAGTCCAGGCCTGACTGGTTTCCAGTGAAATTGGTTGAGAATCTGTTGACTCATGTTGACTAAAAAACCTAAACTGGCATGTTTTCTGTAGATGGGCTCTGACTGGCTAAGTACAGTTTTACCTCAGTTGCTGGCTAACTTATTATATAACACAATAAAATAAATCCAAGATCAGTATGCAAAATTGTTACAGTCAAATCCAGAAGTATTGGCACCTTTTATGAAGTTGAGCAGAAGTGAATGCAAGAAATATACCAAACATTTAGTTATATTTTGGCCTCAAACTTTAGGGGAAGCCATATGCTTCCATTTCAACACAATCTGTCCAACACAAAACATTTGAATTTCAAAATGATTTGCACCCCTATAGTCTTTGGCCCTCATTTATGAAATGTAAGTCGTAAGTTGGGAGAAACATCTCTAAGTGTCATTCACGAAACTGTTGCACCTGGTCGAAATGTCCGTATATTTTATCACAGATTGATAAATCGTAATAAAGCTGTGGACACGAAAACGTGCTGTACTTGTCCTTATTTACATATGACACACCTGTAATTTACACGGGACAGATGATCAGCAACCTAGGAATTGACCGATTTCAACATCAATTAGAGCCTGAAACGGCTAATAAACCAATTGTCATTCTCCAGGACGAAATCAGCGCAGTTACGGAACACTTTCGCGTCTCAGCCCAGAGCCGAGGACCTTAAAAAGAGCAAGCACCGCCATCATTAGGGTAACTGCTCGATGAAGAACCACTGGTTTATTTATTCTCTCACTAGTCAATTTAAGACCTGTCAGCTAATCAAGATGCCTGCCACTGAAATTATAACGACCATTAATGATCTCCAAGTACGTCAAAACGGCCTGAATGACTCAGGAAAAGCAAGGCAATATTATATACACAAAGGCATTTCAAACCTTACAAACGCAGAATAAAGTGAAATAAATAAGGCCACAATAATAGCCTACGGTAGTGACACAATATTTAATATTGTGGTACGTTTGTGTGCTATATTCCTCGTCATCCTTATATTACCTGTTATTATAATTATAGCTGTGGTGGTTACTAATGCTGTGCGTGATAATGATGGACTTATTTCGAATCAAGCGTAATCTTATCTGTTTACTCGGTCTCCGACCAGACGTGACTTGGATCCTAAGGACAAAACAACGATGATATTGATGAATACCAGCCCTGTAAGTGAAATGGTCATACCATCATTTTAAGATAAATTGTGATCATATGCACGTTTCATAAATGAGGGCCATTGTCTTGTTGAAAGGTCCATCCATGGTCAAGTGTCAATATACTAGCACAGCCAACCAGGTTTTGCCCTAAAATATACTGGTACTTACTGAAGTTCATTATGTCACTGAGCTTAACTACAACCCCTGGACCATTAGTTGCAAAACAGTCCCAAAGCATCATTGATCCACCACCACATTTTAGTGTGTATGAGGTGCTTTGCCATGTATGTAGTCAAATACTTATTTTAAGTATTCTTTAGGGGTGCCAATACTTTCAAAACGTTGGTCTGTAAATAGAGGAACTTTACTATACATCTCTGGAAAACATTAATAGACCACTGCACCTCTTTCTTTCCTTTCCAAAAAAGTTGACAAGGAAAGTTTTGAGTGAGGAACAGAAGCGTTCAATTTGTAGTGGTCTCTTAATTCTTTCCGGAGCTGTATCTAGTTGATTCATGTGTTTTAGACAAGTTAGCCCATACCATCTACTGGCTGTCCTGGTAATCTAGTGTCCATTGTAATCGTTTTAAAAGCATGATGGTTTTTACCCACTTCCACCCCCTTTTCACAGATGGTGAAACAACCTGTTTTACTGACTGATCAACCTGCTTTCCCTAAATGTACTCATTTATGTGTGAGTGTGGATTACCCCTTTAACAACCACCTTCCACATCTACTTTCAGCTCTTCCACTTGCCAGCGAAAAAGAATGTTGAATCTGTCCTGGAAGATTATGCAAATTACAAGAAGTCGAGGGGTCACTCTGACAACAGGTAAAACACTCAGACGATGAGTCAAGGATGTAATGATGATGATATTAGTAATTAATTTACTATTAATGATATTAGTAATGTGTATAATGATGAAATTAGTAATTCACAAGATTATTTATGCTATTTGTAATGTGTATATTGATGAGAATGAGGTTGGTGATGTAATGAGGTCCCTTGGCAGGGAGTTTGCTGTGAGCGAGGTTGTATCCGGTATTAGAGAGTACTTCAACGTGATGCTCGGGACCCAGTTGCTCTATAAGTTTGAGAGGCCCCAGTACGCTGACATCCTGTCCAACCACTCGGACGCCCCTGTGTCACAGATCTACGGAGCTCCGCACCTCCTCAGACTGTTCGGTGCCGTTACGTTTTTTGTGGTTTGGTGTAACACCTAACATTTGTTACATTTCCAAGTCTTACGTTTATCAGATGTTTTTGTGTAAGGAGTCGGATGTATTCCAGCGCTGTAGTGTGATATTTCCTGTGCTGTTGATCGTGATCGGTCTTCTTCGTGTTACTGCGTCTGACAGTGAGGATTGGTTCCATGCTGGCCTACACGCCTCTGGACGAGAAGAGCATGGCCCTACTGGTCAACTACCTACAGGACTTCCTCAAGTTAGTCTTTACCTCACTTAACTGGGTCATGTCGATTAGCACATAATGTAGCAAAAACCTGTATTACAGGGTCGTGTTCTTTGAAACACGTAGCGAAACACGTAGCAAAATATACTTTTCACTGGGTCTTGTTCATTAGTTTCAAAAAATTTAATACAGAAATGTGGAAATGTTTTTTTTCACAACAAACTTACTGAACACAACCCAGCGTTAGATTATTTCGTGAAGTTGCGTATTTGGGGTCTAATGTCGGTCGGTCGGCAGCAATAAGTGACATGTATCCATGTTTGTTCCCAGGTATCTTGTGAAGAACTCCACAACCCTGTTCAGTGCCAGTGACTATGAAGTCGCGCCCCCAGAGTATCACCGAAAAGCCGTTTGACGCCGACGTACCAATGGGAGAATGAGGTGCTCTCTGTCGGTCATCGTATCCACAACATTTCTTACCCACACAAGGGAAGTTACCTCAGAGGAATCTTTGCGTAAACCGAAGGTTTGAACAGATGAAGACTTGTGTGTCCAGAATGGTATCCTATTCCATACTTCTGACCAGGGCCAATGGGTTATAAACTGTACTTATGGTGTTGGGTGCCTTTATGGAATAACATTTCATTCATATCTGCGTTGTATGCTAATTCATACCTGCGTTATCGGTATGTTCTGTAGTACCACTTTAGACTCTAGCGCACGTTGCTGCCTACTCGCTCTGTCCACTGTTAAACCAAACCAACTGTGTGTCTGCACCATGTCTTTGGTCATAAGCTGGGTGCTTTTTTTATTTCATGTTTTTGTCTTAAAGTTAGCTGTTTAAAAAAAAAATATACAAATTATAATAAATGTTTTTCATTCTCGATGGAAAGCGTGCTTTTGGATTTGTAAGTCTTTGGTAAGGCCCAGTGAACAAGCTTACTGTTTTTGTAAAGTTTTGGTTTTGAAATCAAACTAACTCTTAATATGTTAAGCCTCCTGTTATCCTGTTATTATAAATGAAAACCTTAATTGTCTAGCCTGGTTAAAAAAAATTGTTAAATAAATCATTGGAGTCATTTCTGTGGTGTTAATGGGGGTAGAGCTGATGTTTTATTTGACAGAACAACTTCTTAAGCATGTCTACATGGGATGTTAGAGATATGCAGCACAAAATGTAAGAACTGCAAAGGTTTGGTGACATTACAGCTGTTTGTAGAAAATGGTATTCAGACTCCTTCAATGTTTCCACATTTTGTTACAACCTTTTTCTAAAATGGATTTAAAAATAATCCCATTACTATTTACCTTTATACCCAGTTTTGACCAAGAAAATAAAAAATGAAGGAAAATGAAGGAAAAGTCAGCATTGTCAAGGCACATTTCAGGAGAACCAAAAAGTGTGTGCAGCATTGATGGTCCCCAAAAACACAGTGGCCTCCATAATTGTTAAATGGAAGAAGTCTGGAATCAGTTAATTTATTATGAATATGTAGAGCAGGGTTACTCAACTCTTACCCTATGAGGTCCAGAGCCTGCTCGTTTTCTGTTCTACCTTGTTATTAATTCCATGCACCTGGTATCCCAGGTCTAAATAGGTCCATGAATAGTGAGTTACAATGGAACTGGCTTCCAGGTACAGAGTTTGAGGTATACAGAGAATAAGCTGGATAAATTAGTCTGGATAGACTCTCCATCTTAGTAAAATACAGTAGCAAATTCATAAATGCCTACTATTTAGAATAGTTTGACTCCATCCATGTGGGAGTAATGCAAGTTGTTCTGAAGTGTGTGCTAAATGACCACTGAATGTGAAACCATCATATCATTCCAACAGTCCATCTGAAATGTTCGATAAAAATCCCAATACTAAAAACCTTCATAATGCACCATATTTTTATAACCTAGAATAACCAGGACAAATCTGATTCTGTTTTTTAAAAAAAAGTGTGTCATTTGTGCAATCCACTGAGGTTCAGCAATCACTTGGGTAAACGATTTGTAATCAACATTACAAATAATTTACATAGGGTGTTAATTGTCTATATATTGCTTGTCTTTCCCAGGTTTAGGTATGGTTATAATCCCTTATGTATCACAGTTTCACACATTCCTTTTTCTCAAAAAAATACAAGAAAATGACAAAAAAGGTTTTGGCCAAAGGAGATTCATTTCTTTAAGTTATCAGGTAGAGAATAATGCTACATTGCCTCTATACTTTGACATTGCTTACCTGATCCAGTTGTAAGGTGTTTCTCCCATTGTCTGCTCTTGATCCAAAAGAAACATCTTCCTGTCGGTGATGGGCGTTTGCTGATACATGAGCACCCCCTTGCTGATTAATAAGCTTACAACACCTGGTATTCCTAGGCAGTCACCCACCCAAGTACAATCCAGGCCTGACCCTGCTTAGCTTCCGAGATTGGGTGTATTCAGACTGATATGGCCGTAAGTGAAAAACTGTCTTTCCACAAACTGCACTGCTCAAAAAAATTAAAGGAACATGTAATCATCACAGTATAACACCAAGTCAATTAAACAGGGATATAAATCTGTCCAGTAGAAGCATAAGCAATTGTGAATCAATGACAGCTGTTTTGGTTCAAATGAAAGTGACAACAGGTGCACTGGAGAGGCAACAGCCATACGTGCCGTCGCAAGGTTGGCTGTCCCCCCCAGTACAGTCTCAAGAGCGTGGAGGAGATACCAGGAGAGACAGGGCCGTAGAAGGGCATCAACCCAGCAACAGGACCGGTATCTGCTCCTTTGTGCAAGAAGGAACAGGAGGAGCACTGCCAGAGCCCTACAAAATGATTTTCAGTGGGCTACTGGTGTGCATGTTTCTGTCCAAACTGTCAGAAACAGATTCCATGAGGGTGGCATGAGGGCCCAACGTCCTCTAGTGGGACCTGTGCTCACAGCCCAGCACTGTGCATCTTGATTGGTATTCGCCAGAGAACACCAGAAATGACAGGTCCACTATTGGCGCCCCGTTCTCTTCACATATGAGAGTAGGTCCACACTGAGCACATGTGACAGATGTGAAAAGTCTGGAGACGCTGTGGTGAACGTTACGCTGCCTGCAACACCGGTTTGGCGGTGGGTCAGTGATGGTCTGGGGAGGCATATCCTTGGATGGTCACACAGACCTCCACATGCTAGCCAACGGTACCCTGACTGCTATTAGGTACTGGGATGAAATCCTCAGACCCATCGTCAGAACTTATACTGGTGCAGGACAATGCCTGGCCTCATGTGACCAGAGTGTGTAGGCAGTTCCTGGATGATGAAGGTATTGATGCCATTGACTGGCCCTCACGTTCTTCAGACCTGAATCCAATTGAGAACCTCTGGGACGTTCTGTATTGGTGCATCCGAATCCATCAAGTAGCACCACAGACTGTCCAGGAGCTCCCTGATGTCCTGATCCAGGTCTGGGAGGAGATCAGATGTTGTTGGGAGTACATACAGGCACATGGGGGTCATACACACTACTGAGTCACATTATGAGTTGCTGTGATGAAATTCACACAGGTTAGAACAGCCTGTGATTTCAGTTGTTTACTTAGATTTTCTGTGTGTATTTGAATCCAGCCCTCAGTCGGTTTGTGGTTTTGGTTTCCATTGACCGTTATTACGTGATTTTGTTCTCAGCGAATTACACAATGTACAGTAAAGATATTGATCTTTAATATATTTTGTTAATTGAGACTGTCACTGTTTAGGAGGCGAGACACAGGTGCAGAGTTCAAGGGAATCATCCTCTTAATATTCTTCTTTAATAACTTAAACAGAAAACAACAAAAGAGGCAAACTGAAGCACATAACTCAAACAATGATCCACAAACTAAGGAAACAAAGAGCAACTTAAATAGGGTCCCTAATTAGAGGCAACATGGGGCAGCTGCCTCTAATTGGGGACTATCAAAACTGGCTTCATAAAGTTTGGTTTTGATAAGAAAGATAAGAGTCACTATTTACAACATCTGTGTCTCTTCCACATTTTGTAAATGTAGTTTAGTGACCTGTTCATAAGTCCATTTTACATTTTCCCCGATCAATTTGGCATTTGAACATTCTATGCCCAAACATTTATCCCTGGTGCAAGAAGTATTCCGTTTCAAATAACGATTGCATAATGTAGCATGTAGCAGAAGACCCTTGTGTACTACAAACCAATTAAAATCTTTAAGTCTGTTATCCAAGCCTTTCATTTGCACACACAACCAAATGGAAGAAGATATACATATAATGTCTGTAGGACGAATGCTTTCAATCAGGTTACTATACAACATTTTGTGGTTAAGAACTTTATCCTTTTCTTTACAGACAGGGGATTTACTTGCCTATTGAATTATTTCCTTAAAATGCAGGGAGACAGACTCTGCTTTTGTCCCACTTCACTAGAAATCTTAAAGGTGCAGAGAGACAGAATGAGTAATATTTCACATTTGTGTAGGCCCATTGAGGTGAGAATACCCCAAATGTTTGTGTAAAACAAGGTGTTACATTTAAAAGGGAAATTAGAGGATACATCCAATCCCTGCGAACGTACTCGTATCCTCCCCAGAAGAAATTAAACATTGCCCGTGTGAACATTTTCCTTAAGCCCACTGGTATTGGAAAGACATAAGCAAGGTGGAGCAAAGAGGGCAGAATGTCTGCCTTCAGCACTAATACCTTGCCAATAAAGGATAACCTCCTGACTTTCCACAGTCCCAACCTCCTATTTACCGCCTTTATTTTAACCATCCAATTAGCCAAATCATCCTTCATTTCATTCTCAAGGGACACTGAGCAGTAACATTGATTCCCTTCACCTAGACAACCCACACAACCTATCCGTTCTCCATTTCCACTGTCCTATACATTTTATTTAGTTTTTTTCTTATTTATTTTAGACCCAGCGGCCACAGAGAAATCATCAATAACTTTAACTGAGTCTCTTAGACTCTGGTCATCCGCTAAATATAAAACTGTGTTGTCAGCATACTGAGAAATGTTTAAAATATTCCCTCCAGGCAACCTGAGGCAACGAAATGAAACTTCTCTCAAAGGCTTTGTCATGTAAGATGTTAATATTAGTCTTCTAATACCCTTTCCCGAAAGCAATACCGTTTAATTTCACAGAGACTGAAATGCAGTGGTGATCAGAACATAAAACTGGTGTTACTTGTGCACAGGACACCCTGAGTCCCCGTGAGACAAAAACATAATCCAGATGGCTTTTGCGCCCCTGCTGTTACCCCATGTGAACCCTGGATCACCCACATGCACCACTCTGTAGGCATCAAACAGGTTATACTTCGCTATCATACCTTTAAGTGAAAGTCCTTCCAGATGATCCCGGTCAAATCCCCCTGAACCCATTCTCTGGTGAAACGCTCCGCGTCACGTTGATCTTTTAGATGCACCTCTTGCAACAGACACACTGAGAAAGCAGGTCTAATTGAGGACAAATGAGAGAAAACAGCCGCTCTTTTTACTGTGTTTTTTAGTCCCCTAACATTTACTCTAGTGACTCTAAAAAGAGACGACATGGGAAAGGAAAACAGACATTTGTATTTGACACAAAAAGGGAAAACACTATTTTACTGTCGGGGAAACAGTGAACTCTTGGGACTGTCCACACAGTCGGTGTCGGGGTTGGAAAAGCGCAACTCACATCAGACTTCTCAGCTTCCTCTTCACCGTATCCTTTCTCCTCTCTCCCACCACGGCTCAGGCTGCAGGCTCCAGAAGGGGTGAGCGGGCTCATGTAGCAATTCAACCAGGTCGCTCCAACTCTCATCCAGGGCTCCACTCACCTCTTTTAGACTTTCCTCAGCATCTCGTGGAGTTTCTGCACCGGGTCTGGGTGCAGGCCTCAGCAAGGTGATCGAAGGTATTGCATTTCCTACAGTAAATGGGTTGTCCCGCATAGAGGAGATAGCCCCTGTCAGGTCCAAACGAAAAAGACGCTGGAGTGTGTAGGTAGCCATCATGGCTGCTTTTGTCCTCCTTCAACAGTACACTGAACTGTCTCTTCCCGGTCCAGATACCCACGTACCTGCTAAGGTAGTGGACCAGAGTCTCGTCAGAGACCCATGGGTTGTACATATGTACAGTCAGCACTCGCTGGTTATGCCTGCACGTGGACTCCACATGGAAATCCTTGAGGGCTGGAGATGAAGCACATTTACAGCAACATTTGAGCAGCTAACAAATACAGTCGGTTACATTTTATGGTAATATAGATTATATATAGATATAGATTATTTTATACAAAAAATGTACCTAGGAGCACTGTTAACAAGAGAACCAAATCACTGGAGAATGACCCACTGCGGTGTGAGAGACCCTCCGCGACCGTCGGTTTGACTTTCCCTCTGTGTGTTCAAACCTATATGAATGATGAACGATCACTTGATCTCTAACCCCACAGCGTCCAATTTATTAAAAAATCGGTCTGATTAATATGAGGAATGGATCAAAAGAATGTCCAAATGAAGTGTTAAAACTGAACCAAACTAAATGTAGTATTTTTCTTAAATAAAAGAGACACAACTGTCCATTAGTTTGTCTTGGTTTTCAAAGTGAGTAAAAACAGCCAGAAGGTCATCGACTAAAACATCCCAAAAGGTTGGAAAGAAACTGAAAGAACGTTGTTGTATAAGTCAGTTGCTGCCTGATAATAGAAGGATAGAAGAGCACACCCTGCTGGTGAAAAAGCTTACAGCACCTGGTATTCCCAGGCGGTCTCCCATCCAAGTACTAACCAGGCCCGACCCTGCTTAGCTTCCGAGATCGGACGAGATCGGGCGTATTCAGGCTGGTATGGCCGTAAGCGAAAGAAGTTGTCTGTGCGAACTATATAAAGTTGATTAACCCCACACAAGTGCCCAAGGTAATTAAATTGACTTAGTATGTGCAGGCGCATGCAGATGGTAAACATTATTTGGATATCCATAACTACAAGAAATAACATTTTATGTTCGAATTGAGACACATCAGACAAGCAACTCACCGTTTCATTTCTTTACTTTTGTTTATTGTGTTTGAAAATCTAATTCATGTTTTTATTTGTGGTCATACAGAGCACTACAGTAAATGAGACCTCAGTCTTAACTAGTTTTCCCTGAATAAATAAAAGAAATCTGTCGCTACGTCCAAGCTAAGCTGACATTTTCGGAAGTCATCACAAGTATTACTTTTTGTACAAAGAGAGGGGGGTGCACCGTTCCTGGAGGTACTGCAATACCAGGTCGATGCGTGGAGTGGACGGAGCAAGCCCCTATTCCATCTCCCTATTCCAAAAATCAATTTAATATATGGTCCCCAGATAGGGGACGTATCAGATATTAAACTGATAAGAACAGATACTACACTTGATCTTAGCCAAAAGGCCGAGAAGCGATACCGGTATGACGTTCGGAAGGAAGGTGCCGTTCTCGGACACGTCAAACTCCATGACGGTTGCACCAATACTAGCTCTTTAGACTTCCCTGGAATATCTCATGTAAGATTTACAAATACTGTACTGTTAACATCGGGCATTGATCAACATTCGAAAAAACTGCTTTTGACACCGTTTGACACCCAGAATCTAAACTATTCTTCCTGGGGAAAATCACG
The DNA here is from genome assembly GCF_011004845.1 of Esox lucius. Lineage (NCBI taxonomy): Eukaryota > Metazoa > Chordata > Actinopteri > Esociformes > Esocidae > Esox > Esox lucius. Next base: position 2,406,382 of record NC_047587.1, on the reverse strand, counting down.
TGGTCATCTGCCGTCCAATCGGAAATGAGAGGAATAGTTATTGGATTCAAACCAATTCAACGGCTTCACTGGAATAATTCATTGTCCAATCGGTGACGGGAAACCAACGTCAGATGTCTGTCAAATTTAGAGACGATCAATATATTTCAAGAAATATGTTATCCCACATTGAATAGAAATTGAAGCACAAAGGAGCTGAAGTTCTTCATATGGCCACCAGGTGACGCCTGAGTTCCATTTGCTGTGAGTTGCCTGCAGAGATCCTTTCAAAATACACAAAGTGGAACAACTGACTTCAGTACAGCAGCCCCAAATAGGTGGGGATTTTATTTTTCAGCATTGTAATGGAGCTCAGCATGATGCTTTTATGAAAATTTCATAACAACATACAGCAAGGTAAAGGCCAAGCTCAGAATTAGGATGGATTCAAACAATTCAAGGTCAAAAATGTTTTAAGGGAGAATGTCATAAGGTTTCAAATGAGAATGGATGTGCTGGAACCCTTCACATTTGAAATGTGTTTGTAGACAGCGCCGGTTATATCCCATCCTTTGTAAAACAATGCATGTAGGATAAATACATTGACTGGTATAAGTTCTTCAGTAGTAACACGTTTCCCTCTGTTTTTGTGATTGTTTTAAATGTATTACATTGAATGGAGTAACTTACCCTGTATTCCTCATAACAAAGCAGACATTCGTAAACAGTTGACGGCTGATGGAAGCTGGTGATGGGCATTCCAATTCTTTTTGTTAAGATGGCTCTTCTGGCTCCGTTAACCTGAAAGTCTCGGCTCTTTTGGCTCACGAATGTGCTATTGTTTTTAAATCCTTGTAAAAAATATAAAGCTACAAAAATGTCGAATGTAAATGCGAAAAAGTTGTCAATATTATATTATTGGCCTATAATATAATATAGACTATTATATATTATCTATAATGTCAAAGCGTGAAATATAGTTAATATAGTTCCCATCTTACCTGTTCCAATTATTAGATTGACTGCTGTTGTCTTTATTGTATACATTTTAACCTTTTTAAATTAAGCGATTTGGTTCCTAGTGTTCACCAAAAAGAGCTGTTCGTTTGCAATCGACGAATCACTAACGTCAATGTTGAACGCTGGATGGCTTTATTCTAGTAGGTAATACGTCCGCCTTCATACAGAGACGTTACTCTGAGAACATTTCACAAGAACTTCATGAAGACAGGCCCTGGAGTGTGAATGTCATATGACATTTTACCATAATATCCTTTCTGAGAGATGTCAAAATGCAATCAAGGTGTTGTTACAAACCATTTTAAAACCTTAATTCAGACTCACAAATTTATTTCAATGTCTTACCTTTCAAGCAGCATCAGTCAGTTCAATTGTTCTCCTCAGCGCTTTGTGTGAACGAGGATCTCAGATACACCAACCCTGAAAAACGACGGTTTTAAATCCCTTTCTAAAACTAGATTAGAGTAATTCTAAGACTGCAAAAAAAAAAAGAAGCATGCACAATAAAAACATCACACTGGACCAAATAATGTGTTATTAAACATCCTTTGTCATCTTATTGTAATGCATGCCCATGTAATTATAATGCATTGTCATGAGGCTATAAGGGAGTGTCAACCTCCATCATTCATTATCATTCTGTTCTAATGCATTATGAGTCGTAAACATGTACAGTACGACCCAGTTGCAAGACAATATAAAGTTCAATCTACAAAGCCGTTGAAAACGGTTAGTTTTACCTGAGGTAGTCTGAGCCAGCAGATTTGTTGTGGCCAGGTGAGGTAGAGAGGTCAGCAAGGTGAGAACCAAGGCAAGAACACAACAGAGGCGGACCTGAAACCACATCTCCACATTGATGAGACCAGATCTAACACACACAACGGCCTACAGGTACAGGGCGACATGATGCCAATTCTGAATAAACACTTATAAAATTAGCCATTCAAATACTAATACATTTATTTTATTTTTTACACTTACCACGCGTGGTGAGTCCATTTGTAAGCACATACTCCAAGGTAAATGTGTTGAAGACAACACATTTACCTTGGATTATGCCTTCCTTAAAGTTTTGTTTATGTTGCATTCTTCGTAACTTTGATCCTTAATTTTTACCCACATGCTTTGTAAACTTGGTTTAAATGAGAATTATGGATTGGTCAAAAGCTTAATCCAAGGTTTGCCAGAACAGAGCTTTAAGCTATTGTAGTAGCTTTGTTGGTCTATTGTTCTTTAGACAAGATGTAGGCAGCTTCAAACATTCTCTAACAGCCTAATTCATACTCTCAGAATTTTTCCCACAATATTCTGGTTTGTACTATATTAGTTCATCCATTACATTCTTCTAACACACAATATTATTACATTCTACAGCTAGTAAGCATTATTTTGTTATTTTTATATGACAGCAAGTTTAGCTTTAATGTGTATGAGACCATAATGCTTGATTGAATGAGGTGTCTTGTAAATTTAACATAAAAACACATTTTAAATCTCAGGTGTGTGGGATACAATTACTGATACTGTATATAGTGATCTGTAGTCAGTCTCACATACTGTAGATAAAGAGCGCCTATACAGCCTGACTCGTGTAGAGATATACACACAAAAATGAATTGACAAGCATAGACTTGGAATAATTTTGCTTTTGTCAAAGAATCTTGCAATTGCAGCAATTACAGCCTTGACAAATGTTGGCATTCTAGTTGTCAATTGGTTGAGGGAATCTGAAGAGATTTCACGTTCCATCATTGGATTGGCTTGATGGGCACTTCTTATGTACCATACAGTCAAGCTGCTCCCACAACAGCTCAATAGAGTTGGAATCCGATAACTGTGCTGGCCACTCCATTACAGACAGAATACCAGCTGACCCCTTCTTCCCTAAATACAGTTGGGTCCAGAAATAATTGGACACTGACAAAAGTTGTTTTATTTTGGCTGTTATCAAAATATATTCAAGTTACAGTGGTGAGCTCTTGAACACAAAAAGGCCAGGATGTCCACAGAAGACAACAGTGGTGGATTATCATAGGATCCTTTCCATGATAAATAAAAACCCTTTCACAACATCAAGCCAATTGAAGTACACTCTCCAGGAGGTAGGCATATCATTATTCAAGTCTACCATAAAGAGAAGACTTCACGAGAGCAAATCCAGAGAGTTCGCCACAAGTTGCAAACCATTCATAAGCCTCAAGAATAGAAAGATCAGATTCAACTTTGCCAAAAAACATATAAAAAAGCCAGCCCAGATCTGGAACAGTATTCTTTGGACAGATGAAACTAAAGGTCAACCTGTACCAGAATGATGGGAAGAAAAGTGTATGGAGAAGGCTTGGAACGGCTCATGATCCAAAGCATACTACATCATCTGTTAAACACAGTGGAGGAAGTGTGATGGCATGGGCATGCATGGCTTCCAATGGCATTGGGTCACTACTGTTTATTGATGATGTGACAGAAGACAGAAGAAGCCGGATGAATTCTGAAGTATATAGGGATATATTTTTTGCTCAGAGTCAGCCAATTTCAGTGAAGCCGATTGGACAGCGCTTCACTTAGATACTGCGAAAGCAACCCAGGAGAATTTTATGTCAAAGAAGTGGAATATTCTGCAATGGCAGGGTCAATCACCTGATCTCAACCCAATCGAGCATGCATTTCACTTGCTGAAGACAAAACTTACAGCAGAAAGACCCATGAACAAACAACTGAAGACAGCTACAGTAAAGGCCAGGCAAAGCATCATGAAGGAGGAAACCCACCGTTTGGTGATGTCCATGCGTTCCAGACTTCATGCAGTCCAGGGGCCCCTTGCATTCCTTCTCCCCATGATAAGATGCATCACAATTGTGGCACTTCAAAAGGGCAAACAACCCGCCTCGGTGTTGAGCTGATCAACATCGGGAATAACCACCCTGGACTGTAGCAACGTAAATATTTGCAGGTTCCAAAGTCACAAGGTCTTCCCTCCATAGTGACGTGGTTATCTGTCCTCAAAGAGAAAATGAGAAGAATCAGTGTTGAATGACACGCATTTACATCAAAATGTGAGCAGCTAACGAATACAGTCGGTTACATTTTATGGTAATATAGATTATATATAGATGATTTTATACAAAAAATGTACCTAGGAGCACTGTTAACAAGAGAACCAAATCACTGGAGAATGACCCACTGCGGTGTGAGAGACCCTCCGCGACCGTCGGTTTGACTTTCCCTCTGTGTGTTCAAACCTATATGAATGATGAACGATCACTTGATCTCTAACCCCACAGCGTCCAATTTATTAAAAAATCGGTCTGATTATTATGAGGAATGGATCAAAAGAATGTCCAAATGATGTGTTAAAACTGAACCAAACTAAATGTAGTATTTTTCTTAAATAAAAGAGACACAACTGTCCATTAGTTTGTCTTGGTTTTCAAAGTGAGTAAAAACAGCCAGAAGGTCATCGACTAAAACATCCCAAAAGGTTGGAAAGAAACTGAAAGAACGTTGTTGTATAAGTCAGTGGCTGCCTGATAATAGAAGGATGGAAGAGCACACCCTGCTGGTGAAAAAGCTTACAGCACCTGGTATTCCCAGGCGGTCTCCCATCCAAGTACTAACCAGGCCCGACCCTGCTTAGCTTCCGAGATCGGACGAGATCGGGCGTATTCAGGCTGGTATGGCCGTAAGCGAAAGAAGTTGTCTGTGCGAACTCTATAAAGTTGATTAACCCCACACAAGTGCCCAAGGTAATGAAATTGACTTAGTATGTGCAGGAGCATGCAGATGGTAAACATTATTTGGATATCCATAACTACGAGAAATAACATTTTATGTTCGAATTGAGACACATCAGACAAGCAACTCACCGTTTCACTTTTGTTTATTGTGTTTTATTTATGTTTTAAAATCTCATGTTTTTATTTGTGGTCATACAGAGCGCTACAGTATTTGGGACCTCGGTCTTAACTAGTTTTGCATGTATAAATAAAAGAACTATCGCAACGTCCAAGCTAAGCTAACATCTTCAGAAATCATCACAAGTATTACTTTTTGTACAAAGAGAGGGGGGTGCACCGTTCCTGGAGGTACTGCAATACCAGGTCGATGCGTGGAGTGGACGGAGCAAGCCCCTATTCCATCTCCCTATTCCAAAAATCAATTTAATATATGGTCCCCAGATAGGGGACGTATCAGATATTAAACTGATAAGAACAGATACTACACTTGATCTTAGCCAAAAGGCCGAGAAGCGATACCGGTAAGACGTTCGGAAGGAAGGTGCCGTTTTCGGACACGTCAAACTCCATGACGGTTGCACCAATACTAGCTCTTTAGACTTTCCCTGAGATATCAAACAAATATTTAAAAAATACTATACTGTTAACATCGGGCATTGATCAACATTCGAAAAAACTGCTTTTGACAACGTTTGACACCCAGAATCAAAACTATTCTTCCTGGGGGAAATCACGTGGTCATCTGCCGTCCAATCGGAAATGAGAGGAATAGTTATTGGATTCGAACCAATTCAACGGCTTCACTGGAATAATTCATTTTCCAATTGGTGACGGGAAACCAACGTCAGATGTCTGTCAAATTTAGAGACGATCATTATATTTCAAGAAATATGTTATCCCACATTGAATAGAAATTGAAGCACAAAGGAGCTGAAGTTCTTCATATGGCCACCAGGTGACGTCTGAATTCCATTTGCTGTGAGTTGCCTGCAGAGATCCTTTCAAAATACACAAAGTGGAACAACTGACTTCAGTACAGCAGCCCCAAATAGGTGGGGATTTTATTTTTCAGCATTGTAATGGAGCTCAGCATGATGCTTTTATGAAAATGTCATAACAACATACAGCAAGGTAAAGGCAAAGCTCAGAATTAGGATGGATTCAAACAATTCAAGGTCAAAAATGTTTTAAGGGAGAATGTCATAAGGTTTCAAATGAGAATGGATGTGCTGGAACCCTTCACATTTGAAATGTGTTTGTAGACAGCGCCGGTTATATCCCACCCTTTGTAAAACAATGCATGTAGGTTAAATACATTGACTGGAATAAGTTCATCAATAGTAACACATTTTTCCCTCCATAGCAAACAGCAAATGTATTACACTGAATGAAGCAAATACCCAAGTGTTAGACTTTTCCATCATATAATCAGTCCGTACACTCTCCTTAACATTTACTGCAATATATTCACTGTGGCGTATTGAATAGGTTTTTTGTCCTGTATGAGTAAGTATGTAAGCCCCGAATGTATTGTGAGCCTAGCAATGCCTCTGCTTGTACTTGTTCAATGACAATAAAGTTGAATCTAATGTAATCATATTCCCCATTTTACAATCTTTATAATTCCTGCTAGTTTACATGCTAATGTAATTTAGTTTTTGCTTTATATGTTTTGAAATTCTTATTATTCCATTGTTCAGAATGACTACTTTGAATAGTTTACTCGATCTACACATTTTCTATGTGCTCCACCTTACAAAATTGTTGATCCTATGTGAACAACTATTTAAACAAAATTTTTCTTTAGTTTATTATTATGTTTTAATATGTAGATATAGCTTTCATCTATATATTTACAATATACACGAAGCAAAGCGGCAAAATAGATTTTTAATATATAGATTTAATATAATTAATATCGTGATTTACCGCCGACCTTTATTCTGAAGGCAAAATCCGAAAACCGGAAGTCTTATTGTTGCTACCGAATCTCTAATTTTGCCAGCATGACGCTAATACAAGACACTGATTCTTTTAAAGACATCATGAATTCTTCCGACGAGGTGATTTAAAAATGCCCCATCCTAACATTAGATAACTACCTAGCTCAGATAATAATAACACAGAAGAAACAGAAAGCCTTCAGTTTCTATTATCTTTCAGGATAACAATACGGAACCTTTATCAGAATAAACATTAAGCTAGCTATTTGATATGTTTTTTGCCCTATTTATGATTTGCTTCTGCATCCCACCAGGGTGACTTCGAGGATTTGAAGAGATATTTCGCAAAGATATAATGGACGCGTCTATTGAAGTGTGAAAAAGTGAGTTACATAAACATTAAGAGGAACCATCTGGACATGTTGGTTAAAGGTACGTTTCCCATATTGAGACAGAGGCTGTTTCAAAATGCATACTTGTTATTTCTAGGGGGTATAGCAAGTACAGAAGTGCGATTCCAAACCTAAGAACGCGAAATGGAACGTTTACGGGAAGCTCTGTTAACGTCTTTGGGAGCTTCTGGAAAACGAAGCTTTTTCACGTACTTCGCTCCCAGTATTCATTGCGACTTCGCACAGGGAACCATAGACATAATAAAGAGTAGACGCTGCATCGACCGCTACTTCCTACTGGCGCTGACGAGTCGTGGGGCCGCCACCTTGGACCGGTCAGCCACTCCACTCCATGTAATCTGTTTTGGCAGGTGAAATGAGCTGTCAGCGAATTTAATTGATCGTACCTCAGTGAATACCTTACTGATTTCCACGCGTTTTTTTTTTGCTGCAAAGGTCATACATGTAGCTATGATACAGGACACATGGTTCGGCGTATTTTAATATTGATAGTGGGCTTAACAGTAATATAATATTCTAATATATGATATAAAGTGACCAGACTTCCGAGATCAAAACTGGGAACATAATTCTCAAAAGGGAGAAAAACAGGGACATTTCCAGTTTGACTATCATTCTGATTGAAACACCTAATGTGTAAATAGTGGCAGTAAAGTCATATATATTTTTTCCTCTCTCTCTCTCTTTCATTTCGCAGCCCCCCTCCCAACATACACACACAGTTCCCAGTACTCAGTCTAAAATAGCAGGATGAAATGAAAAGTGACAGTCTTTATTTAAACTCCACATTTACTTTGTTGAAACTCCCTTGAAAAGTCTGTAAACTTAATGTAGCAATTTTCAAAACACAGTTACAAAGTGCTTTACAGAACCCAGAGGGAAAGAGATCAGGGTTAAGACAATCACAAACACAATGTAAAGATAAACTTCACAATACACAATCTCGCAAACCCAATGTAAGGCAAAGGAGACCAACATTTTTATTCCTGAAGACACACCAGGAAGGTAGAGTTCATGAAACACAAACAAACAGAGGTATTTACAGACCCACCAACACTTACAATTGTCGTGGAACCACACACACGCTCTAAAACCCCTGTAAGAGGACAGTTTTGCAGAGCTTCTTCCTCGTGCTCCCTTTCTGCAGTTCAAGAGAGGTGAGTTTGGTAATGTGGTGCAGCCTTATGTTGAGAAACACAGACACAACCAATGACAACAAGTCAGAATGATGGTTGTCGATGCCAAACTGTGTCTCCTCAATGTGTACCCCAAGCAGTAAAACATCCTCCGTTCCAATCTCCTCCCGGACGATGTCTGTGACTGTCGACACCTTAGGAACTGGCATTGGTGAAGCTTGGCGGATCACCCTCTCTGCACCTTATTAAAATAATAATTAATAAAAATACATAATATTTATATAGCGCTTTACACAGTGCTCAAAGACACTTTACAAAACAGAGAAAATAAGAACAAAGCAACCTTAATATACAAAGATTTAAATAATAATAAAAAACGAGATAATAAAATCAAACCTTCACTGTGCTTTGTGATGGAATCACTAGGCCGCCGTTGTTTTTCAGGGTTAGAAGGTGGTAGCTCTTGTCAAATGACGATGGTACAGCATCTCTGACCAAGCTCGCATGGCACACATCACAGGACAGTTTTCGTAGAATCTGCTGGACTACAAACCCTGCTATGTAGACCAGAGCATTTGCCACCAGACCACCAAACCGAGTGGGGAGATAACTGTGGTCACAAACAAGGGCCGAAATGTTGGCGAATGGAGATGGGTGCTCTTCAGCAGTTTCAGGAGAGGACATCTCCACAGCAGACAGGGACACAGTGTTATCCTGGGCTGCCACATTGCCTGTCTCACCAGGTGAGACACCACACCGAACCATCAGCCGGCGGAAGATGGCCTGGAACTGGCGTGCCGATGGATTGTTATTCCAGCCGCCTCGCATGGAAAACAGGCATACAAAACAGGCATACAAAACATACATTAATCACAAGGCAAAGATATTCATTAGGTATATTTTACAAATTAATTGTAATTAAAAGAACACCAACCCTACCTGACGCTCTGATTGAATTAAATAGGAGCTCCAAGTGATCTTGGCTTAACCTGTAGGTGAGCACATACCGCTGAACTTTGAGCAGTTCAGGAATCATCAGCATCAACGTATCGATATTGGTGACAAATCCGATGACCGACAAGTACCTGCAAAAGAAAAAAGTTGTATTACTCTGGTCATGGCGAGAAAAAAAAACACCCAAAGAAAGCCACATGTGATTTTGTTAATTCAAAGCAGTAAAGTTAATTTTCCATCACATCCATCAGTAATGTGTAATCACCCAGTCTTGAGTGTCTATCACAGGGGTGCAAACTCAAAGAGAATGAAAATGGTAAACAGCTACCAGGTCAGATAGATAATAAGTTTGCATCCATGTTTTTAGGAATGGGATCCGTTTCTTGTTTAACTTATACAGTATACTTGTACACAAAGGAACATTAACTTGTAACGATGTAATTGCAGAACTGGGATAACTTGAAAACCACACATGCAATACCTACCCTTTTGACACCTACATGTACTTGATGTTGTGTAATACATACCATTTAGAAACATCCAGGACCTGTTGCCTTTATTTTAAGTGGGGTGGGTATGAGGTCTAGGACCTGAAAAACACACTGAATACAAGATAATTCCAACAGAAACAAAACTGCATATTGAAAAACATTTAAACAAGATAACATCATATCAACATACATACCATCTTTCTGACACCTGCATAAAGTTGATGTTGTGTAATACATACCATTTAGAAGCATCTAGGACCTGTTGCCTTTATTTTAAGTGGGGTGGGTATGAGACATGAGAGGTATCTTACTTTTGTTAGGGTGAATTTCATGTGAATAATACACAGTGTTGGGCAAACTACTTGGAAATTGTAGTGAGCTAAGCTATTAGTTACCCTGCCAATAATAAAGCTTCACTACACAAAAGCTACCACCCAGTCAAATGTAGCAAGCAAAGTAACACAAACATAGCAGTAGGCTAGTTCATTACATAGGAAGCTACTTTAAGTTGTGCTAATTTCACATGACAAGAAAAGTGTGGCTTGTGTGGCCAAGCTACTTGGTAAATAAAGGAGTTACTACTACTGAAAAGTTACTTGATTCTGGAAATAGTGAAGCTACCACCAAAATACTAAGTTACTAGCTAAGCTAGTACTGTCCAACTGATAATGCCGTCTTTTATATATGATACAGTCTGTGCCACTTGTGTAAAATTAGCTGGCCAATGTTATACCAGTAATATTTATTTTATTTGTACAATAGCGTTCTTGTGTCAGTTGTAATCTAAGTCAGTGTTATATAATATGACTTATCAAGTCTCAGTTCATAGCTGGGTGAACACTGGCTGGTGCAGTAAACATAGCCTAGCTAGCTGGCTACGATTTCAGTACAGTAATATCAAAGATCCTTGCTCCTTCTCAACTCTCTGGTAATATTCTAGTCCCAAAATACAACCAATAGTACGGTAATGTTAAATCTTACTTGTGAAAAGTAATCCCACGAAACCTGCTTTCGATGGTCCGCCGATTTGAGCAGGAATATGCTGCACAGTGCTCCGGCATCGTTGCTTCTGCTTCTACGCAACTAGGAGTATGCCCGGTTCAAGATGGCGTCCGTATTTCTCGCGCCGAGCAGCCAATGCGGCGTCTACTCTTTATTATGTCTATGCAGGGAACAGTTCTTCTACTTCTTCGTTGACGTTTAACTGCGGTCGATATCGAACTTCAGTAGTGCATTACCGCCACCTACTGTACTGGAGTGTGGGCCAGAGATCTTTAATTTAATCTTTATTATTTTTTTTTTTTACACACAATGTAGGCTGTCACTAAAGTCGCATTGGCAAAAACATTTTGTGAGGGTGCCTGACATCCCTTTCACTCAGCAGTGAACGTCATGCTTCAGTTCACCTTGGCCATCTAATACTGGCATGCAACAGCTGTTGCCATGGATACGTGGCTTCATTCACACAATCAGGCACTTGAACAGTAGCAAGCCTAGTTTTGCGGGCACAAGTGGCAACAGTTGAGGCTTCCCAATTGTATGATACTTGTGTAAGAACTTTCACAGGCGTAGTGATTTGTACTTGTGCTGTGTATGTCTGGACACAATGCAGAAGAGCTCAACTGTGTGGGAGCACTTTAAATTTAACAAAGATAAGACATAGGCTGTCAGATATGTGATTTAACACTGGCCTACGACAGTGGACAACAAGTTAAAAAATAAATAAAATAAAAACATTCACCTGAATGCTGTAAGTAGCCTACTAAGTTGAAAATGGTTGTAACATTAACGAAACCCTTAACATGAAAAATCAGTTAACATGGAATAATATTCTGGCCCTGACAAAATGCCATGTAATTTCATACATTTATTTTCTTTTAACAAAAAACAAATAAAGCTAAAAACCAAGATATTTCGCTCTCTCTTTGGTTGCGCTTTATGATTATTAGGGTTTAAATGCGTTGTTTGGTTCAGCAATAAACCTGAACTTGTGACTGGCTCTCCCTCCTTCTGCATGTAACATTGGGATTCATTTGTTTATTTGCAAGATTGAAAAGATATTGTTTGTTTATTGAAATGTGTATTTTGCTGCTGTTAGTATAACTGCGCTAATTGCGCTACCTCCCTTGTTTTATTTATTACAGTTGGCTGCACTGTTGCCCACTGCTGGGTATGGATGGGTGATGGTTTAAGTGTTGAGGGCAAATGTCATTTCAATGTATGCCATACTGAGAAATGACAAAGATTTATAAATCTTAGAAATACATCTTACATTTCTTGGGTCTTCTAGGACTATGTTGTTTCTGAGCTTCTGTTTCACAGCGCTTGGTTAGACTTGTCTCGGATTTTGAGGCGATTATTAGGAGTGTTTCTGTCTGTCTATATTTGTCAGTGATATGTAAAATTGTAGAACATTATTTACTACTTAAACTGAAATAAAATTGTTGCATTGCTGTGCCGTCTGTTTCATCCGACACCACAGATATGTTGCAGCACAACAACCCCGCCACCGAAGCTCCAAGTATTCACTGCTGATCACTACCGAAGCTTTGGAGCCCCAAAAATATGGTATTCGGGACACCCCTAATATTAAATATTTTTAATACAAAATGTTCATTCATAATGTCGATTATATATTTTTTCTACATCGTGATGACTGTATCTAATGTTAGCAAGCTTGTTCAGGTCATGAACGTTAGCATACTTTTTATTGTTTTTAAAGTTAGCTTACCTTTAGCTAATTTCTTTAGTGTAATGTCAACGGAATTATTAAAAGCCTTGTTTGCCGACAAGGGTTGAACAAACATCAGGGAAGAGAAACGGTGACATGTCAGATTGGTTGTTAGGGAAATTAGTTATGTTAATTTAGCTATGTTTCAGATGTAGACAGTATGTGCTTCTACTATCACATAACCATTGGTCTACACCCACATAACCGCCGGTTCATAACCGCCTGTCTAATATGTTAGACACTGTACACTTTTGGTCTGTGAACACAATCATAAGGGAGAATGCCTGTGTTAGCGTGAGTATTGAAGATCCTCTCTGGAGATATGAGTGTTGTCAATGGGAGCATGGAAAACCGTCTTTATGACAGAATGCAGATGCGGTCAAGACAGTGGTCATTTAGCCAACCAGATCTAAATGAAATCACAAAGACGCCCTGGGAGATGCAAATAATATCTCAGACAGGAAGTGCCAGGAGGCGGCCTCGAGGCTTTTGCTACCTAGCGTAATCCTCGCTAACGTGCCCTCACTGACGAACAAAATGGATGAAATACAACTAAGAATCACAAAAAAGGATTATGGATTGCAGCTTCATGATTTAATGTAAATGTGGCTTAACAACTGCACACCCGACAACATTCTCAAAGTTGAGTCTAATCTAGTCTGCTGTTATGCTTTGTTTTAAGCTTTCTTTTCTTACATTTTGAGGCCACTGTAGACTTGCAAATCTGTATCTTGCCATTAACAAGGGCCTAAACCTGGGCCGAGTCTTTTGGAGACCGGGTGTCTGGAGTGAGCAGGGCTTGATGGATACACTTTTTTTTTTACTCCCTGAATCTCTAATTTTTTTGTAGAAAAATTTAATCATTTAACCTCTGGTGAAGACTAGCTGACCTCAGAAAAGCCAAACCTCTGGTGCAGAAAGCTACATTTTTAGTTTATATAATTTTAGTACCTAGCTTGTTACTAGATGCTAAAATGATTATTGATAATTCCTACAGTGTGTACCAATGTCATGTGTCCCTCAGGGCTGAACTCTCCAGTACCTGGGTTTATGAGGAGAGGCAGATCTAGACTAGAGAACATGGATCCACTTCTATCACCCAGTGACTCAGAGGAGAAAGATGACTGGACCCCTCGTCTGGAGAGATGCTGGAGTGATGTAGTGAAAGGAGAGGAGGAGGAGATGACCGTCACAGTGAAAGAAGAAGAAAACGGAATGAAAGAAGATGATGCTAAATTGAAAGGAGAGGATTTTTTTGTGAAAAAAGAGGCGGCAGTTTTTGGTGTGAAAGAAGAAAAGGATGAGAAGGAGATACCTGTCTCAATGACAGGAGAGAAAGAAGGTTTCTGGTTTAAAGAGGAAGATGTTTCACTGAAAGAGAAAGGCATTTTGGGACTGAAGGTGGGAAGTAAGGAAGAGGTGATGCTTGTCACAGTGAAAGAGGAGGATCGGGAAGAGTTGGAGCAAGAGGAGGGGGAAGAGGAGGAGCAAGAGGAGGGGGAAGAGGAGGAGCAAGAGGAGGAGGAGGAAGATAATTTTGGATATCTGATTTCCTCTAGCAGTAAGTACCATCATCTTAAAACGGGCAAAAAACTATATTTGATGTGAAAGGGCTGTTAGAGATAACCCAGGATAGTTGATAGCGGTCACTACCCCCATGTTTCTTCACATGGTTTTCCTCATACCAGGTATTTTGCTCATGTCAGCTTGTTCCACTTAAGTTAACAGAGGTTCAATTGTCCTTGGCTCCATGCCCACACCTCTTGGCACCTCGATGCTCCTATCTGGTCGATCTTGAAATTGGTAGTGGACGTGTTACTCATATCAGCGCCTCTTTCCTAGAACATACTCAAACCTCTGGTTGCATTGAAGAATAATCCATTGTATACAGTGCCCTACAGAATGATTGGCATCTGATCAGAAAAGGCTGTGAATTATTTTATTTTTTATCACCTTGATGTTACGCTCCAGGGGTCTTGTGAATGTAACCCTTTCAACTCAGCCCACATGTTTTTCATCAGATTTAGATCCACCACCATTTTTTCTTGTGGATTTGGAGGTATGTTTTGGGAGTATCTATTTGGAGGTGTGCTTTTGGAGTATCCAAATGTGCAAATCATTTATACCTATTTTTGATTGAAAATAGTACAAAGACAACATAAAATATTGAAACGGAGAAATAATATTGTTTTTTTTAAATACATACCTGGTTTGAATTTGATGCCTACAACACATTTCAAAAAGTTGTGACAGGGGCTTTTGGTAAGTGATTTTGTTTTGGTAAGTTCTACCTGTGATAGGCAATGCATTAACTAATGGTCCTGAAGATGGTGCCACAGCACTGTTACATCCAACCACTGAGATAGGTTTGCAGTGTACAATTTACAGCTTGCATAGAGTAACAGACTGGCAGTTATAAACATCACTCAGCAGGTGTGCGAGACTTGATTTTGGCAACATAATGTCATGTTGTTTAGCCAAGAAATCACCTGCAAAAGTCAACAAGTGTGAAAGGTTAAAAAGTGGGAATAGTCACAAGTGCTGAATATAATAAAGATGTATAGGTTTGTTAAAACACTGCAACTTGGCGGGTGAAAATTCAAGGTAACAACATTGCCCTTGTCTTCTTTTTGTGATCCCAGACACATCAACACAGTTTGTCTGTTTTTCTCTCCTAACCTTCATACAGAATGCAGCAGCTGCGAAGACACATTGATTTTTGAACAGCATTATCTGATGTATTATCATATTTCCTAAGACATTTTTGTAACTGTGCTGTTTTCCTCTCTGTCTTTCTAAGATGCAATTGCTGAATCTTCCCAGTCCCAGATCTTCTCCTGTTCCAGGTGTCCAGTCTCCTTCACCTCTCAGATCTACCTCCATAAGCACACAAAGAAATTTCACCATGAAGAGTACATTACATTATTGAGGAGTGGAGAGATCAGAGCAGATAGTCTCACCTCCTCCAGCACTTTACAGCCACATTCAACCACCTTACATGCCAGCAAGCCACCTACCAACCTGAAACCCAGAGACACAGAGAAGCCAAGACCTCACCACTGCTCCCTATGTGGGAGGACTTTCTGTAAGCAAACAGACTTAAAAAGACACCAGACCATTCACACGGGAGAGAAGCCACACAAATGCTCCCAGTGTGGCAAGGGTTTCACTAACAGCAGTAATCTCAGAATACACCAACGCATTCACACAGGAGAGAAGCCGTACCACTGCTCCATGTGTGGAAAGACTTTCAGTCAAGCAAGAAATCTCAGAACACACCAACGCATTCACACTGGAGAGAAGCCATACCACTGCTTCCAGTGTGGGAAGAGTTTCATAGACAGCAGAAATCTCAGAACACACCAACATGTTCACACAGGAGAAAAGCCATACCACTGCTCCCAGTGTGAAATAACATTCAGTCAAGCGGGTAATCTCAGAAGACACCAACGTGCTCACTTAGGAGAAAAGCTGTACAACTGCTCCCAGTGTGGGAAGGGTTTCACTAACAGGAGTAATCTGAGAGCACATCAATGCGTTCACACTGGAGAGAAGTTGAAGCCGTATCACTGCTCTCAGTGTGGGAAGACTTTCAGTCGAGAGAGTCATCTTGGAACGCACCAGCGCATTCACACAGGAGAGAAGCCATACCACTGCTCCCAGTGTGGAAAGACTTTCAGTCAAGATAGTAATCTAAGGAGACACCAGCGAATTCACACAGGAGATAAGATGTATCACTGCTCCCAGTGTGAGAAGTCTTTCAGTCAAGAGATGAATCTTAAAAGACACAAGCACATTCACACCACTGAGAATTCATACCACTGTTCCCAGATTTTCAGTCAAACAAGTGTTCTTTAAAGCCAGATGTAACATAAACATATGTATTTTTAAACGCCTCTTAAAAGTGTACCTAGTAAACAGTCATTTTCCGGGGACTATAATTGTTATACCAATCGTATGGCGCAGTGGTCTTTGTCACTGCCTTATATGTACAGCTGCTTTATTGTGATCAGTTGATCAAATCCTGAGGGAGAGATCCTAACAAGGCACCATCTACGTTTTTTTGTCATTGGCATTGGAAGAATCTATCCGGAGTAGTCTGTGGTGGTTGTCTCGTCATATATAAAAACACCATGACCAAATGGTTGGCGCTACAAACCTGTAACCTTTTTTAGAATCAGGAGATTCATTGTAATTTCCTCATTATCTTCCATTATTTTTGGTAGAAAGCAATGTATGTCCATCAAAATGCTAAATCTATGAAAAGAAAATTAAAATATTTGCACATGTTAACTCTGAACTAACCATAATTTAAAGACAATGAATGCCTTGGACCTGAATACATAGGGTCATACATACGGTAATTTCCTTGAATGGGTTAAAATATTACAGATTTTATGGCAGTTATCTTAGCAACTATGTGACACTACCTCTCAAATTCAACATGTTAGGTTGATGTACGTCATATTTGTTCATGCATTAGTGATTCAGATCTAATGCTTTACTTGATTGAAACAGTTACAGCTGACAGCTTTTTTCCATTGTTGTTAGCAAGGTGTTTCATGTGAGGTCATGACTAAATTAAATCAAATTAGTGACTCAAATATATTTTTCTCATCGTTGAAGTGTAGTTTTTATCAAATCAGATTTGTGGTGCACTTAGCTAGCTAAAATGCTAATGGAAGCTAACTAGCAAACTTGCTACCTTATGTTCCTGCTAGTTAAGACAATGTTTCATGTTAAAAATTATTCTGTCGGATATTGCAAGCAGTTGGAGTTATGAGTTGGTAATCCTGTTAAATCTTAACGGGTGGTTTCAGAGACAAGAGTGTAGGTAACTGGAAGGTGGGTAAAGGTTAATATAATCTTATCACATTTGATTGTGTTGTGAAACAGTTAGCTTACATGCTAACTGGAGCTAAGTGGCAAGTTACTTTGCTACCTATTGTTTCTAGTTAATGTGATTCTAGTTCATGTGAATTAATGTCCAAATGTGTATTTGATTCTGATATTTTCAGCAGTTTGAGTTGCAGGTTGGTAATGCCATTAAGCCTTAATGTATAGTTTCAGAGGCTAGTGTTAGTAGTATTATCATGTTGGATGTTTTCTGATGCTGTTATCTGGATCTCACTAACTAGTGCTTTTGATTGAATAAATCAACATAGGAAAAATTCTAAAATAAAAAATAAATAAATAATCTGTACGCCTGTAACAAGTTACATTTGCCCACTGTCTGCTTTGAATAACAAATAATGAAGTAATTTTAATGCTGTCTGATGTTGCAGAAATCAGGAATGAAATTGCATGCGTCATTATTGAATTCCAAGGTGTACAAGGTGCTGACATGTTAGAAGAACTGTTCACACATACTTTTTCTCAGCCAACAAGCCAACTAGGACTCCCAAACTGTGAAAGCACCAGCCAATGGTGTCAATGTACTTAAGCACTAAAACCGTTTCGCCTACCAACTGACCGGCTTGCTGTTACAAACAGGCCATTTCCATCTGACTTTGGGATCGCTGTGGGAACATTTATATAACCACTGCCAGGGATGTACTAAGATGAGCCAGTTTTAAATTTAGCTGATATTTTTTTGGGATTTGCATTTGTTGAAATTAGAAGCATCGGAAGCATTTTTTATTTAATTTATATCAGGGTCCACAGGTCCAGAAAAAAAAAATTATATCTATATTCATATCTTTGATTGGTATTGACCAGTCATGTTATTGTCATTGCATCCCTGGTATGAAACGACAGCGATGACTAAAACTTTTAAATTAGCTCTTAGAGTCACATCTAATTTTCAATCATGAGTTAACTTTTCCTTGTTGTTTATTCCCTATATGTATGCATTTCCATATAATCTTTATTTTATAAACTTATAATGTTCCTTTTTTAAAGCTATGCATGAACTCCTGTAAGACCTGTGATTTATACATAAGGTAATTTCCTTGTGTGTCAGTTGCTAAAGTCATTTATGTAAAAAATATCCATGTTGCTACATTTTAATAAACATTAGATATTTTATCAAATCTGTGGACCTTTTCTTTAAATTTTACCAGCAACAACATCTACCCACTACTTTTAATCTTCTAAACATCTATAGTTGTCAGTAGAGCCTGTCTTGGTGATATCTATACATTTAAACCTTCTTGGTGATATCTATACATTTAGACCTTCTTGGTGATATCTAGACATTTAGACCTTCTTGGTGATATCTAGATATTTAGACCTTGGTGATATCTAGACATTGACAATGGGAATGAGTCTGACACATTTTTAAGTTATATTCATCCTCAATGAGGGGAACTGTGGTCCAGTGTTAACGATGCCAGCTGTACATATGAGGAATCATGCCTTAGACTGGGGTTCAAAACCCGTCTCTATCCTTCACAAATGACTTGTCTTTGCCTGTCTCCTCCATGTATCCACTCTCAATGAAAAGCCATGAGGAGAAAATGTATTAGTGTATTCAGTTTGCTCAAACTAGTCACCGCTCAGCCCGATAATATAAAGTTGCATTGGTTTGTGAACGTGCATTTCATGCTCTGACATAATAGATATGTAAATATCTATTATAATATAGTGTAATAAACCTCAGACCGCCCTCAGCTGGGGCGGTCACTGGATCGAGTCTAAGAGGGTAATGTTGACGCTGCCACCACCTTTTTTTCCCAGAAGTCCGAAGCTGGGACACAATGAGGCAAGAGCACTTATACAAAACAGCCTTTATTGAAAATAATTCATAGGGATACCTCATAATACAGTCATAACACGGGCTAAACGGGATGGGTTAAACCGGTCGGACCAAGACTAAGATAAGAAGCACAACACACCATAGAATAAAAAACACTACACACTAAGATCAATAACACGGCACACTACGGAATAAATAGCCTCCTGTAGAACCAACTCCAGGAAAAGAAGCCCTAACCCCACTCGATGTCCCTCCTGTCAGCTAGTGTCATGGGTTTATAAGGCAATCCTATACAAACAAAACAAACATAACAAAACAATTAAGTAAGGGATTTTAAAAGTACTTATCTCCCAGAGCCGATGAGACCCCACCCTGGGAGCTTGTGCATCTTTGTTGGTCAGCGCAGCAGGCCAACATAGACTAGAATTTTGCATTTACATTAGACATTTGTTTACCTTTATATTTTTTACGAGGATTTAAAAAAAGAACACATTCATGAGCCAAAAGAGCTGAGACTTTCAGGTTAATGGAGCCAGAAGAGCCATCTCACCAAAAAGAATTGGAATGCCCATCACTAGCTTCCATCAGCCGTCAACTGTTTACGAATGTCTGCTTTGTTATGAGGAATACAGGGTAAGTTACTCCATTCAATGTAATACATTTAAAACTATCACAAAAACAGAGGGAAACGTGTTACTATTGAAGAACTTATTCCAGTCAATGTATTTATCCTACATGCATTGTTTTACAAAGGGTGGGATATAACCGGCGCTGTCTACAAACACATTTCAAATGTGAAGAGTTCCAGCACATCCATTCTCATTTGAAACCTTATGACATTCTCCCTTAAAACATTTTTGACCTTGACATTATGTTGGAAATTGTTTGAATCCATACTAATTCTGAGCTTGGCCTTTACCTTGCTGTATGTTGTTATGAAACTTTCATAAAAGCATCATGCTGAGCTCCATTACAATGCTGAAAAATAAAATCCCCACCTATTTGGGGCTGCTGTACTGAAGTCAGTTGTTCCACTTAGTGTATTTTAAAAGGAACTCTGCAGGCAACTCACAGCAAATGGAACTCGGGCGTCACCTGGTGGCCATATGAAGAACTTCAGCTCCTTTGTGCTTCAATTTCTATTCAATGTGGGATAACATATTTCTTGAAATATAATGATCGTCTCTAAATTTGACAGACATCTGACGTTGGTTTCCCGTCACCAATTGGAAAATGAATTATTCCAGTGAAGCCGTTGAATTGGTTCGAATCCAATAACTATTCCTCTCATTTCCGATTGGACGGCAGATGACCACGTGATTTCCCCCAGGAAGAATAGTTTTGATTCTGGGTGTCAAACGTTGTCAAAAGCAGTTTTTTCGAATGTTGATCAATGCCCGATGTTAACAGTATAGTATTTTTTAAATATTTGTTTGATATCTCAGGGAAAGTCTAAAGAGCTAGTATTGGTGCAACCGTCATGGAGTTTGACGTGTCCGAAAACGGCACCTTCCTTCCGAACGTCTTACCGGTATCGCTTCTCGGCCTTTTGGCTAAGATCAAGTGTAGTATCTGTTCTTATCAGTTTAATATCTGATACGTCCCCTATCTGGGGACCATATATTAAATTGATTTTTGGAATAGGGAGATGGAATAGGGGCTTGCTCCGTCCACTCCACGCATCGACCTGGTATTGCAGTACCTCCAGGAACGGTGCACCCCCCTCTCTTTGTACAAAAAGTAATACTTGTGATGATTTCTGAAGATGTTAGCTTAGCTTGGACGTTGCGATAGTTCTTTTATTTATACATGCAAAACTAGTTAAGACCGAGGTCCCAAATACTGTAGCGCTCTGTATGACCACAAATAAAAACATGAGATTTTAAAACATAAATAAAACACAATAAACAAAAGTGAAACGGTGAGTTGCTTGTCTGATGTGTCTCAATTCGAACATAAAATGTTATTTCTCGTAGTTATGGATATCCAAATAATGTTTACCATCTGCATGCTCCTGCACATACTAAGTCAATTTCATTACCTTGGGCACTTGTGTGGGGTTAATCAACTTTATAGAGTTCGCACAGACAACTTCTTTCGCTTACGGCCATACCAGCCTGAATACGCCCGATCTCGTCCGATCTCGGAAGCTAAGCAGGGTCGGGCCTGGTTAGTACTTGGATGGGAGACCGCCTGGGAATACCAGGTGCTGTAAGCTTTTTCACCAGCAGGGTGTGCTCTTCCATCCTTCTATTATCAGGCAGCCACTGACTTATACAACAACGTTCTTTCAGTTTCTTTCCAACCTTTTGGGATGTTTTAGTCGATGACCTTCTGGCTGTTTTTACTCACTTTGAAAACCAAGACAAACTAATGGACAGTTGTGTCTCTTTTATTTAAGAAAAATACTACATTTAGTTTGGTTCAGTTTTAACACATCATTTGGACATTCTTTTGATCCATTCCTCATAATAATCAGACCGATTTTTTAATAAATTGGACGCTGTGGGGTTAGAGATCAAGTGATCGTTCATCATTCATATAGGTTTGAACACACAGAGGGAAAGTCAAACCGACGGTCGCGGAGGGTCTCTCACACCGCAGTGGGTCATTCTCCAGTGATTTGGTTCTCTTGTTAACAGTGCTCCTAGGTACATTTTTTGTATAAAATCATCTATATATAATCTATATTACCATAAAATGTAACCGACTGTATTCGTTAGCTGCTCACATTTTGATGTAAATGCGTGTCATTCAACACTGATTCTTCTCATTTTCTCTTTGAGGACAGATAACCACGTCACTATGGAGGGAAGACCTTGTGACTTTGGAACCTGCAAATATTTACGTTGCTACAGTCCAGGGTGGTTATTCCCGATGTTGATCAGCTCAACACCGAGGCGGGTTGTTTGCCCTTTTGAAGTGCCACAATTGTGATGCATCTTATCATGGGGAGAAGGAATGCAAGGGGCCCCTGGACTGCATGAAGTCTGGAACGCATGGACATCACCAAACGGTGGGTTTCCTCCTTCATGATGCTTTGCCTGGCCTTTACTGTAGCTGTCTTCAGTTGTTTGTTCATGGGTCTTTCTGCTGTAAGTTTTGTCTTCAGCAAGTGAAATGCATGCTCGATTGGGTTGAGATCAGGTGATTGACCCTGCCATTGCAGAATATTCCACTTCTTTGACATAAAATTCTCCTGGGTTGCTTTCGCAGTATCTAAGTGAAGCGCTGTCCAATCGGCTTCACTGAAATTGGCTGACTCTGAGCAAAAAATATATCCCTATATACTTCAGAATTCATCCGGCTTCTTCTGTCTTCTGTCACATCATCAATAAACAGTAGTGACCCAATGCCATTGGAAGCCATGCATGCCCATGCCATCACACTTCCTCCACTGTGTTTAACAGATGATGTAGTATGCTTTGGATCATGAGCCGTTCCAAGCCTTCTCCATACACTTTTCTTCCCATCATTCTGGTACAGGTTGACCTTTAGTTTCATCTGTCCAAAGAATACTGTTCCAGATCTGGGCTGGCTTTTTTATATGTTTTTTGGCAAAGTTGAATCTGATCTTTCTATTCTTGAGGCTTATGAATGGTTTGCAACTTGTGGCGAACTCTCTGGATTTGCTCTCGTGAAGTCTTCTCTTTATGGTAGACTTGAATAATGATATGCCTACCTCCTGGAGAGTGTACTTCAATTGGCTTGATGTTGTGAAAGGGTTTTTATTTATCATGGAAAGGATCCTATGATAATCCACCACTGTTGTCTTCTGTGGACATCCTGGCCTTTTTGTGTTCAAGAGCTCACCACTGTAACTTGAATATATTTTGATAACAGCCAAAATAAAACAACTTTTGTCAGTGTCCAATTATTTCTGGACCCAACTGTATTTAGGGAAGAAGGGGTCAGCTGGTATTCTGTCTGTAATGGAGTGGCCAGCACAGTTATCGGATTCCAACTCTATTGAGCTGTTGTGGGAGCAGCTTGACTGTATGGTACATAAGAAGTGCCCATCAAGCCAATCCAATGATGGAACGTGAAATCTCTTCAGATTCCCTCAACCAATTGACAACTAGAATGCCAACATTTGTCAAGGCTGTAATTGCTGCAATTGCAAGATTCTTTGACAAAAGCAAAATTATTCCAAGTCTATGCTTGTCAATTCATTTTTGTGTGTATATCTCTACACGAGTCAGGCTGTATAGGCGCTCTTTATCTACAGTATGTGAGACTGACTACAGATCACTATATACAGTATCAGTAATTGTATCCCACACACCTGAGATTTAAAATGTGTTTTTATGTTAAATTTACAAGACACCTCATTCAATCAAGCATTATGGTCTCATACACATTAAAGCTAAACTTGCTGTCATATAAAAATAACTAAATAATGCTTACTAGCTGTAGAATGTAATAATATTGTGTGTTAGAAGAATGTAATGGATGAACTAATATAGTACAAACCAGAATATTGTGGGAAAAATTCTGAGAGTATGAATTAGGCTGTTAGAGAATGTTTGAAGCTGCCTACATCTTGTCTAAAGAACAATAGACCAACAAAGCTACTACAATAGCTTAAAGCTCTGTTCTGGCAAACCTTGGATTAAGCTTTTGACCAATCCATAATTCTCATTTAAACCCAGTTTCCAAAGCATGTGGGTAAAAATTAAGGATCAAAGTTACGAAGAATGCAACATAAACAAAACTTTAAGGAAGGCATAATCCAAGGTAAATGTGTTGTCTTCAACACATTTACCTTGGAGTATGTGCTTACAAATGGACTCACCATGCGTGGTAAGTGTAAAAAATAAAATAAATGTATTAGTATTTGAATGGCTAATTTTATAAGTGTTTATTCAGTATTGGCATCATGTCGCCCTGTACCTGTAGGCCGTTGTGTGTGTTAGATCTGGTCTCATCAATGTGGAGATGTGGTTTCAGGTCCGCCTCTGTTGTGTTCTTACCTTGGTTCTCACCTTGCTGACCTCTCTACCTCACCTGGCCACAACAAATCTGCTGGCTCAGACTACCTTAGGTAAAACTAACCGTTTTCCACGGCTTTGTAGATTGAACTTTATATTGTCTTGCAACTGGGTCGTACTGTACATGTTTACGACTCATAATGCATTAGAACAGAATGATAATGAATTATGGAGGTTGACACTCCCTTATAGCCTCATGACAATGCATTATAATTACATGGGCATGCATTACAATAAGATGACAAAGGATGTTTAATAACACATTATTTGGTCCAGTGTAATGTTTTTATTGTGCATGCTTCTTTTTTTTTTTTTTGCAGTCTTAGAATTACTCTAATCTAGTTTTAGAAAGGGATTTAAAACCGTCGTTTTTCAGGGTTGGTGTATCTGAGATCCTCGTTCACACAAAGCGCTGAGGAGAGCAATTGAACTGACTGATGCTGCTTGAAAGGTAAGACATTGAAATAAATTTGTGAGTCTGAATTAAGGTTTTAAAATGGTTTGTAACAACAACTTGATTGCATTTTGACATCTCTCAGAAAGGATATTATGGTAAAATGTCATATGACATTCACACTCCAGGGCCTGTCTTCATGAAGTTCTTGTGAAATGTTCTCAGAGTAACGTCTCTGTATGAAGGCGGACGTATTACCTACTAGAATAAAGCCATCCAGCGTTCAACATTGACGTTAGTGATTCGTCGATTGCAAACGAACAGCTCTTTTTGGTGAACGCTAGGAACCAAATCGCTTAATTTAAAAAGGTTAAAATGTATACAATAAAGACAACAGCAGTCAATCTAATAATTGGAACAGGTAAGATGGGAACTATATTAACTATATTTCACGCTTTGACATTATAGATAATATATAATAGTCTATATTATATTATAGGCCAATAATATAATATTGACATCTTTTTCGCATTTACATTCGACATTTTTGTAGCTTTATATTTTTTACAAGGATTTAAAAACAATAGCACATTCGTGAGCCAAAAGAGCCGAGACTTTCAGGTTAACGGAGCCAGAAGAGCCATCTTAACAAAAAGAATTGGAATGCCCATCACTAGCTTCCATCAGCCGTCAACTGTTTATGAATGTCTGCTTTGTTATGAGGAATACAGGGTAAGTTACTCCATTCAATGTAATACATTTAAAACAATCACAAAAACAGAGGGAAACGTGTTACTACTGAAGAACTTATACCAGTCAATGTATTTATCCTACATGCATTGTTTTACAAAGGGTGGGATATAACCTGCGCTGTCTACAAACACATTTCAAATGTGAAGGGTTCCAGCACATCCATTCTCATTTGAAACCTTATGACATTCTCCCTTAAAACATTTTTGACCTTGAATTGTTTGAATCCATCCTAATTCTGAGCTTTGCCTTTACCTTGCTGTATGTTGTTATGACATTTTCATAAAAGCATCATGCTGAGCTCCATTACAATGCTGAAAAATAAAATCCCCACCTATTTGGGGCTGCTGTACTGAAGTCAGTTGTTCCACTTTGTGTATTTTGAAAGGATCTCTGCAGGCAACTCACAGCAAATGGAATTCAGACGTCACCTGGTGGCCATATGAAGAACTTCAGCTCCTTTGTGCTTCAATTTCTATTCAATGTGGGATAACATATTTCTTGAAATATAATGATCGTCTCTAAATTTGACAGACATCTGACGTTGGTTTCCCGTCACCAATTGGACAATGAATTATTCCAGTGAAGCCGTTGAATTGGTTCGAATCCAATAACTATTCCTCTCATTTCCGATTGGACGGCAGATGACCACGTGATTTCCCCCAGGAAGAATAGTTTAGATTCTGGGTGTCAAACGGTGTCAAAAGCAGTTTTTTCGAATGTTGATCAATGCCCGATGTTAGCAGTATAGTATTTGTAAATCTTACATGAGATATTCCAGGGAAAGTCTAAAGAGCTAGTATTGGTGCAACCGTCATGGAGTTTGACGTGTCCGAGAATGGCACCTTCCTTCCGAACGTCTTACCGGTATCGCTTCTCGGCCTTTTGGCTAAGATCAAGTGTAGTATCTGTTCTTATCAGTTTAATATCTGATACGTCCCCTATCTGGGGACCATATATTAAATTGATTTTTGGAATAGGGAGATGGAATAGGGGCTTGCTCCGTCCACTCCACGCATCGACCTGGTATTGCAGTACCTCCAGGAACGGTGCACCCCCCTTTCTTTGTACAAAAAGTAATATTTGTGATGATTTCAGAAGATATTAGCTTAGCTTGGACGTTGCGATAATTTTCTTTTATTTATACATGGAGAACTTAAGACCGAGGTCCTATTTAATGTAGTGCTCTGTATGACCACAAATAAAATCATGAGATTTTAAAACATATATAAAACACAATAAACAAAAGTACAGAAGTGAAACGGTGAGTTGCTTGTCTGTGTCTCAATTCGAACATAAAATGTTATTTCTTGTAGTTATGGATATCCAAATAATGTTTACCATCTGCATGCGCCTGCACATACTAAGTCAATTTAATTACCTTGGGCACTTGTGTGGGGTTAATCAACTTTATATAGTTCGCACAGACAACTTCTTTCGCTTACGGCCATACCAGCCTGAACACGCCCGATCTCGTCCGATCTCGGAAGCTAAGCAGGGTCGGGCCTGGTTAGTACTTGGATGGGAGACCGCCTGGGAATACCAGGTGCTGTAAGCTTTTTCACCAGCAGGGTGTGCTCTTCTATCCTTCTATTATCAGGCAGCAACTGACTTATACAACAACGTTCTTTCAGTTTCTTTCCAACCTTTTGGGATGTTTTAGTCGATGACCTTCTGGCTGTTATTACTCACTTTGAAAACCAAGACAAACTAATGGACAGTTGTGTCTCTTTTATTTAAGAAAAATACTACATTTAGTTTGGTTCAGTTTTAACACTTCATTTGGACATTCTTTTGATCCATTCCTCATATTAATCAGACCGATTTTTTTAATAAATTGGACGCTGTGGGGTCAGAGATCAAGTGGTCGTTCATCATTCATATAGGTTTGAACACACAGAGGGAAAGTCAAACCGACGGTCGCGGAGGGTCTCTCACACCGCAGTGGGTCATTCTCCAGTGATTTGGTTCTCTTGTTAACAGTGCTCCTAGGTACATTTTTTGTATAAAATCATCTATATATAATCTATATTACCATAAAATGTAACCAACTGTATTCGTTAGCTGCTCACATTTTGATGTAAATGTGTGTCATTCAACACTGATTCTTCTCATTTTCTCTTTGAGGACAGATAACCACGTCACTATGGAGGGAAGACCTTGTGACTTTGGAACCTGCAAATATTTACGTTGCTACAGTCCAGGGTGGTTATTCCCGATCAGCTCAACACCGAGGCGGGTTGTTTGCCCTTTTGAAGTGCCACAATTGTGGTGCATCTTATCATAGAATGCAAGGAGGTCCAGGGTCTTGTCTTTTAGGGCTGCCCGGCTCAGCGTTTGACTTATGCTGATGCAGCTGGTGGGGTTGGGGACTCTTCATCGGTGAGATTTTGGCGGATGTGGAGCCTTCTGCTCAATCTTTGGAGGGGTTTGATCTGCCGGTCTTAGAGGGAGTGGAGCTGTCGTCTGGGATCTGGGCTGAAGAGATGCTGAGCAGGCTGCCTCTAGGAGGAAGAGACCTCTTTCTGCAGGGGAGGTGTTGGTGTCCTCTGCATCCGAGAGGGCCGGTCCCGGTGTGGTTTATACTCACAATCTACTTCATCCAAATATTCTAGGGATTGACTCGTTCAACTCTGAGTGGTTTACGGGAATTGCTTCTCTGCATTTTGGCTAAGGTCAAGATCCACGTTAGTTTATCTCGTCTTCTCGTTCTTTTTTTCTAGGGCCATGGTGTCATCATCCTCTTCCCAGTCAGCGATATCTGGGCTCAAAACACCGAACACATGATGGAGAGTTTTACTTGGGAAGGATGTGTTTTTTGATTTACTTAAATGAAGTTATGCGCTATAGAGGAGGTGGTGCGCAAGCTGGAGGAAGAGAGGGGACCATGAGATGCTGAGGATAGTGCAAAAGAGACGCCACTACTGTCATCATGCGAGTTGAGTGGAGCCCTGGATGAGAGTTTGAGCGACCTGGTTGAAAAGATTACGGTAGCCCCCTCACCCCTACTGGAGCCTGCGGCTTGGACCGTCGTGGGAGAGAGGAGAAAAGCTACGGTGAAGAGGAAGCTGAGAAGTCTCGTCTCCAGTCCTTCACAGGCAGACGTGGGGGAGCTTCCACAGGGAGACAATCGTTACTCTATTTTGGCTTTGTCGCAAACAGAGGAGAGGAGAGATGTAGATTTGCACGGTTTTGACGACACCTTTGCTCCGCTTTCCTCGTTTGGAGGAGGCGGTGGCCTCCCTCCCAGTGGCGTCCCTGCTACGACGCCGAGTGAGGGAGGAAAGTCTGAGGGGAGCTGTGTTTTTCCAACTCCGACATCGATTTGTGAGGACAGTCCTCCCCCAAGAGTTCACCGTTTCCCGGACAGTTTTTCAAATGAGATACACTACTTAAAGTGAGTTATTTTTGGGTCATAGACAGCTGTCTGTTTCTTTCTCCTTTCCCATGACCTGCTTTCTCAGTGTGCCTGCTGCAAGAGGTGCATCTAAAAGATCAACAGGACGTGGAGCGTTTCACCAGAGAATGAGTTCAGGGGGATTCAAGGTGGAGTGTCGGTGGGCTACATTCATCCGGGGTTGGTATTTTGTGTGGGAACAAGGATTTAAAGATAGTAGGAAGTTTCTCTGCAGTTCAGGGGAGGGTTTTAATAGCAGATATTGATTGAAGTGTCTCAGAATAATAAATGTTTATGCACCTCCAACACCCAAGGACAGACGGGTATTGCTAAATGGTTTGGACACAATATTTATGACAAACAGGCAGGTGTTTATGGGAGGTGATTTTAATGTCTCCTATGACCGGGGTGATCTGGGAGGACACTTCCTTAAAAGCCTTATAGACAAGTATAATATGGCTGATGCCTACATAGACAAGTATAATATGGCTGATGCCTACATAGACAAGTATAATATGGCTGATGCCTACATAGACAAGTATAATATGGCTGATGCCTACATAGACAAGTATAATATGGCTGATGCCTACATAGACAAGTATAATATGGCTGATGCCTACATAGACAAGTATAATATGGCTGATGCCTACATAGACAAGTATAATATGGCTGATGCCTACAGATGTATGTGGGTGATCCAGGGTTCACATGGGGCAGGGGTGGGCAATTCATTTTTACAAGGGGCCACATGAGAAACCTGAATTGTGTCAGAGGGCCACACCAACGATAACTTTAACTTAATTCTGCTCAACTTTCTTCCATTGTAAAATGCACTAAATTATAAACAATAACTAGTAATGTTTTCCACCTCATTTTACCTCTTCAGTGAGAATAATCCAGTCTGTTCTGGGCTTGAACAAGGGCATTGAAATCTGGCTGAATGTCTGAGGTGGCTATGCGAAGGACAGCTGAGAGGTGGTCATCAGTGATAGAGGATCTGTGTTTGGATTTGTTGAACTTCATCACTGAGAATGTCTGTTCAGATACATAGGTAGATCCAAAGAGGACTAGAATCCTCTGAGCATGCCTCCTCAGGTGTGGAAAGTTCTCCTCTTTGAGAGAGGAGTAAAAGTCCAGCAGTGAGACTGACCTGAAGTGCTCTGCCAGAAGTGTGTCAGACTGCAGGTCAATGAGTTCCATCTGAACATCACTTGGTGCATTATCCACACTGCAGTTGAAGGGAGAAGAAACCATGTGCATTTCACTCTCAAGAGTTTTGAAATCGCCTCGAAACCTCTGCATGCAGTGCTTCTAACATGGTTGAGTACTTGTGGAGGTGATCGGCTGATCATTTGGCTTCCTTTAGTGTTGGCAAGTGGGTCAGTATGTTGTCCATCACTTGGCTTGAGA
The DNA here is from genome assembly GCF_011004845.1 of Esox lucius. Classification (NCBI taxonomy): domain Eukaryota; kingdom Metazoa; phylum Chordata; class Actinopteri; order Esociformes; family Esocidae; genus Esox; species Esox lucius. Next base: position 2,376,342 of record NC_047587.1, on the reverse strand, counting down.
TAAGCTGCAACTTTCTCATGAAAGCCTTCACTGCACTGTACATCTCGTGCACAAAAAGGCCCTTGCACTGCAGTTTGACATTTAGTTCGTTCATTAGTACAGTCACATCCACAGCGAATCCGAGGTCTGCCACCCAGTCTTTATCTGAAAGCTCTGGGATGTTATGTCCTTTCTTATCACAGAAATCCTGAATCTGGTCTCTTAGGTCCCAGACACTTTTCAGTACTTTGCCAAGGCTGAGCCTCCAAAAATGCAACAAATTGTCTGTGATTTAATGCTCCCGCTCGGATGAAGTTAAGTGTTTTAGTTACAGCATCAACAACATGGTTAATTTTTAACACTGTCTTACATAACACTTCCTGATGTATAATACAATGCAAAAATGTCCATTTCTGCAAAGCGTTCATTTCTGTCACTTTATCCTGCATTCTCTTTAAAAGTCAACATTTTTCCCAGTCAGATTTGGAAAACCGTCTGTTGTCACACCTGCCAGCTTGTCCCATTTCAGTCCTAACATGTCCAAACATGCATTTACCTCTGTGAACAAGTCATTACCAGTGGTTGTCCTTTTCATTGACTGCATGGCTGCCAACTCCTCCGTGATTTGAAAGTCTGCAGTTATCCCACGTAAGAAGATGAGTAGCTGGGCAGTGTCACGAATGAAACACATTCCCTCTGTTCTATCACATGTCCTGGGCTTGACACAAGTCACATGTTGTCCTCCCCCATCTGATTAACTTTCTCAACCCTTGAGGGGGACCTTAAGCATCTGGACAAACAACAGAGACACTAAAGGGTTATACAGATGGGCAGATTTACGATTAACCCTACAATCTGCTGGTGCCGGTCAAGGATGCCCCCCTAGGACAAATACCAAATCCCTCTTAGCATCTCTAACTAGTAACTCATTCATTCTCACATCCAAACAATGGGACTCAGTCCTTTAAACAGTAAGAATGCATCAGGTTTCAGAATTTCCACAACACACATCAGCGCAACAGAGTCCAATAAGCACACCTTAATAAACTCTCCATCAGAAAACGCCTTACTTTTTCTGGCGATTTTGTGAGAAATGACATAACATGTCCTGACGGCTGCATCTCTGGGGGTGTGAAGTTTCGTTAAAAAGTCCTTGTTGGGTTTGCAGTTTTGCTAGCAACGCATCAGACTCCAGCGCACGCTCTTCATCAGACAGATTTCTGTATTTATCCTCATGCTTGGTCGTGTAATGGCAATTCAAATTATAAACCTTTAACACAGCGACCTGTGTAACACAGATGAAGCACATGGCTTTACCTTCAATTTCTGTAAAGAAATACTTGGCAGTCCATGTCTTGTTGAAAACATGGCATTCGTTTTCTTAGCGTGAGCCGACATCTTCAGGGTAACCTGGCTAGCGTCACTTGTCGCTGTTCACCTTCACTCACAGCTCACGCACGCATATACGTTCAAACGTCCATTCATAAGTAATATAAACGTAACGCTTTTCAAAATAAAATTTCAAAATAAAACCAAAATAAAACACAACACAGATATTTGTTGAATTTATGTTGTAATTTATTAAGGATGCACCAAAATGAAAATTCATGGCCGAAACCAAAAACCAAAAATGAGGAAACCAAGGCCGAAAATGTTTCGGTGCATCCCTATAATTTATGATTGGCCTCACGCGGGCCGGACAGGGACGTACAACGGGCCGGATGTGGCCCGCGGGCCGTAGTTTGCCCAGGTCTAACATGGGGTAACAGCAGGTGCGCGAGAAGCCGTCTGGATTATGTTTTTGTCCCACAGGTCCTGAGGGTGTCCCCAGCACAAGTAAACCCTGTTTTTTATTCTGATCACGACTGAATTTCAGTCTCTGTAGAATGAAACGCTATTGCTGTTATGAAAGGTGAGAAAGGACCCAAAAGCGAAATGCAATAATGCAATGTCTTTCATAATGAAAGAGAAATAGTCCAGATGAACAGAAAATCCTTTTCTTGAAGTTATCAACAGAAACTGCCATCAATACGGGCATTAGACAAACTAAAAATCTCTTCTAGTAACAGAGGCAGAGCACAGCAGAAAGACCAGGCCTGGCGGCGTCAAGTCTCGGATCCCATAGAGAGGATACGGTTTACAGCTGGCGGAGAAAATGTTCAGGCAGGTCGTCGGCAGCAGGCAAACTGGACAGAGTGTAGAGTAAGCAGCAATTCAGCAAATACAGAGTGGTATATCTACAGACCAGATCCAGGCAGGACTCAGACAAGACGGGAACATAAGGTAGGAGAGAAAACCTCTGGAATGGGTAACTCATGGAATAATTTGGCAAAGAAGCAGGGAAAAGGGGAAGCTAGAAGTAGCCAACACAATCAGAGGGAAGGGAGAACAGGTGTGGGAGAATTAGTGCGATCGCTGGTTGCAACTAGAAACAGCTGAGGGTGAGTAAAAGGTGAGTGTGGTTGTGTGTGTGTGTGGTTGTGTGTGTGTGTGTGCGCGCAATGGTGAGAGTGCGTGTGTGTGTAAGTGCGAGTGTGGCCAGAAGAGGGAGAAAGAGAAGGATACCAGAGTCATGACAATTGCTTTTGGGAAAGGGTATTGGAAGATTACTAATGACATCCTTCACGACAAAGCCTTTGAGAGGAGCTTCATTAAATCTTTCCAAGGTTGTTTATCGATGAAAGGTTTCTACACTTCGGCCATTGAATGGTAGGAGAGTACAAAATGTAGAATTAGGTATTTCATCCAAAATTATTGTAGAGATAAGATGTGTAAAAAACACAGAGACTTTTACCAACTGCAGAAAAAATTTGAGGATCTGTACATCCAAAGTCATTCAAATGGCGAAGTCCTAGATGTAGACAAGCTTTGTATTTTTAAGAAAAAACAACTCTTGTTTGAAAGGAAAGCACACGGCTACATGTTCAAAATACAGCATGAAATTTGGGATGAAGACGAAAAGTGCTCTGCTTATTTCTTCAAACAAATTAAATCGCGCAACAGAAGCAGGACTATTTCTGCACTCTGTGGTGTTGATGGGGACACAGTTGGGGGACACAGAATGCTTGAGGTGGCAACATATCACTTTTCTCAGCTCTTCCAGAAAAAGGTAGTTGATTATGAAAAAGGAAGTACATTTTTAGATTGTAAGGAAGCTCGAATACCTTTAGACATCAGGGATGATTTGGATGAGGACTTGAAAGAAGCAGAACTTTTTTCTGCCTTAAAGACCATGAAGGATAACAAGGTGCCAGGAGTGGACGGGCTCTCCAAATAATTTTATATTGTCTTCTGGGAACAAATTGGAGAGCATTAGCTAGAAGTCTTTAGAGCCATTTTCCTTTCCAAGTGCCTGGTGGGGTCGATGTCGGAGGGGGTCATCTCCTTACTCTATAAAAAAGGTGATCCAAAGTTATTAACTAACTGGAGGCCCCTGACAATGCTAACTGTAGATTATAAAATCTTAGCTAAAGTCCTAACTAACCGTCTGTCTTCCGCCATGCCCTACATTGTTGGTTTAGACCAAACATGTGGTGTGGGGGGAAGAAAATGTAATTGGAATTTACAATTGCACAGGGATATCCTGGCGTACGTAGAGGAGAGGAATCTGTCAGCGATTATTGTAAATGTGGACCAAGAGAAAGCCTTTGACATGGTAAACCACGATTTTATGTTTAGAACTCTGAATAACTTTGGTTTTGGAGAAAATTGTATTAAATGGCTAAACATTCTTTACACAGGGGTTGGGAGTAGGGTAAATGTTAATGGTCATTTAGGAAACTTGGTGAAGCATTCTCGAGGACTTAGGCAAGGGGACCCTCTCTCTGCTCTCCTTTATGTCTTGTATATTGAACCTTTGGCTTGTGCGATTAGGAAAAACCAAGAGATCAGAGGTCTCAGGTTGCCCGGAGGGGAAACCTTGAAAATCTCACAGTATGCTGACGACATGGCCTTATATTTGTTAGATGACCAGAGTTTGAGAGACTCAATTAAAGTTATGGATGATTTCTCTGTTGCTTCTGGGTCTAAAATCAATAAGAATAAAACTGAAATCAAATTGGTAGGTCGGTGGAAATGGAGAACGGATCGGTTGTGTGGGTTGACGGTGTGCAGGGGACCGATGGTAGTGCTTGGGGTGTCATTTGGGAATGAAATGAATGATGATTTGGCTAATTGGATAGTTAAAATAAAGGCGGTAAATAGAAGGTTGGGACTGTGGAAAGTCAGGAGTTTATCCTTTAGTGGCAAGGTATTAGTGCTGAAGGCAGACATTCTGCCCTCTTTGCTCCACCTTGCTTATGTCTTTCCAATACCAGTGGGTTTAAGGAAAATGTTCACACGGGCAATGTTTAATTTCTTCTGGGGAGGATACGAGTACGTTCGCAGGGATTGGATGTATCAGACTATTGAAGCTGGTGGGAGGGATTTCACTCATTCTCACCTCAATGGGCCTATACAAATGTGAAATATTACTCAAATTGTGGCTCTCTGCACCTTTAAGATTCCTAGTGAAGTGGGACAATAGCAAGCCAAAAGCACAGTCTGTCCCCCTGCATTTTAAGAAAATAGTTCAATGGGCAAGTAAAACACCTGTCTGCAAACAAAATGTTGTATAGTAACCTGATTGAAAGCATTCGTCCTACAGACATTATATGTATATCTTCTTCCATTTGGTTGTGTGTGCAAATGAAAGGCTTGGATAACAGACTTAAAGATTTTAATTGGCTTGTTCTACGCAAACGTCTTCCAGTAATTGCTACATTATACAATCATAATTTGACACTGAATACTTTTTGCCCCAGGAATAATTGTTTGGGCATAGAAACAATTCCCCATGTGTTGTGGGAATGTTCATATGCTACATTGATCTGGTAAATGTTAAAAATGTACTTTGATATTTTAAAGAATATGGATTATGAAAAGATAATTGAACTACAATTGAAAAATGTGGAAAAGGCACAGATGTTGAAAATAGTGACTCTTATCTCTCTCATCAAAACCAAACTTTGGGAAGCTAGATGTAGTGTGGTCAATGACACACTCAAGTGGTCATCAACAGGTTTAGCTAATTGTATAAAACAAGAAATTCAGAAGAAAATGCATTGTGAAATTAATAAGTGGGGTATTGAGTCTGTGAAGAACAGATGGAAAGGGATATATCCTTCATTGTAAATGGCTGTCAAAACGGAGTGGACAAGTTTCACGATGTGTCCTTCTACACAGTAACAAGACTGGAGGGAGTGAGAGGTCTCTGTAGGACTAATGCTTAATCTCCAGCCCTCAGGGATTTCCATGTGGAGTCCATGTGCAGGTGCAACCAGCGAGTGCTGACTGTACATATGTACAACCCATGGGTCTCCCAGACCCGGTGCAGATTTCTGGGAGAGCGTCGGGGGGCAATGATAAATGTGGATAAAACGGAGGTTATGTAAGTGGGGCAGGTGGGGTGCAGTCACAGTTTTAAGCAGACTGATGTGTATATTAAGGCACTTGTGTGTATGTTATGAGTGCGCTGGACATGCCGGAGTGGGTGCTGAAGGGGTTGGGCCTGGTCAGTACAGTGGATGGGACACTGCCTGGGAATACCAGGTGCTGTAAGCCTTTTTCACCAGTAGGGTGTGCTCTTTCCATACATTGGAGTTTGGGCGACGGCAGGAAGAAAATTGAGAGAAGCAGACTTTTTTAAATACTCAAGAGATATTTGAGAACGGCAATTATCTTAGTTAGTGAATGTACTCTGCTCAAAAAATGAAGGGAGCACGTAATCATCACACTATAACATCAAGTCAGTTAAACTTTAGGGATAAAAAATGTCCATTTAGGAAGCATAAGCGATTGTGAATCAATGTCACTTGTTCCCCAAAAAGGGAATGGTTTTGCAGGTGTTGGCCACAGACAATTGCTCTCTCATTATCCTTCCTGACTGATTCTTCTCTAATTTAGCATTTTGCTAGTGTCCTTGTCACTACTGGTAGCATGAGGCAGTACCTGCAGCCCCTTCAGGTTGCACAGGTAGTCCAGCTCCTTCAAGATGGCACATCCATGTGTGCCGTCACACAAAGGGGATGGGCCGTTACACAAGGAGAGCTGAAAAGGGCTGTGGAAGGGCATCAACCCAGCAACAGGACCGGTATCTGCTACTTTGTGCGAGGAGGAACAGGAGCACTGCCAGAGCCCTACAAAATGACCTCCAGCGGGCTACTGGTGAGCATATTTCTGACCAAACTGCCACAAACAGACTCCATGAGGGTGGTATGAGACCCCGACGTCCTCTAGTGGGACCACAGCCCAGCACTGTGCAGCACAATTGGCCAGAGAACACTAGAATTGGCAGGTCTGCCATTGGCACTGATGAGAGCAGGTTAACACAGAGCACATGTGACAGACCTGAAAGAGTCTGTAGACACTTGGGTTCCTCCTGGTACAGGACAATGCCCGGCCTAATGAGGCCAGAGTGTGTAGGCAGTTCCTGGATGACGAAGGCATTGATGCCATTTGAGATCTAATTGAGAACCTCTGGGACATTATGGATTGGTGCATCCAAAACCGCCAAGTAGCGCCACAGACTGTCCAGGAGCTCACGGTTGCCCTGATCCAGATCTGGGAGGAGATCCCACAGGATATCATTGGTCGTCTCATCAGGTGCATGCCCAGACATTGTTGGGAGTACATACAGGCACATGGGGGCCACAAACACTACTGAGTCACATTATGAGTTGCCATGATGAAATTCACGCAAGTTGGAAAAGCCTGTGATTTCAATGGTTTACTTTGATTTTCAGTGTGAGTTTGAATCCAGTCCTCAATATGTTGGTGATTTAGGTTTCCATTGACTGTTGTTATGTCATTTAGTTCTCAACGAATTACACAATGTACAATAAACATTTTTTATTTTAATAATTTAGTTCATTGAGACCTGATGTGTGATTTAAGTGTTCCCTTAATTATTTTGAGCCAAGTATAATGCTAATTCAGAATACAATTTGTAAAAGCTCTTAAAAAAGGGAAAATGCCATTTCCATAGACACATAGTAACCCTGGTAAATGGATGCAACTGGAAGATAGTACCCACATACGCCCATGAAACATTTTGTAGATCAGGCCATATAATGATGACTTACTCTCTAACCTTACATTTTCCATTTATTTACAATTTGTGCAAAACTATCATCATTGGGGAACTGTGAAGCCCTTCTACACCTTCAAACATGTCATAAGGATTCATACAACTTTGTTCATATCATTATTTTCTGTTATTTAGTCCTTTTTGTTATTATTGCTCTTATTTTTGAGTCTTCTGATGACATTTCTTCAAACAGAAAAAAAATCCAATCAGAAAACGGTTAATACCAAATAGAAAAAATATCAGAATAATCAGAATCTTTCTTGGGTTGTCTTTAGGCAGCTCTGCTAGAACTAAGCCAGAAACCATCTGCCATTGAACTGTAATTGACAAGCATTTTCGACATTATTTTAGGGGCATGGCCATTTGGCCTTCGATGTCACAAAATGTTTAGGGCACAAAGGCCACTGAGTGAAATAAGAGGATTTGGAGCTAACAAATAAACAACTTGAATTGCTAATGAGAAAAAAAACATGCATGACAAAAAACATACATTATTCACTTTTAATATCATAATTTAATATTAACTGATTAGAACTGATATGTTTGAATCTGTTTTATATCTATTATATCTACTTCAAAATTTTTAAAGATTCTGGAATCTGTTTCATTTTAGAAATTTTAGTTGGGAGCATTCACATGACGACAACATCAGGTAACATTTTGACAGTTAAGTAACGTTAAGGCTAGCTAGCCAGAAGGATGACATTACCTCAGTTACCCAAAAGTAAATCGCTAAGTATAGCCTACTTGAACATCACAATCAGCTGCGCAAAAGAGTACGGCCAAAATAAACAAAAAAAGGAAAATGTTTGCTTTATCTGGCAACACTTTGTGGTATGCACCGCTATCAATCGATAACTACCTAACTTGCTTACTTGCATGTAGTCCGGTCTTGTGGTTGTTCTCAGTTGCGAACAACAAACAAACTTACGAATAAACTGCTGACCGCAAGATTTTGAGAGTAGCAGGGACACAAAGGCAATGGTGGCCGTAGGGCGTACAATGATTTTCGGGGCATCACGGCAACGACCTCCTTCGTGAAATTCCTACGCAGCACTGTTCCTTATTCACCAATGACTCTAGAATTTTTGCCAAACAGTCAACAGATGATGGGCCGATAATTATCCAATTCACAACCATCACCTCCCTGTTTTCCAAGCTTCAGGAATCCTCTATGACTGGTGTTAGATAGAAGATGTCACTGTACTAGCAATGACAGGAGTGGCCCACTTCAGTAAATATGGATCCAGATTGTCAGATCCTATCGATTTCTTACAATCTATTGCAGATAATGTAAATAAGACCTCACTTTCTGTGAATTTTTGGAAATTTAAAACTGGGTTTTTGTTTCTCTCTTCCCCAGAGGGCCGAGGGGCTGAGGAAATATACTGGTCAGGATTATATTGCCATTTTTTCTTTCAAAAAGAAAACCAGCATAGATAAAGAGCTTATTAATCAAGGTTCTTAGTGAAGTGAGACAATTGCAAGTCAATCCCCCCGCATTTTAAGGAAATAATTCAACGGGCAAGTAAATCCCCTGTCTGCAAATAAAAGGATAAGGGACTTGATTACAAAATGCTGGTTGAAAATATTCTGTGATGTCTACTCCTCGTGGCACCGCAGCTCCTCTTCCTCTCCGGCGCTCCAGCTCGTCGGTGTACTAACCACTCCCCGAGGACGCACCTGTTTTCACTTAGTCATTAGTTCAGTGTACACACACCTAAAGGATTATTAGGAACACCATACTAATATTGTGTTTGACCCCCTTTCGCCTTCAGAACTGCCTTAATTCTACGTGGCATTGATTCAACAAGGTGCTGAAAGCATTCTTTAGAAATGTTGGCCCATATTGATAGGATAGTATCTTGCAGTTGATGGAGATTTGTGGGATGCACATCCAGGGCATGAAGCTCCCGTTCCACCACATCCCAAAGATGCTCTATTGGGTTGAGATCTGGTGACTGTGGGGGCCATTTCAGTACAGTGAACTCATTGTCATGTTCAAGAAACCAATTTGAAATGATTCGAGCTTTGTGACATGGTGCATTATCCTGCTGGAAGTAGCCATCAGAGGATGGGTACATGGTGGTCATAAAGGGATGGACATGGTCAGAAACAATGCTCAAGTAGGCCGTGGCATTTAAACGATGCCCAATTGGCACTAAGTGGCCTAAAGTGTGCCAAGAAAACATCCCCCACACCATTACACCACCCCCACCAGCCTGCACAGTGGTAACAAGGCATGATGGATCCATGTTCTCATTCTGTTTATGCCAAATTCTGACTCTATCATCTGAATGTCTCAACAGATATCGAGACTCATCAAACCAGGCAACATTCTTCCAGTCTTCAACTGTCCAATTTTGGTGCAAATTGTAGCCTCTTTTTCCTATTTGTAGTGGAGATGAGTGGTACCCGGTGGGGTCTTCTGCTGTTGTAGCCCATCCGCCTCAAGGTTGTGCATGTTGTGGCTTCACAAATGCTTTGCTGCATACCTCGGTTGTAACGAGTGGTTATTTCAGTCAAAGTTGCTCTTCTATCAGCTTGAATCAGTTGGCCCATTCTCCTCTGACCTCTAGCATCAACAAAGCATTTTTGCCCATAGGACTGCCGCACACTGGATGTTTTTCCCTTTTCACACCATCCTTTGTAAACCCTAGAAATGGTTGTGCGTGAAAATCCCAGTAACTGAGCAGATTGTGAAATACTCAGACCGGCCCGTCTGGCACCAACAACCATGCCACGCTCAAAATTGCTTAAATCACCTTTCTTTCCCATTCTGACATTCAGTTTGGAGTTCAGGAGATTGTCTTGACCAGGACCACACCCCTAAATGCATTGAAGCAACTGCCATGTGATTGGTTGATTAGATAATTGCATTCATGAGAAATTGAACAGGTGTTCCTAATAATCCTTTAGATGAGTGTATATTGGTTCTGTTAGTCACAGTTCATCACAGATTATTGTTTGCTTGTCATTACGTGAGGTGTGTTTTTCATAGATAAAGATGGGAACCGTTTCTGCTCGTGTTTTTTCTCCTTTTTTTCTTAATTTTTACGCACACATTACACTCACACTGTCACAGAATAATCTGTCACCTACGAGGTCATTTTATATTTTTCCCTTTTGCTTACCTTTGATCCCTTTTTCTTTTTGCCTTTTTCTTTTTCTGCACTTATCTCTGTGTCCCGGAGGGTGCATGGTCGATTGGTGATCACCACTCCTGATCACCACTCCTGATCACCACTCCTGATCACCACTCCTGATCACCACTCCTGATCACCACTCCTGCCACAGGCCATCCGGGCATCGGTCGGACCCTTGAGGTGCTCAGGGCGAAGTTTTGGTGGCCCTGGAATGGGGAGGACTGTGCGCACACGGAGCAGGACATGACAGCGCCGCACAGTCCTCCCCATTCCTGGGCCACCATTACTTCACATGGAACAAAACGATTACTTCACATGGAACAAAACGATTGGTTTCCAACGCTCACCAAAAAGAGCCGTTCAAAAAGAGCTGTTTGTTTGCAAATGACCCGTCACTAGTAAACTGAGGTCCTAGAGGTGAAACATTAATTTACTTAAAAATTGGTTGTTTTGTTTTACATACATTTTGTAGTTAAGTATCAAGTACCCTTAAAGTAATATGTAACATCTGTATTATCTACTAATTTCAAGTTTTCCAACACTTTTCTACGGTTCATCAACTTCATATAGTTTCAGACAGTCTTCTGCTCATGGCCATGCCAGCCGGAATACGACCGCTCTCAGATGCTTAGTCAGGACAGGCCTTGTTTGTACTTGAATGGGAGTCCGTCTGGGGATATCAGGTGCTATAAGGTTTTTTAATCAGCTAGGGGGTGTGCTTCTCTGTCTGCTGGTTTGAGGTGCTGATGGAGAGATATCCTGCAAATCTGTCATTCATCTTTTCCGACACTTGCTGGTATTTGTGTAAAACAGTAAACAACCTGAAGACAGTAGACAGCCAAGTGGCAAGACACTGTTTAAAAGAAAACGATCTGTTCTCATCAGTAACTCTTTATTTGTGAAATTTATAAACACACACTCAGGTACATGGGGTTGTTTGTTTGTTTGTCCCAACATAAGATATTCTTGCATTCGCAGGGTCAAACTACAGTTTACATGCTGGCTTATCAAAGATTAATTAACACACATAATTATGTCTTAGTGACAACGTTTTGGCAGTGTAAAACGTTTTTTGTGAAAGTAATGCTCCATGGAGTTCAATTAAACATGTTTATTTATTCTAATTCTGTGGATTAGCCATCTGTTATCTTTTGATGTATGTAATGTTACATGCTATCAATAATTTTTTATTTGTAATTAATTTAGGAAAATTTGTATATTTTATTGTTCACTTTGACTTTATGGATTTTTTGTGATCAGAGACAATCTCCTAATTACATTTTGATTTAATGTTGTGACACAATAAAATGTGGAAATGTCTACAATGTGGTGAAAATGTTTGTGAGCCACTGTATCTGCCTGTACTTTTGAGTAATGATGTTTATTTCCTCCTACACTTTTTTCGGGGAACACCAACTTCATAGCGTGTAAGGAAAATTGTTCTTTCTAATTGCGGCCATACCAACCTTTCACTCTAAGAAAGTGAGCCACTCAGCGGTGAAAAAAACCTTTGTAGAATAAGAGAAAACAAACATGGGTGTGTTCCAATTGGCACTCTTTTCCCTTTACCCTGTGGTCCCGTACCTAAAGGGTGAAAGACGAGTTTGTGTTTCTGAACCACAAACACAGCTGGTATTACTTAGTGAAATATTCTCCAATTACAGAGAGAGGGAGAGAGAGAGAGAGAGAGACAGGAAACTGGAGAAAGAGAGAGAGAGAGGAAGGCAAAAGAGCTGTTTCATTCTCTTCATCTGCTTTCAATGAGGTGGTTCCATAAGCAGTGGTTTGTGTTTGAGTAAGTCTTTGCAGCATGACAGTAGGCTGTGTTGAGGTTTTCAAGTGTTTTAAGGCCTTGAGTTGATTAACTAGCATTTGTCCCATCATCCTTGTGATCTAACACCGGGGGGGGGGGGGGGGGGGGGGGGGGGATAGTAATAATCCTGGGATCCAGCCATTTTCTTTATTTAATCCTCTCCTTCTCAGTTTCATTCTAGCTGAGAAGAGCCACAAACTATCAACAAAATATTTGTTAGTAGATAGATAGTTGAAATGTTATTGATCATCAGCAGATAATCTGTAGAGCATTTTCGGGACTCTTGAAATAAAGTGTTACTGTTCCTAGACCACTCTTTGCCCATCTGCCCACCTCTGGCCATTTCTCTCCTGTAGAGGGCGAACTAGACCAAAAAAAACCAGCATGAATCATTCAATGGCTTCCATACCAAAGAAGGGTTGTGGTTTGAGGCTTTCCCCTCAGATTCCGTCTCAGTGAGTCAAAGTTCACAGCCATGATTAAACGGATTTGTTCCGACTAGACCACCAAGACAAACTGGCCGGGATGTGGGAAGGTAAATGGAATGATGGTATTCTGGTGAAATGTTACTGTAAATATGAATGTCTCTCTGTCTGCAGCAGTGATATATATTATACCAAAATGTGTATTTATAGATTCAAAGTTAAATGTAATGTGAGTTTGGTAACTATTTCAAAAGTCCATCTGTAGGTAATTTACTTTCAGTAACATTTAAAATGTCTATCCCTAGTCCTAAACTTTAAAAGACCCCATTCCAACTCTGAACACAAACTTTGATTAACCCCTTGTTTAAACATGAACTTATTAAGCGGTAGCTTATCCCCATATAAATACAACACAGTTATAGAAAACAAAAACACAACACCAAGCCTCCTCCAAATGGTAAAATACTTAGCTTCACTATATGCCACTAAAACCTGCTCATCTCACGTCTACAGCAACAGTATCTCACAAAAGTGAGTACACCCCTCTCATTTTTGTAAATATTTGAGTATATCTTTTCATGTGACAACACTGAAGAAATTACATTTTGCTACAATGAAAAGTAATAAGTGTACAGCTTGTATAACAGTGTACATTTGCTGTCAAAATAACACAACACACAGCCATTAATGTCTAAACCGCTGGCAACAAAAGTGAGTACCCCCCTAAGTGTAAATGTCCAAATTGGGCCCAAAGTGTCAATATTTTGTGTAGCCACCATCATTTTCCAGTACTCCCTTAACCCTCTTGGGCATGGAGTTCACCAGAGCTTCACAGGTTGCCACTGGAGTCCTCTTCCACTCCTCCATGATGACATCACGGAGCTGGAGGATGTTAGAGACCTTGCGCTCCTCCACCTTCCGTTTGAGGATGCCCCACAGATGCTCAATAGGGTTTAAGTCTGGGGACATGCTTGGTCAGTCCAACACCTTTACCCTCAGATTCTTTAGCAAGGCAGTGGTCGTCTTGGAGGTGTTTTTGGGGTCGTTATCATGTTGGAATACTGCCCTGTGGCCCAGTCTCCGAAGGGAGGGGATCATGCTCTGCTTCAGTATGTCACAGTACATGTTGGCATTCATGGTTCCCTCAATGAACTGTAGCTCCCCAGTGTCGGCAGCACTCATGCAGCCCCAGACCATGACACTCCCACCATCATGCTTGACTGTAGGCAAGACGCACTTGTCTTTGCACTCCTCACCTGGTTGCCGCCATAAACGCTTGACACCATCTGAACCAAATACGTTTATCTTGGTCTCATCAGGCCACAGGACATGGTTCCAGTAATCCATGTCCTTAGTCTGGTTGTCTTCAGCAAACTGTTTGTGGGCTTTCTTGTGCATCATCTTTAGAAGAGGCTTCCTTCTGGGACGACAGCCATGCAGACCAATTTGATGCAGTGTGCGGCGTATGGTCTGAGCACTGACAGGCTGACCCCCCACCCCTTCAACCTCTGCAGCAATGCTGGCAGCACTCATACGTCTATTTCCCAAAGACAACCTCTGGATATGACGCTGAGAATGTGCATTCAACTTCTTTGGTCGACCATGGCGAGGCCTGTTCTGAGTGGAACCTGTCCTGTTAAACCGCTGTAAGGTCTAGGCCACCGTGCTGCAGCTCAGTTTCAGGGTCTTGTCAATCTTCTTATAGCCTAGGCCATCGTTATGTAGAGCAACAATTCTTTTTTTCAGATCCTCAGAGAGTTCTTTCCCATGAGGTGCCATGTTGATCTTCCAGTGACCTGTATGAGGGCATGTGAGAGCAATGACACCAAATTTAACACACCTGCTCCCCATTTACACCTGAGACCTTGTAACACTAATGAGTCACATGACACCGGGGAGGGAAAATGGCTAATTGGGCCCAATTTGGACATTTTCACTTAGGGGTGTACTCACTTTTGGTGCCAGCGGTTTACTGTTATACAAGCTGTACACTCACTACTTTACTTTGTAACAAAGTGTCATTTCTTCAGTGTTGTCACATGAAAAGATATAATCAAATATTGACAAAAATGTGAGGGGTCTACTCACTTTTGTGAGATACTGTATGTGTACAGTTGACCCTAAAGGTGATTCTAATTCTAAACATTTGAATTATGTTTTTTTTTATTCCACAAGTTTGATACAAATAACCTAGTGTTAGCCATTCCTTACACTAGTTACATTCCTTACAAGTTACACCAGGTACAGTACCAGTCAAACATTTGGAGACCCCTACTAATTTCCTTTATTTGACTATTTTCCACATTATAGAATAATAGTGAAGACATCAAAACTATGAAAAAACACACATGGAATCATGCAGCGACCGAAACGTTGTTAAACCGGTCAAAATACTTTTCATATTTTAGATTCTTCAAAGTAGCTAGCCTTTGCTTTGTTGACAGTTTTACATACTCAACCAGTTTCATGAGGTAGTCACCTGGAATGCGTTTTACTTTTAACAGGTGTGCATTGTTAAAAGTTATTTTGTGGAATTTCTTCTTAATGTGTTTGAGCAGGTCAGCTGTGTTGTGACAAGGTAGAGTTGGTATAGATAAGACCATCATTATGACTGTACTGTAGTAGTCCATATTATGGCAAGAACAGCTCAAATAAGCAAAGAGAGACAATAGTCCATCACAACAGGCCTTCGTGGTTGAATTGCTGCAAAGAAACCACTACTGAGGACCCACTAAGAAGAAGGGACTTGCTTGGGCCAAGAAACCCAATAAATGGATAATAGACAGATTGTAATATGTCTTTTGGTCTGATGTGTCCATGTGTTGTTGTGAGACACCGAGTGGGTGAATGGATGATCTCCACATGTGGATCCTTTCGTGAAGCATGGAGAAGGAGGTGTGATGGTGTGGGGGTGTTTTGCTGATGACACTGATTCATTTACAAGGCAGACTCAACCAGCATGGCAAACACAACATTCTAAGTTCGATACTTCATTACTGTCTGGTTTGCACTTACTGGGACTATCTTTTGTTTTTCAACAGGACAATGATCCAAAACATACCTCCAGGCTGTCTGTCTAAGGGTAGTTGAGGATGTTGGATGCAGCCGGAGGTGTTATAAATAGCAAAGCATGGATCTGCAGTTTTATTCACTAGTCTTTCATTTCTCACTTTCTAGTTAGCAAGGCATTTTTGTGTGTTTTAAACTGTTTGCTAGAAATGTATAATAATGTTTTTAAATAATGTTTTTACCGGACCCCATAAGCGGTCAAGAAGAGCTTATGTCTCTTAATGAGTGAGTGAGTGATCGACTGACTGACTGCCTCTTGCTAAATAGCGTAGTGGTTAGAGAAGCGGATGTGCAAATGATATATCCCACAGTTGAATCTCGCCACAGTCAAAGCAAATTATGCATTAAGATTTATTCTGGATAGACAAAAACTTTGCTGGCTACAACCTTCAGTAGCTACGTTATAGTAAACCTAAAATGAACGTGTTTACAGTTATGCAATGTTGCAACAATTTCTGGTGGATTTTTGAAGTGTGCATCCGTGCATGCTTTTTGGGGTAATATAGGCTTTATCCAAACCCCTTTGGCAGTAAAAGAGTAGGGGTTTCCACGATTCTCACTTCTTTTCACTTATTATCACCTAAATTGATAGTTATTTTATCAATGTCATTCACGAATGGCTAATAAGCTGTTAAAACGGCCCGTGGCAAAAGTCATACAGTTCATAGATGCTGTTTGTGGTGGAGGTAAACTTAATAAGAAATGTTAGTCAGTTTAAAACAATGCTAATGGTGTCTAGTGACATTTTCAAACTTGGCGTGATGTCAATGCATGACAAAATGTATTAATGTGGAGATGCTATACCAACACTCTGCAAACATATAGTGGTAAATGAACAGCTTCAAATGTATAGCGTAGTGGTTAAAGGCTTCTCTCACATGGGCGACCCGGGTTAGAATTCATTTTTAATTGTGGGCTGGCTGAACTAGGCTTGCCTGGTTCCTTATCTGGTTATTCCACTCGCTGCCTAATGCCTGTACTATATATTGTTATGCACTGTGATAAACTGCACTCAGTGAACTAGCAGCTGTTCTTAAACAGAGGATACACATTCTCTACTCATATATACTTACAAAATTGTGATTTGTATTAAGTTAACATTTGGAATTGTTTGAAGTTGGAGATGGATTATTTAACAATTTGATACACAATATATTTAATATTAACGTGAAATTTGCCTTTAATTGTTTGAAGATGGAGATGGATTATTTAACAGTTTGTTGCAAAATATATTTCAGTATGATTTAATTTTAAAGTGAAATTTGCCTTTAATTATAAAACACAACAATAAAACACACGTTCTAGCCATAACAGATGATCCCCAAAACATTTTCAGGAAGTTAGTTTTGCTGTGCAGATGTTAGAGAAAACTTTGATCAGCTTCCATATTGAAATTTTTATGCATTTATTTTATTTACAACTTGGAGAGAGTGAACATTTCAAGGAGGGATTCATCGCCTGGCCCATAGCTGAGAGCAACAGAACATCATGAATTATTAGTATTGCTGCCTCTGCCTGGCAGATGTTCACAGACCCAAACACACATGAATCTGTAGTAGAACTGGCAGGCTTCGCTGTCTCCCTCCCTCCTCCTCTCCCCTTCTCCATCTCTCCCTCTCTCTTTCTCTCCCTCTCTCCCTCTCTCTTCCACTCCCTCTCTCCTCCCTTTCTCCCCCGTCTCCTCCCTGGACCTCAACCCAACACACTTCAAGTTTCTGTCCCTGAAGCCAAACCCCTAACCACTGAGTGCTTGATGCCGTAGAGACCCGGGAGCGGAGTGGTTATCCTGGCCGGTTTACAGCTGCAACATTAATCTGAGATGTCAGCACCCTGCCACCAACATGCTGGAAATGATTCCACTCCTTAATATGGGACCTTCAGTGGTGCAGGGTTACTCTCAGGGCTGAGTTCCAAACAGCGTTCTGTTCCCTAGTCAGTGCACTAGTAAAACAGCACTGTTCAAATGAGTCGATGGGGTGAAGTGCACCTTGCTGGTGTACGCATGGTGGTGAAGGCGAGATTCTTGGGGGGTCTGTCATCGCGTTGCCGATCTCTGACGGTGGGCCTTCGGTGCGTGGAATATGGTGTGTAGCGAAGCACTCTTATTGAGCCACCAGATGAAAGGAACATGTTAACGGTTAAACTGAACCACAGCCTGCCACTTCCAGCTGGCGGATAATGGTAAACGGCGCTCAGCCAAGCAGCAGTTGTTGGTAATGCAAAGACACCTCAAGACTTGGGTGACTTGGTGCTGTCACTGTTGACACAGCCTTCATTAAAATTTTGTTTTCATATAGGCTCTGCTTGTAGGGGGGTTTTGGCCATGCTGGTGGGGTGGTATAGGGCCTGCTTGTAGGGGGGTTTTGGCCATGCTGGTGGGGTGGTATAGGCCCTGCTTGTAGGGGGGTTTTGGCCATGCTGGTGGGGTGGTATAGGCCCTGCTTGTAGGGGGGTTTTGGCCATGCTGGTGGGGTGGTATAGGCCCTGCTTATAGGGGGGTTTTGGCCATGCTGGTGGGGTGGTATAGGCCCTGCTTGTAGGGGGGTTTTGGCCATGCTGGTGGGGTGGTATAGGCCCTGCTTGTAGGGGGGTTTTGGCCATGCTGGTGGGGTGGTATAGGGCCTGCTTGTAGGGGGGGGTTGGCCATGCTGGTGGGGTGGTATAGGCCCTGCTTGTAGGGGGGTTTTGGCCATGCTGGTGGGGTGGTATAGGGCCTGCTTGTAGGGGGGTTTTGGCCATGCTGGTGGGGTGGTATAGGGCCTGCTTGTAGGGGGGTTTTGGCCATGCTGGTGGGGTGGTATAGGGCCTGCTTGTAGGGGGTATAGGCCCTGCAGGTGGGGTGATATAGGCCCTGCTGGTGGGGTGGTATAGGGCCTGCTTGTAGGGGGTATAGGCCCTGCAGGTGGGGTGATATAGGCCCTGCTGGTGGGGTGGTATAGGGCCTGCTTGTAGGGGGTATAGGCCCTGCTGGTGGGGTGGTATAGGGCCTGCTTGTAGGGGGTATAGGCCCTGCAGGTGGGGTGATATAGGCCCTGCTGGTGGGGTGGTATAGGGCCTGCTTGTAGGGGGTATAGGCCCTGCTGGTGGGGTGGTATAGGGCCTGCTTGTAGGGGGTATAGGCCCTGCAGGTGGGGTGATATAGGCCCTGCTGGTGGGGTGGTATAGGGCCTGCTTGTAGGGGGTATAGGCCCTGCTGGTGGGGTGGTATAGGGCCTGCTTGTAGGGGGTTTTGGCCATGCTGGTGGGGTGGTATAGGGCCTGCTTGTAGGGTGTATAGGCCCTGCTGGTGGGGTGGTATAGGGCCTGCTTGTAGGGGGTATAGGCCCTGCAGGTGGGGTGATATAGGCCCTGCTGGTGGGGTGGTATAGGGCCTGCTTGTAGGGTGTATAGGCCCTGCTGGTGGGGTGGTATAGGGCCTGCTTGTAGGGGGTATAGGCCCTGCTGGTGGGGTGGTATAGGGCCTGCTTGTAGGGGGTATAGGCCCTGCAGGTGGGGTGATATAGGCCATGCTGGTGGGGGTGTATAAGCCCTGCTTGTAGGGGGGTATAGACCCTGCTTGTAAGGGGGTATAGGCCCTGCTTGTAGGGGGGATAGGCCCTGCTGGTAGGGGGGTATAGGCCCTGCTTGTAAGGGGGTATAGGCCCTGCTTGTAGGGGGGATAGGCCCTGCTGGTAGGGGGGTATAGGCCCTCTGGGACCCAGTCAAAATCTGTCTCATCGCACTCCCCTCTGGGACCCCAGTCAAAATCTGTCTCATCGCACTCCACTCTGGGACCCCAATCAAAGCCTGTCTCATCGCACACTACTCTGGGACCCCAGTCAAAGATGTGCCCCAGGCAGGGTGCTATTTGGACTGCAGCCTAGAAGTGGAACGTCTCTACTTGGTTCAGATCTCCAGGGGATACTCCCACGAGGAACCATTTTTAAGCAGAGATTATATTGCTGTTTCATTACATGAAGTGAAACATAAGAGCTGTGTCAGTGGGCTTCAAAGTGGATGCAGTTCTCAGATCACAGATGTGGGAATGAAACAGACACTTTTGTCAGGGACTCTAAATGCACTTTGAGATTGACTAGCTTTCAAAGCATTACATACCAACCAGGAAGTGTGTGTTGTTGTGTGTGTTGTAGTGTGTTTATGTCTGTGTGTGTGTGTGAGTTTTAAAGAAGGCAATATTTACATCTAAAATTTTAGGGCAAAATGTACCAATAAGAGTAAAGTTGGAGTTAGGGTTTGGGTTAGGGGTTAGGGGTTAGGGGTTAGGCCAAAGGGATAGGGAAAATGTATTCCTAGGTCTCAGGTCCCCACAAAGTTAGTAAAGCAAGTGTGTGTGTTTGTGTGTGTGTATTACAGTTCCTCTGATAAGGCTTCTAGTCATGTGGACTATTTTGACAAAACAAAGCCACAGAATTATGCTAACTTTTCAGGTTCAATGGAATCTTTTCAATATTTTCGCCTTCCAGTTTCCTCTCATGTTTAGATACGTGGGATTTCCCACTTCTGCTACCTGTGCAGAACTATGAAAGATAAACCAACCAACTGTCACATCACCCAGGTGTGAGTGTGTGGACGACTGTGTGTGTATTTGTGTGTGCATGGAGGCCGGTGTGTGTGTATGTGGGTGTTCTTGTTTGTGTGTGTGAGTGCCTGTTGTATGTGTCCTAATTTTTTTCAGTTACGTTGTTCTTTTCAAACATAATAATTGCCTGATACTATATCCCTTATATTGCCAAAATACTTCTAATGTATTTCAAACAATACTCATTTAGAGTGAAAAACTAAAAAGTTAAAAAAAGGATTATTGGAAAAATTATACTTTGATCAACAAATACAGAATGTTTAAAAAAGGTCACTGGACAAAGAATATATTTGTTAAAACCCCAGCTCAATTATCCTCAAATCTCCTAACATCTAGACCCATATGACACTAAAGTAGTCCTGACATCTAGACCCATATGACACTAAAGTAGTCCTGACATCTAGACCCATATGACACTAAAGTAGTCCTGACATCTAGACCCATATGACACTAAAGTAGTCCTGACATCTAGACCCATATGACACTAAAGTAGTCCTGACATCTAGACCCATATGACACTAAAGTAGTCCAGACATCTAGACCCATATGACACTAAAGTAGTCCTGACATCGAGACTCATATGACACTAAAGTAGTCCTGACATCTAGACCCATATGACACTAAAGTAGTCCTGACATCTAGACCCATATGACACTAAAGTAGTCCTGACATCTAGACCCATATGACACTAAAGTAGTCCTGACATCTGGACCCATATGACACTAAAGTAGTCCTGACATCTAGACCCATATGACACTAAAGTAGTCCTGACATATGGACCCATATGACACTAAAGTAGTCCTGACATCTAGACCCATATGACACTAAAGTAGTCCTGACATATGGACCCATATGACACTAAAGTAGTCCTGTGTGTCTCTGTTGATGAAGCGTGGCAGTTACGGCAGTGTTTTGAGTTTGATTCCCATAAGGGGAACCCAAAACAGTCCACCACTCTGGATAAGAGCATCTTCTACAAGACTGAAAATAAATGAAGTAGCAGAACATACACTATTCTACTGGATTGGACGTCTGGGCTGATAGAAGGAACCACTTTACCAAACCAATAAAGTGCTCAAACCGTCCTCAAATTGTAGATTTCAAAATAAAAGGAGGCTGTAGAATCCATGTGGCGCAGAACTGCATTGGTTACATTTGCAGGTGCAACAGTTTTTATCTAATTAATAATTTTATGTTGTATGTGTACAACAATTTAGTCTTATGAACAAGTTGTATGTGTACAAGCATGCAAAGCTAGGGCAGGATGAGGGTAAAGATGCAGAAGTTTTAGACCTTACTTCCTATTTTCTCTCATGTTTAAATAAGTGGTATTTCCCACTTCTGCTACCTGTGCAGAACTATGACAGATAAACCGATCAACTGTCACGTCATCCAGGCGTCGATGTGTGTGTTTGTGTATGTGCGTGTTTGTGTGCATGCAAAGTTGTGTGTCCGGGCCCAGACAAAAACCATTTGTGAAACCGTTTAGGACAATTTAGAAAACATTCCGTAATGAAGAAAAAACACATAGATACATATACACACACACACACACACACACACACACACACACTGACATGCACACTGACATGCACACACACACACACACACACACACACACACACTGACATGCACACACACACACACACACACACACACACACTGACATGCACACTGACATGCACACACACACACACACACACACACTGACATGCACACACACACACACACACACACACACACACACTGACATGCACACACACACACACACACACACACACACACACACACACACACACACACTGACATGCACACACACACACACACACACACACACACACACACACACTGACATGCACACTGTTTCCAAAGAATTTGGGACACTGCGTAAAATGTAAAGAAAAACAGAATGCAATGATGCGCAAATCATTTAAACCCTATTTTCAACAAGAAAAAAGTACGAGAAATACAAAACGTTGAAACTGAGAAATATTATTGTTTCTTGAAAAATACTGTATATGCCCAATTTGAATTTTATGCCAGCAACACGTTTCAAAAAAGCTGGGATGAAGGCAGCAAAAGACTGGAAAAGTTGTGTAATGCAAAAAGAAACCTGGTGGAACATCTCATCTAACTAGGTTAATTGGCAACAGGTCAGTAACATGATTGAGTATAAAAAGAACATCCCAGAGAGTCTTTCAGAAGTAAAGATGAGGAGGGGTCACCACTCTCTTTAAGACTGGGCAGGCAAATAGTGCAACAATTTAAGGTTTCTAAATGGAAAATTTCAAAGAGTTTGAGGTTCTCATCATCTATGGTAACGAATATCATTAAAAGATTGAGAGAAGCCGAAGAAATGTCTGTATGCAAGGGACAAGACTGAAAACCTTAACCAAAAACTAACCCTATCATTAGGAAGAAAGGAAAATGAGTAGATGTACACAAACAATCACAAACACTTCACAAACACACCCACACACACACTAGCACACACACTAACACACACACTAACAGACACACTAACAGACACACTAACACACACACTAACACACACACTAACACACACACTAACAGACACACAGTGATGAATTAAAGCTTTAAGCACGCATCCTTCTGATAGTGAACCAAAAACAAACAAAAATCCCAGAAGTCAAAAAATGCAAACATCACATCACAAGTTTACATCAGTGCCTTTTAAAGCCATGTAGGTCAAGAAAGTGGCATCACGACATGTTAGAGCAGAAACCATAAACGGAAAGAGTTTTGCAGTTTTTCAGTTGTAACACACATTTCTGAAAACCCACACCATGTTGATTAAAACCCAGAGTTCTCACACAAAATGAGACTATACTCAAAACCAAATAATCAGTCATATAAAGTATTCTTTACCCTCAGAAGTCAAACAAAACATCAAATAAAATCATACTTTGGAATTGAAAACGTCATTATATCAAGTATACATGAATCAATAACCGTAAGGTGTTCATTAATTTTGCACTTGGCATGATAATAGAGGCTGTAAATTATGTCTAGACAGTACAGAAAACAGAGAAATACCATAATTGTCCATTTTTGTGCCAGGTTTGGAAATGGAATTCACCTACACTTGGTATTTAGCCTATGAAGGCAAGAGGGGGTATGTGATCTTACACATTAATAAGGTTATAGTCATAAAATAAACATATTTATTCTCACCTTTTTCCGGAGATGTTCACCTACATCTCAATCTAATTCTTCTGACTATTTCAGAGAATATGAGTACTGATACCGTACTATTCTGCTTGTGCTAATAAATACAGATTTGAGCACAGAAAAGAGGGTGGATTGTACAATAGTCAATTAAGCTCCCTTTCATAATTTCTCCAGACAGTTGATGTAACAGTGAAACAGTTAAGATTTGGCTGATCTCTCATCACAGCTTCCTTCACTGACATACCAGTTACACCAAAACTGTACTTACCAGGTACACCAAAACTGTACGTACCATATACAACAAAACTGTACATACCATGTACAACAAAACTGTGGCACAATCTCTTTAGAGCATTCTTCTTCCTCTTCCGCTCTCTGGTCCACTTCCTCTCATTCTTATTTTCCCTCTTCCTCTGTTATGTTGTCATCCATTGTTCCAAAACACAGGTTGTTTTACCTGTGGCCCTTTTCATTCATACCAACATCCTTATTGCTTGTTGATTAATTACACTTGTAAATGTTTACATTTTGTAAACTGTGTGTTGACCATGATAGAATTACAAAGATTTGAGTTTTGTTTCTGAATGGCAGTTTTCTACCTGACAGCATGGTGACACTTGTGGGTTTTGCAAAAATAGTTGATTGCACGATTGATTGAAATAAATATGGATGATATTTTATAAAGCACTTTTTGCATCAGCAGGTTTCACAAAATGCTTATACAGGTACCCAGCCTGAAACTTCAAAGAGCAAGAAACTACAGTAAATTGATGAAAAGTGACTGGGAAACAATCTCTGGTAGTCTCTTTAGGATATTTTACAGTGCAGAGCTGTATCAAGAAACTCAGATTTATTGGTAGAATAGAACATATATTACATAATTGTATTGATTAAATATATTGTGACAATAAAAACTATATGTATTTAGTATGAAAAAAGAGCATCTGTTTCTTTGTGGAGATATCTTTAATTAGCAAGGAACAGTTAACATCAGGTAGGGAAATAAAAACTTTACTATGTACAATGTAATATGCAATATGATTCCAATGTGTTGCATTTCATATTGAGAGTCCCAATGTCTTTGTTTAGATGCACATTGTCATACTACTATCAAACTACATTGATGATTATATTAGATTTTCTTGTCATTTTTTCAGGTTTCAAGGTTTATTTTGTCAAATGCACCTAACACCTCATCCTGCATTAAACAAAACTGAAGTATAGACTCATGAAAGAAAACATAAGGAGTGTCCCTAACAATAGTCTGCAATGTGAAATCTGACCCAGGGCCCAACAACTCATTATTCACTTTGAAACATCTATTTATTTATGTTTATAAAAAGGAAGCAGTTTTATATTTGCAAAAATATGAGGGCTAAGAAAGCAATGTCAGAATGGAAAATGTTCCTCCTCACAACCTGTAACCTAATTTAACTGAAAGAGGCACATATTCTTTCTTACAAACCCAGATACATCTGCTTGTAGACAACACAAAGCTGGCTCTCCAGGGCCACACAATATTAATGGCCATGATCCATCTCAGTGAAGGCTGGGTTGGGGAGGTGGGAGCTGGTCTGGACCAACTTCAAGTGTGCTTTGTTGTTCCCCCAGAACCAACACACTGTCATGTTGCCACCATCCGTCACACCATCGCACAGCGGCTCCACGGCCTCTCCTGGATCACCCTACTCTTCTGTGTCATTACAACAACTGCAGACTAAGAGCTCATTGGTATCACAATATGACATGATGCCGTCTGTCCAGCACTCTTTCCCACTCTGTCCAGAGTCTGCCTGAGTCAGGTTGTTGATCTGGAGAGATGAATTTGGCTTCCGTTCCAGTCTGTCTCTAAACATTGGAGCCAGGTTTGAATTCACTTGAAACTCAAGTGAAGTTTTAGAAGTGTTCCACCAAAGCTGGATGTCTTCTGCTGATGATCTGTTCAACAAGCAGTAGTCTCCATAGTTATTCATGTCTAAGGAAAAGCTGTCTCCTTCCGCTCCCAAGAACTGTAAGGGAACTTTGCCGTTACCTTGCATAACTTGATCCTGTTCATCTCTGATGGTCTGGCCTGTAAAAACCTTTCTGATCAGAACAGCCAGCAGAAGGATACACTTTACTACCCAAAACATTCCACTGTTTGATGTCTATCTGTCTGTCTTGAAATGCCCTCTGTTTGCTCTGTTGGTGTGTAAGTGCTAAAATATCTAACCCAGTGATCTTATGAGTGATTTATGTGATCGTTGACCTAGATTATACCACAGCTGCTAAAGGTGTCAGAGTAGAGCTAGCAGGTGTGGAAATACTACAGTTACAGAAGAACAAGGATGCCCAATGAGGCTTATGGAAACGTTTGAGGTGTTTTGTTGTTGCTGAGATCAACCCACTTCTGCTGTAGCTAGGTGCATTACACATACTACTTAATATTCTACACACATACACTACTTAACCCTGACTGGAAATTTCTCCCTGAACCTAATCCTGATTGGAAGTTTCACCCTACACCTAAACCTGATTGGAAGTTTCACCCTAAACCTATCCCTGATTGGATGTTTCATTGCCTCATGTGGGCCGACATTGCCTCATGTGGACCAACACTGTCTCATCTGGACCGACACTGAGACATCTGGGCCGACACTGAGACATCTAGACTTTTACATGACATCTGGGCCGACACTGAGACATTTGGGCCGACACTGAGAGATCTGGGCCGACACTGAGACATCCAGACTGTTACATGACATCTGGGCCGACACTGAGACAACCAGACTGTTACATGGCATCTGGGCCGACACTGAGACAACCAGACTGTTACATGGCATCTGGGCTGACACTAAGACATCCAGACTGTTACATGACATCTGGGCCGACACTGAGACATCCAGAATGTTACATGACATCTGGGCCGGCACTGAGACATCCAGAATGTTACATGACATCTGGGCCGGCACTGAGACATCCAGACTGTTACATGACATCTGGGCCGACACTGAAACATCCAGACTGTTACATGACATCTGGGCCGACACTGAGACATCCAGAATGTTACATGACATCTGGGCCGGCACTGAGACATCCAGACTGTTACATGACATCTGGGCCGACACTGAGACAACCAGACTGTTACATGACATCTGGGCCGACACTGAGACATCTAGACTGTTACATGACATCTGGGCCGACACTGAGACACCTAGACTGTTACATGGCATCTGGGCCGACACTGAGACATCCAGACTGTTACATGACATCTGGGCCGACACTGAGACATCCAGACTGTTACATGACATCTGGGCCGACACTGAGACATCCAGACTGTTACATGACATCTGGGCCGGCACTGAGACATCCAGACTGTTACATGACATCTGGGCCGACACTGAAACATCCAGACTGTTACATGACATCTGGGCCGACACTGAGACATCCAGACTGTTACATGACATCTGGGCCGACACTGAGACATCCAGAATGTTACATGACATCTGGGCCGGCACTGAGACATCCAGACTGTTACATGACATCTGGGCCGACACTGAGACAACCAGACTGTTACATGACATCTGGGCCGACACTGAGACATCTAGACTGTTACATGACATCTGGGCCGACACTGAGACACCTAGACTGTTACATGGCATCTGGGCCGACACTGAGACATCCAGACTGTTACATGACATCTGGGCCGACACTGAGACATCCAGACTGTTACATGACATCTGGGCCGACACTGAGACATCCAGACTGTTACATGACATCTGGGCCGACACTGAGACATCCAGACTGTTACATGACATCTGGGCCGACACTGAAACATCCAGACTGTTACATGACATCTGGGCCGACACTGAGACATCCAGAATGTTACATGACATCTGGGCCGGCACTGAGACATCCAGACTGTTACATGACATCTGGGCCGACACTGAGACATCCAGACTGTTACATGACATCTGGGCCGACACTGAGACATCCAGACTGTTACATGACATCTGGGCCGACACTGAGACATCCAGAATGTTACATGACATCTGGGCCGGCACTGAGACATCCAGACTGTTACATGACATCTGGGCCGACACTGAAACATCCAGACTGTTACATGACATCTGGGCCGACACTGAGACATCTAGACTGTTACATGACATCTGGGCCGACACTGAGACACCTAGACTGTTACATGGCATCTGGGCCGACACTGAGACATCCAGACTGTTACATGACATCTGGGCCGACACTGAGACACCTAGACTGTTACATGACATCTGGGCCGACACTGAAACATCCAGACTGTTACATGACATCTGGGCCGACACTGAGACATCTAGACTGTTACATGACATCTGGGCCGACACTGAGACATCCAGACTGTTACATGACATCTGGGCCGACACTGAGACAACCAGACTGTTACATGGCATCTGGGCCGACACTAAGACATCCAGACTGTTACATGACATCTGGGCCGACACTGAGACATCTGATTGCAGCGTTGCATGCCTTTAGCAGTTGTCAGATCTCTCTGTCCATCCAAGGCTTCTGGTGGGGGAAGGTCTTTATTAGTTTATGGGTGCTGACATTGTTGGTGCAGGTGTTGATGTAATCCAGAACGGAGGAAGCAGATGTTTCAATGTCCGTGTGGGAGTCAAGGGTGGCTTGAGTGGCAAACAAACTCCAGTCTGTGTGTTGAAACTGGGGATGTAGTGAGTCTGACCCTTCTGGCCACACTTTGAATGTCCTCACTGATGGTTACACACGTTTAATGAGGGGTCGTATCTGGGATGACTCCATGACATCTGGGCTGATATGTCACCTCAGCGTAATGAAACCTGTGTGAGAGGTGACACACAGCTCACTGGAGCACAGACATCCGCCACAGTAACTGTTCTGAACCAGATGCTGCCACATCTCTGGGTTGATACCTCTGGTGTGTGAAAGCAACAGGCAGGCCAGATCCTGTGACATCTGGAGTCAAAGCTCCTCCTTGTGACCCAAGGAAAACACTGTCAGATTAAGGGATTTTTCTAGATTGTCATGTTGATATCCACCAAACATGACTAGATATATAGACTGTAGATCATATACATCCCATAGGTCATCCAACAGCATTGTCACAAGGCAGGTGGTGTAGTGCAGTGTTGCATGGACAAGGAACCAGGTGCAGGCAGGGGTAGTCGGTGTTGATACTTTAATTTATAAGAAATAAACAAAACACCGAGCACAAAACACACAAAGCAAAGGGCTGACTAAAGCAGCAAAAACGACAATAAGAAATGACACAAGTACTTACAAATACCGGCAACACACACGACATCCAAACACGACAAGAACAATGAGCCACAATGTGGGGCGTAGAGGGGAAACATATATACACATACAAACGATTCAAATTGGGACCTGGTGTGAAGGATTGGAAACATGTGACAGTCCAGGATGTGTTCGTGAGAATATGGGAACTTGTGAAAATATGGCACGGTGGCGCTGCTGCTCACCGCACCATGACAAGCATGTATGATTTTCTATTCTATTCTGGCTTCTGACAGTCCTATTACTGAAAAGTGTAGCATATCTATTTCTACTAAATACACTGAAAGGCAGAATCCTTGTAAAAAAAACAAAAATAAAGAAATACAAATAAATTGGTTTCAGAAAAGAGTCTGTCAGTGACCAAGCAGACCTGAAGGCCCAATGCCTCATAATTCCCCGTAAGATATACTTTTATGTCCCCAGACCGTCCCCAGCAGAGCACAGATCGTCCCCAGCAGATCACAGACCGTCCCCAGAAGAGCACAGACCATCCCCAGCAGAGCACAGACCGTCCCCAGCAGAGCACAGACCGTCCCCAGAAGAGCACAGACCATCCCCAGCAGAGCACAGACCATCCCCAGCAGAGCACAGACCGTCCCCAGCAGAGCACAGACCGTCCCCAGCAGAGCACAGACCGTCCCCAGCAGAGCACAGACCGTCCCCAGCAGAGCACAGACCATCAGTGAAGAGTAAACTCTGTAGAACGTGGAGTTGATGCCAAAGGGGTCCCACACCAGTAAGAGGGACTTAGTTACTGGGACACACACCCCTTCATAGAAGACACCACACCAGTACTGTTCAATAATGAAACCCCTTGCAGTCGCTGGGAAAACACTTCCATTCAACAAGCAAAACACTTGAAATTGGCAACACCCACAGACATATTACAACATTTAAACTGTAACTGAACACCAATCAGTCATACTAACCTTTCTGGATGTATTACACACTGCAGTTACACAGGACAGAGCAGAGTAGCCCAGGTTAGTTGTCATCATTTGTTAGTCTTCATCGGGCTGTTCTGGTCAGGATCTGGTTCACCAACCACAATCATTTCACAGTTTTATACCTGCCCCCTTATTCCCCTTTTCTCAATATGGTGAGGAAATGTTTTTGGCTTGGCGTTGGAAAGAATATGACCACCAATGACATGTCTTTCTGCCTCTTCTGCAAGCCATGGAGGAGGCATGCAGAGACACTGAGGTGGGTGGATCCATGGAGGAGGCATGCAGAGACACTGAGGTGGGTGGATCCATGGAGGAGGCAGAGACACTGAGGTGGGGTGGATCCATGGAGGAGGCATGCAGAGACACTGAGGTGGGTGGATCCATGGAGGAGGCATGCAGAGACACTGAGGTGGGGTGGATCCATGGAGGAGGCATGCAGAGACACTGAGGTGGGTGGATCCATGGAGGAGGCATGCAGAGACACTGAGGTGGGTGGATCCATGGAGGAGGCATGCAGAGACACTGAGGTGGGGTGGATCCATGGAGGAGGCATGCAGAGACACTGAGGTGGGGTGGATCCATGGAGGAGGCAGAGACACTGAGGTGGGTGGATCCATGGAGGAGGCATGCAGAGACACTGAGGTGGGGTGGATCCATGGAGGAGGCATGCAGAGACACTGAGGTGGGGTGGATCCATGGAGGAGGCAGAGACACTGAGGTGGGGTGGATCCATGGAGGAGGCAGAGACACTGAGGTGGGTGGATCCATGGAGGAGGCAGAGACACTGAGGTGGGGTGGATCCATGGAGGAGGCATGCAGAGACACTGAGGTGGGGTGGATCCATGGAGGAGGCAGAGACACTGAGGTGGGTGGATCCATGGAGGAGGCATGCAGAGACACTGAGGTGGGGTGGATCCATGGAGGAGGCAGAGACACTGAGGTGGGTGGATCCATGGAGGAGGCAGAGACACTGAGGTGGGTGGATCCATGGAGGAGGCAGAGACACTGAGGTGGGTGGATCCATGGAGGAGGCATGCAGAGACACTGAGGTGGGGTGGATCCATGGAGGAGGCATGCAGAGACACTGAGGTGGGGTGGATCCATGGAGGAGGCAGAGACACTGAGGTGGGTGGATCCATGGAGGAGGCATGCAGAGACACTGAGGTGGGTGGATCCATGGAGGAGGCAGAGACACTGAGGTGGGGTGGATCCATGGAGGAGGCATGCAGAGACACTGAGGTGGGGTGGATCCATGGAGGAGGCAGAGACACTGAGGTGGGTGGATCCATGGAGGAGGCAGAGACACTGAGGTGGGTGGATCCATGGTTGGATACGACACGCAGGATGATATTTTCCCCGTTGCCTGGCCAGGGAGGACATCACTTGTGATGTGGATGAGGTGAGCCAAATTCTGCATTTTGTTTGATAGCAGTTGGGAAAAACTGTACTAACTATAAATATTTTTTATAGTGGGTCATTGTTGAACAGGGCATTTTTTTCAACTTTATTATTTTGGTCTTTCTCTCCGCCAGATATTCTGAGGAGAATGTGAATTATCCATTCCAAGAGATATTTAAAACCCATTTCAGGATTGCAGCCACTGAGCAGCAGTTCAGATATGGTGAGATGGGGTGGTGTGTACGTGTGTGTGGTGTGTGTGTGTGTGTGTGTGTGGTGTGTGTGTGTGTGTGTGTGTGTGATGTGTTTGTGTGTGTGTGTGTGAGAGGGCATAGTCTACTGCAATGATGGCTTCCCCTGGCCTATTTAAGGTGATGAATACCCAAAATAGAAATACGAATTCATGAATTGGAAAGAGATTATTTAAGCGAAGATCAATTTAAAACCCTTCAACTCACAGACTTTGCACAAGAAAGAAAATAAATCTTCTACTACTGAAACAAATTAATGCTCTAGTTCTGATCAAAATCAGGTAATACATTTATCTGAATGGGTTGTCTTTCCCCAGCAGTTTAAGGGCAGGGCAAACCACTCTGAAAACGCTAAGATTTTATACAGGTTCAGCAACATTTCTAGTAAAACTCTACACACTCTTTCCATTGCATTATCTTAAAGGAACATTTATATATATTAAATTAGATATTCTTCCTGTTATATATGCAACCTACTCCACATTTCCAAAGATTTTTTTCAATTGTATTTTCTAAATTAATACACAATTTTTATCTCCTACTATATATGTTGACATAGGTCTACACTACTAACCCCTCCACTAAACAGATGGGTCTACACTACTAACCCCTCCACTAAACAGATGGGTCTACACTACTAACCCCTCCACTAAACAGATGGGTCTACACTACTAACCCCTCCTCTAAACAGATGGGTCTACACTACTAACCCCTCCACTAAACAGATGGGTCTACACTACTAACCCCTCCACTAAACAGATGGGTCTACACTACTAACCCCTCCACTAAACAGATGGGTCTACACTACTAACCCCTCCACTAAACAGATGGGTCTACACTACTAACCCCTCCACTAAACAGATGGGTCTACACTACTAACCCCTCCACTAAACAGATGGGTCTACACTACTAACCCCTCCACTAAACAGATGGGTCTACACTACTAACCCCTCCACTAAACAGATGGGTCTACACTACTAACCCCTCCACTAAACAGATGGGTCTACACTACTAACCCCTCCACTAAACAGATGGGTCTACACTACTAACCCCTCCACTAAACAGATGGGTCTACACTACTAACCCCTCCACTAAACAGATGGGTCTACACTACTAACCCCTCCACTAAACAGATGGGTCTACACTACTAACCCCTCCACTAAACAGATGGGTCTACACTACTAACCCCTCCACTAAACAGATGGGTCTACACTACTAACCCCTCCACTAAACAGATGGGTCTACACTACTAACCCCTCCACTAAACAGATGTGTCTACACTACTAACCCCTCCACTAAACAGATAGGTCTACACTACTAACCCCTCCACTAAACAGATGGGTCTACACTACTAACCCCTCCACTAAACAGATGGGTCTACACTACTAACCCCTCCACTAAACAGATGGGTCTACACTACTAACTAATCTCTCCTTCCCTCCCTCTTTCTGTCCCCTCTCTCTCTCTTTTCCTCTGTCTGTTATCACATCTCTGCCAGCTACTCTGATTTACAGAGCTCATTAATGTCTAGACACCATGAACAGAGTAGAAGGAGGAGAGGCAGATGGGATGAAAGTCAACCCCCTCTCCCCCTCTCCCTCTCCCCTCTCCCCTCTCCCCCCTCTCCCTCTCCCCTCTCTCCCCCTCTCCCCTCTCTCCCCTCTCCCCTCTCTCCCCCTCTCCCCTCTCCCCTCTCTCCCTCTCTCCCCCTCTCCCCTCTCTTCCTCTCTCATTCTCTCCCCCTCTCTCCCTTACTGTACCACCCCATCTCCCTATATTCTCCTCCTCACCATCTTTCCTCCTTCCTCTCATCTATCCACTCTCATCTTCTCCTACCCCTCCCCCTGTTCCCCTCCTCCTTTCAGTATTCTACTAATTGGTCTCGCTGTCTCATTTCTATTCAGAACCCAGCAGAACCAGTTAGATTTCCCTGACTCGACTAACTACAGGATGTAGAACCAGTTAGATTTCCCTGACTAGACTAACTACAGGATGTAGAACCAGTTAGATTTCCCTGACTAGACTAACTACAGGATGTAGAACCAGTTAGATTTCCCTGACTAGACTAACTACAGGATGTAGAACCAGTTAGATTTCCCTGACTAGACTAACTACAGGATGTAGAACCAGTTGGACGTCAGTTCGTTAAATCTATAAGGGGCATGTTTTCTAAGATTCTAAGATACTCTAACATCTTATACAACAATGTAAGAGTCCACCTTTTTACTTCGATTGCAGATGGTCGTAAGTCTGGGTGGTCGTAAGTCTGGATGGTCGTAAGTCTGGGTGGTCGTAAGTCTGGGTGGTCGTAAGTCTGGGTGGTCGTAAGTCTGGGTGGTCGTAAGTCTGGGTGGTCGTAAGTCTGGGTGGTCGTAAGTCTGGGTGGTCGTAAGTCTGGGTGGTCGTAAGTCTGGGTGGTCGTAAGTCTGGGTGGTCGTAAGTCTGGGTGGTCGTAAGTCTGGGTGGTCGTAAGTCTGGGTGGTCGTAAGTCTGGGTGGACGTAAGTCTGGGTGGTCGTAAGTCTGGGTGGACGTAAGTCTGGGTGGTCGTAAGTCTGGGTGGTCGTAAGTCTGGGTGGACGTAAGTCTGGGTGGTCGTAAGTCTGGGTGGTCGTAAGTCTGGGTGGTCGTAAGTCTGGGTGGTCGTAAGTCTGGGTGGTCGTAAGTCTGGGTGGTCGTAAGTCTGGGTGGTCGTAAGTCTGGGTGGACGTAAGTCTGGGTGGTCGTAAGTCTGGGTGGTCGTAAGTCTGGGTGGTCGTAAGTCTGGGTGGTCGTAAGTCTGGGTGGACGTAAGTCTCATCGATAGTAAGTCGACGACTACCTGTACAGTGATTTATTGTGTGTTCTTGGCCGCCCATGACCCTAATGCATGTTCACCGCTTTTCCTTCCTTGGACCACTTTTGATAGGTACTGACCAATGCAGACCGGGAACACCCCACAAGGACTGTAATTTTGGAGATGTTCTGACCCAATCGTCTAGCCACAGTGTCAAAGTCACTGAGATCCTTATGCTTTCCCAGTTTTCCTACTTCTAACACATCAGCTTTGAGGACAGAATGTTCACTTGCTGCCTAATATATCCCACCCACTGAGTGTTATTCACTTCACCTGTCAGTGGTCATAATGTTATGGCTGATGGGTGTATCAGTGTTATTCACTTCACCTGTCAGTGGTCATAATGTTATGGCTGATGGGTGTATCAGTGTTATTCACTTCACCTGTCAGTGGTCATAATGTTATGGCTGATGGGTGTATCAGTGTTATTCACTTCACCTGTCAGTGGTCATAATGTTATGGCTGATGGGTGTATCAGTGTTATTCACTTCACCTGTCAGTGGTCATAATGTTATGGCTGATGGGTGTATCAGTGTTATTCACTTCACCTGTCAGTGGTCATAATGTTATGGCTGATGGGTGTATCAGTGTTATTCACTTCACCTGTCAGTGGTTATAATGTTATGGCTGATGGGTGTATCAGTGTTAATCACTTCACCTGTCAGTGGTCATAATGTTATGACTGATGGGTGTATCAGTGTTATTCACTTCACCTGTCAGTGGTCATAATGTTATGGCTGATGGGTGTATCAGTGTTATTCACTTCACCTGTCAGTGGTTATAATGTTATGGCTGATGGGTGTATCAGTGTTAATCACTTCACCTGTCAGTGGTCATAATGTTATGACTGATGGGTGTATCAGTGTTATTCACTTCACCTGTCAGTGGTCATAATGTTATGGCTGATGGGTGTATCAGTGTTATTCACTTCACCTGTCAGTGGTCATAATGTTATGGCTGATGGGTGTATCAGTGTTATTCACTTCACCTGTCAGTGGTCATAATGTTATGGCTGATCGGTGTATCAGTGGTCATTGAAATGTTATGAACATTTGATGTTCCAAATGTCACTACTGCCTGTATGATTACTCTGGTGAACTACTTCTGATCAGAGCCTGCTGAATCCTGGTCAAAAGCAATGCACTCTGTTGTAGACAAAGCCATTTAGGACACATGCTGTTGTTCTGTCTTCCTGATCAACTCATAAATAATGTTGCTGTTGTTTTTGTACTAGTCATGTTTGAGTTGTTTACTGTGTTACTTTGTTTTCTGTTTGAGGGTTTGAAGAGAAGTAACATTGCATTATTGATGCTGGGAGCCAGGGAGCAACAAACGTCTAAACACAGACACACAAACACACACAACCATTTAAATGATGAAGGCACATGTGAAATCTTTCTCTCTCCCCTCCCTCCTTTTGATAAATGCCTGAGGCAGTCGATGTAGGATGTTGAAAGAGAGGGTTTCACAGAGCTTCTAACAAGCATTTTCCCGGAATGAGATGAGGGAGAAGACATGTTCCTATAATCTGAGATAAGAGAGAAGACATGTTCCTGTAATCTGAGATGAGAGAGAAGACATGTTCCTGTAATCTGCCTCATTTCCACATTTGAGAGAAGAAAGCTGGATCACATTGTTACCATCTGTCTAACCTAGCAGCATCATCCTGTATGACCTTTCACCCGCCTTACCTAACGCCACCCTCCTGAATGACCTTTCACCTGTCTTACCTAACGGCATCCTCATGTATGACCTTTCACCTGTCTTATCATGTATGATCTTTCACTTGTCACTGAGAACGTGGACATTCTCTGAATATGAACTTGTGCTGATGGGATCATAAGTGATCAACCTGATATTTAGAGGACTATTTAATCAGACTATCTTGTTTGTATTTTCAAATTAGAAAGACATTAATTTACAGAAAAAGTAGGGTAGACAATACAAAGCTGTGATGTACTCCTCTACCAAGTTTTCTGTCCATCAGTGAATACACTGGATAAATTTTTACCTTGGTAATAGAAAATAGCGTGGACAATTATTCCCTTGTGAGATAGACAGATCATCTTGTATGTATATTTATGTATATATATATATCTATATATATATATATATACCGGAATAAGGCAAATTTAGTCCTGTATATAATATATCAGTGGGTTTAACGATTGACAGACGGATCGGTGCAGCTTCTGCAGTAATGCAGTCGATGTATCGGTCTGTCGTGGTGAAGAAAGAGCTGAGCCGCAAGGCGAAGCTCTCGATTTACCAGTCAATCTACGTTCCTACTCTCACCTATGGTCATGAGCTTTGGGTCATGACCGAAAGGACAAGATCCCGGATACAGGCGGCCGAAATGAGCTTTCTCCGCAGGGTGGCTGGGCGATCCCTTAGAGATAGGGTTAGAAGCTCGGTCACCCGGGAGGAGCTCAGAGTAGA
This sequence comes from Esox lucius, assembly GCF_011004845.1. Classification (NCBI taxonomy): domain Eukaryota; kingdom Metazoa; phylum Chordata; class Actinopteri; order Esociformes; family Esocidae; genus Esox; species Esox lucius. The sequence continues at coordinate 2,339,836 of NC_047587.1, read as the reverse complement.
GCCGCTGCTCCTCCACATCGAGAGGGGTCAGCTGAGGTGGCTTGGGCATCTGTTTCGGATGCCTCCGGAACGCCTTCCTGGGAAGGTGTTCCGGTCCCGTCCCACCGGGAGGAGACCCCGGGGAAGACCTAGGACACGCTGGAGGGACTATGTCTCCCGGCTGGCCTGGGAACGCCTCGGTGTCCCCCCGGAAGAGCTAGAGGAAGTGTCTGGGGAGATGGGAAGTCTGGGCATCCCTGCTTAGACTGCTGCCCCCGCGACCCGGCCCCGGATAAGCGGAAGAAGATGGATGGATGGATGGTTTAACCATTTAAATAAAGGGGGGGTGGTTTCAGTGAAAGAGAGCATCCTACCAGTTGAGGGGGTGTGGTTTCAGTGAAAGGCAGCATCCTACCAGTTGAGGGGGTGTGGTTTCAGTGAAAGGCAGCATCCTACCAGTTGAGGGGGTGTGGTTTCAGGGAAAGGCAGCATCCTACCAGTTGAGGGGGTGTGGTTTCAGTGAAAGGCAGCATCCTACCAGTTGAGGGGGTGTGGTTTCAGGGAAAGGCAGCATCCTACCAGTTGAGGGGGTGCGGTTTCAGTGACAGTGTTAAGAACATGTTATCCTCTTTCATGTTGACTGTGACCATATGTTAACTGAATACATAGGAGGAAAAAGCAGAATGATAGCTTGGAACGAAACACATTCAAATACACACACACATACATACCCACATATGCACACAGACACACACACACATAATTAAATTGTCATTCATCCCTCAGGGTGTTCTAGTGTTTGTAGAGGACGTGTTATTATCCTAATTGAGACATTTTCATAATTAGAACAAAATGTGTTTTTATTATTATTATTATTAGAGAGGAAGAAAAAGAGAGAGACTGAGACAGAAACAAAGACAAAAGATGGAAAGGGATGAAGGGTTTCACCTTTTCTTTGTTTTGTCTTCATTCAGTTTTATATAGCTTTAGCTTCATTTTTGCTTTAGTTGTATTTAGCTTTATGTTATTTTGTTCTATTTTTGTTTAGCTTCACCTTTAGTTATTTTAAACTTTAGTTTCAGGTCTATTTATCTATGTATTGATTCATATTTTACTTTTGTTTTATTTAGTTGTGGGTTTTGTCTAAATAAGCTTTATTGTCAGTCAGTGGAATCCGCAATAAATACTGTAATATGTATGTTTACGTAAAAAGTGTTGTGATGTCATACCTGTGGTCTCATATGTCATGGCAATCAGCAAATCAGCATTAGGGATTCAAAACACCCAGTTTAGAAGAGTGTTTTCTCCTCTCAGACGATCTGTTTCATGAAGAGTGTTTTCTCTTCTCAGACGATCTGTTTCATAAAGAGTGTTTTTTGTTCTCAGCAAATATTTTTCTGCTATTTCTTTCCACAGGAGGACTGTTTGCCAGAGAAAGAAACATGTAAAGCAAGATGGAGGAGAAGGGCTGAAGATGGAGGACAAGGGCTGAAGATGGAGGACAGGGGCTGAAGATGGAGGACAAGGGCTGAAGATGGAGGACAAGGGCTGAAGATGGAGGACAATGGCTGAAGATGGAGGACAATGGCTGAAGATGGAGGAGAAGGGCTGAAGATGGAGGAGAAGGGCTGAAGATGGAGGACAAGGGCTGAAGATGGAGGAGAAGGGCTGAAGATGGAGGACAAGGGCTGAAGATGGAGGACAAGGGCTGAAGATGGAGGACAAGGGCTGAAGATGGAGGACAAGGGCTGAAGATGGAGGACAATGGCTGAAGATGGAGGACAATGGCTGAAGATGGAGGAGAAGGGCTGAAGATGGAGGACAATGGCTGAAGATGGAGGAGAAGGGCTGAAGATGGAGGACAAGGGCTGAAGATGGAGGACAAGGGCTGAAGATGGAGGACAAGGGCTGAAGATGGAGGACAAGGGCTGAAGATGGAGAACAAGGGTTGAAACATTCAGATTTACTAAGTGTTTTACTATTTCTATTTTAATAATTTGATACATACGTTTTGCATACTTCAGTTTAGATGCCCTCTCAATGGCAACATTTTCAGTTTGGTCCAGTAGTCTGTCAGGTTAATCCAGTAGTCTGTCAGGATGGTCCAGTAGTCTGTCAGGATGGTCCAGTAGTCTGTCAGGTTGGTCCAGTAGTCTGTCAGGATGGTCCAGTAGTTTGTCAGGAAGGTCCAGTAGTTTGTCAGGTTGGTCCAGTAGTCTGTCAGGATGGTCCAGTAGTCTGTCAGGATGGTTCAGTAGTCTGTCAGGATGGTCCAGTAGTCTGTCAGGTTGGTCCAGTAGTCTGTCAGGTTGGTCCAGTAGTCTGTCAGGATGGTCCAGTAGTTTGTCAGGTTGGTCCAGTAGTCTGTCAGGATTGTCCAGTAGTTTGTCAGGTTGGTCCAGTAGTCTGTCAGGATGGTCCAGTAGTTTGTCAGGTTGGTCCAGTAGTCTGTCAGAATGGTCCAGTAGTTTGTCAGGTTGGTCCAGTAGTCTGTCAGGATGGTCCAGTAGTCTGTTAGGTTGGTCCAGTAGGAGGATCCAGTAGGATGGTCCATAAGGGTGGTAGGATGGTCCAGGAGGGTGGTAGGATGGTCCAGTAGGATGGTCCAGGAGGGTGGTCCAGTAGGATTGTTCAGTAGGATGGTCAAGTAGGATGGTCCAGGAGCGTGGTAGGATGGTCCAGGAGGGTGGTCCAGGAGGGTAGTCCAGTAGGATGGTCCAGTAGGATGGTCCAGGAGGGTGGTAGGATGGTCCTGGAGGGTGGTAGGATGTTCCAGTAGGATGTTCCAGGAGGGTGGTAAGATGGTCCAGGAGGGTGGTAGGATGGTCCAGGAGGGTGGTCCAGGAGGGTGGTCCAGTAGGATGGTCCAGTAGGATGGTCCAGGAGCGTGGTAGGATGGTCCAGTAGGATGGTCCAGGAGCGTGGTAGGATGGTCCAGTAGGATGGTCCAGGAGCGTGGTAGGATGGTCCAGTAGGATGGTCCAGGAGGGTGGTAGGATGGTCCAGTAGGATGGTCCAGGACAGTGGTAGGATGGTGGTAGGAGGAGGGTAAAAATAGAGAGGACGAGGGATGGGAACAAGAAGAACAGAAGGATAGAGAGAGAGTTGAAGTGTGAGAGTTAGAGGGAGAGTTAGAGGGAGAGTTAGAGGGAGGGTTAAAGGGAGAGTTAGAGGGAGAGTTAGAGGGAGAGTTAGAGGGAGGGTTAGAGGGAGGGTTAGAGGGAGAGTTAGAGGGAGGGTTAGAGAGAGAGTTAGAGGGAGGGTTAGAGGGAGAGTTAGAGGGAGGGTTAGAGGGAGAGTTAGAGGGAGAGTTAGAGTGAGGGTTAGAGGGAGAGTTAGAGGGAGAGTTAGAGGGAGAGTTAGAGGGAGAGTTAGAGGGAGGGTTAGAGGAAGAGTTAGAGGGAGAGTTAGAGGGAGAGTTAGAGGGAGAGTTAGAGGGAGGGTTAGAGGGAGAGTTAGAGGGAGAGTTAGAGGGAGGGTTAGAGGGAGAGTTAGAGGGAGAGTTAGAGGGAGAGTTAGAGGGAGGGTTAGAGGGAGAGTTAGAGGGAGAGTTAGAGGGAGGGTTAGAGGGAGGATACAGGCTGGAATCTTAATGAGTACTGAGGGGAATATCAGATACTATTCTGGCAGTCTCCTCATACACACACACACAAACATGTACATCCACACACACATGCATACACACACGGTCACAGGCGCCCACAGAAATCAGGGCACACACAGTTTTGCCGCTGCCACGTTCTAAATCAATGTCACACAAACAAGCTAGGTCCCATCATGCTTAGTGTTTTGGCGGTTAACGGTGTCATGTGGCGGTGGCCACATAGACACACACACACACCCACACACACACACACCCACACACCCACAAACAGACACACCCATATGCATCCCCCTCCTGCTCAGCTGTCTTAATTGAAGAAATGATCTGTCAATTTGTCATGTGGATCTACTTCAGAGCCCTCCCCTTTCTCCTCCAGGAGTGTCAGGTCATTGTGGGTCCAACCCCTTCTTCTCCTTCAGGAGTTTCTGGTCATTGTGGGCGCACGCCCCCTGTCTTCTCCTCCAGGAGTGTCTGGTCATTGTGGGACGTCACACTGCAGATGTTCTGTGCAGATGTGGCTCTGTTTTTATGACACATCTAGTCATTACTGAATTATTCATCAATGCATTCATGTCTTTAGATAGCATCTCTCTCTTTTACTCTCCCTCCTCATACCCCCCCCCATCCCCCCCCCCCATCTCTCCCTCCCCCATCTATCCGTCTCTCCTCACTAGGGAGAATGTTATTATTCTCGTCTTCTTGGCAGCTGAACCAATGTACAGCGGATAAAAGATAATTGCCTGGTTTGACTCACTCCATTGATATGAAAATGGGATTTAAATTATTTGTCTCTCTGGGTTTAAAGGTTAGCTGAAGGTTATTGCTGAGGGACAGAACAGTACAACAATGAGAGGAGGAGAGAAGTGGCTCTCATTGCATTGTTCAACAGCGTGCTTGCTGAGATGAGAGCAGAAGCACGACTGACACACACACACACACACCTCATCTCTCTGAGAGGCTAATTTGCCAAACCATGCTGCCTGACAGGCAGAACTCTCATGAATAAACTGAAAGGCTCTCCAGAGATCCCAACACGGAGAAGTCAATTATTTAGAAGAAAATTATGTCAGCTCTTTTTCTTTTTTCTTTTTTTTTTTTTTTTGCATAAACATGATTTCTTGTCAACAAGGCAGTGAGAGAGAGACTTACAGCTACATAATAATTTCCCTTTGTGGTGATAATTATGATTTTATTCATCGTCTGTGAATGAAGACCTCAGTGGTTGAAAATACGTCCACTGAAATTCAATGTGTTCCATCTAGCACCATAATCTGGTTCACAACTGTCCTACGACAGGGAGGGATCTGGTGGAAGTAGTGCACTGCATAACAGAATAGGGTGTGATTAGGAATGTGTGTGTTTGTATTTACCATTCAATGTCTAACTAGAAGATCAAAAGCTACGTTGGTGAAGAAACACTAAGTTCAAAATCATTGGTTGGACTCCAGGTGGCTGAGAAGTCCAATCCTCATAGTTGTGGTCAGGAGTTCAAATTCAGACTGTCCAGGATTGGTGGAGTTGGTGACAGACTGTCCAGGATTGGTGGAGTTGGTGACAGACTGTCCAGGATTGGTGGAGTTGGTGACAGACCGTCCAGGATTGGTGGAGTTGGTGACGGACAGACTGTCCAGGATTGGTGGAGTTGGTGACAGACCGTCCAGGATTGGTGGAGTTGGTGACGGACAGACTGTCCAGGATTGGTGGAGTTGTTGACGGACAGACTGTCTAGGATTGGTGGAGTTGTTGACGGACAGACTGTCCAGGATTGGTGGAGTTGTTGACGGACAGACTGCCCAGGATTGGTGGAGTTGTTGACGGACAGACTGTCCAGGATTGGTGGAGTTGTTGACGGACAGACTGCCCAGGATTTGTGGAGTTGTTGACGGACAGACCGTCCAGGATTGGTGGAGTTGTTGACGGACAGACTGTCCAGGATTGGTGGAGTTGGTGACGGACAGACTGCCCAGAATTTGTGTAGTTGGTAATGGACAGACCGTCCAGGATTGGTGTAGTTGGTGACAGACCGTCCAGGATTGGTGGAGATGGTGACGGGCAGACTGCCCAGAATTTGTGCAGTTGGTGACCGACAGAGTTGTTTTGCCTTGTTTCGCTCTAGCAAATGTATATAGCTATTTGAGTTGTTTGTTGGTGAATGCCTATTCATCCAAGTGTATAGGTGCTGGCATGTACTTCCTGGTTCATTTAGCAATGTGATAATGTCGCCACTGCCCACTTAACAGCCAGTGACACACCAGTTATTTTGGATTCCCAAAACAGGCATCGAATTGAATAAGCTTTATTATAAATTCATGGGGACAAGATAAGGGCATGAATGGGCATGCTGCTATTGCTTCTTCTGAGACCTATGTAATTTGAGGGGATTCACAGGGTAGCAGCTACCATAGTCATCCCTTAGATGACACTTAAGATACTAGTTTGGAAATAGATTCACTCCAACCAACAATAATGGACACAAGTCCCAATCACTGCATGTCAGAAACACACATCCCACTTATGTGAGCAGCCAAGCTTGTACACACCTGGTCACAACGGAGCACACTAAGTTACACCACATTATCATGTTTAACACCACAAGGGTATCATCTGGCTAGTGTTTGGAACCCATGGACCACTACACAGGATTTCCCCAATCATGGATTTGACTGACTCTAATATAATGGATGTGTTTGCATTTCTGGTGTGATGGATATAATCTGAGTTTGACTGTGTTTTTTGGTGTGATGGATGTGATCTTGGTTTCACTATGTGTCTGTTATGATGGATGTGATCTAGGTTTGACTGACCCCCCGAACCCCCCCAGACCCCCCCAATACAGTGAAACTGCACATTTTAGAGTAACCTTTTATTGTGGCCAGCCTAAGGCACACCTGTGCAATAATCATGATGTCTAATCAGCATCTTGATATGCCACATCCGTGAGGTGGATGGATTATCTCGGGAAAGGAAGAAGTGCTCACTAACACAGATTTAGACAGATTTTTGAACAATATTTGAGAGAAATAAACCTTTTGTGTACATAGAGAAAGTCTTAGATCTTTGAGTTCAGCTAATTGAAAATGGGGGAAAAACAAAAGTGTTGCGTTTATAATTTTGTTCATTGTAATTAGGTCAATTGGCAACAGGTCAGTAACATGATTGGGTATAAAAAGACCATTCCAGAGAGGATGGGTCTTTCAGAAGTAAAGATGGGGAGGGTCAGAAATGGGCAAAAATACATCAAAATGTATTTTAAAATAAGATACCAAATACTTAATTTTAAGTGTATCAAAATAAACTACAAAATACGACAGCCACACCGTGTATCAAAATAAACTACTGTATTTTTGTATTTTAAAAATACTAAAATTACTTTTACAAAGGAGCATGAAGTCACTTTGCAAACCTTCCATTGATCTGCCTACTTAATCTATCCCTTCACTAGTACACTGACTCAGTTGATTCCATCTATCAGTCTATTTGATCCATCCCTTCACCAGTAACTTGACTCAGTTGATTCCATCTATCAGTCTATTTGATCTGTCCCTTCACTAGTACACTGACTCAGTTGATTCCATCTATCAGTCTATTTGATCCATCCCTTCACCAGTAACTTGACTCAGTTGATTCCATCTATCAGTCTATTTGATTCATCCCTTCACCAGTAACTTGACTCAGTTGATTCCATCTATCAGTCTATTTGATCCATCCCTTCACCAGTAACTTGACTCAGTTGATTCCATCTATCAGTCTATTTGATTCATCCCTTCACCAGTAACTTGACTCAGTTGATTCCATCTATCAGTCTATTTGATTCATCCCTTCACCAGTAACTTGACTCAGTTGATTCCATCTATCAGTCTATTTGATTCATCCCTTCACCAGTACACTGACTCAGTTGATTCAGTAGACAATGTTTGATAGCAACAGCTTTTCTCTGCCTAACGAGTCATGCGATAAATCTGACATATGCAACCAGTTAACGGATCAAATGTTCACATATCTCTGTGATCACGCAGATGAAGGTTCGTTTTTAAGTAAACAACAGATTAATGTTTAACTAACAGTTTCCTAATGACTCATAATTGTATCCTAATTTAGTTACTTGGTGTTTGGTAATGAAGGGTCTACTCTGCATCAGCAACACTGACTCAATGACGAACAAGTCATTCATTCATAAGAAGACAACTAATTTCCTATAGCAACTAGAATTCATTGATCATTTGATTGTTAATTTTTTTGTGAAAACCTCCTTCCATCAGCAAGGGCATTGAAGATGAAACGTGGCTGGGTCTTTCAGCATGACAATGATCCCAAACACACCGCCCGGGCAACGAAGGAGTGGCTTCGTAAGAAGCATTACAAGGTCCTGGAGTGGCCTAGCCAGTCACCAGATCTCAACCCCATAGAAAATCTTTGGAGGAAGTTGATAGTCCGTGTTGCCCAGCGACAGCCCCAAAACATCACTGCTCTAGAGGAGATTTTCATGGAGGAATGGGCCAAAATACCAGCAACAGTGTGTGAAAACCTTGTGAAGACTTACAGAAAAGGTTTGACCTCTGTCATTGTCAACAAAGGTATATAACAAAGTATTGAGATTAACTTTTGTTATTGACCAAATACTTATTTTCCATCATAATTTACCAATAACTTCATAATAAATCCAGGTCCCAATACTTTCTGAGTTCACTGTGTTTCTCAAAAAATACCCACTGGGAATACTCACCAAATGGCAAACTGAAAGATAATCACTCACACTCATTTGGGATCGGGAGACAAAATAAAGGCTGAGAAAATAAACTAATTAAAAACCAACGCCAGATCAGGTTTTATTTCAATATGTCAAATAGATCCTGAATATTCCAGAATACTTTCCGTAAAGATCTTTGCTCTCTTTATGTTGTTAACAGTTGGCCATTTCAATGGAGGTTGTCACAGACTCTCCCCTGGCCCATCCCCATGGTAACATCGTGAACCACCCCCCCTTGCCTTAAACTTTTTTTCCTGCTACTCCTGACTCTCTCTCTTTCTGCCCCCTCTCTCCCTCCGTTCTGTCCCTCTCTCCCTCCATCCTGTCCCTCTCTCCCTCCATCCTGTCCCTCTCTCCCTCCATCCTGTCCCTCCCTCCCTCCTTCTGTTCTGTCCCTCTCTCCCTCCATCCTGTCCCTCTCTCCCTCCATCCTGCCCCTCTCTCCCTCCTTCTGTTCTGTCCCTCTCTCCCTCCATCCTGTCCCTCTCTCCCTCCATCCTGCCCCTCTCTCCCTCCATCCTGTCCCTCCCTCCCTCCTTCTGTTCTGTCCCTCTCTCCCTCCATCCTGTCCCTCTCTCCCTCCATCCTGTCCCTCTCTCCCTCCATCCTGCCCCTCTCTCCCTCCATCCTGCCCCTCTCTCCCTCCATCCTGCCCCTCTCTCCCTCCATCCTGTCCCTCCCTCCCTCCTTCTGTTCTGTCCCTCTCTCCCTCCATCCTGCCCCTCTCTCCCTCCATCCTGTCCCTCCCTCCCTCCTTCTGTTCTGTCCCTCTCTCCCTCCATCCTGCCCCTCTTTCCCTCCATCCTGTCCCTCCCTCCCTCCTTCTGTTCTGTCCCTCTCTCTCTCCATCCTGTCCCTCTTTGACACTGTCCCACATTATTGAGTCTTTCTGAAGATCTAAACTGCTGGTGTCACTACAGATCAATAACAGCTCTGCCTCGCCAACTCAATGACTCACCCTGCTGCTGACACAAACACTTACACACACACACACACACACACAGACACACACACACACACACACACACACACACACACACACACACACACACACAATCACACACACACACACACACACACACACACACAATCACACACAAACATACACACACAGACAAACAAACACACACACACACACACAGAGAGACAAACAAACACACACACACACACAGAGACAAACACACACACAATCACACACAAACACACACACTTTTGGCATAGGTAATTGGTACACAAATCCCTGCTGTGACATTGACTGGCCCCAGAAGAGACAATTTCACTCTGTGTTTCTGTGTCATTTGCGTGGAAATGAGTCCACGGTGGTCGTCAGTGGTGAGGCATGACACATTGTAGTCTAGTGAGCTGGTTTGTCTTTCCTTCTAGACTTCAACATGGAAGGAAAACCAAGTGTTTGTGTTTATATGTAATGATTTAGTTCAGTGAAAGGTACATTTGTTTTGTGAGGCTGGATATTCCCACATGATGAAACATGGGAAACACGTTGGAGCGACCGGCATTACAAAACATGTTTTTTTAGTTAGATCATATCTTTATGATGTTAAGTTCATGACGCTAAAGCATTGTTTTCTTTTCCGGTGTCTGGACAAAGAGAATATTAGCTGAAGGTTTGCATCTGAAATTGAGGCTTCCACTCCGAGAGGAAGACACACCCTAAACACGAGAGTCGACCCGCAGCTCCGCGGCCTCATTGTGATGCTAGCTTAGCAACACTGTGACAATTACATTACATAGCCGTCAAATGGCTACATAATCAGTTCCTGGCTTTTACAGTTTTTTACAGTCGCTAGGACACATTTCCCAATACTTTGGTCACATTTTCAAATCTCTTCACACAGTTCTCCAAACCAACTTTCAGCTCGGCACAGCAGTTCATTTCACTTTCAAAATGCACTAATACTACCAAATCACTTCATACATGTCTCAGATCAACTCATTCTTCCAGAACACTAGCAAAGGTTGACAGACAACAAACACACTTTTTCACCCACAAAACAATGACCTAAAAAACACTAACAACAGGTAGCATTTTACAATGTTTTCTTGTGTAAAACAAGAACACATCTCTGTTTATAATTCATAATTCATATGTTACTGGAATTAATCAGAGATGATGCAGAAAGCCACAATATGTTTTATGTCTTTTATACATTTAAATTTTTTTGCACTGAGTAATTCCAAAATACAAGAATTTGTATACACACCATCCACTGATACAGATACAATAGTAATGCTAATCTACTCGGTCTTCTCCATTTGGCCACAGGTTCTCATCCACATCACATCAGGTCATCTAGGGCAATACACCTAGGAAAGAATCTTCTGGCATGCCTGATCCATCCCTGACAATCTTCTGCTGATATGTCCAGGCATCCAGCATTCAGGGAAAATAATTCCTCTATGGGTTTGAGGAATGGAGAGTAAGGTGGGAGGAATAGTGACATCATTCTGGGATGGGCTGCAAACCACTTGGTGACTGCACGGGAGTGGTGAAATGCCACATTGTCCCCTACAATTATAAATGTTGGCTGATTTCTTCTCTCCATCCCTTTCCTCACCTAGCACAACCCTTCCATAGAGGTCATGCAGGAACGCAAGGAGACGTTCAGTGTTGTATGGCCCAATTAGTGGTTCGTGTAACAGCAGTCCATCAGTGGATATTGCGGGGCACATTGTGATGTTGGCACCCCTCTGGCCCGGGACATCCACTGTGGCTCTCTTCCCAATCATGTTCAGAGTTCCTCTCAAAAGGCACAGTGCACAACTGTTTCATCCTTACCTGATGTTGTTTCAGGACTCTACAAATAGTTGTTATGCTTACACTGTGAATATTTGCAAAAGTAACGTTGTCTGCCAAGACTCTGTCTCGAATCTCAGTGAGTTTTATGCCATTGTTTCTGATGACCATATCAACAATGGCAGTTTCCTGCACATCAGTGAACATCCTTCCTCTCCCACCTGTGTGAGGTACCCATTGAGTCCTAAGCAGATATGCAAAAGCAATTACACACAAGTCTATTTACTTCTGTAATGTGCAACTCAGTCAAATGCCCGTGTAGAATACAAGTTACCTGTTGGTTTGCCGGAAAACTCTAACAATAGATGCCACTGTTGAGTGTTGCAGATTTGGCTGCACTCTCTGACCAGCCTCTCTCATTGAGAGACCATGATTTACTACATGATCAATTACAGTAGCTCTGATCTCATCTGAGACTACAGCTCTTGATCGTCCTCTTATTCTTCTTCCACCACGCATACTTATTCCTCGCCCCCTCCCAGCCACACTTCTTCCTCTTTCAGCCTATTTCTGGCTGGGTCCATTTTCTGGCTGGGTCCACATCACAATGCAAAACTACTCAGCAGTTGTCTCCTTTTGCAATGAAATTGAAAGAGTAACAACTGTGTAGATGTTCATCTACAATGAGAATCAGCTGTGGTTGGTCCAATTGTTTTTATAGCATCTAATTTTAAGATTTAAAATACATTTCATTAAAATGTTAGAATTGTAGCAAATTGCTGTCTTATTCAGTTTTGTATTATGTTATTGTTTTGAACTTAAGTTTAACAGTTTTGAAAACAGTATGCAAGCATGTGCAAATTTGCTTGTAAGTACACAGAGGTTTGGCGGTTGTTATGTCGAAGTGAGAAAATAATGAATGTAATTTGAAAGATGTAGTCATTGAATGCATTTTGTGCCAAAGCAATGATAATTGATCCTCAGTTTAGCCCACTTATACTTCTGTTGTGCTCACTGTGTGAAGAGTTTTGAAAAAGTGACCTAAGTATTGGGAAATGTGTCCTAGCGACTGTAAAAAACTGTAAATAGAGGGTTTCATCAGCTGTGATGGACAGCATCCCATGGACAGCATCCTTTGGAAAATGACCATAAATGACCCTTAACACTAAATGCCTGGCTCAGCTCCGAAACACGTTCCTATTGGATTGGACATAAAGGTTCTTCTGAGGTCCTACACTCCCCCACTGCTCTGAAACCAAAGAGAGAGTCTTTCACCACTAAAGGCCCCGGCACGGGGGGGGGGGGGGGGGTGAGTCATGTGACAGAAATGCACTGCTGTAGGTGGGAATGTTTTTAATGATGTTTTACATTGTAAGAAGCATTTGTAAATGGCAAAATAACGAGAAATAAAAGTATCATAAAATGTTGAGGTGTCTTTCCTATCAAATTTTACTAGACTGATATTGGACCATATTTTCATGCTTTTCTAAGGAACTGAATCCATACAGTTCAACTGAAATGCAGGGATAGCAGCAGGGAACATGTGTTTTATGAAGAAGAGGGATCTCACGAAGAAGTCCAAGACCAACTCTATATTCAGCATCAATGACTTCCTCATCCAAGAACTGCCTACACACTCTGGTCACATGAGGACGGGTATTGTCCTGCACCAGGAGGAACCCAGGTCCTACTGCACCAACATAAGGTCTGACGATGGGTCTGAGGATTTCATCCCAATAACTAACAGCAGTCAGGGTACCGTTGGCTAGCACATGGAGGTCAATGCGACCCTCCAATGATATGCCTCCCCAGACCATCACTGACCCACCGCCAAACCGGTCATGCTGGATGATGTTGCAGGCAGCAATACATTCACCATGGCGTCTCCAGACTCTTTCCAATCTGTCACATGTGCTCAATGTGAACCTGCTCTCATCTGTGAAGAGAACAGAGCGCCAGTGGTGGATCTGCCAATTCTGGTGTGAAGAATCAGACAGGGAGGATAAGGAGAGAGCAATTGTCTGTGACCACCACCTGCAAAACCATTCCCTTTTAGGGGGTTGTCTTGCTCTTGCCTCTCCAGTGCACCTGTTGTCACTTTCATTTGTACCAAAGCCGATGACATTGATTCACAATCGCTTATGCTCCCTAACTGGACAGATTGATATCCCTGGGGTTGAATTGACTTGGTGTTATACTGTGATGATTATTTGAGCAGTGTATATTCTGATGTGTGATAGGCTGCTCTTTAACCTTTACACAGGATGTGGTGATTATATGCCAATCAAAATAGCTCATTAGCATTTACAGCCGTCATCCATCCCTCTCCAGAGCATGGGTATTGACCATCTCTCTCCTTCAGTGTTTCCTAGGGAACAGGTTGATTAGCCAACCAGGTTGGATTAACAACATTCATTCTGCTTCTGCCTCATCAATTATGCCTGAGAGCGCTGAGCCAGTTTTTTGGTCAACCTCAAGGGCTTTGCAAGTTGTCATTGATGCAGCTGGGATGGTGTCAATGAAACACAAGGAGAGCTGGTGGAGAATCTGTTTCCATGGCGCACACTTCATTTCCACGGCACTCAATTCGTTTCCACGGCGGTCACTTCAACTGCGCTCACCTCCTTTGAATTAAGCACCTAATAGTTTTAAGAGTTTTGTCTCCCTCCGGTGGACGGCAGCATCATTGCAGGCTTGAGAATGACGTCGGAGCTCAACCTGAGTGGTGCTTAGAAATTGTAATTCTTAAACCATGAAAATGTATTAGTGGGGACACTTGTCCTCTCCCCATTTAGAAAATGTCAATTTTATGTTAAACTGTTTTAGATTCAGGGTTACAATTAGGGTTAAGAGTGGAGTTTGGGTTTTTCCAGGTGTAGTTAGATAATGGTTAGGCATAGATTTAGTAAACGAGATGAAATAGTTGATATCCCCATTTATAGATACATTAACTGTCTGTAAATGTGTGTGTGTGTGCGTGTGTGCGTGTGCGTGCGTGCGATATTGTGTGGTTATGTATACAGATAGGCCAACAGAGAAAGAGGTGAATTAACACAGATTTGCTATCTGTGAAATCAAATCAGTGTATATTTTCTGCCTGACTTGAGAAATGTGGCATTGGCAATGACAAAACTGGACCTTGAGATGTACAGTTAAATGACAGGACGGCCAGTTGTGGACAGTTTTCAGATGAGCAAATAACATCTGAGCCAATGAGCCAATCATCTGAATCAGCTGTTGGCCTCCTTTCAAACTTGTGTGTGGTTTAACGATTTAGAAAGACCTCTTCTTAATTACCAGACAAGACACTCCAAATGGTACCCTATCTACTTGCTGTTCAGTGCATTACTTTTGACCTCTCCTTGCTCCCTCCCTGCTACTATACAGGAAGTAAATGGGCTGACCTCAGGCCCTGTCATCTATCAGCAGAGGACAGGGGCTGAGGAGAGAGAGGGGCGGGGCTGAGGAGAGAGAGGGGCGGGGCCTCTCCGTCAATTACACACATTTTTCAGCCTTGACAGGACATGATGGTTTTCACGCCCTAACCTAAAGGCCCCACCCACCCCCACCACACCCTACTTGCTACACACACATACATGCACATTCATACAAACACACACACACACACACATACACACTCATACAAACACACACACACACGCATACATGCACACTCATACAAACACACACACACATACACGCACACTCATACAAACACACACACACACGCATACACTCACACTCAAACAAACACACACACACACGCATACATGCACACTCATACAAACACACACACACCCATACACTCACACTCATACAAACACACACACACATACACGCACACTCATACAAACACACACACACATATACACACACTCATACAAACACACACAGAGACAAACACAGACACACACACAGAGACAGACAAACACACAGACAGTCACACACACACACACACACACACAGAGACAGACACACACACACAGAGACACACACATACAGACACACACACACAGACACACACAAACACACAGACACACACACAGAGACAGACACACACACAGAGACAGACACACACACAGACAGACACACACAGAGACAGAGTGGTGTGGAGTGATGGGGGCAGTGGTGGGAGGACAGGAAAACAGGACAGGCTATTGATCAGAGAGACCATTATCAGACCTGGGGGTGTTTATTAGGCTGTCTGTCTGCTGGACTGGAAGGCTTTAATGATCTGTAGCACAGCAACCCACCCCTCCCAGACAGACCCGCACCCCTCCCATACCCCTCACATCTCAGGGACCTTGTTGCACTACTCCCTTGTACTACTCTTGCAAAGCCTGATAATGGACATTTTCAGTCGTTGCAGGTAGGTGTCAACCTCGGGAACCTCACTGCTGCTATCCCTGCATTTCAGTTGTACATACACCTTGCACATTCAATTTGCCTCTTTGCACATTTAGAATTGTCATCGTGCTTGCATTTTTACAGTTGTTACATACACATGTCTACTTCAGGGACCTCAGTGCTGCTATTTCTGCATCCTGGTTGCACATGGTACCTTACAGGGTACCATGACTCAATCCAGTTGTTGTTTTTAGGCTTTGACACCAATAATTTAATAATTATATATGTGGCAGATAATGATAGATAGAGTTCAATTAAAATACTGTAAAGTTTATTAAGGAGTTCCCCAAGGTTCTAATTTAGGACCATTTCTGTTGTGCTGTATATAAATGAAATTAAAGATTTTGAAAATGCTTTCTCAGACCGTTATGATAATTCAACAGTGGTTTACATGAGGCTATAATTTAACAAATGACTACTTCATATGGATTCTTATCATTACAAATTAACTGATGTGGTTAAAGATTTGCATAGAATATAAAACGTACATTAAATGTAGATTTGTTGAAGCACCTTTTGATTTCATTAAAACACTCTATTAGGAGTCTATTAGCATGGCACAGCTTGACGTGACAATATTTGCCCAGTCTTCTTTGCAAAGAAGAATCAGATTGCGAGGACATCTCCTGTGCACAGCCCTCTTCAGATCACCCCACAGATGTTCAATTGGATTCAGGTCTGGGCTCTGGCTGGGCCATTCCAAAACATTAATCTTCTTCTGGTGAAGCCATGCTCTTGTGGATTTGGATGTGTGCTTTGTGTCGTTGTCGTGCTGAAAGTGAACTTCATCTTCAGCTTTCTAACGGATGCCTGAAGTTTTTGTGCCAAACTTGCCTGGTATTTGGAACTGTTCATAATTCTCTCCACCCTGACTAAGTCCCCGGTTCCAGCTGAAGAAAACGAGACCCAAAGCATGATGCTGCCACCCCTACGCTTCACTATGGGTATGTTCTTCTTTGGGTGATGTGCAGTGTTGTTTTGGTGCCAAACATACCTTTTGGAATTATGGCCAAAAGGTTCAATCTTGGTTTCATCAGCCCATAACACATTTTTCCACGTGCTTTTGGGGAACTTGATTGTTTTTGCAAACTTCAGCCGGGCTTGGATATTTTTCTTTGTAAGAAGAGGCTTCTGTCTTGCCACCCTACCCCAAAGCCCATTCATATGAAGAATACGGGAGATTGTTGTCACATGTAGCACACAGCCAGTACTTGCCAGCAATTCCTGCAGTTCCTTTAATGTTAGCACACAGCCTCCCTGACCAGTTTTCTTCTCGTCTTTTTATACATTTTCGAGGGATGTCCAGTTATTGGTAATGTCTCTGTTATGCCATATTTTCTCAAATTGATGATGACTGTCTTCACTGTGTTCCATGGTATATCTAATGCTTTGGAAATTATTTTGTACCCTTGTAGATCCCTCTGATGCTTTGGAAGCGCTCTGCGGACCATGGCTTTTGCTCTGAGATGCAACTAAGAAAATGTCAGTAAAATCCTACAAGAACAGCTGAACTTTGTTTGTGATTAATCAGAGTCACTTTAAATGATGGCAGTTGTGTAATGACTTCTATTTAACATGAGTTTGAATGTGATTGGTTATTTCTGAACACAGCCACATCCCCAGTTATAAGAGGGTGTGCACACTTATACAACCAGGTTATTGTAAGCTTTTTTTTTTTTCATTTTTCCACCTCGAAGATTTCAGTTTGTTTTTCAATTGAATTGTTCATATTATAGGTCACATTAAAAGTGGAAAAGGGTCTGACATGATTTACGTCACAATAACCTCCCATTTTAACAGGGGTGTGTAGACTTTTTATATCCACTGTAAATGTGCACACATTTAGAATCTTAGACGAAACACAAATGTAACATGTTCCCTCTAATGAATGCAGCATGTTAGCAGAAAATTCTGGCAGACAATTTGCATTCTTCTGCACGAAAGCTGCGAATGTGACGCTCTTGGACTTTCCAATGACCCTAAATGACCCTAAAGTCTCCTGACCTTAATATCATCGAGCCACTCTGGGGAGATCTCAAATGTGTGGTTCATGCAAGACGACCAAAGACTTTGCATGACCTGGAGGCTTTTTGCCAAGATGAATGGGTAGCTATACCCCCTGCAAGAATTCGGGGCCTCATTGACAACTATTACGCTGTCATTGATGCCAAAGGGGGCAATACACAGTTTTAAGCACTAAGGGTATGCAGACTTTTGAACAGGGGTCAGTTTTTTCTTGGTTGCCATGTTTTGTTATATGATTGTGCCATTCTGTTATGATCTACAGTTGAATGTGAATCCCATAAGGAATAAAAGATGTGTTTTGCCTGCTCACTCATGTTTTCTTTACAAATGGTACATATATTATCAATTCTCCAAAGATATGCAAACTTTTGAGCACAACTGTATATGCCTTGGCATGAGGTTCTGCTGTTCTGGGGTAACTCACTGCCATGATGGTGTATATGATACTACTAATAACGATGTCAACACCATAATATCATTCATAACATTTCCCGTAGGCAATGAGGAAAGTACAGAGTGCTCATCCGCCCCTTAGAAGGAAACTCAGAGCCAAACAGGTTGAGGCCAGGGTGGTGGCTGTGTTTTGCACAGTATTTGGTTGTTGCACATCCTTTGGCAATGAAAATTGCAGTTACAATGTTTTTGTTTCTCAAAAGAGTGTGTGTGCTGTGTCATGAGTTGTGTACACATACAGAATTTTTGTGTGCTGTGTCATGAGTTGTGTACACATACAGAGGTTGTGTGTGCTGTGTCATGGGTTGTGTACACATACAGAAGTTGTGTGTGCTGTGTCATGAGTTGTGTACACATACAGAGGTTGTGTGTGCTGTGTCTTGAGTTGTGTACACATACAGAAGTTGTGTGTGCTGTGTCATGAGTTGTGTACACATACAGAGGTTGTGTGTGCTGTGTCTTGAGTTGTGTACACATACAGAAGTTGTGTGTGCTGTGTCATGAGTTGTGTACACATACAGAAGTTGTGTGTGCTGTGTCATGGGTTGTGTACACATACAGAGGTTGTGTGTGCTGTGTCTTGAGTTGTGTACACATACAGAAGTTGTGTGTGCTGTGTCATGAGTTGTGTACACATACAGAATTTGTGTGTGCTGTGTCATGAGTTGTGTACACATACAGAGGTTGTGTGTGCTGTGTCATGGGTTGTGTACACATACAGAAGTTGTGTGTGCTGTGTCATGAGTTGTGTACACATACAGAGGTTGTGTGTGCTGTGTCTTGAGTTGTGTACACATACAGAAGTTGTGTGTGCTGTGTCATGAGTTGTGTACACATACAGAGGTTGTGTGTGCTGTGTCTTGAGTTGTGTACACATACAGAAGTTGTGTGTGCTGTGTCATGAGTTGTGTACACATACAGAAGTTGTGTGTGCTGTGTCATGAGTTGTGTACACATACAGAGGTTGTGTGTGCTGTGTCTTGAGTTGTGTACACATACAGAAGTTGTGTGTGCTGTGTCATGAGTTGTGTACACATACAGAATTTGTGTGTGCTGTGTCATGAGTTGTGTACACATACAGAGGTTGTGTGTGCTGTGTCTTGAGTTGTGTACACATACAGAGGTTGTGTGTGCTGTGTCTTGAGTTGTGTACACATACAGAAGTTGTGTGTGCTGTGTCATGAGTTGTGTACACATACAGAAGTTGTGTGTGCTGTGTCATGAGTTGTGTACACATACAGAGGTTGTGTGTGCTGTGTCTTGAGTTGTGTACACATACAGAAGTTGTGTGTGCTGTGTCATGAGTTGTGTACACATACAGAATTTGTGTGTGCTGTGTCATGAGTTGTGTACACATACAGAGGTTGTGTGTGCTGTGTCATGAGTTGTGTACACATACAGAGGTTGTGTGTGCTGTGTCATGAGTTGTGTACACATACAGCAGTATGAGTGAGATGTGTCTGTATAAGCACAATGTTGCAGGGAAGATGTGTAAACACACAGACACACAGAAACACACACACACAGTCACACACACAGAAAGATATACAGACAGACACCCACACAAAGTAGCACATAGAAAAACACAAACCTACGTACATACAGAGACACATACAGAGACACACACACACACACACACTGACACACACACACACACTGACACACACACACAGACACACAGACATTCGTCACTCTAGTCAGTTCAGACCACATGTCTGCTTTTAATTAAAGGCCTTCGTTATCTCACAGCTACAGTGATGGCTTCAGTGGTGAAGAAACATCCTGACACACACACACACACACAGACACAAACACACAGACACATACACACACAGACATAAAAACACAGTGTCAGACAGATGGACACACACACACACACAAACATGGACACTTGCAGGGACACAGACAGATACCCACACACATATACACACCACATACCCACCACACACACATACATATGGACACATGCAGACACAGACGCACACACACACACACACACACACACAGATAGAGAGACACTCCCACAGTCACACACACACATACATGGAAAGAGAGACAGTCCCACACACACACACACACACAAACACATTCACAAACACACACACACACACACACACACACACATTCACACACACACACACACACACACACATTCACACACACACACACACAGCATGGCCACAAACCACTTTTGTCAGCCTTTTGTAGCACAGCTTCTCTCTGACTTTAAACTCACAAACTGGAATAAAATTTAGTTTAGGGTGGCAGTGGCTTTGTGTGTGTGGCAGTGGCTTTGTGTGTGTGGCAGTGGCTTTGTGTGTGTGGCAGAGGCTTTGTGTGTGTGGTAGTGGCTTTGTGTGTGTGGCAGTGGCTTTGTGTGTGTGGCAGTGGCTTTGTGTGTGTGGCAGTGGCTTTGTGTGTGGCTAGGGTAAAATATTGTTGGTGGTGGTTAGTGACAGTAATTATGGTTATACTAGGTTTAGATGTTGGGTTACAATTAGGGTGAGGGGGTTTGGATTAGGTGGTTATGGTTAAGGGTTAGGATTGTGTGATTGGGTTATGGGGTTAGGGTTAAAGGTTAGGATTGTGTGATTGGGTTATGGGGTTAGGGTTAAAGATTAGGATTATGTGATTGGGTTATGGGGTTAGGGTTAAAGGTTAGAATTAGGTGATAGGGTTATGGGGTTAGGGTTAAAGGTTAGAATTGAGTGGTTGGGTTATGGGGTTAGGGTTAGAGTGGGTCTTGCATTTAAGGTTAGGGGCTAGTATGTAGAGAACATCGTCTTTTGAGGGCACTACATTTCCAGTCTTCATGGGTACATGTTTATGTGTGTGTGTGTAAATGTTTATCTTCCCCTGTGTGATCACATTGCAAATACACACACACACACACACACACATCCTAGCATGCAGTCATAACAGTACAGCCGACTTGGAACCAGTATATAGTTCCTGTGACTGACTGTGACACCAAGAAGTGATAACCAAAGAAAGTGAAGAGCACACACACACACATACAGACATACACACACACACACACACACAGAGACAGTCAGAGAGAGAGGCTTAACCACAACACGGGTTCAACAGGAAGCAGGAAGTGGTGTTTGAAAAGGAAACTGCCACCGACCAGCACAGGGGAAAGATCTAATCTATGCCAGTCTAATGATGTGTTTGTGTGTGTTCCTGTTCTACTATCGCAGTGAGTTGTCTACATGAAAATCCTGTGAAGGGAGAACATTTGGCCTGTCCTCATTTAGAATTTGGGTCAGAGTGAAATGTATGCATTTAGATATAGGAGTTAGGATACGTTTAGGTTTAAGCATAAGACTGGTTATTGAGGGTGAGGTTAGGTTAGGGTTAGAGGTTTAGCCAGTCCTTACTTTGAAAGTTAAATCAATGCGAGTGTGTGTGTCGGTCTGCTACTACGTATGTGTGTGTGTGTACTTGTGCGTGTGTTCAAGGTTTTTAAATAAAACAGCAAACTCTGTGAAAACTCATCACTTCCTAAAACTAAAGACGGAAGGAGTTGTGCTCTGTACCTATAGGGGCAAGTGTGTGTGTGTGTGTGTGTGTGAGGGCTTTAACATCGTAATTTAGAAAATAAACGATGCTCACCACGGTAGGAAAAACACACACTTTGAAAATAAATGTGTTTGTGTGCGTGTGTGTGTTTGTGTGCGTGTGTGTGTTTGTGTGCATGTGTGTGCATGTGTGTGCGTGTGTGCCTTTGTGTGTTTGTGTTTGTGTGGGTGTGTGTTTGAGTGCATGTGTGCGTGTGTGTGTATGTTCAAATTTTATAATGAACCGTAGTTTTTCACTACAATAGAGAAACCAAACATGTTTTTTTCCTTAAATGGGTAAAGTTTCCTGTAACAGCAGGATATGTGGCATTCTGTCTGTGGTTTCTCTGGTTGTCTGTTTCTCTGGTTGTCTGTTTGTCTGGTTGTCTGTGCAGATGAAGAGAACGGATCTGGTCTAAAGGAATCTATTCATCTTGCCACCTATTGGTTTTATTTCTGAGACAAATGGGTTTCCAAGAGGGAATGGGTCAATAGCTACTGTCCATTAAAAATGACTAACAACTTCCTTTTGCATTTCTCTCTTTCTGATGGGTGGCATGGCCTGTCTTTCTCTTCCTGGGTTTATCTTTCATCCATTGTTCTCTGTTTTATACTCCTCTTCTCTTCTCTTTCATTCTTTTTTCTTTTTGCTCTCTGCTCTCCCTCTCTCCCTCTCTCCCTCTTCATGTCTCCTGTCTTCATCCCTCGCTCTTTCCTCTGTCTCTCATCCTTCCCACAGATGGAAAGGGGAAGTAGTGAGGTCAGCGTGGTGGCCAGACCTGGACTCAACTCTACTGTGTGATAAACCTCTGTGTGTGTGTGTGTGTGTGTGTGCATGTGTATGTTTGTGTGAGTGTGTGTGTGTTCAAAGTTATATTAGTCATGTGAGCAGGACACACAAGTTATGGACATGTTTACTGGCCTGATCCCTCAAAAACAAATTTGAAAATAGTAGAGTACAAGAACATTAGAAATAATACAGTACACAAAAACATTAGAAACAATAATCATTAATTAATAGTAGTGGTAGTAACAGTAGTAATGTTGGTTGTATTATTAGTAGTGGTGGTAGTAGTAGTAATGTTGGCTGTATTATTAGTAATGGTTGTAGTAGTAGTAATGTTGGCTGTATTATTAGTAATGGTTGTAGTAGTAGTAATGTTGGTTGTATTATTAGTAATGGTGGTAGTAGTAGTAATGTTGGTTGTATTATTAGTAGTGGTGGTAGTAGTAGTAGTAATGTTGGTTTTATTATTAGTAGTGGTGGTAGTAGTAGTAATGTTGGTTGTATTATTAGTAGTGGTGGTGGTAGTAGTAGTAATGTTGGTTGTATTATTAGTAGTGGTGGTAGTAGTAGTAATGTAGGAGGTATCATGGTCCAGGTACATGGTTGGTAACACGGGATGTCAGAGAAGGTAGACAATCCAAAGGGTCAGGGGTCAGGCAAAGGCGTAGTCTAAAAACATTTGTTGCCCATATTGGATTTGAACAGATGTTTCCCACATGAGTGCCTGTGTCTTTAACCACTGCTCCACAGTGCTGTATGTTTGCCCCATTTCGGTATAGCATCTCAACTCTTTTACTGCCCAAGGGGTTTTGATCTTGCATGAATGACCCCAAAAAGCATGCACGGATGCGTCCTTCGAAAATCCTCCAGAAATATTTGCAATATAACCATGGTTTATATATAATATAAAACAGGTTTATTTTAGAAATACTATAACACAGCTACCGAAGGTTGTGTTTTGACGAGAGATGAACGCCAGACCTATTGGTTGCAGGTCTGCATCTCTAACCACTACGCTATTTAACAAGGGGTAGACAGTCAGTCAGTCAGAGACATTCGCACTTCTTAGTCGGCTCTGCTTACACGGTCCGACAGGAACTTGTTCTAGGGAGTTTTCTCTTCAGACTAACAACTTTTACAACAAATCAGTCAGGGTCTGAAAACATTTTGCTGAAATCGTGCTCATACAAAATACATTTGTGTGAGTGAATTGATTTTGCTCATACAAATCTGACAGATCTGTCAGACTGTACCATAAACACTACTTACACATCTGTCAGACTAAACCATAAACACTACTTACACATCTGTCAGACTAAACCATAAACACTACTTACACATCCGTCAGACTAAACCATAAACACTACTTACACATCTGTCAGACTAAACCATAAACACTACGTACACATCCGTCAGACTAAACCATAAACACTACTTACACATCCGTCAGACTAAACCATAAACACTACTTACACATCTGTCAGACTAAACCATAAACACTACTTACACATCTGTCAGACTAAACCATAAACACTACTTACACATCTGTCAGACTAAACCATAAACACTACTTACACATCTGTCAGACTAAACCATAAACACTACTTACACATCTGTCAGACTAAACCATAAACACTACTTACACATCTGTCAGACTAAACCATAAACACTACTTACACATCTGTCAGACTAAACCATAAACACTACTTACACATCTGTCAGACTAAACCATAAACACTACTTACACATCTGTCAGACTAAACCATAAACACTACTTACACATCTGTCAGACTAAACCATAAACACTACTTACACATCCGTCAGACTAAACCATAAACACTACTTACACATCTGTCAGACTAAACCATAAACACTACTTACACATCTGTCAGACTAAACCATAAACACTACTTACACATCCGTCAGACTAAACCATAAACACTACTTACACATCTGTCAGACTAAACCATAAACACTACTTATACATCTGTCAGACTAAACCATAAACACTACTTACACATCTGTCAGACTAAACCATAAACACTACTTACACATCTGTCAGACTAAACCATAAACACTACTTACAGATCTGTCAGACTAAACCATAAACACCACTTACACATCTGTCAGACTAAACCATAAACACCACTTACACATCTGTCAGACTAAACCATAAACACTACTTACACATCTGTCAGACTAAACCATAAACACTACTTACACATCCGTCAGACTAAATGATAAACACTCCTTACACAGGACCCAAGTGGCCATGACAAGGCTTACGGTCTCTGGAGTAAGAGAGAGTTAGATGGATACAGAGAGAGGTGGAGAGAAGGAGTGGACAAGGGTGAGAGAAGAGAGAGAGGGATTGGGAATGGAGAGGGAGGAAGGGAGACGTGCAAAAATTAAAGAGAGGAGATGAGCCAGCGGATGTTTACCCCTCTTTCCCCTGAGGCTTGCAGCGGTGTTGTCAGGTCTTATATAATGACATCAGGAGGAAATAAAGGCCTAGCGACAGTAGAGCTAAACTTAATTGGTAGCTGTCACTGCACAACATGAACTTCACGCTAGCAATAAAAAAGACGTTACCACATCGCCTCAGTTTTTCTTTACTGGAGGAATGAAATGGAATGGGCCTTATGTAAAATATTTGGGATGTATTCTTTTGTTTTCTATTTCAGAATGAATCGATGAGGATTCCATTTATTTCTGGGTCAATCACAGATGCCATCCAGGCATGACAAAGCCTGTTGAAAGATCAGCAACTGTTTTTTATACAACAAGGTCTGGGGACAGAGCTGGGTCCTGGAGGGCCAAAACATGTCTGGTGTAGGGGTCAGGAGGGTCCTGGAGGGCCAAAACACTTCTGGTCTAGGGGTTAGGAGGTTCCTGGAGGGCCAAAACACTTCTGGTCTAGGGGTCAGGAGGATCCTGGAGGGCCAAAACACTTCTGGTCTAGGGGTCAGGAGGGTCCTGGAGGGCCAAAACACTTCTGGTCTAGGGGTCAGGAGGGTCCTGGAGGGCCAAAACACTTCTGGTCTAGGGGTCAGGAGGATCCTGGAGGGCCAAAACACTTCTGGTCTAGGGGTCAGGAGGGTCCTGGAGGGCCAGAATTGTGAATTTTTGTGAATTTCAGCAATATGGAACCTGTGTTTCACATTAAAAATTATTTTGGCCTCACCTTGGGCCTCAACTTGGGCCTCACTGTGAGGATGTACTGTTGTTACAGATAACAACATCATGGTTTTCGTGTTGAGAAGGATGAGAACCACCCAGACAGCTCCCGGGAAGTAATAATGATGTTTGAGCTGCCTCTTTTG
The DNA here is from genome assembly GCF_011004845.1 of Esox lucius. NCBI lineage: Eukaryota > Metazoa > Chordata > Actinopteri > Esociformes > Esocidae > Esox > Esox lucius. The sequence goes on along the minus strand of NC_047587.1, from coordinate 2,314,193 downwards.
CCATGGAGAAATTAGATGTTGAAGAAGGTGTGGGGAGACAGACAGAAGACTTGTGGACAAGCTTGGTGCTTTTATTTCGAGACGTATGTTGCACGACTGCGAGTTAGAGTAAAACAAATGAATTCAGTTCACTAAGTCATCCAAGACAGGAGCCATTACCAGCTTGCTAGTTTCTGCAGGAAAGCTAGCAACAGCCGCAGCACAGTACTGATTATAACTTCTAAAAGAAAGTAATGTTTATTTTCATTGATGAGGGAGAAATAACTTGTAGTATGGTCACCATCTGGATGTCACTGTGACAAGCCAATTTGCTAACACAATGACTCACTGGAGCTGTTAGCTAACATTACCAATCTGGTGAAGCCCCACTTATTTATATTTTGAGAAAAGTAGCAGCCCACACGAGAAGTTACTTATACTATTGGAAGTAACTGGAGATCTTTATATACAGTTATGTCCGGAAATATATGGATATTGACACATGGTTCATAAAACGTTTCATATGATATTTTTCTTCAACCCCTTGAATTAAAGCTGAAAGTCTACACTACAATTGGATCTCGGTTGTTTCATTTCCAATCCAGTGTGTTGGCATACAGATGATGCCAACACAATGGATGGGAAATGAAATAACCGAGAACAAAAATATCATATGAAACGTTTAGGAATTCCAACCATTTTCATAGACAGTCCTCTTATTTCAGTGGCTCAAATGGAATTGGACAAATGAACACAATCATAAAATGTAAATTTTTAATACTTTGTTGAGAATCCTTCGCAGGCAATGACTGCTTGAAGTCTAGAACTCATGGACATCACCAAATATTGGGTTTCCTCCTTTGTTATGATTTGCCAGGCCTTTACTGCAGCTGTCTTCAGTTGTTATATGTTCATGGGTCTTTCTGTCTTAAGTTTTGTCTTCAGTAAGTGAAATGCATGCTTGATCAGGTCGAGATCATGGGATTGACTTGGCCATTGCAGGGCTAGCTGGGCTTTCTATTCTTGAGGCTTATGAATGGTTTGCACCTTGTGGTGAACCCTCTATATTTGCTCTATGGTTGACTTGGATACTAATATGCCTCCCTCCTGGAGAGTGTTGTTCATTTGGTTGGATGTTATGAAGGGGTTTTTCTTTACCATGGAAAGGATGAAAGGATCTTACCACTGGTGTCTTCAGTGGACGTCCAGGCCTTTTTGTCTTGCAGAACTCACCAGCACATTCTCAAAATGTACCAAACTGTTGATTTGGCCACTCCTAAGGTTCCTGCTATCTCTTTGATGGATAATGTTTTTGCAGCCTAAGGATGGCCTGTTTCACTTGCATTGAAAGCTTCCTTTGCTCCTGTTATAGGTTCACAGCAAAAGCTTCCAAATGCAAATGCCACACCTGGAATCAACTCCAGACCTTTTACCTGCATAGTTGATGAAGAAATAATGAAGGCAAAGACCACACCTGTCCATGAAAAAGCTTTTGAGTAAATTGTCCAATTACCTTTGGTCCCTTGAAAAAGTGTGGGCTACATATTAAAGAGGTGTAATTCCTAAACCCTTCCTCCAATTTGGATGTGAATACCCTCAAATTAAAGCTGTGAGACTGCACTTTAAGCCCATATTTATTATTTAACTGTTGTTCATCTTGAATATATTTTGGTAAACAGCCAAAATAACAAAACTTGTGTCAGTGTCCAATTATTTCCAGATTGAACTGTATATAGATAGATATACACTCACCTAAAGGATTATTAGGAACACCATACTAATACTGTGTTTGACCCCCTTTCGCCTTCAGAACTGCCTGAATTCTACGTGGCATTGATTCAACAAGGTGCTGAAAGCATTCTTTAGAAATGTTGGCCCATATTGATAGGATAGCATCTTGCAGTTGATGGAGATTTGTGGGATGCACATCCAGGGCGCGAAGCTCCCGTTCCACCACATCCCAAAGATGCTCTATTGGGTTGAGATCTGGTGACTGAGGGGGGCCATTTGAGTACAGTGAACTCATTGTCATGTTCAAGAAACCAATTTGAAATGATTCAAGCTTTGTGACATGGTGCATTATTCTGCTGGAAGTAGCCATCAGAGGATGGGTACATGGTGGTCATAAAGGGATGGACATGGTCAGAAACAATGCTCAGGTAGGCCATGGCATTTAAACGATGCCCAATTGGCACTAAGGGGCCTAAAGTGTGCCAAGAAAACATCCCCCACACCATTACACCACCACCACCAGCCTGCACAGTAGTAACAAGGCATGATGGATCCATGTTCTCATTCTGTTTACGCCAAATTCTGACTCTACCATCTGAATGTCTCAACAGAAATTGAGACTCATCAGACCAGGCAACATTCTTCCAGTCTTCAACTGTCCAATTTTGGTGAGCTCGTGCAAATTGTAGCCTCTGTTTGATGAGTGGTACCCGGTGGGGTCTTCTGCTGTTGTAGCCCATCCGCCTCAAGGTTGTGGGTGTTGTGGCTTCACAAATGCTTTGCTGCATACCTCGGTTGTAACGAGTAGTTATTTCAGTCAAAGTTGCTGTTCTATCAGCTTGAATCAGTCGGCCCATTCTCCTCTGACCTCTAACATCAACAAGGCATTTTCACCCACAGGACTGCCGCATACTGGATGTTTTTCCCTTTTCACACCATTCTTTGTAAACCCTAGAAATGGTTGTGCGTGAAAATCCCAGTAACTGAGCAGATTGTGAAATACTCAGACCGGCCCGTCTGGCACCAACAACCATGCCACGCTCAAAATTGCTTAAATCACCTTTCTTTCCCATTCTGACATTCAGTTTGGAGTTCAGGAGATTGTCTTGACCAGGACCACACCCCTAAATGCATTTGCCATGTGATTGGTTGATTAGATAATTGCATTCATGAGAAATTGAACAGGTGTTCCTAATAATCCTTTAGGTGAGTGTAGATATATACATACAGTACCCATCAAAGGTTTGGACACACCTACTCATTCACGGGTATTTGTTTAGTTTAATATTTTCCACATTCTCTCAACCAGGAAAAGCAGGAAGGCACAATGCACACTGCCCACAACGTTAGGTGGAAACTGAGCTGCACTTCGTAATCTCCTGCCCAATGTATGACCACAGAAAAGTCTTACATTTTCCGATAGATAACATAGAACCACAGCTTTTAAAACAAATCAACAATCACATTTTCCAAAATCTGTTTGGGGTAACGCAATCACTTAAGATTTGAAACCTATTGCAATGAGAAAAGGGCAACAATTGCTGCTCAGGCAACATTGTAAATAAAACCAATATTAATCGGTTTAAACATTTTCACTTTTTACTTGAAATTAGCACATTTGTACAACACTGTTCGTAGACAATATTGACAATCGTAGAAATGTCATTATCCCTAAGAAACATTTGTATGTACACAAGGTTCAGTACACATGGAAAATGCTTTGGGAATGTAAACATGTGTGCCATGCCAACATAGCCACTGAACTGAATTGACAGAGAAAAACCGACAAAGTGGTACAGAGAAAGAGAAAGAGCAAGACAGATAGAGCAAGAGAGACAAAGAGAGAGAAAGACAGAGAGAGCAAGAGAGTCAGAGAGACAGACTGAGACAGAGAGCGAGAGAGAGAGAGAGACAGAGAGACGTCAGTACAACACCATACAACAGTCGTACCTCGGCTGGAGTTTCATTTAGCTAGCTAGACTCTGCTACCACAGTCAGAACAGAAATACATAAACACAGACAAACACACACACACACACAAACACACACAAACACACACAGACACACACACACACACACACACACCCCTGGCTGAGCTCTATCTTCCTGGTTCCCCATGTCCTATGGGTGGTCAATCTGGAGGTCAATAAGGGGGACTACATGATACCAGAGCCACAATTAAACTTGAATAGTCTCTTTTCAATATTTGACCAAATTCTCGTTTTTAATGGCTGGGTCACATCAACAATCAGTGGGGGTTTGGTGGTTTTGTCTGCTGAGGAGGCAGTGTAACGGCAGTGGTTTTGGTGGTGGGCTGGATTACAGGTTCCAGCAGTAGATCTGTGGTCTGTATGGCACACATGGAGTTCTGCTCAGCTTAACCCTCAGACCTCACAATGGCTTCTGTCAGTCACTTCATCACAGACTAACAGTCTCTTCCAATCCACCACTCCACCACTCTCTCACCCCACCTTTCCACTCTCTCTCCTCTCTGGAATATTTTTTTTTTTGTTTAAATGTTAAAGGCTTTGTTAGCATGGGACTCAATTCTTTACATTGCCAAAGCAAGTGGAGAAAAAATTTATCATAAATAAAAACAATGAAAACAAAACTAAAATGAAAACAATGTGTGTAGAGGCATTCACTCATCAACATTTTTTCGGTCCATCTCTACCGCTCTTTTCCTTTCTCTACTGTTCAATTTAAAGGATTTATTGGAAAGAGAAAACATTGTTTTACAGTGCCAATGCAAGAGGGAAAAAATAAACATATAATAAATAACAACAATGAAAACAAAAGTAAAATCACAACAAAAATACTAAGGACTAAGGACAAATTACACAAAAGGTATGTTCAGTGTTTTATTATAAGCTTCTGTAGGTACAGTGTTGCAGAAATATGCAAATCGTTATGAATAAACAGGACAAGGGTAAACAAATAAATTGATGCATAATGTTTATGTTTCACTAATTGTCATAAATCTTGCTGCAGTGATTCCACATTGCGGTATTTCTGTCAGATACAGGAGTTTGACAATGTTTGATTTAGTCTCAAATTCTTTGTGGGTCTGTATGATTTAAGAAAAAGTATTTGATACACTGCCGATTTTGCAGGTTTTCCCACTTTCAAAGCATGTAGAAGTCTGTAATTTTTTATCATAGGTATTCTTCAACTGTGAGTGACGGAATCTTAAACAAAAATGTTATTCGGTTCAGGTCTGGAGACTGGCTAGACCACTCCAGGACCTTGAGATGCTTCTTACGGAGCCACTCCTTAGTTGCCCTGGCTTTGTGTTTCAGGTCGTTGTCATGCTGGAAGACCCAGCCACGACCCATCTTCAATGCTCTTACTGAGGGAAGGAGGTTGTTGGCCAAGATCTTGCGATACATGGCCCCATCCATCCTCCCCTCAATACGGTGCAGTCGTCCTGTCCCCTTTGCAAAAAAGCATCCCCAAAGAATGATGTTTCCACCTCCATGCTTCACGGTTGGGATGGTGTTCTTGGGGTTGTACTCATCCTTTGTCTTCCTCCAAACACGCCGGGTGGAGATTAGACCAAAAAGCTCTATTTTTGTCTCATCAGACCACATGACCAGACTCCCATTCCTCTTCTGGATCATCCAGATGGTCATTGGCAAACTTCAAACAGGCCTGGACATGCGCTGGCTTGAGCAAGGGGACCTTACGTGCGCTGCAGGATTTTAATCCATGACAGCGTAGTGTTGTACTAATGGTTTTCTTTGAGACTGTGGTCCCAGCTCTCTTCAGGTCATTGACCAGGTCTTGCCGTGTAGTTCTGGGCTGATCCCTCACCTTCCTCATGATCATTGATGCCCCACGAGGTGAGATCTTGCATGGAGCCCCAGACCGAGGGAGATTGACCGTCATCTTGAACTTCTTCCATTTTCTAATAATTGCGCCAACAGTTGTTGCCTTCTCACCAAGCTGCTTGCCTATTGTCCTGTAGCCCATCCCAGCCTTGTGCAGGTCTACAATTTTATCCCTGATGTCCTTACACAGTTCTCTGGTCTTGGCCATTGTGGAGAGGTTGGAGTCTGTTTGATTGAGTGTGTGGACAGGTGTCTTTTATACAGTTAACGAGTTCAAACAGGTGCAGTTAATACAGGTAATGAGTGGAGAACAGGAGGGCTTCTTAAAGAAAAACGTACACGTCTGTGAGAGCAAATTAATTATTTAAAAATCATACAATGTGATTTTCTGGATTTTTGTTTTAGATTCCGTCACTCACAGTTGAAGTGTACCTATAATAAAAATGACAGACCTCTACATGCTTTGTAAGTAGGAAAATCTGCAAAATCGGCAGTGTATCAAATATTTGTTCTCCACATTGTATATGTCTCTAAGGTTGTCATACATTTGGCATAAGGTTAGGATGTGCAGCTCGGTTTCCCTCACATATAGTCTGTCTTCTCTCGAGAGCCTGGTCAGCTTGTGGCCGTGTCTTTTGATGGCAAGACAAAGCTCACTGAGGTTGTACTTCTAAAAGAAAATGTTGTCACAGTGGTCAACTATTCTTCCACTGTGTACTCCTTATTTATGGCAAGGTAGCATTGTAATTTGCTTCGTATTTCTTTTAATCTTTCCAACTGTGTCCAATTGTTCTTTTTTAGTTATCCCATCATTTTATTGATTTGTTGCTCTCCTGGGGCTCCCAGCTTAGTGGGCTCTGTAAGTTCATGTAGATGAGATCTTTGTTATGGAAGGTTCATGAGTTGCTTGCCCCCACATGTCTTTCATTCTCTCTGTAATAAGCAACAGAGATAAAGAAACAAGCAAGGGCCAACATCAAGATAGTCTGGTCTGCAGTACGACTGTGCTTTCTTTCCGTTCCTTGCTGCTGCTTAGCATGACTGGAGCAGAGGGACAGAGAGAGAGATGGAGAGAGGAAGAGAGGGAGAGAAATGGAGAGAGGGGGGAGGGGAAGAGAGAGATGGAGAGATTGAGAGAGATAGATTGAGAAAGAGGCTGGGAAAGAGGGAGAGAGTGATCTCTATCAGCTAGCAGGTAGATGGTGCTCTTTGTTTACCCTCGTTCTAACCAATCTGGAGCACAGATGGTCCACAATTATTTATCTGTGTGTTTGAAGCTGCCGGCAATCCAGCCGCTTCCAGAGATTGGTGTGTAATCCTTTATTATTTATGGGATTTCTGGATCAAGATGGAACACAATCTGCTGAATAACTAAGAGCAGAGGGAGAAAGAGACAGAATGAAAAGACAGAGCAGAGAGACAGAGGAGAGAGACAGGGGAGAGAGATGGGGAGAGAGATGGGGGAGAGAGACAGAATGGCAGAGAGAGGGGAGAGGGATGGGAGAGAGACAGGGACAGAGATGGGGAGGGAGACTGGGAGAGAGAGACTGGGAGAGAAAGACGGGAGAGGGAGAGAGGAGAGAGACCGGGGGAGGGAGATGGAAGAGAGACGGGGGAGAGCGACAGGGGAGAGAGAGACAGGAGAGAGAGATGGGGGAGGGAGGTGGGGGAGAGAGACGGTGGGGGAGAGATGGGGGAGAGAGACAGTGGGGGAGAGATGGGGGAGAGAGACGGGGGAGAGAGACGGGGGAGAGAGATGGGGGAGGGAGGTGGGGGAGAGATGGGGGAAGGAGGTGGGGGAGAGATGGGGGAAAGAGACGGTGGGGGAGAGAGACGGTGGGGGAGAGATGGGGGAGAGACAGGGGAGAGAGACGGGGGAGAGAGAGCGAGAAGAGGGAGGTGAAAATCTGATGTTTTTTTCTGAACAGAACAGCTCCTAAATGAATCAAGCAGTGCACTTTAATCTGATTTAAATGCTGCATCCCAAATATAGTGAACTAGTACAGCCTTGAGCCCCACTAGCTCCGGTAAGAAGCAGTATGCTACGTTGGAAAGTAGTTTGTGATTTGGGATGCAACCAAAATCTAAATAGACCATTTGTTTAAAGATGGCTGCCGGCGGTACCAACACTGCCTGCATGACAAATGCCACCCTATCCCCTAGGTAGTACATCAGTTTTAATGAGAGCCCTTTGGCTCCTGGTCTATAGTAGTACTCTGCAATGAGGAAGGGGAGTCATTTCGGACTCACATACTGGTTATGTTAATGGTTTTGTTGATGCCTGCCGGCAGTTTATAGGAGACTTTTGGAGGGCACCGCACTGCAGCGGCTAATAATGAGATTTAAGAAAGGAAGCAAGTCAATTTCTATCCTCATTTGGACTGAAAATAAGAGGCCTATTTATGCAGCCTCTCATAGGAGCCAGTCAGCTGTGTTCATTTGTTGATTTAATTTGCTGTCATTTCCTTTCTCTTCGGGGTCTTTTTAAGAAATATTGAACCGCTCACAGTCTGTTGAAGATATTTAGCAGACATTCTAGAGGAAAACATTATTTTGGGCATCTGCAGTGTTTGTGTGTGGGCATTATATTTCATCTGAATAATTGTCTGTATGTACAACCCTGTTTCCTAAAAAATTGGGACGCTGCATAAAATGTAACTAAAAACAGAATCCAATGATGTGCAAATTATCTAAACTCCATATTCAATAGAAAATTGTACAAAGGCAACATATCAAATGTTGAAACAGACATTTTATTGTTTCTTGAAAAATATATGCCCACTTTGAATTTAATGCCAGCAACACATTACAAAAAATATTGGGACAGAGGCAACAAAAGGCCATTGGTTGGGATGCATTAAAAACAATACTTTAAAACAACAATATTTATGCAAAATATATATTATCTTGCTAGCTAATGTTTTGTTCGCTAACTGGCAAACAATCTAACACATTAACACAATGTTCACCTCACTGCTAGCACTGAGATGACACCAGCCAAGAAGAGATTTAAGTTAGACATACAGGTGTTTTTTCTATGCAAAACAAAGTGAGTGCTGCAGCTTGCTAGCTATGAGAAGTTAGAAGATATTACTAGCGAACTAACTAGCTTAATAGTTGATCTCTTGACAAGTTAGCTAACGTTACATGTAGCTGCATTTGACATTTCAGCCTATGCTAATGTGGATCTTAGATTCATCATTGCCATCAGGTTTTGCAGGCGTCAGTGTAGATCAAGCAGTTCATGTCATATTCTGTACTAGGGCTGTCACGATATCAGATTTTCACTACATGATTATCGTGGCCAAAATAATTCAGCGTAACGATATTATCTCGGTATCTATAGAAAATTTGAAGAAAAAAATGCTATCATTTTGTTTCATGTGTTTTTTTTCCTCCTTTTTGGCAAATTAATTACACTAAAAATAAGAGTGTATGGAGGTGGATAGATTCTGTAACCATAAATAAAAACATACAGCAGGATCAGACAGCCAGGGAGAATAGGTCAATCGTGGAGCTGAGGTGAAATGTTCCTGCATAGCAGTAGTCTATAAAATGTTAACAAAGTTATTTCTGTTATACTGTGTAGCCCATATTGTAAATGTTCATGTTTATTAGCAGAACCAGAAGGATGTTGAGTAGACCCGTGTAGTCATACCAGATGGTTGTGGTGGAGCTTGGGAGGTGAGGTTGTGAAATTCAAGTACAGTACAGGCAACATGTATATATAGATCACATTATATCAGCCACACACATTAAAATACAGAAGTCTTCACTAACAGCATGCATCACAGGCAATATCTTAACTAATATTAAATGAAATGGCTGAAGGTAGTATTTTTCATGCTTATTCTAATAGAATCAAAGAGATGTGTCCACCAGTGCATATATACCATGTGGCCAAAACACCTATAGTGGAAATAAAAAGTCTACACACCCCTGTTGAAATGCCAGGTTCTTGTGATGTAAAATTATTTTGTACCCTTCTCCTCACTGATATCTTTCAACATTGAGATCCCTCTGATGCTTTGGAAGCTCTCTGCGGACCATGGCTTTTGCTCTGAGATGCAACAAGAAGATGTCAGTAAAATCCTACTAGAACAGCTAAACTTTATTTGTGATTAATCAGAGTCACTTTAAATTACAGCTGGGTAATGACTTCTATTTAACATGAGTTTGAATGAGACTGGTTAATTCTGAACACAGCCACATCCCCAGTTATAAGAGGGTGTGCACACTTATGCAACCAGGTTATTGTAAGGTTTTTATTTCACATTTTTCCCCCTCAAAGATTTCAGTTTGTTTTTCAATTGAATTGTTCACATTATAGGTCAAATCTAAGGTGGAAAATGTTCTGACAGGATTTATCTTTGTCAAAAAAAAATTACATCACATAAACCTGGCATTTTCACAGGGGTGTGTAGACGTTTTATATCCGCTGTATATGAGTTTTTTGGACATCCCATTCCAAAACCATGGGCATTTGCAAGAAATGTTATCCCCATCACATTTTAAATCAAACCTATGTCCCTGGATTTGCACATTAAAATGGGTTCTAAGTGTGGCACATGAATATTGGGAACAGGACAGTCATGTTTAATCGGAGATACCATGATCTGCCCTCCACATTTATTGACAATTTATTCTACTGGTCCTCTCTCTCTGTATATTTACAGTATATTGACATGCATACATTTTCCCCAACTTCATAACAGAATGTAATATTGCTCTCCCTGCAGAGCAATAGTGGTAGTCATTTCCACAGAAAATTAAAGATGGGAGACATGGCCAAGTGTCAGAAAGAGAAACAAAAGAGAGAGAGAGAGGAGAGAGAAAGCTGTCTGTCACTCATCAGCTGGAGCAGCACTTGTGTGAAGTCCGTTCAGTGTGGAGGAGTGGGAGGAGTTACTGGAGTTACATTACCCCTGAAATCACAGCCCTAAGATTACACCTGAAATCACAGCCCTGAGATTACACCTGAAATCACAGCCCTGAGATTACACCCTAAATTACAGCCCTGAGATTACACCTGAAATCACAGCCTCAACATAACACCTGAAATTAAAACGTGTATGAGCTAAATCTTCCAATCCCGATGGCCTGGCAGATGACGGTACACTCACATAATAGTTAATACATTTGTGTGCTTGTCATTATAAATGAATCACATCCACGAAGTGCATGAAATGATTACATCACACATTTTTACAAAAAACACAATCCATTATTGTAACCATGCCGTTGTACTAACATCACTCTGGACATAGCTGTATGTGTACAATGACTGCAAATGTCCAATGATATTCCTGAGGTATTGTTTTCTGTGCTGAGCGTTCCCATGTCAGAGCGGTCCTATTTCATCCGAGCCAAGTTGGCTCCAGAAGTCATGTGAGGTTATTACCATATCATGTGGATGTAATCAGGAACCATGTAACTGAATTAGAAAGCGCTGTCCTAAGGAGGTTTAATCCTATCAACCACTTACCAAACTGGATTACAGCGGCAACAGCATTGACATGGAGAGAACTTCACTATACTTCCACGCAATCAAACAAGCTTATGATCCAATGGTCTCATCAGGATGACATAAGGTCTCATTAGGATGACATAAAGTCTCATTAGGAAATCCTATGGTGACTTTTGGTCTGGTAGTTACCGAAAACGTTTTGTTTATAAAGCAATGTAACTCTGATCAATGTTTTTACTTCATTTATATATATAAAAACAGTTGAAAAGGAAGGTTTTGGTTGAGGAGCAGAAGAGTTAAAATTAAGAGACCACTGCAAATTAAACAAAATTCCTCACTCAAAACATTCCTTTTCAACATTTTTGGAAAGAAAAAGGTGCAATGGTCTATTAATGTTTTCCAGAGCTGTATATATATATATTTTATGAAGATAAATATACATATACAGATGTGATGTATGTATGTATATATATTATTTAAATAGATAATACAGAAGAATGTATTTGCATTTAAATATACAGCACTGCTACTGTCAGGTATTTGTAATCGGCGGTCTTGTTATGTACATTCCCACAGCCGACAGCTGATTGTCACTGGGTGGTGTCACTGGGTGGTGTCACTGGGAGGTGTCACTGGGTGGTGTCACTGGGAGGTGTCACTGGGAGGAGTACATTCCCACAGCCAACAGCTGATTGTCACTGGGTGGTGTCACTGGGAGGTGTCACTGGGGGGAGTACATTCCCACAGCCAACAGCTGATTGTCACTGGGTGGTGTCACTGGGAGGTGTCACTGGGGGGAGTACATTCCCACAGCAGACAGCTGATTGTCACTGGGTGGTGTCACTGGGAGGTGTCACGGGGAGGAGTACATTCCCACAGCCAACAGCTGATTGTCACTGGGAGGAGTACATTCCCATAGCTGACAGCTGATTGTCACTGGGTGGTGTCACTGCGTGGTGTCACTGGGAGGAGTACATTCCCACAGCCAACAGTTGATTGTCACTGGGATGAGAATATTCCCACAGCTGACAGCTGATTGTCATTGGGTGGTGTCACTGCGTGGTGTCACAGGGAGGAGAATATTCCCACAGCTGAGAGTGGAGTGACGATGTGACTCTGTGGGTTTGCCAAGTCAAGGGTCCTCTTGAGCATCTCTCATAAAGTGTCTCTTTTCACTCTGATTAAACTGTGTGAAGAGTTTGAGAGGGACAGGGTCAAGATAAAGTTTGATATAACTAAACCAAGATCGTCCATGATCTGTTGGTGCCAAAGGGAGGTACAGAAGCTGAGTGGGCAGAACCTAGGAAAGGAGGTGGGCGGGGCCATGCTCCTGCTAGCCAGATTCCACTGGGCCATAATGGCGCGTTCTATTTATGTGAGGAAAAGTCTGTGAACTGCGCCTGTGCATAACTCACTTCATCATGCAGTCCTTTTGAACAACACAATTTCTGGAAGCTTTTGCAAACCATACATAATCCTTAGGCTTCCACTGCCCAGGCACTGGGCTTCCTCTCCCCATGTGGAGTGGAAATGAGATCCTGATGCCTGTTCATCTGGCTGCATGTCCACTGCAGCTTGCAGTAAATTTAGGGCTTCACTTATCTGGCAGCAGCACAGGTACTACAGTAGGTAATCCACCCTAATATGGGGTCCCAAGCGACATTGTCCTTGCAGTAAAGCTGCACTATTGAGGCCTATTCACTGGGAATTGTCACTGGGAGGTGTCACTGGGAGGAGTAATGGGAGGTGTCACTGTGAATTGTCAGTGGGAGGAGTCATGGGAGGTGTCAGTGGGAGTTGTCACTGGGTGGTGTCACTAGGAGCTGTCACTCGGAGTTGTCACAGGGAGGTGTCATTGGGAGGTGTCACTGGAAGGTGTCACTGGGAGGAGTAATGGGAGTTCTCACTGGGAATTGTTACTGGGAGGAGTCATGGGAGGTGTCAATGGGAGTTATCACTGGGAGGAGTCATGGGAGGTGTCACTGGGAGGAGTCATGGGAGGTGTCACTGAGAGTTGTCACTGGGAGGAGTCAAGGGAGGTGTCATTGGGAGGTGTCACTGGGAGTTGTCACTGGGAGGTGTCATTGGGAGGTGTCACTGGGAGTTGTCACAGGGAGGTGTCACTGGGAGGAGTCATGGGTGGTGTCACTGGAAGGTGTCACAGGGAGGAGTAATGGGAGGTCTCACTGGGAGTTATCACTGGGTGGAGTCATGGGAGGTGTCACTTGGAGGAGTCATGGGAGGTGCCACTGGGAGTTGTCACTGGGCAGGATGTTAGCAGCCAGCTGGCCCCAGAAGAGATGTGCTTGTGATGTATAGTTGCCATGCATGAGGAGCTGCATTAGGAATACAGACCAAAACAAGGAAGACAATAACAACAAACACACAACACTAAACGCATGCAGAGGTCCAAGTGGTTAAGGACTTTGATGTAGTTACAGTCCAGCTGAAGACGACATTTAGAAGGCAGACAGCATTATGATAATAGGGGGTTGCTGATTAGTGAATGGCTGCTGGTAAAATAGAATTACTCATTCTAATTACCAAGTGACTTTGTCTCCCTCCTGTTGCCTGACTGAGGCTCCTGCCAAGGGCCCAGTTTGAGTGTGGTCCAGCCAGTGAAAAACTATTCATGTGTGAATTTATCTTTCCTGTTAGATAAAAAATACTCATCCCATTGACATTGATCACAGTCTGAATATTTCCGGTGGACAGTGATATGCCCAAAGGTTTCATGGCAACAGCCTCTCTGTCACGGTACAGTGATGAGTAGCGCCATTGTGCCGTGCACTCCCGGTTCCCGTCCCTTCATGAACTCACCCGGACTCATTCATTGTCTTGGCTCCCATAATCACGCACACCAGGTCCCAATCATCCCACCAGTGTTTGAATGTTTCCCCTCAGCTTCCCACAGCTGTCGGTTATTGTCGCTGTGTGTCGCACGTAGCTGATGAGGCTTAGTTTCGTTTTGCTGTTATACTTCAGCCCTTGACTTTATATCTGTTAATGTTTTGCATTCGGTGCCTGCGCCTGGTTCCTCCACTCAACCACCACAATACACTCTCAAATAATAATTTTATTATAAACAGTAGTAGTTTCTTTTTTTGTCAGATCAGTCAAATGGATGGAGCACAGGCAATAACTGGTGCTGTGATTTCAAGCCTGTATTCTTGATGAGAAATGATTTAATCTAGATTCTGACATTATAATTGGCTTTATCTTGAAGATATTTTAAGCCCATGAAAACTTAGGTGAAATCTGCAGGAGAGATTTGCCCATGGGGGAGATTACTTTGCATTGAACAAAAGTTGCCATGTATGTTAGCTGTTAAAACTAGAAAACAGGAAATGACATAGTTTCACAATTTATATTTCACTTCTGGGTAACAAAGATTAGTCTGATGAGTAACCATTTCTGTACAGGACAGATAACTCCAGATAGTGTAGAATACACTATGCGCTGGGAAAACTAACTGCAAAGAGTTCTTCCAGTACCAAGATCTTCTGCTGGAAAGACCCAGTAAGCCAGTGATGCACTGTCAACACATAAATCCCAGTGTAATCAGAAACATAATGAACATGTGCCATTACTGTGTGAAGATGGGTGCCGTGGGTAAGTAAACAACATAAGTTAACAATGAAGGCGTAATGATCGACAACGATGAGATGTGTCTAAGCAATGAGGCAAGCATATGTATATTCGTATGGAAATTATAAAATATATGTGCAGCGAACACAATCCACAAAAATCAGTTTGTGCCCTCTACACACCCTCAACACACTCTGTTACACCCTGTTACAGTTAATAAAACACCCTCCTGGGCCCTGAACTCTATGTACATTCCTTGTGTCTCTCCCCGTTACAAAATATAATAAGCATCCAAAATATTTACATAGTATTCTAGGGAGTTGTGGCCTGTGTTATACTTCACTTTCTTGCTCCTTTGACAGGGACTCAACGTTTGGATGCCAGGGTAGCCTAGACATCCGGCGCAAGGGGTTGTCCAGAGAACAAAGGTCACTGGTTCCAATCACTGAGGCAGCAAGGTGGAAATAACACTGAATAAGTCACTTAACCCAAACCTGGACTTTGCTATGAATGGAAGTGTTCTTAGCATTATTACTAGGTAATGTAATCCTCAGACCCAGGGAGGAAATGTAGTTCAGTTCTGTTTTTATTACATATTTGAATTGCTTAGAGTTATTACAACAACATATACACTTTTTGGTTTTAAAATATTTATTTGGTTAATATAATATGTCCTCTAAAAAGGACATAAGGACCCAGGACTTCAGAAATGTTGTCCATTTTAAAAAGATGCAAGAAACAATTGTTAAGCATTTCACTGCTACTCTATTTAGATGTAATTTCATTTTTGACCTAACAATCTAGCTTAGCTAATAAAGAAATTCATTACATCCATTCTGCACCACCTCACCCTGTATTTGTTCCATGTAATTTCACACTAGACGCTAAACTCTCCATTTATCATAACATCCATTTTAATATCCTTGTTTTTGCAGTATACATTTTCCCCTTAACTAGTGACATGAACTAGTAATGAACAGTGGGCTATGTGAATTTGGTTGTGAATTGTAAGTACAGTGGATATAAAAAGTCTACACACCCCTGTTAAAATGCCAGGTTCTTGTGATGTAAAAGAATGAGACAAAGATAAATCATGTCAGAACTTTTTCCACCTTTAATGTAACAATTCAATAGAAAAAGAAACAGAAATCTTTGAGGGGGAAAAACAAGAAATAAAAAACTCAATAACCTGGTTGCATATGTGCACAGCACCTTTTGATTTTATTACAGCACTCTTTTTGGGTAGGAGTCTATTGGCATGGCACATCTTGACGTGGCAATATTTGCCCACTCTTCTTTGCAAAAGTGCTCCAAATATGTCAGATTGCGAGGACATCTCCTGTGCACAGCCCTCTTCAGATCACTCCACAGATGTTCAATTGGAATCAGGTCTGTGCATTGGCTGAGCCATTCCAAAATGTTAATCTTCTTCTGGTGAAGCCATGCTTTTGTGGATTTGGATGTATGCTTTAGGTTGTTGTCGTGGTGAAAGGTGAACCTCCTCTTCATTTTCAGATTTCTAATAGACGCCTGAAGGTTTTGTTGCCAAAATTGCCTGGTATTTGGAACTGTTCATAATTCCCTCAACCCTAACTAAGGTCCAGCTTAAGAAAAACAGCCCCAAAGCATGATGCTGCCACCACCATGCTTCACTGTGGTTATGGTGTTCTTTGGGTGATGTGCAGTGTTGTTTTGGCGCAAACATACCTTTTGGAATTATGGCCAAAAAGTTCAACCTTGGTTTCATCAGACCATAACACACTTTCCCACATGCTTTTGTTTTTGCAAATTTCAGTCAGGCTTGGATGTTTTTCTTTGTAAGAAGAGGCTTCCGTCTTGCCACCCTACCTCATAGCCCATTCATATGAAGAATACGGGATATTGTTGTCACATGTAGCACACAGCCAGTACTTGCCAGAAATTCCTGCAGTTCCTTTAATGTTTCTGTAGGCCTCTTGGAAGCCTCCCTGACCAGTTTTCTTCTTGTCTTTTAATAAATTTTGAAGGGACATCCTGTTCTTGGTAATGTCTCTTTTGTGCCATATTTTCTCCACTTGATGATGACTGTCTTCACTGTGTTCCATGGTATATCTAATGCTTTGGAAATTATTTTGTACCCTCCTCCTGACTGATATCTTTCAAAAATTAGATCCCTCTGATGCTTTGGAAGCTCTCTGTGGACCATGGCTTTTGCTCTGAGATGCAACTAAGAAAAAGTCAGGAAAATCCTACTAGAACAGCTGAAATGTATTTGTGATTAACCAGGGTCACTTTAAATGATGGCAGGTGTGTACTGACTTCTATTTAACATGAGTTTGAATGTGATTGGTTAATTCTGAACACAGCCACATCCCCAGTTATAAGAGGGTGTGCACACTTATGCATCCATGTTATTGTAAGGTTTTTATTTTTCATTTTTCCCCTTGGAAGATTTCAGTTTGTTTTCAATTGAATTGTTCACATTATAGGTCACATTAAAAGTGGAAAAGGTTCTGACATGATTTATCTTTGTCTCATTCTTTTACATCACAAAAACCTGGCATTTTAACAGGGGTGTGTAGACTTTTTATATCCACTGTATGTGGACACCTGACCAACACACCAATATGAGCTTGTTAGACAACCCATTCCAAAACCATGGGCATTAATATGGAGTCCATTCAGCCAAAAGAGCATTTGTGAGGTCTCCTGGCTCACAATCGCCGTTCCAGTTCATCCCAAAGGTGTGCGGTGGGGTTGAGGTCAGGGCCCTGTGCAGACCACTTGACTTCCTCGTCACCAACCTCATCGAACCATGTCTTTATCAACCTTGTTTTGTGCACAGGGGAACAGCCATGCTGGAACAGGAAAGGGCCTTCCCCAAACTATTGCCACAAAGTTGGAAGCACCCAATCCTCTAAAATATGTCAGAACACCTTTCCCTGTTGCTGTCCCTGTCCAGAGTCCTCCTGGTTGTGTTGCAGATCAAGACGATGCCTGACAGCTGCCACTGTGCTGACACCTCCCCCTCCCTCGTGTTGTCCCATTCCTTGTCCATCTGGTCATGCTTCTGACCTGGACTAAGTTTAAATAGACTCTGGACTCAGCCCACACGCATTTACAATTATTACAATTGTAATCATAATATGTTGACCTGGCACAGCCAGAAGAGGACTGGTCACCCCTCTGAGCCTGGGTCCTCTCTAGGTTTCTTCCTACAGTTTTGGCATTCATAGGGAGTTTTTCCTAGCCACTGAAATTCAACACTACTGTTGTTTGCTCCTTGGGGTTTAAGGCCAGGTGTTTTGTAAAAGCACTTTGTGACATCTGCTGATGAAATAAGGGCTTTATAAATAAATGTGATTGATTGATTGAAGCTAGAACATGGAGGAAACTTCCAAGTTGTAGTTGTGTCAATACGCAATACGTTACACAGTCATATATAATGACACAAAAAGGGACACAAAAAATATGTGGGAGTGAGATAATCCCTATTCTATCAGTCTGTCCGTGTATGATTGTGGGGGAATATGCACCATTAAATTATCAACTCACCCATGACAAGAACAGGGCCTGGACCGGCCCAGAGTGGGAACAAGGCCTGAAGAGTCATGACCGGCCCAGAGTGGGAAAGAACCCTAGTCCTTCATTACCTGGAACACTGAAACACTAATTAGCTCGTGGAGCCAGACGATCGGGATCTCCACACATTCTGAATACTGCAGCAACAACCCTACGCCCACTGTTGTGAAAACCTACACCCTTTGCTTGAGGGCAAATTATTACTGTCAAGGACTGGACCGCAGTCTTTTGAGTGATGAGACTGAATAAAATCTGATGCTCAGACATCTGCAAATAGACTATACATCACCAATATCAGCTGGGGGGTAGAGCTATGGGGTGGAGGTTGGTGCTGAGGGGTGGAGGTTGGTGCTGAGGGGTGGAGGTAGAGCTGGGGGATGGAGGTTGGAAGTGAGGGGTGGAGGTTGGTGCTAGGTGGTGGAGGTTGGAACTATGCCTGGGGGTCAAGCTGGGAGGTGGAGGTTGGAGCTAGGGTCATGGTTGGAGCTAGGGGTGGGACTCCGTAAATGGGGTCTCTGTGTAAATAAACATGGTGGAGGTCTGGGTGGGTGGAAGGTCTGGATGGTGGATGGGGGACCCTGGTCTACTACCACCCTGGGGCTGGTCTGGGAGGTGGAGCTGGGAGGTGCAGGGAGGGACCCTGATCTACCCCTCTGGGGCTGGGCTGGGCCCTTTGGTTGCCTTTAATCTCCTGCAGGCGTCCCATACCTTTCAGTAGAGTGTTGGCCCCGGTGAGTGAGTACTTGAGTTTCTCCCAGTGCACTTTTTCCCCTCTGCACCTCGGAAATATAGTCCTGCACACACATCACACCTAATCCTCACTGGCTCGTTGATGACGCTGGCTTCAGACTAGAACACACACATTCCACTTCCCTTGCTGGTCTCCGGATTTCAAGCCATTCTCACATCCTACTGTATTTCACGGTGTCCTGAGCCACACCACAAAAATCTGCTAAACCAGATCATCCGTCATCTGCAGGGAGATATTAACCTTATGATTTTGACAGTTTGCACATGAAATATGCAGAAGGGTGTTTAGTGAATTTGGTTGGAAGGACTCCATACCAAAAATGTCCCTTTTAATATACAGTTTGAAGGGAGATTGAACGTACCATACATATTGTATCCTATCAACTCAAAATACTGTATATTGGATCTCATGGTATGCACCAACTGGAATTATCACCCCTATTAATTATTCCGTTGCTCGTTTTAGTGTTAGTGGCACTTAATCATATTCAGGTTTTAACTATATTAACAGAGTATTATTCCGTCATGTTAATTCAGCAAATTGATGTTTTTCATGCAGGCTTGTGTGTGCTGTCAGTGAACAAAAAAAACACCACTAGGACACTACTGCTTGTTACAAAGTGTTTGCATGCTGCTTTTTCCTTTGTTTAATGTAGGCTCTCGTTACCACGCGGTGGTAACAAAATAGATTGTTTGAACTAGAGAGGAAAGCCATTCTAAGCTAATTAAGCATCCATTCCAGCCCACTATTGCCAGAAGTGAGTCCCGACCAAGAAGCACATGCATTTGTCAGCGTTTGACCCCGCGTGGTCTTGATTGACAGCCTAGCTCTTGAATGACAGGCTCGACATCCCCCGACCAATGGTAGGCCAGCTTATAGGAGTGCTGCGCAGCCATTGGACGAGGAGCTGTAAAGCCGCAACGGGATCCCACGTGGGTCAGAGCTGCACTGTAGAGCTCAGCGCGAGCTCAGACATGGGAGGCTGATGTTGTTCACGCGGATCAGACCCTGAACAATCATTTTATTCCCTAAAGCTCGATCTCGGTAAATATCCAGATGTTGATAAATGTGCACCCTGATCTATTATGCTGTTAAGATGCTGTGCAGTTTAGTAAACAGCATTATACAACGATCTAGTATGTCCCAAGTGGGAAAATACTTAACATTTACAAAATGTAACAATACTAAATACATTTGAAAATATTTTTTTTTGCACTTCTTGCAAACTTTGCCAAATTAGACATTTTAATGTATTTATTATATTTAAATCTTGATAAAATATGAATAACGTATATGTAAATGAATAATGTATTTGCTAGTTCGTAAACTTTTAAGAATATGTAAACGTACTTTGTTTTTCTCTCCAGGATGATGATGAGTTAATTCTTTGATACAGCCTTAACTGCTAACTCAAAAACGAAAACGTGTACACTTGGGAGGCCCTACGACCAAGTTTGGAAAAACCTAATATTGGCCTAGGCTATGCATTATTTATCCGTTTTCTTGGGCTTATAAATGAAGACTTTTATTCAGGAATTGTATAATATAATAGGAATTCATGAATGGTTCAATGGTCATAATAAGACAATGCGGCCATGATGCGTATGCGACTGTTGGATTCAGAAAATTGTGAACTGTCCTAATAATTTATTGGAGCTAGGAAAGAAAAAATGAAAATGATCCAGGAAACGAAGCTACGAAACAAATATCACTCGTCTTTCTTTCACATGCTTCCCATTTCAAATGTATTACCTGAAATACACCATAACGGCATATAAGCACATAATTCAAAGCAGGCGCAGACCTACGTATGGAGAACATCATTCTATGTAGGCCTATGTAATATGCGATATCAATTAGCTCATGTATGTAGCTTACTCCAGTTGGGTTGAGCAGCGATAGCACCGGCGAACTGTAGCTCTCTGACGTTTTATCAAACACCACGGACTTTAGCATTCAAAGAATAGCCAAAGTTAACGTATAACAACTAAAATGTCCTTTGTAATTGCTGGGTGCTTTATTCAGTCGGCTAAAAAAATATGAAAATGTTACGACTTCGGAGGTAGTTTGTTCACTACTCAACCCCTTTGTTTAATGTTGGTTTGAGTTAACTTGTCTAGCACACAGTGTAGCAGTCGTCTATGTGTAGTAAGTATTGTCCCTTGATATTATAGTCTGCGCACTGTTGTGGAATAATTTAGGACAAAGCGATTTAAAAAAAAAAAGGACTTTCAACAGTTATTAGGAGCCTTCCTTTAAACTGCCCCGGCGGCCGATAATCACACGTGACCCAATATTTTTCAAATTGATCTTTAAAATCTATCTTTAAAACCTTTACCACTGCCTTTCCTTCATTCTCTTCAGATATGTGACCGATTTAGTCACGGGATTCATAGGACACCAAGTGGGCGCAATTCATTATAAAACAGAAAATAAAACCATGTGGATTACATTTGAATACAGCAGATGTAGACTTTTCTTTGCCACGCGGCTGCTTTGTTTTGGACGTTTGAGTCTCCCTCTCATCTTTCGACTGGCCAGCCCAGCTCAACCTGCGAGGTGGCGCGCTATTTACCGAAGACAAAATTAATTCTAAACCGGCAACCCAAACGATGGTCGACAGACAGGGTGCACAAAACAAACGCTCAAATGAAACCGGGGCCCCACGTGGGGAAATCGTTCTCCGATAGGCCGATACAACAGTTATCTGCGAGACTAAACCTGATTGGACAGAAATAGGCTCTTTCGCCACCGTTTCTTCGTGCTGTAGAGTGCATGTGTGTGGCATAGGGAAGGTAGTAGCTGTGTCCGTGGACTACGGCGAAATGTGAGGTTGTCGAAAGAGTACCATGTTACGCTTTTAAATAATTAAAATTCGGAAGAAATATTTGAGAACATACATTGGGATTAAGCAGCCATCTTTTTTTCCAAACAAAAGGCTCAAACCAAGAGCCCGGAGGTTTGTGGAGGAGAAGAAAGTAGAGACCGTTTGGCTAGAACCAGACCAAATACGTTGAGCTAGCTTGCTAGGCTAGTCCTTCTGGAGGCGTTGGATACGCGCACGGGACTGGAGAAGATGACTGTCTTGGTCCGTGTTCCTCAAAAATATTCTTGCCACCCCGACCGGTTTGAAGGGATTTAGGAACGGAATTTTGCAGTTAACTAATCGTGCACTTTAAGTAATCGGAGTATTCAAACACGCAGGTAGGATGATTACTACTGAAGTGTGTACAGCGTAAGAAGATGGCTAGCTTCACTTGCCATTCAGTTGCCACATAATAACAATTGTGGCTAGGCTGGGGCAGGGAAAACTAGCCTGGATAGTCAGATGGGCTACTTTCCCATAGTGTTAACAAGCCGTCGCTGCTGTAATCAAGCTGGGAAAGTGGAATTTACAGACCCGCGGTGTTTAGAACCGACACGCTGCCGCTGGTGTTAAAGTGTGGAGAAACGTTAAGTATCTAACAACGATCATGTGAATCATGTGCGCGTGTTAAGCAATGTATTAGTTTTCCATCTGACAGTTTTTGCAGTTTGGATTTTATTAACAAGCCTAAGCTGAAAATGTTTGTTTTCTCGTGTCTTCAACCAAAGGATTAATCGCCTCATCAACCAAGGATTTTCTTGCACCATAGGATTTTGACAATGAGTTGTTTTCTCATTCACTAATCCGACCACTGGCTTTGTGTTGTCCGACACTACAGGCTGTTGTTGTGAAAGGAGCTACGTGAGTGCCGCGCCAGGCACTCATCAACCTCTCCATCAGGGCGACCGAAACTCACGCTTCTTCCACAAATAAACAAAGCATACATTTCAAGATGTATCCGCAGGGCAGACATCCGGTAAGTAGTGCCTCTTTGAGACTGCTATTTTGCTTAGTGAGTACTAGAGAAAAATAATATATTTTCTTAATGACTTTATATACTACTTTTACCTTTTTTTGGCTTGAGCGAAAAATTGCCAAAACAGTTATGAATTGCAAATTCGCTGATATTGATACTGATATAAGCTTTGTAGAGATTTATATTTAGACCAACCCCCTCTGGCTCGGTCGGCTCACCCGGCCGTGCGAAACGAGGCGCTGCGAAGCTGATGGTGTTTATGCTCAGCGCTACAAGGGCTGCATGTCTGAAACTGGGTGTAAAATCTCAGCCACTCCCTCAATCCTTTCAACAGAGCGCTACTGTTGGCTGAGCTTCTGCGGTAGCTAGGAGCATTTCATATTAGCTCCCGGCCAATCCCTTACAGCAGGAGGTGATATAGTCCCCTACTTGAGAATTGCAACAGGAGAGCGGGAGCTGTGGATACAGATGGACCTGTCATAGCTAATTTAGATTGTCGGTTACAACGCTGTGCCCGATCGATGGACCGAAACACAGCCGGTTGAATTAACTACATGTGAATGCTGAGCACTTATTGCCAGTGCTTTGTACATCACATCTCCTCACCCCTTTCCCTTCTCATCGGATGTTGTCACCCCCCCTTCAGGCTCCGGGTCACGGTCAACCGGGTCAGCCTGGATTCAAGTTCACGGTGGCCGAGTCCTGCGACAGGATCAAAGATGAGTTTCAGTTTCTACAGGCCCAGTATCACAGGTGAACAAATAACATGGGACTTTATTTAATGCTGAAGTTGTGACTCTATGCTTTCTTGTCCTATCTGTGTTAGCTGTCTTCTGTCATTAACCTATCACTTTGCATTGTCCTAAGTCGTTTACATGCCTCAATATTTGTGTGTTTTGTTTTAAAACCGCCTGAGATTTACTTTGTAACGAAGTGCCATGTGAAATACATTTCTCTCTTGCACTGATTTGAATTGGCTACGTTTGTAATGAGTTCAGTGCCATAGTAATTAACTAATTAGAATAGAATTGGGTCTCCGGCATGTTTTTCAGCATTGTAGAGGGATACAACAGGTTGGCAGGCTGTGCTGAAGTGGTTTCAGATGTGGCTGACTGAGTGGAGGATTTATTGAAGAGTCAGGCAAAGCGAAGAGCCCCCGTGTGCCCAAATGGCCCCCCTTTTCCCTATGAAGTGCCCTACTTCTGACCAGAGCCAACAGGGCTCTGAGGGAACAGGGTGCCATTGTGGAGGCATACCAAGAAATGCCAGTAAATTGACATGTTGTCTCCCTGTTTAAAGTCTTAAGGTGGAGTACGACAAGCTGGCCAATGAGAAGACGGAGATGCAGCGCCACTATGTCATGGTGAGATCATATTTCAATAGAAGACTATTATTGTGCGCGTGCGTGCATGCTCCGTTATGGGTCCAAATTACCCAGCTTGTAGAGTGAACATCTCAGGGCGGAGGGGTGTTGTGTGTTCATCTACCTGTCGGTGGTTGATTTGGGGGTGTGTGTTGTACTTGTGGTTGATGGGTGGATTACTGTATTTAGTGTGTGTTTGTGTTTGCAGATGGTTCTGTACTGGTGTGTGGTTGATTATAGACTGTGTTATAGTAGGTTGATATTATGTACAGGTCTGAGCCGGCCTTCAATGTATCCTGGCGGCATTGGCCTTTTGAGGGTCCTTGATGTTCTTGCAAAAATGCTTTGTCGCTGAATAATTAAGGAGTGTACATTATTTTGGTTAGTCGACCCAAATAGACAATTCTTGTTGTGGGAAAACAACTCGTTGGAACGGAAGTCCTCCAACCACTAGTTGGCGCCGATCGAGATGCGTCTGGGGACGCCCAGTCATTGGCTGACCGTCCTAAATGCTTCGGCTGAGAAACACGACTTCTACCGCCTCTATTGATCACAAGTATCTCTGGTCTTATTGAGGAAACTACGTTTAAAATCGGAATATCCGCTGGCAAGCTTGAGTTAAACCTGACGATTTTTGGGTTTTTTTGTAATCAGAAATCATCACGGATCCTCAGGGATTTGAATATTTCCTGCTACTTTCTGAGTAGGCTATAGGCTTAGCTGTCTGTGTACTCTTCAAGCCTAATGTGTTTAGCAGATTGTTAATGAAAAGCCTACTGATAGATACAATTGTTTCCAAAAAAAACCCATACAAAGTAAATGTTAATAAACTAGCCTTTGTCTAACTAGCAGAAACCTATCGTTATTTGTTGTTCAGTGGGTGTTTGTTTAACAAAAGCGTGACCATCACGTGTGGTACAGAAATGTTGCACAACGGCCTATTTGGTGGTTTTTCTATTTACGTTATTTTCGAGAGCAAAAACCTGGGGGAATACGAAACCTTAACACATCAATGGTATGGAAGGCACAACATTTCATTGTTTTGCTCGAGTGGTTTTTGTGTCCAAATCGACATAACTGGTTGAGGCCTGTAGGTCCCTGGCAAATTGGGTACCCCTTCCAGGGATTCTTTGGGATGTTTGTGAACAAGGCCCTTTGTCCACTTCCCAAGAACTTGACGTACATCCTGGTTTTGCATTGGTCCAGTATCCACTTAATTTGGAGGCATTCAGTGACCTAACTGGTGTAGGAAATTACAGAAATTGGTGTTCTGTTGATTGTGGTGCAGAGTTGGTCCCATTACCATTCTTCTGGATTCATCTGTTTTCTGAAAAGGCATGAAGCCGTTCAGCAGCATGTTGTCACTGAAACTCCCACCAAACCTCATTCAACTGTCAGTCTGGGAAATCCTCTAGCCAACAAAGCCAAAACGATAGCCAACCAGGAATGCCGACCGTTTTTATACATCGCCCTCTGCCTGATGACCTGCCTGTAATACGCTGTGCACCTGTCAGTTTCATGGGGTTTGCTTTGGTCAAACGCATGCCTGTGGTCCTGTTCATCTGATCCTGTCACGTCTAAGATCTTGCTTTATAGAATCACATGCCTGTACGATCACACATCGACCCTATAGCGTCTAATGTCTGAGATCAGTTATTAGAGATTGTGTTCATAAGATCACGCACATTCATCTCCTGTCTGTCTTCCTGTGTCCTCAAGACCGCAGGTCTGTAAGAGCACACATGTTTCTGTTGGCCCAGCTTCATTTCTTTGATACTGTGCTTCTCTGAGAGAAACGTAATCCACAGAGATCAGAGGGCCAACATGTCAAGCACGTGCGCACTAACGCACGCACGCGTGTGTGTGTTTGTGTGTGACTCCATTACTTAGTGTGTAAGTAATGGCTTTCATTCCAGGCAGGCACAAGGTATACAGGTCTATATGAGGTTAATGCATTATTCAGTCCATTAGCTTTTTCCAAAATTGCTTTTCAACCAAGATTGAAGCGAGAGGCTTTCTGTCTGAGACGATGGAAGAGAAACCAACAGGACCCTGGTGTAACTGGACTCACCAAGTAGACGTTTTCCCCAGACTGGATCATCAACCAGGTGGCTCCAACCCTCGACCTTGAAAAGATCTCGGATAGGCGTTTCGCATGGGATGACCTTAACTTTGTGTCGCTGTTCCTTGACACTATGGCGTTGCTACATATTTTAATGGGACAGGAATATTTCACGCCTCACTCGTGCAAATGATTGCATGAAAGGGACCCTTTGTCATGTGGACCTATTTGGTCTGTCTGAAAATCCTGTTATGTAAATGAGACCGAGTAGCTGATTTGTTTTTAATGGCTTTAAATCCCCCCCCAGGTTTGTGGTTATGAGTAATGTACTATGGGATTCTTCAAATTACACTAGATTGTCTGTGATGTATCAAGACTTGAAAAGCAATACTATTTTGTGTGAACTTGCAGATATCTATAGCTCAAGATGCTAACTTCCGGGGTAGCCTGCGCTATGTTTTTGATGGAGCACCCGGAGTTTGCAAGTGACCCTGCGATTAACCGCTACAAGGCTGCAATCTAGCGTGGTATGTCTAGAATGTGCCGGTTTGAATTTGAACGTTATGCAAAGGGTTTCGCAAACTACATTAAGTCTCATAATGTAAACAAGTTCTGTTTCTAGGCATGAATCAGCATGAAGTAGGACATAAACCACACCCACTTTCTCACTCAACTGTGACACTAACCTTAACTTCAATAACTCAAGTTGAATCCGGGTATTAAATGTTATCCCTAAACAAATGCCTGCTGATTACACACCTTTAATTATGGAGATGAGTAACTACGGTAGGCCTGTCCATTCTAGGGTTTATAACCAACACAATAAGGGATTCCTTTAAAACTCTTAAGTTTGACCCTAAACCTGAGATTTACTTTGTTCTCTCATGCAACAGCTGCAAATAAGGGGTGGATTTGTAATGTTTCACTGTCATTGTGAGGACTTCAGATTGAACAGCTGGGTGTTGTTGTTGCTCCTTCAGAAAGCTGCAAAAAAACATCCTGTTCACGTCAGTGTTTCGTTTTCAAGGCATGTCGTTTTACAATGGAGTTCATTAAAACATTTTAAATTGTGACTTCAGTTTGGACTTTGGACCCTTCTTGTCACATTTAATAGGGACACTAAGATCAAACTGGTTTGAATGCAGATGCTCAGTGCTGCACTCCGTGCCTTCCTATCTAGTCTACTCCCTCTTCCATTCTTCCCTCCTCCTCCTTTCCTTTCCTCTCCTTGCTCTCCCTCTGCTGTCCTGTCATTCTGACATGCTTCCTGTGAACTTAGTGTTTAACTCAAGTCTCCCTGTGTTGGATTAGATCCAATCCCACAGCGCTGTTATTGGTTTAGGGCCAGGCAATCCCTGCTCTGCTGTGTATATAAGGATAACGGAATAAACTTCCACAGAAGTATGTCCCACTGATTGGGTCAGGTGCTTCCCTCCTCAGCTGTTTTCTTTAGGTTAACAGAATACACTTCTATAGTATAACAACCTGTGATTGCATCATTGTGTCAGCAGGATAGAACGATCTCTGTACAGCAGATTCTAGAGTATTGGTCGCTATCCTCCATTTTGTTTGCTCTGGTGCATTTTCTCACACACTAACTGATCCACAATGACAATGCCACTCTGTGGTTGGCTAACACCTGGGACGCCACAGTATGGTAATACAATGCTTAGGGACTGATGTGTGTGATTCACCTAATTCTTTGTGATTAGGGATGCAATTGTAGTTAGATTTTTATATTCTGATTGGCCTTTGCATCCTGCTACTCAAGAAAAAAATTGTTTTCTGGTATCAATTCTGTAAATAAAAGCCTTGAAAAACAGTGTCTTATTTTTCCTGTGGTGTTTTGTGTTAATTAGTGTATTTTACTGCAGTTACCCTGCCGTGGTAGATCATGGCAGGCTGCAGTCCATTATAAACCAGTGGTTTGTGGGTCCCATTAAAAAAGGCCTCATTATAAAACAGTAGGTTGTGAGCCCCATTATAAACCAGCAGGTTGTGGGCCCCTTTATGAACCAGCAGGTTGTAGGTCCCATTATGAAAGGCCTCATTATAAAACAGTAGGTTCTGGGCCCCATTATAAACCAGCGGGTTGTGGGTCCCATTTTAAAAGGCCTCATCATAAAACAGCCGGTTGTGGGCCCCATTTTTAAAGGCCTCATTATAAAACAGCAGGTTGTGGGCCCCATTATAAACCAGAGGGTTGTGGGTCCCATTATAAACCAGTGGGTGGTGGACCCCTGTATAAACCAGTGGGTGGTGGGCCCCTTTATAAAAGGCCTCATTATAAAACAGTAGGTTGTGGGCTCCATTAAACCAACAGTCAGCTAAACGTTCCCTTTCCTGAATGTGTCCCATAATGATCTAGGCCCATCAGCCCTACACCCTATGCCCTTGTGGACATATTAGTTTGATTGGTTTAAGTAATATTGTGGATCTTATACATAGCCTTTTGAATGCCCAGGTGGATGTATCACCACATTTCTTTCCCATCTCCACTAGGGTGGAGGTATCACCACATTTCTTTCCCATCTCCACTAGGGTGGAGGTATCACCACATTTCTTTCCCATCTCCACTAGGGTGGATGTATCACCACATTTCTTTCCCATCTCCACTAGGGTGGATGTATCACCACATTTCTTTCCCATCTCCACTAGGGTGGAGGTATCACCACATTTCTTTCCCATCTCCACTAGGGTGGATGTATCACCACATTTCTTTCCCATCTCCACTAGGGTGGATGTATCACCACATTTCTTTCCCATCTCCACTAGGGTGGAGGTATTAGGGGTCCATTTCTGATTGGGAAATTACATCTTGTTGTCTTGGTGAAATGTGGCACATGAACTGTTAGTTCTGTTAACCAAAATCCTAAACCAAGACTTTTTCCTTTCGCAGTACTACGAGATGTCCTATGGGCTGAACATTGAGATGCACAAACAGGTATGTACCCATCATCATCATCATCTGTGACAGCACACACACACACACACACACACACACACACACACTGGCTGGACTGGGTGGGGGACAGGGGCGGAGGAGTGGTGGTTGATCATGGTTTATCAGGCCCGGAGAAGACGACCTTGGGCAGGTTGGGAGAAGATGACTCTGGGCAGGACAGGAAGGGACGACCCCGGGCAGGACAGGAAGGGACGACCCCGGGCAGGACAGGAAGGGACGACCCCGGGCAGGACAGGAAGGGACGACCCCAGGCAGGGCAGGAAGGGATGACCCCAGGCAGGACAGGAAGGGATGACCCCAGGCAGGACAGGAAGGGATGACCCCAGGCAGGACAGGAAGGGACGACCCCAGGCAGGACAGGAAGGGACGACCCCAGGCAGGACAGGAAGGGACGACCCCGGTCAGGGCAGGAAGGGATGACCCCAGGCAGGACAGGAAGGGATGACCCCGGTCAGGGCAGGAAGGGATGACCCCGGGCAGGGCAGGAAGGGATGACCCCGGGCAGGGCAGGAAGGGACGACCCCGGTCAGGGCAGGAAGGGATGACCCCAGGCAGGACAGGAAGGGACGACCCCGGTCAGGGCAGGAAGGGATGACCCCAGGCAGGACAGGAAGGGACGACCCCGGTCAGGGCAGGAAGGGACGACCCAGGCGGACAGGAAGGACGACCCGGTCAGGGCAGGAAGGGACGACCCCCGGTCAGGGCAGGAAGGGACGACCCCAGGCCAGGGCAGGAAGGCTGACCCCACGGCAGGACAGGAAGGGACGACCCCAGGCAGGGCAGGAAGGGACGACCCCAGGCAGGGCAGGAAGGGATGACCCCAGGCAGGGCAGGAAGGGATGACCCCGGTCAGGGCAGGAAGGGACGACCCCGGTCAGGGCAGGAAGGGACGACCCCGGTCAGGGCAGGAAGGGACGACCCCAGGCAGGGCAGGAAGGGACGACCCCAGGCAGGGCAGGAAGGGACGACCCCGTAGGAGAGCTGTCCCAGCCAGCGCTGCATCATCTGTGGAATTCATGAGAGCTCAGTTCAACTCAAGGCCGCGATCATTTCTCAACACACACACACTTCACATCATTTCAAATCACATCGTACTAGGTGTTTTTGAGATTTCTCACAGACACACACACACATCAAATCGTATCACCTCATATCACGCTCGGGATTCAGCAGTTTTTTCATCCAATACAGCGGCAGCATACACAATGTACTCCACTGTCAGACCCGGGCAGACGCTGTCTTATTTATCACGCATGGGAGCAGAGATTGGTTTGGCCGCAGGAGATGAGGTTAGCTCTCTGAACAGCAGACACATTAGCACTGGTTGGAGGCATTAGCACTGGTCAGAGCCAGACCAGTTGGTGTGTGATGTCCCCAGGAAATCTCTGTGCCCATGCCAACCTAGTTCTTCAACAGAATAGGTTCTCCTTGGGTTTTGTAGTCTGCGTTGGAAAAAGGGAGAAAGGACAGATTAAGGCCACTTGGATCAGTTGCTAGCCATCATGTCACTTTCCAGCGTGATGTCACATTTCAGGTTGATGCCACGTTCCAGCGTGGTGTCATGTTACACAGCTCCATTCCCCAAGGATCGGTCCATTCCCCAAGGATCGGTCCATTCCCCAAGGATCGGTCCATTCCCCAAGGATCGGTCCATTCCCCAAGGATCTGTCCATTCCTGAAGCTGAAAATGTCCCGGATGTTCCAGCTCCTGCCAACATTGAGCATGGCCAAAGTCAATACACTGATTACCTCTGGGCAAAGGAGATTTCACGCTGTGTGATCAAATCTGGTGGCCACACCAGACACCGAACAGGTTTTTCCCTGTAGAGTTTCTTCAACTGGTGTCCTGGTCTGAACCAGTCCCTAATCAGAAGGAGATGAAGACCTGACATGTTTACAGTTGAATATCCCTGTTAAATACCCTTATACATGACAGAAGTTAGATTTGACTAGATCTCACAGTATGTGATAAGCCCAGTCAATAGAATGTGATCATTGTGTTTTGCAGGATAAGCCCAGTCAATAGAATGTGATCATTGTGTTTTGCAGGATAAGCCCAGTCAATAGAATGTGATCTGTGTTTTGCAGGATAAGCCCAGTCAATAGAATGTGATCTGTGTTTTGCAGGATAAGCCCAGTCAATAGAATGTGATCTGTGTTTTGCAGGATAAGCCCAGTCAATAGAATGTGATCTGTGTTTTGCAGGATAAGCCCAGTCAATAGAATGTGATCTGTGTTTTGCAGGATAAGCCCAGTCAATAGAATGTGATCTGTGTTTTGCAGGATAAGCCCAGTCAATAGAATGTGATCTGTGTTTTGCGGGATAAGCCCAGTCAATAGCCCTGAGACATTTGACAGGATTTGTCAGAAGGCCCTGGAACACTGGCATTGAGGGACCTTGGGACTTCATTCCCTGCTCAGCGGGACTCCATGTGTCTTGGCATTGCGATAACAGCTGGGGAGGGGGTAACCAGGGCCCCACATGGAGCCCAGGCTTAGTGGGAATTATGCTCAACTGCATACTAGGCCTACTGGGACACCTAGTTATTCTTAATTTATTCCTAGAATCTGTTGATGAAGGGTTTTTCTTTGTGGCTCTGAAACGAGGCAGCGGTCACTTGAAGCAGATGACAGCCTTGCCTCTTAAGAGGTCCGCTACACAATTACTGGCTGGTACTCAGATCTGTCGAGCAGCGCGTTAAGAGCACTCTGAGGTGAATTTGTCCACCCTGGACCTGCTCTGTTGGTGTGCGCACACACACACACACACACACACACACACACAGTGACCTGCTGTGTCTGCTGAAAGCTCTCTGTTCTGCTGCTATCAGCAGTGGGAACATTGGTTCCGTCCCAAATTGTACACTGTTCCCAATATTGTGTCCTTGGGAGTAGGATACCATTTGGGACATGGTGTAGAGTTACCACGAAGATGACGAAGATCCAATAGACAGACAGTCTTTGGCCCAATGAGCCATATGCTCTCCCTTCCTTGCTATCCCAAACGCACACGCGCACAAACACACACACACACAAAAACACACAAACATAGCGTGAAACATGAAATGGTCATTTAGTCTTTGGCGTCTGCCAAAGCTTTAAATGGATGCATGGTGGATGGATGTGAATTATCCTCAGCGGGGAGGTCTCAGCGACATGTAGAACCACAAGAGATACAGCCTTCCCTCCCCTCGTGGTCTCCGGTCTCCTCCTTCCACTCCTCTCTGTCTCCTCCTTCCACTCCTGTCTGTCTCCGCCTGTTCACACATTGTTCCTCACCTCTGTTGGTCATTGTACTTGGTCAGAGGGGTGTTTAATGGCCTGGGTCTGAGCTCAGGGCAGTAATGTGATTGTTTAGTCTGTTGGGTTCATTTTACCTTTAAGCTGCACAGGAACTTACTTATCTTACTACTCCTTCATCCATCCACTATGCCCCCCCCCCCCCCCGTTTGTAGTGTTGTCAGTATCTGTCAGTGTCATGCTGTGTCAGTGTCATGCTGTGTCAACAGGCTGCTGAGTCAACTGCCGTGACAGTAACTGACATAATTGCTGTGAACCTTAGAGTACTGGCTGGACTCATTCTGCTGCCAGTACATTACCTCAGTCTTAATTGTACTTTCCTCACCTTTTTTTTGCAGACAGAGATTGCCAAACGACTCAATGCGATTCTAGCTCAAATTATGCCTTTCCTGTCACAAGAGGTGAGTGTACCTTGGGTGTGCCCATTTTACTTTTTAACTGGAGTGTTAAAGGTGGCCCATTGTAAACCCAATGACACTTAAACTGTCAAAAGCAATCTGTGTCATCTAGAAGTCATCACCTCCGATAATGTATACATGTCTAAGTGTCAGCTGAATGTGTTTAAGTGACATATTAGTTGAAGGCCTGTGATGTTTACAGACCTTCACATAACAGACTGCCCCTCCCCCACATTCAGAATGTGTTTGAGTGACATAGCAGTTGAAGGCCTGTGATGTTTACAGACCTTCACATAACAGACTGCCCCTCCCCCACATACTGAATGTGTTTGAGTGACATAGCAGTTGAAGGCCTGTGATGTTTACAGACTTTCACATAACAGACTGCCTGTCATCCATGTTTAGCACCAGCAGCAGGTGGCTCAGGCTGTGGAAAGGGCCAAGCAGGTTACCATGACGGAGCTCAACGCCATCATCGGGGTACGTGGACTCCCCAATCTGCCACTGACCGTGTGTACAACCTTTATTTCTACATTATTTCAGTTAACTCTGTCCAGGGGCAAACCTGCAGTGACCACGGGGCATTTATGACTTAAACAATGAGGCATGAGGGGGTTTTGTATATGGTCAATATACCATGGATCTGTTCTGAGGCACGACACACAGCAGAGTGCCTGGACACAGATCTAAGTTAATGTAATTCATGTAATGTTTTGAACTACCTGTTTCTAGCCATTGCAGCTTATGAAACTGATGAGATAGTGGACACATTGAGCTACTCATCCAGATTCCTACACTGTAATTCATCCCCATTCCACTGTAGTTTTGCCTCTGCCATGGACATGTGACCGTGTATTACTGTGTGCCGGTGGTGTTGTTGTTTACGGTGTCTGAGCTGTGGGCTGTGGTGCCGGCCGAGGGAGGCAGACCGCCGGTAGCTGTAGCTGTTAGCCGCCTCTCAAGGATCACTTGTGTGTTTACAAACTCGGGTGTCCTTAGCGGCATGGTGTGTGGGTGGTGTGTGTGTGGTGTGTGGGTGGTGTGTGGGTGGTGTGTGTGTGTGTGTATGTGTGTGTGTGTGTGTGGCTAGCCTCTTTGATCTTCTCTTTCCTGTTGTGATGGTTGTTATTACTGTGATGCATCTTTCTGAAGTCCCGTCCGTGCCCTGCCCACACAGACTTGTTAGACACGCCACTGGCTGTAGTATAAACTACTGGATGTACCTCTATATTCAGAGATTCCTGCTGGAAACAAAAACCTTTCAGTTATTCATACTCAACTTCCAAGCTTTAGAGAGACCATTTGCAACCAGGGCCGCCACTTCTTCTCTAAATGATCATTCAGGTTTTTCTGCGTTCCTTATCCTGAAGAGGAGCCATATTCATAACATAATAAAGTATAGCACTTCCTCACCTACAAATAGCTTTGTTTTGCACGTTCTCAGTAGCACATCTGATGTGTGTGTTTAGTTTCAGTTATCAATATCTCTGCCAGACACCTAGTTTCAGTTATCAATATCTCTGCCAGACACCTAGTTTCAGTTATCAATATCTCTGCCAGACACCTAGTTTCAGTTATCAATATCTCTGCCAGCAGCCTGTGTGTGTGTGTTTAGTTTCAGTTATCAGTATGTCTTTGTTATATATATCATCATGGAGTTTGAGGATTCTGAATATACTTCATAATCCCAATGAGGATGTTTCAGTGACTGGAGCATCCAGGTTTCCCAGACATCCCAAGGTTGGGGAGGTGACCCTCAGAGGGGTTTGGGGAGGTGACCCTCAGAGGGGTTTGGGGAGGTGACCCTCAGAGGGGTTTGGGGAGATGACCCTCTAAGGGGGTTGGGGAGGTGACCCTCTAAGGGGGTTGGGGAGGTGACCCTCTAAGGGGGTTGGGGAGGTGACCCTCAGAGGGGTTTGGGGAGGTGACCCTCAGAGGGGTTTGGGGAGATGACCCTCTAAGGGGGTTGGGGAGGTGACCCTCTAAGGGGGTTGGGGAGGTGACCCTCTAAGGGGGTTGGGGAGGTGACCCTCTAAGGGGGTTGGGGAGGTGACCCTCAGAGGGGTTTGGGGAGGTGACCCTCTGAGGGGTTTGGGGAGGTGACCCTCTAAGGGGGTTGGGGAGGTGACCCTCAGAGGGGTTTGGGGAGGTGACCCTCTGAGGGGTTTGGGGAGGTGACCCTCAGAGGGGTTTGGGGAGGTGACCCTCAGAGGGGGTTGGGGAGGTGACCCTCAGAGGGGTTTGGGGAGGTGACCCTCAGAGGGGTTTGGGGAGGTGACCCTCAGAGGGGGTTGGGGAGATGACCCTCTAAGGGGGTTGGGGAGGTGACCCTCTAAGGGGGTTGGGGAGGTGACCCTCAGAGGGGTTTGGGGAGGTGACCCTCAGAGGGGTTTGGGGAGGTGACCCTCAGAGGGGTTTGGGGAGGTGACCCTCAGAGGGGTTTGGGGAGGTGACCCTCAGAGGGGGTTGGGGAGATGACCCTCTAAGGGGGTTGGGGAGGTGACCCTCAGAGGGGTTTGGGGAGGTGACTCTCAGAAGGGTTGGGGAGGTGACCCTCAGAGGGGTTTGGGGAGGTGACTCTCAGAGGGGTTGGGGAGGTGACTCTCAGAGGGGTTGGGGAGGTGTCCCTCAGAGAACTGTCCCCCTATACTACTTCTATTCGAGCCGTGCCTCTGCTGACAACTTAATGTGGACAGTTACAGTTGAGGAGGGGACACTACTCCTGACGCCCCCCCCCCTCCATCAGAGATAGCTATACAGGATGGTTGAATAGTGTGAGTGCTGTCTCAGGACTCCTGTGGCAGCCTCATTAGGCCAACCGCACCAGCCTCAGTGGAGCCTCAGTGGAGTCTTGATTCTGCTGCTGTTGTTGTTTATATGATGTGAATCCCCCTGGCAGCTCCACTAACTGCTGTCCTATCCAGGTCAACAGCCGGCGAGGGATGAGCCCAAGAGCCCTGTTAAACCAATACGGAGGGTTTGTGTGTGTTTGGAGGGGGGCCTGAAAACCTCCCTGGCCGACAGGCTCAGCTCTCGTTTGTAAACAAGGCATTAAGATTCAGATGATCAGATTCAGCAGGTAGAAAGCTTTGGGTCTGTTATAAGTAAACTGAACATCTCTAAAGATTTTGGCAATTGTATGATGAGACTCGTGGCTCTCCGCTGCTGGGATGTTGGGGTTGTAAGAATCTAAAACGGACACAATTAGAATTGAACTTAAAGAGAGAGTTTGTCGAAAAATCATATTTTTCTCAAAGTCTACTCACCAAAAGAGAATCCTGAAGACGATCCATTATTCCGCTCTGTCCCAGTCTGTAATTAGCGTTATTAGCATTGACCAAAAGTCATGAATGGAAACGGTTCGTCCCCGTTTCGCAAAGCTACATTACAAGTGGATAACTAGTCTAAAACACGCCAAACAAAGTGGTGTTGTTTACCTCAAAGAACACGACAGTGTGGTATTCCTTATTTTCGCAATGTAATTTTCATTTCATATAAACGGATGCTTCCTGTGTTTACTGGTCAGTTTTGTTCACAAATGTATCAATCCACACGTTCTTTGGCGAACACGTTAATCCCCAACTCTGGCCCAGAATATCCAGAGGTAATGTGTATTTAGCGTATTATAGCAGAACAATCAGAAGCGTTACTTACAAACTGACTTGTCTCCACAGGTTGAACTGGGTAACTTGATGGAGTTGCATTCGCCTTTAGTCCTCTTCTAAGTGAAAATATGTACAGTAAAGACTTTTTGGGTTGGCAGTTTGGGTTTACTGTAGTGGTGGATGATATGGATTTTTTTTTTTGGAGCTGATGGCCAATGTTTACAGCCGATATACAGTATAATGAAATTAGAAAATGTTGATGCCTAAGAATAAATAGAAATGAAAATTATGTTTTATTAAGTAGTCTTTTTACTTAAAAAACAGGAAATGTGATTGAAAACAAGACACCACATTGCTTACTGCTGCTGAGAAGACATTTTAAGTAACCCAGTTGGCTACTTTACCTGTCTGAAGCCATTGGATTATAACTGTAGTTGGCTCCACTCATCAGTTTGAGAGCCTTGCTGCTGTCTTCGTTGTCTACTGTTTAAAAAAAAAAACAGACAAGTTCAGAGCATTACAAAATGTGACTCAAGATAAATAGCGATGATCTTGCGACAATGCAAAAATGCTCTTGCGAACATTACGCACGCAATATACAAGCAGATTCTATTTTAAGGGACATTGTTATTTCCATATTACGAATCTCATCCAACTATCTACAGTTTACATATACACTTGCTGCTGGTCAGATCAGCGGACCCTCGCTAGTAGCTTTCTAACATGCGCGCAGTTAATCAAATGGTTAGTTGCCTAAATGCGAATATTCCAGCAATAACCTGACCAGCCACCCGACTCTATCCTGTCATTAAATCTACTCAGTTAAGACCAGTTTAAGAGGGTTCATTATTGTTGCAAGTCATGGTCCTATTAGCTATCCACCTACTTAGCTGGCTACTACTCTCTAGCTTACTTGTTGCGTACATGTCTGGGCACGATTTTAGTGAGCGAGACAAGAGGAGGATTATTCATCAGGTTATCTAGCTAATGGTTATTGGCTGAAACGGCTGTGAGCCAGCCTACTGCAGAACCCCGTAGGTCAGGGGTCGAGAGGTTGGGCGTGCGTGCGTGTGCGGGGGGAGGAGGGGGTAAGAAACGCGCACCCCTACGAGTCCCCAGGGCCAGGATTATGAAACACTGACGTGGAGGGTCTGAATGACGCTGGTAATATGATTCATCTCCACAAGGCATCAGCTTGTAACTGCCTGCCGTCTGCCTGCCGTCTGCCTACCTGGCCCTCCTCTGACCCCCTCCACCAGGATGACTTCACAGAACTTCACTTCCTTCCTCGTTAGTGTCAGTCATGTGTGGTGAGCTCAGAGTGTTATGACAACCTCCTGCCCTTTCTCCGTCTCCCCCGTCTCGCTCGCTGCCTGTATCCCTGCCTGTATCCCTGCCTGTATCCCTGCCTGTATCCCTCCCTGTATCCCTCCCTGTATCCCTCCCTGTATCCCTCCCTGTATCCCTGCCTGTATCCCTCCCTGTATCCCTGCC
Organism: Esox lucius; assembly: GCF_011004845.1. NCBI lineage: Eukaryota > Metazoa > Chordata > Actinopteri > Esociformes > Esocidae > Esox > Esox lucius. The sequence continues at coordinate 2,276,257 of NC_047587.1, read as the reverse complement.
TGTATCCCTGCCTGTATCCCTGCCTGTATCCCTCCCTGTATCCTTTTCAGAAGGAAATACAGAAGAAAATTAAACAGGGTAAAAGACAATATAAAGATAAAATTGAACAACATCTTCAAGAAAATAATTTGCGTATGGCATGGAGGGGCATAAAAACTATCATAGGTCAAAACCACCACACTAATAGTACGGTGCACACAGTCGAACAAGCAAATGCGCTGAATGAACACTTTGCGAGATGGGAGAATGACGTGCCAGCTAATCCAATCAGCCTTGAAGGAAGAGCAAGTGCCTCAATCAGGGTAAGCTGTGAGGAAGTGGGGCGGATCTTCTCCCATGTAAGGACTCGGAAAGCTGCCGGCCCTGACAGGCTGGAAGGTACCATCCTAAAGAGCTGCAAAGAACAACTGAGCCCGGTGTTCAGAGGGCTGTATCAGAAATCACTCGACACACACAAAGTTCCAAAGATATGGAAAACTGCAGAAATTGTGCCACTTCCTAAGAAACACAAACCAGATGGACTGAATGATTTTAGACCAGTAGCACTCACTTCAGTTGCTATGAAATGCTTTGAGCGGATCATTTTAACTCATCTCAAAAAACAAACCAAAGAACACATGGATACATTACAGTTTGCCTACAAAGAGAAAAGAGGTGTGGAAGATGCAGTAACAACCCTCCTGAATGGAATTTATAAACATCTTGAAACGCCTGCCTCTTATGTTCGCATCCTATTTGCAGACTTTTCCTCAGCTTTTAACACTGTTCAGTCACACATGTTATTAGAGAAGCTGACACTTATGGGTGTGAACCTCAATCTGTTAAAGTGGATTCAGGACTTTTTAACAGGCAGACTACAATTTGTGAGAGCGGGTCATAGCCAATCAAAAATCATCATGACCAACACAGGAGTGCCACAAGGATGTGTTTTATCACCCTTGTTATTTATTTTATATACTAATGTCTGTGTCAGCCATCATTCCAAATGTTCACTGATTAAGTTTGCAGACGATGCTGCCTTGGTTGGGTTTTTAACCGATAACGAACAGGATTACAGAACTGAGGTTGACCACTTTTATGAATGGTGTAGTGAAAACTCGTTAATTTTAAACTTTTCAAAAACAAAAGAAATGGTGATCGACTTTAGGAAAAGGCCCCCTCCATTGCAACCACCTACTATTCAAGAGACAGTTATTGAGATTGTGGAGGAGTACAAGTATTTGGGTACTATTATTGACCATAAACTCACCTGGTCAGCCAACACACTTGCAAGATATTCAAAAGCACAGCAACGGCTCTTTTTTTTAAGGAAATTGCACAGTTTTAATGCAGAGACTAGTACCCTGACATTGTTTTATTTGACTTTCATTCAGAGTGTGGTGACTTTTGCCATTCAGTGCTGGGGGGGAGGTCTTTCTATCCAGAACAGGAACATGCTGGACAAGGTGACAAAAATGGGTAGGAAAATTACTGGATCAGATGTTAAAAGCATCACAAATCTTACTGGCCAGTATACCCTCAAATTGGCACTGAGGATACTGGAGGATCCATTGCACCCACTTTGCACAGAATTTTCCATCCTCCCCTCCGGACGTAGATTTAGAATGCCCCAAATAAAAACTAAACGATATATATCATCATTTGTGCCGAGGAGCATTCAATTACTAAACAGATCATCTATGGGCACATAGATATCTTTTAATTGTGTTTATTTATTGAATATATATTTTTATTGATTCCTTAAGCTTTTGAACATTTCATATGCGTAATATTGAATATATATCTATTTATTGATTCTTTTAAGTTGTTGAACTAATAACTGAATGTCTCTACCTTTGCTGTGTTTACTGTTGTTGTACATGTCATGTTCTCTGTGTCCTCCATGTTCATAGTGCTGTTGGATGTTTTTAGGGGGTTTTCATTGATCATTGACTTTTAAGTAGTTTTTGTCTTATTGTTGTTCTATGTTTGCTGTGTTTATGTTAGGCTCCCATGAGTGTAAAACAAATTCCCCCCACGGGGCAATAAAAGGTTTTCATTTTCATCCCTCCCTGTATCCCTGCCTGTATCCCTCCCTGTATCCCTCCCTGTATCCCTCCCTGTATCCCTTCCTGTATCCCTCCCTGTATCCCTGCCTGTATCCCTGCCTATATCCCTCCCTGTATCCCTCCCTGTATCCCTCCCTGTATCCCTCCCTGTATCCCTCCCTGTATCCCTGCCTGTATCCCTCCCTGTATCCCTCCCTGTATCCCTCCCTGTATCCCTGCCTGTATCCCTCCCTGTATCCCTCCCTGTATCCCTGCCTGTATCCCTGCCTGTATCCCTCCCTGTATCCCTCCCTGTATCCCTGCCTGTATCCCTCCCTGTATCCCTGCCTGTATCCCTCCCTGTATCCCTCCCTGTATCCCTGCCTGTATCCCTCCCTGTATCCCTCCCTGTATCCCTCCCTGTATCCCTGCCTGTATCCCTCCCTGTATCCCTCCCTGTATCCCTGCCTGTATCCCTGCCTGTATCCCTGCCTGTATCCCTCCCTGTATCCCTCCCTGTATCCCTGCCTGTATCCCTGCCTGTATCCCTGCCTGTATCCCTGCCTGTATCCCTGTATCCCTCCCTGTATCCCTCCCTGTATCCCTGCCTGTATCCCTCCCTGTATCCCTGCCTGTATCCCTGCCTGTATCCCTGCCTGTATCCCTGCCTGTATCCCTGTCTGTATCCCTGTCTGTATCCCTCCCTGTATCCCTGCCTGTATCCCTGCCTGTATCCCTGCCTTCTTTATTTGTGTGAGTGAGCTGTACACAAAGTTGGAAGGGCTTGTTGTTTCGTGGATTCTGCTCGATGCCTGTACTACATTTGGAAGTGCCTAACTAGGAAAAGGCCTTTTAAATCAAACAAGAAGCTTGGGAGTTGTAATCATTTACACATGAGAGGCAGAAACAGCTGGGTTACGCACAGCAACAAGGCCTACGTATCAGAAAAATATTCCAGTATTAAATTAGAGACAAATAACCCCTCCCACTCTCTGTGATACCAAGGATTGTGGAGGTCTGTTCTGTCCTGTTCCTTCACTCCAGATGTTCTCTGGTCAGGTCATTCAGCCTTGGTGATGGGAGCTTGTTGGATGGAGGTGTCTGAAGCGACGTCTCAGTTTGGTACGGTCAGACTGCAGGTCTCTTTGTGGTCTTTAAAGAGAAGTTTAGCAAGCTGACTGATTCGACTGGTGCATGCCTGTTGTCTTGTCTGCCGTCTGTCTACCTGGCCCGCCTCTGACCCCGTAGAAATCCTCCACCAGGATGACTTCATAGAACTTCACTTCCTTCCTTGTTAGTGTCAGTCATGTGTGGTGAGCTCAGAGCATTATGACAACCGAATACTCTCTCCTCCTTTCTCTTCTCTCCTCTTTCTCTCCACTTTCCTTTTTACATCTCCCTCCCTCTCTTCTTCCCTCTCCCCTCCTCGCCCGACATCCTTTCCTCCCATGTGTTTGGATTTGAGCTTCACCTCAGAGAGGTCTCATCTATTCATGGTGCTCATCTTCATTATGGGGTTTTTGTAATGGGGGTTGTGGTGGTTTGATCAGTCAAATTAGCATCAGTGGCTCATTAAACACTAGGACCTGAGCAGAGAGGACACACTCTCACACACATACATATGTTATAATTGGATTGCTAGCCCTTTGGGGTTGAGTGAAGGGGAAGGTTGTGAGTTCAGATCCCCAGTGACACCAATCATTCTCAGCTCTAATGGATAATGTGTCACACTAGAGGCATGGAACCACCCCCTACAAAGCCTTGTAATGGACACATAAATAATAATGTGTCCTGTTCTGGGGGACTCCCAGACTCCCTGTCTTATGATGCTGTGAAAATAGATATGATTATTATTCACTTGGACTTAAGTTAAAGCCATAGACGCGTCAATCTCAACCCTGTACCTCAAAACCAGTTCAGATTAGTGTTTTCCTTCGAACCATCTAATCAGGGACTTATTACACCTGGTACATCAGGTGAGTGACATAATTGAACAGAAAACCAGTAGGCTCCAGACCTGGTTGTATAAGTTAAGTTGACTAATTGGACTTATTTACACCTGGTACATCAGGTGAGTGATATTAATGATGTGGCAGGACAGAAAACCAGTAGGTCTACGGACCTGGTTGTATAAGAGTTAAGTACAGCTGCCATAGACAATTGGTAAAAATATTTTTTAGCCAAATTGTAAAATATGGTACTTGGTAATTATCTTAAGAAACAATGAGTGTTTGAATGTATTACAATTTGTTGACTGATTATTGGTGTTTTTACTCTTTTGGGATGGCCCATATTAGAGACCCTGGTTTGTCAGTGTTCCGCTGATAGATCAGCTGGGCACAACTGTGATGCAGTAACTTCAGACCATTACGCCCCTCAACTGTGATGCAGTGACTTCAGACCATTACACCCCTCAACTGTGATGCAGTGACTTCAGACCATTACACCCCTCAACTGTGATGCAGTGACTTCAGACCATTACACCCCTCAACTGTGATGCAGTGACTTCAGACCATTACGCCCCTCAACTGTGATGCAGTAACTTCAGACCATTACACCCCTTAACTGTGATGCAGTGACTTCAGACCATTACACCCCTCAACTGTGATGCAGTGACCTCAGACCATTACACCCCTCAACTGTGATGCAGTGACTTCAGACCATTACACCCCTCAAATGCGATGCAGTGACTTCAGACCATTACACCCCTCAACTGCGATGCAGTGACTTCAGACCATTATACCCCTCAACTGTAATGCAGTGACTTCAGACCATTACACCCCTCAACTGTGATGCAGTGACTTCAGACCATTATACCCCTCAACTGTAATGCAGTGACTTCAGACCATTACACCCCTCAGAGATCCCAAAACATTGATATGTGACATTTCTTTGTTAATTGCTTTCAATATGCTTTTCATATTATTTGTTAGTCCATAAAATATGAGCTAAGTAGGTGAGCTAAGAGGGTCTGGGTGACAAAAGCGTGATATCATGATATATTTCTGTAATAACAGTGACTATCTGATGCCTAAATGTTTTTTGTTGTGCTCCATAAAACATTATTTTCAGGTTGTCTTTTTTGGTCATTTCTTTTTTGCAGAGAAATCACGACATTCAATGTTCGCACAGTATCGGCTAAACCCCCTTTTTAAGTACTGCCCTTTATTTTCCATACCAGGACTACAAATCTCTTTTCTTTAATCCCATCTCCACTTAGACTAAATATTCACATGACTCTCTCTACTTCTGAAAAAACGCCTTCTAACCATGAAATAAGTAGTATTTTCTTGATTGGCCATAAAAAAGCTCAACATTCAGAAAAGGGCCGTAAATGGTGATGGACCTGGGACGTAGAGACTCTGAACTGCCATAATGGCAGTTAAATTATTCAGAGTGCTTGTGGACGGCTGTAATAAATTGTAGAGATCTTTATTGGTGGTGAGGCATAAGTGTTATTTAACATTGTTATAAACTGATTACTCTTCTATTGAGTGCTTTTTAACCCCCATCCGTTATATACACACACACACAAACACCCATCAATTTTCCAGCCTGCCTCTCAAGTGAATATGGAGGAGTATTGGAGGGTTGACTGAGGGCTAACATTGGACCCTTCCTTTTGGCCTGCAGCCAATGAGACGTGTGAGCAACCCGGCAGCTCCCAGCACAGTCATGGCTCCGACTCTGGCTTCTGTCAGAGTTTCTCTGAGTGGAGTGGTGATGAGTCACGGCTGGTGAACTACCAGATGCACAGAGGAAATGTAGCAGGCAGCTTTGTGTGTGTTTGTATAAATCATACTGCTTAACCTCAAAGACCAAAGGAACACGTCACTGTGGTCAGAGATGTCCTGACTTGGTTGTATGGAGATGTGGTTCCCGATAACTCGAGAAATAGTTGTGTTTTTGGGGTGTGTCTAAATAAGCATTAACTTGTGTTCTGAACTACCCAAAATGTACCGTTGTCAAATGTAAGAAGGAGGACCTTTTGAGCTTATCACTACTGTCGCTATCTTAGGCTGGCTAATGTTATCTTCATCCACCCGCCTCATCCTGTGCAGTTGTGTGTTTTTGGGTTATTGGAATGTGTCTGCTTCGGAATGTGCTCACTATGTAATTGGAATTCATGTTTTTTATGGTGATTTGTGACAAAACTACCTTGGACTGGCCTGCTAGCTAGCTGTCTAACGTTAGCCAATAACAAAAGTCCTCTGCCATTTGCTGCTGCAAACAGGACTTACTGTACTCTCAGTGGAGAGCAATACAGCAATCTGTTGCCAACATTTTAGAAAGTATAGAAAAAGATTGACTTAGGGGTTGAGTGCTGGGATCCATGCAATGCTAAGTGTGAGCTATGAGAGCCGGGGCGATTCGGTGTATCTGTACCATGTAGCTGCACTGACACTGAGATTTGTAGCAACAAAAGGAAATAAATGAGCCATTACCGTGTCAATAATGACTAATCCCTGACCGTGACCTCACTCTGCACGGTTCTCAGGGAATGTTGGCCATGGTATCAAGTATCGAGACACTAAACCCGTGTTAAAGTCAAAACGCTCAGAGAAGGTTCCACTCTCTGACCCGGCCAGTAATAGATGTGTGAACGTGTTAATGTCTAATGTCTCTATAGCCTGGTAAAACAGTTTTATTTTGGCACCCTAGCCTGGTCTCTGAATCGGACTGTAATAGACGTGTGAATGTGTTAATGTCTTTCTGCCCTGCACTTAAATAGACAGGCTTTAACTGATCCGCCTGTTTAGTGGCTGGCGTCTCTGTGCTTTAACCGACCAGGGGCCTTATTTAAAATTGCTGATCTGGGATCAGCTCCACTCCTGTGTGCATATGAAGAGGCAGAGCTAACGGCGCAGCTGTGGTTGGTGTCACCCCCCATTCCCTCCGACCCACTTGTCTCCCTCTGTCCCCCTTTGCAGCAGCAGCTCCAGACCCAGCATCTGTCCCACGTGGCCCACGGCGGGCCCCCCCTCATGCCGCCACACCCCTCAGGGCTCCAGCCCCCTGGCATGCCCCCCATCCCTGGGGCGGGGTCTGGGCTGCTGGCCCTGGGGGCTCTGGGGAGCCAGGCTCATCTACCCGTTAAGGATGAGAAGAACCACCATGACCTGGAGCCCAGAGGTGAGCCGGGGGTTACCAAGGGTTACCGAGGGATGCAGCCGGAGGAGGTCCTACTCTGGATTGTTTTGGTCTGGAGTTATTAAACTGCCTGAAGTCAATGAGCCTTAATATAAATGTGTACATCAAATATTAGAAGAAGCAAAAAAAAAGTATCTGAGAAATGTAATTAGCCTCCAGGTAGTACTAAAATTATCCCAGTAATGGCTGTGAATGACCACGGACCTCCCATTATGTTGTTGCCAGATTTAGGTGCCAAAGCACTATGTGTTGTGATTCTTGTGTTGTGAGGATTTGGTATTGGCGACACTGAGCCTATGTAATGAGGCGATGCCAGAAAACAAACAGTCCTAACAAGGTGTGGGCTATGCCTAGTGACCTCAGCAACAACCACAATATCTGCAGTCTGGAATTACTTTACACAACTACTAGTTGCAAACTTTGCAAAGCAATTGTTTCATGGGGTGATAGTGGAGAAGCTTGAGCTTGCTAGCTAACCCCAGCTAACTGAGGCTTTCTATTTAGAACTTTGTCTTACATTTTGAAACAAAATGGAGAAAAGGGTATGAAGGAAGAATACTGGAGTTTAGGTGCAGATACAGCAAATGACCTCAAACGTGATGTGATGCTCATAAAGCTGGTTGAGGGAATGCAAAGCGTGTCCACAGCTGTCATTTAGACAAAGCGTGGCCACTTTCAAGAATCTACAATTCTAAATGTATTTGGGTGTTTTTAACACTTTTTTTTTTGTTACAACAGGATTCCATATGTGTCCGTTCATAGTTTTGATGTCTTAACTATTATTCTACGATTTGGAAAATAGTAAACAAATAAATACCCTTGAATGAGTAGGTGTGTCCAAACTTGACTGGTCCTGTACATCGAACATGATGTGATCATTTTGATATTATACATCAAAATGAATATCCTTATATGGACCTGTATTTTTCCTCCATCACAATCTTTCCTGCATGAGTTCTTCTTTATTATTCCACTGTATGCTGAAATGCAGTCTGGGTAAATGAAGCGGGTACATTGTCAGGACCTGACTGGCTGGATGTCTGGTGGGACCGATGAATCACAAACCAATAAGGGTTCTGCCCTCTCATTGACCTGCAGACTAATCCGTCCTTCTGTTTTGATACATTAACTGAATGGTGCTTTTCTTTTCATGGCTCATCGTCGCTGATCGTCTTCTTGTCATCGCCACGTGCTATGAGCAGAGAGCACGGTGAGTTCTGCCAAATTCCTTCCCCTTCCTCTGCAGTTTGACATGAGCACGCATGTTCCCGACCAGGCGGAGCCAAGTGAGAATTCTTCCGTCTTTTGAAACATGTTAATCCCTTGTTGTTCACGCTTTGGCATGTTAATCTGCTTTCTATAAAATGATTAATGAGAGATGAGGTTTGTTCTCTAATCCCCGAGGCGGGGTTTAATCCAGAGGGGTTAGGGATGTTGGTATCAAGCTGCTGCTGCACAGATTAACACTACGCCGGCTCTGTTCTCATCATAGAGAATAGACTTGGACTTTTCCTTCTTAAAGGATTTGTTTGATCCCCTCTATTCTTCCACTGTCTCATCCCTCCTTTCCTCTCCCTGTCTTTGCCTCATTTACCCTTTCTCTCTGTCTGACTGTCTATCTGTCCCTGTCCTTCATCCCTGTTTTTATTGGTTTTGTGCTTTAGATCTTTCCATCCCTCTTAGCCAAATGTACTAAACTGTGTATCTCTGCGAGGAAATGTGGGAAGGTTTCTGATAAGTCTGTGATTGGCTGAGATATTGAGACCTTAGGACTATACAATTTTCTCTGACATTTTGGACAAAATTATTTATTTATACAAATATGGTATTAATGTAAGATGTATCGGATTTTAGAATGAGCCAATGCTCCTTAAGAATTGGAAAAATTTGTGCTAGACGGTTATAATGCAGTCCAATCACAAAGTGCTGACAATAAATACAATTATTTAACCTAAGGTCTTTAGGTTTTAGTGGTTGTCAATGTCCTGTTTACTGATGCGCACAGTTGCTATTCTCCCACTTCATAATTGACTTTCATAGGTCCTTTCTTCATTCTTCTCTTTCCACTGCCAGGCTTCCTCATTCCTCATCTCTGAAATATAACTCATGTTTATTGATTTCTCTATTCCAGAACAACTCCGTCTCCCCATCGGACAGCTTGAGGACAGCCAGTGAGAAACACCGCAGCTCTTCAGACTTCAGTCTGGACTCAAAGAAACGCAAGGTGGAGAAGGACAGCCTGAGTCGCTATGACAGTGATGGGGACAAGAGCGATGATCTCGTGGTGGACGTGTCCAATGAGGTATGAGATATTTGCTCTTTTCTCTACACTTAATTTGCTGTTACCTTTAATTACTTAGTTTACTTTTCCTGGTTCTGTCCAGGATCCGACTACCCCTCGGGCTAGTCCCGCCCACTCACCCTCAGAGAACGGCGTCGACAAGCCCCGCCCCCCAAAGAAGGACACACCCGCCAGCCCTGCCTCAGTAGCGTCGTCTGGCAGCACGCCCTCGTCCAAGAACAAGGAACTCCATGTAAGAACGCTGTGTGTGTGTGTGTGTGTGTGTGTGTGTGTGTGTGTGTGTGAGATCGTTCTAAAACCTAAAAGGGAAGGAAGAGGAATTCTCGGGGAGGAGGACAAGGAGAATCCCAGTGAAGAGACGATCCAGTCGGACAATTTGAGTAGAAACTGAATGTAATCCAATCTAGTTGTGACAAGCCCCGTTGTCCCTTCAGAGCTTATAAACTACTATTTATAAAATCAGAAAAACCTCTTACAGCTACAATAGAGATTAATCCCTCGTTCTCTGCCCGGATATAATCTTTGTCCCAAATGCCCCCCTAGTCTAGTATATAGGGCACTAGTTTAGGCTTATAGGGGATAGGCTGCCATTTGAGACACAACCTTAATCTGCTTTCAGAGCAGAAATATTTAACTATAAAACAGTGATTTTTTTTGGAAAACGGTGAGCTGCTGTTGGAGACCCAAAGAGGCTGGCTGATCCGTCTGCCCCCCCAGACAGGAGACCATCCACAATATTATCATTTTATCCCCAGAGCTGTCTCCCCTCTCTCTGTAATACCCCTTTCATACTAAGCCTAAAACCTGCCAATTTGACTGTGCATTGAATCATTTGCTGTCTTTTATTTCCTGGATGGTATACGAGAGGCATGTCGCGTCAACAAAGCCGATTAGTTTTTTTCAGTAGAGACGTAGTGGTGATTCTGGTGAGGTTTAATGTTACCTTTATGCCGAGGTATCTTTTCCTCGCTCCACAGGCTATAAGGTGGCACAGTGCTCACCTGGGTCAGGGATCCGGTTTCACTAAGATGAAACACGGCTGTCTAGGTTGTTTATGTTACCGGATTGGTAAAAGTAAAAACTGAACTCTTCTGTTGTCAGCTGTAGGGACAGCATCTGTAGAACGAAGAGTTGGCACGCTTGCTTCCAAAGGACATTGCATTGCTAGCATTGCCGACAAAACTAGCTAAAACAAGTTCCTTAACTGGTTCCTGTTTGTTCCGTTAAGCTCATCTTCGCAAAGAAGCTGCCTCTAAATTGAAGACTCACCGTCGTCAGTCTGTAAATTCGAGTGTTTTCTCTGGGATGCTATCCAAACAGCATCTTGCACGCGAGTCTACAGTCAATTCTGCAGACATTGAAGCAACAGGAACAAGGCAGCTGGCTTTGTAATAACTCACAATATTTGCTGGCACATATAACTTTAATTTTATATTTGATTTAATCTTTATTTAACCAGGAAAGGCTCATCCAGATTGACCATCTCTTTTCAACAGTGACTTAGCCAAGATGGGTGACAGCAGGTCATTATTGGGCATCTTATCAACAGTCGGTAGCTAGCTATTGGGGATGATATTTATCCTGGGCCTGATGCGGTTAGCAGGATCCCTTTTGTTGCAATTTTTATTGAAAAGGGATCTAACTTTTAATAGCAATTTTTATTGAAAAGGGATCTAACAAACAATCATTCCTGAAGTCACCGAAAAGAGACTCCTGAGTTCTTGTCACCCAACATCTCTGTCTTCTCTTTCCAAACTCACTCTGCCTGTTTCTCACCTGTACAGAATGACAAGTCGTCCACACCAGGCCTGAAGTCGACCACGCCCACCCCCCGTAGTGACGCCCCGACCCCAGGAACCAGCAGCACTCCCGGGCTGAGGCCCATCCTGGGGAAGACCCCCGTAATGGAGGGACTGGGTCAGTACCGCCGCCCGGTTGCTAGGCCCATAGAGGTGGAAAGAAGGCTCGTCTGTGGAATAATGGCTTCTCTGACAGCAGTGTCACCATGCTAATCAAGAGCCCTCGTTCTACCTCTGTGGCCTCATTGACACTGTCCTGGTGTATTCATGAGGCTCCGTGTTCTCCTCCGTAGTGTGGTTCTCCTCTCATCCATTTGACTGGCAAGACAGGTAGACCCCCCCGGGGCATATCTGGCATCTGTTCTGACAGAATGTGGCTATAAGTCTGTCTTAGTCTCTCTCTATCTCTCTCTCTGTCTTAGTCTCTCTCCATCTCTCTCTCTGTCTTAGTCTCTCTCCATCTCTCTCTCTGTCTTAGTCTCTCTCCATCTCTCTCTCTGTCTTAGTCTCTCTCCATCTCTCTCTCTGTCTTAGTCTCTCTCTCTGTCTTAGTCTCTCTCCATCTCTCTCTCTGTCTTAGTCTCCATCGCTCTCTCTGTCTTAGTCTCTCTCCATCTCTCTCTCTGTCTTAGTCTCCATCTCTCTCTCTGTCTTAGTCTCTCTCCATCTCTCTCTCTGGCTTTATTTCTGTACGTCTCTCTTTCTCTCCTTGATTCGTTGTGTTTTTTACATTTGAAATACTTTATTGGCCTGGGGGAAGTGCATGCTTGTCGAACCGGAACCAGGCCTCTCTGGATACCGAGGCCTTTGGCTGGCACCAATCTGCATGTTTCTATGGCCTGCTCTCTCTCTGCTCTGACTTGGCCCAGTTGCATTCATCTGTAATGTAATTCCTCTCTCTCTACCAGTCTTACTGTTTCTCTGGCTTGTTTTCTCTCCCTACTTCTCCTTTCTCTTTCGCTCCATCTCCTTTATTTTCTCTCCTTCTCTCATTTGTCAATTAAATGTGAAATGCCCCCCCCCAGCAGCCCCCGCCCTGCGGACCCCCCTGTCCATCGCTGGCTCCTACCCTCCCTTTGCTATGATGGGTCATCACCATGAGATGAACGGAGGTCTGACCAGTCCTGGAGTCTACGCTGGGTTACATATCTCCCCTCAGATGAGTGCCGCTGCCTACGGTCGCTCCGCTATGGTGAGCCCCTGCCGCTAACCCCCGCGGGGTAGACAACGTTGTGTGTACTAAGAGTCTGTACCAGTGTGTATATTATGGTGAGACCCTGCCGCTAACCCCCGCTGGGTAGACAACGTTGTGTGTACTAAGAGTCTGTACCAGTGTGTATATTATGGTGAGCCCCTGCCGCTAACCCCCGCTGGGTAGACAACGTTGTGTGTACTAAGAGTCTGTACCAGTGTGTATATTATGGTGAGACCCTGCCGCTAACCCCCGCTGGGTAGACAACGTTGTGTGTACTGTTGAAGAGTCTGTACCAGTGTGTATATTATGTTCACGTAGGTAGGGTTATTTGTCATAGCTATCTGGACCATGGGAGTTAACACAACCTAAATGTGTTGTCTGTGGGAGGTAACTGTAAATGTGTTGTTTCCATGGGGATTTACTCTGTGTAAATGTGTTGTCTGTGAGAGTTAACACTACACTAATGTGTTGTCTGTGAGAGTTAACACTACACTAATGTGTTGTCTGTGAGAGTTAACACTACACTAATGTGTTGTCTGTGAGAGTTAACACTACACTAATGTGTTGTCTGTGGGAGTTAACACTACATTAATGTGTTGTCTTTGGGAGTTAACACTACATTAATGTGTTGTCTGTGAGAGTTAACACTACACTAATGTGTTGTCTGTGAGAGTTAACACTACACTAATGTGTTGTCTGTGGGAGTTAACACTACATTAATGTGTTGTCTGTGGGAGTTAACACTACATTAATGTGTTGTCTGTGGGGGTTAACACTACATTAATGTGTTGTCTGTGGGGGTTGACACTAGATTGTGTTGTCTGTGGGAGTTGACACTAGATTAATGTGTTGTCTGTGAGAGTTAACACTACATTAATGTGTTGTCTGTGGGAGTTGACACTACATTAATGTGTTGTCTGTGGGGGTTAACACTACATTAATGTGTTGTCTGTGGGGGTTGACACTAGATTGTGTTGTCTGTGGGAGTTAACACTACATTAATGTGTTGTCTGTGGGGGTTGACACTAGATTGTGTTGTCTGTGGGAGTTGACACTACATTAATGTGTTGTCTGTGGGGGTTAACACTAATGTGTTGTCTGTGGGAGTTAACACTACACTAATGTGTTGTCTGTGGGAGTTAACACTACACTAATGTGTTGTCTGTGGGGGTTGACACTAGATTGTGTTGTCTGTGGGAGTTAACACTACATTAATGTGTTGTCTGTGGGGGTTGACACTAGATTGTGTTGTCTGTGGGAGTTAACACTACATTAATGTGTTGTCTGTGGGGGTTGACACTAGATTGTGTTGTCTGTGGGAGTTGACACTACATTAATGTGTTGTCTGTGGGGGTTAACACTAATGTGTTGTCTGTGGGAGTTAACACTACACTAATGTGTTGTCTGTGGGAGTTAACACTACATTAATGTGTTGTCTGTGGGAGTTAACACTACATTAATGTGTTGTCTGTGGGAGTTAACACTACATTAATGTGTTGTCTGTGGGGGTTGACACTAGATTGTGTTGTCTGTGGGAGTTAACACTACATTAATGTGTTGTCTGTGGGGGTTAACACTAATGTGTTGTCTATGAAAGTAAACTCTGTCTAAATGTGTTGCTAATACTGTGTGTATGTATTATGTCCGTGGAAGTTAAAGTTGTGTTTATGTGTTGTCTGTGTGAGTTGGGTAAATGTGTTGTGTCAGAGGGAGTTAACGCTGGGTAAATGTGTTGGGTCCATGGAAGATCCCCATTGTGTTAATGTGTTGTGTCCATGGGAGTTAACGCTGGGTAAATGTCTTGCAGGGTTTTGATCCTCACCCCCACATGAGACCAGGGCTACCAGCAAGTCTCTCCTCCATATCTGGAGGCAAGCCGTAAGTACTCACCACCATAACCATGTTGTCACCATAATGACATTAGTACTCACCACCATAACCATGTTGTCACCATAATGACATTAGTACTCACCACCATAACCATGTTGTCACCATAATGACATTAGTACTCACCACCATTACCAAGTTGTTACCAGAACGATCCCAGTACTCACCACCATAACCATGTTGTCACCATAATGACATTAGTACTCACCACCATTGCCAAGTTGTTACCAGAACGATCCCAGTACTCACCACCATAACCATGTTGTCACCATAATGACATTAGTACTCACCACCATTACCAAGTTGTTACCAGAACGATCCCAGTACTCACCACCATAACCATGTTGTCACCATAATGACATTAGTACTCACCACCATTACCAAGTTGTTACCAGAACGATCCCATTACTCACCACCATAACCATGTTGTCACCATAATGACATTAGTACTCACCACCATTGCCAAGTTGTTACCAGAACGATCCCAGTACTCACCACCATAACCATGTTGTCACCATAATGACACTAGCACTCAACATAGTACTGTTCTGAATGAAGCTCTCCAGTTTTCAACCAGTCAATTACATGGTCAGAATTACTGAATTGTCCGTCTCTCTCAGGGCCTACTCATTCCACGTCAGTGCTGATGGCCAAATGCAGCCTGTGCCATTCCCTCCAGATGCTCTGATTGGTCCAGGGATCCCACGACATGCCCGCCAAATCAACACGCTGAGCCACGGGGAGGTGGTGTGTGCCGTCACCATCTCCAACCCCACCAGACACGTCTACACTGGAGGGAAGGGCTGTGTCAAGATCTGGGACATCAGCCAGCCAGGCAGCAAGAACCCTGTCTCTCAACTAGACTGTCTGGTATAACCAATAGTATTACTGATAATTAGGCATGCACCACTGTATCTGCCAGCAGTTGGTATCAGATCAGCATACTGTAGCCAAAATAAATTATATTCTTTTGGCCGATTGCTATAAATCTGCCAGATATTTCAGAATGATTGTGCTTTTCTAACGTTTCCACTGCATTCCTTCATTCATTTATACTGTTGTGCTCTGTCATAGCAAAACCATAGCTGACACAGCAAGAAAAAGGAATCTTGACATTAACTTTTTGTTAGACACTTGAATAGCATTTTCTTTGTATACAGATAATCTGTTTAGTTATAACAGTGTTCTTAAGGTTATTGAACTCCTGGTGCTGTTATTTTCAAACCATAGTCAAGCCAGACAGGGAATCCAGCACACTCTCTGTGGACTGGAACCATGAGAAACCTCAGTGTGTGTGCTGTCTTCATTAGGGGAGAGTGGAACCATGACAGACTGGAACCATGAGAAACTTCAGTGTGTGTGCTGTCTTCATTAGGGGAGAGTGGAACCATGACAGACTGGAACCATGAGAAACTTCAGTGTGTGTGCTGTCTTCATTAGGGGAGAGTGGAACCATGACAGACTGGAACCATGAGAAACTTCAGTGTGTGTGCTGTCTTCATTAGGGGAGAGTGGAACCATGACAGACTGGAACCATGAGAAACTTCAGTGTGTGTGCTGTCTTCATTAGTGGAGAGTGGAACCATGACAGACTGGAACCATGAGAAACTTCAGTGTGTGTGCTGTCTTCATTAGGGGAGAGTGGAACCATGACAGACTGGAACCATGAGAAACTTCAGTGTGTGTGCTGTCTTCATTAGGGGAGAGTGGAACCATG
Source organism: Esox lucius (assembly GCF_011004845.1). Taxonomy (NCBI): domain Eukaryota; kingdom Metazoa; phylum Chordata; class Actinopteri; order Esociformes; family Esocidae; genus Esox; species Esox lucius. The sequence continues at coordinate 2,260,179 of NC_047587.1, read as the reverse complement.
ACAGACTGGAACCATGAGAAACTTCAGTGTGTGTGCTGTCTTCATTAGGGGAGAGTGGAACCATGACAGACTGGAACCATGAGAAACTTCAGTGTGTGTGCTGTCTTCATTAGGGGAGAGTGATAGACACAGTAACAACATGTGCAGTACCGTAGCTTACTGGAGTGGATCGTTGAAAGATTCTACCGCAAGATACTTTACCCCCAAATTCACCGAGAGCCATTGTTTCTGTTTTCTTCCATTGTTTTGTTCACGCCCGTGGTGGTTTTCAATGTTAGTTTGAAGTGCAACTGCTAGCAAGGTCAAATTACCTCAGGACAGTCTGATTCTAGTCAAATTACCTCAGGATAGTCTGATTCTAGTCAAATTACCTCAGGATAGTCTGATTCTAGTCAAATTACCTCAGGATAGTCTGATTCTAGTCAAATTACCTCAGGATAGTCTGATTCTAGTCAAATTACCTCAGGATAGTCTGATTCTAGTCAAATTACCTCAGGATAGTCTGATTCTAGTCAAATTACCTCAGGATAGTCTGATTCTAGTCAAATTACCTCAGGATAGTCTGATTCTAGTCAAATTACCTCAGGATAGTCTGATTCTAGTCAAATTACCTCAGGATAGTCTGATTCTAGTCAAATTACCTCAGGATAGTCTGATTCTAGTCAAATTACCTCAGGATAGTCTGATTCTAGTCAAATTACCTCAGGATAGTCTGATTCTAGTCAAATTACCTCAGGATAGTCTGATTCTAGTCAAATTACCTCAGGATAGTCTGAATCTAGTCAAATTACCTCAGGATAGTCTGATTCTAGTCAAATTACCTCAGGATAGTCTGATTCTAGTCAAATTACCTCAGGATAGTCTGATTCTAGTCAGCTTGCGAGTGGTGGCAAACAGACGCCTGTAAGACATCATACCGCAAATCACCCGTGGACTCCACAACAAACCCGCCCAAAGGCTATTTTTTCTATACAACCCTATCTGAAAATCAACCTGCCCAAGCCTATTTTTGGCACATTGTCATTAATAATAGGCCAGTTTGGCAACACTGCCACAAGTGCTGTTGTCTTTGTTACCTTGGTAACCTCCTTTCAGGCACAGCTGAACCTTTTCAATCTGTGATTTTTCTTAGCTCAGAATAGCCTATAATTTTCTTATAGGTGCATCCCTAATGATGATAATACATCTGAAAACTTAATCTAAAACCACAACAAATATTTACAACATAACTGAAAGTTAAAGCAAGCCCATAGTATTACTTTCCAATGTAGTTACTGATTGACTATTCAGTAATACAGATTTGTTTGGGAACATGATTTAGTTGCATCGACTGTAAGTGGTCCCTGTCAACAATAGAAAGATATGGGCTGGCCAGGACCTGTATTGACTCTCCCTGTCAGCAGTAAAAAGAAATGGGCTGGCCAGAATCCATATTGACTATGTCCCAATCAACAATAAAAAGATATGAGCCTGCCAGAACCCTTATCGACTCCATGTCTATCAACAGTAGAACGATATGAGCTGGCCAGAACCTGTATTGACTCTGTCCCCTTAGTGAAGGTAGTCCCCTGGCCCAGTGGCACGGCTCTCTGTCTTAAGCACTGGAAGAAAAACAGCCTTCTGACAGGGACACCAGCCAGACCCCCAGTACTGATGCTGTCTCTCCTCTAACTGAAAATCTCCTGTCTGCCTGACTGTCTGTGTCTGTCTGCCAGTCTGTGTGCCTGTTTGTCAGCCCTTCTATCTGTCTGTCTGCTTTTGGGCCTGTCTGCCTGTTTGTCTTACTGCATGTCTGTCTTACTGTCTGTCTGTTTGACCAGTTAAAGAGTGAAATGCCACCACTCCGACTAACTCATGTTTAATTATAACTCTGTGTGTGTGTGTGTGTGTGTGTGTATGTATGTGTGTGTGTGTGTGTGTGTGTGTGTGTGTGGCTAGAACAGTGTTCCCAGCTCCTTTGTGTGACCGTCCTGAGCCAGTGTAGATTACCTCATACATCTTATTGTAAAGAGCATTGCGTTGCTCCCTGTCTAAACAGTTGTGCTCAGAAGTGTGCATACCCTTGGAGAAATATCTGTACAATCTGTAAAGAAAACATGAGTGAGCAGGCAAAACACAGGCCTTTTATTTCTTATGAGATTCACATTCAACCATAGGTCATAACAGAATGTCACAATCATAAAACAAAACAGGGCAACAAAGAAAAAAATTAACTGACCCCCGTTCAAAAGTCTGCATACCCTTAGTTCTTAATACAGTGTATTGCCCCCTTTAGCATCAATGACAGCGTGCAGTGTTTTGTAAAAGTTGTCCATGAGGCCCTGAATTCTTGCAAGTGGTATAGCTGCCCATTCGTCTTGGCAAAATGCCTCCAGGTTATGCAAAGTCTTTGGTCATCTTGCATGAACCGCACGTTTGAGTTCTCCCCAGAGTGGCTCAATGATATTAAGGTCAGGAGACTGTGATGACCACTCCATAACCTTCACCTTTTTCTACTGTAACCACTGGAGGGTCAACTTGGCATTTTGCTTAGGATCATTGTTGTCCTGGAAAGTCCAAGAGCGTCCCATGTCTGCCAGTATTTTCTGATAACCTGCTGCATTCATCTTGTCATCATTATTCACAAGATTCCCCCTTGTCTTTAGGGCTCTTTTTTGTTCAAGTATCATCGTATTGTGCTCCTTGAAACAACCACACCATCATTTTCCAGAGCAGCCTGTATTTCTCCTGAGGTTATCTGTGGGTTTTTCTTTGTATCCCAAACAATTCTTGAGTGATTGAACAGTACTGATTGGCATTTGCAAGGCTTTGGATATCTTTTTATATCCTTTTCCATCTTTATAAAGTTCCATTACCTTTAATTGCCATTTTAACCTGTGTGTGTCACCTTGTGTGTCTGTAACCAGGCCAAACATTCTAGGTTATGTAAACATTCCATCAGAGCCATTTGGGTGATTTCTGTTATCATTATGATTTAAAAAGGAGCCAAACAACTATGTGATAATAAATGGCTTCATGTGATCACTTTCTTTAAATACATTTAAACATTTTTTAAAAAATATTTTAAAAATCAATGCCAGAATTTCCCCATTTCTGCCAGGGTATTAAAACTTATGAGCATCACTTTAAATAACGCTTGATTTGGTTTGATCTCCTTCCACCAGAACAGGGATAACTACATCCGATCCTGTAAACTGCTTCCTGATGGCCGTACCCTGATAGTAGGAGGGGAGGCCAGCACGCTGACTATCTGGGACCTGGCCTCCCAGACTCCTCGGATCAAGGCGGAGCTCACCTCCTCCGCCCCGGCCTGCTATGCCTTGGCCATCTCCCCCGACGCCAAGGTCTGCTTCTCCTGCTGCAGTGACGGGAACATCGCCGTCTGGGACCTCCACAACCAGACCCTCGTCAGGTGAGAAGGGAGACCGGAGAGGGGAAGAAAGGATAACGGAAACGGAGCATACGGGTGGAGGAGGAGAAGGGAAAACAGAAGAGGGACATAAGGGTGGAGGAGGAGAAGGGAAAACAGAAGAGGGACATATGGGTGGAGGAGGAGAAGGGAAAACAAGAGGGACATATGGGTGGAGGAGGAGAAGGGAAAACAGAAGAGGGACATATGGGTGGAGGAGGTGAAGGGAAAACAGAAGAGGGACATAAGGGTGGAGGAGGAGAAGGGAAAACAGAAGAGGGACATATGGGTGGAGGAGGAGAAGGGAAAACAGAAGAGGGACATATGGGTGGAGGAGGAGAAGGGAAAACAGAAGAGGGACATATGGGTGGAGGAGGAGAAGGGAAAACAGAAGAGGGACATATGGGTGGAGGAGGAGAAGGGAAAACAGAAGAGGGACATACGGGTGGAGGAGGAGAAGGGAAGGGCTGTAATGTTGGTGGGTTTTCTGGTGTCTGGTGGGTTGTAGGAGTGTGGTTTCTAAGGACGTATTTGTATGTTGTTTTCATCTGTTTCTTCAGGCAGTTCCAGGGTCACACTGATGGGGCCAGCTGCATAGACATCTCCCATGACGGGACCAAGTTGTGGACAGGAGGCCTGGACAACACTGTCCGCTCCTGGGACCTGAGGGAGGGACGGCAGCTACAGCAACACGACTTCACCTCACAGGTACACAGTCCTCCTCCTTCACATGTACATGCGCACTTCTCAGTCCTGCATTGCCAAACTGGTTCAAACATGTTGTATGTGTGTCCAGATCTTCTCTCTAGGCTACTGTCCCACAGGGGAGTGGCTGGCCGTTGGCATGGAGAGTAGTAATGTAGAGGTCCTCCACCACACCAAACCTGACAAGTACCAGCTGCACCTCCACGAGAGCTGTGTGCTCTCTCTCAAGTTTGCCAACTGCGGTAAGAACACCCTAGCACACTACCGTAATCACCCTGACTAAGGTTAGCCCAGTGTTCCTACCACACTACCGTAATCACCCTGACTAAGGTTAGCCCAGTGTTCCTACCACACTATCGTAATCACCCTGACTAAGGTTAGCCCAGTGTTCCTACCACACTACCGTAATCACCCTGACTAAGGTTAGCCCAGTGTTCCTACCACACTATCGTAATCACCCTGACTAAGGTTAGCCCAGTGTTCCTACCACACTACCGTAATCACCCTGACTAAGGTTAGCCCAGTGTTCCTACCACACTACCGTAATCACCCTGACTAAGGTTAGCCCAGTGTTCCTACCACACTATCGTAATCACCCTGACTAAGGTTAGCCCAGTGCTTCTACCACACTACCGTAATCACCCTGACTAAGGTTAGCCCAGTGTTCCTACCACACTACCGTAATCACCCTGACTAAGGTTAGCCCAGTGTTCCTACCACACTACCGTAATCACCCTGACTAAGGTTAGCCCAGTGTTCCTACCACACTACCGTAATCACCCTGACTAAGGTTAGCCCAGTGTTCCTACCACACTACCGTAATCACCCTGACTAAGGTTAGCCCAGTGTTCCTACCACACTACCGTAATCACCCTGACTAAGGTTAGCCCAGTGTTCCTACCACACTACCGTAATCACCCTGACTAAGGTTAGCCCAGTGCTTCTACCACACTACCGTAATCACCCTTACTAAGGTTAGCCCAGTGTTCCTACCACACTACCGTAATCACCCTGACTAAGGTTAGCCCAGTGCTTCTACCACCAGGGATTGAGAACCTTTCAACCTGTAGTTCCCACACAGGCAGATCCTTCATAACTTCTGGATGTGAGGGTTGAGGTTTTTTATGGGGTCTGTTTCCTACTTTAACAGGTGACATGACTCTATCCACTTTCCATCTATCCCTCACTTCTCTCTCTCTCTCTCCCTCATCCCCCTCCTCTAACCCCACCCCCACCGCGCTCTCTCTCTGGTTTCCAGGTAAATGGTTTGTGTCCACGGGGAAGGATAACCTGCTGAATGCTTGGAGGACTCCTTATGGGGCCAGTATATTCCAGGTACAACAGCTGATCAATACACGCTCTGGTTCCTGTGTGTTTAGATAGAGGGGGGGAAAGGTATAGTGACTGCACTCTCAGGGGTTTAGTGTTGTTAAATAGTGACTGCACTCTCAGGGGTTTAGTGTTATTAAATAGTGACTGCAGTCTCAGGGGGTTTAGTGTTGTTGAGTAGTGACTGCAGTCTCAGTGGGTTTTGTGTTGTTGAGTAGTGACTGCAGTCTCAGGTGGTTTAGTGTTGTTGAGTAGTGACTGCAGTCTCAGTGGGTTTTGTGTTGTTGAGTAGTGACTGCACTCTCAGGGGTTTAGTGTTGTTAAATAGTGACTGCACTCTCAGGGGTTTAGTGTTATTAAATAGTGACTGCAGTCTCAGGGGGTTTAGTGTTGTTGAGTAGTGACTGCAGTCTCAGTGGGTTTTGTGTTGTTGAGTAGTGACTGCAGTCTCAGGTGGTTTAGTGTTGTTGAGTAGTGACTGCAGTCTCAGTGGGTTTTGTGTTGTTGAGTAGTGACTGCAGTCTCAGGGGGTTTAGTGTTGTTAAATAGTGACTGCAGTCTCAGGGGGTTTTGTGTTGTTGAGTAGTGACTGCAGTCTCAGGTGGTTTAGTGTTGTTGAGTAGTGACTGCAGTCTCAGGTGGTTTAGTGTTGTTGAGTAGTGACTGCAGTCTCAGGTGGTTTAGTGTTGTTGAGTAGTGACTGCAGTCTCAGGTGGTTTAGTGTTGTTAAATAGTGACTGCAGTCTCAGGGGGTTTAGTGTTGTTGAGTAGTGACTGCAGTCTCAGGGGGTTTTGTGTTGTTGAGTAGTGACTGCAGTCTCAGTTGGTTTAGTGTTGTTGAGTAGTGACTGCAGTCTTAGGTGGTTTAGTGTTGTTAAATAGTGACTGCAGTCTCAGGGGGTTTTGTGTTGTTGAGTAGTGACTGCAGTCTCAGGGGGTTTTGTGTTGTTGAGTAGTGACTGCAGTCTCAGGGGGTTTTGTGTTGTTGAGTAGTGACTGCAGTCTCAGGTGGTTTAGTGTTGTTGAGTAGTGACTGCAGTCTCAGGGGGTTTTGTGTTGTTGAGTAGTGACTGCAGTCTCAGGGGGTTTTGTGTTGTTGAGTAGTGACTGCAGTCTCAGGTGGTTTAGTGTTGTTGAGTAGTGACTGCAGTCTCAGGGGGTTTTGTGTTGTTGAGTAGTGACTGCAGTCTCAGGGGGTTTAGTGTTGAATATTCATTGCAGTCTTGGGGGTTGGGGTGACGTTAGGTTTGGGGCGGCGTTAGGTTTGGGGAGGTGAAGGTGGTTTTGAGTAATGTTAGGTTTAGGCAGACGGTGGTTTAGTTGGATGGTGGTTTAGGGGTGATGTTATGGTTTGGGGCAACGTTAGGTTTGGGATGACAGTGGTTTAGGCGGACAGTGGTTTGGGGAGATGTTATGGTTTGGGGTGATGTTAGGTTTGGGGTGAAGGTGGTTTAGGGGGACAGTGGTTTGGGGTTATGTTAGGTTTTGGGGGACGGTGGTTTAGGGGGACAGTGGTTTGGCGTGATGTTAGGTTTAGGGTGATGGTGGTTTAGGGGGACAGTGGTTTGGGGTAATGTTAGGTTTAGGGTGAAGGTGGTTTTGTGGGACAGTGGTTTGGGGTGATGTTAGGTTTAGGGTGAAGGTAGTTTTGTGGGACAGTGGTTTGGGGTAATGTTAGGTTTAGGGTGAAGGTGGTTTAAGGGGACAGTGGTTTGGGGTAATGTTAGGTTTACGGTGAAGGTAGTTTTGTGGGACAGTGGTTTGGGGTAATGTTAGGTTTAGGGTGAAGGTGGTTTAAGGGGACAGTGGTTTGGGGTGATGTTAGGTTCAGGGTGAAAGTGGTTTAGGGTGACAGTGGTTTGGGGTGATGTTAGGTTTAGGGTGAAGGTGGTTTAGGGTGACAGTGGTTTGGGGTAATGTTAGGTTTAGGGTGAAGGTGGTTTTGTGGGACAGTGGTTTGGGGTGATGTTAGGTTTAGGGTGAAGGTGGTTTAAGGGGACAGTGGTTTGGGGTAATGTTAGGTTTAGGGTGAAGGTGGTTTTGTGGGACAGTGGTTTGGGGTGATGTTAGGTTTAGGGTGATGGTGGTTTAGGGGGACAGTGGTTTGGGGTGATGTTAGGTTTAGGGTGAAGGTGGTTTTGTGGGACAGTGGTTTGGGGTAATGTTAGGTTTAGGGTGAAGGTGGTTTAGGGTGACAGTGGTTTGGGGTGATGTTAGGTTCAGGGTGAAGGTGGTTTAGGGTGACAGTGGTTTGGGGTGATGTTAGGTTTAGGGTGAAGGTGGTTTAGGGGGACAGTGGTTTGGGGTGATGTTAGGTTTAGGGTGAAGGTGGTTTTGTGGGACAGTGGTTTGGGGTGATGTTAGGTTTAGGGTGATGGTGGTTTAGGGTGACAGTGGTTTGGGGTGATGGTGGTTTAGGGTGATGGTGGTTTAGGGTGATGGTGGTTTAGGGTGACAGTGGTTTGGGGTACTGTTAGGTTTAGGGTGATGGTGGTTTAGGGTGACAGTGGTTTGGGGTGATGTTAGGTTTAGGGTGAAGGTGGTTTAAGGTGACAGTGGTTTGGGGTGATGTTAGGTTTAGGGTGAAGGTGGTTTTGTGGGACAGTGGTTTGGGGTGATGTTAGGTTTAGGGTGAAGGTGGTTTAAGGGGACAGTGGTTTGGGGTAATGTTAGGTTTAGGGTGAAGGTGGTTTTGTGGGACAGTGGTTTGGGGTGATGTTAGGTTTAGGGTGATGGTGGTTTAGGGGGACAGTGGTTTGGGGTGATGTTAGGTTTAGGGTGAAGGTGGTTTTGTGGGACAGTGGTTTGGGGTAATGTTAGGTTTAGGGTGAAGGTGGTTTTGTGGGACAGTGGTTTGGGGTAATGTTAGGTTTAGGGTGAAGGTGGTTTTGTGGGACAGTGGTTTGGGGTGATGTTAGGTTTAGGGTGATGGTGGTTTAGGGGGACAGTGGTTTGGGGTGATGTTAGGTTTAGGGTGATGGTGGTTTAGGGGGACAGTGGTTTGGGGTGATGTTAGGTTTAGGGTGAAGGTGGTTTTGTGGGACAGTGGTTTGGGGTGATGTTAGGTTTAGGGTGATGGTGGTTTAGGGTGACAGTGGTTTGGGGTGATGTTAGGTTTAGGGTGATGGTGGTTTAGGGTGACAGTGGTTTGGGGTGATGTTAGGTTTAGGGTGACAGTGGTTTGGGGTGATGTTAGGTTTAGGGTGATGGTGGTTTAGGGTGACAGTGGTTTGGGGTGATGTTAGGTTTAGGGGGACAGTGGGTTGGATGTTGTTGGGCCGTAGTTAGAGTCCTGGCAGTAGGGGATGACATGTCTTGCAAACTTAACCGAGTGAATATGTCTTCCACACCAGTCAAAGGAGTCCTCATCGGTCCTGAGCTGTGACATCTCCGCAGATGACAAGTACATCGTGACAGGCTCTGGAGACAAGAAGGCCACCGTCTACGAAGTCATCTACTAGACAGATGGACGGGACGTACAGGAGTGGGGAGGACAGGAGGTCCTCACTGGGGCACCGGAGGACCTTCTCAACTGCCTGGCTGCCCTGCCTGACCCCCAGACAGCTTGTAGGCAGCCTTGGGGCAGAACATGGACTGGGAGGATAGGGGCGGGGTCTGTTCTGGGAGGAGCTGGACGTTGCTGTGATGCACAACAAGACTGGAACCTTTTGGCTCCGCCCCCTCTTGCAGTAATGATTAATGACTTGTACATTTTACTGAGCCGAGGCTGTTTCTGCACAGGCACGAAGACCACGAGAGAATAGTGTATTGCTTATTTCTCTTCAGTTAGCTGGATTTATTCTTTCTCTATTTGTTCTTTTGTACTGCGGCGGAACGGAGAACTTGAGGAGAACCAGTCACGGTTCTGTGAAACATTACTGCGGTCCGGTTCAGAGGGAGGACCTGCCTGGCTGAGTGCATTAAAGAGGAATAAATAAAATGTATTTTATGGGTTTATGTTCGGTACTGCGTCCAATTCTGCTCTTTCTGGCTGTGTTTGGAATGGCACCCTATTCCTTATGTAGGGCCCTACTTTGACCAGAGCCCTGTGGTGGAATGGCACCCTATTCCTTATGTAGGGCCCTACTTTGACCAGAGCCCTGTGGTGGAATGGGGTGCCATTAGGGAGGTAGTGTGAATGCTATCTCTGTCTCCTCTTTTTGGATCTCTGCTCCCTTGGGCGATGGTTATTAGGTTAGTTCTTTATAATAGGATTTTCTACTTCTGTTTTCCTTTTTTGGGGGGGGTCATCATTTCTCTCATGTTTCACATTTTTTTTGTTGGTGTTCATTTTCAGCCTGCGTTACTTCAGAAGTCAAACATGGACCTTTTTCTACCTGGTGAAAAACAAGTATTTTTGTTGCTGGACAGAAGAACATGAGAACTTGAATATGTTGTTTGGATTGAAGCAGTATGAGAGTCCTGTCTGGCCAGGCAGAGGAGAAGTGGAGGAGGTCTCGTCACACAGACGGGAAGTCTAGCTAGAGTTTGGCCAGTAACCAAAAGATCACTGGTTTCCGATCCCCATACCAGCAAGGTGAAAAATCTATTGATGTGCTTCAGGAAGGCGCATCTCCCAAATGGCTTGTGTAAGTCGATCTGGGAAAGAGTACCTCCTGTGTGACTAACATTTCAGTGTAACATTTCAGTGTAGTGTATCTTTGTAAAACTCTGGCCATAGCTAATTAGAAATCGGGCTTCTGGGTGGATAGAGATCATTCTAGATGTGATGACCGAGGTGTGTCTGTACATGGAGAGCACCTCATCAGATCCGTCTTTGGAAGGAAGGGCTTTTAAAGTACCTGGGTCACAGATGTCCATTAAGGGGTTGAACACAGCCGCAGTTACCGCGGCTCTGCAGTCTGAAGAACCACAGCTAGTTCTGCTGTCTTCACATCATCAACTTAAGAGGGATTTATTTTCTCTCTCTCTCCGGACTGTTTGAGCCAATTTCGCAGACACAGATTATGGACAGTTCTGGAGGAAAAAATCAAGCACACTTGTTTTCCACTGAAATAGATTTTTTGGTCCTGGACTTTTATTTTTGTCTGTGAGATGGTCCCTTAGTGTACCACTGTCAGTTCCCTAATGGAGGGTAGGCCGCTGTTCTACAATGAAACAACACCGTAAAGGGGCTTGTCATGTTTGGCAAGGTACTCGTTTGCTCTTCTTTGTGCAGGTCTCCACTGTCATCAGTGGTGTCCGTGTCACTTCCCATGGACTGGATGGGTTCAAACACACCACCAATATGTAGCAAGCTTTCTGTCATCAGCACTGACCATGTTTGTACAGTTGTCAATATTTCAATAAAGGTTTTTTTCATAAAAGTGAATTTGGTTTACTTTAGGTCATACATCATGTATCTGTATAATTGTTTGACCAAACAGGCCTTCCTATGTACAGTGGGGGGGTTATTTTCTCTTTAATGAGGCATATCGTTTTTCAGCAGTTCTTTCTGCTTTATGTCCTAGTTAACAAGAGGAAGTACTGCCTTGTTGTCTGTTAAAATACCTAGTAATATATTAATGAAATTACATTAGATGCCTACAAATTAATGGGTGGGTTTGTTATAAATATTTAATTTTTTCTTGTTTCAAAAAACATTATTTGGCTATATGTTGACAAGATGTTGGCCAGCGACCTGGACTATTGAGCCACCATTGAGCATTTTTCAATAGTCTCACTTGAGTATGGAAAACCACTGTTCCGCCCACTACAGTAACAGGTTAAACTCATCGTACTTCGTTCCACTGAAGTAACTCCATTATTGCCAGGAGCATCTACAGAGGAGCTACTCCAAGGCCACTCAACAGGAACACACACTTAAAGGATAACAGAACCTGCTAGTTCCTCCCTCCGCTCCGAGTGGGCTTTGAGATGTAGATCTCAGATGAACTGAGGTGCTACACCCTATTCCCTATATAATACACTATTGAACAGTGCTTTCTATAACTACTAGGGTTCTGTTTGGAACCCATGTTCTTTCTACCCTCTGTCTTTAAGTGGTTAGGATGTCTCTCTCTTCCTGAGATGAGCTGCTGCCCACGCTATTGTGTGTGTGATAGAGAAAGTAGGTTCAATTGTGTGAGGCAGCATACTCCTTATATTGCCATTTTAGGTTAATAAGCGCATGAAGGACCAGATGCTTTTAGTGTTACTTGGTATACCAGGTCACTAACACCCCCCCCCCCCCCCACACACACACACACACTCTGCTCCACTCCTTCCACCCGTTTCTCTCACCCCCAATAAGTCTCATTTTCATTGCCTGTTGCAAATTGTTTTGCTACTGTTTGCCCCAATGAACAAGTGTCTGTGTTTGCCAGAATTATCGTCTGTTGCAATTTTGCTGATATGCTGTAAGTACCGTGTAACCTCAGTTTGGCCCTGTCTGAATGGTGAGGTACTTCAGTCTGGCCCTGTCTGAATGGAGAGGTACTTCAGTCTGGCCCTGTCTGAATGGTGAGGTACTTCAGTCTGGCCCTGAATGGAGAGGTACCTCAGTCTGACCCTGTTTGGTGAGGTAACAGTCTGGCCCTGTCTGAATAGTGAGATACCTCAGTCTGGCCCTGTCTCTGAATGATGTGGTACCTCATTGTGGACCTCTTGGCTAATCTTTGAACAGGATTTGAACTCTGGTCTCACAATGACACAGCTAAATGCAAAGCAGTGACATCCATTAAAATCCATTTTGCCTTGTAATTCCTAGGAATGGCCCTATGCAGAATGTATCTACCCAAGGCCCTGTGCTCAAAAAAGAAAGTGTTCTTGGAGGGTCCTTGAGGGGTTCTTCACACTGAAACTGGGGGAATCCTTATAAGTTTTTCCAAGAACCGTCTAAAAGTGTTCTTCGATTTACAATTTGGAGGCCCTGTTGTTGTAGATTTTATAGCGGGTAGGTTGTTCATATAATTCTTTGCGTAGCAAGTATATATACTTCTTCACAATACCTTTTGACATTTTGCTTTAAGGAACTCATAGGGCTTCCCCCACTCATATGACATACCTCAAAACTGCAGGGGATGTCTTTTCTTTTTAGAGTGAAGCGGTAACAGCACTTGGATAGCATATGACTGGGCCCTAGTGAGACAAAGTGTATTAAATAGAGAATATCATGGTATCTGGGGCACATGTAATGTCTTTACTGTTGGCTGGAGGCTGTGCTGCTATAATCCACAATTGGAGTGCATTCTAGTGAAATCACAGACAGACAGACAGACAGACAGACAGACCACCAGGTTTTCTGTTCCTGTGGAGGGATGGGGGAGGAGGGTGAAATGTTGTCATGGAAACGGTTAGAGGGTGGTCCTCTATATTTCGCTCCTCTCTTTCTCTCCCTCTCTCCATCAATCTCTCGTTCTCTCCCTCTCTCCATCAATCAGTCTCCGTCTCTCTGTCTCTCTCCGTCAGTCTCCCTCTCCCATGGGAGGTTTAGCAATCAGAAATCAAAGGCCAGGTTTCTATGTTTGCTTCCTACAAGCCCTCTGCTCTCCAAACCCCTAACCAGCCAGGCAGCCAACCAGGCTTAGCCCTGATAACAGGACCAGACAGCAGTTCCCGGAGTCCACTGACTGACTGAGGATAAACATCAACAGAGCAGAGCAGTCATCAACAGGACACACTACACACACACACTATACACACAGACACACACACTACACACACACACTATACACATCTGATTCTCCTGAAGTGTGATGTCTGGCAGTGGAAGCCTGTCCCCTCAGTGACACTTAGGATTCGTTTGCTGTGTTTCGCTTTGGGGAGGGTCACAGGACACTCTGGTATGTTGGACAGTTTTGTGTTCATTCCAAGCATCTACATAATGAATTCCACGACGGTAATTCAATATTATTACTTGTTACTTTAAATACGATTATTTTAATTAGGTTTGTCTGATACTTAGCTATGAGGCTGAGAAGGTACCAGCTAACAAGAGTCCTGTTTCTTTGATGTGAAGATCAAGAAGAGTACAAGCAGTGTTTTATTATTTTATCACGGTCATTATGCTTACATGATAATTATATTTTCACACAGTCTTTGATTTAGACACAGCTGGGGGTGTGAAAGCTGCAATTTGCATTATACAATGAAACACTGGTTGTTTTAACTATTAACAAGTTTTCAGATCTAAAACAGGCAAACATACTGACAAATTGATACACACTGTCCTTGGTTGTCTGACATTAGTAGCTAGATCTCTCTCCCCTGTGTTTTGATGACCCTGAGGCGTTTCCATTTACACACACTGTCCTTGGTTGTATGACATTTGTAGCTAGATCTCTCTCCCCTGTGTGGTGATGACCCTGAGGTGTTTACATTTACACACACTGTCCTTGGTTGTCTGACATTAGTAGCTAGATTTCTCTCCCCTGTGTGGTGATGACCCTGAGGTGTTTACATTTACACACACTGTCCTTGGTTGTCTGACATTAGTAGCTAGATCTCTCTCCCCTGTGTGGTGATGACCCTGAGGTGTTTCCATTGACACACACTGTCCTTGGTTGTCTGACATTAGTAGCTAGATCTCTCTCCCCTGTGTGGTGATGACCCTGAGGTGTTTCCATTGACACACACTGTCCTTGGTTGTCTGACATTAGTAGCTAGATCTCTCTCCCCTGTGTGGTGATGACCCTGAGGCATTTCCCTCCATTCTTTTCTCTCCTCACTCTTTGTATCTCACACAGTCTCTTTCACTCTGTTTGTCTCTCACTCTGTCCTTCCATTCCAATCTCTTGGTCTTTGTCTATTTTTTCCTTATCTCAGTCAGGAGAATATACAAGAGTCTAGACACTTCTGTGTGTGAGTGTGTGTGGCTGAATGTAGTATCTTTCTGTCAGTTTCATCAGTTGTCCCTATACTCATCCCACCAGAGCTGGTCTAACCCTGTCCCTTTACTCATCCCTCTGGAGCTGGTCTAACCCTGTCCCTTTACTCATCCCTCTGGAGCTGGTCTAACCCTGTCCCTTTACTCATCCTTCTGGAGCTGGTCTAACCCTGTCCCTGTACTCATCCCTCTGGAGCTGGTCTAACCCTGTCCCTTTACTCATCCCTCTGGAGCTGGTCTAACCCTGTCCCTTTACTCATTCTTCTTGAGCTGGTCTAACCCTGTCCCTTTACTCATCCCTCTGGAGCTGGTCTAACCCTGTCCCTTTACTCATTCCTCTGGAGCTAGTCTAACTCTGTCCCTTTACTCATCCCTCTGGAGCTGGTCTAACCCTGTCCCTTTACTCATTCCTCTGGAGCTAGTCTAACTCTGTCCCTTTACTCATCCCTCTGGAGCTGGTCTAACCCTGTCCCTTTACTCATCCCTCTGGAGCTGGTCTAACCCTGTCCCTTTACTCATCCCTCTGGAGCTGGTCTAACCCTGTCCCTTTACTCATCCCTCTGGAGCTGGTCTAACCCTGTCCCTTTACTCATCCCTCTGGAGCTAGTCTAACCCTGCCTCGGTACTCATCCTCAACTTCAAAACACTCACGTTACCATGGTTACAAAACACTGACATTACCATGTGAAAGACACTGCGACCCCAGGGCTCCAGCCCACCCTCTTCCCTAGTGACCATGGCTACAAGGGCTTTGGTCAAACGGAGTGTTCTAAGTAGGGAATAGGATGTTATTTAGAGGAGAGCCTTGTAGTCTGACCACGCGCCCAGAAAGCCAAATGCGTCTGATTTCAAGGGTTATTTAACCTCTATTCAGAAAGCAACAAAGACTGGGTTGTATGTCGTCCTGAAAACAGAGAACAGGATGATTGGGGAAGGGGGTGAGGAGAGAGGAGGAGAGGACAGGATGATTGGGGAAGGGGGTGAGGAGGTAGGAGGAGAGGACAGGATGATTGGGGAAGGGGGTGAGGAGAGAGGAGGAGAGGACAGGATGATTGGGGAAGGGGGTGAGGAGGTAGGAGGAGAGGACAGGATGATTGGGGAAGGGGGTGAGGAGGGAGGAGGAGAGGACAGGATGATTGGGGAAGGGGGTGAGGAGGGAGGAGGAGAGGACAGGATGATTGGGGAAGGGGGTGAGGAGGTAGGAGGAGAGGACAGGATGATTGGGGAAGGGGGTGAGGAGGGAGGAGGAGAGGACAGGATGATTGGGGAAGGGGGTGAGGAGAGAGGAGGAGAGGACAAGATGATTGGGGAAGGGGGTGAGGAGAGAGGAGGAAAGGACAGGATGATTGGGGAAGGGGGTGAGGAGAGAGGAGGAAAGGACAGGATGGCAGACCTCATTTGTTCCCCCTCTTTAATTTAGTCTGTCTCTATTCCCTGTGAAGAGCGTTTGCATTTTCTCCCTCTTTATCCGACTAAACCCCAGACTCTTTCCCTCTCCCTCTCTGCCCTTCTCTTTTCTGTCTCTTACTCCCCTTGTCCTCTTTTCCTCTCCCTCTCTGCCCTTCTCTTTTCTGTCTCTTACTCCCCTTGTCCTCTTTTCCTCTCCCTCTCTGCCCTTCTCTTTTCTGTCTCTTACTCCCCTTGTCCTCTTTTCCTCTCCCTCTCTCCACCTCCACCCCATTTCTCCCAGAACTCTGTTCGATCATGTGATAAATGCGTTAAATGTATGGCCATTGCCAGAATAAACTAGATGGGAAGGAGGGAACAAGTTGGCCCAAAGAGGACAGAAAGCTGTAGTGTCTTTATTATGTCCCTTATTTACCAGGAAGTGAGTCATTATTCAGGCTTGACTCATAAATGGCACCCTTTCCCCCTACCGTGAACCATATTATCGGGTATATTTCTTGTTATTGCTACTGAGAAGGGGTTAGTACCTTTTTCATTAAATTAGCATTTTTGGGAAATGGGCCAGAACACATTTCACTATTAGTCAATGTAACCATTTTTAGGAAAGTGAAACCTAGACACCACAAAAACTCTTTGTATAATTCACTAACGGCATGGTCTTCTATTTCATCACAGAGTAAAGAATGTATTCACATTCCTTTAGACCTTTCTGGTTTCATCTTCCATACATCTGTTAATAACCATGTTGTCCTAAAAACTGTGCTATTTAAAATCCAGTACAATGACAACATAGATTCCCTCCCACAAATTTTTGGTTCATCTCTTGGCTCATCTTTTCTTGATAATATGTGTTAGGTATCCTTCATTTAATCATGGAAATCAAATTTGATGCTGTCTTTGCTGTGGAGCTCAGAGATGATCCTGTCAGATTAGTCATTCTCCTTTGGCTGTGTGAATGTTATGGTAAGAGTGGTTGTACATTATATTAATCTTAAGGACCCAGTCCTGCTCCACTCCTCCCTCTGCAGGATTTCTTGCCCTACTTGTTCCTTGCCTCCTGGTCCCAATGTCCCCTTGCCTCCTGGTCCCATGGCCCCTTTGCCTTCTAGTCCCATGGCCCCCTTGCCTCCTGGTCCCATAGTCCCCTTGCCGCCTGGTCCCATCGTCCCCTTGCCTTCTAGTCCCATGGTCCCCTTGCCTCCTTGTCCCATAGTCCCCTTGCCTCCTTGTCCCATAGTCCCCTTGCCTCCTTGTCCCATAGTCCCCTTGCCTCCTTGTCCCATAGTCCCCTTGCCTCCTGGTCCCATGGTCCCCTTGCCTTCTAGTCCCATGGTCCCCTTGCCTTCTGGTGTCCTGGTCCCCTTGCCTCCCAGTCCCCTGGGTTTAGTCGATACCCAGCTCACCCCCCTTTCCATTTGTTTGTGTATTTACTGTATCATGGAGGAACTCTTTAATTTGCTGCACTGATCAAACAAACCCAAGTCTACTGGGTCAGGGAGGGGGGAGGCAATGGGGAAGCCACAGGGAAGGGGGTTGGAGGGTGTTGTTTATTGGGGTGAAGATAAGGAGCAGTTTAATGAAGGACGGGAGGTCATGCAGAACATTTTATTTAGGCCCATTTTTTCATTATATGTGGGGGGGTTCATTTCCCCCTTCTTGGTTAGACATGCGCCTTGATCTTGTAGTGAATGGCAGCTTTAACTGGAAACAGGGCACCATTTAACACTAACTACAGCGACATTTTCTCAATGGCCTTTTGTGTATATCCTTACCTAGGATGCCAAACATTCTGGAGGGAACGGTATATTTTTCTGGGAATACTCAAGCTAACGTGTGAGAACGTTGTAGACAGGAGAGAGAAGGGGAGGGAGATTGAGAAAAATAGAAAGGGGAAGAAAGTCGTGTCTCATTGTCAGATTCCTTTTCTGTCTAGAGAGCACACTCCAATGTAACGACCTGTTCCTTCCGATTAGCCTCTAATCAGAACTGTCTTCCACGCATGGCTGCTGTTTCCACAGTGCACTAACTAGCTAGGCTAATCGCTAATCCACTCATTCTGCTCTGTGAACCGTAGCTAGCTCCCCATCCCACTCTGACACATAAAGGAGTGTCTGCCATGTCAGGGCCGGGGGGGCACATGAAGCCGCACATCAGGGCCTGGGGGCACATGAAGGCCCACGCCAGGGCCAGAGGGCACATGAGAGCCATGCTGCCCTGACAGGCAAAACTGCTGACAGGAAAAACTGCAAAAAATGCTGCTCAGAACACACGCAGTTAATAAGTTGCTCAGCCCAATGTATCACTCCAAGGACTACTCTTCTGTTGTTAGCAGAATCTTGACATTGACATCTCTGCTTGCTCTTTTTCTGCTTTTTCCCCTGGCTGTTACACAACCAAACACACACACACACACACAATGAGAGAGGCAGGCTGACCCAAAAAATTTGATTAAACCTAACATCCAACCCTTTACAGTAATTCTAACACTAATACCTATTGTAACTGTTACCCTAAACCTAACCCTTAACTAACATTTTTAAATATTGCGTGGACCTGCTTCGCTCAATAACCACTTTGGAACCAATTTTGCTAAGATTTTAACAATCATTTGTGTAACACTTTGTGTTGGAGCCCCAATTTCCATCTATCAATGTTCCATATATAGTAAGCCTATCTTTCATCAAACTTTCAGCAAGCTGTCATGAAGCAACTTCTTGCTAAATTTAGGGTTATAAGATTAGGTTTCGAAGAAGAACTCTCTGACAGAATTTATTTATTATTCCAATTGGACTCTTAATATCTCACCCACAGCCAGAAGAGGACTGGTCACCCCTCTGAGCCTGGGTCCTCTCTAGGTTTCTTCCTAAAATTTGACCTTCTTAGGGAGTTTTTCCTAGCCACTGAAATTCAACACTACTGTTGTTTGCTCCTTGGGGTTTAAGGCTGGGTATCTCTGTAAAGCACTTTGTGACAACTGCTGTTGTAAAAAGGGCTTTATAAATAAATTTGATTGATTGATTGATTGACAGTGTAATAACCCTTTTGGAACCTTTCTTCTGTGAGTGTAATAACCCTTTTGGAACCTTTCTTCTGTGAGTGTAATAACCCTTTTGGAACCTTTCTTCTGTGAGTGTAATAGCCCTTTTGGAACCTTTCTGACAGTATATTAATCCTTTTGGGACCTTCTTAGAGTGTAATTACCTGTTTGGAACCCTTATCGGTGTAATCACTCTTTTGCCATAACCCTTTGGGACCCTTTTTTCTCAGAACACAATAACCATTTTAGAACCTTTCTTTTCAGAGCATAATAACACTTTTGGAACCGTCACTTCACAGAGTATCTCTGCTGGCACTTTAATGGACTAGAGTGAAGTCCCAAATGGCATTTTTCAAAGTGCACTACTTTATACCAGGGTTCAATGGTAAAATAGTGCACTAAAGACCCTCTATTCCACCGAGACGTGTGTGTGTGTGTGTGTGTGTACACTGCTATTATACCCCATAGCGTTTCTGCTTCATGGGGTTTTCTTATTCAGAGCACCAGTGCTCTCTTAGAAAATGTCCTATTCAATTTTTAAATCACATCCATTAGCCCCACTACCCAGTAGTATATTTAACATATTTTTCACACCCCAACAACCAAACACCCCCCCCCACACACACACACACATATACACCCCCCCCCCCACACACACACACACACATATACACCCCCCCCCCCCACACACACACACACACACAGTACACCGATTGTATATAAATGCTGAAAAAGTGCATCCTTGCTGGCAATCAGACAGTAATAATAAAATACGTTTTGTTGATTATTTACATAGCGATGATCAGGGTATGTAGATCAGGGTTACCAATAGGCAATGCTGCAGAAGAAATGCGTCTGCTGGGGAAATCTGTTGGGAGGTATTCCCTTGCGATCATTGACAAATGCATTACAGGTTTGACAGGATTGTTTTGGTCAGTTCTACACACAGGAATTATTGGCCCACATCAGAAACTGATTGGGGACACCTGAAATAGAGGCTATGATTAGCTTCAGAGTGTGTGTGCGTGTGTGTGTGTGTGTGTGTGTGTGTGTGTGTGTGTGTGTGTGCATGCACATTGCATACACTACAGCTTAGTCCAGGCGTCAGCCCTCATGGAAGTGGGTTATTCCGAACCCTCAGTGTAAGCACTTTCTCAGAATGCTGGTGGTGTGAATAATGGCTGATTCTGCCTGCTAACAGACCCCAGAGGCTTAACAGACATGTGATCACTGGAAAAGCTCACAAGGTAATATTGAAGGACATGAAGAAGAGGGTGTGTTCAAAGTAGAATCTAACCAAATCTTAGGTTTCTGTTTGTTTCTCCTGCATCTCTGGCTTTGTCCCTGGTTCCTGATTAGAAGTCCCTCCCTTCAAACTATGAGAGTCCTTGAGAAAACAAGGACAGAGGAAGCAAGGATTTGGCCGCTAGTAACATTTTCAGACACAGAGGTGTCTTCTTATTCCAGCGAGCTCAGTTTTCCTAATCTGTGTAAGCGAAACCGTTCTGGGATGTAATTCACATGGTATGTCTTTGGATTGGGATTAGGCTGGATTAGATGATCCTCTTAACCCGGGACCCAGGGTTTAGTGCCAGTTATCCCTGACAGGGAGGCCCTCAACAACACTGTGTCTCAGCCTTGCTGAACAGAAAATAAACAGTCATATTCTTCGCTCTCTCAATCTCTCTGTGTGTGTGTGTGTGAGAAAGAGTTCATGGTAGAAGCTTTAGGGGATAACATAAATTATGGTTAAGGATTTTCTGTAAGGTCTTACCTCTGAGGGGAGCGAGGGAGGGTGAGACCAAAAAGGAGGGTGAGCTGAAAGGAAATCTTGAGAGACGGATATCACTGGTTAAAGATGCAAAAAATGCTTCAAACTTGCCTGCTGGATGTGGCTTATGTAGAACGACTATAACACATCAGCTAACTACGACATTCCTAACCATGATATTCCAAATCATGATATTCCAGACCGTGACATTCCTGACCGTGACATTCCAGACCGTGACATTCCAAACCGTGACATTCCTAACCGTGACTGACATTCCTAACCATGACATTCCAGACCATGACATTCCTAACCGTGACATTCCAAACCATGACATTCCTAACCGTGACATTCCAAACCGCGACATTCCTAACCATGCCATTATAGACCATGATATTCCTGACCATGACATTCCAGACCGTGACATTCCAAACCGTGACATTCCTAACCGTGACTGACATTCCTAACCATGACATTCCAGACCATGACATTCCACTGTAGCATTCCCTCATTCTCTCCCCCTAGTGACTTCTAGTCTGTCTGATTATCAGGTGCTTTAATATACTCCTCTTATCCCTCTCTTCCTCTCTGTCTTTTTCCCTTCATCTATCTCTCCCCTCCACCCTCTCCTCCCTCCCTCCTCCCTCTATCCTCTCCTCCCACCCTCCTCCCTCTATCCTCTCCTTCCACCCTCCTCCCTCTATCCTCTCCTCCCACCCTCCTCCCTCTATCCTCTCCTTCCACCCTCCTCCCTCTATCCTCTCCTCCCACCCTCCTCCCTCTATCCTCTCCTTCCACCCTCCTCCCTCCACTCTCTCCTCCCACCCTCCACCCTCTCCTCCCACCCTCCTCCCTCCACCCTCCTCCTTCCACCCTCCTCCTTCCACTCTCTCCTCCCACCCTCCTCCCTCCACTCTCTCCTCCCTCCCTCCTCCCTCTATCCTCTCCTCCCACCCTCCTCCCTCCACCCTCTCCTCCCACCCTCCTCCCTCTATCCTCTCCTTCCACCCTCCTCCCTCCACTCTCTCCTCCCACCCTCCTCCCTCCACCCTCTCCTCCCACCCTCCTCCCTCCACCCTCTCCTCCCACCCTCCTCCCTCCACCCTCTCCTCCCACCCTCCTCCCTCTATCCTCTCCTCCCACCCTCCTCCCTCTATCCTCTCCTCCCACCCTTCTCCCTCCACCCTCTCCTCCCACCCTCCTCCCTCTATCCTCTCCTCCCACCCTCCTCCCTCTATCCTCTCCTCCCACCCTTCTCCCTCCACCCTCTCCTCCCACCCTCCTCCCTCTATCCTCTCCTCCCACCCTCCTCCCTCCACCCTCTCCTCCCACCCTCCTCCCTCTATCCTCTCCTCCCACCCTCCTCCCTCTATCCTCTCCTCCCACCCTCCTCCCTCCACCCTCTCCTCCCACCCTCCTCCCTCTATCCTCTCCTCCCACCCTCCTCCCTCCACCCTCTCCTCCCACCCTCCTCCCTCTATCCTCTCCTCCCACCCTCCTCCCTCTATCCTCTCCTTCCAGTCTCTCTGCTTCTCTCTACTGGTTCTGTACACTTTAACACCCCACTGCCTCTCAGCCAAATGCCAAAACAAATCTTGTCATAATTAGCACTAATCCAACTCATTACCGTTATGCTTAATTAACATACAGTGAACACACACACACACACACTGCTTAATTGTCCTATTAATAGTACTTCCTGTTAGAAAGTGTGTTAACTACACAAGCAGTCAGGCAGGCAAATGTCGTTCCTAAATTAGCTGACAAGAAGACAGCTCCATTGTTCAAACAACAGACTTTCCAAGCAAACACTGAGCAGAACTGACAGAATTATTAATAGATCACAGAGCAGGATTAGTAGTAGATCACAGAGCAGGATTAGTAGTAGATCACAGAGTGGGGCAGATAGGTGATCCTCACTTACCATGGCACTATTCAAAACAACACAGATAGATCTGGGCTCAGGCTATATTAAAAAAAATTCCAGTCACTTTGGTACCGTTATCAATAGTCTGGTGCAATGTTTCAAATGATTTTGCTTTCATTTGGTTTGTAAACATCTTTCACCAGAAGATTAGTGATTCAACCATGATTTGGGTGAAATAAAACTAAATACGTGCATTCATTAAGTCATCAAAACATAACATAGTGCAATTATTTCAGTAAAGTAACAATCTGTTAGTAAGACACTTAGGTAAAACTCTAACAGTACATCACCGAAAATACATTCCATCATTTCTATCTCATAATCAAATGTGTGATCAATGTAGACATCTTGTAAAAAGTTACTTATGTTTATTTTGTCTAATCAATTGTAAAAAATACTATCATAAATAAATAAAAGTAAATATCAATGTTCAGCACACTGTACACTAATTTGGATAAATTCTGTGACATTGGTCACCAGTGATGTCTCATCCATGAGCTGCAGGAGTGTAATGGTTTTCCTAGACATTCCACCTCCATAATGAAAAGGAGATTATGTGGCAGGTCTGGGATAGGCACAAAACCATTCCCGAATCACCTCTGAATGGTGGAACCTAACAATAACACATCATTTAACTGAGGAACTCATTGAGGTGTGCAGTCACAGCATTGTAAAGCCCAAGAAGTGTATTATGTCCCACCACCCCATCTTCAGATATGGCAACACACATGAATGTTTCCCCCACCTTGTTCAGGCTCATGGACATTTGCTCATAGATATTTCGCCAACACTGTCATGTTTTGGACTGGTAGAAAGCCTGCTTTATCAACAAAGATGTACTTGTGATGGTTCCCAGCTTATCAGTTTGTAGTTTTCATCCTGTTCAGGGGCTCTCTGATTCATTCACCTGCCTTGCTGTCCATGCTGCTCCATGTTGAAAGACATTGCCAATGTTCACACGGCTTATTTGGTTATATAGTTACTAGTTGTTACTTTTTATGGATGACAATCACATCCTGTTTATGACAGTATTGTATTGTACATAGGCAATGCAGTGGTCGTTTGTGGCTCACACTACCAACACCAAGGTTGTGGGTTTGAATCCCACTAAGGTCACATACAAATCTATGACCTTAAGGTGGTGATTCTGTACTTTGCAATCTGAACATATTAGGCAAACCAGTGTAAAATACATACAGTATATTCGCCAAATGTTTGAGTGATGATCAACTGGGAACAATGAGCATGGTGATAGTAAATGGTATTTTAACAACCAAGAAGAAAATCTTATCAAAAGTGATGCATGTACTGTGTATGAACATAACGCATACCAATATGAAACAGGTGTTTTTTTGTACTCAGTCAATGTTGAATGTACTTAGGGTTTTGAAAATATTCTGTTGTGTTTTTTGTACTAAGAGTGGTGAAACATTATCACATACTTGTGTAAATTGTACCAAAGCACCTGAAAAAAACCTCGATGTAGGTTGTTCTTCCTTGCACATGTGCACTTGTTAGCCGCCACCTGTGTGTGTGTGTGTGTGTGTGTGTGTGTGTGTGTCTGTGTGGGTATATTCATGTACATTTGTTACTCGTCACCGGTATACTTAGTGTGTGTGTCAGGCTGGCCTGTGAAGCCTACAGCACTGGGCAGCCAGGCTCTAGTTCCTCTGGTTCACTGTTAAAACAAATTGACAGGAACCACACTCGAATTACTGTTAAATCTGTTGACAGGATCCACACTCGAATTACTGTTAAATCTGTTGACAGGATCCACACTCGAATTACTGTTAAATCTGTTGACAGGATCCACACTCGAATTACTGTTAAATCTGTTGACAGGATCCACACTCGAATTACTGTTAAATCTGTTGACAGGATCCACACTCGAATTACTGTTAAATCTGTTGACAGGAACCACACTCGAATTACTGTTAAATCTGTTGACAGGATCCACACTCGAATTACTGTTAAATCTGTTGACAGGATCCACACTCGAATTACTGTTAAATCTGTTGACAGGATCCACACTCGAATTACTGTTAAATCTGTTGACAGGAACCACACTCGAATTACTGTTAAATCTGTTGACAGGATCCACACTCGAATTACTGTTAAATCTGTTGACAGGAACCACACTCGAATTATTGTTAAATCTGTTGACAGGATCCACACTCGAATTACTGTTAAATCTGTTGACAGGAACCACACTCGAATTACTGTTAAATCTGTTGACAGGATCCACACTCGAATTACTGTTAAATCTGTTGACAGGAACCACACTCGAATTATTGTTAAATCTGTTGACAGGATCCACACTCGAATTACTGTTAAATTTGTTGACAGGAACCACACTCGAATTACTGTTGAATCTGTTGACAGGAACCACACTCAACATACTGTTAAATCTGTTTAC
This sequence comes from Esox lucius, assembly GCF_011004845.1. Classification (NCBI taxonomy): domain Eukaryota; kingdom Metazoa; phylum Chordata; class Actinopteri; order Esociformes; family Esocidae; genus Esox; species Esox lucius. The sequence continues at coordinate 2,235,354 of NC_047587.1, read as the reverse complement.
AGGAACCACACTCAACTTACTGTTAAATCTGTTGACAGGAACCACACTCTACTTACTGTTAAATCTATTAACAGGAACCATATTCGACTTACTGTTAAATCTTTTAACAGGAACCACACTCAACTTACTGTTAAATCTGTTGACAAGAACCACACTCGACTTACTGTTAAATCTATTGACAGGAACCACACTTGACTTAGTGTTAAATCTGTTGACCGGAACCTCACTTGACATTCTCTATAATAATTCTTAACAGGAACAACACTTCTCAAATTCTTATTAATAATAACTGACACATGGTATACCCCATACTAAACCCATGATTCCCATACTAAACATATTAAAGTAGTACATGTAAGGTATATTGTGTCACTTTGGTGCTTTATGACACTGGTGGGCGTGGTTTCCAGATTGATTTGACAGGTGGGCGGGACATGTAGTACTGCAGTTTGTACTAGTGGTTATTTAAGGACCATTACTATGGGCAGAGCTGATCTCAAGGCCCATCTCTTGTTAAAATGAAAAATGGGCTGAAACTCTCCAAAATCGTTAGTCCTGCCTCCTTCTCTATATCTTACACAAAAAAGCATATTTCTCACGCGTAATTCTGTGCCTGTGGAAAAACACCATGCTCCACGCACATTGTTAAACATGGAAGGTTAACACCCACTTGTTGTAGGACATCTGTTGTACCACTTGTCAGAACATAAAATGCGGCGGGGGTTATAGCATTGCTGAACCCTGGTGCCCTTTTGTTAAACACCAAACATCTTGCCCTTGTTATAACACTTATTTATTGCCTGGGAATCTAACATTCTACAACCCCATTGTAAGACCCCATTGTTAAACATCAAACATATCGCACCTGTTATAACACTGGGTTGCTCATCAGTCATTGTAAAACATCAAACATATCGCACCTGTTATAACACTGGGTTGCTCATCAGTCGTTGTAAAACATCAAACATATCGCACCTGTTATAACACTGGGTTGCTCATCAGTCGTTGTAAAACATCAAACATGGACACAACAATGTATTCATAAATTACAGTCACCTGACATGCAAACGTCATTCCAGAAGTTCCGCCCTAACACACGTCATACAGGAAGTCCCACCCAGCAAAACGGATGACCCCCCCACCTGCCAAATCAATCTGGAAGCCCTGCCCACCCGGATCATAAATCACCAAAGTAACACAGTAAATACCCTACATTTACTACTTATTAACATTTAACTGAAAACATACTCCTTTCAATATACATGAGTATTCCACAGAATCTATGCTATGTACAGGAACTGGACTCCACATGTTTGTTAGCCTTCTGATAAATAATGTTGTTTTCTTTCAGCATTCAAGGAAACATTGTGTTTCGGTAGTATCCTGTACATTACAACAATAGACTAGAAGAGATTTCTAACTAGAGTAATGCCATGGTTACATCTTTCATTAACAAGTTGTTGTTGTCATTCAGTCATAAAGGTCCCATCACTATATGATCGAGAAATTTTGTTTCTACACAGAATGTCTCTTATCTGCCCACAGCATCCCTGAGATAGCAGGACACTTCTAATGATTGAATATAAAAAGTATTATACAATATAAACAAATTGTAATGCAAATTGTAGCCTAGAAAACTGGTTGTAACTATCTTTAGGAGAAACCAAATGTCAATGTTTTAGGCTCAGTTCCGAGGATTGTTCCTAGTTTTAGGCCTGCTAGTGGTTGAACACTGCCACTACACTATGTGATGGGGAGGCCCCTTGCTAAGGAGGACAACAGCCAGATGGTAGTGCTGTTCCTCCTTCTCCACCTCCTCCTACATCTGGCACAACATCATATGATTCCCTGCAGCACTCAAGACACTTCCCTAGCCCCCAAACATATAGTCATGAACAATTGCACCCAATGTCTGGAACTGGGTTCAGTACCATAATATAATTTTCCCAGTAGATATAGGCGACATAGAGATTAAAAAAATTAACATACTGTAATCCTGATAGCGACACATGAATCAGGATGATTCCTATCCACTTATTTTCATAGTTAAAAAGATGATTATAGAATCCAGCTCCTTCTAATCCCCCCAAACATTCAAATGAACTGGGAACCTTGGCAAACATGTTATTCTGAGTGGGAACTGTCACAGTCTGAATCGCTTCAGCATATTGTATATATGTAGAAGCACAAAGCTGCCAATATTCAAGCACCCCATAAGCATCATCAAGGTCAGATGAGATCATTTTGTTAGTGATTTGTGTTTCATAGAGAGAATTCACCAACATGATTTCTTGTTTATTACGGTTGTCATAAGAAAAGAGTAGAGCATGGAGATATATGACACACAGTTTGCTTTGATGTGTCATATACAGAAGGGGATTACAGAAGATTTGGTTTGGACAACATCTAAAAGAGTAATGTAGTATTGCAAAAGACTAAATATTGATAAGAGAGAAAATGAGAGGGAGAGAGAGTAAGAAAGTCTGCATTTTTTCTAGGACTGATATGCACCATTTCCAGCAAGGCTGGAGATTCTGTTCCCCAGAAGTTCTTCACCTCTTTCTGCCCTCATGACCGCTTTTAGGCAGAATGCTACAGTCAGACCAACATTTCCAGCCCACATTGCCCCTATTACTACTGCTTTTACCATCAATAAACATGTGACATACAAGACTGTGAAAGTAAATGGATGCTACTGTACACTGTATATTGCATGCTTTGTTTTGGGATATGTGATTGTTATGTGATGTTATAGACTTGGGTTATCATTTTAATGGGTTGGCCTTGCTATTAGCATGTTAGCATTTTTCATAATAAAGAAGACCTAAAGTGAACAGAAATAATATGCTAATGTATGGACATTTCAAGAAATTAACCTTGCTCTTATATTTATGCTTCAGGAAATACTGTCTTTTTCTGCAGACCAAGCAGAGTTAAAGTGACAAACTGTCAGCTTTCATTTCAAGGTATTGTCATGCAATATCAGAGAACAATTTAGAAATCAATGCACTTTTTAATATGGAAAGATTATAATTATGTAAAATGAAGTTCAGTCATGTTTATAAGTGACTGAGTCTGTGACTCATAGTCAATCTCTGCCAGGCCTGCACTGCAGCCATCTTCACTTCCTGGTTGTTTTGGGGCCGTTTTCCCTTCAGTCTTCAGCATGTGAAAGGCACACTTAAATGGATTCAGATTGGGGATGAACAATTTAGAATTCACCCTGCAGTGTTGTCAGCAGTTATGGTATCAATGAAGACAAGTGAGCTAGGTCCAGTGTTAGCCATACTGGCCCTGCATTTGAGGTGGTATCTGTATCTGTGCTGTAGTACAGCGCCAAGAGAAATTTTTCGGCAGCTTCACTGTGTGCATGAAATATCAACAACTAAACACAAAGGTTTCCACATAAAAGGGATCACTCCTCCAAATTATGAAATAATACTGGTGTCCTCCACCTGTAGGCTGTCTATGAACAAGTTTTGACAAGAACACATTAGTTCATCTATCCTGGCCTTTTTCCAAATGCATTTTTTTTGCAAAATGTGTTTGTTTAAACCTAGACACCAATTCCATGTGTCAGTGAACTGAAAAGCGTCTTTCATTTTGCTTGTTGCTAATGTAGCGGCACCACATGGTGCTGAGGAGTGATACAGCAACACACATTATCGTCAAAACACACACCGACACCACCATCCCCAGATGTCCTTCACTCTGTCAAAAAAATAACAAGAACATCATAGTCATCAGAGTCATCATATTTATCACAGTCATCATATTTATCACCATCTTCACAGTCATCATAGTTATCACTGTCATCAGAGACATTATAGTCATCACAATCATCATAGTTATCACTGTCATCATAGTCATCAGAGACATTATAGTCATCACAGTCATCATAGTTATCACCATCATCACAGTCATCATAGTTATCACCATCATCACAGTCATCATAGTTATCACCGTCATCAGAGACATTATAGTCATCACAGTCATCATAGTTATCACCATCATCACAGTCATCATAGTTATCACCATCATCACAGTCATCATAGTTATCACCGTCATCAGAGACATTATAGTCATCACCGTCATCATAGTCATCAGAGACATTATAGTCATCACAGTCATCATAGTTATCACCATCATCACAGTCATCATAGTTATCACCATCATCACAGTCATCATAGTTATCACCGTCATCAGAGACATTATAGTCATCACCGTCATCATAGTCATCAGAGACATTATAGTCATCACAGTCATCATAGTTATCACCGTCATCATAGTCATCAGAGACATTATAGTCATCACAGTCATCATAGTTATCACAATCATCATAGTCATCAGAGACATTATAGTCATCACAGTCATCATAGTTATCACAATCATCATAGTCATCAGAGACATTATAGTCATCACAGTCATCATAGTTATCACCGTCATCATAGTCATCAGAGACATTATAGTCATCACAGTCATCATAGTTATCACCGTCATCATAGTCATCAGAGACATTATAGTCATCACAGTCAGTAGTGGCAATCAGTTGGATATGTTTCATCCTCTGTATGGAGTAATTTGTGTTTTACCTTCAGTTTAGTTTTTCTAAGAGCTCAAAAACTGCACTAACCACAAGCCTTAGCTATTATTAGCTTCAGAGCTAACCAAAGTGGTAGCTAATTCAGCTAATTTCGTCCGGTGGTTTTGAGGATGGCCAGCCACAAGCAGTAAGTAGCCTGGTAGCTAACGATAGGTATGTAGCTACATTCTCGTAGCTAGTACTGATTGTATAATGTTACTGTACATTTAGCTAGGTACCTAGATTTTTACCTTATGTCTGATCCATTGGCGTGTCTTAGCTTTGTAGTTGGGAAACCGGTAAAATGATTTGCCATTACTCACTCATTTGCAATGATTATAGCCTGGACACTGAACCATGGCTGTATATGTGTAAATATATAGCTAGTTACCACCAGTGCTTTATTTGTAAATCAGGAGGTCCCGGAACACACTGGGGCACGCGAAAGACATGGATTGGCAAACTGACACGAATAAGGCCCATCAGTAGTCAGGCAGTGCTGAAGCTGCAGGAATTGGCAACTTCATGGAGTTTGATTGCTTTTAGTATAATGTTTACAGTGCAAAGCGATCACAGTGATGGAAAAAGACAAGTCATGCGCAGCAGACCGGACCTGTGAAAAGTTGATGCCGCAACAAAACTAAGGAAGATCTGAGAGGTGCTGGATCCGGCTCAAATTAATCGTTGCTAGTTACCAATAGTGATGTGCAGTTCGCTAAATTATTCGTTTGTTTTGAACAAATCTTTTTATTGACTCTGGACTCACAAGTCCTTTTTTTCTGGTGAAAAACTGGTTGATCACTGCAAACGTCCATAACCAGTGCTTTTTTGAAACATTTATGGTAAAAAAGGAATGGGTTATGTGACCCATGGAACCAAAATGGCGAAATATGGAGGCGGTTCCACCTTTTTTCCACTTTTACTGGAAATTTCAGTAAGTAGATTTACCTTCTTGTGGTGAATCTGCCTGATGAGAGCAGAGCTGCTGAGGTGCTGACAGGTGCACAGTGTGTGGGAGGAGTTTAACCTGACTGTGTTGCCACCATGTTTTGACCAGGCCACTCCATCCTCCTCTGTCCAATAGACACAGGCGTGTTTGTGGTGGGAGTCACCGTGCCCCAGGTGTGTCAAGGTGATGTTGACAGCCTACATGAGGTGATTTGTGTTGGGGTTGCTAACGGCTACCGTCACCACGTTAGAAAGGACGTGCTTGTCAGTGCTTGAAAGTGTTAGATTCTTGTAGCTGATTATCGCAAGAAATGCAAACCCTGCAAAGGACAGAAAGCTAATTACCGTACCAGAGTCGGCATTATGTAATGTCACAAGACTGGATATTTTAAGACATTTCTTTAAAACAGTAAGCACACAGATGTGAATGTGTAGATGCCAGTAGACAGTGCTGTAGATAAAGAACATGCAGATGAAATTTGGTGGAATGGTCCTTCATTATTGGTCTCAATAATTGATGGACTCTCACTACAGCCATACCAAAACTCCCCATATTTCACCAGTTAAGTATGCCTGACCAAACATTCTTAGTTTAAGCAACACCCTGGAAGCCATTAGGGTTAACTGGCTCGCTCTTTCAGTTTGTTGCCTCAAGTATTCAACCTAGCAACCTCTTGGTTCCGGGTCAGATGTTCTAACCACTGGGATAACCAATCTGCCAGATAGATCGGCGAAAGGCCTGCGAACTACTATCAATTACCATTCACTGGTGAGTAAACACGCAAAAGGCACCTGGATAGGCTGGGCTGATATGATGTCCAGTCACCGTCTCCCAGTTAGCATCCAGTCGTGCGTTGTCAGTGGTCAGGCTGACTGGTCCTCTGGGTGGAGTCATCTCCCTGTGCACCAGGAACTTGGCGTCGGTGTGCCTGGACTCAATTCTAGCATTTGGGTGTGTAGTTGTGTGTATGTGTGTGTGTATTTGTGCGTGTGGGAGAGAGAGAGATAGGGAGGGAGGGAGAGAAAGAGAGAGAAATCTTGGGGTTTTCACTTCCAATGAAACGTACATTCATGTTGTAATTGTTAACGCTCAGATTCCACATGTCCTTCCACAGCTCTCTGGTCTTGGCCATTGTGGAGAGGTTGGAGTCTGTTTGATTGAGTGGGTGGACACACTCTCAGTTCACTGTTTCTCAGAAATATTTCCTGTACTGTTCTTTCCGTCTCTCGCAGACACAGTTATTTCCTTTTTACTTTAAACCTTTTTAAGACTTGTTGCTCTTGTTGTGATGTCAGCTAACTCCTCTGAGTCTAAATTTATAACGCAATATGCTTTATTTCCCCTATCACTTTCCAATGTATCAAAAGTCAGTATCACAGTACCAGTTATATCACAGTACCTGCGATTGCATTTGATTATGTATTGCATTTTTTATAAAGTAAACAATATATAACTTCTGAAATCATGAAAAATACATCACTATTAAATGATAACAAATCACTATTAAATAATAACAAATCACTATTCTACGTTCCATAACTAACATCAATTGAACACTATCCAAATATCTAAGCACACTTGTTTAGAACATTTAATCCAAAAACATTGCATAATAATCTCAAGCTGACTGGACATGTGTACTAAACCATACCAACCTGGTAGAGTAGTCACTTAGCTGGGGTCCAATCAGTCTGACGACGTTCTCCACTGTGCTCAAGAACCCGGTCAGGAACCCAGTGGACTCTCCAGTGGTACCGTGGGGGCCACTGGACAGGACTGTATCCGTGGTGTGGACCAGGGTCTCCACGCGGGACAGAGGCAAGACGGACTTAGTGAAGTGTGTGAATGCAGACAAGGTTAGGATTAGGGTCAGGCCTTAGGGTTAGCAGTTAAGGTTAAGTTTGGATTTAGGATTAGGTTTAGGGCTTTTAGGTTCGGGTTAAGATTATGGTTAGGCTTTTGGGATTTTGTAATGGTAATCAATAGTTGCTGTGTGTGTTCGTGCATCTGTGTGCGTCTGTGTGTGTTTGTGTGTGTGCGTGTGTGTGTCTGTGCGTGCTTGCTCTCTGATGAGGCTCCTACCTGCAACAGCTCCTCTCCAGTACTGTTCCTCCTGACGCCTCCAGAGTTGGCCAGTAGCAAACAGTTTTGTCTGGCCAGAAGCAAGAGACTGTCCAGATCTGAGTTGGTCAAGTTAATTCATATGACACTGTATCTCCACACAGAGGCCTTGACTGAAGTTGTGAATCCGGGCGACCACTGACAGTAGTAGCTGCCAACGGTGTTGACACATGCCGAATTCTCCCCGCAGATTGACCAGTCAACCCCGAATCTCCTCATTCATTCAGGCCTTCCATACAACCCACGTGCACCGCCTGACCTCCTCATTCATTCAGGCCTTCCATACAACCCACATGCACCGCCTGACCTCCTCATTCATTCAGGCCTTCCATACAACCCACGTGCACCGCCTGACCTCCTCATTCATTCAGGCCTTCCATACAACCCACGTGCACCGCCTGATCTCCTCATTCATTCAGGCCTTCCATACAAACCACGTGCACCACCTGACCTCCTCATTCATTCAGGCCTTCCATACAACCCACGTGCACCACCTGATCTCCTCATTCATTCAGGCCATCTATACAACCCACGTGCACCACCTGGTCTCCTCATTCATTCAGGCCTTCCATACAACCCACGTGCACCACCTGACCTCCTCATTCATTCAGGCCTTCCATACAACCCACATGTACTGCCTGATCTCCTCATTCATTCAGGCCATCTATACAACCCACGTGCACTGCCTGATCTCCTCATTCATTCAGGCCATCTATACAACCCACGTGCACTGCCTGATCTCCTCATTCATTCAGGCCATCTATACAACCCATGTGCACTGCCTGATCTCCTCATTCATTCAGGCCTTCCATACAACTCACGTGCAACGCCTGATCTCCTGGGCAGTCAGGTGGGCTTGTGATTAGGCAGTTAGGTTTAAGGCTGTGCAGGTGTTTAGAAGAGGTACAATCTCGTGTCATACCTTGTCCCCTCCTTCAAGGAAACCAAGGTACTAGACCAAACGTTTGTTGAGGCACTTGTTGTATTAAGTAAACCCTTCACAGAATACTGCCTTGTCACAGGGCAGCTATGATCAAGCCCTGTGTATATAAATAAACCATTACATAAATAACACGGATCTATGCAAATAGTATTTAGTTGCCCCAAGAGACAAGATCAGGCAGTTCCTCTATTTGTTTGACTTAAAGGAAATGGTGGTGGCATGAAACATGTTTTATACACTACGGATGCCTGACTTAGGTATACAGATGTCTTTTTAGGTAAACATTCATATTTTTCTTGTTGCTAAATATTACAGTTTTTGCCCATTGCTTACACACTAAAACCGAATGCTTAGACCAAAGCCTCAATACCTAAACTTCATGTAGCATACCTTAAACACAGTGTAACCATACCTTAAACACAGTGTAACCATACCTTAAACATAGTGTAACCATATCTTAAACACAGTGTAACCATAGCTTAAACACAGTGTAACCATACCTTAAACATAGTGTAACCATATCTTAAACACAGTGTAACCATAGCTTAAACACAGTGTAACCATAGCTTAAACACAGTGTAACCATATCTTAAACACAGTGTAATCATAGCTTAAACACAGTGTAACCATAGCTTAAACACAGTGTAACCATAGCTTAAACACAGTGTAACCATATCTTAAACACAGTGTAACCATAGCTTAAACACAGTGTAACCATAGCTTAAACACAGTGTAACCATAGCTTAAACACAGTGTAACCATAGTTTAAACACTTTGTCAACTTTGCACTTTGTTTGCAATTCTGCAACACAGTTATTGCAAAACACTACACACGTTAGACATTAGACAATTTGTTCACAAAACAAAATCACCTGTTATCACTGGGAAAACTGTTCAAAATGCAAAACTCATCTGGCAATTGTAGGCACTTACATACACACCTGAAAACACTTGCACAGAAAACAGAACACCAATCGGTCTGAGCCTTAGCACTACAAACAGGCCTCAGGTAAGTCATTTTGAGAACTTTGCAAGCATGGAGGCAATGAGAGTCAGAGTAAGAGGAGGACAAAGAGAGAGAAGAGTCGGATGAGGAAGAGGACGAGGACAAAGACGAGGACAAGTGTGGAGACGTGTATCAGGTGACATCAGGGCTACTCTGTTGGACCATGTGATAAATCATGGCCTGTCCATGAGGGAGGCGGGGCAAAGAGTCCACCCTAACCTCATTTGCTACACAGTAGCATCGATAATAAGGACATTCCAACTGGAGAACAGGTATATCTCCAAGTTTCTACTTCAGACTGTACCTACTGAATGTGTCACATGATTCTGTATCATATTACAGTATTACTGTACTAACTGTACTATACAAACATGGGTAGTGCTGTGAATACAATTTTGATGTTACAGTACGGTGAACTGTTTGAAATACCGTATGTGAAAAAGAACCTAACCAATGACATCTTGTGGTGGCATTTTCTACAGAATGGTTGGACAACCTCCTCAAGGTGGAAGGGAATGGCTCTTCACTCAACAACAAGAGCTTGCCATCACTGAAATGCTGCGAGAAAATAATGCAGTCCGACTTTGTGAGTTGCAACAACGCATAATTTCAAACAGAAATGTACTCAACAATATCAACAGGGTCAGCATTTCTAAGTCGCGTCCTACAGAAACATCTGAAGCAGCTGTACCGGGTGTCATTTGAGAGGAACAGTGTCAGGGTCAAGGATCTGGGCCATGATTATGTGGAGGGATGTGTCACTTTACTTTACATACTATATATTGGGATGTGTCACTTTACTTTACATACTATATATTGGGATGTGTCACTTTACTTTACATACTATATATTGGGATGTGTCACTTTACTTTACATACTATATATTGTGATGTGGGAATGAAGGTTTATGCTGCCATCTGCCCTGCCTGTAGCTTGTAGTTTTTATCTATACTAACCCAACCCAGCCCCTACCTGTGTGAAAATATAGATATTGTAGTTACTGTATGTGTTTTCAATATTCAATATTTTAATCTGTTACAGACAGTTCTGGATTTTGATTCAGCTGAACTGCCAGATGAGTTCATCTACGTGGATGAGACAGGTTTCAGTTTGGCCAAAACCAGGCGTCAGGGCCGTAACATAGTTGGACAAAGGGCTGTTGTGAATGTCCCTGGGCAGCGTGGGGGAAACATCACCTTGTATGCTGCAATTAGTGTCCAAGGAGTCCTGCATCATCATGCCACTCTAGGTCCCTACAATACAGGACAGATCATTGCATTTCTAGATGCACTACATGCAGTGGTGCAGGACAGACCAGAGCAGGCCACGTTTGTTGTCATCTTGGATAATGTTAGTTTCCACCAGGCTGCTGGTGGAAACTACACACTTTTATACCTGCCCCCTTACAGCCCCATTCTAAATGCAACCATGGAATTATTTTCAGCGTGGCGTTGGAAAGTAAATGATCGGCAACCACGCGCCGCCATGACGGTTCTGCAAGCAATGGAAGAGGCATGTGGAGACTCTGAGGTGGGATCAATCCAAGGGGGGATGCAGCACACAAGGCGATGTTTTCCCCGATGCCTGGCCCGCGAGGACATCGCCTGTGATGTTGACAAGGTCTTCTGGCCAGATCTGAACAGAAGGCGGGATCCATAAGCCCCCCATCCAACCCCCCACCCAGCCCCCCATCCAGCCCCCCACCCAGCCCCCCATCCAGCCCCCCACCCAGCCCCCCACCCAGCCCCCCATCCAGCCCCCCATCCAGCCCCACACCCAGCCCCCCACCCAGCCCCCCACCACACACCCACACAATTGATATTGTTTTTTTTCAATAGCAATTTATCCAGTAATTGTTTGGGGTTTTTTACTTTTGTTTTGTTGCTAAATTTGATGATTTGTGATTGTATTTTTCTTTATTTCTGTAAGAATGTTTGAGTTTTACAGAGTTTAACAGAAGACTGAGTCTGAGAAAATTAAACACAAAGACTGCAGTGTTTTATATAAAGCCCATCAGTGTGTTGCTGGTGATGTGAAAGACTAATTCAAATGGTGCTTGCGTATATGGTTTTGTTGCAAGAAAGGGAGTGTTAAGTTTTGATAGCAGTGTTTCATTTTGGCATAGATATGAGTTGTTAATCTCCAAGTGCTATGTCTGATTTGCTTGTGTGTAGAGTTTTGACATAATGAGCAAAATACAGAAACTGTAAACAACGACTCAACTTCCCGATGGTCCAGAACCCTCTATTCCCTTTACTGCAGAAAGCAATTCAAGAGCAGATAAAGAAATAAGAGAATGGAAGTCTGTTTAAGCAGCAAAGGATGAATATTTTACTGAATGACAAAAAAATACATCAAATGCAGGCTATGATTTCATAGCTAAATGATCAATGTCAAATACATGTTCAACTTACTCAACTGTAACGGAAGCATTTCTAACATGTCCAATTCAGAATCTAGCAGCAGCAAGGGATGAAATAATGAACTGACTCTGGAGAGGTGCACTGGCAAAAATACAGTCAATAAAGGCTCTGATTGTGTAGCAGATGTAGTCCTACTTTAAGAGATATAAATAAATTATCAAGCTCAGACTATTATCAACCGGTTCAAAATGAACTGGCCTGGGATTTTGCACACAAGATGCAAAAAACCCCCAGCTTTGCTCACCCAAATCATCTCTAGTACCACATTCATCTTCATCCAAACATTGTTTATGGTTTAGGTAAAAGCCTTTTTCACATTCTGTTTTTGCCAGGTCCTCCAGAGTGACAAATACCAGCATGGCTTCCTAGAAATCAAGGGTCCTTGGTAGAATCAAAGTTAATTGAATCTGACTAGATGAAGCAGGAACTGTTTCTGGTAATGACAAATTTGGTCATGTCTTCAACAGACACTGAGAGTGTTACGCCCCCCAAAATTGGTTTGAGGATGGGTGTGTACAGTGTATTTGAAAATAGTATTCAGACCCCTTCGCTTTCTATACATTTTGTTACAATAGAGTCTTGTTCAAAAATGTATTAAAATAAATGATTCCTGATTCTAATCTCTTTGTTTTGTGGAATTGTAAGGTTTTCGGGTGAGGAATCCAATTTCTTTTTTATCTTCTGTTTTCACTTAAAAGGACCTGGATTCCATAAATAATTATGCTACAGAAAACCTTTCCCAAATTATTACTAACAGTGATGGCTCTATAGTTATTTGGGTTAAACCATTTATATTCACCATTTACTGAATATAATGTGCAATAAACAAACATGGGCACTGTCAATCAAAAAGTTAACTTTGTTAACCGTTAATCTGATCACCAAACCGTTCAGTCAAATCATCTAATATGTAATGGAAGTTAGTGATAAACGTTAACGTACATTTTTATTAAAACATCATTTCCAAAAAGTTGGGATGCTGCATAAATTATAAAAAAAATGTATCCTTGTATTTAATTGACAATAGTACAAAGACAACATATCAAATGTTGAAACTGAGAAATGTTTTTTTTTAATTGCCCATTTTGAATTTGATGCCAGCAACATGTTTCAAAAAAGATGATTCAGGGCCATGTTTGCCACTGTGTTGCATCACCATTTCTTTTAACAACATTTTGTAAGCATTTGGCAAATGAAGAGGCCAATCACTTTTTTGAAAGTGAAATGAAATGTTTTCCCATTCTTGCTTGATATAGGATTTCAGCTGCTCAACAGTTCAGGGTCTCCTTTGTCAAATCCTGTATACCAGTTCAGGATCTTGTTTATACAGCTCCGGAAAAAATTATGAGACCACTGCACCTTTTTCTTTCCTTTCCAAAAAAGTTGAAAAGGGAAGGTTTTGAGAGAGGAAAAGAAGGGTTAAAATTAAGAGACCACTGCAAATTGAACGCTTTTTTGGAAAGGAAAGAAGAAGGTGCAGTCGTCTCTTAATTTTTTCTGGAGCTGTATATAGTTTCTTCTTAAATCATTAATGAAAATGTTAACTTTGTTAATTAACAATTAACTGATTAACGGTTTGGTGCCCAGCTCTGGTTTTAAAGCATCGGGGTCCAGGTCAGTAGCCCACGCTCACTTCTAGATTATAAACAGCCAGAGAATGGCCTCTCTCTGTTCAGGGCTACCTAGTTTCAACATTTCGTCAGCAGTTTTTGTTCTGGCCCACAGGCTTTACTGCTTTCTAGGGCCTTTGGTTCATAATTTTGTTCAGACAATGGGGTGAGCTAATTTATTTTAGCTTAACCGCCATTTTGTCCCCCCCGTTTTCTTGTCTTGCAGCTTGAGCCGCATCTGAAGGGAGGATACAGTAACAGGACCTAGAATTGGAGGGGCCTAGAAATGGAGGGACCTAGAGACGGAGGGGCCTGGAGACGGAGGGACATAGAGACGGAGGGGCCTGGAGACGGTGGGACATTGAGACGGAGGGGCCTGGAGACGGAGGGGCCTGGAGACGGAGGGGCCTGGAGACGGAGGGACATAGAGACGGAGGGGCCTGGAGACGGAGAGACATAGAGACGGAGGGGCCTGGAGACGGAGGGGCCTGGAGACGGAGGGACATAGAGACGGAGGGGCCTGGAGACGGAGAGACCTAGAGACGGAGGGGCCTGGAGACGGAGGGGCCTGGAGACGGAGGGGCCTAGAAATGGAGGGATCTAGAGACGGATGGGCCTGGAGACGGAGGGGCTTAGAGTCGGAGGGACATAGAGACGGAGGGGCGTAGAGACGGAGGGGCCTGGAGACGGAGGAGCCTGGAGATGGAGGGGCCTGGAGACGGAGGGGCATAGAGAAGGAGGGGCCTGGAGACGGAGGGGCCTAGAAATGGAGGGACCTAGAGACGGAGGGGCCGGGAGACGGAGGGGCTTAGAGTCGGAGGGACATAGAGACGAAGGGGCCTGGAGACAGAGGGGCTTAGAGTCGGAGGGACATAGAGACGGAGGGGCCTGGAGACGGAGGGGCCTGGAGAAGGAGGGGCCTGGAGACGGAGGTACCTGGAGATGGAGGGGCCTGGAGACGGAGGGGCATAGAGAAAGAGGGGCCTGGAGACGGAGGGGCCTGGAGACGGAGGGGCCTGGAGATGGTGGGGCATAGAGACAGAGGGGCCTGGAGACGGAGGGGCCTGGAGACGGAGGGGCCTGGAGAGGGAGGGGCATAGAGACGGAGGGGCCTGGAGACGGAGGGGCCTGGAGACGGAGGGGCCTGGTGACGGAGGGGCCTGGAGACGGAGGGGCCTAGAGACGGGTCCAGGTCCTTGTTACATCACACCCATTCAGCATCTTATAGTTTGCTTATCTAGTTGACTTGATCACAGCTCTCTTCAAGCAGATACAGAGGATTCAATCAATCAATCAATCAAAATTTATTTATAAAGCGCTTTTTACAACAGCAGTTGTCACAAAGTGCTTTACAGAGACACCCGGCCTTAAACCCCAAGGAGCAAACAACAGTAGTGTTGAATTTCAGTGGCTAGGAAAAACTCCCTAAGAAGGTCGAATTTTAGGAAGAAACCTAGAGAGGACCCAGGCTCAGAGGGGTGACCAGTCCTCTTCTGGCTGTGCCGGGTGAGATATTAAGAGTCCAATTGGAATAATAAATAAATTTCTCTTGGCTAAATCCAGAGTATATTTGATTTTAGACTAGGTCAGAAGTATGACCAGGTGGACAAGGACAGGAACAGCAACGGTCCCCCCAAACCAGGTAATCCGCAGGTGTGGACCAGGACCTCATCTCCTTCTAAAATTTAAAATTGGAGGAAACTGAGAAAAGTTAGTAGTACATCCCTCATGTCCCCCAGCACAATAATATAGCAGCGTAACACCTTGGAAACTGAGACGGGGGGGTCCGGTGACACTGTGGCCCTACCCGGGGGAGGCCCCGGACAGGGCCCAACAGGCAGGAAATCAATCCAACCACATTGCCAGGCATCAACCAAAGGGACACCCACCAACCGCAACCCCCCTGAATGAGGGCCGAGTATTGCTAGTAGCGTACAGCCCAACTGCACAAGTGCGCAATAGAGAATCAACAACAAGCCAGTGACTCTTCCCCCGAAGGGCATTGGAGGGAGGGCATCCCAGTGGCGACGAGAGCCCACCTGGCAAGACAGCAAGGGTGGACAGTATCAAGCCTACTGGTCACCTTCACGCCCCCGGGCCAGGCTACACCTAATTATAAACCGTGCTGTAGAGATGAGTTTTTAGTAGACACTTGAAAGTTTGCACTGAGTTTGCATTTCTAACCTTAATTGGCAGATCATTCCACAGGAGTGGAGCTCTATGAGAAAAGGCCCTGCCGCCAATTGTTTGTTTAGAAATTCTAGGTACAATTAAAAGGCCTGCGTCTTGCGATCTAAGGTTACGTGTAGGTATATATGGCTGGATCATTTCAGCAAGGTAAGTAGGAGCAAGTCCATGTATTGATTTATAGGTTAAGAGTAAAACCTTAAAATCAGCCCTAACCCTAACAGGCAGCCAATGTAAGCATGCCAGGACAGGAGTAATGTGTTCAAATTTTTTTGTTCTAGTTAGGATTCTAGCAGCTGTGTGCAGCACTAATTGAAGTTTATTTATTAATTTGTCTGGATAACCAGAGATAAGAGCATTGCAGTAATCTAATCTAGAAGTAACGAAAGCATGGATTAATTTTTCTGCATCAGTTTTTGATAGGAAGTTTCTAATTTTTGCGATGTTTCGAAGATGAAAATAAGCAACTCTTGAGACATATTTTATATGTTCTTCAAAGGAGAGGTCAGGGTCAAGGGTAACGCCAAGGTTTTTTACAGTTTTTTGGGATACGACCATGCAGCCGTCGAGGTTCACAGTGAGATCTGCTAACAACGCTATTTGTTTTTTGGGTCCTAAAAGGAGCATTTCTGTTTTATTTGAGTTTAAGAGCAAGAAATTCTCTGTCATCCACTTCCTAATATCTGAAACGCATGCTTCCAAAATAGCTAATTTAGGGGCTTCTCCATGCTTCATTGAAATATATAACTGTGTGTCATCAGCATAACAGTGAAAGTTAATATTGTGATTTCGGATTACATCGCCCAGAGGGAGCATGTATAGTGAGAAAAGTAATGGGCCCAGAACCGAGCCTTGAGGAACTCCAAAGCATACCTTTGACTTGTCAGAGGATATGCCATCCACACTAACGAACTGATATCTTTCAGATAAATAAGATTTAAACCAGGCTAGAACATGTCCACGTAGCCCAATATTGGTTTCCAGTCTCTCTAAGAGAAGGGAGTGATCAATAGTGTCAAAAGCAGCACTAAGATCAAGAAGCAACAGGACGGATGCGGAACCTTTGTCTGAGGCCATTAGAAGGTCATTTGTTACCTTCACGAGTGCAGTCTCAGTACTATGATGGGATCTAAAACCAGACTGGAATATTTCATAAATGTTTTTTGTCTTTAGGAAGGCATTCAGTTGTTGGGAAACACATTTTTCTAAGATTTTTGAGAGGAACGGGAGGTTCGATATTGGCCTATAATTGTTTAATATGTCGGGATCTAGATTAGATTTTTTTAGAAGAGGCTTAATTTCCGCAATTTTTAGTGAGTTTGGTACGCATCCGGAGGAAAGGGAGCAATTTATTATGTTCAGCATTGGCTGACCTAGCACAGGAAATAACTCCTTAAGTAATTTTGTAGGAATCGGGTCTAGCTGAGAGTTTGTGGGTTTAGAACTCATTACAAATTTTGTAAATGTGTCGAGCGATACGGTATCAAAAAACTCAAGTGTCCCCATTGACACCTGATCAGGGAGGCTCCGGAAATTTTCCGGACAACCGAGATTTTTAGGACCATAACTATTTAGGGATTCAGTTATTTGTTTTCTAATGGTGACGATCTTTTCATCAAAGTAGTTCATGTATTCATTACAACTAAAGTGAAGACCCACTTCACATGCTAAGCTTTGCTTTTTTGTTAACTTTGCAACTGTATCAAAGAGAAATTTTGGATTGTTTTTGTTCGCCTCAATCAGGTTGGAGAAATAAGCTGATCGAGCAGACGTGAGTGATTTTCGGTATTGTACTGTACTGTCTATCCAGGCTAGTCTAAATACTTCCAACTTGGTGGAGCGCCACTTTCGCTCCAATTTTCTGGAGGCTTGCTTAAGTGCTCTAGTATTGTCGGTGTACCAAGGAGCAAGTTTCTTGTTGCGTATTTCTTTAGTTTTTAGTGGTGCAACTATGTCTAATGTATTTCGCAGTATTGAGTTTAGATCCTCGATTTGATCGTTTACAGATTTATTTACTCTGTCATTTAAGAGCGAACTAGTAAGAATATCAAGGAATTTATTTGTAATCCGAGAATTTATAGTACGGCTTTTGAAACTCATTGTTTGGGGGGCAAGTGAATTTCTTGTTTTAACGGTAAATGTAATAAGACAGTGATCCGATAATCCAGGATTTTGGGGGTAAATTATTAGATCTACAATATCTATTTCTCGTGACAGGACTAAATCTAAGGTATGATTGTGGCAATGTGTTGGACCTGAGACATGTTGGATGAAACCCATTGAGTCGATTATGGCTTGAAAGGCTTTTTGAAGAGGATCATGGGGGTTTTCCATATGGATATTGAAATCGCCCAAAATTAGAATACTATCTGCCATGACTACAAGGTTAGACAAGAATTCTGGAAACTCATTGAGGAACAATGTGTATGGCCCGGGGGGCCTATAAATAGTAGCTATGTAAAATGATTTATCGGCCTGGTTAACTTTCATGAGTAAAACTTCGAAAGAATGAAACTCTGTGATATGTTTGAGAGTAAGTTTATATTTACTGTCATAAATATTTGCGACACCCCCTCCTTTTCGGGATGCACGAGGGATATGATCACTAGTATAGCCAGGAGGAGAGGCCTCATTTAAGGCAGTGAATTCTTTAGGCTTTAGCCACGTTTCACATAAACCAATAGCATCTAGTTTATGATCAGAGATTAATTCATTTACCGCAACTGCCTTTGGAGCAAGAGATCTAATATTTAGGAGTCCCATTTTGAGATGCGAAGTGATACAATTATTTTTATTTTTGACCGAGGTGGAGGAAGGCTTTATCTTAATAAGGTTGTTTTTGTTAGCACTACCTTGTTTAACTTTTCTCAGCCTGGAACGAGTCACAGTGGCAATAGGTAAAGCTGTACTAACTACTCTGGCTATGCTATTGACAGACTCCACTATGCTAGCAGGCTGGCTAACAGCCTGCAGCCTGACCTGCACCCTATCTCATGTTAAAGCTATAGGAGTGAGACTCCTGTCAATGTTCCTAGACAAAAGAAGAGCACCACTCCAGCTAGGATGGAGTCCGTCGCTCCTCAGCAGATCAGGCCTGGCCCTATTTCTGGGAGAGTCCCAAAAAGAAGGCCAGTTATCTACAAACTCTACCTCCTGCGACGGGCAGAACTCCGTTTTCAGCCAGCGATTGAGTTGCGCAAGTCTGCTGTAGAGCTCGTCACCACCCCTAGCTGGGAGGGGGCCAGAGACAATTACTCGATGCCGACACATCTTTCTAGCTAATTTACACGCTGATGCTATGTTCTGCTTCGTAACCTCTGACTGTTTCATCCTAACATCGTTGGTGCCAACGTGGATAACAATATCTCTGTACTCTCTATACTTGCCAGTTTTAGACTTCGCTAGCACCAACCCCAGATTTGCGGCTACGTCGGTGGCTCTGCCCCCCGGTAAACAATGTACGATCGCCGGCTGATTCTTTAGTCTAATACTGCGTGTGATGGAATCGCCAATGACTAAAGTTTTCAGTTTTTCAAGTCCACCGGTAGAACATGCCTGCCGACCATTCCCCTCCGAAGACGGCTCGGGTCTTGACTCCGACTCCAGTGGGGAAAACCTGTTCAAAGTCTCAGTTGGTTTTAGCAACGATTCAGGTTTAACTGGACGACGGCATTTCTTCCCAGTGACCAAGAGAAAGTTATTGCCCGGCTGCAGGAGCTGTGCCGGGGGGCTAACAAAACTATCGTTTCTACCTGGTGGCACTGACGCAGATTTTTCTATTTCTACACTAGCATAATCCTTGCCTGGCATTTGCGTCAGAAGCCGAGCCTCTAACTCTGCTATCTTTAACTTAAGACGAACATTCTCCTCCGTGTTGTTGCTACAACAATTACAGTGAAAAGGCATTGTAATGATACTTAGCCTCGGGTTTTCAGGGGTGAGTAGTTCTGTTAATTATGTCCAAAAAGAGTCCCGGTGTAGAAAAGTTGGGTAAGAGGTCAACAGATAAATATTGCGTTGGTAAAACTCTAAAATAGAATTTTGACCAATTAGTTTATATCGAGTAAATTCGAAAAAGTTTGGCAGGTAGCCAGGTAGGTAACAGCAGGCAGGGTACAGCACGTCAACAATCCCACAATGCAGATTCCACATATCTGCTGGGTTTCCATTTGGTCAGAAGTAGTGTACTTTGTAGTGTGTAGTGCATCATTTAGGACACAGCAGAAGAGTAACCTGTCATTATTATAATAAGCAGGAGAAGCCTCTTGTCATGGCAGGAATCGCTTTTTAATCCTCTCATATTATTCTAGTGGTGAGGAGGGTCAGACTCAGTGACACATTTAAACAGAAATAAACCCGTTGAGAGCATATGGTGATGTCCCTCTGTCCTTCCCACTCACACCCTTTCCCTCTTTCCCTCTTTCTCTGCTCTCTGCTCCCCATCCATTTAAAATCAGAAAAACAAGTGGCCTTCCAGACACACATTGGAAAATGGTTGCATACCCAAAGGATCTAAATCTCCTGGGCAAAACA